>NW_027072034.1:21239455-22610288 GCF_038088225.1 Cyrtonyx montezumae | reverse complement strand
GAGCTTCCTTTTAATTCAAACAAACAAATAAAGACCTGAGATGCACAAACTGCCACTCCGTTTTGTCTCATTTGCTTGTTTTGCTTCTGTTCTGGCAAGTAGCTTCACAGAAGAATACGCCTTGGAAACTGTTTTATGAGCAAACCCCAACCAAACAACATCTACCTATCCCACTCTGAAAGCCACAAGGGAAGGACAGTTTACAGTTCAACAGTAACTGTGTAGGTTGTCTCCATCAAATTACCTTGCCGCAACGATTATGGACTGCTGTTGACCTCGCAGCGTTAGACAATGAGGAACTCCCCATTCCTCCTCACTTTCTTCAATCTGAGAGAGAAAAGTCAAAATGCAATCAGATTGTACCAAGTAATCAATACTTCAGCTGGAACAGTGAACTGAGCAAGCTCTCACCATTGGGGGGCAGCAAGACGTGTTGAGAGAAAATCAGTTACTTATGGTATCATCTTGTATCTAGATACAAGAACATGAGAAGTTCCAGAGAAAATAAAGGGGGAATTTGAAGTTCTGAAACTAGAAAAAATATTTCCAAATTATATAGCAAGAAGGGGTAATAGGGTGCCACCTAGGTAGTAGGTGCTACTGCACTTGAACTGTCTATTTTCCAGAAGTACAAAAGGGCTCAGAAAGGCACACTGCTGCCTGCAGTCTCTCACTACCTCAGCTTTAAGATATATAGACAGAAATGTTAGGAAACAATTTTTCTGCAGGAATGAAGTTGTCGCTAATGATTACTTGCCACCAACGGTGTGTCTATGAGCACCTGGTGATTACTTGTAAAAATCATGGTTCAATTTGTGGTTTAAAGACCCCACCTCATGAGAATTATTCTGCATTATGAGGAAGCTGCCCCCCCAGGTGTCTTTTTTCATTTTTGCCATGCAACCACCTTTGCATAGAAGGCTCCAAGACCACACGCTGAACAGCACAGACACACCAGGCAATGAACTTTGCCTCTGCCAAAACTGCAAAACAAAGCCACAGCTTCTCCAATTCTGAGAACAACCCCTTGCTTCTGCTTTCACTCCAGAAGCAATTGAGCAAGCAATTAAGGTGAGACCTTAAATAACCAAGTGAGTATGAATCCAAGCTCTTACAATACTTACTGTCATGCCGTAGAGTGGCAGATGCCCATGGACTTTAAACTGATTTGATGCTGTCAGCCCTCTACTTGTGTACAACAAAATATCATTAAACTAAAAAGCAAGAATAAGCATTATTAGAACTATGTAAATATGCATGTAGAAAAAAAAAAATCAAAATAGTAAATACCAGAAAACTAGCCAGTACTGGCATTCCTAATGCAAGAATCCAAAATACTGGCTTCCACACTATCCCAGCATTACCTGTTGCCATCCCTGCCTTCTTTCCAGCCAACCTCAGGCATATTCCAACATTTTTCCATTTCATGTCTTCTAATATTCCCTTTTTCTTAATGTCTGGGTCAAAACTATCAAGCCACAACAGTGAAATCAAATAAGACATTTGACACCCTGTGGTACTTTGAAGCAGAGGAAGATAAGCCTGTTTCATCACTACTTCTTCCAGATTTGTGTAGGAAGATAAAGAAGCGTGCCCCAGGACAGGTGTGTCCAGCTTTACTCTTCCATTGGCTATCTCTCACTCCACACGCTCAGAAAGAAGCTGCGAGACCTGTTTTGAAGTAGATGACTTCAGGCAACTGTCAAATGTTGAGCTGCATTATGTTGTGTTTTGCTGTCTACAAATGGTCTGTCTCCATTGGCCATGGGTCAAAAGTCATTCTTCTCAAACGTGACAGCTGCATCAAGAGAATCATTCTTTGTGGTGGGAAGTGTAACTCTCACCACAGAGTTGAACAACTCAACAGCAGTAATTCATGAAGTGCTAAGGACTGGCCACTAGAGGGGGATTTAATTTTGCCTATAAGTACACATGTATTTGGAGTCACAGAATATTGATTTGGGCTTTAATCTTCAAAAAAGATTGTGGCGCTTAAGGCAGGTGAAAGACTTTAATAGCATGAGCAACTGCCAAAAACTAAGACTGAGTTAAGAGTCTAGTCTTGATCTACTAACATTTTACGCAGTATCAAGGCATCCTTTGGTAAGAACAGTTGTATGCAAGAAAATAAGTGCCCCATTCACTAGGTTCTCATTTTAGTGTCTTTAGAGCCATAGCAAAAACCTACCAAGATAAAACTTCTGGTTTTATGTTGGGCTCATCTGGAAGAGTAAATGAGGAACACAAAGGTTGGTGTGAGGTTGGTTTCCTGGGAAACACCTGAGAATGCTCATGAAAGTATTAGAGCTTCTCCCATTCAAAAGGTGGTCCAGCTCAGGTGCATTTACACTAATGCCCGCACCATGGGTAACAAACAAAAAGGAGGACCTGAAGGCCGCAGTGCAATTGGAAAACTATGATATAATCACCATCATGGAAACAAGGTGGGATGACTCACACAGCTGGAGTGCTGCGATTGATGGATACCAACTTTTCAAAAGAGATGGGCAAGGCAGGAAAGGCGGTGGTGTGGCCCTCTATGTTAAGAGAAACTGTGAATGTCTGGAAATAATTGATGGTGATGATAGGGTTGAGAGTATTGTGGGGGTCTGCTACAGGCCACCCAACCAGAAAAGGTTGATAAACATTTTATAGACCGTTGGGCAAGGTCTCATGGTCTCTTCCTCTTGTTCTTGTGGGGGACTTAAACTTCTCAGACATATCCTGGAATTATAACACAGCAGAAAGGGAACAGTCCCAGAGGTTTCTAGAGTGCATGGGAGTCAACTTCCTGACTCAGTTGGTGAAGGATCCAACAAGAGGAAGCAAAATCCTGGACCTGCTATTTGTTAACAGAGAAGGTCTTGTGAAGGATGTTAAGGCTGAAGGCCACCTGGGCCAAAGTGATTGTGAAATGACAGATACTCGATCCTTGATGAGAGGGGAGTCAGCAGAACTGACACCCTGGACTTCCAGAGAGCATACTTTGTTCTCTTTTGGACCATGGCTGAGAGAGTCCCTTGGGAGGGTAGTTCTGGGAGGGGGAGCCCAGGAAGGCTGGGAATACTTTAAAGAAGTTATTCTGAGGGTGTAGGAGCTGACCATCCCAGAGTCACAGAAGATGAGCCTATGGGGAAGGAGACTGGTCTGGTTGAACAGAGACCTTTGGCTGAAACTGAGGCACAAAAAGGAAGTCTATGGTCTTTGGAAAAGGGGACAAGCTAAATATGAGGATTATAAATATGTAGTGAAGCTGTGTAGGGAGAAAATTAGAAAGGCCAAAGCCCAGCTAGAACTGAAGTTGGCCACTGAGGTAAAAGATAACAATAAATATTTCTATAAATACATCAACAGTAAGAGGAAGGCTAGGGAGAGTTTCCATCCCTTATTGGATGCAGTGGGAAACACAGTGACCAAGGATCAGGACAAGGCAGAGGTACTTAATACCTTTTTTGCTTCAGTCTTTAATCGTAAGACAAGTTGCTCCGTGGGCACAAAATCCCTTGTGCTGGAAGATACAGATGGGTAACAGAATAGGCCCAGCTTAGTACATGATTAGATCTGCTCTGAGAGCTGAATGCTCACAAGTCCATGGGGCCAGATGGACTGCACCCCAGAGCACTGAGGGAGTTGGCAGATGTGGTTGCCAAGCCGCTCTACATCATCTTTCAACAGTCCTGGCTAAGGGGACATCCCAGTGGACTGGAGACTGGCAAATGTGATGCTCATCTTCAAAAAAGGCTGGAAAGATGGTTCTGGTAGCTACAGACCAATCAATCTCACCTCAGCGCCAGGGAAGGTTACGAAACGGTTAATATCAGGAGCCATAATGGATCAATTAAAAGTCAACCAGGGGATCAGGCCTAGACAGCATGGGTTCATGAATGGTACATCCTGTCTGACAAACCTGATTTCATTTTTTAACAAGGTAACCTGCTTAGTGAACGAAGGTAAGGCTGCTGATGTGGCCTACCAAGACTTCAGTAAAGCCTTTGACACTGTCCCCCACAACATTCTTGTGGAGAAGCTGGCTGTCCATGATTTGGATGGGCTTATGCTCTCCTGGGTGAAACACTGGCTGGATGGCTGTGCCTAAAGAGTTGTGGTCAATGGAGCTAAATCCAGTTGACAGCCAGTCACAAGTGGTGTCCCCCAGAGCTCAGTACTGGGGGCACTCCTATTTAACATCTTTATCAATGATCCTGATAAGGGGATCAAGTGCAGTCTCAGTAAGTTTGCAGATGACACCAAGCTAGGAGGGAGAATTGATCTGGCAGAGGAAAGAAGGGTGCTACAGAGGGACCTGGATAGACTGGATCGATGGGCCAAGTTAAACTGTATGAGTTTCAATAAGGACAAGTGTCAGGTACTTCATTTTGGTCACAACAACCCCAGGCAACCCTACAGGCTTGGCAAAGAAGGGCTGGAAAGCTGCCTGATGGAAAGGGACCTTGGTGCAGTAATGGACAGTCAGCTGAACATGAGTCAGCAGTGTGCCCAGATGGCCAGGAAGGCCAATGGCATCCTGGCTTGTATCAGGAATGGTGTGGTGAGCAGGACTACAGGACACCCCCCTGTACTCGGCCTTGGTGAGGCCTCATCTCGAGTACTGTTACAGTTTTGGGCACCTCAATACAGAAAGGACACTGAGGTGCTGGAGCAGGTCCAAAGAAGGGCAACAATGCTTGTGAAGGGCTTGGAGAATATGCCCTATGAGGAGAGACTGAAAGAGCTGGGGCTGGTTACTATGGGGAAAAGGAGGCTGAGGGGAGACCTTATTGCTCTCTTCAAATATACCTGAAAAGTAATTGCAGTGAGAGAGGGATTGGTCTCTTTTCACTGACAACCAGACAAGGGGAAATGGCCTCAAGATCCATCAGGGGACGTTCTGGTTGGATATCAGGAAAAATTCCTTTACAAAAAGTGTTGTTAGGCACTGGAATAGGCTCCCCAGGGAGGTGGTTGAGCCACCATCCCTGAATGTTTTTTAAAACCATCTGGATGTGGTGCTCAGGGACATGATTTAGCGGTGGGTTGTTAAGGTAGTATGGTTAGGTTGTTGTTGGACTCAATGATTTTGAAGGTCTTTTCCAACCTGAGCAATTTTATGATTCTATGACAAATGCTGAACAACCTATATCATCTTGAGTGCTCACAAGCTTTTCTACACACTGTCTTCACCTTTGCCCACAATAAGCCAAGGAAGAGTTTTCCTCTCCTGCTGCACTGACTCTTTCATATTCTACCCCATGCCACTGGACTGTAAAATCCATTAACTCTGCTGGATATCCCAGTCCCCCTGCACTAGCCAAGTAACTGCCAAGTAGCAGCAGTGCTGGGTTCCTGGAAGCAAGTCACTTTCCAGAACAGAAGAGAGGAGACACTGTCCTGAAAGTGCAGTGATGAAAAACTTATCTGGAAAAGTGGTGAGGCACTGGAATAGGCTGCTCAGGGAGGTGGTGGAATAGCTGTGCCTGAAGGTGTTCAAGAAACGTGCAGGTGTGGTACAAAGGAACCCCATGCAATGCTATAGGCTTGGGGCAGAATGGCTTGAAGAATGTAGAGAGGAAAAGGACCTGGGGGTGTTGGTTGATGCTCGGCTCAACATGAGCCGGCAGTGTGCGCAGGTGGCTAAGAAGGCCAACAGCATCCTGGCCTGTATTAGAAATAGTGTAGCCAGCAGGAGCAGGGAGGTGATCATCCCCCTGTACTCAGCTCTGGTGCGGCCGCACCTCGAGTACTGTGTTCAGTTTTGGGCCCCTCACTACAAGAAGGACATTGAGGCCCTGGAGCGTGTTCAGAGAAGGGCAACAAAACTGGTGAGGGGCCTGGAGCACAAGTCTTATGAGGAGCGGCTGAGGGAGCTGGGATTGTTTAGTCTGGAGAAGAGGAGGCTCAGAGGAGACCTTATAGCACTCTACCACTTCCTGAAGGGGGGTTGTGGTGAGGAGGGGGTAGGCCTCTTCTCCCTGATAAGTAATGACAGGACGAGAGGGAATGGCCACAAGTTGCGCCAGGGAAGATTTAGATTAGACCTCAGGAAGCATTTCTTTTCTGAAAGAGTGGTCAGGCACTGGAATGGCCTGCCTAGGGAGGTGGTTGAGGCACCATCCCTAGCGCTGTTCAAGAAGCGTTTAGATGAGGTGCTTAAGGACTTAATTTAGTAGTTGGGTAGAGATAGTGATAGGAGGATGGTTGGACTAGACGATCTTATAGGTCCTTTCCAACCTTATGAACTTATGAACTTATGAACTTATGAACTTATGGTTTAGTGGGCAATATTGGTGGTAGGAGGACAGTTGGACTAGATGACCTTAGAGACCTTTCTAACCTTAACAATTGTATTCTATTCTATGATCCTTCCTAGTGCAGGAATTTCTTAATCTATCTCCAAGTAAATGGGATGAAACTGGGTGGTTTGTGGAGAAACTTGGCTCTGTAACATGTTCTGAGAGCATTATGAGGATTATCTTTAATATCACTAGGAGTTTATCTTTTTTGGGGGATATGATCACTAATACTTGTGCCACTTTCTTTTTTTTAATGACTTTCCTTTTATTTAAGACCACATTGCTAGGAAGCATTATTTTGATGTGGTATTCACAGTGGCATATGAAAACAATAGTGTTATCTTTGTAAGAAGCAGAGACAAAGAGAATATTGGTTTTGGACAGAAACGTATGTTCTAACAACCAGTGAGGTCATGTATTATGTTGATTTAAACAAATGGCCATTTAAAAATACTGTAATTCACAATTCAACTTTAACAGTTTGCTTAATAGTTGCCTATAGTTACACTTCAATATATGAAGAAAAAAATGCCTTCTTGCTTACCAGGAAAAACATGCGTTGCTGTAAACCTTTTCCAGACAACTTACTAAGACTGCCCAGTCTAATGAATTCCTGTGGGAAGGAAATACAAAACAAATAGTCATTTTTTGCAGAAGTGATTGTATTTGTTAGTATGCAAAATTAAACATGACTACTTGATGAACAAAATGACGTCAGCAGCATAAAAAGAGGGAAATGGATCTGGCAGCATGTATTATTCTAGTACAGTCCACATCAAGTTATGGAGTGCATGAATTCAGATCAAATTGTTTAACAATGTTTAGGGATGACAGTATAGGAAGAATAGCTCAATTGGAATTTTCTAAGGTCTGGGATTACCTGGATTTACTGTGAACTATAACGTAACCTACCCTCCCACGTAACTGAAGCCCATCAAAACATCATTTTTCAGTCACTCCCTCCAGCCATGAGGTTTATATTTATTTATTACAGTCTTCTGAGGGTTGTTTTACTCCTATTGTGCATGTAAAAGGCAGATAAAGCAACAGAATCGCCTGCAGCTTAGCAACAAGCTGGCTGTTGGAGATTAATCTATTCAGAGAGATGCTCCTTAGCCTTAAGATTGCTATGACGTGTCCAGTCTACCTTATCTGAAGTTTACTTTGAGGTGCCTAGAAAAGGTTGTCCCTCATCATAGTAAGCTCACGGTGCTGGAGAGGCCACTGGAAGCATTGCTGATCACCAAAGCATACAAAACACAATCACTATACTACCTAACAATCGCCAATAGGCTCAGCTTCACCATAGCCAAGCACTGCACGAACTCACAGAAGAGTGCAGGTCATTGCCATCTGCAAGCAGAACCGACTGTGGGATGCTTTACCATACAGCAAAGGAACCAGGAGAGCGGCAGGCTGGGGCACTGTAAGGACAACGGCTCCCTGAAGCCATGTTGATGACAGATGATCACTGGCCTGGCAAGCATTTCTCCTCAGAGACGTGGTGTGGGGCCTTCTCTGGGCAATACAGCCAAGGGCAGCAGTGGCTCAGCATCACTGCATCCAGCTTGGCCTGCACCCGGCCCAGCAACACAAAGCCCAGAGAAGAGCAACCCACGGGCATTTGCCAGAGCCTGGCAGCCAAAATACCTGTGTGCAGCTCCCTTAGATAAATTCTTACATGAAAAAGAGCATAGGTGCGTCAGGAGCAGCTTCTTGTAGGACCCCACAGTAGCAAGAGGCAAGGAAATGGCACTGTGAGCAGACCCTGGGCTGCAAGGTGCCTTCAAGCACTGCTGTATTTGCAATTCAACACAGAACTCATCTGTTTTTAACATCTATTTCACAAAATGCAGGAAGGGCAAGAACAGACTAGCAATGCATTTTCAGTTGCCGCAAGTAGTGTTTTTGTGTATTACACACAGAAGTCAGGGGAGTGGGGAGAAAAACACTTTGACAACAGACAACTCTCAAGCTTGAATGCACAGATATATGTGCACAGAAAAGCAGAAAAGGATAAAAATTCTGCAGAGGGCCATTTATACTGAAATAAGCCTCTGATTTATAAAAACATAGCAGGAAGTACAGAAGCGATGTCCATATTTTTATAATACAATTAAAAGTGTTTACTTAAGGCAACACTGTCTCAAAAATTATTGCCTAACATTACATGTGGACTAAAGAGACTGCCTGTCCCCAGGGCCATGAATTTCAGAGCCAGGCATCGTGACCAGGCTGAAGGTCCTCCAGCACAAACGTCTTGCTTCTCTTTAATCTGCTGTGCTTTAGCACTGAAGATTAGGGGGGAAAAAAAAAGAAAGAAAAATAAGAGAAAAAAGGGCAGAAAGAAATGAGGAAATGCTCAAGCTCTGAATGCTGTGATAAATATTACATTTTTACTGCCTCCTGTAATAGACATTTGGAATTGCCCAGAGCCATCCAAATCTATCTAAAAGATAAACCTAATAAAATCTGTAAGAAGATAATAAAGATGATAGCTTCTTCCTGCTTTGAAGGCTGCTGTTTTTTATGGTATTATTATGTTTACATACAACAGTTTTTGGTGAGAGAAAAATGTTCATATGAGGAAAGGCAGTTTCACAGATGCTCCTAAGAATCAGATCTCTAAAATACATCCTAATGCTCTGAAATGGTACCAAACCTCAGTCAGCATTCTGCTACTTACCCTTCCTGGGATCACCAGATTGTCAATGCCTATCAAGTCTTTCTTCAGTTCATGCAGCTTCTGGAAGTTCTCCATCTTTATCATATTGCCATGGAGCTGAGCCACCATTTCGGAAATCTCAGCCAAAGCAGCTAGATACAGAAAACCATAAAACGCTTTTTATAAACATACAAGGAATATTTGAAAAGGAAGGCATTTGTGTGCAGAAAGCAACTCATGAGCACCACTCCTCCTTGTGATACCCTTTTCGTTCACAGAGTAAACCTATTCAGGCAGACTAAAAACCTTACAAACCCTGGGCATCATCTTGTTGAAGATGGAGTGTTGCAGTGAAGAGACAGCCAATGTCTTCATCTGAAAGTGCACTACATCAGCTACAGAAACATGGTAGGGATAGGATACTCAAGTCAGTTCATGGCACCAATCAAAAGGTTCTGCTATCAGATTAACTTAGGGATCTGGGCACAAAATCACTTCATCACTTCATCTTTTCTGGGGGATCAGCTCACAGCCTGGCCCCCAGTGCCATCGTGTACATGAGCACCAACCTGAAGCACACAAATGGACAGGCTATTTTAAAATAATTTAAAAAGAAGAAAAAGTCTCTGCATCATTAACAAGGCACCTGGGTTTGCTGCCTCTACCCATTCTGGTTTCTCCCTCTTGTGTGCTGAGAGAAACCACAGAATCACAAAATCAGAAACAAGCCAGTTATGACACTGCTTGTAAAACTAGCGTGGGCCCCAACAGACTGAACTTTTCAAAGCCCATTTTAAGCAGATGTTTTCCAGACTTTTAGTATTTTGATGATGATCGTTCTGTGATTACTTTCCAGATTTCCACATATACATAGAAGTATGTATATACAGTAAGTATGTATACATAAATTGGCATGAACGTGTCCCATGATTGTTACCCTGGAATCGTGGAATAATCCAATATCACTTTACTAAGTGATGACCTCTACAGTCTTTGGAAGTAAAGATCTTTACTCTTTGAGCTCTTTCAGGTAGTAGCTACATTTAGGCAAGCATTTTTGTCACACAGACTTCTGTGGCAGTTCTTATTGCCAGAAGTCAAGTTACCTCCTTATTTTGTGCACTGCCTATGTGGCTCTCAATGCACAGCAGCCAAGGGAATGCAGCCAGCCAGCTCAGCTAACACCGTGTGGCTGGGAACAGCTATGCTGAGCACTACCCCCTGCCTACATCCTGCACTGAGTGGCAACCATGCAGGTAACATCTACCTTCAAATGCAGACAGAGTACAGTGGGATGGGAAACCAGCATACGGAAGGAGGAAAGCAAATCATCAAAAAGAAATAGCAGTGACCTCACACTTACAGGAGGAAACTTCCTTCACATTTAGGAAAAAACAAAACAAAAAATCCCAACACATCAGCCGCTTTGAGTTCTTGAAACAAATCATGGAAGTGGTAATAGAACAAAGTGCCTATCTGGAAAAATAATATTCTCCTTAAGACTGCATTAAGACATAACAACAAGCAGCCACATGGGGTCAGATCAAGGGTCCACCTGGGCCAATACCCTGTGCTACTAGGGGAAATCTAGGGAAAGCTGAGAAAAAGATAAGCACATCTGGCATGTCCCCAGCGTTCTCTCCCAACTGTTTACAGCTCAAGGGAACTGCATGTCATTTCTGTGTACTTAATAACACACAGCAGATTTCTCTTCCAAGTGTTTGTCCACAGTGTGCCATACTGTGTACGAGCAACACTAAGAGCAACTCTAATCCTACTATTTCTGGTCTTCTGAGTGATTTTGCAACTCAAAATTCCTCTTTTAATTAAGCTATAAGAAAAAAAAATTGTTTGTACATGCACCTCTAACATTCTGCAGCTCTGAGAATTGATGTCTTTTGCCATGCTTACCCCTGGAATCCCTGAAGTCTGCGTGGTTTGGTGGGTAGTGTTTGCAAAGTCTCTCCATTATCTGCTTGTAGTGCATCAGTCTGTGTAAAGGTCTGAGCAGGAAGGTATTGAGAGGCAGGTAGCAAACTTTCTGTAGCTCAAAGTCCCTGCAAAAGGTCTCCAGCTTGCGAGAGTTCTTGATTCCATTCTCCAACTCAGTTAAAATCTCATTGTGCTTCCACAGGTGAACTGTCAGTTGCTTAATAGGCACAAAGAAAGAAAAAGCATATGGTAAAGCTATTAGCAAACATTGAGATGTGACTCAAAACCGTTCACTCCAAACCTAGCCAATAAAAAATCCAGCTATCACAGCCATTGAGATTTTGCAAACAAAATCAGTGTGCAACACAGTGGCTCTGATATGCACTTGAAAAGAAGAAATGTCATGACTAGTGTGAAGTACCCCCCTCATCCCCTCTGCATTCCCTGTAAGACAAAGTACACGAGAGAACAAAGCTAACTGTCTCAAATCAATGAGAAATCCAAAGGCAAGGAGATGACATGAACATAGCTCATACAAGCAGGAGCAACAGGGAGAGACAATATGAATGCAGTACCAGGAAAAAAATCAGATTTCATAGAGGATGAAGGAATCTAGGTGCACCCAGGGCATCTCTCTGGTGCCTTTGGAAACTGTGCCCCTATTATTAATGAGGGGTTGCATCTCCTGGGATTCTGAACAGGATATACAGGAGTTGTCATTAAAAATGGCTAAGTTAGAGTGCTCCATCCTTGCTTTATATCCTCTACTGCTTAGAGCAGTTCATAACATGATCCCCTTGGCAGTGGTAGTTATGCACCAGTGAGTGACCAAAGTTTGCAAGAAATATGCAGCTCCACTCAGGCTACAGTACCACAGGCACCACTGGGTCCCATCTAAAACAATTTAGCAGTATTTTATTTTTAACAACTAACACAGGGGGTTTTGTTTGTGTTTTGCAAAAGGTAAATAGGTTCTTCAGGCAGCACAGAGCTTCTCTGAGCAGCTAGGTAAGGTTTTCCAATACCTGGTAAAATATCATCCAGCAACAAAACGAAGTCAAATTGTGTGTATTGAACAGACTTCAGAAAACTGTCTGGTTTAATCTAAAGCTCCTGAATTTTGACACATTTCCAATCAACTCCCTCTCTCTTTGATATGTGGCATCTTTACCGGGAACATCACACCCCTGCAGGCAAGCCACTTCCCTCATACACTGTGTATTCACCCTACAAAGACACTGCAGATCCTCAGGACAACTACAGAGGCCACCCATTAACTATTAGTTCTTGATTTCCCTTCTATGTTAATTAAACAAGGATTGTCAGTTTTCAGGTCTTTTAACAGGCCTCATGATGAAGATGAAATGCTTCCTATGCTGTTCCTGATGTCAAAAAGGTTTTGCCCCTTTCCTCCACATATTTGTGCTTATCAGCAATAGCTCTCAAAGCAAATGGAACAAAATCCTCTAATGGGAAAGGGAGAACAGTGAAGGTGAAAGCAAGCCAGCAGGTCTACATTACAATGCATAGCATCCTTGGACCAGTCGCAGAAGGACCAGATCAGACAACCAAGGACAACATTTAATATTACAAGGTACTGACAGCAGAAGGACAATTCATCGAAAGCTCCCTGAGATTCCAAAAACTGTTTGTGAAAAGGCGTGATCCATTTGAGAGGAGGGGTGGGGGAAGAAAAGCCCCCTGTGTCTCTTCCAAGGCATCTGAATTGTGCCTTGATGGGAAAAAGCTGTTCCTACTTTATTGGTGACAAAGCTGTCTGGGTGTCGGGGGCTGTAAATCAGGATTTCTGTGTTCCTTTTTTTTTCACTCATTCTGTAATGGCTTCCATGTCACTTAACCTCTCTGCATATCCATCTGTCCTTCTTGAAGTCAAGCTACATTCACATATACTGCTCACACAGGTATTCCGGCTTTCAGCTTTAAAGAGATGAGAATTAATTATCCTCATTCATTCAAAAATCTTTTCATCTCACTTGGTGTACTTCAGTGCACAGGCAGAAGTTCTCAAAATCAAACCAGCACCCAGGTTAAGGTCACTGCTCCTGCAATACTTTAATACTTTTACTTGCATACACAAGTGGGAACAGTTGGCTTGTAAAGAACCTCTTCAGACATAAATTCTGATGTGCTATTTGCAAGAATAAAGAACTGGGAATTACATGCTCCTGAACTTTTGTGTTTATTGTTCCAATAATTAAAGGGAGCTTATAAACAGGAGGGAAATCACCTTTCTTACACAGGCAGATAGTTACAAGACAAGGGGAAATGGTTTTAAACTAAATGAGGGGAGATTTAAGTTAGATGTTGAGGGGAAGTTTTTCACTCAGAGCGTGGTGAGGCATTGGCACAGGTCTGTCCAGAGAAGCTGCTTGTGCCTCATTGCTGGAGATGTTCAAGGCCAGGTTGGATGGGACCCGGACCTAGTGCCTGATTTTGTGGTTGGCAACCCTGCCCATGGCAGGGGCTTGGAAATAGATAAGCTCTGAGGTCCCTTCCAGCCCAAGTCATCCTGCAATTGATTTTTCCCAAATTTGGAGAGAGAGTCGAGTAAAGGGGCAGAGAAGCTTAAAGTCAGCTTGCAATTCTGCAAGCCCAGTGCTCCCCAAACATATGATACTGTATTGAAGGAAACTTGCATAGCATAAGCTTTGATTACAACTGGCACAGCAGGGAACATCACACAAAAATGAAAAGCAGGCTCATTCTAATCCATGTCAAAGCCTAATAGTTCTGAGATCATTCCTACCTTCATACTCTGAATGTTCTTTAGCATAACATCCCCAATTCTTTGGTGACCTCCTTTAATATGAGCATTAGAGCGGCCTTCCCTGTCAGCAACAGAAAGAGCACACAGGTTAGTCAAGCAATATTACCACTCGTGTAAGTGTAGTACATAATATTCTCTCCAAAGAGAGCTGCCAAGGTTTTTAAATATATGAGAGGAGGCTGGAAATGGCTCAAGAAAAAGGAAGGCATCAAAATGTCATTATGACACATAGGCTTACAGCAGAAGGACAACGCTGTTAAGAACTGTACCCAAAAACAAGAGGTTCCCACTCTGAACATCCTTCTGCTGCTGCAAGGAACAATGGGACAAAATCTGCCCAGCACCTGGGTTTGTCTCATGACCATGTTACATACTGGCAGGGAATTAATTTTCAGTATGTCACTTTTGGTATTAGAACTGCAAACCACTCCCTCCTGGCCAGCTGTGCCTGGGTGGGTGCTGCCTCCAGGAGAAGCTCTTTCCTGACAAAAAAGACATTTCTGCTTCAACCCCATGTGCGAGACAGGCAGGAATGGCACACACTGAATGGATCCAAACATATCTTTGAGAGAACATAGGAGGAAAAAGCATGAGTGTAAGAACCAAACTGTTTCAATTAAGTTAGATTTTCCAAAGGAAATCAGTGAAGGGGGGGGGGGGAGGTAAGGGGAGAACCACTGCCTCCTTCCCTCTCCAACTGCTAATACTGCTTCCAAGTTTCCTGCAGGGTGGATTTTTTTCATGCTGTCTTCAGTGTTTTAAACCCAGTGCAGTTGTCACATCTGCATACTGTAAGATGGATCCACAGGCAGGGCAACTGCAATTCAGCCAAAGCAACACACCACCATGGGAGAGGGCAGGAAAACAAGCAAGTTCTCAATCAACCCAGGAACAACAGGACCTTTGTTTTGTGTTACTGCTGCTGGATAGATATATTGGCTTTCCCCAATTTCTGGCTTTCTGTGTGCAATGAAAGAACAAAAGGACAAGCAGGTGGTAAATCTCTGTGTTACTCAGTACCAGCAATAGCCAGAGAGGTCCCACATTCACCAAATCCTAAAGATACCACTGTTGTTAGGAACATGCAGCTCACTGGTAAGACACGTGAAAAAAAAAACAACATATATATCTGCATATTTTAAATTCTAACATTATTGCATGAGTAGATTCTGACATATATTTTGTTTTATAAAGATAGATGTGGTTATGTCCATGGTGGATAACCTCAGTATTTTCTTCTAACCAGGAAACACAGAGAGCACAGCTCGTGGATTCTGTGTGGTAACATCCCCCACTTCATCCTCCTATAGACAAAGGAACTCAGCTGATACACAAAGGGTTGCTCCACATTCATCTAAACAATATCCAGTTTCGTCAACTGTCTTTAATTATGTCCTATTGTGTTAAGTCTCTCAGGCATGCACACGCGTATGTAAACAAGAAAAAAACACAGTTCTCTACAGGGCATGTCATGCTTTTCTGAAACCAAAGGTTATGCTGGGGTAGGAAGTTGGGCTGTGTCTGTGGTGAATGTAAGTAGCATTCACAGTTTTGCAAAAGCATTACATTAAATAAACACTGCCATAGTCAAAACACTCTTTAGAAATTATCTACAATGCAAAGAGTGGTGGGTGTAGAGGGGGTGTTATAAGATTACCGTTTCTGAATTCTCTGAGGACACAATTCTGGTCTACAGAAAATTGCTGCTCTGATCTCAAGGCTACACATCAGCTGGCTGGAATACTCCTTGCCAAATGCACATCCACCAGCCAGCTGCTCGAAGGCTGACCCCAATCCTACCAAAGTCACAGCGAGTGCTTCCCCTAACTTTCTGAACTCATCTAATATTTACATTAGCTTTTGCCCAACGCTTCTTTTTTCTAACAGTATGGCCTTTCATCTTCATAGAATTGTAGGGGTTGGAAGGGACCTCTAGAGATCATGGAGTCCAACCCCCTGCCACAGCAGCTCCCTAGCCCAGGTTGCACAGGTAGGCGTCCAGGCGGGTCTGGAACGTCTCCAGAGAAGGAGACTCCACCACCTCTCTGTGCAGCTGTGCCACTGCTCCCTCACTGCACTGGGAAGACACAATACCCCAGGTGAGGCCTCACCAGGGCAGAGTAGAGGGAGAGGATCACCTCCCTTGACCTGCTCACCTGCTGGGACAGGATGGCTACACATCTTCCTTCTACCTCCTAAAACTCCTTCTCCACTCCTTAGCTCTCTGTGTGGACTCCAGTGCAACTCATGCACTACACAGCCTTCATCCCAGCTCCTCAGTGTTCATATTATGGGCAATTTAAAAAAGCACCCTAGCTATCAGATGGTGTCTGATTGCCTCAGCAGACCAAAGCTCAGAAGCAAGAGGAAGAGCTCTCTCCATGATGTATGTTTTGAATAACAACACAGCTTGCTGAGGGGGAGGAAGCTGCTCATTTGCTGTGCGTTGATGGCTAAATTGTTCTTACTTGTCATCTGCACCGGTCACTGTCTGAACATTTTACCTATCTGACAGTAACAAGGGCTCAGAGTTGAGGTTGCTAGAAATCTTCACTGAGAGCTGATTTACAACTTGCAAAGGAGCTGGTTTCCTCAGAAATAATGTGCCCTCACTCTGCTGTGGGGAGGACTAGTGCTACTGAAAGTCATCCTGGTGAGTGGAGATACCATCTATCAGAAGTTCATTTTCCATTTGTCTCAAAAAATTTTCTCCTTCCTTTTTACACTAATGCAAGCATATAATTGCAAGCAAAGAAGTGACCAATTTTTATACGAGATAAGGGACTCAGGAACTACCTTATACAACACTACAAAAGGCCACCAGCTTGACAGCGTACAGGGACTGTGCAAGTAGCTATACTGAGTTTTCCAATTAAATTTCTAGCTTCTCAGTGCACATCATTGAAAAACGAATTAAAAGAAATCTTAGGTCAGCCCCTACTACCCTCAGTCCTCCAGGATAGCCAACAGAAGGAACAAAAGACTGGTGATGGTGGGAAGGCAAAGAAGTAATCAAAGGTATCTCATCACAGATTTCCTTCCAGGTCAACATAACAATTTAAATTGCAGCCCTTTAACTGCAGCAAAAAAAATTAAATTGCAGCAAATTACACTTGCAAGTGCGTGACCTTCTGCTACAGGCTTAGGAACAGCACATCCTTCTGGATAGTGGAGCTCATCTTCCAGCACTCTTGACGCTTCAGGCTTTCCAAGAGTACTACTAAGTAAAAGTTCTATCATTAAGCAATATCTTCAACATTCACCATTGAAGCTGCTTTTATACTAGCTGAATCAGTGGCACTTGAGCACTGAAGAAGGCAGATAAGGATTGCAGATTTGTTTACATAAACTGTTTATCAGGCTGTTTTTCCTGACCAAAAGTACTACTTCCCCAACAAAAAATGGTTAATAAATCAGCATTTAGCTCATCTGTCTAACACCTCTCTAAGTGCTTTTTATTACAGGTTTTCAGACCAGCTCCCACAAATCCTGATTGAGCCCTCTCCTTTCATATGCTAAGATCTAAGAGCTTTCTTGCAAATTACCAGCCACACACTTCTCAGCCACATCTGGTAAAACCCAGCAGCAGCTTTCCTCAGAAGTGCCTTTGAACAGAAACCCAAATTACAGGCTTCCCTGTGAGAGGATGAGTCTGCCTACACTTCTTGACAGCACGTAAGGCTTTTTCTTTCCAGCACATGGATAAGGGCCCAAACACCAATTCACACTCCCAAACAGAGCTTTGTAAGGCAGATGTGGCTATCCTGGCTTGCCCTGGCATTGCTCTCTGCAGGGCCTAGTGGTCATCCAAAGGGAAAATTATTGGTTTTCCATTTGCTGCATTCTGTCAGAATTAACAGAAATGAGTTCAGAAACCTTCAATACAAACACTTAAATGGGTGTGGGAAGATGAGCTCAGCATTTTGGCAGGAAAATATTGCGTGTGGCCCAAATGACTAGCCCTTGAAACAGCTTACATAAATGAAGGAGCAGAGTCCAACTGACTTCTCAGAGTCAGCTGGCCAGATGCTAAAGGAGCACGTCACGCTGCATTGTCCACACCTCTTCCTCCTCAACATAAAACCTCCAGGCCCCAGACAGTAAGAGCCAGCTTTAAGACACTGAGACACTCCTCTCATACAGAGAAACAAAAAGGGTTGGGGACTCCTTTGATGGAAAACATCAACCAAAGCATGGTATTGCTGATCTGGTGATGCCACACTATAAAGGCACTGGGAATCTGCTCAGCACCACGGCCAGAATGAAACTCTGGCTGCAAAAAATGCAGAAAATCCCAATTTTCTGCAGTTGGCTATTGGTGTCACCATCAGTTCACACTTGTTAAAAACACCATCACTGAGGTCTGCTGCTCTTAGTATGAAAAACGGGTGAGCTGTATAAAGGAACAAATCAGTCCTGCCAGAATTCATAACTGGGTCAAAAGGATACCAGCCCTTAAGGTGTTCAGTAGCAGATTCAAACTGTTCAGAAGCCATCCAGCAAGCCAGAAATGCTTTTAATAATATACATAACCTGAGCTTCATTGAGCCAAATACTAAAACATCTATTGATGTTTAAATAAATTAAAAGCATACAGTTATCTAACAACTGTTATGAGCAATCTTCCCCTGGCCTTAGTCCCTTCACAGCCCTTTTACAAAGCACCAGTTTAAACGTGACCCAAGGTGTGAGAGCAGGAATGGCACCCTGCAGGAGCTTCCAACACACAGCACAAAGGCTTGGAGCACACCTTTGACAAGCAAACCGATGCCTACACTGTACTGCACTGTATCTGGTACACCCAGCATCCTGCCCTCTGGGGGAGCACCTCTCACAGGAGATCCCACAGCACACCTGAGTAGTGAGAGGGTTTTGGTAGCTTGATAAAGTCTCTAACATGTTTATCCAGAGGTCTTTTATTTCTCATGAATGCAGAGCGTGATTCTGTCTCACCTTCCTTCTAGATCTAAAATGGCTGATGCAGATAAATCAGATATAAATGAGTTGGCCTGTATCCTGCAGTAGTGTCACAGAGCTAGGTGGCAGTCAGACTCACGAGGATCTGAATATCTGCTTTAGAGGCTGGTCAAGGCTCTCAGTTGAAACCACTGGCTTAAAATACCCAGGGCCAAAGGTACTGGGACAATCACAACAGCATGGGCATCAAGCTAAGTGACCACACTGCAGGAGAAATTCCTTACCATGTTGTTCTTTTACACAGAGAGAGAGAGCTTATTTTTGTCACTTACCATTTAATTGAACAGTAATCTCTACAGGATAAGAGTTTATTGCTTGCAACTTATTTCAGCACCTCTGGCATATAAAAACACCAACACCTTTGAAATAACACCTGCCAGCTAGTCTGCCTCCCCCCACAATTTCACATATTCAAATCTTCCAGAACTTTAAAAGCAAACATTTACACTAGGTCAGCCCAAGCTGTCAGCTGCCAGCTGGGTCCAGACTGGGAGCAGGAACATGACTGCTTTTCTGTCAAACGAATCAGAGCAGCTGATAGAGAATACACAGTGGCCCTAAACTGACCACAGAAGGACGTGCAATAGCAGATCTGCCAAAGTCAGACTGAGGTGCCCAGCCGGAGCAAAGTTACCTCATCAGAATATTCTCAAATTGCAAACCAAGTTCACAGCAGATCAACAATTTTTATCATAGAAAAGCTACAGTTTTAATATGGCATTAGGAGTCTTAAAGTGAGGTTCACTGTTCTATGAAACCATAGCCTCTGGACACGAGGATAAGTTAGAAAACAAAAGGCTAAGTCAGCTCTAAAAGAAGCTATCTGAAAAGGAGGAGAAATTAAAACCACAGAAAATAAAAAAGCCTAAATATTCATTAGGAGTTTCTTCTTCCAGTGGCTCCAACTGCATTTCCCAGATACTGTGTTTTCACTTCAGTGCTTATGTCTGGGGACCTCACAGCAAGGGAAGCTCCAATGGGGCTGCAGAGTTTTGCCCCTAATATGCACAAACTGGAAAACACAAGGTCTTATTTGCAGTCTTTGAACCTCTTATGGAGTTCAAAAGAGATTTGTTTTCTACTTTCTCTACTCTCTGAACTCAATAGCCTTGGGTTAGGCAGTTACTGCAACATAATCCAATTCTGAAAAGCATCACATCTGAGCAGGAGGTTGGCATACACATGTAGTAACGCTAGCAATCAGAGGACATAGGGGGAATCTATTTCAGCGTGTGTCCTCGGAATCAGCACACATAAAGCTCACTAGATCAGACTGGTCTGGTAGAGAGCTGAACTTGGCACTTTATGAACTACAGATCTTCCTTTTCTCACCACACACTCTTCAAGCCCATTTCAAGTGCTGTTAATCCTACAATGTGCAGAATCAATCAAAACTTTATAGCATTTGAAAAAGCCTTCTTGGGATACCTGCCATAAGCATTCCTTACTGAAAAGCAATTAATACCAGCAAGTAAGTATCCTGACTCAATTAAAACAGCAGTAGCTGCCCAATGAAAAAGAAGACGTGTAGGCAGAATGGCTGTGCAGCACGTGCCTTGGAAGTAAGTTCATGTCAAGCATCAACCAAGTGACAGCTGAGGATTTCTGCTCTAAGAGGCAATATCACATTCCTGTCGCCCCTAAACACCCGCCAGTTATGGAACTGCAAGGTGGGTCTGGAGAGTATTAGTCTGCAGTGTGCTGTGCTCCCATTCAGTGATCTCACTCATCACAACACAATAGCTAAACTCACACACTCTAAGATTATGTCTTGCTTTTCCTTTGATTCATTAGTTACACAGGCATTGAACTGATAGGCACTCATCTGCTCTGCCTGCAAGGTACACATTCACTACTTTCACAGCGTTTTCCACGGTCACTTTTCTGAGTAGGAAAAGTTGTCTCCTGGGAGCTAAAATGACCCATCAGAGATGTCTACACAGAAAATAACAATCCAGTCCAGACAGATCTAATCACAGCAAGGAGAGGGCTTCTGTGTGCTGCCTCTGCTCTGACGTCGCTGATTAAATGCACTGAGTTAGAGCCCTGCCAGGGAAGAATTACTGAATTCACAGCTATTCCACACAAATCCACGTGTTTTGCTGCCATTATTAAACTAAGGACAGATAAATTTTAAGCCCAACGTAATCTTCTAATGGTCTATTCTTCTTTGTCCATTGTAGAGAACAACCTCAGACTGCCAAGCATGAGGTGCTATAGAATAGGCTGCTGCTCTCTGAAATTTCTCTCAGTATAACTCTATTTGACAGAAACAGGATGTGGTCCTTCACTTGCCCCTCTTTACTACTCATAAGCCTTGCTTGCAGCATGTTTTCAGAAGAGCAGCCATATAGAAGCAGTGACATTTGGCAACAGAAAGCTTCATCCAACGTTGTGATCTCATTTACATAAGTCTGTACCTGACAGATATCTGAACAATAGTTTGTCAAGTAAACATGAACAAAGCATGACTCAGTATATGCAGCCTGCTAGCAACCAACATCTAAAGCTTCACAAATGAATCACAACAATCAAATCACAGAGAGTTAGCAAAAAAAAAAATGGAAGTGAGTGCAAAAATGCTAGATTGCATGAAATAATGCTGCTAAATAACAAAAACATAATCTTACCACAAAGCAAGTCTCTGCTCAATTTCCTTGAGAAAACCAGTGTGAAATTTGTGCAAAGGTTCGAAGTTGGAGAATATGAGATTCTTCAGAGTCTCGGGCATGCAATCCTCTTTACTCACTGCAGTTTGGAACCACTAGAAACAGAAAAGAAGTAAAATTACCAAGGAGGCGGCATGTAGCAGGTATGAGCATTGCTGTCTGCCCCAAACACCTACAGACCTAAGCCAGTGAGGAGCTTTCCAGCTGGCACTAGGGACGTAATTCCAGCTACCTCGATATTCCCACCTCCTGAACTGTTGCTCTTATCAGTGGTCAGGCCCTGCGTGGGTGACAGAGAAACTCCCTTCCTCTTTGCCACCACTGATCAAATCTCAAAAATGCTTTTCAAGCTCAAATTGGATTTGCAAATACTGTAGGTGCAAGAGGATTTTCTTAAGAGAATACTTGGAAGCGTTCCAGTAAAACCACAAAATGCTGTGGATTTTATTTTGCTGAGTTCTGTCTGAAATCCCATTGGCAGGAGTCAGCACAGCAAACACTTAACCTCACGGCGCTGTTCGTGGACAGAGGAATCGTGTTTTACAAAGCAAACTAGTAGCACAGCATGCTGCACTTTCAAGACAAGAGCAGCAGGAAACAGGAGGGTCAGGCAAAACGCTGTTGGGACTGCAACAGGCTCCTGCTCATTTCTGCTGCATGTTCTCTTTATTTCACCCTGGGAGACACATGGGTGATATAAAACCTGAGGACTACCAGGTTTGCCAAAGCGGCAGATTATTCTCTTCAGCACGGTAACAGTACTCCCTTTCCTTGTTGCCCTGAGGGGCTCTAACCATCTATGGTTGCCTTCCAGCAACAGACATAAGGCTGTTGGGGCCATATATAAGTTACAGTAGACTTGACACTGCATCAGCTGACCCAGACCTAGGTTACACAGAGGCAATTCTAAGCCTCTCTCTCTGTCATTTTATTTCTGCACTGAGCAGAGCTAAGACTGAAGAACTGCAGGCCTACCAAGTCTGATTCTTCATGCACTGTCTTTTCTAATGACACTGGCTGCTCATTCTCTCCTAGTGGCCAGCTGGACCAGAGACCTGCGTGGCACAGCTGACAGGTCTCAGCATCAGCTTAGAGACTTTCTATGGCTCTACTCAAATTTGCCTGCTATGAGGATGAAGGGCTGGGTGGCGGTTAAACCTAAGGCAGAAACTGGCAGGGAGCTATGAAGAGGTAAAACGTGCTGCTTCTGCAGCTGCTGAGTGAAATGAAAGATGAAAGCAGCACATCTGTTGTTAGGACTGCAGCAATGATCACTGTCCCACACAGCCTGGCATCTCCATAAAGCTAGGATCAGTAGGCAGAGAAGCCACAGCTATCTTGCTGGCTCTAACAACCACGCTGTTCCAGCTTACATCAACTGTATCTAATTTGGTGTCAGATCAACTTCATCTGCCACATGGTATCCTGGAGTAGAAGAGAAACTGGGGAGGTGTCTCTTCCTGGTTCCCCACTGGTAGCAACAGACTCCTCCCTGCAGCACGACCTCTTTACCTTGACACTTGATGCACAAAGTGGCAATGCACCCTTAATGCCCAACCTCACAGAGGTTCACACACTGGGCAGTTAAACATCTTGGAAGTCTGGAAGTGACAGAACTGCTGAAATATCTTCAGACAATTTGGACCCAGCTCTCTCTTACACATAACTGGCATTTAAGGCTAAATCTTGCACACGTCACTCTTGAAAATTAAACAGGACTGTTGTGTGTGCAAAGAAGGCACTTGACTGAGTGGTTTTAACAATCACACACTGATAAGATGCTACAAAACAGTAGGTTATTTAACAGTGAATTTTACTTTCTGAAAAGTCAGAAACATTCTAGTAGGTACTCTACCATACTCAATGTTAAATGGAAGGCATTTAGGCCAGAAGAAAACATGAGTATGCCCCCCTAGGGAGCAACTTCAGCGTTAGGAGAAATCATTGAAAACCCACAGGCATCTTTAATAATTACAACCGCAAAGCATGAGAGCAAGCAAGAATAACTGAACTGTGTTCCAAGTTCCTCAACCTGAAAGAGTTTCACAGTGTATGTTACTAACCACAGGGCAAACCTTCACTTTCTGTTTTTTTTTGTTACCTCCTCCCTAGAGTTGTACTCCCGTGCACCGCAGAGAATACCTTCAGTGCAGCACATAAAAGTAGTGTGGAACAGCTACGATGTTAAATGGAGCAGATGAAATACTACTTCTGACTGCAGCTTCACATGTTTCATGAGTAATGCTAAAGTAAACATACCGACGTGATGACTTCAAGGTCCTTCAGGTATGTTCGTTCTGTGGTCGCTACTTCTTTAGCAATGAAGTAAGCTTTCTCAGTTGGGAACCTCTGCAAATTGCAAACACATTAGGTTTTCATCTGTTTTTATGGAACTGCTTTCTGTACAAAAAACTGCAGACAACAGTCACCAAGAGAGTCGCAAACTAGTGACCCCTGCTTGTGGTTACTGTGACTCATGCTTGACTTTTCGTAAGCCCTGAAGCCCTGGAAACAATTCTGCCATGCCAACATAGCAGAACAAACACTTTCTATGGGTTCTTCAGAGATCTCTTTCCCCCACGAGTTTTCTAAACTGATGTTCTTCTTGGCTTATTGCATACCTGTGGAGCAGGGTGTATTCTGGAGCTGACAAAAAAAAAAAATCCTTTGCAGGCTAGACAACCACTTGAAGCAAATCTGACAAATTCTGTAAAAAATAGTACCTAATTATTACAGATTTCGTTGTCAGAGTAAGAAACCATAGCAAAATACTCAACAAAAAAGTCAAATCTGTATGATTTTCCCAGTGCAGCTGGACAACTTAGCAGTGGGAGACAGGAAGGATTTTAGAGTATGCTATAGATTTCAAATTAAAAAAAAACAATCCAACTCTAATTTTCCTGTGTTATCCAAGAGGCAAAAGTGGTTCTGACCTCTTAGTTCTTGCTCTGTGCTGCTCGTGAAGCTAAAAGGAAGATCCATAAATCTTTTGCTCTGTGCTTCCTCCCTGAAGATCAGCAGTGTACAGCATGCACCAGAAAGGGATGTGAAGCAAGATCATTGTGGGCATTTCCCAGTCAGAGTGTAATGCTATGGGAACCATCATCAGCTGGTATAAACTAGAACAGTCTGCTGCTGTACCTTGGGCTGGCAGGGAGAGTTGTGAGTCTATTTATAGATTCTTGGCTTTTCTACTCAGATTTCTCTCACATGTCTTCCATACACATGTCGCCACTTTCACCAAAGCCAGCTGAGTTCCTACCTTCTTCCTCCTCAGCTCAGGAAAAAAAAGCAGGCAACAGAAGCATGAGCACAGCCCGCCTCTTCCTGCAGCACAGGAGGGATGAGCTGGCAGACACTGAGAATACCCTGGCCCAGACAGAATCACTTCTGTCACTGAAGACGGTTTTGGATGCGATGCTCTCTTATGGTTTTGCTGCAATGATGGGGCTGAGCCAAACACTTCCAGCTGAGCACTGCAGGCTGGAGTTCAAAGAGAGTATTTTCCACGCCCAAATGGTCCCACTATAGATCCCTGCAGGGACAGACTGGGTTGTATGCTTCCACACAGGCTCTACAATGCTCCTTTTCTGTCTGTTAACTGGAAATTCTCCCTCCAATACCACATTGTATCTAACCGTTTTGTTACATCAAACTACTGATCTCTCCCTAAAAATAAGCCAGATTTATAAGGGGCCCTATCAAAACAACCTCAGAATTAATGTTGCCTCCCAAGGGATCAACCCAGATTTATCACACCTTACGGCCACGGAGCTACCTATCATTTTTCTGCTGCTTAAAGAGGAGCTAATTCCCTAGCTCCTGCATCTCAGCTCAGGAGGATGAATCCAGGCCTCGGAGCTCTCAGCTGCAGCAGCTCTGTGATTCTGGCCTGGGAGCTCGGCCTCAGAAGCTCAGGGAGCTCTTAGACACACCCTGGCAGCACACACCAAGTAACCCAAATGAAGTTATTTATGTTGGTCTATGATGAGAAAGCTGCAAGGGGTGTAGATCTTAGTAGCTCTGAGAAATAATCAGACGCACCTCAGAGAAGAGGGCCAGAGCCTACTGCTTTTGCCTTACCTTTTTTCTGACCTCTTCCTCTTCCTCAGTTCTGACGCACGATGGGTCATTCAGCAAAGGGCTTATCAAGGGAGATGACTGCTTGGCATCGGGGCTCAAGTTTGGAGATAATGACATATTTGCCACTGATGGTCCTCCTTGAGAATTGATGGAAAGCTCTGAAAGATGAGGGCTTCCAGTCAGAGAACCTGCTAAAAAAACGGTACAACAGAAACCAATTAGGACATGCTCTCTCTATAAAGTACAAAAAAATTACAACCTTAAGTTGCAGCATGTGAAATTACACTACAATACACAGCCACCAGGGTCCTCAAACTTGTCCAGATAGACTTGAAGTCAGAGAGGCTGAATCTATTTGAATTAACCAAGAGACTGGAGTGTTTTCTTAACTGATGAAACTGGATGAAATTAGTGTCTCTATAAAGAATCTGCAAGATACACAGCTACACATCAAATTAACACTAAATTTTTCACCACTGTCACCTACGCTATTAAAGAAAGTGAATAAAACAATAAAGGAGTAGCCCTAGGAGTGCCATTCTCTCTAGCAAACTAAAAGGACTCTAGACAGTACTCCATAGGGATCTACAGGATACAGATTTATCTAGTAGAAGTCTAGAGAAAAAGAAATAAAGACTTTCTACAGTAGTATTGCTGCTAAATAACACCAGGGATATCTAACACGAAGGGAGAAAACTACCAGTTCCCCAATTGCTACACACAACACAAGTATGTATATTATACCTTGTAGTTCTTTCCATGCTCCTCTGATTGTTTGGGATGCAAATGCTAGCATTGTATTTACATAAGAAAAGCAATATTTTTAATGCACACAGCATGACAACTTTAGATAAGCACAGATATAAAATCTCGTTTAATTTTTGATTTAAAATAGTCAAGAATTAGGCAATTAATTACACTTTCATGGATTCATATATGCTACATTGGATATTTCTAAAATGAGCATTTTGTCTTTTGGGAAGCAGTTACACTGCTGACTGCACAAAGGAGAGAGCTTGCCAAAAATGCCCACTGTTCCCCCAGCCATTCCCTCCTCCAAACCTCTGAAAATCTAAACCTGTTTCAGAAGATGGATCTTTCATGTGGAAGAACATTTACAATCTGTACAGTTTTGGCATTAGACCTTAAAATCCAACAAAAAATCGTTTTCTGTGACAAGCTCTTGATTACCACAGCTAAATAGACTAAGATCAAAGGTAGAATATATATCACCATGTATACTTAAGGGCAAATACATTACACTGTCTTGGGATGGGTTTTTACCCTCTCTAGATTATGATAAGTAAATGTTTCTGCTAGTATAACACAGGTGAGACACTCCAGTAAACAGAGGCACCAATAAATATAATTAGGCCAGCAGTAAAACCTATTTATTTTCTGGAAGAACTTAGATTTATTGCTAGAACATGAATGTTTTCCAGTTCCAAAGCAGTTCATGTTTATAAATCATTCCTTTGAAAAGAGAAGGAAAAACACAATACATTCATCAGTTTATGTAATCATGACAGTTATGTAGCCTATTATAAATCAAAGTCAAAGCAGTATTTGTCTGATATGAAATAAAGTTCTATATTGTTACAGCTAGCAAGAAAGACTTTATCAACAGTTTCACACTAAATCAGCGTTCAGTGAAATTTGAGAAAATGTCACAGCTTGTTACACAAACGTCAATTTTATTGACTCTAGCACACAACTGTATACAGTGTTTTCAAAAGAAATTGAATTCATCAATGAGAAATAGTGAAACAGATTAATAGCAAGGTTGTAAGGTTAAGAGTGCTACACTCTACATTACAAAAGACGTAAGAAAAGTGATATCACCTCAAACATGGAAACAAAGAAGTTCTGGCACTATGCCTGTCATATGACAGCATAATAAATGATTTGCACCTCTGTAAGAAGTTCACAGGCATTATATTCTAGAAGTTAAATAGCACCTATCTGTGATAGATAGATATAGATAAATCAACATATCTATCTACCTATTTGTAACTCCACCTCTAACTTCAGGTGTACTGGAATTTTTATCAGTACAAGTAGAGTATTTAAAACTAGAAAATATCAGATGTACAATGAATTAAAAAGACTTCCTAATCCACACTTGGAAGACACGACTTAGGAAAAGTATTTAAAAAGTTATCAAGAAAACTGTGCCTGGTGGCTCACAGCATCATGTATACCCTCACTAATTACACACCAATACATCACTGCCACTCGCAGAGCTATTTTGCAGCAAGTTGAAATGCTACGTTCTCTTCTTTTTTTGGTATGAAAGTGAATGTGAGCCAAGTCCAAACACCACCACCTACAAGAAGCTAGACCCCATTTGCCAATATGCTGAACAGCTGAAAACTAAAGCGAGGTATAAGAAAGTGACTACACTGAAAAAGGGCCTGATAATGCTGTTACTTCAGTGCATTCTGGGGCCTAGTTAGAACCAACGGGGACACCACATGTTGTTGTAGTAAGAAGTGGGACAACAACTTGCTCTGCTGTGAGAATGTCAATGTATCACAGAGAAATGAACACGGAAGGTCTTTTCCCCACCACGACCATTCAGGACATGTGTCATGCTGATAGGTCAAGGCAATGCTGCAAAGTGAGGAACAAATAATCTACATGAACCAAACAGTCTTTTCCTCTGTGTTTCATCTGACCTCCTGCCACAGAAAAGTATATCTACATGCTCTACTCAGAGACTACATACTGCAGAATATAAACAGAAACAGAGGGAAGACCAATATTATTTACAAGGTACTGAAATTCCTCACGTTTTACCCAAAAGAATTCCTTGACTGACAGCAAATTATGTCAGTTGTCAGATAAGAATCACGACTGCTCAGCACCTTAGAGGCCTGTAAGGTTTGCAGCTGGTAACACAGAATCCGCTCTTACTTCAAGTCATTTTTATTTGAAACTTCAACTTGGGGGCCATCTGTCAAATATAATGGAGCTAGCTCTAGGTACACCCAAACCAATAGACAGGTACAACAAGATGTCTATCTTCAGATGACCTTAGAACATACTAAAAGGATATCCTTGATGGAGTCATCAGGAATTAAACAAGTGCTTGAATACTCTTCCTGGAACTTTGTTTTAAGACCCAGGAAGACGGGGGGAGGCTGTCTTGCTGCAATTCATCCCACCAGCAATATCTGATTTGCTCTAAGCTCCCATCATGCACAGATATTAGGCCAAAGGTACCGGTGTTGAGTCTGGTGCCCAAGGAGACCTGGGCTAGCTTAGCTATGCAGCTTCAAAATACATCCAGTGCCAGGGGGAAAAACATTCATCTTCACTGCTTTTCAGCTGATGAAGAAAGCCCCTCCCAGAGGTCAGTTCAAATCATAGGTTTGCTGAACTGTGTGCTGCCTCCATGTTAGTAATATAGACAACGTAAAATGACCCAAAATCTCAAGTTAGAGGCTTTAACCTAACAAGGGAAGGCTCACCTCTTTCTGAGGAAGATGGAGCCTAATATAGCCTTCCTACTTTATTCCCCCTTTCCTGAAAGTGATGAGTAAACAACTTAGGCCATTTAGTGTTCTGCATCTACTTCAATTGAAATGACTCTCATCTCTACATACTGTGTTTCAGCAGCAACAAAACATACAGGAGTGTGAAGATGTTCCTGTTTATGTTCCTCTGTGCAGTACCACAAAGGGAAAGTATTCAATCATGAAAATATCAGCCATAACTGAAAATGACTGAACTGCTGCCGGAAAGTTTCACATATAGATGCAGCCCTCACTCAAAGTCAACTGTAAGGGTTATATATTTTGCAAGGTTTATAGGGTCGTTATTGGAAATTTAAATGTTTCGAGAGTTAGGATAGTACCTTTCTCAATACCTGGCATGTTGCAGGATTCCTGGGTTATTACCTGTTAGACTTGCTCCATAGCTACTTATGTTGGGAAAAGTGACATCCAGATCCCAACAACTCTGCTTTAAGGGCAGAGGAGTTTCTTCCACACTCCGGTTTGGTAAATGAAACCTAAGCTGGTGCCCCTCTGTCTCTTGCATGACTGAATGTAGGACTTACAGAAGCTCTTCAGTAAGAAAGTATCTGACAAAGCTGCTGCTACTTTAGCCACAGTTGAGCCTAGCTCAACTTTCCATTGTCACAGTGGCTGCTTACCCCTAGCTACTGACTTGAAGTATGGTCGGAGAAAGACACATAATTCAAAACAACATGGGGGCAGAGAGCTCCAGAAGAATGGGCAAGAGTTTTCCCATGTATTTTGCTGATGATTTAGACTGGAGAAGAGTGTCCAGCTGTTCTCTCCCCAGCTCCCTGGGGGACCAGTTCATCAGGCTGTCCTTTTCTCCATTAAACAAAATAAGCAGAAGTGGTGGATAGAGCTTGTTACAATTAAAGATCTTGAAAAGTAGTTAACATATCAACCAGAAATTCATGTACAAACATCCCTGAATGCAGTACTACAAAAACTGAGCAGGAATGGGAAGGAAAAAAAAAAGCTCGGGAAGAGATGTCATGTCACACAAAACCAGTAACCCTGCCTGGCATGAAGGGAACATGGGAGGGTGAAGGGTCTGCTCTGACTTCACACCTTCAAAACTCTGCAGTGTGCCCATGGCAGGAGTGGCAGTGAGAGGTCTGGGAGAATGGAGGGCCTTCTCAATGAACCAATTTCCTCAGATTCAGGACAAAGCAATCAGCCAGCAAATGGACAGAACAATTAAACCAGTGATAGTTTTACAGCAAAATACCAGTCAGAATGAGTAAAAGCCTTCAATACAGGTAAAACTAAAAGTGAAAAAAAAAAAAAAAAGAAAAGAAAATTAATTCCATGCATACACAGTTAAATGGCTTGACATGCTTATATTCTCATTAAGCTTGGTGCTGTTTTAGTAGCCAGCAACATCCCCAGTTGGTAAAGGTCCATGCTTTACTGGTGTGCTGCAGTATTAGACAGTAGTGAGTGTGAAATCAGACAGTAGCTGCTGGAGGCCTACATCAGGGTGTGCTCAGATCTCAAAAACAAAGAGTGAACGCTGCAGCCTGGGAAGAACACAGGGTCAGTGGGCATCAGTCCTTTGTCTGGCCTTGATCCTCCCAGACAGAAATAGAGTGAACAATAGAAGGATGCCCTACTACATGTAGGGTTATGGTTTGTTTGTTTTTGTTTTGTCTTTAAATCAACACGACCTGGTGCTACAATACCACTAAAAATCTTCTGAAACATTCAGCCCCCATGTAAGCTTAAGCCACAGATACTGTCCATTTCAACAAGGCATCTCTCTATGACTGCAGTGATCCTGCTTACAGGCTACGGCAGGCAGAGTTAACCATCACTAGGTGCAGCCTTCATTAGGAAATGAAGGGCAGTACATTTGTGCTCAATGGAGCTGTTACGCTCTGGAAAACAAACCTTCTTCCCCCCTCCCTCCGCTTTTCTGAATCTCAACAAGAAACTCACAGCCTGGGGGTGGAGGGGTTATTTTCTCCAGTTCTGAGATGAGGAGTGTTCTATCAGACAAGATCACTGTAATAAGAGGAATAAGGTACTCCCAATACAAATAGGTATTTCAGCAGTAAAAGGACATTGAGACAGTGCTCCAAACAATGCAAGGAACAGAAGATACATCATGCTTTGAGGATAAAGACAGAACATTGAAAAGGCTTTTTCTCCCAGAGAGGTACATGCTGACAAAACAGTGCATACAATGAAACAAAAAATGTCTCTCTTGAAACGGTATTAAACAAATGACAAAAATGAGAATGAAGTCCCCAGCATTTTTCAATTTTAAAAATTAATTTTGACTATTGAGACTTATTAAAAAAAAGCTATGCATGTGCACACAGAAATCAGGAAAGGGCCAAATAGGTGAAACACAGCCAAGCTTACAAACTTTTGTTAGTGGATTTGGGTGAGTTTCTTAGCAGAAAAGGGGAAAAATAAGGAATTCAGCTAATCAAAGGTTTTAAGTGCCTCATAGAAAAGCAACAGGCATGAAGACTAATGTTCACTGAACTAAATACCGACCTACCTCTGATCTTGCTGTAAAAATCAAAGGCAATAAGATAACTGTTTTCTTCTCAAAATAAGATTCGAAGCATCTTAAAGAAAGCATCTAATCACATTTTAACAAGCTAAAAAGCTCTTGAATTAGAAAACATTCATTTTCCTCCAGTTTTCTTTGTTCAGCCACTGACAGCTATATCATTACTGGCATTAAGAGTTAGTTTCTATGTGTAGAACTTCTGAATTGTTATGGTTCTCAAGGGCCAAAACTTTACAAAAAAAAATCATAAATTAAATTACACCTTAAAACAAATAATTCTAGAGCAAACTATGTATTTCCTTTCATGTCATGCAAACTTAAGATCTTTACTTCCTTCACTGTAATAATATCATTATTTACACTCACGCTTGTGGAAAACACACCTGTGAATACACAGCTCAGCCAGGCACACAGGCTTCCCAAATTTCATAGCATTTAAAAGAAAGTGCTCACTGCTTTTTATAACAAACAGAAAACAAGCATCTTGCTTACTCTTTGTGCTCCTCATAGACCACAGAAACAGAACAGAGTACAAAATACTCTAAAGAACTGCAACATGCCACGCAATCTAATTCATATTAAGCCTTTGATTTTCAGGCAAAGTTCTTTTCAAGTATTTTAAAAAATCAATGGCAGTTCAACAGCCTAACTGTAGGGAATGACAAAGAAGATGGCTTTGTTAAGGATCTACACATAGTACAGGAGCTGTTTCCCATATAAATAACAATATACATGCCCTAGTCTAGGCATAATTGAGCAAGTACAGAAATTATCTAAATAGAATAAGAAAGGTTCTGTTCATTTTAATTTCCTGGAACTTGTATTTCATTCTCTTCCTGAACCTAACAGCACCAGCAGAAATCTTCCCTGACGTAGCTTGACTTAAGCCAGCCAGGTGCCATCCCCATTTAACAGAAGTTACACATCAGCCTAACCTTTGGGACCTTCTGATGGGCACATTCTGCATCAGTCACTTACAATCAGAAAAGCACAAACCAAACCATCATCATCAGGTAGGAGACAGTAACAATGTACGGGGTTTCTGACAAAAGGAGTGTCCTACCATTTGTCTTTGACAGCAGCTAACAAAAGAAAGGTGTACATATTGTTCCAAGAAATTGTTTACCTCATATATGTAGGGTATTTCTTATTTGGTATGGAGAACAGGATTGAACCCCTATATATGGAAAGCAGAGAAATATGCTAAAATATATGGAAGCTGCCTTAAGAAACTACATCATTCAGAGATACACATTACTGAAAGACTGAAAAGGACTTTGGCTTTCTTCACTCCACACGCCCCTGAACACAGATCCTCCTTTCCTCATGCTCACCGCCCTTTCCAGCCGGATCTCTGCCAGTCCACATCCTTACCCCACAAAGGTAAGCAACACCCAACCGTATCTACTCCATGTGCACGTGGAAGTTGAGAAAAACTTGCATCATTAATTCACTTTTCATCATTAGAAGTCAAATTGGTGCAATTAAAATATCATTCTGAAGTCACCTCTGACAGCAGCCTAGTGCCTCATTATGACAAATGAGACTAGTTAAACAAACATGGTGTGTGACACGATTTATGGGCCAGACATCTTTTCTTGTGCTGAAGAACTGCTCCAGAAATAGCCACGCCTCAAGCTAATTGCATATAAATCATACTGATGAGATCTGAATCACTGGTTTTCAATATTCAAAATCAGTTTCACCATTTCAGCTAAGTGACAGAATTCCTGAGAAACCACTGCGACAGTTGTGAATGGAGAATGCTATGCCAAAGGGGACTGTAAATAAGTAAGGCTAGATCTTCAGTGTACGTAAAATATTTCCTATTCTTCTCCTCCCCTTTGTCTTTTTACCCCTGAAATCCTCAAGAAGAACTTGACTATGAAGACTCTGCATGCGGGTGGGACAGAAGAAGACAATTTGAAATATCTCTGCTTTTAAATGAAGTAGAGAAGCTGTAAATGGGTTTTAGATCTGTCTATCCCATTTTCCATTTGGCTTTTTCCAGTCACTACCAAGTAATTGCAAGTCCAGATAAGTGGGCCAGACATGAACTTCTGGCACGAAAGGTACTGCTTCAGAATGAAGCAGTCTGGTCTAATGAGATGAGCCCCATTTAAGAAACTAATTCACAAAACATTGTTTTTTCACCCTTCACTGGGTTCTGATGATTATGTTCAGCATTGCTGCTGCTGTTTGAGAAAATTCTGCCTATTTCTGCCCTCCCCTTAGTCTTAAACTGGTAGATTGATTTGATTTTTCATATTATTAACATGCAACTCTTTCGCTGTGATCACTCCCCTACTCTAACTGATCTCAGCTCCATATAACTCATCAAACCTATATGCAAATATAACAAAAACAACAATTTTCAGTTACATAGCATTTTTTGTATGTGGAAAACTCTCTTGCAGTATTTATTTAGTATAGTTTATATTTAGCATACACTAAAATGGCTAACGTGGCTAATGGGATGTACATGTTAGGCTGTGAGTGACGTGAGACAATGGCAGCACCAGGCATCAATCAGTCATCCTCACAGAACACCACTCTCTTTCCATACACAAGGAATATTCTCACTAAGGGATGTGGACTTAAACCCAAAACAATGCAGTCTAATCTATTCAAGGAATAACTATTCAAAGGTCTATCCTGTGTAGATCCTGGCTCCAACATCAATTTGCCACTATTAAATTTTCCTAAATCTAGCCAAATTAATTTCTAAATTTTATATCGCAGATCACTGAGCTAAACCAGGTTCCAGGAAAGGCTGACAGGAAAAGAAACTCAAAAAGATCCCAAGAGGACATAGTATGTGTAACTGGAAGGAAGGAGAAAACTTAAAAGTTGTCTGACATGCCTTTTCTCAATCATTGTAGCAGATAACTGCATGTGGTCAAGTACTTGGAACAGCAAAGAAAGAATTGGGCTGCATAGATTACATTCTATCTACATCTGCACATTATTTTGTGACAAACCTCTGAACTACTTTTGCAACTATAGACTCCACGTTCATCCAAACACAAGGACAGAGTTGGCTCAGAAATCTGGGCAGCCCAACCACAGGCTTACTCCAGGACCTCCAGAAGGAGGGGAGGGATGGCACAGCACGACCCACTAGGACTAGAAGTAGCTAGATGTTGCTGAGAGTCATTTGTACCAACTGTCTAAGGGTATCTGGATACTCTAAGAGTACTGGGTTACAAAGTTAACTATTGTGAACAAAAAATTTGGAAAGCTGAATCAACAGCACCAATCATCTCTATTCCAAAATCTACTGGAATTGCTGAGAGAATTACAGCTTTTGCTTGGCCAAAAAATACCTCTCAAACAACTGAGACACAGGTGTGCTTAGACCACTGCCACTGATTTGGGTATGCAGATTAATCAATCCCTGCAAGGATTAACTTGAACTGACTTCTGATGTGTATTTTGTGAACTAGCACAAGAACTCTTCCATGTCATCTGCAGTCTTGCCCCAGAGGTTTCTGTTCTTATCTCTAAGGTCTTTCTGTATTTGTCCCACAGAAACAAACTCACAGATGCATTCTGAGAGATCCGATCCTATATGAAAACAGGAGTTTAAAATTGCTCTCTTGCTTACCATTCTTGGCAAGCAAACAGAGTTCAAACACATGTCTGCTGGAAGTATTTGGCCCACAGATTGCTTTTAATTAAATGCTTGTCTAGTAATATTAAACTGAGCCTCAGCAGTAAGAATGCTGCAAAATGTTTAATCCTAAACTAGATGATTTCCTATGTAATTTACAAACTTTATTCCTTCAAACTAGAAAGATTCCACACGTCAAAATGACAGCCACAGACATCTAAAACTGAAAAAAAATGCCAGATGAGAGAAAAAAGTTGTAGGAAGATCCTTACATTTCATTTTTTGAGGATAGTATTCAAAAGGAAAAAAATAAAAAGCTGCTGAGATACTTTATCAGCAACTAAGCTAACTCCAGCTACTAGCAGGCCTGTTCTTGTACACATCCATTACCTCTGTGGGCATGGGAGAGAATAAAAATAGGCCAGAAAACAATATTTGAAAGGATGCAAAATAGTAAACACAACTTACAAAATTTGATATTCACATAAATCCAAACATTATGAAATCTATTCACTTTTCAGTGAAGTAGCAGAAACAAGACTGCAAATCTTTTCAGTGAAAACCCATTACTTGAGCTCTAATTTTACTGACTAACAAAGCAACTAATGTATATGTCCAGACTGCTATTACTTTACTGTATTACAACTCTGGTTCTTTTGCTGTACAAACAGCAAAAAAATCCAACAGGAGACTCATGCACGTACTCCCCATGCTCACACCATCTGTTAACGTAAGCTTCAACTATCTACATTTCTTCTTAAATATTGCCAAGTTCAAGGCAATTAGTTAGCACTATTCTAAATTCAGAACACAAATCACCTTCTTTTAGAATAATATACAAGCTAGCTTTCCCCTAATTAGCAATCTCCCCATTTCTAGAGTCATGCTTTTAACTACAGGAAGAAAGGACAGTGCTCACTGTTGCCAAAACACCATGGCCTAAAGAGATGCTTTAAAATCATTCCTGTTCAAAAAACAATTCCAATTTTTAAAAACAAGCACTTTAAAGTAGAGGAGCAGATTCAAACTTATATTTACACAGATATATTTTACTGCAAAAAAGTTAAGTACATCTAAACAAACTAACGTATCTTTTTAAATATCACTCAGATTAAACTTGGTTAAAATGTGCATAGACCAAGGCATTAGAAAAATTAAAAAGACTTCATATTTTATGACATTTGTAAAAATGATCTCAAAAATTTTATATTGTCTAGATTTACCAAGTCCTGTACCTTGTACATCAGTGGGTGGATCCACCATTGATATATGTATGTACTGCAAGTGACTTGCAGTAAAGTAAGTGCTGTTCGTCACTTCACATTCTCAACTTTAATTCCCTCCCCCTCCCCAAAGCAAAACAAAACAAAACAAAAAAAAGTAAAAGTTAAAAATAAGGCTAGTGTTCAAGAGCACATCTTGTCTCCCAGCTCTGCACAATACTTTCCACACAGGAGACTTCTCTGGATTTTCTTTATTATCTCGGAGAAACTAGAATCAGATTTCATTAGGATATCAACTAATTCTCAGTACTTTCAGCTTGTGAAAAGAAGTTTACAGGGAATTTGTCTTTCTGCACGTTGTGTCAAAATCTTGCTACTCTATATACACTACTGAAAACAATCAGCCTGAACCACAGTTAGTCCCATCGTTCCCTGTGTCAGGGAATGAAAAATTTATGAGGTGGCACAATTAAAAAGGATAGCCTATGACAAACTAATTGGGTCCTGTACAGAGTGTACAGATAGAGATTCTTCATGATCAAAGAGAAAAAAGAAATAATAAAAAACCCCAACAGCCACCATCTCTGAACCTCCCACCAAAAATTACCCACAACAGAACTTTGATGTCTCTGTGAATAATACCACTGAAAGAATAAGGGGAAAATACAAACCAACTCTCTTGCAATTAATCTTTCTACCATACTGATAATGGATAGAAAGGACTGCCTTGAAAATAATACTTGTACCACTCGTAATTAGAGCTGATTCAATCTATGGGGTTTTTTTTCATTTGAATTTTATCTTTCATCTTGTTCTCCTTCCTGCTTAAGGAGGAATTTGGAGTTTCAAAATCTCCATCAACAAATCAGACTGCTGAATTCACTGAATAAGAAGCCAATAGTGTTATTGTTCTTCAACTCATCAGTTAAGATTGTATAGTGGGTTATGAAGATGAGCAGACCAAACACATTCTTACTTTGAAAAGATTTGTCAGCGTTTTTCAAGATGTTACCAACCCTTGGTCTTGATTATCAAGCTGCCTGCATTTGGCTGTAAATTTATTTTTCACCCTAACTCTATTGAGGCACTCTTAAGTAGCTCTCCTTATACAAGAGAGAAAAAGAATTGTACTAGATATACAAAAGAGTACAATGTACCTATGTAATAACATTTTTGTTTGTTTTGTGAAAATAACCAGTCAAGTGTCAAAGAAGCTACAACATCTACCTAAAACATGGCTTCATACAAAGAACAGGTGAGTGTCTAGAGTCTTAAACAGATACCTAACTCAGTAATAATTTTCTTCTCCTCTTGCCTTTCAGAGCAGATAAATTACTGTTAAGATGAACTGAAACTCAGCCTTATTATTGCATTTTCAGCACCTCTTTCATCTGGCTGGTCAGTACAAGAGCAATATGTAAAATAGCCCAAATTCTGAGTTTAATACCAGCCATTCTTCACGAGCCCCAGAAGATGCCATCACTCTAATGAGCAACTGCTGTATCTATCACTCTCAAATGCCCTGCTCCCTAGCAGCTGAAGACCTGCACACCATCTTCATCACTGAGGCCCACAGACACATCCTCCTCTACCTCCTCATCAAGCTGAAGGCTTCCAAATGAGTACTTATTTCTTGGCATAGGAGAGGAACTCAGCACAACGGGATTTCCAAACACCAGAGGGTGGGTGAAGGGGTTAATGATTTCTGAGTCAGAATCGCTAGATTCTGTCCCACTGCTGGTGGAGCCCTCCATCACCTGGATTGCAGCCATGTGATCCATTATGCCACTGGCATGCAGTGACTGTATGACCGGGCTCTGCTTTGATTGTCCCCCAGCTGGCATACCATTGGCCATCATTTTGCCTTCTGGAGAAGACATCTTAGCCACCCCGCCCCCTTTACAACGTCTCTCAGACCTATGCTCTTGCCCAGGGGATGAGGATATCTGGCTCAAGATAAAAGGGTCTGTAGCTGATTTATTGCAGAGATTTAGGATTTTTTGTGCATGAGGCCGCTGAGAACCTGGAGAATATCTGCCATACCCATGGCAGCTGCTGGCATAGCTGTCTTCCTCCCCGGTCCTCGTCCTGCAGTCATGCCCATTTTCTGAGATATAACCCTGAGAGCCAGTTCTACTCAGGCTCATGTTGGGGCTTGATCCTTTGCTACTGGGAGGCAAAGGAGTGGCCAACGGACTACGGCTCCCTGGCCCTCTAAACATTTCATCAACCAGTGAGCTGTGCCTTGGCATCCTGGGGCTTCCCCCAGTGTAGAAGGAGAGATTAGCTGGGTTATCATCAAGGTACTCTTCAGAGAGATATTGGGAAGACTTTATAGAAGCTGCGGAATCCCTGTATCTACTTCTATTAAGATTTTCGTCTCTATAGTGAATATAGGCACCACTGGTCAAATCACCCTCATAATTGTCATTTGTTTGGGAATATGACCGGGTTATTTGTCCTCTGAGGAGATCATACTCGCTATCTACATCACTGCAGTCAATGAAAGGAATGGAGGTGCTGCTGCCATGAGCAGCCCTGGAAGCTGGACCTGTGCTTGGTTGCTGTGACTGAGGTCTGTTCTGCTGAATCCTGTCCGTAGCAGCCTCCTCTTCCTCCTCCACAGCTGACACCACTGCTCCATCGACCTTTCTGCCTTCTTTTGGGCTCTTCTTTAAGGAAGGGCTCTTGTGCTGTCCAGTGTCTTCTGTTGAAGCTCTCAACTCCTTTCCTTGCTGGCAGCTCTGCACTGCTGCAGCATCACTGTCATCTCCATAGGCAAAGCTGGAGCTCTGGAAAGACAAAGAAGGAGGGGGAAGGGGTAGACAAAGGGGAGAGAGGGTTGAGAGAGGAGGAAGTCAGAGGAAAAGGCTATGTGTAATAATGCACTACAATTTTACAATATATTCTTCAGCAACATGGGAAGCTCATGAAAGCAGAAGAGGTAACCCAAGCTTTGAAATGAATTAGGAAAAAAAAAAGTCTCTGATCCTGAAGAACAGACTATTGGGAAAATTTTATAAGCTAAACAAGGAAAGAAAGGGGAGACGGAACAAAGCAGTAAATAAAAAGGAGGATCTGGGGTATTTCCATGTTCTAAGGTAGCCACCAACACTCTGAGAACATCAACCTGTTTATACCACTCTGAAGGTGGAGGGACAAAATATAAGCATGTAAAGACAAATTCTGCATGGTGTTCTTCTGTCCTCTAAAAAAAACTAAAGGGTCATACGTGGGTTTTTGGAGACCATGTATTCAACCCCTGCCTCTAGTTTGGGGGCTGGCTTTTCTGCAGACAAATACACCAGCATCTGACTGGTAGCTATGTGCAATCTATCTAAGCTTGTCTTTGCAATACTAAAATGCTAAAAGACATTGGAAATAGGCTGCATTTATAGAAGAATTATCTGAATTTCCTGGATCTGCAGGAATGAAAGAGCGTGTGAATATCAAGAGGAAGCACGGGAAAGTGTGGGTAACATTCATGAATATATTAACCTAGTAGTTTGCACCTGTCATTTAAGCTCTATCTCATGTAAGGTTATGTGATAAAACACAGATGAGCACAGAAAAACACTGGCAGGCAGAGGTTAATTACCCTAACAACCTTCTCAGAGAAACAGAACTCTTCTAAATGCTAGAAACATCAAACTGGACTAGTTGGTAAGTAGGATGAGAGAGTTGGAAGACAAATATTGGAGCAGCCATAAACATGGGGCAGGTACTGGAAAAACAGAAAGGACATGGCTGCTGGAGAGGCCAAGATGTCTAAGTCAGCTACTGGAGAGATAAGGAGGCCTAGGTTCTGGGTACTGGTAACATCACAAGTCTGGGAGCAGCTCGCTATTGGAGAAGCACATTTGCACGTTCATGTCTTCGTCTGTGAGGCAGCTGGGAACCAGGGGAAACAGGCTTCAGCTATCGGGTAGACTGGGTGTCTAAGATGAGTTACTGGAGAAAGATTTTGTGTTGGTGTGTACACGTGGAGGTTTGAGTTTGTTTTCACCCACGTGGCTGGCTGTGTGCATACTGGCATGTGTATACATGTGTGTGAATGTGTCTGTATGCTTGTGTGGCTGCTAATCATAAATACATACTCAGCCACTGGCTGGACCTGGAAACACAAAGCTCCTGCAGCCTCACCTCTACTGGGCTACCAGATTTGCAAACTCCAAACATATAATCACTATTAACATTAGAAAAATACATTTGGTATCTACCAGAGATAATAGCTTAAAAGGCCACAGTTGAAATTTCTCTGTGGAATTTAATATAACATTAATATAATGGAATATCTTGTCCTAGGCAGCCAACACTCCTCAGTGAAGGAAAATAATTACATTTTCCCAAGTGCAATCACCTGCAACAACCTGGAACCCCAGCAGTAACACTGTGGATTGCAATTTTTCAGGTGGCCATTAGTACAGTTTAGACAAGCTCACTATTTACACTTGTGTTGCAGTCTGGAAGCAACTCTGTTCCATAGTGGAAATGAACACATTTCACATGAAAAACCTCAACTTTCTAACATTCAGCCTGAGCTCACACTTAAATGGAAAGTGAGCAGAAATCTATGTTCCTAAAGTTTCTGAAGACCAATCCAAGGCAGGTAATGTAGTAAGAAATGTTTAAAAGGCATGATGCAGGCTTTCATCAACATCACTGACTTGTTTTGGCACCTCTGTACGCTGCTCTGAAGGCTGTGCTGTCAGACTCCTGATGGAACGAATCTTGCTGTGTTTCCTAGAGATAAAAGGAGTAGCAGAGTTAGAGGCCATTTCAGTATTACTGCAAAGAGGAATCAAGAAATGTTCCTCCTTGAAAACAAAAACTTTCACAGCTTTCACAAAGGTTTGCTCCAAAACAGATCCCCTTTTCTGTAATGTTCAAAATGCGTTAAGTGTTGGAAACATACTATTGTAAGAAAAGAGAGAGGCACTGAAGCAAAAATGATCTATCAGCAGAACATTAGATCAACGAATTGTTGTCATAGTCTTTGTGGCAGACTGTCCATGAATTTCAGCTCACTAAAATAAGATGAGTTACAACAGAATGCACTCTAGCAAAGTTAGATATCTTCCCTGGGAGATCTCTCCCTTGATAATGGCTGTACCTACTCCTGTTACCTTCTCTTTTATTCTCAGCTGAATATGTTCACTTAAAACCCATTTAAATCCTTTTCTGCTCACATATATATTAATCACATCCCACTGAAGAGGGTGCAAATCAGAAGAGTTTACCTGCAACAGTAAGGCATTCATTGCTGAAAAATCAATTGAAGACTACTGATTTTAAATAAACTATAGATTGGTTATGCAAACTTCTGCCAAAACATTCTGAACCAAGAGGATACCATACAAGTGATAAACTGTTGAACTAATAAATAAGGATTTTTTTACTCTGAATGGTGATTAGATTTTATAAGTAAATGGAAACCACTACTTTAATTAAAAAAAAAAATATATATATATATATATATATTTGAGTAGCTCATTTATTTTCTTCTCACCTTTCAAATTGTACTTTCTTGTGCCCTCCTTCTTTAACATAGTCAAGAACTTGCTTCTGAGTCCGGCCACTGGATGGAAAAAAACAGTTAAACAATAAATCTGAGGCACTGAATTCCTCACATTTAATACAATATATTACCTGGTCATCATAAACACGTATGTGGCCTACAAATGAAGTCACAGCAATCAGAAAAATATTTGTCACTATCAGCAGAAACTCATGTAAAATCATAAAGGAGGTCTCTATATACTCACAGGTTTTTACCTTTAGGCAAGTAACCACGTTGTTCTTTTATTTTTATTTTTTATTATGGAGATAACTTATGATGTGATTTCAGAACTAATTAAATTCAGGTATGTGCCCTTTACAGAGTAGAATATTGCTGGGAAACTATCCAGCACAAAGCATAGAGGTTAAGTTTTACTCTCATGAACAAAAAACATTCCTGAATCTTTTCAAGAGTCAAATCCAAGCCTTACTTTGTATGCTGGAACCAAAAAGAAAGCTGCTGAAATGCATTTCAGTTATGACATAACTCAGTAACATTGGCTAAACATATATACAACTCCTGCAGAGATTTAGGCTGAACTTCCACACTTTCCTTATGCTACAGGCCATAAAATGGTAGTGAGAAAGCCAAGAATTTCCTATTGTACAAAGATAAAAACTCCACAAGGAACTGGGAGCAGTAAAGGAAACCTACACCTCAAGATTGTTCACTAACAGAAAAAAAAACAACACCTTTCTATTCATTATAGGCTTTCATCTGAATTACTGAAAGGCCTGAAAAAAGTAGCCACGTGTATGTGTATGCAGCACATCTCACAGTGAATGTGGGATGCAGGCAAAATCTGTTCTCCAAAGCAAGAGATAAGCTGAATGTATCTATGTTTTAGTATTTATTCTGTCAGAAACTCAAAAATTAAAGCTAGTTTACCCTAGTTCTTTCTATCTTTATTTATTCTGCCAGTAGGAAACAAAGAAGGAAGATAGAGTGGCCATATCTACTAGATATGGGCTCAAGGCAGATATAGTGTACCAACATTATTTCAACAACGAAGGTGTTTCTGGTCATTCAATTTATACCAAATCCCAAACAAAATGAAAGGATATTTACTTCTGGCATGCACAATCTACAGATAGGCTTCTGCTAGTGTAAAAACAGCAACATTAAAAAGAAAACAACAAGAACACATCAAGAGCTGAAAAATCCAACAATCTAACTGTTATAAGCCTTCCTACAGCTCTTATCAATACTGCAGACAGACCCAGCCTTAGCGTAAGTTATCATCTCACATAAACCATTTGCAAGCATGTGGGGCTAAGCATAAAGAGAAGACATCTCTTAAACTGTATAGAGATGGGTTTACCCCAGGGCCATGCAATGAAAATGCAAATCCCTGCTCTGGTACCTAAAAAAGACCTTTCCCTAGAAGCAGAGAGTCCAAGGATTGCTGAAGAATTGCTAGCTGGTGTTACCTGGGACATGTTTTCTTGTGTGAAACCAGCTGGAACCAATACACATCATATCTTACCTCTAGACAGTTACTTTGCAACAGCTACTACAAAATGAATGCAGGCCTTTCCCCAGTGTTCTCTGCACTACTCTGGCTGAGAAGATACCACTGAAAATATAAAGGAGCAAACTACAGAAGGGGTGCTGAAAATGGCAGGTTTAATCCTCGATCATTAAGGATATGGATGTGATTTTGAAATGTGAAGTTAACAAAGGCGGAAAGAAGAAAGCAGGTCTCACCTGAACCTAAATGATGAACCTCTAGAAAAAAGAACAGGTTTGGGCTTTGGTTTAGGTTCCTCAAACAGCCTGAAAAAGGCATGATGTTCCACACAGATCTTCCAGAACGATTTGCAAAAATCTCGACTGGCCATAAGGAATTCCAGAGTGTCCTGGAATGAACTCTGAAAGTTGAGAGAGCATTCACAACGTGAACAAGCAAGCAACACGGTAATTAACACGTGAAGAAGTGGTTTACATGCAGCAACTTAAGAACCAATTATATAGTTCCAGAGGCATAGTCAGAAGATATTGTGACATTCAGTTTACGTTTCCTTTGGTTGGGTATCTCACCTGAGATGCTGTTTTGATGCACGCAGCGACATGCCAACAGTGAACAAAAGCAATTAAAAAACTCTCAGGAGGCGATAAAACATGTGTGTTTATTCTGGGAGCAGAAATTTACCAAATAACATTTTGTCAGCTTCACGAATCTCTGACAAGGACTTACATTCACATCAGGCCGTAGTTTGATAAGAAAACGTTTTCTCTTGAAGCTCAGCTTTCGAACCTTGGCCCAATTGAAGGCATTGATCTTGGTGTGACCCTACAGAAGACAGAGCCAGAAGAATTTATGCATTACAGATCTAGATGGAGAAATTCAAGCCACAACAAGACGTTTGCCAAATATTAATAACCTATTCTCATTTTCAATTATGGCATTTCTATTAATTCTTCCTTCAGTACTACAAACATCAACATACATTCTTAACCATAAGCACCCAGTAGAGTGACTGAAGGCAGGCACTTATGGCTAAACTCCTGCACTTCTGTAGCATTAGGTACACTGACTAGATATGAAGGTATATAATCCAGTATCACTGTGCAAAGCAGAACAGCCTATTTTGTTCCTTCACAGGGAACAACTTAAGTAAAGAAATCTAAATAATTTACCTGTTTCTGAAATCTAAGAAAACATCCTTAAAAAAACACACAACAAAAACAAATAGTAAGCCTGAGAGAAATCCCTCTGAAATACCATTATTCTCAGCAACAGCATCATTAGCCCCTTGCCCCAGAATCACTGTGGAAAGGATCATAAAAAACATCCAGTTCCAACACCCCTGGCAGTGACAAACTTCACTAGACTCTGTTGCTCAGGGCCACATGCAGCCTGACCTTAAACACCTCTCCACGGATGGGGAAAACAAAACTTTCCTGTGTAGCTTGTGCCAGTGCCTCATTTGCCTTCTGAGTAAAGAGCATCCTTCTAACCTCTGATCTCTTTTACTTTAAAACTGCTATCCCTTATCATATCCCTGATAAAGAGTCCCTCTTCAGCTTTCCTGTAGGCTGGAAATATGGTCTCCCCAGAACCTTCTTTTCTCCAGGCTGAACAACTACGGCACCCTCAGCCTCTTTGTAGATGAGGTATCTTTATTCTAGAAGTGGAGGCATTGTTTTAAAGTATTCATGACACCAGCCTGGAAAAAAAAAAAGCTTTCAAGACACACATGCCTACAGCACAGCACAGACCTTTCAAAGAACAGCAACTGAAGGATGGCTGAATGCAGAATCTCACATTGATTTGGGCTCCGTCACCAGACGGACGTAGGAGTAATGACAGCGTGATGATCTCTGCTAAGTCAACCTGCTGTCTAAGAATCATATAATTAACCTCCTTTAGAATACTCAGAAGCACTGACACTGATTTCTTAATAAATGGCAGACATCAAAGTAAGTCTGAATGGGTACTGTTTAAGCCATTTGCCAGTGAACTTTTATTTAGATTTTATATTGATGTCACTCTAGTGTGGTCTTTACATTTCAATTTCTCTCAGCTATACTCATAATAAATAGATGAACCGAAGGCTCTAATTGCTGAACAGACTCCAGCAGGTCAGAGCCTGACCTCAGCTTCCCTCTCAGCTCTCAGCCTTGGAGCTGGTTCCAGCAAGATTTCCAAGCTTTCTGAAAGTTCAAAAAAACACCACCTCTCTTTGAAAGTCTTAAGACTCTAAGAGAAGGGGTGATGGCTGGGTTTTAGAGCTGTACAAATCAGATCTTGGGCCTTCAGCTGGCAGCTGTACCCTTATAGAAAGATTGCAGCAGTCTGCTGGGATTCAGTGATGCCCACGTTTTGGGTATGTTCCTTCAGTTGTAAGACAGTCTTAATTTATAAAGCTTTGCAATTCATTAATTCAACTGATGAAAGTTATGTGGGGGAGCAGGGAAGGGCCTGGAAATACAATTGAGCTATTGTTGTGTACATTTCCCACAATAATTTCATGTTCTCCTGCTTCAGTCTATGCTTCAGTTTTGTAGCTGTACTGTCAAGCCATTTAGCTACTCAGAGTTTTTATTTTTTAATTTAGAGCTTTGGGTTAGGCATTTTTGAGTTCATTTGTTGCTGCTGTTTTGTTGTTGTTACTTTAATAAAAGGACAAAGTACTTCTCAAGGTTGGAAAAACTGTACTATTTTAACCAAAGTTGAATCGTGGTAAATACTTGTAAATGGACATTTTAAAGAACAGTTTACTTGCTGCTTTTAACATTGTGCAGGAAGAGGCATTTGGGATGCAAGGAGAAACTCAACTGAAGTGAAACCAGCTTATGCAAACTGACTATCTGTACTTTCACATCTGTAAAATTCCAATTTACTATTTCCCTAAAGGGAACTGAGAATAAAAATTCAATAGATTTGCTAATAAACCTTCATGAACAAGGCTGACTGAGGTAGAAGAACAAAATCTAAGGAAAGTACTTTTGAACTTCTGGTGAAAAAGGTAGAGTTCACAGACTCAGCAAAGGTAGAATGACCAAGGCTGGTCAAGAATACTGCAACACTACAAAAAGCTTGCATTCACTTCTTGTATTCTTCACTTTGTACTCCAGGTGTCTCTTGTTTGTCCCTGATTCACAACCATTTAGTATGCACCACGCCTACAAGAACTGCTTGCTCCTTTATGCGGAAGGTGTCAGCATGACCAACTTGCAAACTGTGAGCTGCAGATCAGTTTGCATTTTGAATGGCACACTGTAGTTGAAGATGGAGTTCTAACCCGTGTGTGCAAATGAGGTGTGAGTCCCTGGAAATGAAGGACCCTACTGTAGCTAAAAAAGGTTTGAGGTTATTGTTAGAAAAGATTTGAAAATTCCTAAATTTTCTTAAACAAATTCTTTTTGATATGGTTGAGGTATTGGATTCTTATTGCTTTAAGGTATTTCTCCACTTTATAAAGTGCAAAGCCACATGCTGAGCAGCTCTAACCTGAAACACCAGAATGCCTGTGTTGGCAACAGCCAGATTGATTTTTGTCCCTTCCCTGTCCTTGGCTGGATGCAGGCGTATTCCATACATCTCCAGCCGACGGGCAATCTCCAAAAGCTGGAAATCAGACTCTGCTGGTGTCTGCCCCCTTGAGAAACAAAACAGAGAAGACACACATTATTCACATTTTTTAATAGAAGACACAAACATTTTAACATAAATGCTGGGAACCTAATTTTCTCACAACTAAATTAATCAAAAGTTCTGATTATCAGTGCAGTAGAGCTCCCTAACACTCATCTCCAATTAGTTCAAAATGAAACTGTTCAAGTCTTGAAGTGTTCTCATAGCAAACAAACAAATAACTTTATATGTTATTCCAAACTTTTTCACAACTGCAATTTTTTTTCTCCAGGCTTTAGGAGGCCAAGTCACCAATGTGCAACATCAACTTGAGTGCTGTTCCCCCCAAATCCCTAATTCTGCAAGAGCTCTCTGCTTTTCCTAAAGCTAACATTAAACCTCTTTATTTATCCATCTCTAAATACAGCATGGGAAGGTAAAAAAGCAACACTGAGCGTCCTTCAAATCAAAAAAGTGCATTGTCACAAGTGCCTGACTGATGAGTTATCATTTGCAATCATATCTGCATGCATAAAATCAGCAGTGAAGCATTTTGGATGAAACAGACTGTAAAATAAGGACATGCTCAAATGAATAGCAAAAGCAATTGGCTCTTTAGACATCTTGTTCTGATGATGGGAGAAAGGCAACTGTAACTTCCAGGAAATACATAGGCTTGGATGTTTTTTGGGAAGTAACCTTTGAGAAACTCAGAGACCCAAATCTCTTTTGCCTATACAACATAGCATGTATTTATAAAACTACACTAAATGAAAAGAAGACTAATAAGGAAAACAAAACAAAACAGTCTTACATGTGACTACGGTGAAATTCCATGATTTTGTCTTCTAGTGCTTCTTGCTGAGGTATATACTTGTTCTTCGCTAAGTGTTCACGGTCTATTGTTTCATCAAAATCCCCAATCTCAGCTATGGAGAATTTTAAGAAAAGTCTATTACAACACTGAATTAAATCTGATTTATTCAGGTGATCCAAAAGGTACAGATAGCTGGGACAGCTGGGCAGAGAAGCAATCACAGAAGCCATGACTCAGACTCCCACTATTTTATTTTCTATACATTCCTCCCTTCTCACTTGTGTGAGTATCTGCTACATGAGAAGCAACCCAAAGGTTCCTCCCACCCACAACCATGTACATAGATATTGGATGTTATTTGAACAAATGAAGTCATCACAGTGCTGCTTTGACTTACGAGCAGGAAAAAGAAGGGCTAACTGGGAGAACAGCCTTAATTCAGCAGAACACATCCATCTGTATTATGCATGGTAGTGCTCAGGTACCTTTCCCCATAGCAGACAAGCAGGCCCATGCCCCAAACTCTAATCTCAGGGGGGAAATCTGAAGTGATATGGTTTTGTTTCTGTGTTTGAACACAGGCGTGTACTCAGCAGGTTATGAAACATTTGTCTTCCACTAATTTTGCAGCAGTTTGAGACACATTCTGTCTTCCTCCTCCTCAAAGTTGCTCCCATCTGCTGTAGTTATTCAATAAAGTGTGTGCAACAGTAATGCCACACCCACCTTCCATTTTGCAGCTCATTCAGTGAGATTTCCTTCCCTTCTGCGGGGAGAGAGGGTCAGGCAATCTATGTGTGGGTGCCAGATTACTATCTTGTTGCCTGCTATTCTTGGAATGCTTCTTAAAAGCCTTGCTATTAGGTTTTTCACAGAATGATGTAGCAGCTTCTGCCTGCAGATCTGCCAAACATTACAAGCTGACACTGCAACAAAAGGCTGCTACCTGAATAATCTAAGCAAAATTGAAATGCAGCTCCCCCACATTAAATCCAAGCTGCAGTCACACTGCAGGTTCAGATCCTTGCCTCATCCTCACCTCAGTTCTGCCCATGTAAATGATCTCTTAAACAAAATCTGTCCAAAATGAGCAAAAGGTTTAAGAAGATGCTTAACAGACTGCAAAGTGATTTCTGGTAAAAGTTCGCAAACATACATGCAAAGAAAAGGATGTATGTACATACAAACATACATATGAGAGAGAATCAGTAAACTCAAGTTCACAGGGAAAATGAGAACCAAAGCACCTATGAATGACAGAGAAGTAGAGGTGGAAAAGAGTTTATAACACTGATTTCCATCCCCTTCCTCGTTTCAGCTGCTCTGAGTCATTCCTTGGAATATGTGGCTACAGACACACCCCAGGTTATTTGAGAATTCCCCTTTTTTTACAAAGTCTCTTTTTCATTCCCATTTCTGAAGCAGCTCCATCACTTCCATTACACTTGCTTCCAGTGATTCAAATCTCTGGGGTTAAAATGCTTTTTAACCCTAATGCAAATAAAAAGTAAGTTTTTCCTCTTTACTGGGGCCATTAGCCTGCCTAAGAGCGCAACACCTCAAACAGCATGGGACTAGACTCTTTAAAATGCTGGTCATACCTTGTAGACCTTTGTACATAGAAGCCCTTAAACCATTTTATATAGGGCTTTCTCCATAGCACAGAGAACACATTACTTATTCTATCACTACATGATTTTTATAATGTTCTCTGTCAACTGCAAATCCATTATCAAAATTGTCCTCCAGGCTTTCTAATTACTTCTGTTCTCTCTGACCTTGTACCAAGCAACTTTTCCTTCTTTTCACCCCAGCCCTCCTTTTCTGGCTCTACCATCACTCCCTCTACCAAAGTGCATTTTGAATATTATCAGCCTTGCACATAAGCCTTCTTTACAGTCTTCTGTGTTTTAGCTTAAGTTTGATTCCCACAGATACTTCCCTTCTCTTAGTTTGCAAGTGCATTACACCAGACTCTGCATTCTGTCTGGATTAGTACTTCTGATATGTCTAATGCTTTATATTTCAGCTCTTTCTGTTTAATCAGATCATCTTCTCACTTTACACATTTGCTTTACTGCATCATTTGTTGTATCAGTGTCCTCTCGTTCAACACTTCCTACAGTGCTTTAAAGGTGTTTTTAAACAGAATGTTTCAAACATAAATTTCGTTCAGTAATATACATGCTAATTTAACATAAACCTATTTGCTATCATAATGGATTTCATAAAAAAAAATAACAGTCTATAACACTTGCATAAGCTTGTATACATAATATAAAGGCACTTGGAATCAGATATCCCCATGGAAACCACTGGTAGGCATAGCCTTGATAAGACATACAATACTTTATCTCCTATGTTCTCAATCTTTCCACTTTGATATCATTACTCTTATCAGCTGTCAAGTTTTATTTTTGTTGCAGAAAAATATGAGGTATTTTTTTAGCTACTGGATAATAAAGCAGAGAGAAAATAAATACAAAAGACAGTCACGTGGGTAAGATACAGTCACAGATTCTTATCAGATTCAATTTTCACAGAAAAAATGTTCATGAGACTAAAGATGGAAGAATAAATGAAACAGTCACAAAGTTCTAGCTGAGGTTTCTAGCAAACACACAAAAAAGAACGTGAGTGAAAACCAAAAAAGTCCAAAACAGTCCAAGTTGCAGCTGGGAGCTGTAAGGAGGCACTATGAGGCATGACATCCCTCTGCCCAGAGCAGCAGTTCGGATTCTGTGGATACCATCTTACCTCTGCAGGATGAATCCATCACCTCTCTCCTTATCAAAGATGGAAAAACTACTTTTTTTTTTTCTTCAGTATAAAAGTATCTTACTTTACTGCCCATAAGGACAGTACTACTTGATTCCTAAAACTACAATTCATCAAGCTCACAGGTGAAGGGGACAAAGAACTACAAAGATTTCAAGAGGAAAACTGTTTTATTCAGCATTATAATGCCTCAGTAGCACAAAAGCAATGATGGTGATACGACACTTTTGCACACCTTGAAAAGAAAGCTTCTTGCCTGCTGGCATTTGTGTGTCAGGGGGAATGACCAAGTGCATGACAGAGGAATTCTGAAAAACATTCAGTAAAACTTGAGCTTGACTGAGCAGAGAAGGGAACAGGAAAGCTTGTACAAGCGTAAGGACTTCCTGGGATTTTATCCTTTCATGCTTTTACTTCGGGAAAATAAGCCAGTAGCTCCATACCACAGCCCAGACACCAGAGATGTAGAGGGCTCAATGAAGAATTTAATTGAGTAATCAATAAGAGATAAGCAAGCCATCAACTAAATGACTTTGGAAATGACAAAGTAGAGTGTCTATGGATAAGGATCAGGGGGATAGTCCTTAGGAGTGACATCGTGGTGGGGGTCTGCTACAGACCACCTAGTCAGGATGAAGAAATAGATGAGATGTTCTATAAACAACTCGTAGATGTTGCACGATGGCCAGCACTCGTTCTCATGGGGGACTTCAACTTCCCTGATATATGCTGGAAATACAATACTGCGCAGAGGAAGCAGTCCTTGAGATTTCTAGAATGTGTGGATGATTGCTTCCTGACTCAGCTGGTGCAAGAGCCTACCAGGGGAGATGCCTTGCTTGACCTACTTTTCACTAACAGGGAAGGACTAGTAGGGGATGTGAAGGTTGGAGATTGTCTTGGCCAGAGTGACCATGAAATGGTGGAGTTTGCTATTCTGGGTGCCGTCAAGAGGGTGACTAGCAAAACTATTACCTTGGACTTCCAGAGGGCAGACTTTGACCTGTTCAGGACACTTGTTGCAAGGGTCCCTTGGGACTTGCTCCTGAAGGGTAAAGGGGTCCAGGAAGCCTGGATGCTCTTCAAGATGGAAATCTTAAAGGCACAGGAGCAGGCAGTCCCGGAGTCCTGTAAGTCAAGCCGGAGGAGCAAAAGACCAGTGTGGATGAACCGGGATCTTTTGTTGAGACTCCGAGAGAAAAGGAGAGTCTATGTCCTCTGGAAGATGGGTCAGGCTACTTGGGGTGACTACAGAGAACTGGCCAAGATCTGCAGGCAGAAAATTAGAAATGCTAAAGCCCAGCTTGAAATTAGGCTGGCTACTGCTGTAAAGGAGAACAGGAAACCCTTTTACAAATATATTAACAGCAGGAGAAAAACTAAGGAAAATTTCCCTCCTTTACTCAACGAGGCAGGCAATATAACCACAGATGATAAGGAAAAGGCTGAGGTTCTCAATGCCTTCTTCACATCTGTCTTTAATAGACAGGACAGTTATCCAAATGGTACTTGCCCTGACCTGGAAGTCTGGGACGGGGTGCATAATGCACCCCCTGTGATTCAAGCAGAGACGGTCAGAGATCTTCTCCTCCATCTGAACTCCCACAAGTCCATGGGGCCAGATGGGATCCACCCAAGGGTGCTGAGGGAGCTAGCAGAGGTGATTGCCGAGCCACTTTCTGCCATCTATCAGCATTCCTGGTTATCTGGAGAGGTCCCACAAGATTGGAGGCTTGCCGATGTGACTCCCATCTTCAAGAAAGGCCGTAAGGAAGACCCGGGGAACTACAGGCCTGTCAGCCTGACCTCGGTATCAGGGAAAGTTATGGAACAGATGTTATTGAGGGAGATCACACGACACGTGCATGGCAATAAAGGGATCAGACCCAGCCAGCACGGGTTCACGAGGGGCAGGTCGTGCTTGTCCAACCTCATCTCCTTCTATGACTGGGTGACCAGACAGGTAGATGAGGGAAAGGCTGTTGATGTAGTCTACCTGGACTTCAGCAAGGCCTTTGACACGGTCTCCCACAGTATTCTCCTAAGGAAACTGGCAGCCCGTGGTGTGGACAGGTTCACTCTTCTCTGGGTGGAGAACTGGCTGGAGGGCCGTGCCCAGAGGGTAGTGGTTAATGGAGTTAAGTCCAGCTGGCGTCCTGTAACGAGTGGTGTCCCCCAAGGGTCAGTTTTGGGGCCCATCTTGTTTAATATCTTTATTGATGACCTAGACGAGGGAATTGAGTGTACCCTCAGTAAGTTTGCAGATGACACAAAGCTGGGAGGATGTGTCAAACTGCCTGAGGGTAGGGAGGCCCTTCAGAGGGATTTGGATAGGCTGAACAGCTGGGCTGAGAAAAATGGGATGAGGTTCAATAAGACCAAGTGCCGGGTCCTGCACTTTGGCCACAATAACCCCATGCAATGCTATAGGCTTGGGGCAGAATGGCTTGAAGAATGTAGAGAGGAAAAGGACCTGGGGGTGTTGGTTGATGCTCGGCTCAACATGAGCCGGCAGTGTGCCCAGGTGGCTAAGAAGGCCAACAGCATCCTGGCCTGTATTAGAAATAGTGTAGCCAGCAGGAGCAGGGAGGTGATCATCCCCCTGTACTCAGCTCTGGTACGGCCGCACCTCGAGTACTGTGTTCAGTTTTGGGCCCCTCACTACAAGAAGGACATTGTGGCCCTGGAGCGTGTTCAGAGAAGGGCAACAAAACTGGTGAGGGGCCTGGAGCACAAGTCTTATGAGGAGCGGCTGAGGGAGCTGGGATTGTTTAGTCTGGAGAAGAGGAGGCTCAGAGGAGACCTTATTGCACTCTACCACTTCCTGAAGGGGGGTTGTGGTGAGGAGGGGGTAGGCCTCTTCTCCCTGATAAGTAATGACAGGACGAGAGGGAATGGCCACAAGTTGCGCCAGGGAAGATTTAGATTAGACCTCAGGAAGCATTTCTTTTCTGAAAGAGTGGTCAGGCACTGGAATGGCCTGCCTAGGGAGGTGGTTGAGGCACCATCCCTAGCGCTGTTCAAGAAGCGTTTAGATGAGGTGCTAAAGGACTTAATTTAGTAGTTGGGTAGAGATAGTGATAGGAGGATGGTTGGACTAGATGATCTTATAGGTCCTTTCCAACCTTATGAACTTATGAACTTATGAACTTATAAGACCCAAGTAGAAGTCATAAGAAAATAAGATATAGGTAATACTAGAGTACAAGAGGGGATGATCATGAAGAGCATCTCTACAACAGAAACATGCACAAAGACATACTCTCCCCAACAACTTTCTTTGATGCAAAGGCATCTAGCATGAAGACCCACCCTCCCATAATGGAGTGTAACAGATGATATTCAATTTCCCCAAATTATCAAGACATGTTTATCAGAGAAGACAGAAAATTAGAACTAGCTTCAAGAAGGAAAATCTACAACTAGTATACTGAATGCTGTATACAGGGAAAACTAAAACATACAAAAAGCTTGCCAGCTAAGGATTTATTAAGTCTGTACTGCAAAAATACTCAGTTATAAAATGGTTTGAAAAATCCAGACTTCTCCAAAGGCTGCTGTACTTTACTGCTACTCAGTCACACTGGGCAACGATGGCCACGGCAAACAGAAAACCATGCAATATCTGCCAGTGACACTTGGTGAGAAACTACTCTAACACTCAGACTATGATCCTCTGTCATGAGATTAACCTACACAACGCTAAAGAACTTCGGACCACCTTCATTGACTGCAATTTCCACACAACAGCATTCAGAACAATGGCCTAGTTGACCTTCACATATGTGAATAAGCATTTTTTCCTACTCTTACTCTCAATAAGAGTATCCACAGTCTTGATACGGAAAACACACACTGCTTTCCAAGTGATTCTGAATTTGAAAGAAGCTATGATATGATAAATGAGACCACTGAACAGACTTCTTGAACATACACTGCAATTAAAAAATAAAATAAAAAAAAAAGCTTGAGATCTGTTGGGTTTTCTTCTTCCCTATCAGTTTCCTCTTAGGAATGTGACTTAGTCTGGCATTCTAAGCATGTTTATTTACTACATTCTCCAAACAGCATCCAGATCTCCAGGAATTCGAATGCTCTGCTGACATAATACAATGCTAAATATAAATAGTGAAGCAAAGATTCAGGAGAATTCAACCTGTTTGATTGCAAAGTTTGCTTTTTAAAGGATCCTACATAGACCACTATGCACGTGCTTTAGAAATGCAAATCCAGTGGCCAAGAGCTTGTTTTTATTTAAAAGAGTAAATTCTCTGCATTTTAATACCATTATACAGAAATATAATAAATTGTTCATATGACTCCAGCCATCTCCTCCCAGCTCGTAACAGGTAACCCAGCAAAGCACATCCAACCAATCATCCTGTTTATCCTCCTGGAAGCAGGGAAACTTACACTGAACTATGTGTGAGATTAAGAGGGCAGTGCTGGTATCATTACACGTTAGCCTTCCCTGTGCCAGGTCCTGCTTCACTTGCAATGCAAACAGATACCTGCAAAACAAACACAGAGTTACACAAAGCAAGAAGTGGAGAAAGAAGAAGATGGAGAAATATTAAACTTCAAGTCCTCTTATTATTATTATTTTTTTCAATAAATTCCTTTTACTTTTTGGTATCTACAGAAGGGATCTCAATTTCTGAAGTTTAGAGGGCAAGTAAAACATAATAAGTATGATATTACAGCTATTACAGTCTCTACACAGTGGATGGCTGCTTGGCAGAAACAAGCTATATCTCTTTCTCTTTCTCCTTTTCTCTCTTTCTTAAATAGATCAATGAGATATGGAAGTGATGTGACAGTAGAAGCAAATGTGACAGCTATTATGTTCTCAGCAATTGCACCACAAGTTAACGGACTTACTTGCAACTATGAAGAAATCCCAGAATAGAAGAGGAATTTTAAAGTTTTCACCTTGGCACTCACTTGGAAATACGGAGCGAGATTTTTACTGCATGATTTAGCTAGCTCCAATACTTTTGGAGCACAGAATCCTGCATTATCAACAGCCATTTTTAATATAGAATCACAGAATCATACGGGTAGGAAGGGACCTCAAGAGATGAGTCCAACCCCCCTCCCAAAGCAGGTTCCCTACACCAGGTGAACATATTCACTTCCAAACCAGACTTAGAGGGCAATTCTACACTGACAGCTTCTGTGCACAGACATCGCAAGCCCACAGCACTCTTTCAACATTTAAATTTATTTCAGCTTCAACGGGAATTGAAATAGTTTAGTTACACTCAGCATCAAATTCTTACCTAGAAAAAAAATGACCTAATAGCAGGTGTTTCTCCTACACTTGGAATGTAACCGAAATTGGACAGGCACCTTAACAAGCCTTGCAACGACCACAGTTCCTCCGGGGAATTCACACAAGAATCTCAACACTCTCTACTAAGACTGGATTTTAATATATTCAGTGAGAACTCACATTTGAGCAGTGGGTTTCTGAATGAGATGTAGATGAATTAAATGAAAAAATGCAAACTGAGCAGAAGAGTATGGGTGCCAACATACAGAATACATGAAATAATACAGCACATCTAAATAATGTCCTTTTGAAACCTGCAGACATCTGCTTTGCCATACAAAATTCACTCTAGTAGAAGCAAAAAGCACAAAAGTATTACATTCTCTGCTTCTCCAAGTGATAAAGCTGTTCCCTGTGGATATGCTTTCACATCCTACACACTGCTGTGTACATACATTCAAGATCCCCAGCACACACGTTTAAAATCCAACAACAACAAAAAAAAAGTCATTAAGATTCAGAGATATGTCTCCAGGCACAGAAAGACATCACCAAAAATCAATTTACACTGCACATACTAAGCAACCTCTATGCAGAATATCTACTTAGAAACAGGTTTTATATAATGCTGTAAGCTGTCCTTTATTATTTTTACTCAGTCTTTCAAGTCAATATTCCTTCTTACTACTATACTTCTCTCTGTCCAAGTTAGTAAGTTATCAATTGCTTTTCTTACATTCCATTGCTCTGTTATCAAACCAAGACAAAAAAACGTCGAACGGCATAAAGGTGAACACGAACTTGTTCTTCATAAAGACATTTATGGAGATACAAAAGCTCTTTGTAAAAGAGGATGTCACCTTATGGATTAAAAGTAAAAACCAATATTGAAAATAGATTTTTATGTTCTGGTTCTGTAATTACAAAGAATAATAACTGCAGACCAGGAAAGGCAACTTGGTAATTCCTGGAGAGCTGCTTTTTCACAAATGTTTGTGCAGAGTTACATGTATTCCCTAGTATAGAAGAGTGCCCTAGGGCACCCAGTGGTGGGGGAAATAACTTCAAATTAACATCAAGAGGGAGTCATTGATTCTCACCCAATCATCTCAAATCTCACATTCTCCATTCTGTTCATCAGAGATTTAAGATGATGATGATGATGATAATAATAATAATAATAAAAAGTCGGACAACTGCTAACCTTGTCAGTTCCTCCTGCAGCTGAGCATGATCAGGTGGGAAGAATTTTACCACAAATTTTACAACAACATGCTTCGGTCCTGGGGAAAAAAAGATTGAAGAAAATTAGTGATATCTTGGTAACCTGTTGGCCAAATTTTACATCACAAAATGATGAGCAAGAGGTATGTGAAATAGGCAGTACATAAATATAAGCTCATCTCCCATCCTTTGCTATTAATACTGATGTTCTTCAGGTTGCTGACAAATGACTAAATAAAACATATGTGCCATAAAATAGAACAGTCACTTGGTGGAGGGATATTCTGCCAAAATAAAGTCCGTTTTGGGTAATTACATCAGTTGTTCCAATAAAATATGTGTGTCTATTACACTTGCTTCAGAACAGGAGGGAGCTAGAATACAGTCTGTTTTTCAAGTCCACCAGCAAATTATTATTTCTGTTTTAACAGCAGCACATTTGTTCTGACAAATACAACCAGTAACAAAAAGGAGCAACATATCTCTCACATGAGAGGGAGTGTTTCCAGAGAATACACTCATGCTAATATGATCAGAAGAATCCATAAGAAAATTCATCTCAATGGTAAAGCTCAGTAAATGAGGACTTCTACTGATATTTGAAAACAGAGAAACAAAACCACCAAAGTCTTTCCTGCTCACTTCTACTCTCACCAAAGCTGATGGCTACATACAATTCCCTTTTCTCTCCCACCACAACATCCCCTGACTTTCCTAACCTGTTTGCTTTCTTCTTTGGGTCTAAGACCCTTCAAAATTCTGCAGCAATGTTCCTGACAGCTGAAACAAATTTGCTAGCTCCTTCTCATTAATAACTCCTTCTAGTTCATTTTTCTTTTTATTTTTTCCCCCATCCTGTTCTTTTTCTTTCATCTTTCATTACAACTATCTTTCAAGAAGGTATGTTCCTTCATAGCCTTCCACTGTTACAAGATTTTTTCTCAACAAAAAGGTACAACAATGAGGCAGTGGTAGCCTTCATTACTACCAATGCCTTAATGCTTCTAGGACCTGACTAAACCTTCTCAATTTGCTGCTCTTCCATATAAAAAGTAAAACTAGAGGTGTTCAATGTCGGTGTGCTTAGCAGAATTTGCTGCTGGGTCACGACTTCACAGAGTACACCATACATCTTCTAAGGTCAGAACAGAAATAAAAAGACAATCCAAACAAAACTCAGTAGATGAGGCTGAGAAGATAAAGATACCAATTGACAGATTCCTCATTTACTCAGCCACTTGCAGACTGGCACAACAAATGACAGCAAGGAAGTACTTACTTCTAATCTGTTTCATAACAGGCTTCAAAAGATCAAGCCACACCTGAAAATAAAAGAAGGTGATGTTATCAGTTCTGAACAAACTTCTGCTTGCAAAAGAGCATTTTTCACTGCGTCATTTAGATTTTCATTTATTAATCTGATTTTCCAAGTGTGGGTCTTCTTCCCAGAACTACTGAAGATGCTCAAGAAACAGTACTGTTAACAAGCTGTTGCTGTGCCACAGCTTTTGCAGCAATACAAACTCAGGGAGCTGGGAAACTCTGACTTTTTTATTTTACTTGTCTCATCAAGCAACCATCACACTAAGTCCCGTCCATCGCCATTCACTTTGTGGATAAGTGCAACAAGGAATCGAGAAAGACAACAGTCCTGTACTGTCACTTGTAGCCCTCACTCAAATAATCTACAGAAACTCAAGTGAAAGGGCCTGATACTTACCTTTGAGTTGGGAATACTGGGCAAATCGAGAAATGATAAGACAAACACCTGGATCTGGGGACACAGCAGGAGACCCACTGTGAGGCTCAGCCATAATTGCAGAGCTCCCTGTCAGGTCCCCTGGAAATAAAGGATTCTCATCACCACCATCTGAGTTCTCTCTGATCAAGACCACGAGGCAGACACAGCTACAAGCATGACTGAAAGCAAGCTTACTTTCTGGCTGCGTGACATTTTCTCTGTTCTGGGAAATCTGGGAAGCTCAGGCTGAGGCTTTCCTTAATTGAGTACAGTGGAACCTTTAAAACCAAAAAGCCTACTCTGTAGCCTCAATTAAAAGGGCTTGGACAAATCACCTATTTTCCTTCATCAGATTGCAGAAAGCTGAGGGAGAATCCTGCAGAAGATAAAAAGCCAAATGACTCACAGTGGAAAGTGCAACAGCTCACCGTCTCCATCTGAAAATTGTACCCAAGATTTGTATTTTGTTATCTCAATTGCATAGAGCCTTCCTTGGAGACTTCTAGAACTTGTAGAGGAGCATCCTACAGCCTTTGCAAAGGCTAAATGCAGTGAAAGACAAATTAACTGAGTCTTTCTCTAGAGAAAAAATACATATTGAAATGAATACACCTTAGACCTTGAATACTTTCAGGTCATGTAGAGACTGAAACATCCCAAAAATATCTGTTTTCAAAGATCACCTGAGAAACCAGACAGAAGCAGGCCTGTCTGGCTGCTGTAGCTGTGCCAGTGTTGTTTGCTATTTTTGTAATTACTTTATGAGTGCCTCCCATTAGCAAAGTCCTCACGTTCTTGCCCTTTTAAACTCAGTAATGGTTCTCAATGGAATTCTTTTTATGTTTTTCTGCCTGGGAAAGTTCTTTTCCTTGGAAGGGCTAAAGAAAGTTGGTTATACAAGAATAGGAAAACAGCATTTATCACCTGTTAAACTGGTTCTGACACTTCTTGGCATTTCAGAAACTTAAACTGTTTTGTTTCAGAAAGTTGGCATGTATATAATCAGCTATGAAGGGTCAGGGACCTTGCCAGGTTTAGTAGAGGAAAAAAAAAAGCCTGGATATGAAAAAGCTAATTTACAAGAATATAGGAGACATATATTTTACCTGATACAAAACAGAATCTCTCTCTTTCCAGAGAAAATTTATATTACAGCACAAGCACAGCAAGTATGTAACTTCTTTCTCCATTTTTTCCAATCATCCTACAAGTTAAAGCATCCTTTTACAGACTGTTGAATGGCAGCGTGTAGTGAATGTGTGCAGGGAGAGATGAGAAAGGTGGGGAAAGACAAAGACTATGCCATTGTCACCAAACCCAAACAATCAAAACTAACACATCATGCAGCTCTCATACCGTATCCCTACACAGACAATTTAAGATAGATTTATTATACAGAAAAGAAGAATAATGAATGTGACTTAGGATTCTTGTTTTCCCTTCTGTTTGGAAATATGAAGGCTAGGTTAATTATTTTTGAAACAACGTCTGGCATTCTGCAGTAGTGACTGGACTGGAGCAGCTGGAGAACTGGGGCAGACATCACGTATGATGAAACACTGTAAAAACACAGGCTTGGCTACGATGCCTCACTTCTCCTCATGCTGGGGGAAAGTGCAGCCCTCAGACCATCGTGTTCATCTTTTGTGCATGTCTTCTCTTCTACATACACAGCACACTTGAACACATACAGCTGCTGGGCATCGTGACATACAACTGGCAATGTGTAATACATGAAGTCTGGAGCCTGGCATGTTGGAAAACACAGCTGAACTGTGAATGTAACTTCACATACATATGATTACATCCAAACAAGTATGCTGCAAATATTTATTTTTTCCTTTGACATTGTCCTCTGAACAAGCAATTAATTATCTTCAGATGATGTGAATTTGAAGTATGTGTGTGTGTTTTTTATTTCTTAGATACAGAACTAACTGCAATTTATTTATTTACGCAATGCTTGAATTCTACATAACAGCCATTACAAAGCTCAAAAAATTTCAAATCCCACAGGAACATTTGTCTCAACTGCATCATAGAAACTGAGAATTACAATTTAAATGTAAGTATCACTCTCATCCAGAAAGCTGCTGCACACTAAAGCAATGATTCATAATCAAATCTTCTGCTTCAACAGCTTCTGCAAGTTGCATTTAGAATACAGTAGAACATAGAATAGTTCTGTTGGAAAGGAATAACAAAGTCCAACTGCCTGATCGCTCCAGGACTAATCAAAAGTTAAAATATATTAAAAGGGCATTATCTAAGTCTCTCTTGAACACTTACAGGCACAGTGCACCAACCACCTTGCTAGGAACCTTGATCACCCTCATTTAAATGAGTTTTTTGTAACATCCAGTCTGAATATCCTGTGGCACAACTTTGTGCCATTCCCATGCATCCTCAGAATCACAGAATCATTAAGGTTGGAAAAGACCACAAAGATCATCTAGTCAAACCATCAAACAAGAGTGCTCCTGTCACCAGAGCGCAGAGACCAACAACCCCCTCCGCTTCCCCTCCTCAGGATGTTGCAGAGAGCAATCAAGTTGCTTCTGCATCTTCTTTTCTCCAGAATGGACAAATCAGGCATCCTCAGCCTCTCCCCATAGGACTTGCCTCACAGTTCCATTACCATCTTCACTGATTTCCTCTCCGAGGTCCTTAACATACTTTTTATATCACAGAGCCCACCCAAAGACATTAGTTCCACTAAATTTCACAGCTGAAACACACCTGGCTAGACACAGCGTAGATTTGAGGATCCTCCCCTTTTTGAGAAGCAAACGCTGAAGCAACTGGTGGATACACAGACCACTGCTTTCAAATACTTGGCTAATATTTTCTTCTGCAAGAGTAGGAGCTATACAAGTTGCCATCTTTGATGCATGGGGACCTTTTCCTTTAGCTCAAACTAGCAACAGCCTTGGGGTTTTATTTCTACCTTCCTCTTCATCTCAGCCCTAGATTCCCCACTGAGATCATCTGGATGTATTTCCAACCTGCCACTGCAAAGGCCTCAGGCACTGGCAGCACTTCAATCTCTCCGGTGTTCTGCCTCAAGCAAATAAACCATTTTGTTTTCACAGGACTAAAAACTGTTAGTTTACTTCAGGTCTCTGAGCAGAACACAGAGGGTCATCTATTTGAAACTTAATGACCTGTGAAGTAGAGAGGGTTGATCAAGTGACCTCTATTTTTTAGAAAACCAAAAAGCAACTGTACATACACTAGACACTAGGATTTGTTTCAGCTTTACCTACATAAATAAGGAATGTCAGTATGTCATTATGAACGTGGCTTAAGGGACCCTCTGTTGTAACAGAAGCATACAGTTGCACTGTTCTAACAGTTACGTTAATCTCTCAAGTTACCTAAAGCATTAGCCTAGGATATTTGGCAGAATATGAAACTTAGTAGTAAACTGCATTTCTTGTAAATCCAGGGGCAAACTGTGAAGTAGATCACTTCTAAACATCAATGTCCATTTTTCAAAACTTCCTCTTTAATACAGTTAGCCTAAAGCTTTACGACCTATACTGCTCAGTTTTAGTGCCTACGTAAGCCTGCACTAAGGCCTGACAACAAGTTATTGCAGCAGCAGCAGCTAAATCCTCCTTGGCCTTTGGTTAAGAAATACTGTTCCTTAGAGAAAATTTGTATACAGATAGAAACAGATCTTTCTGAAATTGTCCTAAGTCATCTCTAGGTCAGCCAGGTTACTGATGCAGAATTCACTGAACAGATAGCAAATTCAGCATGCACAAGAATATACCAGAATATGAATCCAGATATCGAGCACAAAACTAAAGTGAAATAAACCTCAGAATGAAAGCCATTAGAGACTGGGAAGTCACTTGCCTTTGACTTTTTCTGCCACAGGATACTGTTCCCACCCTGGAAGTATTAACGCAATGTCTGATTGTTGCCAGCAGCTGTTCTCAGAGTCCGAGTGTCAGACCAGCACAGCTGCTTGTGCCACATGGCTCCACAGACAGGACTTTCAACAGATTATTTGTGGATTTTTTTTTCCTTATTTTTCTTTTTTTATTAACCTCAATATAATTTTATCTAACCATCTCCTTGTCCCAAGATGTTTTTCATTGAACTCCATCACAATCACTGCAACTTTTGGCTGCAGACTCCATGCTCCAAATTACTCAAGACTGTAAAATCAGAGCTGAGACTCCGCAGCAGTCCAGCTGCTGGCTGCTCTACTGCAACTGATAAAATAAAACGTTTTTCCAACTCGTGTTTGAATTGGCTGCTACTTTCAACACAGATGAAACCTGACAGAAGTAATCAGGTTTTAAAAATGTTTCTTCAAATACAGCAGGCAAGAGTTTTTTAAATAAAGTATTTTTTTCTCTTTTGAGATTCAAGATTAAACGCACCTCATAAGTAAGGAGCTGGAAGAAAGAATAAAGTGTGTACACAGATGAAAAGCCAGATGAAAATTAACCCTTTTACATACCATCATCTTTTTATGGTCTGGAAACTCAAGGCCAAAATAGTCGCCTTCAACAAGGTTCAGGTGGTTGCAAACAGCATCATGCAAAACTTTCCCTGGAGCTCTTTGCTGTAAGAAGAAAACAAAGCCTAGGGTTAAATGCTGCAGATTAACAAAGATGCTTTTAATTAGTGGCAGAAAAATTACTGCACTAAGAAGTCATCTTGCAAACAACACTGTCAATGCAGCTAATAAAATCAGCGGTTGTTCCAACCATACCCACAGGGCAGTTGAAAATAATTACATTAAAAGTCATGGAAAATAGCTATTTATCTCTGGATGGCAGCTCTCAATCAACCTTTAGTGCATTTTTGGTTTTGAGAGGAAAATACCATAAAACAGAAAAGAACTATGAAGCACTGAAGCTGGTCAAGGCTCCTCTGTGCTACTCTCACGTGAGTTAATGAATAAATCAGAGGATTTGAGAGCTAACATTTCCTTCCACACTGTAAACATCTTCCCACTACAAAGACCAGATGTTCAGCCCAATATTAGCTCCCAGAGACAGTTTTGCTGATTGTGAGGATTCTTCTCATCAGCACATCAGTTAATCCACACCTGCAGCCAATACTGCAAATTACAGTTCACCAGCAGTTCTGTGGCAATAAAAAAAATGCGATGAAAAACACAACACTTTCTCAGTTAAAAAAGGCCCATCACTGAAATAAAGTATTTTTGTTCTCTGCAGAAATGTATACAGTCTAAATGAAGAGTCCCTGAAAAAGAGATCTCTAGTGACTTGAGAATAAACAATAGCCCACTGCTAAATAGCACGAACTCCTTCACTACAAGAGGGCCACGTTCCTGATCACAGCCCAGCCAAGTACTCTTGTACTCAGCTTACAGATTTGCCCTTTTCCTTTCTGCCCAGTAAATATAATTAAATTATGAGATCAAAATGAAACAGCAGTAACAGAACAAACAAAACAAAACAATCAGGGCAGCCAGGCCTGTCGACTGAATCAGAAAGGACAAACTTAAGCCCAGAGTCCTGCATCTCCTGGCCATGTCCTTAACAACAGGCTTATTGCTGTTTTTATCCCAAATATGTCATGATGGGTTTGGTCTCTGTCTCACTGTGATACCAAAGAAACCAAGTCCCCACATTTTTCCACCTAGTTTCACCAGGGTAACCCCTGGTTTCCAGCCACAGCTCTTAAGTACAAAATATCTTTCCAAAGAAAATTTATCTAGCACCATCTAATACAAATTGTGAAAAGTCAACACTCAGTAACAAAGCTTGCAAATTGAGGACATCCATTTTCTGAAGCAGGAACAAGCCACTACAGTGGCACTGCAGGAGGACATGGTGACACAGTCCACCATGGTTGGCCAGCTTTGAGAGTGAAGCTGCAAGGGAAAAGCCAAGTCCACCTCTGAAGGAATTTGCAGAGCAGGTTTTTGCCTCTAACAGACCTAAGCAATGTTCCCTTACAATGCTTTATTAACTGTTTGCTACCCCGCACACAAGGGTAGATGAGGAGAGCAAGCCTGTCTGACCTCAGACCATAGTAAAAGCAGCAGATTAAAATCTGATAGGTGTTTTCGCACAGTATTTTTTTTTCATTTTTACTTCCACTCATTTAGACAACAAAACAGCAGTCTTCTAGTATTTACATCACTCAGCATTTTCTCTGAAGTGTGCCTCAGTAACATGAAATGCTTCTTACTCAAGTACTTGGAAATACGATGATTTCTGAACTCAGCTTTGATCAGTCTAAGTCAAAATAAAATCTGACAGTTTATTTGAGGGGAAACGCTGCACATATAAAATCTGCTAAGATTTAGAGCCTGATGACACTCCGGCCTTGCAGGACCAGAAGTAAAAGGAACATCCAAACATGCAGGAACTCTCTGGTTGTGCAGACATGTTGATTCAGTACAGCTCCATGACATCCTTACTAAAAAATTTAAACACAATAAATTAAAATCTCAGTCCGCTGGGTAGGGAACAGAAAAAGCAATCACTGGAGTTGCAGCAGATGCCGGCTGACAGAGGAAGCATTCAGCAATGAGTGTACCGCACCAGTGTCGGCATCTGCAGCCTGCAGTAGTGTCTGACTTCAGCGTGCTTACAAGGCCTATGGGACAACACAGGTTTTCTCCAGAACATGGAAGGTATTTTCCAGCTGCCAGGCGTGGGCTTACTGTCACGTCTGTCTCAGCCATGAGGCAAAGCTCCTTGGCTCTGTGGCTGCACCCACATCTCATAACGCCACAGCGTGGCCATTTTCCCTGCTCCGTGCTGGTGTGGGCTGCAGGTTTGACTCATGAGTCCCTATGAGCTCCCAATAACTTCAGGCACGTAAAGGCGTGGAGTGGGGAAAGGCTGTGCCATAGGAGGGCCTTTCCTTGCATTTCCCAATAGGTGACCATCATGAAAGCCTCAAATACTGTGATGAGGAAGGACTCAGAAGGTTGTTGACAGGGCCAGATGCTGAGGGCAGGAGAAAAGGAGCCAGGAGACTCACCTCCTGCTCTCTTGAGCTTCATCAAGTGGGAGGTCACATCAGGGAGAGAAAGAGCTGACCTGAAACTGATGATAAAGACAAAGCACACAGTGGTATGCTGAAATGGAGGCTACCACAATTAAAGCTTGTGGCAAGACCGTCCTCCAGACCTTCAGCTACCATGGATGTCCCACATCTGAAAGGCAGTGAGAGAAAGGAAGCAGAAAAGTACAGTACATTGGTAGAATATAAGTGGGAGAAGTTTACATGCACACTCAGGAGCAGATCTACAACTCTGAAAGGAAGAAAAAACTAGAAGTGTTCATGATAAGCAAACAGATTAAAATAACCTCAAAGATGAGACTGAGCAACAGGGTTCTTAAATAACTCTGGCAAAAATTTATACTTCAAGTAGGCTTGAAAACTACTTGTAATAGAACAATGCTGACAGCATCTGAAGACAAATTTCATACTTTACCCAGTTCTCTTTTCTGGCATAAAATGAAATGAATATTTCATGTTTAACAAAATTCTACTACTCAAAGGGGGGTTTTAAAAGCAATACGCACTGGTCTGGATATTATTGCTCTGGACCTAACACTGTGAAGATACTTAGAGATGCTCTGCCCTTTTTCTCCTCTCCTCGCTTTCGAAGTGTAGGTGTTAATCCGATAGGAAGGATTAGATGACTACAAAAATAGCTTTTGATCATAGAGATAGCTCTTAAACCTGAGCTTACTAGTTTTTAGTTTACTGTTCAGCATAGGCTGGAAAGTCTTGAAGTGGGCTTTGCCACCTTCTATGTACCAGGACCAAGGAGCAGCCTGTTCTTGCTAGGATGTAAAAAGCAGAATGTAAGAAAAACACCATGGTTGGTCACATTTTTCACCCCAAAAGCTGCTGCCTCGGGGTTCTCAGGGCGCACGCCCTACACACCCTTATGTACTGTCAGAGAAATTAAGTCCTGTCTTTCAAGGGACTACTAGGCACGCAGACCCTCCCTTTGCACTACAGCCAAGGGATCAACCCCATTTGGAGGGATGGAGCAGAAGGGGCACATTTTCTTGATAAACCAAAGGTACCTCGTTCCTTTTAAGATACATCCACTATAATGGCGTTGAAGGCTCCACTCCTGGAACATATCCCACATGCTTTCACACAGACTGTGAGCACACATTCAAAGGCAGGATGGAGGCCAAACGGAGTAACATTTATACTGCACTAAAAAAAGGCAATCGATCATCTGCAGTGCGTGTACAATATGACCATTTAGCATTCCTTACTTTTAAGAATTCAGTGGACTGCTTCTCTACTTTACACTCACCACATCAGCTGTACTCCCTTTAATACCAGTGCTTGCCTTTCAAAGTCTAATGTACATTTTTTTCCTTTACTGGATTTTGCTGACGGTGTATGATTTTTTTAAACAGGACAGTTTTAAACTATGTTGCTTTTTACTTCAGGTGTGTTTTACTTCAAATACCTGACCTTAACAATTATTGAGGCAAAAATATAAGGAGAAGGGATTTAATAAATATTCATTCACCTGCATTTTTAGCACCTTCTTCAGAAGAGACACATATTTTCTGCTTTTGAATATACATAGATTTGTAATGCACTTGGGTTTCTGCCTATGATAAACTGGCTTACATCAGGTAATTTCTAAAGAAGTCAAATGCAGAAGGATTGTTCTGACTAGACTTAAAACTCTCTCTTCTTATTCCCCAAATCAACTTTAGTATAAATACCCATTTGTATAATTCAAGTGAAAATTAAACACTTAACAGGAAAAAGGAAAATATTACTGTTGTTTCTAAATATTCTTTAAATAGTTAAATAGTGTAGGAGTAAAAAGGAAAAGACGATTTAGCAATGCTAATGTAAAGCAGTACGATGAGGGTATTTTCACTTGTTTTTTATTAATTATTTTCTTAAAGCAGAGTCAGAACAATACAAAATTCAGCTACAGTACATTCTCAAGTGACTCCAGACCTCAAAAATTACAGTACAGTAAAGCTTCTGGGATTGAAGGTTCTGTTTGGTCTCTTTTAACTTGGCTCATAAAATAATTGCTTTACAACTTAATGGGCAGATTCAAGCCACTTCATACTATATAAACCATTTCTTGATTTGTGTGAGGAGATAGATAAAAAGTGAGAAGAGATAGGTAGCTTCTGAACCAAGCCTTTTGTGCCACAATCCAACCTGTCATCTCCAGCTACAGTGATCCAATTGCTTTACTTCTTTGTAGTTCCAACCAAATGCAGAATGGTAATAACTTTGAATTTATTTCCTGCTATCAAATTGCTCTAATTTCTACTTGATGAGGAGCTTGTTAATGTAGGACCAGCAACAATCACTGTGAAACATAGGAAATTCTTCTTGAACATAAAAAGTTCCATATTAACATGTGGAAGAATAGTGACAGAGCACTGGAACAGGTTGCCCAGAGAGACTGTGGAGTCTCCTTGTTTGGAGATATTGAAGACCCATCTGGATGCCTACCTGGGTGATCTATTTATTGTAGGGAACCTGCCTTAGCAGTGAGGTTGGACTTGGTGATCTCTTGAGGTCCCTTCCAACCCCATGATTCTTTGATTCTGTGAAACAAATGTAGCCCTTTGTGAAGAAGAGAGTAAAAAGAAAGGGGCAAACTATTGCAGCCTGGAGAGCCTTCCTTGTCAGGAAGCTTTAGGAACAAAATCCCAGAGAAGAATTCATTTTGCACCAGTGCCAAAATCTGGAACTTCTCCTCAACTACACACCACAAATGCAACAGACCAAAAACTATTCATCCTTTAGTCATCGCAGTATAAGTACACATCTAGTTATTCCAAAACAAGATTTGTGTTGAAAAGCATAAATAAAATACCTCATGAGCAGTTCCCCTGTTCCACAGTTCCTTTAACTTCATTATAGCATTTAACTGGTTGAAATCTAGCCTTCAGCTAGCAAGTACAAGTGACTTCATCTTAAATTTTCTGTACTGATTTATAAGAACTTTGTGTTACACATACGCATCTAAGAGTCATTCTATCAGTTTAAAATGGATGTTCTGATCTGCTAACAAACTGAGCTGAAAAACTCCATTTCTGTCTGGCCAACAACCTTCCAAGAAATTGCCCTGATGGAGACAATGCATGCTTTCACTTAAAACGTGACTACTGATTTCAGTAACTCCCCAAAAATTCCAAGACAAACATCAAACTGTAACAACGGGTCCACCTGAGCTAATAGGCCCACTTGCAAAACCCCAAACCTTGCTTCTGGTAGTACAACTAATTCTAGCTTCTAAAGATAAGTGGGATTTCAGCGAAAGCAGAACAAGTCTTCTAAGCAACAGTTTCAAGCTGGAGAATTTCTTGCAGAGACCACTTCATTTTTGGGGACTTACAGCAGGAGACTCTTGCCAGAGCCACAGCTACTAAAACCAAATTACTTTTCTTTAACATCATTTCAAAAGCACACTGTGGACAAGAAAAATGAGGTATTAGAAGGACAATGAAAAAACTTACTAAAAATACGTCATCTTATTCCCTAAATTAGCTCTGGCAATTGCTGAGTCATCTCTCCCTAATTCTACTATTAAAGCTAAATAGTGGTTTGTGGCTGCTCTTTCCCCATTAGCAAGGCAGACATCTACTGCTGGAAGAGACTTTTCCTTTCTGCAGAGCTGACACAGAAGCGGGATGACTTGCAAGAGCCAGAACCAGTCCATCATGAATTTCAGATCTTGAAGTGAGCTTCAGAGCACATGCACGAAACATATGATCTGAAACAACTCTGCAAAAAATGGCACGCCATGCTGATGGGCATTTTTAAGCCAGGCCCACACTAACAAAGCTTGTCTGTAAAGGTATGTCAGCTAAACGGATGCTTTCTGGGGGTGTGACAAGTGAGGGGGTCAGCCCAAAGCCATCCCGACCACAACAACAAAACCCTTAATGGGAGACCAAGAGACGCCAAGAGGCCCTCCTTTGATGGAGGCCACCTCTGCATAATCTATACATACTTCATTGAGGGCCAGGAGTGTGACTGAGCAGACGTCTCCAGCAGGATGGGATTGGCTATGTCCCATGGCTATGGGCACAGCGTGCTACTGCATGGGGATGCCTGCAGCCCAACCACAGTTTGTGCACTGCAGCCGCTGGCTTTGGAAAACACACATCACAGGCCTTGTTTTCAGAGAGAATTTGATGTGAAGCTGATACAACCTCATTTTTCATAAAGTTTTCTTTATGGAAAGTTGTTTTCCTGAAGCTGAGCTCTGGAAGCAAGTATATACCTGTCAAATAAATGTTGATATTACATTCCCTCCCTGCAAGCAAAAAACTGAATGAATTTAACCCTTGGCCTCAGTGCTATTTAGCAGCACACTGTGCTCCTTGTTTCTTCAGAAGAGCTGAAACTGAGGTTCAGAACACTCATTAAAAATACCTCAGATTGAATTTCATAGCCCAGAACTTTTGAAAAGGAATATAATGGTACCATTCAGTGCTCTGAGTGTAATTCAGCAGTGCAGCAGCCAGCATGTAACTGGGGATGGAAACCCCAATCTCTGTGACAACCTGTCCACCCTCTGCCTCCTTATTTTTCACTCTTCCACGTTTCAAGGCAAAAAAAAACCAACCACCAACAAACAAACAAACAAAACAAAAAACAAAACAAAACAAAAAAACAACAACAATAACAAAAAACATCTAATCATCTTTTATGGTTTTCTTTTTTAAAAAACATTAATTACTCTTTTGGACTAAAATAATTTCTTTCTATTATTCAGACCCCTTTCTTCCCTGGTTTGTTTTCTTTGCCTGTTTATTTTTCCTCACGTTGTTTAGCTATGAATAAACACTTTACTGAAATGAAGGAATAGGCAATTCTGAAGTCAACTCACGTGGAAATCAGAACTGTTATATGCAGACCTGAAATGTGAGATTACAGAAAATTATGAATACATTGGAGTTATTAACTACAAAACCAGACTGAAGCACAAGAGGGTATTTACTATTTTTATTTGGATGCATTTTATTTTAGCCATGATTGTAAAAAAGCCCTTTGAAGAAATCATTTCAGTGTGAGAACTCAGACCCAGAAACAAACAAACTAACAAACAAAACAGAGGCAAAATATGAGCTCCTAGATTGAAAACAAAATCAAACCTAACAGCCAAAGCTTCTCATAATCCCTCTGCAGTACTGCAACACTCTCAACACAATTGTTAGTTTATCTGAGCAAAACCATCCAAAGCAGCACGTGTTTTACTTTTTATTTATTAGGGCAAGGATGGCACATTTTAACAGGGCACAGAATTTTTCATGACCAAATTGCTGACTTGAAAGTGCAACCTTAGATGAAGCCTTCAGGCTACGGCTGCAGCTAACCTTAATGCATTCAGCTTAATTCTTGCCTTCAGTGAGGCCACTGCTCCAACAGGATCTTGTGCTCCTCCAGCCACAACATGAGGCAGAGCAAGGAAGGTAATCTTGCATGAAATTTAAACAATTAGTACTTTCTGTAGGCTCTGCTTGGTCTTGCAAATCTGACATAGATAGGCTAAGGAAACACTTGTCTGTACCACATTAGATCTGGAGCAATACACTATTTTAGGCATCAACATAAAACATGAAACAATCCTGAATTCATTTCCAGTGAACCAAACATAGCCACAAAATGTTTTTGAGGATGTAAAACCTTTATGTGCAAAACATAAGCCTCAAAAGCTATCTGATCATTAGGGACCTAAAAGGCAGAAGTTTTGTGTTGTTTTTCATCAGTCATGTTCTCCATAAGCAAGAGTTTCTTGTCTGGTCTTGCAAGATCTGCCACCAACCAGACCAACTCAAACAGCTTGGTTATCTTTACACCATGGATGACAGGAAACATCCATCATTTCTCTAAACAGCCTCCAGAGACTGACTAATACATTGGGAATCTAAATGGTCTTCTTAACATGTAAAGAAAGCAGCTTTAGAATACATCAGACAAAGACAAGGCAGGGACAACTGCCTGTAAATTTACTGGATTGCAGTAGAAGGCACAAGCTTTGTATTAGGCGCACCACTGGTTGGCACATACACCAGAGAGAAAAGAATAAGGAGTGTAATCGGTGTAGTAGGTGGTAGGGTAATGCCCTCTCATACTAGAGGATTTCAGAGGCAGCTCACAATGATGCAGTTCAAACCAAGGGATGTTTTTAAGGGAAAATAAAAAATAACCACCTCCCTTTTTAATATAGCTCTAGAATAAGAGCTTCCCCTGACTAGGGACAAGGTCTATTCTAGAGCTCAGATGAACTTAGGACATGCAACTTCCATCTGATTTCTCACCCCTTCTTATGCATACATGCATGTGCACATGCATGCCTTGCAGAATTACCTGTGCCTGCAGCTGATGTGCAACACTTGAAAAAGAGCTCACACACTCCTGCTTCACTGCTCATTTAACCATGCTCAAGCCTGGAGATTCCTAAGATATCTGCTTTCTGTCACTCAGATAGAGGCTTCGAATATCAAAGGAATGTGGCACCATGTTATTATCACAAGTACATTAACACCGTCTCTGAAACAGCTTTTAAGGCCTCTATTTTGTTTCTGAAGTGCTAGCCTGTTTGTTTTTTTCCTTTTTTCACGCTCTGTTTAAAAGCATGTGTTGTACAGGCTTAGGTACTGTCATTTGGGATTTGGACAGAATATTTAAGATCAGTCTTTAGGTGCAGCAGATTTAGAAAGGCAAAGGAGCAACTTAAACATTTTTAAGGCCTTAACACAGTGCTATGGTATTAGATACTGCTGTAATATAGATGAGCTTTATCAGAAACAAGGGAAATCATTTGTGGGAAACAAGCATCCTCTGTTTGGGATACGTCAAAGAGAACTCTTTGGGGATATGCTATTAATAATCAAACACCAGGCTGACACTACACCACTACTTTGAATACATTCTCAGTCTCAGGTTGAGTCCTGTCCAGCAACAAGGGTTTTAGCTAACTGGGTCTTAAGGATAATGTGTGAAACTGGGAAAGGTTTTGATTTCATCTATCTTTTTCTTATCAATGAAAACCAAATGTACTTGAAGATGCCATACATCTCATTTTAAATTCACATTTTCAAATATGTTTATTCATTGTTAATATTCATGTAATTTCCAAATGCCTAGGCTATGGAAGAGTGATAATTTTATTTACAGCATAACAATGTAATTGGATGTTACAAGTGATTACTTCAGGGATGCCATTTGAGTATATCAATTAAGACTGTCACAGAATTGTTAACTGCTAGGATTGAAGCATCTGTCAGAAAACAGACTTTTCCATCTCATGTTTTTTATTTATAGGGTAAATCGAGCTTAATCCCACCTAACTCTAAGCAATTAATTGAGTTGCCTAAGGCAGAAGAGTAATTTTCTTAAGACGCCTTCCTAATCAACAGAGGGGAAACAGGCACTCTCAGACTAAGAGCCAGTCAACCTAAAATCTGAATCACCTGGGAGGCGGCCTCTCTTTGTCCACTTTTTTTTCTAAACTAGAGTGACAACAGTTGATATAAATGTCCTATTGAAAGGCAATTTTCCATGGAGATGTATTTTTTGCAGTTGCTGCTAAGAAGCACAGAACTTCCTGCTCAGTGCTGATTCTGCCACACACTGTTGAGGCTGGAATTGTCTAAGTGCTGAAGAGAATGAACAGCTTTAACAGAATATAGAAACCTTGTGATAAACTTCAGGTACGGTCTCTCCTGTTAAATGCTGTTAAATTGTTTAGATGATCATGGGTATCTGAAGATAAAGGGCAGCAGAATATTGCTTACAGTGTTAACACTGATCATGTACTACATTAACTGGCTCATCCTAAGATTGCTCCAAGCTTGTTTGCTTTTTTTCTAAAATAGATAAGCACTTTGGTCCCTATTGTGAGATTTAATAAATATCCTCCATTCTTGCCATGTTCCTATCAGCCCTTTAGTGAAATTCTGGGTTAGTATATACACTCACTTCAGTCCTCTCCACTAAGCACTAGCTCACTACAAACTTCAGAAATTATCCTTCCTTAACCTAATTTACTTAGAGAAGTCACACTACCCTATTGGACTAAGAATAGATCACCACAAGAAAAGAATTTCTGCATACAGAAAAGATTGCAATGGCACTGAACTACGATCACTGCTCACGTACCCCTTGGTGTGTCTTTTTACATACTTCTTATCAAAACGTCTCCTAATGCTTGGCAAAGAACATTGAGTGACTAGAACAGAGAGAGTCTTAACCCTGATGTGACACTACTATCAGCTTTTGATTTGTTAGATTGTAAACATTTAGCAAATTCAGGGCTAAAATAGTACTGAACAGCTTGAGACGTCTTGTCTACTCCCACAAATCTAACAAGGTCTTGGCCTGAGGCATGGCATAAGCTACAAAGGATGAGAAAGACACGTGGAGCCATGTGTCACTGGCATGCTGCTGGCTTCTTAATTCTCATCAGTATGCCTTGGCAGGTTCACACAAGCTGAATAAAGGTAGTGACTGTTGAGTCCTAGTGGGAGACTGCTGCATAGCAAACACTAAGGGAGTTGAGAGAGGTGACCACTACATCTCATGTAATCCTAAGGCCTACTGACCAACTGAGTCTCAAATAGACACTGCAGTTCCGCTTCTAGCCATTCAGGGATTGCACCAAAAAGAAGTATTCCTGACTGTAGCAGCATCATGGACCAGGCTAAGAAATTGCAAGGACAAGCAAAGGTGGAAGGATAATATCATTGGAATTCAGGTTTCAACACCTTTGCTGGTTAACAAAATCTTAACAAGGAATCTGTGTGTATTATGAATACTTACACTAAAGAGAATTTTCTACAAGAACTAAGTGTGGTTTACTTAGTTACAGTGTTACAGAGATTAGTCCAATGATGGGTGTAGTGGGTAGTTCTTAACCTGTTTTTCCCCCAGAGAGGACAGGTACCTGCTATTAAGAAAGTGTGTAAGTGCCAGCTGCCAGTACTTCCTGCTCCTCCATGTGCTGCCACATGCCTATAGCCACAGGCTGCTTCTAGTTGCTCTCTGTAGACCACTGGGAAAAGGAAGAGGGCTGAAAACCAAGATGTGATCCAAAACAAGAATTCAATCCCCTCCTGGATAATTCATTCCATCCAACATATTCTAACTGCAAGCAGACTGCAAATAATTAAAGCCAAGAAAAGGTGAATTATGATACTGCTGTCAGAAGCTGTTCCTTCACAGGGCACATGCTTCCACCTTGAGCAGAAAGTAGCATACTTCTCTGGCACTAAAACTGTGGTGCTAATCACTAGACATGCAGATGCTGTTTAATAAGACTGATGTTTCTGCGTGACCCACTGAGCTTCATTTGGGTTGAGATTTGCTCCCTTTATAACTGCAGTTGCACTGGATTTTCTCTGCAGTAAAACAAAACAGAACAAAAAAAAAAAAAAAAAAAAAAAAAAAAAAGGGTACAAAGGGTACCAGAGAAAAACTTAGACTGGCCAAAATTGAGCTTGGCCTTCATCTCATTGCTGCTTTCGTTTTCCCCCTGGACTGCACTATCTTTAACCGGTTGGTGTGCTTATTTCTTGTTATCATTAACATTCATGAGGTATTTTGTCTACTACACTGCTAGGAGCCAGATAACTGCATACACAAAAGATATTATGCATAGCTGACATCATCATCATATTTGAAACTGCCTCCCAAAACTGAATTAAAATCATTGAGCTACTAAATACAAACATTTTCAATAAAAAATGTAATTCATACCCATTAAAATGCTCTCACCACCAGCCAATGCAGGATATCCTGGCATTAAATCAAATATTTGAGGAAAGGCTTATGTTTATTTTTGAGTGATGCCAAATAAATCTGGATATGTGTCCTTGCTTGAGATTTATTATTAGAGTTAGCATTACACTGAATAATTTTAAAAGCTTCAGAGATCAAAAGATCTGCTGAGGTCACTTCTCTGACATCACATGTGGATCTAATACACTAGATAAAAATTCAAGGGACCAGATGTTTGCTGATGTGCAAAAAGTCATTCATCTGGAAAGCAGTGGAGATGCAAACTTGCCCCATCAACTATACGTCTTCAAGAAAAGAATAACAGGATCTCCTCCACTCCCAGTAATTGCTATTAAAATCCATTACAGTCCTTCTAACTGCTTCCAGCAGCATCTGCAAATGCTCCTAAATACGGTTTTAACTAAGGCAACAAGTGAACTAAAAGCAATGGATTTCTCTTGTGGTAAATTGTGAGCTGAGTACTAGGCTCGTGGAAAGTGCTCACGGAGCTGTGCTGGGGGACAAGGTAGAGTTCAAGCACTGCAATCAGGTTGCCCAGGAGTTACATTCTTAGTATGAGCTCACCATCAACATTGTCTCTCTTTAGTTAGACAAGAGAGAAAATACATCCCACCTTAAGACAGATGTATCATACATTCAGGGTGAAATGCCTCTCCCTCCTCACTGATGGGAGTGAGCCTTCCCTTCTCTTCTTGAATCAGACATCCAAATAACAAAAATCAAGTAAAATTGGTCTCACTCTGGAACTTCAGCACAGGTGAGATTTCATGCTCTGACACACTTTTTGCTTGCAGTTTTTTCCGCCTGCCTGAGAGAGGATATACAAGAAATTTTCATTTGGGGGAGGAGGGAAGAATAGAAGGAAGATTCTTATAAAGCAGTTTGTTTTAAGCAAGATAACTGTCTCAAAAGGGCTTGAATACAACAGCAGACAAAGCAGAAATAAAGAAGACAGCATTGAGAAGATGTATCTATAAACATGGGAGAAGTCCCCAAGCTACGAGCAACAGCAGTCCTCTAATTTCTAAATGTGTTGCACGCTTACAGATTAGGACTAAAAGCAAAATGTAGGTGTAACATCTTAGTAAAAATAACTGATTCTGTTCAGTGTTGTCTTGCAGCCCATTCTGAAAGCATGTACGTTTGTTACATGAAACACAATGAACAGTTTTCTACTAAGCACCTAGAGCACTGACGAAAGAAAACCCAAGACCCAACAGCATCATATTCAGCAGCAGTACTCTGATTAAATGATGGACTTCCATACGCTTTTAGTCTTCAAATAATGGCTTTCAAGAGATTCACAATTCAGTATTGCCCTACTGAATAAGAATCAAATGCTGACTTTGCAGACTTACATTGCAAGGTGCTGAGTCCTTAGCACTGTAATGCTGCTCTTCAGGAACTGAGCAGCTCACAATGCCAGCTAGCTTGAATGGCTCACTGGACTTCCCAGAGTTCAAGTGGCTGCCCTGGGCAAAATTTTACTAGCAGAAAATTGCTCAGCAGTGGTCTTCAAGAACAATGAGGATATTCAACCATGAAAAATGGAGATAATAGTGTTTTCAGTGTAAGCTGTTGCTTAAAATCTGGAAATAAATGCCAAATAATGGAAGAATGTGCTTGTCTAATAGCCATACTTTTCCAGTCATGAAGAACAGGTATTATGAATTAAAAGAAACACTTAAGTAACCGATATGCTGAGTCTCTCACTTCAGTATCACCACATGGACATCAACGAGCAGTCTGGAAAAGTATACCTTCTAAAATCCATTAGAAAGCTATATAATAATTATTATTATATTGAAAATATATGTCTACGTCTGCATAGCTTTTCCTTCACCTCTTAAAAGTAACAGACTGAAAAATAGCCATGGCTTGTACAATGCCTGCAATTACACAGGGGGTGATTCACAGCCATGTTTTAATGACTGCAATTGCCAAAGGCAAAAATCTGCTTGCTGTTATTTCTAGAAATAGTATACTTTACTATAAACAGCCAGTTCTGGGTAAAAAGAAAAAGAAAAAAAAGAAAAAAAAAGAAAAAACATGCACTAATCTTTTATGTTGCAGCCATTTGTGAAAACTGTTATTGTGTACTGCATTTAAAACATTTTGTGCAGTCACTATTAGCCAAGTAATCTCTGCAAGAACAGAAGCATCTCTAACGTATTCACAATAGGATTGAAATGCTGCACTGTAAATCATGATTCCTAGCATCGAAGAAACCCATATACCATAAATACATCGATAAATAAATTAAGCAAACAAACAAGGCTTTCCTTTCTTTGTTGAGAATGTCTGAAGCTGCTTAAAGCTGACAGCAGAATTAGTCTATCCAAATCCCACAGCACCATGTCTTTAGCAAGGCTGTAACTATAACCCCTGTATGTTCTTAGAGAGAACGGCCTAATGATGCCATAGCAGTTACATGCTGGGTTACCAAAAATCATGCTTGAGAAAGAAATGTATCACTCACTAAGTTTTCAACGGGTGTCAAAGACTAGTGACTTGATCCTGCAGTTAGATCAGCCAATGCATATGTGAAGTGCTATTATTTCCTATGGCTTCTACAGAGCAATAATGGGTCCTATTCATTTGGAATCACAAGCCATTCCTACAACACTAAATATTACAGTGTCAAAGTGTCATTTACCTATACAAGATTAAGAGAGATTTTCAAACAAAATTTGGTGTTCTGACCCACCTTTCAATACTCAGTGACATCAATTTTCAATGAGTTTCAGTGCCCACTGAAAAAACTACCAACCTCAGTCCCTGTCAATGCACCTTGAAACAGAAACTGTCTCCTAACTCAAGGACATCACTATGTTTCAACTACTTTGTGACTGTTCTTTCCACAAAGCAGTGGCTTTCTCAGACCCAACAGCATGCTCAGCCCTACCCAAACTGCAAATTCCTTTCTGATTGTTCCTCTTCTCCTCTAACCTTGCAATGATTGTGCTACTCACCACATGGCTAGCCTTGAAACACACAGTTTGCATTCATGAAGGCACGAGTTCACCTTGTCCACACCTGGAATGCTAAGTGACAGTAACAGGCAGAACAGCTGCAAAAACACCAGCTTTGATGTTCTTCCAGCACTTCATCAAGGATGCTGCACATACTTGTGTGCACCGCTCCAGTTAGGTGCAGACTGCCTGCAGGGCAGCAGCAGTGTGAGAAGCACCTCTGTGCACACTGAAACACTGCTAGATGTATTTAAACCCTGCTTCAAAACTGGTCTGCCTCCTGACGCCAGGAATGAGAATGGAAGGGGAAAGTGAGGGAGGCTCCTATGGTCCACTGTAACTTACAGGGAACAGGTAAATTGAGGGACATGGTCAAATATTTCCCCTATATTCCCACAGAGCCAGCGCAAGGATCAAGTGCATGTTCAGCTCTAGTTGTTCCAGTTCATCTCTGACATGTATACATTTGTATGAGGGCTGCTCTGAAAGTAATGCCTCCTATTTTATTATGTTGGCCATGATGTCAGACAGATATTGTTATGGCAGTAGAGGTTGAACCTTTCCACCAGTATCCCATTCCACGTTGTTGCTGTATGAGAGATGGCAGCAGAGGGGCAGTCTGACAGAGCAGCATCTGACATGGAGGAGTGTATGAAGCAAAGGGGTTTCACCAAATTCCTCCATGTGGAATAAAATGGCATCTACTGACATTCATCAACACTTGCTGAATGTGGAGAACAAACAGTGGATGCGAGCACAGTGAGGCAGTGGGTGTAAGTTTCAGCAATGGTGACAGCAACATGAATACAAGACATTCTGGTCACATCACGAAATGAAGAGTGTTTCAATCAGCTCATCTGCACCTACTGGCTAATGGTGGTGACTACCTTGAAAAACAGTCCTTTGTAACTGAGAATCTGCTCAATAAAATAGTGTTATTGTGCTCTTTGTACCTGTCATAGTTTCCATGGAAATAAATAGCAACCTATGACATTTTAGCTGTAATTGATATCATTACAGAAATGTACACACTATCAAAGCCCAGCACATTTCAGAATTGCATAAACCAGCTTTTCCCACTCCACAGCCTTGTATTCACAGTTTAAAGCTTGCAGCCAGTGGAAGACAATTTCAAATCTGATTATGTCAGGACTGAAACTGAAACATTACATTTTCCTGGAAATATACCTTCTTGATTCCTTGATATTTGTTCATATGGTTAAAGCAAGCTAACAAAAAACTCACCAGCCTTGTATCCAAGTACCCCAATGAAGAGAATGAACAACTAAAGCATCATCTTGACTTTGCCTAGTATTTTCACCTCAAAAATCTGGATGCCTGAAACGACCAAAATAAAGCAACTTGCGTACTGTAGGCTCCCCTAAAGGTGAACAGGAGTCCAACTTGGAGCTCTGACAGGAGATATGTGTCAATTTACTGCTGTCAGTTTCTGAACTACACTTTTGTTTTTCATCTCACAAAAAGGTGAAGACTAAAAGCAGACCCTGCCACAGAACTTACAATAAGCCTCTTAACTAATTCCAGGCATGCAGACTTGTGTAGGCAATACATTTCTTCTGGGACCACAGAGCTGTGAGCGGAAGGGCAAGGAGGGGACACCTGCCATCCTCCCCAGCTAGGGCTGGCAAGCATCAACCACAAAATCATCATTTTTCCCTATAAGGTTTAGTGACTCACAGCCAAAGCAGTACGATGTAATGGTATTCCTTTGCTGAAGGCGGAGAGGAAAGAAGGAAGGATAAACACATTTCAGAGAAGACTTGTGTTAAGCAGGAACACTTACACATCAAACAAACTGTACTTGAGGTGGAAAGGAAACAAAAAGTAAAAACAAGCACTCACAATGTATTTTTGTTATTCCTCAGCTTTCCACTTTATCTTCAAAGAAGTAAATATTTTCCTTAAGAGACTGATGCCTGAAAAACAAATCTTATGCCTGCTTGAACAAGATTGCCAGACTGTTACCATCATCTACATGTAATTCAAATTAGAGGGAATCTCCCCAAATGTAAAACAAATCCTTAAGAGAAGTAATGAAAAAAATGGTAGCCAGTATGACCAAAATATCCTGAACAAACATGTTTTTGATAAAGGCACCAGTATTCCACAAATGTGCATAAAATCCATCATGTCTGATCACATGTTCCTGCATACAGTGATAATTATCCTGACTCTAATAAAAAAAAAAAAACAACAAAAAAAAAAAAAAAAAAAACAACAACCAAACAAGCCATATGAACCAACCAGAAAAGTTTAATCTTTTTAGTATTGTTCAGGACTTCTGTAAAACTCAGCAAATCAACAGCAGGAAATCTGGAACTGGGAACTGCCATGCAATTAACCTAGTACAAATACTCCAGGCTGTTGAGATTGCAATCACATTCATTTATATGACAAATTATTTGTGGAGAAAATTAGAAGGGCACTAGAAGGCAATTAAATATACTTTTATAAATATATATCAACAAAACAAAAGAGAGAGAGAGAGAGAATAAGGAGAATCAACATCCTCTAAAGGATACAATGGGAAATGTAGTGATGAAAGATGAGGAAAAGGATGAAGTACTTAATGTCTTTTTTACCTCAGGGTTTATTAGTAAGACCAATTGTTCTTAGGATACCTGGCCTCTGAGTTGTAAGACAGAAGAGAGCTGAAGCCCCTGTAATCCAACAGGAAACTGCAAGTGACCTCCTCCAATGTTCGTAAGTCTATGGGGCTGTGCAGGATTCATCCAAAGGTACAGAAGGATTTAGCAGAATTGCTGATGATGCCACTTCAATAATTTAGCAGCAGCCTTGGCCAACCAGAGAGGTCCCAGATGACAGGAGGTTAGCAAACATGACTCTAATCCAATGTTAGGGAGGAGTATTCCAAGGAACTACAGGCCTGCTAGTCTGACCCTAGTGCCAGAGAAGGTCATGGAGCAGAACACTTCGAATGCCACTGTAAGGCACATATGGGACAATCAAACGATCAGATGCAGTCAGCATGGGTTTATGAATGGCAGGTCCCGCCTGACTAATCTGATCTCCCACTGTGACAAGATGACCTGTTTAGTAAATGAGGAAAGGCTTTGGATGTTGTTTATCCATTTTGTAAATCATTTCATCCCATTTCCCACACTGTTCTCCTGGAGAAACTGGCTACTTGTGGCTTGGACAGGTGTACAGCTCACTGGGTGGCCAGGCTGAAAGAGTCCCAGTGAATGGAATTCAGTCCAGTTGGCAGTGAGTCACCAGGACTGTGGTGTTCCCCTGAGCTCTGTATCGAGGCCAGTTTTGTTTAACATTTTTATGAATGATCTGGATGAGGAGATCGAGTGAACCTCTATTAAGTTAATTTTGATTGAATATTAAAAAGGATTTCCTTGTGGACAGGTGGTCAGAGATAGGGGCTTTCCAGGGAAGTGGTGGAGTCCCCATCCTTGGAAGCCTTTAAGAGACATATGGATGTGGCTCTAATAAGGTGTGCAGCTTAGTGATGGGACTTGTCTAGGTTGATGGTTGGATTTAATGATCTTGAAGGTCTTTTTCATCTTAAATGATTTTATTATTATTTCCATCATTCTGCTCCTGTGTTCTCAAAGACTGAAATATGAAGTAAAAGAGTGATTAGCTCTGACACTCCCCAGAGAACATGCATTCTCCCTGAATGTTTATGCTATTTCCATGTTAACTTCCTACATATCACAGTCTAGGCCACGCTATCTGGGAGGCAAGCAGCAGACTTTCCCTTCATTCTCATACTGCAACTAAATCACTTCACATATTAACTTGATATTTAGGACCAACTGTTAAACAAAAGCAGATGTATGTTTTTGATTACATTACCTCTTAGGGGTGGTATAATTTCATCGAGATAGCATTACATTTACATTAACTGAATGAGTCAACAATTGAGCGTTTTATTCAAATGCACAAAATACCTAACACCTGCTCATATTGAAGATGCTATTACCAAAAATGTGTATTTCTAAAAATACACAATTTTAGAACTGACTGGGTAGATATACAGGTAAAAAAAATGGGAGTATAGGAAATGGAGAGTTAAAAAAAGCCTTGTAGGCAACCATGTTCCTAAAAGGCAAAGTAAGAATAGTCAAAACTCAGCAAAGTTACACAGTGAACAGTAAAACAAGTAAGAATTTGTTCAAACCTGTGGGCAGGAAAAAAAAAGAGAAGAGCCACTATGCCCTGAAAATGGTCTACAATCTTAAGATAGTTGGAAACTACACTGATACAGTTGAATCCTTCTCATAGCTTTGCAACAGTGAAGATGACCTTGACCACAGGGGAACAAAGCTAGGCATCAGGAAAGACAGCACATGTGGAAAAATAAAACTCAAAGAATGTTATACATTCACATCAGCCAAGGCATGGTGTTAATAAAAGAACATAGGGTTTTAACCTGCTAATGAGTATATTTAGACTAGAATTTTGAAGAAATTATACGACTGACTGGTTGATTAGTGAGGCTCTGGAAAATTTTCCATAGAGAAGATAAGGGGCAGTAAACATAAATATATTTAAGATGGAGACAGAATAAATTTCAGATGGGATTATGTAAGACGGCTGCTTGCAATAGGAGAGGCTATGCTAAGTAACCCAGAAAATCAAGTCTAATCCCAAAGACAACCTGAAAGAACCAAGCAATGCCAACTCGTGATTTTGTCACAAGCATGGAATTTTTCTTCAAGTCCCCATTACTGAAGCTGGGGGAAGAATCTGTTTTGAATTTAAAGAGAATAAATAAAGTGTTAGTCTGGCGATTGAGGAGAAAAACTTTTAAAATATGAACTCAGCAAGCTCAAAAACCAGAAAGCAAATAAAAAGAACAAAACATCTGTTACTTCTTAAAATCTCATGGTTTCTAAGCCACTGGGGGCAAAGAGTGGCTGATTCATGATTTCTAAATGCTGAGGCTGACAATTCAAAGAAGCGGAGTAAAGTGTGAAGGAGTCCAAAACTCAACATACAAGAGCGCTAGAATGCCTAAAAATGGAAGAGGATAGACGTCTAATTTAAACACTGAACTTTCAAATGAGACTTCTTGAACTTCTTTGTTGTTGCTGCTGCTGCTTTGGAGCAGCAAGCAGCTATGAGCTTCAACCACAACCCTCGGGTTGCTCATGATCTCTTTGTCATCCTGGCTAGAATGCTTTCTGTTTTTCAGCTGCACTGTGGTCTTCTCCCTCAGTTTTGTTTCATTGCCAGCCACAGTTCCTCGTCCTCTAAAAGCTGGCTGATTCTGAGCAAAATTCAGTGGACTTACTAAGAAAAAACTTGTAAAGCCAAACTCATAAATGAAGAAAACCACAGACTCAATCCTGTCAGTAATGGATTCATAGAACTATAACCAGTTTAATGCTCTTTTCAGATATAGGATTGCTTCTTCATCTCTGCATTAAAGTGACAACATAACTCTCAAATACTCTCCATTCACATTCACTCTGCATATCTGCACTCAAATGATGCCAATGCACTGCAGCAATATTAAAAATAGTGATTTGTTATAATTCCAAAATTAATTTTTATGTATTATTCCAAACAGACTCCTGGGAGCTATTGTTCAGTCTCTGAGGCAGAATCAAACACAAGGATTTGGTAGTGGCAATGAGGATTAGTCAGATTTTTATTTTGTTTTTCAAGGAGTGGGCAGACACAGGTTTCAAGCGTCTGTGTGGGGTCACTGAAGAACTCCCTCTCCCATTTGCTGACCCGCCTGCAGTACTTCTGCGGCTACTTTGGCTGTTTAGTCTCATGCCTTCAGCCTTTCCTGATATTATTTCCAGTCTTAACTGTTCTGTCTCTTTATACCTCTCATCTGCTAACTCTGACCTGACACATAAGAGAAGCAGGAATCTCTTCACAGGTTAGAAGATCAGGGCACAGTAAGAGCTTACCATCACTTGTAACTGCCTGAACAAATGACAGCTACAGAAATGTATCATTACAAATAATAATAATAAAAATAAAAATGTAAAAAACACCTGTACAATCTGCCACGCTATCAGTAGTAAACTCTGGATTATTTACAGAGTGGAATTGCACTGACAGGTGAATAGGTTTTTGAAGGGTCAATCAAACCTCCAAACCTCTCATTCTCTTGTGACAAACAATTGTGTTTCATTCTGGATCTCATGCAATACAGGTACGATACTTTGCACACAAATCAGATTTGATGAATTCAAAGGCATTCTGGACTTGTATGACATTGGGTAGGTATCTCCCCCGTTACTATCCAATGAGAATTGACTAAATAAAAAGAGTACAAAGGATGCTGACACCAAGCATAGGAACATAGTCTTACTTACTCTGAAGTTTTAGAAAGGTATTTCAGGTAGCTTTGATAATATAAAAGAGCATTGGAAAATTCCCTTACAAATTAGGCTGCAAAAAGAAAGTGTGTCAGTAGTAAAACAGTAACCTATTGCTTTATGTTTGTTTTCTTTTTGAAGGTGCCAAACGTTTCCACTCTTACCCCACCGTATGAGCAATAACAAATAATGGCCTCTAAACCCCTTCACAAATACAGCTCACTCAGACTTTGGTCTTCTCTATCCCAACACCAAACACACTTCATATCAAACTAAAGTTTAATTAGAAAATACATTCGTGACCTCTGGACTTCAGGAGAAGAGCTCATGGTTTCAACTGAAATGTTTCCAACAGGAAGGTAGTGAGAACACAGATGAGCATCTAAAACTTTCCTAGCTCCCTCTGCCGGGTTGGTTTGGGACCTTCCAGTACCCAAAGGAAGCCTACAGGAAAGCTGTGGAGGAACATTTTATGAGGGCATGCAGTGACACGACAAAGAGAAATGGCTTTAAACTGGATGAGGATAGATTAGGACTAGGTATTAGGAAGAAATTCTTTACTGCGAGTCTGGTGAGACACTGGAACAGGTTACCCAAGGGGTTCATGAATGCCTCTTCCCTGGAAGCATTCAAAGCTAGGCTGGATGGGGCTTTGAGCAACCTGGTCTAGAAGGAGGTGCCCCTGCCTAGAGCAAGGGGTTGGAACTAGAGGATCTTAAAGGTCCCTTCCCTTCCAATCCAAACCATTCTGACTCTATCATTTATACATTTGTTTTAACCTTCCAGTTCCCCTCTGTATTTTAGAGAATAATAAAAAAGTAGAAAACCTGGTTATTTCTAAAATTCTTGTTAGCTGCTATTTGCTGCGTACTGCTTGTGAACAAGTGAAAGAAGGCTGTTAACACAACATTCTAAGCCATCGGCTTCCCTAAAGCACTGTCAATTCTATAGCAGAATCGCTGCTTTGTACCTTGGAAGCAGTTGTTGCCCTTGAATTTGCATGAAAAGGTTAAATATTTTAGTGGTTTAAAAAAAAAAATCACCACCACCAACAACAAAAATGAAAAAAAGAAAAACCAACCCAAAAACTCAAAACCCAATCAAAAACTGTCCTGTGACTAATAGTTTTATGTTTTCCCAAGGGTCATGATTTTGTTCATAAACTACTCAGAAATAACTTTTCCATAACATAAACTCTTACTTGAGCACATCTCTACAGCTGCATTAGCTTGTTATGCCTGCAGTCCAGAAGATGAGAATTCAAATCTATTTCCCTACTATTAAACATTGTTTCTGAATGCACTGTTGGAAGAAAATTGCACAAGCATTAATACTGCCCGTCCTCTTTCCAATCTGAAAAGCAAACTACCGTATAGCTAGCAGAAGAAAAATGTGGTAATGTCTTCAAGAAGTCCTTAATCTATAATTAATGTCGACAACCTTTAAAGTCTGTAATCCTTGCATCTCACATTCATATTTTAAAGGTACAACAGTTATGAGTTATGGGTATGTAGACAATTTAAAAATTAATGGAATAGTACAACACTTAACGGATAGAAAAATAAACAGCAATATTTTCTGTCAGTTTGGAACTTATTTTTTCTTTAAAATTAGAAAAAATGGTTGAGCCATTTGTTAAAAGTTATCATCTCTAATCTCTACTTTGTTTGCTTATCTACATCCATCAATACTAATATCCAGCAATGCATTGATTTGTCATGAATTTTTAATATGTACTTTTAATATGTACTCAGAAATGACTTTCTGAGTCATATCCACTTACTTTAGAAAGATGCATACACATTTAAAAAGTAGTCAGTCAAGTGCATTTTAAGAAATATTCATCACTGACTACTCTTTCTGTAACTAGAGCCTACAGGTCACAATTCCATTACGTTGGTTCTCATTCTTTCTCCATGTCACTGTCTTCTTACTGAACTCTGTTTTCTTGAAAATTATACTTTATGTAAAATCTTTAGAAGCAGCCCACCCCAAAAGTTGTTCCATAAAACATTTTTTTTGTCTCCATATTGATATGCATGCTTTTATTGGAGGCGCTCACATTTATTGCCTATGCTTACAGGACCTAAAGTTTACACAACTGTTCTATCATGGAGCCTAGGATTCTTCTACCGTTATTTATGAGCAAGTCAGCATGTCAGCTGTTAAGGAGAGAGATACTAAAAATTCCGGTTACATACAGCTTCCTCACTGGATTAAGACAAACAAAAGGAAAACTCTTTATTACAATAGAAGAAGTATAAACATTGTTTCAGCATTTGTTTTTGAACCAGCAGCTACTGGAAAAATTAACCGGATACAGCAAACAACATAGCTAGCAGTAGCTAGCTTTTTGTCTTTACAATTGATCAACAAAACTTTGAAGATGGCAAATATAAGTAGGCACTACTACTGAAGAAGACTGGAGACAGATGGAAAGAGTCAAATGTTAAGACTTTCAATTTGGATTCAGTTTGGATGCAGTGATTCTTCTGAGCAAAAGCGGAATTGGCAGATGTAATAATACATGTTGCAAAGACTACAAATGCTCCTACATTTATTCCGGTAACTTATCTTAAGTAGTCAGTGATGGAAAAACTCGCTACATGCCATAGGAGAAGTAGGTAGTGCAATCTACGGTTGGGCTGGTCAAGTATTTTCCATGATTAAGCACAGCTTTTAGTTACTTTCAAATTTTTGCTACATCATATTCCACAAGAAGATGATGTTCTTTCTGAAATTTCATACACATTACTTGAGGCAAACCACTGAACAGGAGAATAGCTGTTTCCTCACTGCGAGGTTTTGTGTGTACTTCTTTGCTAAGGTTCAGCTGGCGTTATGCTACTAAGAAGAGGCTAAATGTCAAGACAAGGTACAGTCTAAAGTCATTACTATTCCAGGAAGAAGCGTTGAAAAAGCCCAATTCATGGCATAATAAATCTGTATCAGTGCCCAGAACATGCCTTCAGCCTTAATCCTACAATGCATTCATGTTTGAATTTAGAAAAGGAAAGAGTCTTTTAGACATTTTAATCTCATTATTTAAGATTATTTTTAATTAATCCCCCTTGTGAAAGCTTGATCCCAGTGAACCAAAGTGCTTCTCAATAAAAGGGTTAACAGAAATACGCATGCACTCCCTATCACCAGATAACACCCAAAATAATGATTGAGAGTTTCAGACAGTGAACAGAGAAAAAATGATTATCATATGATCATTTTCCCTTTGAGTCCAATATTGTCTTCTGGAAGGACTTAATGACTTCAGTATCCCATAGTCTGAAACTAATGTATGATTTAGCTTTGTGACTATGGAATCTGCTGCAGCATCAGATATTTTGGCAGTAGAAAGTGCACATGCGAAATTATTTTGAAGCTGTCATTTGCAGATACCCAGGCAAGCATGCAAAATCAAACTGAGATATTGTTCAAAATCCCCTAGGAGATCCCTGCATTACAAACTCTCTCTCCTGCGACGACACTGCTGTATCCCATTAAAAGTCACTTCAGTCACAGGGAAGCTTGCATTAGTAATTCCCCAAAGGGACTGCGGCTTGCTGGTGTACCATCTCTTGAATACCCATGGGAGCTATGCTGGGATGCCAGGCACCTGAACGCCCCACACCTGCAGCAAAACAGAAGGTCCTTGCATTTTGACAGTTGCCCTGAAATCACCCCTAACAACAGGAAAAGGTCAGAGTTGAAATTTTTCTTACACAACCCCAACCCAAAGTACATAGTGACAGTAGGTTCTTTAGCAGGAGGATGACCAACATTGATTTTACCTGCACTGCAGAATCAAGAGATATTGCTGTACTTGTATCTCCCAGGCCTGAAGGCACTGCCCCTACCAGCTTTGGCTTGCCCAAAGTCCTGGGGTTGGCCTGCACATTCTATCAAATGAGTATTCCTGCATGTTCACCTTCATTCAAAACTTCCCAAATCTTCAGCTTATCAGAAGGACAGTGAGAACATTAACTAGAATGCTCTTTTCCTGATAGATTACATTCTGCCCTCAATGAACTTGCAGAAATGGTAATGCTCTTTGGGTGGGATTAAACAGTCTGGTCTCTTCTGAGGTAAACAGAACAAGAGACTGCCCAGTGCTTTACTGAATAAGAAGCAGCAATCTGTCAGGAGGAGCTGGCCTCCCTCTCCAAGCCATACTTTTTACACAGAGGTAAAATAATTTCTTTTCTGCTTCATAAAGCTTCATTTGGGCAGTGGCAAGACCTTCACTGGAAGAGATCTTTCCAAGATGCCTTTTCTGGGTGGTATTTTCCCCATTGCTCTGTGTACCTTCTCTTTTCTTATCCCAGTGTGCAAATGTCCCCTCCACTTCACTATACAACTTTCTGACCTGACTTCTCCCCAGATAGGTTTTGGGCAAGTTTATCAGTCTAAAGAGAGATTTTTATGGAGGCCAGAGAAGTAATTGCAAGTACATAAGCATATATTTTGGGTGTATTCAATACACTCCTTCCACAGCACAGCATCGTGATTTTTATCATACAAAGACAATTGCATACTCAGTTGTGAAAATATGTAATGTTTCTGGAGCACTGCAGAAATGAAAATGCATTTTCCTATAAAGTCCTGCTCTTAGCAGAGTTCACAAGTCATCTTTCTTCCCTACCCTTCCAAAAAAGGGAACAAAAAAAAAGAAATGTGCAAAATCTTTATCATCACAAACTTGGCTAATAGGGACTGTGAACTGCTAATGAATTGCAGGGCTATGCCTTCTTTTCCTACTGTAGAGCAACCACAAGCAGCCTAGTGTTTGTCTGCACATCTGTTAATGTATCAAGAAAGCTACAGCATGTGAAAAACAATATTCCTGAGTTAAACAGCTTTGTCCTCCCTTTTCTGCAATTACAAGGAGGAGGGAAACTGGCACAGAGCCACATTTTACAATTATTTGGGCACCAAGCCCTTAAATTTGCACTAGTGAGCTTTGTGATGTTCTGAACTGCCACCAATGAAGCAACACTCCCAGCTGTGTCTTGCTCCTCCGACCTCACAGGAAGCCCAGCTGATGTGCTGGGGGGAAATTATTCACACTTCATTATCGTGGGTTTATTTTCCTTTCTCTTTTAAGCATTCATAGGAATCCACAATGCCAAGGACAGAACTGGGTACAATGACAACCACCACATATTAATCTTAACCAGTATCAAGTTGATCACTAATGCTAAATAAAACATAACAAATGACATAACCTTATTCCTCATTCAACTGCTAAGAGAAAATGTGTCTACTGTTAAATATCTCACCAAGATAGAATCATGGAATCATTAAGGTTGGAAAAGACCACTAAGATCATCAAGCCCAACTGTAAACCCATAACCATCATGCTCATTAACCATGTCCTCAGTGCCATATCCATGGGTTTCTTGAGCACCTTCAGGTACGGTGACTCCACCACTTTGCTGGACAGCCTCACCACTCTTTGCGAGAATGAATTATTCCCAAAATCCAATATGAACTTCCCCTGGTGCATCCTCAGGTCATTATCTCTCATCCTATTGCTAGTTACCTGGAAGAAGAGACCAATCCCCACCTTGCTACAATCTCCACTTTGATACAGTGCCAAGAGGCTTATACGCCGTGCTATTCAAGTAGAGATTAGAACATTTCTGAGTCTGGAGTATGCTAATCTTTTCTTTCCCCTAAAAGTACTCAGTATTGTGAATGGTCAACTAAAAGATAAACAAATATTTAACATAAATTTTGTGAGTCGCATATTGGGAACACTGAAATCTTGCCTTCCTTTTCCTACGGAAAAAGTAGCAACATGTTCCATATTCACTTGACCTTAGTTCCCTGTAATATGAAAAATAAAAAAGAATTCTGATGTATCACCAAAATCTTCTGTTTCTTGACTTTAGGAGCCTATTACCAAACATCTCTACTGCTGGCACCCTGGTTCTCCCCTTTCTACCTCACCACCTGGCTTCATCACAGCTTCATAGGAAAGCCTTCATCCACATTCCCTGTCAGAGACTGGGAAGAGAGATGCAAACACTATGAAATTCTCCTTCATTAGAGTTTAAAGAGATTGTTTATGGAGATATTTTGAAACCTACACAATAACAGCCAGATTAAAGTAAGAATGAAGGAGCCATTTAAAAAGGGTATTTTTAGCAAATCTAGATTTGTGCATTCTACAAAGTGAAACAGACAAGGCTCTCTCAGGTAAGCTCCAGGGACAAAAAGCAAAGTACATGTCTTACATCTGCAGAAAACACTTCCTCTCTCTGCGCTTTGATCAGTCTATAGGCTCTCCCTGCATCCTAGCATCCCCCTTGCCCCCCAACCAGGTCATTTAGGGTCAGTTGCCAAGCCCAGTTACACTCCTCTAATCCAGGGCAGCCACTTCTACTCTCTAGATCACATTTCTCTGGGCACATACGCCCAACTAAATGTGCAAAACAGTCGACAAATACTCTGGCACCCACTCTTTTTCTTTCTGCTGAGTTGTGTACTATTGCTTCCAAACAGGTCAATCAACTTTCTCCCCGGTCCCAAGTCCTACATATTCTCTTCACCTGGAACAGCAGAGACAAAGATCCGGGTCTTCTGCCCCACCCCAAACTTCTGCATCCCCCTTTAGAAATGAAATGTAAGGTCTTCCCTTTCCACCTCTGTTGCCTGTCTAATATCCTGGCAATTAAACATTTGGCACTGCAACCCGTGTGCAGGAGCTCCAGCTCAAGGACAACTTACACTTCTTGCAACAGCAAATTAGCAGAGATCAAAAGAGATGATTAAGAAATTAACTTTGCCACGATGGCACTGGCTCACTAAAGCTGTTAAGAGGTTACTGGATAATTTATTGAAGAATGGAAAAAAAAAATCCCTTTACATTTGAAGGTGGTGAATAGTCTCATTTCCAACGCTGTTAATGCAACACCCTTCATCAGGGGTGCATTCTTTTTCCTTCCTGGTTTTACTATGTATATATCCTCTTTAACTTCTGTACCATATCTCTGGACGGCTTCACATTTTCTTCTGCCTCTTTCCTCCTATGCTGCCACTTCTTCTCACTGGTGAATCTCTGATATCTCTCTTTTTTAAACACTACTTAATGATTTTCCTGGAACTATAGAATCTGGAATCACGTGCCCAATACACTGATATTTCATTCAAAATAAGAACAAATCTTAGAATCTAGAGTTTCATATGGAAGATTAAAAATGCTGATTGATATGCAACCTAAAGATCTCTGAAAAGAGAGACACAAGGAGGACTTTTTTCCTTAAGTGTCTAAACCTTAGTGTTTGGGATTGGCAACATCCTGTCCTTGACAGGGACTCTACCTCATGCCATCTGCTCAGAGGTTTCTCTTCTCCAGTGCTCAACCACTCTGCAGGTTTTCTGAAGAAAGAATGGTCGCTCTTTCCACACTTGCTCTCACTCACACTAGACCTATCTTTTGAAAGGAATAAGAGTAGTAAGGTGTGATCTGCTGGGCTCTTTCCTACACGAACTTCCCCCAGCAACTTATTTTACTGGTCTTCAGCTGTAATCAGATGTTTCTCTATGCCACTTTGGGTAGGATCTTACATTTCAGAAAAGGTAACAAGAAATGATGACATGGCAAAGTAGAAGATAATTATTACCCCAGCCCTTCTCAAACACTGGTTTAATCTGGATGTTTTCAAACATTCCTAGGTTTCTATTCCCCGTATAACATGAGTCAGGTGCAGGTCAGCAGGCTGGGAAAGTCCCACAGGAAGGAGATTATTGGTTTTCCTACATTAATTGCACCAGCCCTGAAACTCTGCAGCACGAGTAAATCTGACTCGAGTATCTGGATTAATTTTTTTGTTTGTTTCCTCCAGCACTTGGCTGAGATTTATGCACAGGCTGATGAGACCTATTTGTTAGACTCAGACTTTGACTGACCCCGTAGATAGGAGCTGGATTCCAGCAGTCCAGGAACTGCACAGCATGGCTGAGGCACGACAGCAGTACTGTGGACTGCAGGTCCTTCAGCTCCAGCACACAGATTATACTGCAGCCGTTTTATTAATATTTTTATTTCAAAAAAGGAATTTAAAAACACAAGTACTGGATGTGCACAATGGTTTATCATATATAGTATCCCAAACAATACACTACATAACATAACACTACAAATCACCATCAACTATAATGACAAAGTTCCTGTACTAGGTTGCTGGGTATACACTGATTTCTATCCAATAAAGGAGAAGTTGTTAATTTAATTTAGCCAGGCTATATTAAAAATGGGAAGCCTAAACAACACATCATAAAATAAACAGTTACCAAGTCAGTCACTGTGAAGAAAAGGCAGGGAGGGGAAGGTAGCAGGGCTTGTTCTCTCTTAAAAAAAAAAAGTAAAGAAAAAGAAACTGCTTAGAAAACTGACACCTACATGCAAACACTGCTTCAAAGCTTTAGCACAATCTCACAGGGAAGAACAATAGAAGCACTGTACTCATAAGCAGCTCAATCTGTTCCAGTCAGGAAGAGGGTGCCCTCGCCTTTTACAGCAAACGTACTGCTCCCTGATGCTTGGGTCTGGGAAATTTGGCTCAAGCTCTTGAAAATTCATAATCTTCAAAGCAGGACGACATGCAGCAAGTGGGTACTCCAGTGACAGAGGCTGCAGTTAATGGCTGATCCTTTTAGCAGCGTTTGCCTACCCTGGTCTTGCTCAGTTCCCGCAGCTCTCAGGCTGGGAAAGAGGCAGAGCTGCAGTTAGAGATAAGGTTGTACTGCAAAGCACCCCTTGTTCCTCCGAAGTCCTTACCGCACTTGTGAGCAAGCAAAGGGTAATTGTGTGCAACAGGAGGTAGTCTTTATCTTGCTAAGAAGGAGGAAAGCATGGATTTAGCATGAGAGCTGTCTGCTCATTAAAGAAAAAATTATCTGTCTGGTGTCAGGCCTACTAAAAAACTCTTAAATTAGGCTGTTTACAGAGGGTTGGCTTACTCTGCTCAGGGAGCTGGCCTACGTTACAGCTACATCAGGATCTAAGTTGCTACTCTCCCTGGGTTACTCTAAAGAGGTCTGACCTAAATAAGAGTTTATCAGGTGGATCCTGGGCGCTGATCCACTCAGGGCATTAAATACCACTCCATATCTGGGCTCATTTCAGTAACAGAAGGTAAAAATATCCAGTGTTCTGTGAAAACCAACTTCTCTCTGGTGGGAAAAGCTCTGAGAAGGTTGCAGAAGTACACACTGCCACATATCCATCCCTGAAGAGCTGTGCTGAGGAGAGGGCAGACGGAAGCATCTTCTTAGCAGAAAGGCATTCAGGATGGCTGCTTTAGTTTGGCACCAATGCAGCATACATGCAAGTTCACCATGTTGTTACTTCAGTCAGGGGGACATTTTATGTTCTCATCCAGACTGATGTTCCATTTGCACATATTCTGTCCACACCCAGAACGATTAACTGCTTGTAGGTAACATACAGGCTTTAATTCCAAATGTGACTTTATTTTTGGAGGGGCATCTGGTGACCTCCTACAGTCTCAAACAGAATGGTAATGTTTCTCCAGTCCTTAAAGAGTATGGTAGAAGAGCAAAGAAATACAGCAAAGCTATTCCTATTTAGTTGTAGCAGTTGCACACAACTATCCTGTTTGCTAGGATCTCCAAATCTAAGAGTACTGTGGTTGAAGTACTCACAGTATTGGAAATGGAGCCTTCTCTAATTAAACTTATGCAAGTTTTTTTTTTCCACGAGAATAATACAGATATTCTTAGTGCTGTAAAAGAAAAACTTTTAACCCTGTTTCTGCACTGCAGTGCAATGAGAACCAGTGACATTCAGAAGATTTTATGCAAGTTTTGCACTGCTGTACAAGAAAAAAACTGTAACAATTAATACCGAAGGGTCCATGACTTGCACATCAAAAGGGGAAAAAATTGCTGACAGAACAAGAATGTCACTAAAATCCTTCTCAAATCTAAAACCCTTAGGGGAATAAAAGATGCATGTCAAATAAGCTATTCTAGACACATACTTCTATGGTCTTGCAGCACAAGTGGAGACTATGGTGTGATACTGTCTACAGTAAGTGCACCATCAGGGAACAAAAGGAAGTCTTGCCTATTGCTTACAGAAAGTATAAGTGATACAAAAATGAAACAATAATAACAACAAAATATTTTCAAAAATCTTCAAATCTCATTCTGAATTTGTCACTGAACTTTAAGCATTCATTTGCTTCAGATTTATACTTATGCTGAGATGCTCCCAGCCTTCCTATCTGAGCAGGAGCAACCAGCTCAGAAGGAAGTGACTCAAGTTAACACGTTACTAAAAACAACAGGTTGGGTTTCTGCTAAATGCCTTGGGCTGTCAGGACAACTAAGCAAGAAGCATTCTTTCTGTTAGGACACTTGACTCAGCAGAAATTTCCCTGAAGTCACTGACCTGACAAAACAAATACTGTAACACAAAATGAACGCCCATCATGGAGCTGAAAGGATTTCTGAGGGTGCTTTACAATGGCAGCTGACCCACAGCCAAGAGGGGTAGGCCTTGATCAGCAGCATGCTGTAGCAGCTGATCCGGCACCATACAGTACTCATGGAGCTTAATGGCGTAGGGTATGTATCCCAGGGAGAGCAACTCACAACCTTGTTAAGTCTGTGCAGACGCCCACTCAGAGCTCAACTTCAAAGAGCAGCTTGCCTTTCCTTGGAATGGAAAGCTGAGCAACTTCCTTTCAGCCTTATTCATCTGCTGTGACTTTCACCATCAGCAACAGCAAGCAGCCATCCACAAAAGCTGGGGGTGGGATTGAGAAAAGGAGATGTGTCCTTATTTCTCAGGGGTTAGGAGTGTGCTGCTTTTTCCAAGCATCCAGAAAAAGGAGAAGAGCGATCAAAGACTTCTGGTTGTAAATTTTTCTGATAGGAATCTGGATCCACAAACATACGTACACGTACAGGGTGCGTTACCACATTAAACACTAATAGGGAATTTCTAGATCAAGATGACTTTCCCTTCTGAACATAGCTGCACTCTCAGCACCAAAGGCACCTCACGCGATGCCATCTGAATTCAGCTCTTTCTTGTTCTGTTCACACAGGCAAGATCAGCTACCAGATAAAACATCAGAGAGATGCATATCATGGGGACTCACTACCCCACCACTTTGACTGAAAATCAGTTCCCTGGGAATGCAACAGTGTAGGAAGCATGATTTCCTCCTCCCACTGATATAAGAAGTACCTTATCGCTGGTAAACAGCAGCCCCCTGTCAAAAGCTGATCTCTCCTATTTAGCCAGCACAGAAGCCTGTTTGGGAAAACGTAAGCAGGCAGTTGCTAGCTCCTAAATGACAAAAAATAGATTACAACCCAGAAAGTATTTCAAGATTAAGTGATTACTTGTGCAATCCTGAGACATGTATTTTACATTCACAGCAAAAGCTGCAGATGGAGGTTGTGAAGCTTAAATGAAAGAAATGAAAACAATTTAGAACAGAAGCCATATAAAAACGTGAGATACAAATTGAAAAGGTATTGACATTTTTTAAGGAGATAAAGATATTGCTGCAAATGCTTCATCTAAAGTATAAAGACATCATATTTCAAAAAGTCCTTTCTCTGAGCACAGAAAGAACCGTTACACAGAATCACAGAATCATAGAGTCACCAAGGCTGGAAAAGACCTACAAGATCATCCAGTCCAACCTTCCACCTATCACCAATACTTCTTTCTAAATCATGTCCCTCAACACAACGTCTAAACATTCCTTGAACATCTCCAGGGTCGGTGACTCCACCACCTCCCTGGGCAGCCCACTCCAGCACCTGACCACTCTCTCAGAGAAGTAGTATTTCCTAAAGTCCAACCTGAATATCCCCTGACTCAACTTGAAGCTATTCCCTCTCATTCTATCACCAGTTACACAAGAGAAGAGGCCAACAACTACCTCACTACAACATCCCTTCAGGTGATCATAAAGAACAGTAAGGTCTCTCCAGGCTTCCTCTTCTCCAGACAGAACAATCCCAGTTCCCTCAGTCATCCCTCTTAAGACTTGTGCTCCAGACCCCTCACCAGCTTCACTGCCCTTCTCTGGACATACTCCGGGTCTTTCCTGAGTGCGGGCCTAAAACTGAACACAGTACTTGAGGTGTAGCCCCACCAGTGCTGAGTACAGTACAATTCCTTTCCTACTCTTGCTGGCAACACTATTTCTGACACAAGCCAGGGTGCCTTTAGCCTTGGCCACCCGTGCTGATTTGTACACGATCCATCAAGCAAACACTGAGTCACACAGATGTTTCCAGACTGACCAGGAAAGTAGGTGCTTGTTTGAAGATAATCTGTAAACCAAAAAAAAAAAAGAAATTCAAGTGCATATATTTGATCCCCTGCACACTTAGACAAAATGAAAAAAGAAAAAAAAATAAATCAGAAAGCTGAAAATGTCTTTATTTTCAAAAATCTTAAAAATGTATTAGAATTCTCAAAATAGTTTCAGTGCCTAATAGTGACAACAAATACAAATGGATTTCATAAAAGCAGAGTAGATGATTTTAACAGTTTACCACATATGAACTTCCACAGCATGAGAGAATGAGAATATGTGAATCAACTAGATTACCCTTTATGGTACCACCCAAGAGCTTTTGATTTCTTTTTGTCCCACAAAGAACTTTTCTAAAAAAAAATGCAGAAGTGTTACCAAAACAGAAATATCAGGGCTATTGACAGAAGTGTAGGCAGATGGAAGAAAATGTCAGGACCAAGCAAGAAGCAATTGTCATGCATTGGGTGCCCTTCTTACCAGCATCTCACTTGAAAAGGCTGATCACACATAACTCAGAAATATCTGAAAAGCATTTCTGGGAGAGGTGGTATGTCTCTTCGTATACACTGCTTCCTTGCCACCTTTTCACATCCAATCTGCCTTCTGTACAAATTAAGCAAGTGTTTTGGTTGCTGATCTAGGAAAACTGGCGCAGTTTTTATGTTCTTTTTCTTCTTTGACCAGTAAGACCAGTGATGGTAACAATATTTTTGTTTTTCATGGAATTTATACAGACTCCTCAAAGTCCTTAGCCCTTCAATGAATAAAGTTCACTCACTAAGCCATAGTAGTGGAATAAAATAAGAAGCTGCTTAAGAGAACACGAACATGAATTTACAATCAATGCAACTTGATGAACCTGACACAGGACTTTGCAGCATTGGACTTGGGTTTTAATTATGCAAATCTACAAAATTCTGAAGGACAAAACTTCAAGTGTCCAAGAGCCCCCAACCTTACTTCCTAACAAGGAGTCTAGAAAGGACCAAGTAAAACATCCTTGAAAATGAATACAGAAAAGTGGGTCTTATCCAAGATCTGCGTTAACTGGGAGATCAAAAGAAAATACCTCAGTGTAAAACATGGTTTGCAGACTGTCATAACGCATACTTATGTAATTACTTATCCAGTGTAGTTTAAATACACAGAACAAGCACTTCTCATTAAAAAAAAAAAAAGTGCTTCACAGTAACTGTATACACAAACTCCTTTGCAAATTCTGAGTTGGAAGGGAGCAGGGAGAGGCAACAAATTCAAACAGAAGTGAAAGAGGAGCTAAAGTCTCTTCTGTTCTCAAAAAACAAACAAAAGCAGCTGAAGTCTGAAAGCAGAGGAAGGAAAATATTCAAAGATGGTACACCGTGCTGGGAAAAGTTTTAAAATCCCTGCCCGTTAAGGCCAGGCCCTTTGCAGAGGGCAGTGCAGCTCCTCTCTCTCACAACCATGTGAAGCACTCCTGCTATGAAGAGAATGTTTTCCACAGCCCATTCCTGTTCTCACAGGCTCCGGGCAGTTCAGCAAACACTTACCTACTTCAGGTAAATAAAAAATAAATCTGACAATGGGTTCATGCGTTCTTCTTACCAGCAACACCAATTGCCACTGAAGCATTAAAATAGCTGGGCCACCTCTGTGTAACTTTCTGTGTTCTTAAGCAGTAGAGGTCAACACAAAGAACATTTCAGTAAGGATGCAAAAACATGTGGGTTCCACAGGCACCACAGGTCGCATGTCCCCACAGTCCAAGGCCTCATATCAAAAGCAGGAAAAGCCCTACCTGCACATTCTTTGTGCAGATAGAACTGCTGAAAGCATGCTGTTTTGAGTTTAACATAATCAGGCAGGACAGTATGACAGGGTTACATGCTGTTGAGAGGCACTGAGCCTGCCTCTATAAACCACACCTACAGTTTGGGGAAATTCAGAGCTGCGGCAGCTTTAAAAATGCTGGCTCTTCCAGGACATGGCTCAAAGGAGATGAGTTCCCTTGATCCACCGATCCCAGGGAGAGGGATGCAGGAGGTGCCAGCAACCTTTCCTTTCCACTCACTGGATCAGAGGCAGCACGCTGAGCACAAGCAGTCACTGGGACTGCTCTCCCAGTATTATCACCTGATCATGCACATCTCCATAGGGCTTGCAGGGAGGAGGCATGCCCGGTGCACAAGTGAACTCCAGCACCACGATTCTCAAACACACATCTCCTCAAGGCCAAAAAAATCTTTCTCGCAAATGTAATCATGCGGCTTCCCAGCAGGGAGGAAAGTGCTTTCAAGCTTAAAAAGCTTATCAGTCAAGCTTACTGCTCTGACCTCTGGGATAAAGTCATAACCATGAGCCTGTGGTGCTATATAACTGCAAAGTCATCTGGAAACGCTTTAAGGACTATAGAAGGGAGAGAGGTCTTCACAGATCCCCAGTCAAACATCAGCATGAGAGAGGGAGCGTGCAGCATGCTTCATTGTCATTAATCCAAGGAGATCAGAAGTGTGAGAGGGAGACATAATACATATTTAGATGGTGTTTAAAATGTACGCATCAATATCTTGAATCCTCCACCAAGACTGCAAATCAAAAGAGTAATTTGCTCAATATTTTCAAGCTCACCAGGCAACTCACAGCACTTGGGGATAGCAGCAACATGAATCACATTCAATCTAATGACCATGTGATGAATGGACTCGCACGCTATTATCATTGTGTGCAGCCTTCATCAGGTGTTCGGACAATTTTTAGTGGCAGAGAAATCCAGAAACTAACCTGTGAGTTTTGATTCACAGTTTACTGCTCTACGACTTCCACAGTATTACTAAGGCGTAACTTTCTTCACCTTCTGTAAATTTATAACCACATATTATTCTTTTATTGAGTAATCTTTAGACTTACTCTAAGCACATTTTGTTTGTGATTTAAAAGGAAGTAAGCAGCTGAGCTAGCAGAAGATAAACCAGACCAACTGCATGAACTGATCTAAAGGCTGAGCTCAAATGAAAGTTCTGTCTTTCTCTTAGAACAATATAAGAGATGGTAAAAATAGCTTGCAAGCGTGCAGCAGAGTAGAAACGATCTAAATGCCAACTACATGAGACTACCTGTACTACCACAGTTATTTTCTGCTGAACAGTGTGTGTGCATGATTAGTTTTTAACAGATAACACTGGCATTGCTCCGACAGCAATCACTCAGGGGGCATGGAAATTCAGATCACCAGTACTAACTGCAGGCTGCATGAGTTGACCTAACACACTCATTTCTACAGAACCTAGGACTGTTCTTGGCTTCCCATGGCTTAAAAAGTACCTTTACAGATACTCAAAAAAACACATACCACAGCAATGGCATATTCCAGACTATGAGATGATTTCTATGATGTGATGCTTCTGTAAGTTTCGTTAGGGAGCTATAGCATGGAATTATCTGTGTAAGTAACATAACTGTTGATATACATACAGATTGCTTGGGCAAAAACAAACTAGTTGGGAGTTTTGTCAGTTTAACACTGATAGCTGCATGACTGAAGTAACAGCAGTCACAGTAGGCAGCAAAACACTGCTGTGGGGGGAAGGACCTAGCATCAAAGTGAGAAGTAAATCAGAAGTCCTGAAGGACCCTTTCTTACAAGAACAAGGAAACAGACAGAACAGCAGCTAGAGGGGAGTAGTGTTTCAAATTTATCAGAAGCCTACAAGAAGAGAAGGAAGATGGCATTTCACCATCATCTTCCAAATAAATCATTCTCTAACATTTTCACTCTATGAAGAAATTACATAAAAAAGAATCGCTGTTTCCCAGTATGTTAAGTATGCCTATAGTAGTATTAAAGCTTCTTTGCCAAACAGTTTATAGAAGGGTAGGGAGCCTCAGTGAAACCATTCGATCATTAGATTAAATGATACATGAGTTGAGTGGCATTAACTAGTATGAATAGTATGCTTTTGGGAAGTTCAGCAACATGTTTGAAACGAAGACTTAACTTGCACTTACAGCGATACAGTACTACTTTTAATGAATCAAGTAATTACCAACTCTATAAAAAGAAATGTACCCCTGAGCACTCAACATCAGAAGCACTGCATTCATTTCCAATTAAAGGCCAGAAATTGCAAGATCCTGTGTTGTCTCTGCTCCCATTTGGAGTCAATTGAAATTAATGGTGCTCAACATCTTTCAGGGATAAACCAAAAGGCAGAAGCACTCATCTGACTTATGTTGTCACTTCACTTGGAAAATACTGAAACTCCGGAAATGAGAGAAGTGAAAATAATACTGAATTCATGTGCAGGAAAAGTGTTCTATGAGCATAAAGATTCCTCCGTGTTTCCAACACACTGATGTGAAGTGAAAATTTTAATGGAAATTGATGGAAATCTTGAAAGCCCTTAAGAAAATAGAAGGATTCTCTACAAAAGGCCCTCTGTGCCTTACAAATCACATACCTTATTATTGCCATGAGTCCCTTATTAATTCCACCTATTACATCCCATATGCTAATTTCTCTCAATTTCTCCTTTTCCCTTTTACTCTTCTTCTTGTAGACAGTGCCAACCTTGCCAAAGTCTGAAATGTCCAATTTTACTACAGTAGCCGTAATAAAAGAGTCAGTCATCTATTTTTCATTTCTTATTAGGCTAAAAATCGACACCAGCAAGACAGGACCCTTCTTCTGCTCTCATTCCATATTTTATATCTTACCTGTTTTAACTATGGTTAAAATCAGACTGCAAAGGTTTATTTGTTCTAGGGGTGCTTGGCACACCTTGGCACCATATAAAAGGTGACAAAAATGAATGAGAGTATTGTATATCAACTCAGAGTGCAATGCTGTGGAATAATCACTTCTTCAATGACCATAACAAAGTAGGTACATCCAGAGAAAAGTCAAAAGTATCAAAGAAGCAATTCAGTCTCTGTACAAGCTCATGAGACAGCAAAAGGGAAGAGCCAGCATGGTGCAGGTCAGCAGGCTCTCCATCACACCTTCCAAACCACGGGGAAGAACAAACTGAACGGCAGGAGTTTTATTTTAGAAGACTTTTTTCCAACATCAGGCTATGTTGTCTTTTCCAAAAGCAAAAGTTCTAGTTTTTCAAAGAGTCAATTTGCCCAAAAGGGATCCCAAGAGCAGCTGCGAAAAGGGATTTGTCCTGTTTCCACCATTAATATTCCACTCCACCTTTCAAAGACCTCAGCAACGGCAGAAGAACTTGCTCCTCTTGCAGTGTGACAATGAACTGCTAGGTTTGGATTTGTGCTTTAGAAGCTCAGGACTAGCATAAATAAACTCTCAAATTTGTATTTAGCTGCAAAATGAAATTCAGTTGCAAACACAGATTGCAAAATGACCTACACAGAGTCTAGAAATTTCCCACTCCTTGCAGTCTTTCCCTTTACACCAGTGGTTATTGTTGCATGGAGAAGAGCAACGATCAAAAAAGTTTACTGAACAAGGCTGTGACATTGGTTATTTCTGTTACTGATGGATTATTTGTCCCTTCTCTTTCATTGTAGTTTAAATGCCAAACTAACTTGGCACTAATGCTGTGATCTTGTACATCAGGTTGCCTGTCAGAGCTAATAGGGAAAAAAACCTTCTCTCCCATTGTGCAAACTTCAGCAGTTCCTCTCTGTTTCTCATAGAACATCTGGAAAGCAACACCATCCAAGAGGATTGCTTGAGGGTAGGAGGGCATGAGAAGAGAAGAATCCCGCTGAATATCTGCGCTATATTTAAACATCAGGCCAAAGCTTAGAGTGAATATCTCTCTGCTGTTAGGAATGTAGTGAACAAGGAGGTGCTAAGCTTTCCACAACATACCCCTAAGCAATGGCATTATTGCACACTTGCAAAAATGAAAAGCACAGTGCCTCTATCTTCCACTGCAAGGACAGAAAAAGGAAAACTGACAGTGCACTGGAGGAAAAATTAGCTCAATTTTCATTCTGGATAGATCACCTATTTTGCAGGAATATCTTCTGCAATGAAGATTCGAGTGGAACAAGGAAAATGAATTAAGACTGGAGCAATTCAAAGTTCCAGAACAAAACATCTCAGTTTGGAATTCAAAATGAAAGCAAATATGAGCATCAATTGACACTGAAAGCAATGAGAGTAACATATACTCAAAAGCTTGGGAAAGAACAACCAGAACATGCTATTATACTTAAAATACTACTTGGGTGCCCAAATCTAGGCAGCCCTCTTGTAAGAATAAACTGGCTTCATTTTCTTAATGCCACCTGATCTCAACAGGTTATTTGTGCATGGTGCTGCTCCCCACTACACCATCACATGCAGCATATAAAGGTGCTCCTCTTCGTATTGAGAAGACTATTCTTACAGGAAGTATTAATGACCAGCATCCTGCATACAGCAGAATTCAGCCCTCAGAGAATGAGAACAGCAGTTTCTCCAGCTTCCTTTTGTCTCTGTAATTTTCCAGTGTCTCAAACAGTGGCTAATCATCCGTAGCACTGAGGTCAGAGGGATTAACATGCATGTTCATTAGTAAAGGCAGCATTTCCAGTATGTGCAACAGATAAAGGAAGAATTGCAGCATAAAGCTGACCATTTAAAACTCTACGTTTTATTCTTCTTTTACTAATTTCAACATCAGCAAACAACTATGACAAAATTCTGGTAATATTTTTCATTCAATGCATGCTAATTATGGCCCTTACTTATTTTAAAAATTCATTCTCTTCCTGCTTTACATGACTTTACTTTTACTCAAACTCCTAACATCTGATTGTCTTCCAAATCAAAAAACCCACATGCCAGAATGTGCCGAGCGGTGTCTACACTTGGGTACCTTCCTATGTTGGAGTTAAACTTGTCTGTTTTTACTGAAAATGGTAAGGGAGGAGAGTGAAAAAGGATGCCATGCATGCTAGTCCAGGTGGAACAGATTTACTGGACAGAAAGGCTGGGCCTCATGCTAAATTTTGGGGGCTTAGTGCAGGAATTTGTTTTCAAATGAGCTCCACAAGTTTTCTCAGCTTGAAACATGAACTATCATTAAAGACACATCCTGCTGGCTTAGTTCACTTCAGCAGTTGGTTGAATAAGCCCTTTCAGCAGTTATAAGATTGCATTTTTCCAATACAAAAAAAAAAAAAAAAAAAAGCAGCATGCTACAAGGTTGCTTTTCCCAATCTCTAGATGCACTGCACACACAGATATTACTTTTCATCATACATCCAGTTATATTGGCACATTAACGTCCATCAATCTTGATTACACTGTACAGGGCTTGTACAATGGTATCTAACTTCTGCCTGTGCATTACAGGTGAACCACGTCTTTCAGAGCATTCCTAGATAAGGCAGAGTTGCTTTCTTGTGTGTTTGTTTTCACATTAAGCCTTTTCAATGCCGGATGCTGAACTATTAGAGACATAACTTTCCCTGGAGTAGCAGGGAGAATTTTAATTAAAACCTGCCTTTCTACTCCTTACTCCATTAAAGTATATGCCATTGTTCTGTAAAATCTAGGACCAATCAGGGCCAAAACCTTCCATTTACTTTCTGTATTCATGGCACAATCGAAGATAAGCTACAATTGCTATTCATTATTATTACTGCAATAACAGGAGGCAATTAATAAGGTTGGGCATACCTTGTCCATTCCTAAAAAGCCACAGCATTTGCAAAGAATTACCACATATGAAACTAAATTACACAATTACCATATTTAGTAATGAAAGTAGCGGAATGAACATATTAAGTCATACATATCTGGATTTCACGCAACTTAGGAGGTTAAGGAAAGGACCCACCTAGACTTAGAAGGTTAATTTGCATTGATAGGGGATGAGTTCAAAACACACTGGTTACTGAGTAATGAGTAAAAAAAATATGAGAATTCCTTAAATGCTGCCAGATTAATGGGTAGGAGCTAAGGAAAAAGCAATGCAAAATACAGTTATCTGTTATTTCATTATAGTTTTTCTCTACAGTTAACTTCTTCAGATGAGAGAGTCTTATGAATGATGGAAGTGAACATACCCTTGAAATCCTCCTTGACAATGTCTTTAAATAACAGCATACAAGAGCAGAAGCATCCCATTTTGCTTCAGAGGTGCTTTTAACTTAGACCTTTGCACAGATAACCGACAACATTTACATCCCAGACACTACACGAAAAATAAGTTTAACTCATTAAATGCTGCCATTGTAAATTCTCAGGGGAGGTGTCAATAAAACACAACCTCTTCCCCATCTCCTCTGGCAACATATAAAAAGTTAAACAAAATAAAAATGCATCAGGAATTTAGTGTCAAGCTGTTTGGGAACTGTGTGAATCAGAATAAATCTGAAATGGCTGCACTATAGAATCTGCTTCCCCTTGCCCTTGGATTTAAGTGCCATTATCACTTTACCACAAACATTTCTTCCATGAACAAACTGCATTGGAGACAGGAGACTGCCAGAGGACTGAAAAATTCATAGCAAGGTGTGATGTGACAATACGCTGATAAGCTTACTGTAGTGTGAGTAGGACAGTTTACCAAATCATTTTCAGATTAAAAAAAAAAAACAAAAAACCTTAGCTGCCAAGAAAAGTCTCCAAAACCAACATCCAGAAGCAGATTTCAGAGGGACAATCACCAACTGCTTCCAGCCAGCATCGCCAACAACAATTTATACTGTTAACCAAATCTCATAAATTCGATTACTTGTACAGAGTTATGGGCTCTTTTCTGTTTTTCTTTTTTTTTTTTTTTTGGGGGGGGGTGTTGTTAAAAAGTGCTGGATTTTTACTTAGTTTGCTCCTCCAGTTTATCTTCTCTTTATTGCTGAAAGTCTCACAAAAGAAGGATGTTAAAAAGGATGTACACATACGGAAGAACACCACCAAGGTGGCTTCAGCTGCCAATCCCCTTCAGCTGATCACCTTTTACCTTAGCACTTTCTTCTATTTCTCCTCTGCATGGTGAGCAGATGGATTCACACTTTGGTATGTAGTGGTATCACAAATCACTGAATTTCAGCATGACTAAAGTCTTGGAAGCAAGAAACCAGTTAATTATTTTAGGCTTGCAGAAGCCAGACAACCCAGAGGAGTTCTGCCAAGCAAAGATGGAATACAATTTATGGATGTAATTGTGAACTCCAGCTAAAGTGACACTGGTTGGATAAGGCCTGGTTCATTTCAGAGTGATGGGAACAGGTTTCTAACAAGTGTAATGAGAAATTGTGATGGATTGCTGGAATAACATCAGCTTCTTTCTGCAGGTGTCTCAAATCCTCATTACTACCTCTGATCTTGATGTTGAGTAATCCCTGTGCAAAATTTCACATAGGTCCACCTGCTGCTTACAGTTCAGCTGCATGCCAGCACTTTCTCTCCTGCACTGCAGAATGATGCTTCACACTTTGTTTCCTCTTTTACCACAACCCAAACATCACTTCAAACCTTGCCTGCTAGGCAACCTTGTTTTGCACAGTGAGCTTTTCCTTCTCCCCCACTTATTGCAGCTCTCCTCCAAAATCTTTGCAAATTAACCAGCGTTCCTCAATACTGAGTATCAAAACCATCCACAACACTCCAGCTGTAGCTCTCTAAAATGTAATGCAGACGTAATGCAACCTGGCAGACATGCCTAGCATTTTCCTGCTGATGGAGATGGCTGATGCTGGTGGCAGTCTCCCGCTGATGGAAGACATCATGATGGAAGAACCATACTTCTGTTTGTCTATCAGCCATGATTTTGCATCACATCTTGTGGACTTTTGGTTATGTGTTGACTGTACTGGTGAGAGTAACTGAGCACAGAACAAATACAGCAGTAACAAGCCTACAGAAAAACCATGAGCAGGTTTTTCCAACTATTTTCCTGAATTTTATTACTACTAAGATTGACTACGTAAACAGACTTTCACATTGGTCAGTGAACTGCCATTTCTCTCTCTCCTCCTTCATCCATTTAAAAGACATTTAGCAGCTCAAGCACTGCAGCAGGCATCTGTGGAATGAGACTGGAGGTTGCTGAGAAACATCAGTCCAACCACCCTGTGTTTTCCGTGCGACAGTTGGGATGACTGACCAGCTGGCAGATAAAGCTGAAGATAAAAGCAGTTTGATGATTTACAGGTTCCCAAACTCAAACCTGATAAGAGTCCATAATGATTAACAGCCTGCTGTTGAACACAACTTCAGGCTGTGAGGGCTCACAACCTGCTTCAGTGGCAGATCAGAGCTGCCCACAACATTCACCATGCTCAGCTTATAGCATCTTGTGCAGAGGCAGGAAACACAAGGTTTCCCTCAAAGGAACTGAGTAATGACAATTCACTTCTACTACTTCTGCTGTTATAGTTCCTGATAATCAATTTGCTAAAATCAAGGGCCTAAACAGGATGTTTTTCTCTCTTCTGTAATTTCTTTTCTGTTGTCTATTAGCTTGCCCTTTTCTAAACACTGGAAATGCAGAAGGCTGTTCCAAAGAAAAACTGAGCAGGCTGAGCAGTGGTTTTAATATTTAATTATATTATTAGTTAACAAAAAGGCCAGTGAACGTATATACCCTTCAAACTCTGCTCTGTGAGAAAGGATCTTTCTCAGATTGCTTCAACGTCTTCCCAACAGGTGACTGCACTGATATTTAAAGCAAATGTGCTGTAGACTAAAATTCACACCCAGCCAGATGGCTCCCAACACTACTTAGGCTCATCTGGAGCAGCTTAATGGCATTGCTTCTCAGGAGGAAGGCATCAAAGGAGAAACTTCACCTTTTACATGTGCAAATTTCATACCTGTCATCAAAACAGCCACTGTAAAAACCTACTCTTAGAAGATAAAGAGCTCCTGAATGTATACGTAGTTTACCCAGAGACAATATACATGAGCAGTACTGGGATGAAAGAAGAGCTTCACAGTATGTATTACTTAAGGTCTTAATTGACACAATTCAAACAAAAAGTGATGTTAATATTATGGAGGTTTTGTTTGTTTAATAGCACATATCATACAATTTTAAGGCCCTACTGCCCAATTATTCCTCTGCCTGGCAGTTCAGTTCAGGATGACAGCCTAAAAAATCTTTGCATACTACTTGCAATAAAATTACTTGCCTTGAAGCTATGTAAATTCCCCATTTGTCCCTGTGGAAAAACGCTTATAACTTCTGTCCCATAACTCTGCATGTCTACCAGGGCTCTGGCTGGCTCTACAAACTGTCCCCTGAAAAATATGAGTGTAGTGTTCAAATGGCTGCGGCAGTGCTCCTGGAGAATGCTAGAACGGATGCCTGCTTTACGTGGAGAAGTTGATGAGAATAGGTATTGAAAAATAAACTACTTTGGAACTACTCCATTCTCCCTGCAGATACACTGATCTGAAATAAAAGTCACTTTATTCTGAAAATAATTATTTCCCTCACAAAGCTCAGCGGTAAATCTGGCCTTGAAAGAACTGTCTTTCTTTTCAGCACGTAACACAAAGGACCATAGAATATGAACTTCATGCAAATAACTTGTTCAAGGAAGTCTAAAAGGCTGCTTGCCTTGATAGGTCTGCTTTATATCAGAATGTTAACCCAGAGTGTAATGCATCTTTTTACAATTAATGAACAACATGATCCTTTCAAGACTGATTTTGATGTGGTGGGCTTCTGAGCAAGAGTTGTAGGAACACAAGCGTGTGGGGTTGAGTCCTCATTTTCTTCTCCTAAGGCAGGTAGCTACAGAACAGCTACAGTTTAGAATTGGGCAGGCTTTCAGGAAAAAAAAATCTAAATAGAAAGAGTTTACTGGCAACAAATTGTCAAAACTCTTAAAATAAAAAGAAGAGTAAATGGTGGCTTCCTAAGCACAGTTCGTTCCTTGGGACTCCTGTGAGGTTGCTGAGCAACATCCCACAATTACTAGGGGTCAAGTCCTTGGGACATAATCTAGCCCATTGACTTTAATTCAGCTACCACTGCCATAAGGTACTGCCAAATGCAAGTGAGAAATAAACAGAAGCAATGCAAACTGGACAGTTCTCAGAAGATGCTGGGGGAAAAATTCATTTTCTAAATGTGTTTTAAATTGTTTCATCTAGTTTTTTTTCTGAAATGCTCAATGCAAAACATGTGTTCTTGGTCATAATTTGAAATAGTCCAGAAGCAAATTTTTTTCTCTCTGTTTCATAGGAAATCAGGAACCAAAGTCCACTGATGCAGTGAAACATTTTTCCAACATTTGGACTTCTGCTATAGATACTCTCTAAAAAACAATGCCCAATCTTTGTGAAGCATTCTTAATAAAAATACTTTCCACTCTGTCAAGCATAGTTGTTTATAACAAGCTTACAAGCTTGACCAGAAAGTCACCCTTCTGTCTTATGGATAACTTGACCCTTCTGAAACCCATTCAGCTAATGTATTATTGGGGAATTTTACTGGAATTCACAGTCTGAATATGGCACACATGACTCTCAAACCCTTCAGAACAGTGCTGCTTTGTGATGCATATATGTGCTTTTTTAGGGAAGGACAGCTATAATTTGGATCTCGGGATGACATGAAATTTCACCAAGTATTTGGCACCCAGTTCTCCTGCTTGGGAGCTCATAGTAAAGCCCCAAAAATACTGGTAATGTTACCAAATGGGAGCTCAGATGGGTTGGAGGAAAAGAAATTTTTTCAGAAAACATTTTATCTCTCACAGGAATAGTAGCACAGTATTTAAGCTTATAAAGAATTTAATTCCACCTACTGAAATCAAAGTATTGTTGGGGGCTGGGGTGGGGGAGTGTGCCCACCCAGGGAAACAAAGCTTAGACTCAATTTAAATACAATTACAAATTACATTACAGATCAGTTTTTACAAGTATTTTGCTAGATTATCTTTCTCTGGGATGAAATTTGGGTTTGAAGCTCCTGAACATTAGAATTACTGATGAAAGCAATGATAACAGGAACAAATAATGATAACAAACCCCCACGTCACTGTGTTAAACAAAGAGCTTTGAGCATAAATGTAATTTTAAGCGTGTAGTTGTGAATATAGGGGTTTTGACAGCTACACATTTAAAATCGATGGTCTGAAAACTTGTACAGTCCTAGACCCTGTTATTTTACACTGGCAAATGTGAAAAGATAGTAAACACAGTCCCCTGGACCTGGCCACTGCACCCCAGCATTCTTATTGACAGCAGCATGCTACCATATGGCCTAACTCAGTCAAACCTCAGTTAGTTACTAAACGATACCTGTTGCCCTAATTGAAATGTTCTAGAAGAAACCAACAGAAACTGTACAGAAAACTTGAGTACAAACTCACAGCAGCAGGCACAGACACATGACTGTAAATGCACATACAACTGTAAATGCACACTTATTTCAGCATTAAGCCTCACAGAAGAAACAAGAACATGTAAAATGCAAGCTCTGAACCACAAACCAAATACAGAAAGCAAGATTTTGTTTGTGCCATAACTGATACACATGAAGATATCTCAATCTGAGAGGCTAGCTTGTGGTTTTACATACATTCCTTTCAAAGTGTATGCCTGGTCTTTCTGTGAAGGCTAATGATAATTTTATCTCTTCTGAGACTTGCAGTAATAAATGTTGACAGCCCCAGATGCCAGGTCCTCGGTGGGAGCATCTGTTTGTTTATTCAGGATTAAGTTAAACTACTTAGCTGCCATCACAGTAAATCCACCTCTCCTACAGACCTTCTGAAATGTACTGATGAAATAATGAAAAACCACATAACAGTTGTGAGATCAATATCCTTCACAGGGCTGAGAAACCTTTTAAAATTTATCCTTAGAATTGTAATGGTGAGGAATAGACAGCACTTAACATCGTGCTACTTCAGCCACAGTGAATCCCAAGGAAAAAAGAAAAGAAAAAGCTAGTGTGAAATGTTCTTTGTCTTGATCTCATCACATTGCACCTTGATACTGCAGCAGAGTTTCAGATGCATAAAGCTTGATCCTGCAGCCTTTGTCCAACAAGGAGTGGGTTTAGGTATTTAAATAATTATGTTCAGTTCATGAAAAAAGGACTGGATGCCTTTTTTTTTTCCTTGAGGCAATTTCTTTACCATCTTTCAATATTAGAAATGCAAAGACTTGGAGATTTTATTTCCTTTTTGTAAAGGGAGTGAAGTAGTGCTACTCTCTTGCTGTCAGAAAAACGATCTGAGATTCCAAATTAGCAGACCTATAACACAGCTGCCATTGCTTCACACTGGCAAAATATTTGCACACGTCATATAAAGGTCTAAAGCTGTCAGTGCATCAACACGTAGAGAGCTGGTGGGATACATATTAAGCAGTCAAACAACAGAGAATGCATTTGAAAAGGGGTTTTTTCAAGGCATACCACACTGCAATTCATTTAAAAAGCAGCGTTTGTAGACAGCAGAACTAGCTTCCATTTAGCCACTTAAGGCAGCTGTAAGATTGGCTTTTAACTACTGAAAGATGGTCTAAAAGCATGACAGGGCTGCTGCTCAGCAGTTTCTGCAGTACAAGCGGGAGCTCTTAGAAAGTGTCCCCCCAAAACCAATGGGCCCCAGCCTGCCAGTACTGTGTGTCCTCACCTAATGGTCCCCAGGGGCAGGCAGGAGGGGACATCAGGGCATGATGAGGACAGGCCGCCAAGGAGATGTGCTGGGGCAGTCTCCAGCACCCCACTGCTCACAAGGCCACAGAGCAGTAAAATGGCAGCAGAAAAGACACACAGCCAGCAGGGACGTAAACTGACAGGTTCTCATCGAGGACAAAACTGTTATCCCCACTTTCTATCTTTACATAAACAGCGTATGACTTTTAACGTGTAAAAGGCTGACGGTGCACAAAGCATGAAGTAGATAGCGATCTCCATCAAGCAGGATGGCTGTTATCAGATGGGCGACTCGGAAGCCCATTGTTTGAGCTAAAATTACCTCACCGTATACTACACGCTTCCCCAAAGGACACCGCGTCCCTCGGCCTCAAAAGACAACCATTAAGGCTCCGGCTTGCTGTCAGAGGCCAGGGGGGAAGAAAGGCTGCACCGCTGCATATGTGATTTCTCTTCAAAAAAGCCATACCTGCACTCACAATGTGCCACAAACATTCTTCCATTTCCACAGTATGACTCATTTTTCTACTCCATCAAGTCGTGGCTGGACTCGATGATCTCTGAGGTCTTTTCCAACCTGATTCTACGATTCCATAAAAACATGGAGAACAGGGAAGCAATTGGAAATTTGGGCAGCAATTCCTGCATGCAGGAGCTGATCACTTCTACCATCCTGCACCATTCATGACTTCTCTTGGAAGCCCCACAAATATGTTCCTTTGGTAATTGTCCCACAAACAAATGCTACTGAGAGGCACGTATCTTCCTTGACAGTCAGATTTTGATACAAATCCATCCTCAGAGATGTGGAGTAGCCAAGGTATATTGTAACTCTCAAGGTGTACAACTTCAGGGAAAAGAGGCTTAAACAAGTTAGTTTTGGTGAGTTTTTCTTTTATAGAGAAACACTGGAAATGATGTGGGACCTTCTTTAATTATTCCATTTTTATAATACACTTTAAACAATCCATAGCGTATCTAAAACAAATTTAACCTGACCTGAAAACAACTTTCAACACCCCCCCCCCCAAAAAAAAAGAGTTCCCAAGTATAAACTGAAAAATAATTAAAGCATGCTTTGATAGCTGGAACCTGGAAGCAACAGAAAATATGCCAATGAAAGGCATTTCAAAGTTTCCCCGTAATGTTGGTAAACCAGCTGTCTGCCACCTGTGTCAAGGCTGAGAGCACATGATGAGCAGTGTCAGGGTGAGGATCATAGATGGGAGAGGAAAGGCACAGTGGGATGGAAGGAAAAGGATGAGCAGAAGAAACTTGGAAGTTTGAGCTTGCTGCTGAAGGGATGCAGCTACTAAGGGACACAAGGTCATGTGAGTGCTACCTGCAGATGGACTCACACTCTGATCACTATAATCATCAGGAACAGAAGGATTGCAGGTCCAGGTAGAATTCACAGTGTAAATCAAATGTGCAGAAAAGGGCATATTCTGTATGTTGGGATCTTAAGCATGTGTTATGCCATACAGGGAGGCATAAAGCAGGCAGAAATACACTGAGGGTCTCTTGTTGTGGCAGTGTAATTGGATAACTGCATATTTATTACCAGTATTAGTATTAGAGTTTCCACAGTTTGAACAAAGAGGAAGAGGGAAAGGTTTGTACTGAGGTTGTCACTCATCCATGTCTGGGATTATGTCACAACACAATATCTAAATACATCACTATGAATCACAGAATTACAAAATTGTAGAGGTTGCAAGGGACCTGTAGAGATCATGGAGTCCAACCCCCTGCCAAAGCAGCTCCCTAGCCCAGGTTGCACAGGTAGGCGTCCAGGCGGGTCTGGAACATCTCCAGAGATGGAGACTCCACCACCTCTCTGTGCAGCTGTGCCACTGCTCCCTCACTGCACTGGGAAGAAGCTCCCATTCACATTTGTGCAGAACTTCCTATGCTTCAGTTTGCGGCCATTTCCCTTCATCCTATCACCACACACCGCTGAAAAGAGCCCTGCCTCACTCTTTTGTCTCCTGCACCTTAGATACTTATACACATGGATCGGATCCCCTCTGAGTCTTCTTTTGTCAAGGCTGAACAGACTCAGGTCTCTCAGCCTTTCCTCATAACAGAAATGTTTTATTTTTTGTTACACAGAATCCATGGAGCCTTGGCAATAGAAAACTACATAAGGAATATTAGTAGGTTATTTGCTGAAGGTAGAGTGTCTTGCCATGTAGTAAGTGACTTGTTTAATAAGTGCAGAGTTTTTTTTTCTAAAATAACAGAGTTGATTAGTAGCAGATGATCATGGGAGTCACTGATTTCTTTTGACTTGGCCTTATTTGAGAATCATAAAGCACTCATTTTTCCACACATGAAATGCAAGTGTTTTCACTCACCAAGGTTTAATTCTGGTATCAATTACATCTGTATTTATGGCAGCACAGCTTTGGTAATTAAGTCTCTTAAACTTCTCTTTGTTCTACTACAGATGTGAAATAGTTCTCATCGAAGAGGTATGGGGGAGGTGAGTAGTGGAGAAGAAAGACAATTTTTTCCTGAAGGTCACAGGGAGGATTACAAAGAAATGGATCAGGAGGAAGTCAGACATTGGCTAAGATCAATTGAAAGGGGCCTGAATTGGGCTCCTAGCACAGAAAGCACTGTGCGATGACAGCAAACAGTCTCCAGAAGCCCATTCCCTCCCACTACCACTGTGAACTGTTGAAGGAGAACGATAACGGCTCCTCCATCAGCACTCTGGAGATCTTGAAGTGAGAAATGGCTGGAAAAGCCAGAAGGTGATGCTGTAAAGGGCACACCAATGAGCAGCCAGCCTCACCATCTCATCACCACAATGCACAATGCAGGGGCTGAAAGGGGCACCAAGCTCAGTGCTCACCAGCACTGAGAACAGACGAAGTTTGCCTTGCAATTCAGTTTGCTGAGGGTTATGGGGGCAGCTGCATCCAACCCACACAAACACAACTACCTTATTCTTCATCTTTGTGACAAAGAAAATGGCGATGCGATTTCCTTCAATAAAAATCTTTTGTATTTATTTCAGAGCTAATGGACAATCTGCTCCACAGCCCCGATTCAACAGCACCCATCCCTAACATGAGAAGCCTCTGCATTTTGTGGAGCAAGTAGCATAGCTGAATTGATGCACACGCCTTCATACACGCTGCCCACCTGCAGTTCAGAAAATCTACAATATCAATACTACATTGCATAATTATTTAAATACATTGTAAAATATGTCTTTCATATTCATTGAAGCACTGTAGATGAAATACACTTCCCTCCTGTCAAAAGTAACAATTTTAATGACTTGTTTTAAATAATGCATTTTAAAAATGTTGTTTCGTGTGTCAGCAGGGAACCATGAGCAGCTCAATTTTTAACTGTTAGAGATCTCTCAGCTGGCAGCAACTGGATGGACACAATTTCCAGACTGTTAATGATGAGAAAAACTAACATACACTGTCCTGCCTCAAGACATCCACTCCTCTAGCTGGCCATAAACCAGCCGGAAATTCCAGATCAGGAGGCAATTATTTACATTTCTGTCTCTTTTCAACCCCCCAGAAAATACAGATTGGCTTCTTAAGTGGGAATTCATCCTGCCCGGAACACTTTCAAACATGGCAGTATCTTTACATTATGACTAATGCCAGTTTCTGCATCAGCAAGACTATGAGATGTTTGTCTATTTTACTAGTTAATGTAATTTTCCTGAGCTTGAGAAGAAATAATTCATCAGATTTTGAGTTTTTGTTTTTTTTAAACCTACCATCGCATTTAAAACAGTCACATTCCTGCCTACTACAACCTGCTATTGCAAATTTAATTACAATTCTTTCGTGTTTGAAAAGACATTTCGTTACTAAGCATTGAAAAAACAAATTCACAAGTACAAGAAAGTAATGTTTTTAGTTTAGGCTCTGGCTCAGCTCTACTCCAAGAGAAAAGGATCTCACCAACAAACACTCCCTATCACACTTTTCCCTCAAGTCTTCTCATGGATAAACAACAACAAAAATCACATAATCTGTAAACTTGATCTTATGCTTCTGGGCTATGGTAAGTATTCTTGTATAATGGATTAAGAGACAGAAAGAAAATTTCTCCTCTTACTCTGCTTTCCCCTTGTTGATGAAGAACAATTCTTCATTTCATGCAGAAAAGGTTTTTCCCAAGTGATCCAACTTCAGATCAGTACAGAATATCAGCTTTTCATATAGCACTTGAGAAAGGCTTTGGTACATGCAGCAACATCTGAAACAAATGATGCTTCTCCAACAGTGGATACGGTTCAACATAAATTCAGAAAGAAACCTAACCGGGCTCTGAATTTGCAAGTAACTCCTCTCTCCTGGTGGCTTCATGAAAGCAAAATCTCTCTCAAGCCAGTAAACGTAAGGCACTCAAATGTAATTAAACGATCTATACATAACTTCAGGATGCTGTAAGACATTGATGTAATACGTAACCATTGCAGCTGAATCCCTCAGGAGCTGTAACACGCAATGCGCAGACAACAAAAGAGGCCTCTTCGAAAGAGTGCAGTATATCTTACTTGTACTGAGCAGAGCTCCCACAGGAATCCTCAAGTGGAGACAAAACCACAGCTCAGCCATTAAGTGATCTAAATAATCAAGAGCTACAGTCTGAGCAGGAGATAACAGGTGAGCAGTTCCAAACCTCCCTGGATAAGCATTTTCCGAAGGACGGATTACAGAGAGAAAGTTGCCCCTGTGCACAGCCCAGCAAAGCTGTGTGAATGTTTACAGTGTAAACAGCCATGGATGAATGATTTCCTGAGGCTGTACGATCAAGTTGGACAAGAAGTGGTTCATCAACAAGGGAATCTGCCCCAAGGACAGCAGGGGTCATTCCTGGCAGTGTCTGTAGGCAGCTGGGAGATGACTGACACAATTCAGGAGCTAAGAGAGACACAAACTTCAAATACCCTCTGGATCTGAAAACAAACCTCAAAGCAACATCAAGGAAACAGCTCATAGCTACCTGGTGGCTCCAGCCACCAAAGATAACAAATTATTTCTATGGAGAAAAAAAAAATAGTTGTTTATTTATTTCTTTATTTCTTTTTTTTTAAGATTATCCGCAACAAATGCACATACAGAATCATATCTGGGACAATCCACTCACAACTGTAACGTTCCCATGTTTATACATGCCTTCACCACAGCACAGGAGCTGTGAGCGGATTGCTGCACGTCTCTTACAGAAGGGAGCTTTCCTCTAACACAAGAAGGAGCGTCACTGCAAATTTCACCCTTCTCCCTGAAACCATCCATCCTAGGAGCTGTGACCCGTGTCTCATTTACTGTGTCTGCAGCTGGTAAATCTATTCAACCGGCTCTACCTGCTAGAAAAATTATCATGGTCACCCGAACAGCTTTGTCTTGGCATGCAACTGCCATTCCCTTTTCTTCAGCGGAAAACAACTCAGACATTGCCTCGACTATGGGTGTGTATTCCTCCATCAGTGTGTATAGGTTAACAACACACACAAAGTTCCTCCTAGTTTTTCAAGATAAGATCTACTGTCTTAAAATAAATCAAAACTAGACCAAGAAGTAATTTAAGGGAAATAGAACAGTTCAGAAGGTTCACTTTCAATGAACTAAACAGAGAAGTAACAAAGGGCCGGCAGACAGACTGCACAAGGCACATGAGCTCTGAACAGAATGAGAATTAAATGGAGAGAAATACACGAAATGGTGACAGTGAGCCTAAGGAAAGCCTGCAAGTAGATTTGGGGAAAGAAGGAGATGGTAAACAGGTAACTAAGCCTACTTACTGCAGTGCTTTCTTGCTCCAAGCTTAGAAAATTCAGCATTCTGTAAAGCATGTACGCAGAGGGTAGTTAATGTGTTCATCTTTCTCATCTACACCACTAACATTTCATTCTCCTAAAAACAAGCACAGAGAAAATCTGCCACTTTAACACAAGCATTGAAGACCAGAGATTCTGTTTTCCTTTCTCAGGAATGAGCTGTGATGTCTTTAGAAACCTGGGTTTTAAATGCTCCCTGACTGAAAGTAATTTCCTTGGCTTTGTCACTTTGTTCTCTAGTAAAATAAGTGACAAGCAGACAAGAAGATAACGCTGAGTAATCAAAGAACTCAGGGTTGTTGCATGCAATCCTTTCCTTTCCATGATGTCCTCTACCTCTTGATTTTATCTTCATGTTCTTGATGTGCTATAGACTAGCTCTTCCTCTTTTCGTGACTACGTGTAACAAGAGCAACTGTTGGAAGCCTGTTATCCAATTACCTTGTTAGATCGCACAAGAACTGTGGTGCTCATATAAGCAGATCACACACACTTTGGCCTCTCACATAGCTATGTCTGCTGCTCACTCTCTAAAATGTGCCACATGTTTAAGCGAATTGTCAGAAAAACCTTTTCATTGTTGCTATAATCCCTCAGAATGTTTTCATTCAGAAGTATCTCCTCATTTAGCAAGAGCTGTAAGGTTAGAGCCTCTGGCCAGATTAGGGTCAGGATGCAGCCCTGTACCACCCGTGTCTAGCCATGACAGTTGCACCTCCTTCTACTGGTGGTCACTTGCTCCTGCATCGTTATCTTTGGTTATTGGTCTGAGCCTCAAGAGGCTGCATACATCTGGATCACCATCAAATTATTTCCAGTGACTATTTTGAAAAGTGTCTGAATGTGTTCCCTGCACATCTGCTGGAACACTGCGGGATTTAAAGGAACCAGGAAAATGTAGCCAGGATGCGGAGGTTGGGGGACCCTGCATGCAGGGGCAGAAAACAGAAAAGTGTGATCTGTGAAAAAGTTGTCCTGCCAAAACAAGAACTTTTAACTATCCTGGGGAGCTCCACCACTGAAGTGCTGATGAGACCGGCAGCAGGAATACAGCAGCCCCATTCAAAATCTCATGGTCCTTCCCAAATCAACCTGTTCTCCCATTGCTCTGCTAAGTCCCTTTTATTTTGCCATACCAATATTCTTTCAATTACTGAACTTAATGAAGCTGACCAACCATTTAAGGTAAAGAAATACACTGACATCTCTAAACTTCATGAAAGCACTAGGTCCTGGATTTTCTTTTAAAGCAAATTCAAGAATGGTTTGAAAAACAGCTCCTATCAGTTTTCAAAGCCACAACCAACATTTTATATTATCTCCAGGAAGAACAACTAGGGCATGGTGAGTTGTTTTTTTTTTTTCAGAAAACAATACCATGTGCTATTATTTTCTCCCTCCCACATAACCTCATCTACTCTCCAGTGAAACTGAATAAGCTTCAAATGTATCTACTTGAAATGTATCTATTCAACCTTGGGATTTATGTTGCTGCTATTTTTAATTCTCAGAAATACTTGGAAACCCCCTCACGAAACACCTCAATATGAAGTCTGAAGCAATCTTTGATGCAGACAATAAAAACCCCACCTCCCAACTGTACTTCTCATGAAAGGGAGGCTGCCAGTAACCACTGTACTATATATATAAGCTAACCTATATTTCAACACAGCCTTTGTGTCCAGTCTGCCTGTCTGTAATAGACAGGCTTGAAAAGAAGCACATAGCTGACAGCGAGATCCACTATGGCAAATCCTATCAACAGTCAATCCGTTTCACTGCCCTGCCTCAGATGTGATCCTGCAAAAGCTCCAGTCACTTCCCAGTCGTTTGTGATTTACTGAGCATGGGGTCCAACAGAACACAGGTTTCTTCTTGGCCTCCTTAACAAGACTACTTTATGCCTTGGCTTATTTTGATTAAATTTTGATTAAAATTACCATAGCTATCGATATAGTCAAAATTACCTAGCTCTTAAAAAATCAGATTTCTTATCTTCCTCTAGCAGTGAGTGTTACAATAGGAAAAATACAATTAATTTTGCCAGATGAGCTTTCTGAAGGGTTTTAAAACCCAGAAGGGAGTGTAAAGGTTTGAATAATGGCATTAAATGTAAGTAGTGGATATTGAAAGCTTTAAAACTTCTTGCTCATACTGCACTGCTCTGCTAAGTGCCTCTCCAGATTCAGAGCAGAAAACAGCATGAAAGAAATGTAAGGGTTTATGACATATGAGATGTACTTCATATAGAAATGCAATTCAATTTTAGGTGGTTTTTGATTTGCAGGTTTGAGTAGCTGTGGCCTTCAAATACAAATTCTGGGCCAAATTATGTTTTCAGTGAATGTATCAACAGAAATTCAGTGCAATGGATTTGATGCCTATCAAATACTGCAAATAGAGTTTGTGAAGCAAAGCAATGATGGCATGCTTAGAGATTCACTAACAAGGAAACGCTGAGCTTAGACCGTATAGCTTTCATACATGTCATCCTTGTTTCTCCTCATTTTTGTGTTAACTCCCAGTATTTACAGCCTGTATACACTGCCAATATGACATCAAGCTTTGTGGCAAATGCACTGCTACTATCAGTACATATTCCACACTTGTTTCTCAACATATCTTTAAGTATTACTTTTTCCTTGTGCAGCTGCAAGTCAGTACACAACTATAATTATATGGAACTGCCACTGTGTTTGCACATAAGTGTATATTTTCTTTTGTTGTAATATTTACCTGACAAAAAAAAGTGAGGAAAGTGTTTTTCTAAGTCCTCTATGTATCAGGCATGTTTTCTGCTTATTCAATTTCCTTGATAAAAATGAAGTTGGTACACTGGGAATTTGATCAGTGAACTCTCAAATAGGAATTCAAATATAAGTTTCAGTTAACTGAGTTTTCACAATACAACAATGGGAGGAATTATCACACAGAATTTTTTAATACCTGCTGGTAATACACAACAGAATTTTTTAATACCTGCTGGTAAGAAAAGTGTTTTGAAAACATTGCAAGGGAAAAGCAAAACTCCTATCCTCACCCCTCCAGGCTTTGGTGTCTTCTAAGAACAGAGAGCCATTTATGTGGAGCAGAAGTACACTTGACATAGGTGTGCAAGAACCAATACTTCTCACGCTTAACACTTTGCCCCTTCATACCCAGCCTTCTTTTCCTCCACACTGTTCCAGTTTGGTATCCTCATTCCTTTTGCTGTATTTGGTATCTTCAGGACCAGGAGTGTGACTGTGCTTGAAAATAACAGTCAAGAACAAGTTTCACAACACAGCACATTCTACTTTTAAGACAGGAAAAAGAAGGCATAGAAGCAATACAAAATAAATTAATAAATATTTTTCTGTGCTTCTCCTTACTATATTCTACAGCTGAGCTCTTCATCCATCCAGGCAGCCAAGATCCTCAGCCTCTTCCTTTGCCAAACCGCTGCCTGCCCTTCATCTCAACTGCATCCTGCCCTCCTCTTGACCACAGCAGAACATGGAACCACAGAGCATGGACAATGTTATTCTGCATCATGACAGCCACTTGAACCTGTAAAGCCTCAAGCAAATGGCGCCACTTTATTTCATGCAGTTTAGCATCTCTACGTCCCCTCCTTTCCTCCAAAAAAGCAGCTTTCTGCTTCCAAGGCAGGTAGCTACAGATGGTTTTCTGATTTAGGCTGGTGCTACCAAAGGCCCTGCAGGCTTAACACTACAATTCACTTCTTTCAGTTCCTTCTGCTCTGCCCACAGCTCTATGCTCCCAGGAAAGTAAATACCAACTCCAGTAAAGAACAGTTAGATGTTCTCCTCAAAAAGATAATGAAGTGATGAGAGACCTTTGGAACAAAGCTATAATCCAGCAAGAGCTCACTCAACGAATCAGGCAATGCAATGGCAGAACAAGCTCAGCAATCACACCCACAGCTCCCAGGCTCTTGGGAGTCCACTCACATGAAATTTCACCACTTCCGATCAGGCTTGCAGCTCTACTAACTCTAGGACTTGGCAAACTGATGACACAGGTCCCAATATATTGTCACTACCAAAAATGAGATGATTTTCCAAAGGACAAGCTCACAAATGACTGCAGGCAGATTTGTACAGGAGATCGATTCGTTAATGCTCTATAGAATCTGTTTGTACATTAGGTATACATAAAGGTCAATTAGGATAAATATGCCAAATGTGATTGCAGAAATAAACAGTAAAATACAAGAACTAAAAAACTCTGAGCACTTGAAATTATACATGCCAGGAGTTTCACTAAAGCAGTTAAGCGATACCACAGGGGAATGCAGAATCAACTGCAGGTCAAAAAAACAGGGCCTCATTTTCTGCATTCCAGCTGACTACTGCAAGATCTGTAAGTTTCCGTTAGAAATTATCCAGCTTTCCATCAAGTTTAATGGATACACAAGCTGACTTCAGACTTACAAGGAAGGGTTTTGTTTTGGAATCTGAAAATTGAAGAGTTAACCAGCTTTAAAGAAGAGAAATTGAAGCCTATGGTTGTTTTGATTTTCTAGTTTGTCGTAAATAGTATCTGTTGGTTTTAGTGTTTTGTTGTTTGTTTTTTTTACCTGAGAAACAACTTCTGTAAATCAGAAGAAAATTTACCAAACCAAGCTGAAACAGAGAGCAGCTACCTGTAACAGAAACTTCTCGATAGGCTTATCTCTAATTAGATAAATATATACATGCTTTTGTTTGTGGGAATTCACATAATCAGTAGGCACTGCAAAATCCAAGAAAGACCTGTGAGATTTAAAGGTGAAAAGATTTTGCTGATAACACAGCTTATGAAACACACTATCAGAGTTGACAAGCATTTCAGTGTAACCAAATCCTATCTTTTACTATGAGCACAATTACAAAAGGCCACGTGATGATTCTTAGTGTTAATCCTCCCTTTTATAAGAGCATGTGGAACTTATTTGTTTCTCCAGGCAAAGGATATGTTCTTCCTTTAACAAGAAATAACTGAGGATCGTCATCTAACTGTGGTATGAACTCCACAATTAGTATTATTAAATCAGCGGTCCTGGTCAACTGGAGAGGCTGCTAACATGATACCCGTCTTTAAGTATTGGAAGATCTGGGGAACAACAAGCATCTCAGCCTGACCTCTGTGCCAGGGAAAGCTGTGGAACAGATCATCTTGGGTGAGATCACACAGCATATGAGGGACAAGAGGGGAATCAGGTCTAGCCAGCATGGGTTCATGAAGGGCAGGTCCTGCTTGACCAACCTGATCTCCTTCTATACGATCAGGTGACCCACCTGGTGAATGAGGGAAAGACCATTGACATAGTCTACTGAGACTTCAGCAAAGTGTTTGATAACTGTCTCCCACTGTATTCTCCTGAAGAAGCTGGCAGCCTGTGGCTTGGACGGGTACACTCTTGACTGGGTAAAAAACTGGCTGGAGGGCTGGGCCCAGAGAGTAGTGGTGAATGGAGTTAAATCCAACTGGTGACCAGTCATGAGTGGTGTTCCCCAAGGGCCGGTACTGGGGACCATCCTGTTCAATACCTTTATTGATGACCTGGATGAGAGATTGAGCATACCTTCAGTAAGTTTGCAGATGACACCAAGCTGGGAAGAAGTGTCAATCTGACTGGGGGTAGTCAGGCTCTACAGAGGGATATGGACAGGCTGGATAGCTGGGCTGAGGCCAGTGGAATGAAGTTCAACAAGACCAAGTGCCACGTCCTGCACTTTGGTCACAATAACCCCAGGCAATGCTACAGGCTTGGGGCAGAATGCCTGGCAAGCTACATGGAGGAAACAGACCTCGGTCTGTTGGTTGATGCTTGGCTGAACATGTGCACAGGTGGCCGAGAAGGCCAATGGCATCCTGGCTTGTATCAGAAGCAGTGTTGCCGGCAGGAGCAGGGAGGTGATCATACCCCTATACTTGGCCCTAGTGAGGCCACATCTTGAGTACTTTGTTCAGTTTTGGGCCCCTCACTACGTTTCCAACATTAATGACTCTGTTGGTGTTCTCTTGGTGTCAAAACACACACAACACATGATTCAACACTTCTGTATCACCTCATAGAACCAGAGAATACCCAGAGCAATGCATGACAATCCGCTGAAGTACCTGTGAACTGTGCCTATTTATCTTTCCATGTCTTATCCCTACAAGAACCACCACTTCTTCTTTTTCCTCAACTTGAAGATTTTGAGAGTTTCACGGAGGTGAGCATTTCAGTTTCTTCACATCTGGGGCTTGCAGGCTACAAACATAACTTAGTTCCTGAAACCCAGGGAAAAATCTAAAACGGATCTACGGTGTTTACTAAGCTCTTTCCACTCTCTGGACCGCAGTGCTATATTTGGGAGACTAAAGAACAAACAACCTCATCTACTTGGATCACAGATATTGATTTATCTGACATTGAACTTCCCAAGGAGTGTTTAAATACCAAAGAAAACAATTCAAACCAAACTCATTTTGAAAAATTAAAATCTCTGTTTTACTTCAGTACATAATAGTTTATGGTCATTTACTTGTATCAATGACTGATCTTTGGACATTAAATTATATTGGCACAACCTCTGCTAGGACACTTCCCTTTTTCTTTTCAATTATCCTTAAACACAGTGTCTTTCATTCAGAGATGATTTTAAGATCTCAGCTCAGAAGTCATTTTCCACAATCATATTACCATTTGTAACCCAAATTCTGGATCTTATTTCTTCCCTTGTTCCCAATTTCCTCAAGAGAAATAAAACTTAAATCATTCATACAGGGGCTTAGGAGAAACAAAGCCTAACTTGTTTCTGTAAGGATTCTGAGACTATCTGTTTTCTAGGTGCAAATTCCCCACGTGAAACCCTGTCCAGGAACCCTATCCTCACACCAAAAATTATCTGTATGTTTTGCAGACCTCCAAGAATCTGCTATTACTCATATAAGAGTTTCCTTTGTTTAAGGCAAGCAGTTTTCTGAGCAGTAAAAATTATTTCTCAGACTTCCCACTACATCCTCAAGCGTTTTTCTCACCACAGTAACACCGGGTCCTTGTCAACAATCTCCACACATCCCCAGCTGTGACAAGCCATGGTCCCATGTCTGGCTACTCTGAAACTTTCAGGTGCCTTGGAGCCTCAGAAACCTTGTTTCTCATGATCTCACTACCTGGTAAGTAAGAAGCACCACTAAGCTGTGTCTGTCAAACCACACACAATGCAACTGTTGAACATATCTTAAACCTTTTTTTCTTCAATGGGGTAGTCATCTGCATGCTTCTTCTCTGCCAAACCAAGGCTATAAGTGAAACTTGCCAGAGCTTTCTATCATTGACACCTCCTTCCCAGCTAACCAACATTGGCTTCAAAAACCACTGTGGAAGACAGATGGATAGATACAACCATCCTATAAACTTCAGTTCCTCAGGAAACCATAATAAAAATAGCTGATCGCAAAACCACAGGGAACAATTTGAACTCAAATTAATAAAAATACCAACTGGAATGTTAGAATGTGTTGGCTCTTAAAACATTATCTAAAAAAAATGCTGTGTCAAAGGGTCAGAAATAAAACAGTATTTATATACACCAACAGAAGAGTATTAATTAACTTAGAAAATTCACAGTCTGGACTGGTTACTGTCTAGGGTGACATCAGTGTGGATGAACAGGTAGGAGATGATAAATGACATAACTGAGCAGTGAAGCTTAGCATGCCTCCTGTTCATTCTACAAATAATTAGCTTGTCAGGGGGCTAGAAGAAACATCCAGACTTCAGCTTCCTTTAAACAAAAGTAAGTACTTTCTTCATCATCACTTATTCCTGAGGTTTCCAAAAGACTCTAACATTCCTTTCAGTCTAAAACCTATTGGCTTCAACTGTGACATTTTGGCCCAGAGCCTTCAAAGGGTTATGCACAAGGTTGAATTTATATTAAAACAAAACTTTTAACAGGCCAATATAGAATGTCCAAGTTAATATTTCCAAAATCCAGGGCTTAGTTGTCTTACTGACAGTGGCTGATTCCCAACAACCCTTGAGATTCACAGTTTCTGATATTAAACATATTTTACACAAACTTAAGGTTCTTCTCACAGTGAACTATCACCTACTGCTTCCCAAATATCCTTATTTCACTTACCATGTGCCAACACCTCCTTCTCTCCTTCTTCATAATAAATATAATTCTAGATTAAATTAATAAATAAACAATAATAATAAATAAAACAGAGCAAGCCTATGCAAACTCCTTACACCCCCTTCCTCAGACATCTCAGGAATTTTGATGTTATTTCCTGTCAAAAGCAAAATAATAGGCATAATGGCTGAAGTCCAATCAAACACTAATAATTTTAAAACAAGATCAATAGGAAAACAGGAATTGTAAATACTTTTTTCTGTGTTAGTCATTCACATCCAGCCCTCAGAAAGACCAACATAAATCCGAGATATCAGTAGATAATCTAATCTAGACTGACTACAAATCTGGGAGATATGGGATTTTCTGGATTAAAACAAACACATCTTAGTTCTGACTCAATAAATATAGTATTTCCAAATTTGTATTTTTTTTCTTCATAAAACTTCTGAGCTACTTAAATATTTAGAAAACCAAAAGTGGGAATCACACTTAAGCAAACTCTAATATTACTAAGACTTCACAAATTCAGAAAACAACGATGTTATGGAGGACTGAGATTAGTTCTATTTAATATTAAAAGTACGTCCCTGCCCACAAGAATAAATAAGCATTCTTTCACTTGTTTCAGATTCAAATCAATTGAATGCCAACTTATTATCTACAATTCATTTTCTCAAGTTGGATAGTAAAAATGGGATAAAAACAGTAAATTCAATCAGTGGGGGAAAAAAGTGTCCAAGATTAGCATGAGAGAAAAATTTGTAGTCTGCTGTACTTTCCCATTCAAATTAAGTCACAATTAAAATTGAGGGGAGTGCGCTTTACAATATATTTAGCAGAGAAAATACAGTAGTGCCTCTGTACCTATTGAGAAATAACTGTAATAATAACTCCAGTAATTATGTCCTGGAGAACTATAAAACTGAATTCTTCTAAAAAGAACAATGTACAGGCGAGAAGAGCACATTGACCATGAGAAAGGAGAAAAGTGACCTGAACAGCGTTTGGCACAGCTTAAATACAGAAAGCAACAAAGAAGCTGTATAAGATTGAAGATGACACTGAAGTAAACTGTTTATTTTTAGTTTAAATACTTTCAGCACGTGGGAAAATCCTTATTAAACTAAAAGCCACAGAAACATATGTTTTGATTTAGTTTATGTTGCAGCAAACAAACATGAAAGATCACTGCCTGTGTTTTCCCCCAGGACCTTTCAGGGGAGAAAGGAGTGCTATTTGAAATGTTTCTGCTATAATCGGAGAATTAGCAGATGGAAGCTCTGAAGATCTTCTGGTTTGGCCTCCCTCCCATCCCATCAAAGCAAGGCCAACTTCCAAGTTAAATCCAATTTCAAAGTTTGGTCAGGATCCTCAGGGCTCTGCTCAATTAAAATTTTGAGTATACCCTCTGTGTGTGAGATGCCACAGCCTCTCTGGGCAACCTGTTCTACTGTCTGACTACACTCACAGGAAAAGGTGATTTTTCTCTTCCACAGTGATGTATTGCTGGCCCATGTTCAACCTGTTGGCCACAACCCCTTGGACCTTTTTTGCAAATTGCTTTCCAGGCAGACAGCCCTCAGCTTGTACTGATGTGTGGGGTAATTCCTCCCAGGGGCAGGACTTCACCTCTGCTGAACTTCCTAACATTTCTGTTGGCCCATCTCTTCAGCCTGTCAAAGCACATCCGAATGGCAGCTCAAGAAGCCGATGTATTAACCACTTCTCCCTGTCTTGGATCACCTGCAGACTTGTTTAGTTCCATCCCATCATCCAGACGGTTAAAAAAGATGTTCAGTATTACTGCCCACACTATTAAGACATGAGCTGTCTGCAGCAGATCAGTCAGGTTTCAGACATTTCAGTTCACCTAGGTTGTATACTTCACTGGTCTCCCTTTGAGGAAGTTATGGGAGAGCCTTGCTAAAGCTGAGATGAACAGCATTCTCCACTTTCCCTTCATCACCACGGCGGTCAACTCATTCTAGAAAGTTACCAGGTTGGTCAAGCCTAATATGTTCTTTATGAATCCATGTTGACTACATCAAAACACCTTCCTGTCCTTCACATCTTCAGAAAACTTTCCAGAATTACAGACTCCATCACCTTTCCAGGATCTGAGGTGAGGACGATCATCCTGTAGTTCTTCAGAACTCCCTTTTTACACTTCTCAAGTACAGAAGAGACATTTGCTTTCTTCCATTCCCCGGTTTGACAGTTTTCAAGAGCAGCCTTGCAATGATACTGGCCTTCTCCTTCAGCACCTATGGGTATATACCATCTGGTTCCATGAACGTGTGTACGTCCAGTTTGTTTATTTGTGCCCTAAATTTACCCTCCATCAGTAAAGGTCTATCTTCCTCATCCCCTGACTTTCCCAGATTTTCCCATTGGCTTCACGGACTTCCCAAAGGTGAGTCTCACACCAAGGAAGATGGAAGCAAAGCCACTGAGTACCTCAGTCTTCTCCATGTCTGTTGTTATCCAGAATTCGTTTCCATTCAGAAGCAGGCATGTATTTTCCCTAGTACTCCTTCGCTGCTGAGAATAACATCTTGCCTGAGGTTGAGAGCAACTGTCTTAAGAACACCAAGATGGTTTTCTATTATACGTAACAGCCTGTCCAGTTGAGTCGAGACCAAAACTAAGAAAGCATGCTTTTGCCTGGTGCTCTCATATGGTTCTCCATCCACACAAAAGAAAGAACAACTACTCATACCATTTAGGTGACACAAGGATACAGTAGTTAATGCTTGCCAAGCAGCAGAGACAACCTCTTCCAAATTGGGTGCCTTCCATTCACAAGTTTCAATGCCCTAGGCTCTAGAGCACTGTGACACTGAGAAAGAAAAGATCAGACACAGCAAAGCACATTTCTTCAAGCGCACAACTCAGAATTAGTATGTCATCATGACCCAAAATAACAGAATAAAATGCATTAGCTAAAAATCCAGTAAAGCCTACATATCTAAATTACACTTTGAAAACTAGGACAATGGACAAGAACATGATTAAGATGATACATAGCACCTCGTTACTGAAATGATTTTGTGTGACTTCATGAACTACTATTGCTGAAAATATTCAGACAACTCCAGGGTCAGGAAAAGTCTTAATGGCAATTACTGTGCAATGAGCACGGTGTAGTGACAAGTGCATGAAAAGGGTACTGCTGTAGGAAAACTTCATGAAACTTCAAAAACAAGTGATCTTTTTATACCACCATAGATTATCACTCTATGCAAACACTCTTTTTAATGTACAGATTCATTTTCTTTGCTCTAGTTTACAGCATCAGATCATTTATATGGGATTGATCGAAAAATAACAGCTTAATTTACATTGTAGAGTAGAACTGTGTTCAGTGTGCCTAGCAGATACCAGAGTAATGTGTTCCTGTGCAATCAGGACAGCCTTCCATGATGCCCACTTCCAAAGTAAGCACAGTTCTGAGTTTGGTGGCAGCAAACTGAACTGCTCTTCACTCACCGTGCTGGAGGAGGAAAGTCCCAGTAGCAACACATCCTTTCACAGGCAAGAGACAGAAGGCCGTCACTGCATTTGAGACCCAGGACAAGACAGGGAAGGCACCTAAGAAAAGTGCAAAATCTTTCCACAAGTAATCTGTATGCATTGCGAGTGGAGTTTTAATTTACAACTGTCATATACGCCTGCCGGGAAGGTCAGACAAAGTTTAAAAGCTTCAAGAAAAAAAGATTTTTAGGAATGTAAGAACTACCAACATGATTTTTAAATCTTTCCAACTGGATGTTCAATCACTTGGGTTTGGCAAATCTAAGAATGCATCTGCAATGGCTTTTTTATTTTTTAATAAAAAACAAAAAACTTGCCAGTTGAAAATCCAACGAAAGACTCCACTTTTTTTTCAATACTGTGGCTTCCATTTTTCTTTCTTTGTTTTCTTCTGCATGTGATTGTAATATTTGAATGGTTTTAATGAATCTTCAGCCCCAGTCCCACAAGCTGTTCTGTGAGTGCAGAATGCTACTGGCATCTGCCTGGACAGATCAGCTGCTGAGTACAAGCTGTGCCTAAATGACACTCAGATGTACTTCCTTAGAGGGAAGGTTCCTCAAGTGGTTAACAAACACTTAATGGATAGAAATTATTGAAGTTTCCCTCCTTCCCTTCCTTGTTTTTGAGCAGGGCAAGCCAAGTCTGGAACAACACACTACACAGCACAAATCAAGGAAAATTAGGGAACAAAATCTCTCAGTATGGGAAGAAGTGACAGGCTATACTGCTGATGCATCCGCTGCCACAGTGAGAGCTCATTATCTCAATCATACAAACCTGACACACAAAAACTAGGTTTCATTGCTCATGACTGTTCTAAATTAATCTTTGGAGCTGGGTGTCCTGGACATGGCCTAAAATGAAGAAGGTCCAGAAGCTGCTAGTTAGCAAGAAGTTACACAAGCACACAGAAACACAGGCTGCAGGCCTGCAGTTGTTCACCCTAGGCTGACTATGTGGAAGTTTTTTTTCCCCACATTTCATTGGTACACTCAGCAAACAAGAAATGCAATGTGGTGTTGAGCTGCTGACATAATCAGTGCGGTGTTTAAAGCAGGAGGCCTGCTGAAAGGCTGGTGAGCGTCTATGCAAGGACTACAGGAGCTTGAAGTTCTGCTTGAGACACAAAGACAACGTAAGGGCTTGTGTGAGCAGTGACAGAATTCCTTCTGCTTCGTGGAGTACAAGACAGCAAGCACTAGCCGGTATCTTTTCCTGGGAGCTCTGACTCTCAGGTGAGTTCACTGTTTCCATTACATTCCTGTAGGCCATTCAGACCCCACTACATGTGCCAACTGGAAGGCTCGGAAGACAAATCACTCTCAGTGTTCACTGCAACCCATTTATTTGCCAGTACGAAAATACATAAAGGCAAAGGAGCAGGATTTCCATATGAAGCATCACCCCCTTCATGCAGCTTTAGAGAGACAGCGAGGCGGAGTAACACTCCGTGAGTATGCAGTAAGTTACATCTCTTTAAGTTCTGTTTCCACTGAATAACCTTCTTTTCTCTGAGTTGGTTTAAATTTGATGAGCTGTTTTCTATTTGCTGAGGGCTGAGAAAGTTTTGCAACTCGTCAAAGTAAGGCCTCACTGGGTACAGCTTTGTGGTAGGTCACTGCAGTAACACTTCCCCAGATGCTGGCTGTATGTGCAGCCTGAAGATCCCACACCTAACGTGTGGCAGAAAGAAACAAAAAATAACTAATCTAAATATTCAGACAGGTTTGCTTCAGATAGGATAAAGTTTACACACACATTTTGAGGTAAAAGTTTATGCATACACTTAAAAGCCCTTTCTGATGACAAGCTGTGAGCAACTCCATGTTAGTTTGTATTTTTAAAGCAAACCCCATGGGAATGACATTCTGGCCTTCAGGCAGTGAATGAGTGAGTTCAGCTAATTAATAGGCTAAATCGACTTTTCTTCTTAAAGGACGCTTGATTTGATTGATTTGGAAGAAAAAAAAAGCAACACTGCTGACAGCACTTGTAGTGTGAGATTTTAACTTTGGGGGAGAAATGCAGCACAGAGGTGCAAAGCGTAAGGCTTCTCCTATTGCTATATTGAATGTCTTCTTATTTAGCACATCTGCTAAACATTTGTCAGAAGTTCAAAGCTCTAAATCACAGTGGTAACTCAGGAAAGAAGACTGACTCCATCAACAGCAACAGCAGCATTTAGAACTGCTCCACTCATCTGCTGTTTCCAGCACAGGTGTGCTGAAGTGAAACGGTTATGTAATAGCACTTAAAAATTCAGAATCTCTATGTTGATATTTAGTTTGCTGATTAGAGACAAAATTAGACGTAGCTAATTAGTGTGCAAACAGTTAAGGCCTTTTACACAAAGCTGCTGAGGGTCCTTCATCAATTAGCACAAACACTCATTTTTTCCCTTCCCGAAGTATGTGAATTAGCCAAAAAGCAGTAAGACTAAAAAATCTTTTACAGATACTGATTTGCAGATACGTATTACAGAATATTTGCATTTGTTTTTCTACACTTAGAAAATTCTGTCGTCAATTCTGTATACATTTAAGCCTAACAAACTACTGTGGAGGCCTTCCCCTGGCCCTCCTCCAGATACGTATTTCATGATTTGGGAGAAAATCCAAACTGACTTCTCAGAATAACCTAATTTTGATCTGTGTATGTTCTACATTGTACTGCACTTCCAGGCAAAGGGTTACTATGTCCTGCTCACACTCTCTCATGCATAAAATGTGAATATGGGAATGCCTAGTGGCATTCCTGCAGAGACCAGAAAATTCCGAGCGAAACTCAGGAGTTACTGAGAACTTATTTATTTATTTAAACACATACAGTCTCTGCGAAGTTGCTGCATTAAATATGACAACAGAAATAAAAGATGGCTACAGAACCACTTAAGACAGTGTATTGCTTTACTGAGCTTGCTATTCAACCTTGAGCCACGAGTGCTTTTGCAGCTTTACTTTTGCAGCTTTACAAGGGGAAAGTTGGACCAGACCCAAGCAAGGAGCTCCCAACCAACCCCTGGACTCAGAAGCAGCGTGCCAAAAGCACAGTGGGGTAAGGGGCTGAAGCCCATGATCAGACAACCACTTCCACCCCCAAACCAGCTGTCTCACCTATGTCTTTCTCCATCCCTTCCACCCTACATCAGCCCAGCTGTGGCCTCATTACCTCCGTCTCATGCACCATAACTAATATAGCTTTCCCAATTGCAGCCCTCCTTGCACACAATGGCAATGCCTGGAAAATTTAAATAACAACTTCACTATGCTCTTTTGCATGTTCCAGTTTTTCCAGAGCTACTGTCAATGCACCTGCATTGCACTGGTGGTACAGCCCTGAGGGATGCCAACGTTTCTGCCCCTCAATGTCATGCTTTTGTTGGAAGGGAACCTGGTAGCTTCTGTGTTCCCACCAAGGGAGCTGAACTTCAGCAAGGGCAGAGAGATGTTCTTCATGGAGTGAAGACAGAGGGAGGCCAACAAGCATTCCCCAGAACGACTCTCTAGCGCTTGGCTGCTGCTCTAAGCACCTATAAACTAAATGTCAAAACAGTTTTATCTGTCAGTTTTATTTATCTCCATTGTCGCAAAGCTCAGTGAGATATTTACTAGAGAAATAACAGAATAATAAATTATCCTTAATAAAACAAGTTTATTCTAAAGTACTGCCTCCGATCAGCGCTATTTGCTGTGGCATAAAATCGAACACGCGTTAGAAGTTTTCTGTGAGATTGCAGACAGCCTGGTTGTTATTCTCTCAACAATTTTAACTGACATGTATCTCGTACAAAGGTAGCAGGAAAAAAAAAGTCATCCTAATGCTTCCATATCAAAACAATCACACAGTTTCCTTTCTCTTTACCGTTTACCAAATACAACTGCACGTGTTTTCCTCTTCTTTGTGCACGGACTCAAGATAGGAGAAAATATTCTGTCTGAGACTGATCTGGGAAACATTCATACAGAGAGGCTGCCCTTCGGACACAAGGGATTACAGAAGTATTCCTCATGTACATATTAGTCAGTGGATAAAAAGAATTTGTAAAATCAATACACAGAAAAGAAACCTACAGAACACTTTTAAAAACAGATATTTTCCAATCCTTTAGCTACACATGCTCCAATTTCTAAAAATGCTGATCTGCATGTATTTAAATTCACTGAGTGCATACTTCTTTGCAAACAAGCTCTGCAATTATTTACTAACACTTCAAAAAGTTTTGATTCTAGCCATTTTGTCATCTTGAGAAAGGCAGGCTGTGTTCAAAGACTGCTGTAATACATCGTAAATAAGTAGTGACTTTATAGCCTCGAGTCCTCAAGAAGAAAGCAAGACCGGTCTTGATGGAACCTCTAGAAAAAAAAAAAAAAAGCCCAGTAAAACATCTAAAATCCCCTTTTGTCCAAAGAACAGAAACTACTCCATGGTAGGAAGCACGTCACTCATGTCTCAATTCTTGTGGCAGATTCTGGGAGTCACTGATGCCTACTTGGTGCAGCTGGTCACTGCAAAAATGACTGAAGCTAAGACCTATGTAATAGGCACACACATACCTAGGACTTACTATAACACTAAATAATTTGCCAGTGGGGTTTTTACTTGCTTTCACAATATTGTTTCTCCAGTTTTTGCTATGAAATTCTCTCAAATGGCACAAAAATGACTGAGAGAAAGAAACCTTTCCATGTTTCCCTTCCATCATCTCCAGTCTCGGCAAAAGAGAGTAGAGGTGATAATCATTACAGACTAAAGTTGCATATTAAGCCAGCTTCCTCCTGAAAGGAGCAATCCTAAAGAAAATCGATCAGGTAGTTTAAGTGCTTAATACCTAACAGAAGAAAAATCAGATCTCTTGGCTTTCTCTGTTCGATGTAAAATGCAGTTCAGGACTAAGCCCATTTCTTCCTTCAGCTAACGATTTTGAATATTCATGGCAAAAGAAAAGACATAAAAAGCACAACCCTGCTGAGTATGAATTTGCAGCTTGGTAACAGGCTTTAGAAGTTACCTTACAAAGTCTCTTCTCTCCTTCAAAAGAGGTCATCTCAGACGTTGCCAGGATATTCTGTGAGTTTTCATTGTTGGTGAGGTTGGATCATAGGACAAAAAGGCTCCCATACTTCATTAGATTTTCATCTTTAGTGAGATTTTAAAGTAAGTATGGTCTAAAAACCGTATATAGCATGCCATTCTCAACATAATATTATATACCATATGCTTATATTCCTTGACCCTGACCATGCCTGAAATCACAGACAGGAATTAGAGAAATGTAAGCTTGACTTTTCAGCCATACAGTTCTGCTTTCCCAACTGCATTTACAGTGTTTTCCCATCCTTTGGTTGCATTCTGCATTCTGGTTGCATTTTCACATAGAATGGATAATAAAAGATGTAACCACAACCACCTGGTTACATATTCAAATTAATTCAATCCAGATATAAATAGACTCAACATAAAAACATGAATTCACAAACTGCTGAGAATTCAGCATCTCAGTTCACTGCTGGGATTAATTTCTTTTCAACAGACTGGATGTCTAGAGAATACCCGTAATGCAGTAAATGAAAACATGTGTGTTACTGCCAGCAGTGAGAAATCATGAAACTGTAACTGATAGATATTAAAAAAACAGAAACGTGGTGGGAAACCAATGGCTTGGCAGTCACTGAAACAGGGAACAAGAAAGATAAAGCTAAAGATTCTTGTTTACAGCCATATTTCCCTCTCACTTAAAAATGAAATAAACATCGTTTCATACGGAGATAAATATGTGGGATATTTCTAGATAGCAATACTTCAAAAACAGAAGAGCCAGCTTTAAGGAAAAAAAAAGGTACCATGTATGAATTGTAAGAGTAAGCCTTGCCCATCTCCTGAGAATACAGAAAAAGTGTGTACCTCAGTGTTTAGAACAGAAATGTTTGCGTGCATTTTTATAAACCACGGAAGCAGCCTGGTTGCTTTATATTTTTTTCTTCTACAGATATCCAAAAAAATAATTGTATTTGGATTTTCTTAATATTTTTAACAGTAAGCTATTCAGGTAAAGGTCTGTATGGTGCTTTATAAACATCTAACTTTTAATTATTTATCTGACAGAAGTTGACAACAGCTTCTAACAGTATCAAATTATAATCTGTCTGGTGCTTGCATTTTTGGTGCTCTTCCTTTGTAGGGCGTATAAGAACAATCTCCAACTCCTACGACTGTACCTGCATATTTCTGACAGTCGCAGTGCACCTGCCATTCCAGAATTTAGGTCTGTAAACACCATCATGTACCAATGTGGAACAGAAGAATCTGACTGCAGCCTGGGAATGTAAAAGAGCACATTAGCTGCTGATGCCATCCATACTTCTACTTGCATTCAAAACAGCAACTACTGACTGTGTTAGTAGTTCAAGGTTAATGTGTCAATACCAATCAATGCAGTTAGTAACCCAGCACTTCCGGCTCACTAAAAACATTATTCAGAGCATCTGCAACGAAGATCTTCGAGCTGGCCGACTTCAGGCTCTTAGAACAAAGTTTCTGCAGTCAAGAGCCATTTACATTCCTGCATAGCACTTTGTACTTGCTAGCTGCAGGGAAAAAAAACACCACAAAGTACATTAAACAGAGTGGCTCTGAGTAAATGTTATGATTAATCAGAGACAGTTTATTGAATAAAAACATCCCAAACAAAGGGCACATGAGATAAACCCACAGTGCGGGTCTAGGGGACAAAGTACTAACTAAATAAGCGTTTGACAGATGGTTTTGTAGAGTATGAAGCCTCATCCCATGAGATAACACCAGCATTTCTAGATATCTTGAACTGTTAGAACTGGATGATAAACGCTTAATCTTTTCCAAGGAACAGCGCTGAAACATCCTTAATTCTCACATTAAAGGATATGGTTGTTTTGTGATTACTGCACTCAGCTGAGTCCCAAGAAACTACTACTTTTTTACAGCTTCAGTATAAAAATCTGTGTCACCTTTCAAACCACATCCCTTAGTCTCTTTTGTTTTGCAAAAGGTGAATGAAAGCAAAGAGAGAACAATTCCCTCTTCTCTGTACGGATTGGATTGCAAATCAGAAGATTAAGTAGGAACTTTCTGTCCCTGGCTGTACCTGCTGTGCCTAAAAGCACAAATCAGTGCAGTTCAGGTGTTTTATGGCATACTTTGTTGATAACACCAAAATGCACATAAGCATTTTCAAGGCTAACAAGCACTGAAAAGCATTTTGTAAAATTGATGCGTTAGGATGTTTCCATTTCTTTGATAAATTCCTCATTTTTGTCATGGCAGTCTCAAAAAAACAAAAACAAACAAAAAACCTCACCATTTAGAAATAAAAGTGAAAAGACACCTATAGATGTGCTAGCCCATAATGGCTTCTGGTAGTAATTCTGTTTTGTTTCAGAACAGATGCATGGCAATCAGCCCACCTGGTTCTATGCAGGAACTGGCTCAAGTGTCAAAGGTTTCAGTGCAGCCGATGATAGGTCCCTTTGAAGCCTCTCTGATAAGAGATCCTGACCTCCCAATTCACTTCTATCTTTATGTTCCACATGTGACAGGAGTTCAAATGCAGCTCCGTCCCTTAGCTCTTGGCTCACAGGAGTGGATTGTCCACTCCTAAGAATTCACTGGCAGAGCAATAAAGGTAGCCTCATGCATTCAGTGAGATTTTCTTTTCAGTACAACAGCCCTCGTGTCATGAAGTGAGGGCATGCATGTAGGGCCCTGAAGAACTACTGTCAGCACAGCCACCAATGACCCAGAAATTGGTAAATTCCTTAATTTCTATTCCATTCCCATCTCTCTCTGAACAGAGCTGGTCCCACACAGGAACCTTAAATCATCCAGGAGTCATCTCACACAGCCTCTCGAGGAATACCACCTCTCCTATTTTCGTACACGTAACAACAGGACTTGGCAGTACACAACATTCACTTGGAGTGCAGTAAAAATCTTGGAAGATGGTAGAGGACAGCAACTACCATCAGTGAGCAGGTCAGCTGTGTGAAATTAGCCATAACTACAGTGTATGCATGAAAAAGGTAAATGGAAGCAATTAATTGAAAAACATACTGTGAAGCAATTTAGGCTCCATTTTAAAGCAGAAACAGTACCAAGAATGCTGCTTGTAACATTATTTTGCGTGTTATCAAAGCAAATTCAAAGGTGTTCTCCCAGTTGCTCAGAACATCATAGCCGAATAGCCCGTTCAGCAAAAAGGATGTGTGTTAGACTCAGATGAGTGTTCTGAGGGAATAAGCAGGGCGGTGAGATGCTGGCACAGCTGCCCAGAGAAGATGAGGTGCCCCATCCCTGGAGGTGATCAAGGCCAGGTTGGATGGGCCCTGGGCAGCTGGTGGGTGGCAGCCCAGCTCAGGGCACGGGGCAAGGTGGGCTTTGAGGTCCCTTCCAACCCAAGCTGTTCTATCATCCTAGGACGTCTCCCAGATAGCTGTGTGTTGTTTCCCCCAAACACTTCCATGATGGAATTAAACGTAATCATCATAACTCTAAAAAAATGAAGCCACGGAGCAACTGAACTTAGGATTAACATAACTAAAATGATAAAGGAAAGGTTGATAGAGCTGGTACAGTTTAGCCTGGACATGAGGCTCAGAGGGATCTCATTAACATCTATAAATACCTGAAGGGAAGGTGAAGAGAGTACGGAGATGGGCTCCTCCCAGTGAAGCCCAATGCCAGGACAAGAAGCTGTGGGCACAAACTGTAGCCCAGGAGGCTCCCTCTGAACAGCAGGAGCAGTGCTGCACAGTGTGGGTGCCGGAGCACTGGCACAGGCTGCCCAGAGGCTGTGGGGTCTCCTCCCTGGAGCTCTCCAGAAGCCGCCTGGCCATGGCGTGGGCACCCTGCTCTGGGTGGTGCTGCTGCAGCAGGGGCTGCGACACAAGGACAGAGGGCCCTGCCCACCTCAGCCAGTCTGTGTTCCAATAATATTATATACTAATGTATACACGCTCGGTCTCTCATAGTATATTTATATAGTACTACTGTTTGATTGCAATAAAATCTGACTACTTCTGCTCAGTGATCTGGAATTTGAAACAGATTACTACACTGCAGGAAAGAAATGAGATATTTTCATAATCACCAGGTTTACTTGGCCTATTACAGATATTTTTTCAACCTAGCTTGCAGAGCTAGATTTGTTGCAGAAATCCACATTAGAGCTACCTTGCCCTCAGAAACAACCAACCATTTTTGTTTCCATTTCCAGTGACCAGTGCTTCTTGAGGTTTGTGAATTTGTTTGCTCCCATGCAAAAAGGGACAAAACAGACCCAGGCCAATATTTTCTCACTGCTCTTGAGCTTTTCCCATGTGGCCAGCAAGAGTTTGAGACAAACTGGCAACGCATTCCTGCTTTAAGTAGCTGCCCTGTTGTGAGAAAGTGCTGCTGCACAAAAGAACAGACGGAACTGGGATTCCAGCTGAATTTCCTTTTTCAGCAGGAGACATGAGAAGTCTATGACAACACAGCAACAAACTGGAGGGAGAGAGAGGTTTAAGCACTCTCAGCACTCAGATCAGAAGTAAAAATAAGCAATTAAGTTTCTTATTTTCTTCCTCCAAATGACATCACATGTAATTTTGTCAATCCCTCCTCAGATCTGATTCTTAAATCTACAATAAATTCTTTAAAATGCTATTCTTATCACATTCTTACTGCATACAGATTATTCAGTATCAAAATTGATGGTTAGATTTTGAAATAAATAAATAAATGGACAGATAAAACCACACAAAACCCGACACCCTACCTTTTTTCAGCAGGAAAACAGATCTAAGTGCCCACAGATTTTAAAAGATTGCATATGCAATCAATATCCTGCTTAACAGGATACCAAGGTCTTTGTGATGCAGTACCGGTTTCTGAGAGGGCTCAATGCATGTGTTTTGAATATCCCCTCCACAACCACAGATGTTTTCCTACAGCTGGAGTTCCAACCCTTACGCTTACTTTAAGGTAAGATTAGCCCTGCTGTGTATTCCTCTTTCCCCTCTTTCACACATAGATGGCTTTGAAGCCTTGAGCAGTTGGAAGTCTGAAAACAAGGGCTGAAATTCCTTCATCTTACTAAGAGAAAGCTGAGCTGTATTATTTCCTTCTTTTCGAAGCAACTGAAAACAAGTGAAGAAGCACCATAAACTTCCAGCCCTTCTCACAAGCTTTGTCCACTGAGCTCTACCAGCAGCTGAAGCAGGTCTGCAAGCTACAAAACAAATCTGCAAGCAAAAAAAACACACTATGCTAGACAGTTTCTTTTATTATCTCAGTTAGTAGCTACATCTACATTATACACATAAGGTATTTCTATATTTTTAATTACTTCCAGTGTGACAGTGCTTGCTCCCAATGGAAGTAAAGGAAAAACAGACTTCAGATGGACCTGCAAAAGGCTCACCCACCTCTATATAGTTCTGCTATTTTGAGGCACGTTGGCTATTTGCATCTAACACTGTCAGATAATCTTTAATCTTGTGAAGTAGACAAACAGCAACTAAGGTAGTGCTAAAAACAGCGGCCATTATAACAACCTATAATCTTAAACCAGTGCTGTAATCAGTTCATGTGGGGGTCAGAAGCATCATTTTAATTAACACATTTGATTCATGGTGAATGAACACACAAATATCAGAGTTTACTTCAATTCTGCCAGCTTGGGAAGGGACAGCAAACTGATACCAGCTTTCAAGTTTGGTTTTTTTTCTGAACTCTCCATGAGAAGTCAATAATAATAAAAATAATAATAATAATAATCAGGGAAAGCAATTCACAGCAATATTTCCTGCCCACCTTTTAAAAGTTCAATCTAGACCACACAGATACTAAGCCATCTTCATAATCAGAGACATGGGTCTTGGACAGTCCTGGACATGGATGTTTACTATAACTAAGCATTCAAGTGACTATAAATACAGAGTGACAGCACTGGAAGAGTTTGCCTAGAGAAGTTCTGTTGCACTCAGAAGCGGCCTGGACATGATCCTGGTCAGCCTGCTCTGGGTGGCCCTGCTTGGGCAGGAGTGTGTGACAAGATGACCTCCATCAGTTCCTTTCCAAGCTCAACTGTTCTGTGATGACATGAATGCACAATAGGTGTTAACAGGCAAAATTTCATAACATATGTTTCAGATAACCGTGGGGTACCCAAAACTACACCTCCAAAAACCCAGAGGGGTCTCAGCACTTATCTTTAATATCATCTTTATCTTCAGTACTTACAATACACCTGGGAGTTATAAAATCCAGTAGAGGTCACTGAACAGCATCTACACAGAACTCAAATCTGGATTGTCCTTTGAGTCTATGCAAGCCAGCAAGATCCCTTCATTACACTACTTAAAACTTCTCTTGCATTGACAACTTCAGTATGTAAATGAGGAGCTTCATTTTATCAGTTAATGGAGCACCCACATACTGTTTCTTGTGAGAGTTCATTCCAGGAAGCACATAGAGGATGACAGACTGGAAAACAATGGCCTCAGGTCTGGCTTGGTTGAGATGCTTGTAGTTCAGCACATGTATCCATTCCTGCACTAATTGGTTGTGGAGGGAAAACCCCTTAAAGCTGTTTTCACCTGCTTGCTTCTTTTGAAATGGATGATCAACTGGATAGTATCTCCTGTTGTTTCAAAACTTGGCGTAATGAAATGGTGAGCCCTGATCTAGTGCTCTCTCTCTGGTGCGCTTGCCAATTATAATGTGAATTTCTTTCTTTCCAATTATCTTTCTTGGTAGGCTACACCATCATCTGGACTTGAACTGTGCTCACTAGGAGGAGAAAAGGGTAATGAAAGAATATCCAAACTCTAAATCTTGTAGAACTGTTACATCACTATTTTCGACAGCGGGACACCTCCCCTGTGCGTGCCATTTCAAACAAGACAAATACCAGTGTAATTATTTTACTTGCTTGCAGCCCTTCAGCAGGCAGACTCCTAAGCTATCCCAAACCATGGAGGCTTTCAAGTGCTAATTACCCACACTAAAGTCAGTCCTTCGCCACTTTCCAGTTGGTAGCCCAGGCAGACTTGAAAAGCTTTCTTTCTCCTGTATTTTTGTGGTTAAGAGCCCACCGAGTTAAAATACTGCAGGAGTCTGTGCCTTCCCTCTCCCCCTGCAAGCACAGCAGGCGTGCTGCCAGCTCCTTCTCCTCGGCTGTGAGGGAGAATAAGAACATCCTGCTGCAGGAGCCAGCTGGCTACCTTCTCCTGTCAGGGACTTAATATACTTCCATAAAGTATTCGGCTGTTGCTGGATGAGAGACAGAGTGCTCCACAGTGCCTTCTTCAAACAGTCCTCTTTCTTTACTAGCACAGACTAAACGGATGAAAGAACCATATGCAAAGGAGCAGGAATGGGGACAGCAACACAGCCTTCATTCTTTGGATAATCAAAAGTCACCTCATTCATCTTAACCTTCAAGCTAAACATTTTCTAACCGGGACAAAGGCTCACATGATAGAAGTTCACACAAACTTGAACAACTTTCAAGCTACTTACAACTTTTATTGACTTCTCATTATACTTAGCTTAACCTTGGCTCAGTAAAAGCTTTCTTGCACCAATGAGGGAAAATTTTCCGCTCTCTTATAATGAACACAAGAAAATATTTCCAGTTCGGTTTTAAACATGAACATTCCCTTTCAACAACTCAATCTCAAACTTCACAGAGAAACTGAAAATGAAAGCAGAGAAGGAGAAGCAGTACTGGCCTCACCAATTCTGCTTTGATCTTTTTCAAGAATCACAAATCAGTCAGGACTGGAATTTCTGCTCCCAAAGTAGCAAGAAGCTTATCTTTTCAGTATTTGGAATTATGTTTTTGGTCAGCTCAGCTGGATGTTGGGAAGCATGCTCCAGCTGCTTTTGCCACCCTCCCTGCCTGCCTGGAGAAGACAGCCGGTCCTGTGGGAGTCAATGGGTCAGCACCCACCACACCACAGCATCATATACGTGGCAGTTCTGCCCTGGAAGAGCTAAAAGAGGGCAAGAGTCTAGGAGATGATTAGCTGAATGGGCTAGGAAAGTCATAGGGCAGCGACAGGCAGTGAGCAGAAGTGAAGCCAAGCAGCAGACTCCCTTTAGCCACCCGGGACGGAGTTCCTGGCTAGGGACAAAATCCTATATTCTGAGAACTCAAAACATTACAGCACCTCTCTGACAAGCAGGTTAAAAAAAAAATCAAAATAAATCCAAACTAGCATTTTCTTCTCTACCACGGCTGTTTTCAGAAGCTTGGGTTTCTTTTTAGATCTCTGCAGCTTGCAGCCTTCAAAAGTGTGGAGCTGGCTTAAGCTGACTTACATCACCTTGATGTTAAATTCATCATTTAGGTTTAGTTTTGAAAGTTAAGCAACCATTGTTTCAGTGTATCTGTAAATGCCTGTGTTGATTTATGGGTACAGACTGAGCAGAAAATGGCTTGAGAGAAGCTCTGAGGAGGATTTGGGGGTGTCAGCTGATTAAAGACTCAACATGAGCCTGCAATGTGTGCTTGCAGCCCAGAGGGCCAACAGTATCCTAGGCTCTATCAGGAGGAGTGTGACCAGCAGACTGACACAGGTGATTCTTCCACTTTACTCCACTTTCATGAGTACTCCAGGTGGGATCTGAGTCCAGGTCTGGGGGCCCCAACACAAAGAAGGACATGGAGCTGTTGGAGTGGGTTCAGGAAAGGACCATAAAAATGGTCACAGGGCTGGAGCACCTCTCCTATGAGGACAGGCTGAGAGAGCTGGGGCTCTTCAGCCTGGAGAACAGAGGCTGTGGGGAGACCATATAGCAGCTTTCCAGTACCTGAAGGGGGCCTGCAAGAAAGCTGGAGGGAACTTCTTAAAGGCATACAGGGACACAATGAAGAGAAACAGTTTTAAACTGGAAGAGGATAGATTTAGATTAGATATTAGGCAGAAATTATTTGCTGTGAGGGTGGTGAGACACTGGAACAGGCTGCTCAGCGAGGCTGTGGATGTCCCCTCCCTGGAGGCATTCAAGGCCAGGCGGGATGGGGCTTTGAGCAACCTGGTCTAGAGGGAGGTGTCCTTGCCTATATCTGGGATGATCTTAAAGGTCCCTTCCAACCCAAACCATTCTTTGATTCTATGATTTGGTTGGTTGGGGATTTTTGTTTTTTGAGTTGTTGGGTTTTTTTTTTTTTTGCTTTAACATATCTTTAAACATTGTAATTTGTAAAACATCTTTCTTCTGATATCTATATTGAACCTGCAAGAAAGAAAATCAGCCAGTCTTTCTCCTTCTGCCATTGCACATGTACAGAAAGGCACAGGAAGTTATGCTATGGCTGCACATGCAACTTCACAGCTGTATCAACAACTGTGCCTTAGCAGTATCTTAACTACAGCTTTTGGTACAAATTAATCATATTAACATAGAAAACTTGCAATTAGCAGTAATTTTTAAGAGCTACACCATTAACTCACTGCTATGCCTAAGTATCTGGTAGGAGGCAACTGAACATGGGAATGAGGGTGGGATCCTGACTCTAGTTCTGGCACTTGACTACACTGTGCAGTTACTGCTGCTTTGTCATGCTGCTCCTTGAAGGGCCTCAGTCATGCTGTGCTGTTTAAGACATGAATGCATCTGATCACCAGTGCATCAAGCACATGGAAAAAAAAAATACATCTGGGAAGTTACATTTTTATAAAAACCCAATACAATCTCCCTCTCCATTTATTTGGTTTCTCAAGATATCCTGTTTTCCCAACTCTCCCCCTCCTTCTTCCATCACACTTTTGCAAGCAAACACCAAGCAGATTTCTCCTCCTAGAAATGGACCCATCCTCTTCACAAATCACTCTGCTACTCAGACAGTGACTGAAGAGATTATTATTCACTAAAACACAGTCATTCCCAGTAATAACAACTGGCTCATTTTTGTGATGCAAATTAAGTAGAACAGCTGAAACCTTACAAAACAGAGATAAAGGAAACAAATGGATCAGTTTAGAGTAGGAAAAACAAAGTGAAATGAAAATGAAAACCGAAGCCACCAATAACTTCTGCTCACCTGAAAAATACCAGTGAGTGGCTCTGATGTCCATAAAGGACAATTAAGTTTCCTGTGAGTGGTGCTCAGATGTCAGTGGGAGAGGGGCATTATTTATCTGTTGGAATTACCACAATACAGTCAAACTAGCCAGGCATCAGAAAAAGAGAATTTAAAAGTTCACAAGTAAAACGTGAACAGAATCAAGAATATCTGTTTTTGTTATTTATGTAGTCCTTTCATATTACTTAACAGTCAGACTGACAAGCTCTATTTCATCAAAAATTCTACTTTTCAAATAATTACGAGGCCATTGCTAGTGAATTAATGAAGTTCTCAGGTGCTGAAGGAGGTAATTTTAAGTTTAACTTTCAGTAACATACTACTGAGGTCTCAAGCTCTGTTGTTTTGTTTTTCTTATAGCATCATAGAATCATTAAGGCTGGAGAAGACCTCTAAGATCATCTAGTCCAACCACACGCCTACCACCAACAATGCCCACCAGCCATCTACCTAAATGCTATATCTACCCTTTCCTTCAACACTTCAAGGGACGGTGACTCAATCACCTCCCAGGGCAGCCTGCAGCAATGCCCCTTCCCCTCTTGCAAAGAAGAAATTCTTCATACCCAAGTTGAATCTCCCCCTGTTGCACCTTGAGACAAAACTAGCATTACAACAACACTTGCTAGAACCAAAGCATGAAAACACTGTTTCATCAGTGCTCATCTACAGAATACCGTGCTCTGTGGGCAAACGGGGGTTGTGAGTTCTGAAAAATGTCCACCAAAAGAGGATTGCCTTTTCTGCCTTTCCAAACCACGAGAAATTCCATCCTACATTAAAGAAGTTCTGACTGAGAAAAAAATACATAATCAAATCAAAACACATGCAACCATTCAGTTCTGAAGAAACTCCCTGCACTACACACGTTAATCTACCATAATTTCTTTGGTCAGCTTTGCTCTGATCTGTCTTTTTCAAACATTTTTACACGTTCAAATACATCACGTATGTAGTTAACTGACAATTTTATTTTATTTTATTTTGTGGGAGATGCAATGAAATCTTCTGGGTCCATATTACAAGGGATCTCTGACGTTGAAATAAGCCCTTCTCATTTTCAAAATGACAACACATTTATGTTTGAAACACAACTACATCTACATAGGAACTAAGTCACTTCAGTGCATCAAAGGTGTTAACTGATCCATCAAAGGATCATTCCCCTGGACCAAGAAAATGCTGAACTGTTTCCTCTGTAACCTTTTCCACCTCTCCTGGCTAAACTGTATATGTGATCTTCCCTGTAACGAAACATAAGCAGTACAGATTGGAAATGCTCTGCAGAGAGGTGACCTTTCCTCTGAAAGGCACATACCTGTTTGGAGTTATTTACTTCATGGAACAGATACAAAAAGGAACACCAATGCAAGACTCGGCTTATGTTAAATGAAACGAGACCATTCTCTCTTAATTCTGTTTCACTATTAACAGCAATCTAGTTTGACTTGATTCAAAAAGTTTGAAAATCTATCAGCTCCGCATCTGGTGTAAATCTAGAATATTTCATGACATTTTCAGCATTTTGTTGTTGTTGACTTTTTACAGCAGCTACAGCTATGAAATCTCCCCCTGCTCACAAATCCTGCTTCCCTGCAGCCTGATGTTTCTGCCTTGCTTTTCCTTCAGACTGTCAGAATTGCCAAGCTGAACGTGCTGTGACACAACCAGCTATTCCAACCATCTTTACTCCACTTGAATTTTATTTTTAGAAGTCTCCATAGACTTTCAAAGGACACAAATACAAAATAATCCTTCAGTGTGAAGTAAAAAATTAAAAATTCAAATGGTCTGACAAACTCTAGAACAGAAGAAAGCTTAGGACATGTCTAATTTATGAATGATAGTTCATCTACCATGGGTTAGATAGAACAGGACCTAGATGACAGAAGGGAATAAAACCAAGCATCAGTACTATGCAACAAAGCACTAAAATACCACAAGTCCTCTAAAAGCAAAAGATGTTCCCTTTGGGCATGAAGTAAAAGCTTCAGAAAATTACACAACATCCAAATACAAATACTGTCCACAATCTACTAAGTGGAAATAATTACAAATAAGCTCATTGAGAACCACATGAAGGTATTAAGGTAAGAGAACAGCACCAGGATTACAAAAGCAAGGCAAATTGAAGAGCAAAAGAAGAAAGGACTCCAGGATCAATCAGAAAACTAGGTGAGAAGGTAACAATCAAAATAACAAGAAAAATTGCCTGCTGCTGTGTATTGTATGAATATCTTGCCAATGCAGCCAAAAAAGCCAATGGCCTCCTGGCTTGTATCAGGAACAGTATCGCCAGCAGGAGCAGGGAGGTGATCACCCCTCTGTACTCAGCACTGGTGAGGCCATATCTCAAGTGCTGTGTTCAGTTTTGAGCCCCTCACTGCAAGAAAGACACTGAGGCCCTGGAGGATGTCCAGAGAAGGGCAACAAAACTGGTGAGGGATCTGGAGCACAAGTCTTATGAGGAGCGGCTGAGGGAACTGGGATTGTTTAGTCTGGAGGAGGCTCAGGGGAGATCTTATTGCACTCTACAGTGTCTGAAGGGAGGTAGTGGGGTCAGCTTCTTCTCCCATATAACTAGTGATAGGATGAGAGAAAATGGCCTCAAGTTGTGCCGGGGGAGGCGGGGGGGAGTGTTCAGCTTGGATATTAGGAATAATTTATTCTCTGAAGGAGTGGTCAGGCACTGGAATGGCCTGCCCAGGGAGGTGGTGGAGTCACCATCCCGAAGGTGTTCAAGAAACATTTAGATGTGATACTAAGGGATACGGTTTAGTGGGCAATATTGGTGATAGGTAGACGTTTGGGACTGGATGATCTTGGAATTGTTTTCCAATCTTGGTGATTCTACAATTCCATGAATATATGCATCCACCAGTAAGCCATCAAAAAGCAAACTGGCACTAAGTTATAATTCACCATTTGCTTTTTATATTCTGGCAGTGTTGTGTTTGTGCAATTTCTATCAGTTCAAGCCTCCTTTTAAGGAATGTGAATAAGAAAGAGAGATACTGTAATCTACTTCTGCTACTGCTGTTTGTATTTGTTATCAGGCATTTGATGTGTGTCTCACACATCACTTTTCATTCAAAATTGACATATTTATCCAAGAATGACTTTAACACACTAGCCTTATTCGGATAGCTACAAAGACCTTGGCAGACATTTCCAGCCATGCATTTTATGTGATTTATGCATTGTCATGTAAAAGGCAATATTTAATTGTGTGTACGTGCTGTAATCACAGCCTTGTCAAGGCATCGCATTGGAGCAAGGGAAACAAGCTGACAGTTAAGCAGCCTTCTACTAAGCCTTCTAAAGACTTTTCAGCCTGGGAACTGGTTGGAACCCCTTTAAATAGCACCACATTTGTCTTGCAGGTGCATCTGGATGGGAATTTCACTATCCCATTACAGAGAGATTCTCTAGTTCTATGGTGCAGATCTAAAAGTGATAGACTCTTGTTTCTTCATACGGCCCAATACATGACTTGTAGTAACAACATCCTAACATTCTGCTAAGGAAGGAAGTCATCATCACAAGGAAGGTGGTTGAATACCTAGGAGATACTTCCAGAATCTTTCTGCCATTAGTCTGGACAATATGAGTAGCAAGAAATTGAACCAGCAAAGGAGCTGTGGAAAGGCAAAGAAGACAAGGAGAATAAGCAATAAAGGGTACATTTTAGTGCCAAGCAAGGAAGCACTAGAATGCAAACCAGTATGAAGTAAGATACTTATACATTATAATGGTTGGAATACCCTAGCACTATTCTTCTTTCTTCTGTCTTTGCAGCTTTGTATGACTATGGCAGCTTCACTCAAAGTTGAAGCACTGCCAGGACAATCCTGCACCTTTCCTCCCATCCTGCACCTTTCCTCCCACCTTTCCTCCCATTTCAAAGTTGAAGCACTGCCAGGACAATCCTGCACATTTCCTCCCATTGATCCCATGAGGCATCAACCTCATCTTGTAATAAGCAGCAGGTTCCAGCTAGGCTGATGAAAATGAAGCTTTTTATGCATGATTGGCCCTGTGAGCTGCTTTACCACAGGGCCAGACAAGCATCTCTGCCAGTGCAGCAGGGAGACAGGTCAGTGCCACCTCTAGCAGCTGCTGAGGCTGTGGCTCCATCAGCTCACAGCAGCCCAGGCATCCTGCAGACACAGGGAGCTGGAGAGGCTTTGTGGCAGAGTTGAGGTCTGAAGAAAGAAAAAGAGCAAGATTATGCCCACATGATCATCAGGCATCAAGCCCAAAGACTAATATCCCAAGCTAAATGGCACAGAAAGACTGCATGCAGAGCAAGGAACCAAGAGCAGACAAATAAACCTGTAGAGAGGCACTTCAACAGATTGTGTTATCACCAGGCAAAAATTGTTAACATGTGACCATATACAACAGACAATGCACTGAAAGGGAAAGGAACAGGCAATATATGAAATTGTGCTACTATTTTATTCTGTGCTGCTCAAGCCTTTGTTTATAAAAATAGCTATTCACTCGGTTCAAAATAATGAAGAAAGCAACTGCAAAGGGATTCTGCGATAAAAGCGCCTTCATCTCTCAAACAGGTGAGAGAATAAGTTACAGGGAGCTTTGCTTTTACCTGAAATTCAAGTTACTGAAATTCAGTGCTCTGAGTGGCCATTCACTGAGCTGTGCGATATAATCACATACCAGTAATACTTCACATCTGATCCCAAGTTCCTTGATCTTTTGCTCAAGCTTTAGTGCAAAAGCATAAGCTGGGTGTGCTTTGAAACGCCTGAAGTCTAACATGAGATTGTACTCTTGCAAAGCATCATCCTTACACTGCCACTCTTTAGCTGCAGACAACACAGCCATTTAAACAATCGCACTCGAGTGGAAGGGGGAAAGGAGGGAAGAAAGGAAGGGAGGGGGAAGGCAGCTATTTTCTCCCAGAAGCTTATCTAGCTCATTTATTATGTCCCTGCAGAGCATATGGCTAAAAGCAAAGACAACTGTTTTTCATACAGAACTTAAAGAAAATAACCAAAGCTTGACCACCTTCTCCAGCAAAGAATGGGCTTAAGTAAATAAACGATGGTATGCATTTGCACCACTGAAGCACAGCACTAATGCATCATTCCTCCAAAGCATGCTTTACTTTGCAGCTTCTCCATTATAACCAGGAGACAGAAAAGCAGCACTATGGCAGGTATTACATACCCACCATCATAGCTGACTGGCTACCAGACACAGAAAAGACTCACCACTTCCCATGGATGGGACTAGAAGGAAACAAAATACACAACAACTTAGGTGCCTAGATGATAAATGAAGATCAAACTATTGCCCTGTGTTCCCCTTATGGGGATATACAAGCAACTCCAGGGAGCAATTAATCTTGTCCTAAAACACAAATCTGAGTCAGGCATGATGAACAGCCTGTTGAAGGTACGATGTTTTCATCCTTAGCTAGGAAGCAATGAGTGATTAGCTGAGAATCTGACATCAAGTTTTAAAATCTTTAAAGCCAGAACAGACAACTCTCACTCTCAGAGGGGAGGAAGAAGCAGACAACAGCTCAGCTTCCCTCCTTCTTCTGACCCAAATCAGAACATCCCTCCCAACACACCTTGAGCTGAAAATGAGAGAATCCAAGAATCCCCAAGGCTGGAGAAGACCTCCAAGATCATCCAGTCCAACTGCCCACCTACCACTGATATTACCCACTAACCATGTTCCTCAGTTCAACACCTAAATGTTTCTTTAACACCTCCAGGGATGGTGACTCAACCACCTCCCTGGGCAGCCTGTTACAGTGCCTGACCACCCTTTCCAAGAAGTTTTCCTAATATCCAACCTGCATTTTCCCCAGAACAACTTAAGGCCATTCCCTCTTATCCTATTGCTACTTATGCAGGAAAAAAAGGCCAACCCCACCTTACCACAACCTCCTTTTCAGGCAGTTTAGAGAGCTATAATGACTCCTTGCCACATTGGTCTCCAGTCCTTCCAGTAGTGACCCCACTCACCCACGCAGTCTGAAAATGCAGTGGATTTGTTAGCAATTACACATTCCCACTCATTCCATTCATTCTACAGAATACTATAACAATCAAACCAACAAACTACTCAAAACAAATATTTCAAAAAACCCAGCATTTTAAATAGTCTGCTGCTTCAAGTTATAGAGTTTCGCTTCCAGATTATTTTTTCTTCCATTTTCAAAAGCATGTAAATTGTTATCACAAGTAACCAAAAATCTCTGCCTTTCAACAAAGACATTCTAATAATCTTTTACTGGGTGTTTCCTGATACTCTTCTGTGAAAAATGCAACTGAAGTGTTTCAGAATTAGAAAAAAATCTTTTTCTTAAAATTTCAGAACATCCAGTGGGGCTGGGGGGACAGTCAGTGAATATTTAAATGCTTGATGTCCACTGGTAATAGTCCGACTGTGACAGACTGATAATTTCAGTCATGTGAAGAAAAAAAAGTCTCAGGGTGACAAATAACTGACTTCTGAGCTGCTGTTCATTTCCTAAGCCAGAAAAAAAACGCAGTTCATATAACAGTTGAAGCTGTCCAAGAAAGCATAAAACACTGTTTCATGTTCCTGCACTGCCTTATTGTCTGATGTCCTTTTTAAATCACTGTTTTATTCCCTGAGAAACAGTAATGGTTATAATACATGCATTGAGGAGAGGGGTAAATATCTAGGACAGAGCAATTACCACAGCCCATAAATGTTATGGGAAATAATGTATGCATTTATAAAACCTAGCTGAAATTTCTAATAGAGTAACACAATGCCTGTGCAAATTTATAAGGTAGCACACGTAACGTTTGTTGTTAAGTACTGAGTGTTTTTAACATTAAGCTATTCCTGACATACATATACCAGCCTGAAATTGGCTAGGAGTACTCTCAATAAAAGGTACTTTCCCCACAAAGGGAATATGAGCCGCCTTTATATGGTTGCACAAACAAGCAAAACCAGCCAACCAAAATCCCCACACCAGAACGTGAGCCTTAAGAAAAACAGCCCGAGCAGGATTATGAGGTCATTTTTTCTTCAAAAGTCTGAGCATGAGGCACAGAAATTCCCCGCCAACACACAACATCTGAACTCCAGTGGAAGATAAATACTTGCAGACCAAGACTGTTTGGTCTTTATTCTCAGGTATTCTAAAGGAAGTCTTTTCTCTTCTACTGAGAAAGGAAATAGAAATAAAATGTTTACAGCTGACGTTTACTAAGGATTATACCTTCGCCCAGCTTTCTATTAAGAGATTCTTTTCGCTTAATAAACCAGGTGTTAATCCCTCAATGTGAATGACATTTTCCAAGCCTGAGTATTTCACTAAGCCTGAACACATTCATAGGGAAAGACAGTTTACATAAGACAGAAAACAGATGTTTAATAAACTGTGGTAATCTGACAGGCAAGCATGTTTTGGTCTTTCCAAAAGACAGCCACAACAAGGCAGCAGCTATTTTCTTTCAGACACAATAAAGAGAAGTGTGGTTTGTTTTTAATTAAAGAGACCAGAGCTTAACTGAAAGAAGAACCCTCACCTCCGGTGATATACTCTGATCTCACCTTTGATTCTAGAGGGGAAGAAACAGCTCTGACTTTCTATTTAGCACCAGTACTATCACTCCATTCAGATCAGCACCATTCACCCACGGACTCTGATATGACCAGTGACAGGCATCATGTCAGTCGTGGTTAAACCCGCTCTGAGTCACTGAGTCATCACAGCAGCTTCACATGAGAATCTGTCGTGCCTTCGGCGTTACCTGGAAGGGAACAGCTCTGATTCTTTCAGCTCATGAGTAGTTTTCAAGCAGATTCTGTTTATTTTTATAATTGGCCCAGTGGTATAAACAATGTAAATGCCATAGTGGCATAAACATTAAGGTGTTTCCCCCCCCCTTCCAGAACGATCTCCAGTAAATACAACCATCAATTATTTTTCACTGTCCTTAAAAACTTAATTACTTATTGATTTAAACTGGTTTGAACCTCCAGGAGAGACCAGATAAAAAAAATAGGAAAATACTTTATTTTTGCTTTTTTTATATATAGAAAATCAACTCCATTCTCTTCAAACTAACTAGATCTAAAACTGAACAGAATACAAGCAGAACTGTACATTCCTACATCTCTTGTATAGTACACAAAACCTGTTGTGTTTCATAAGCCATACAGTTGAAGTGCCTACCGTTCAACAAAATGCTCTACATCTACCTAGAAATGATTCTCACTATCTGTACACATTAGAAAAAATGCTCTTCCTCCTTCACGTTAGTCATTTTGGTGAAAGCTGTTGTCCTTTCACATAGTGGAATGAAAGACTGCATTTGCTCACTTCATCAGATGGTCACAACTCAGCCAAACATCAGGTGAAACGAGACCGGTGCAATTTGGATCTCTGAGTACCTCCAGTTAGCATATCTAAATATTTTTTTAATTTTTCAGCATGTATAGCCTAATCAGAAGGCATACTCAAAAGCAAAAACTAAGAAAAAAAAAAGAGACAAAAAAGTGATTACGTATTTTCACACAGCCCATTCAGAGCCACTACCACAGCCAACGCCTCCGAGCACTGTGTGAGCATTAGCCTTGAGCAAGCAGCCTGATTTTCAGGCATCTATTACTGCAGCTGAAGCCAGCTCTTGTCTGAGAGTTCAGGACGGAATAATAAAGGTACAGAAATTCAGTCTTAAGAAGCTGAATAACTTTGAAGTACTTCTTAGAGCATAACACAGAGAAACGTGCTTGAGAAGCTAATTGACAAATTTTATGCTTCCCTTTCAAATTAAAGGTAGTCAATACAACGTTAACAAAATATCTGAGAAACTAATGTGAGCTGGACATGGTATAATTAGATAGCACCAACACTAATACCAAAACCTGGTCAAGACTTCTCTGTGGTGAAAGAGAAACGACAGTAGTTACTTCATTTTTAACCAGCCCAAAGAGCAGCAATGCTGGTGAGAGGAGTGGAAGTAGGTCGTGTTTTTCTTTTGTTATATACAGAGCAGACAGAAATCTCAGAGATTGTGCTCTAATAAATAGGTTATTTGCATATGGTGGGAGGAAACGTATTGCCTGAGTGCAATGAGACTGAATCTTGCCCACTGGAAGATAATTAAAACACGAAACCCATAGAACACAGGAAAAGATCACATGGACTAAGACTGTTCCAGTTTTAGCTAATGGGTAGACTGACAATACAACAAACAAAATTCTACGAGTAGCAAGGAAGGAAGGCTAGGGAGATGGATAGTCCCAATTATTTTACTTCTGTCTCAGAGGTCACAAAGGAGAAGCACTAGCATCAGTTTCTATTTTTACACAGAGTTCACCAGCAAACAGTAAAGTGGCATGACAAACTTCATGCCGTCCCACAAAGCACAGAGTAAGCAGCCATAAAACCAGCCAAAGTTTGGTTTGTTTGCTTACAGAGAAAATAATGTCCAGGTAAACTCCTGAAATTGTGAAAAACATGACAGCTTATCGTCATACTCTATTTGGAAGGTTCAGCCAGGAGCCCAAGTTTTGGAAAAAAGCAGTTCAGACCTTCAGTCATGCAAAATACTTTTACTTCACTAAAAAGCAAATGCACAGATGTGCTCAGGCATAGATGTTTAACATCTCCTGCTCAAAGCAGTATTTGCAGCTCCTTCGTAAAATATTTTGTTGAAACAGCCTCACTTCCTTTTTTCTCTGCATACTGCACCAATCTGGTCATAAAGAAAAAAAAAAACATACTTATGAATGACAACATGGCTTTTCCAACGTGAATAAACGTCCCAATTAGTGTGCATTGAAAACAAAAACTCAATTCTGTGAGATGGGACTAAAAAAATTAATGCCCTTTAGAGTAGGCTGAAAATCATGTTTATAGCTTCATTTGGCAACACAGAATGTGAAGGCAAAAAGCTTTAGAAATCTGCTCCAAAGTATGTTAGAATGGAAGCATCCTGCAAATTTCAGAAGCTTTGATTTTAAAACCAACTGGACTCTCATTGAGTGGACGTAGCTATGAAATAAATGCCTGAGAAAATATTCACATTGAAGTGATCTGAACTGTTGTTACAACCTAGGTCTTCCAGAAGCCACTTAAGTTTATAAACAGAGTGTAATCTGGGAATCCTCTAATACTGAAGGTGGAAAAAATGCTTTCTCAAGCTGCCAGAAGCAAAGCTAGAGTTACACAGCTCTCCTGCAGCCACCTGTTACTCACGTTTGCTTCTACACAGTTTAATGAAAGGGATTTGATCTGAAAATAGTTCCTACTGAATGTTTGTTAAAGAGCATCATCAACTTTAATTAATTGTGTCATTTCCCAAGAGTTTTTGAAAGCTTTTAACAGCTGGGAAAATAAAATCATCATCTATCATCTGTCATCCTCGAGCGTTCATACTACATACAGTAAGCAGTAGAATTCTCACCAGAATCTGCTCTTTTAAACTATATCTGTATTTTTGGACAGCAGTGCGTACTCCAAAACTACTGATGTTATTCTGCTCACTGTAGATACGTGATAGACGTTCTGAAGGGTGCAAAACCATAACAAGCACCATAACAAGAAACATCTTACAAACAATTAAAACTTAATTTTTATGCGTCTTTTCCTAATCATAACTCTTTCAAGTTTAATACGGGGATAACATTACACCAGCAAGCATAAGCAGTTTTATGCAGCATGATACACGTGAGCTCTATACATCTTGCTGGTTACCCCCCATTTCAAAGAAGGGAAAACTGAGCCAACAAGGCATGGAGGTTACCATGGCAACATAAAACACACGTAACAAAGGATGAAATTTGAACTCAGGTTTCCAGTTTCCTATTCACTGAACATCGAGAACTCTGGAACACATACATTCCTGTACTCTTCCATAACAGCAGCAGTGTTTGACAGCCTTACTGTATTAATCACCTGAGCGCAGCATGTTAAGGTCATTAGTGGTTGCTAATAGATAGTATAAAACATCACTTTTACTTGTATCAAAATTAATTCAAACTAGTTCTTCTGATCACGCACACACACACAGAAAAGCAGTTGTAACTGTCTGCACACTTGGCAAGTACAAACCTAGATTAACATCAGTGTGCAGTGACCACAAAAACTTTAGATGGGGAAGCTTTGATTCTTGCCCTGCCCTCATTGCATGTGTGATCACTTGGTGCCTGTACAAGTGATAAATAGGTGATAACATTGATGATTTCACGTTATCACTATAAGAAATCACCAGGGGGGGAGGAAAAGTAATATAAGCATCTAGTGCTATGATTTACTAGATCAAGTGCACAAGAGCACCAAGGAAATGCATCAAATGTTCAGAAAGTAGGAGAAACCAGTGATGTAATATATGAACGGATAAAAATAACACCCAAAACATTCACTTCCTGTTTAGGCAGAAACCAGATACTGTAATTTACAATTCACTTAACTGTTCAACATTATTCTGTTGCATCATCACATATATTTAACACTGATATAACTGCCATTTTCTCTACAAGATGCCATTAACCAAAAAAATTGCAGAGCTGAAATAAAACAAAACAAAACAACTGGCTTTAAAGCACCCAATCCTCATATCCTTACCGGAACATCAAAAGTTTCTTGTGTGTCATCCAACATCTGAATTTTGATGGAGATGAGTTTTCCTGGAGGTGTCATAGGTGGTTTCTGTCCATGCTCCAAGGTACTGATCCCAGCGTTCTCCTGAGCTCCTAAGCGGGATCCTGCTGTTGGTCTCTGCTCTGTTTCACCCATGTTTAGAGAGAAATGTTTCTTATATCTGATAAGGGAATAAAGGCAAAGAAGACTGTATCACTTATAAGTAACAGCTGTTGCATGTAAGCATTATGATATATGCACTTAAAACCGATAAACCACCACATGACCCTTAGCATGAAGTAATACTGCTATAAATATATTTTTATGTATCACACGTGGACAGGAAAACCAGACAAACTTCATACTTTTCAAAATACAGAGGTGAATCACCTGCTGGGGACGGGAAGACAGTCTGGCTATGCTACCACACAATGAGAAAAAAGAAATACGCCTTCTCTCGGAAAACACAACAAGACCATGTTGGAAACAAGTAGATACAATCTATATCACAATTTCTATATCACTAATTTGATATACTTGCAAATCAGGCTGTTAGCAGCCAAAGCCAGGGCTCCCAGACCTGGGTGGAAGATGAGGAGAGCAACTTAGCGCCTCCCAAGCACCATTCCCTCCTGGCCATATCAGCACTACTTCCTTCACTCCTTGCAGTCTCCCCCAGTCCTTTCGCACTTCTACATTGCTTAAGGCTCAGTGAAGCAAGAAAGACAAAGGGGCACAAGATGACCTTAATTAAATGGCCTCAATATCTTGTTTTCTTCAGGGATCAGTTCTGCTCTAGAATGAAAAGCCTAATGCAATCCCAGTGGTAGGTCAAGGTCTGTGAGAATAGGCCACGGGAAGTCTAAAAAAGCCAGAGCAGCGTCACTAGTTGGGAAAAACACAGTTCCCCAGCCTTGCTGTGGTTCCTCAGAGAGCCCTGTAAGCAAGGGAACCTCAAGGAATGTTCCATGCTGACGGAAGGCTCCACCAGTACTAGTTTGCCAGCACAGCTCACTGAATGGTGATATCTTCGTGGTATCCAAGGAAAGAAACCTCAGGAACTGGCTCACTAATCTTGTTTTCATGCAGCTCCTGCACTATGTTACGCAGTGCATCTCTGCCAAATAAATACTCTATCCTAGAAAGGGAAACGAGCTCCAACAATGATTCAGCGTGATTTTTCATTAACTGGCACAGCTTTCAACCTTCTTTTTTAATTCAAGGATCATTAGTTTTACTTGTCAAGTCTTACACATCACACCAGAGTTTTATTTCAGTTTTTCCCCCCTCTGTCTTTTGACATTCTGGCTAGGTTTCTGATGTAACCTGCTGCTACTGTCTATTTGTCTTTCTCAGTAATTACATTTCCATACCCTGTGACTTTTATATGCTGATCAATGACCATTAAAAAAAAAAGAAACATAGAGCACACACAAAGGATGGAAACATAACTTTCCAGCCAAACAGGGGCACAAGAAGAGTATTCCCATTCACAGCCTGATTTTACTCTGAGGTTAAAATTATTGAGAAGCCTCTGGGAAAAAAAAAGCACAATACAGTCTTATGTAGTGAAATGTCTCACGAGTTCTACAGCATACTATAAAGAACAGTGGTATAAAGTACCATGTAATAAGATACCATAAGGAGGGAATAAAAACAACCCTGTCTTCAGCAGGATATATATATTTACTGCACATCACTCTTCCACTTCCTGAGTGATCTGTTCCCACTGACTTCAGTCAGCAAGCAGCTTGGGGTAAAAGTTTCTTAAACAGTGCTTTGATTAACAGAGAAGAAGTAATGCAATAGCTGAGAAGGCAGAGGATGAAAAATTAGGGACCACACACTTCTCCATCTCAATTCAATAGGCACAAGTGAAGAAGAACTGAAAGTCAGTGGGAAACGTACAGGTTTGCCCACAGAACAACACAGTACATCACCACAAACTGGCGACTTCTGCAATGAAACAGCACTGCCTGATCACCAGGCTGAAAGAGATGCTGCTGCAACCACCCAAGAGCAAGCCAAATAGCAGTGAAGCAAATGCAATTCAATTTTCATCAACTGGCACTGTGATCTAAAACATAAATGGAATGGATTCAATTGATTTTATTATTTAAAATTAATTTAATTAAAACCTTGTATGAGACAAGAAGCATCAACAAGAAAGCTGCAGTTGAAGGCAGGAAGACAAAAGACAAAGCTGCACAGCAACACTCCGGGTATACTTGTCTGACTTTCCTGCACCTAAGTACGCAGGAAAATTTAAGCACACACTGTCTGGAAATGCCACTACACACAAAGGTACTGTTCTACAGCCTTGCTAATTCAAAAGCTGTTTTGAGAGCTTTCCTGAAGTCACCATATGCCATATACAGCACCAGTACTGAAGAAAGGGCCCGCACAATGGCTGTGTTATAACAGCAGTCTTTGGATAGTTATATTTCATACAGACAAGGGAAATATGTTCTATTCATCAAATCCAAAATGGGGGAATCAATAATCCAGTGCAATTCAAGTGATACCGTTAAATAATCAACATCAGGAAATATTCTGGAGTTCACACCTTTCAGAAGATGTTCTTCTGACTGGATGATCCAGTGGCCCACACACATTCAGAAAGGCAAATACACTTGGTGAAACACGGAAAAAGGATCCAAGGTTAGGAGCCAAAAGAAACATGAAGGAAAAGTATAAGCCAAACCACTTTACATACATAGCTGAGAGGACTTTTATTATTACTATTAGCAGTTCATAATATAAAAACTCTTTTAATATAAGAGGGCTGCTCGCAAAGTCAAGCCCTCCATTTTAATATGTTGGCCCATGACGTCAGAGGCAGATGATGGTAGTATGGCAGTAGAGGGTGAACCTTCCTGCCAGTATTCCATTACAGGCTGTTGTTGTGTGACAGATGGCAGCAGAGGGGCAGTCTGACAGAAAGGCATCTCACTCGGAAGTGTGTATGAAACAAAGGGGTGTCACTGAATTCTTCCATGTGGAAAAAACGGCAACTACTGGCACTCATTGACACTTGCTGAACATAATGGAGATAAACAGTGGAAGTGAGCACAGTGAAGTGGTGAGCTGTGCAGCAACAGTGACATGAAAGACAAGCCACGTTCTGGACAGCCATGCACAGCTGTCATACCACAAAATGAAGAACAACCTGATCAGCTTATCTGCATCAGTCCTTTAATGGTGGTCACTATATTGAAAAATAGCATTTTGTAGCTCCAATAGTGTTATTATGCTTTTTAACTCCTTCAGTTTCTGTGGAAATAAATAGGAGGCATTGCTTTTGGAGTAACTTGTGCAAGTTACAACTATTCAGTTACATATGCATGCTTTGCTTTAGAAGCAAAGATCATTATGTATCAGCCACCATGATCATATGCATTTGCTACTTGCAAATTAAAAGCATACCTTTTCCCTTTTTCAAACTCACACACATACATACACATACAAATATCAGCACGCTACATTGGATATTATTCAAGTTTTGCTTATGTATGATGCTAGTCTCACTCACTATGGCACCTTTAACACTGGCTCAGTATATTTACTACGCTTTTATAAAAAGAAATTTTAAAAAAGCGCGTACAAGATTGCAATTAGTCACTCTAAAATAACAGCACATTGACAGGCTGCGGTCTTCTCTCTAGGGCACTTTGATCTAGATGGCCAAGAAGGTCACAGAATGCAACAACACAGTAATGAGCAAATATTAAGCAAAGCCCAAGGGAATTAGGCTACTTGATGTCTGTCACAATGAGAAGGATCAAGTTTGGACACTGGACTGAGAATTTTGAAGACACTCTCACCCTCTTCCGGAGGTCCTGTAAGTGTCCCGGAGTCCTGTAAGTGTCCCGGAGTCCTGTAAGTCAAGCCGGAGGAGCAAAAGACCAGTGTGGATGAACCGGGATCTTTTGTTGAGACTCCGAGAGGAAAGGAGAGTCTATGTCCTCTGGAAGATGGGTCAGGCTACTTGGGGTGACTACAGAGAACTGGCCAAGATCTGCAGGCAGAAAATTAGAAATGCTAAAGCCCAGCTTGAAATTAGGCTGGCTACTGCTGTAAAGGAGAACAGGAAACCCTTTTACAAATATATTAACAGCAGGAGAAAAACTAAGGAAAATTTCCCTCCTTTACTCAACGAGGCAGGCAATATAACCACAGATGATAAGGAAAAGGCTGAGGTTCTCAATGCCTTCTTCACATCTGTCTTTAATAGACAGGACAGTTGTCCACATGGTACTTGCCCTGACCTGGAAGTCCGGGACGGGGTGCATAATGCACCCCCTGTGATTCAAGCAGAGACGGTCAGAGATCTTCTCCTCCATCTGAACTGCCACAAGTCCATGGGGCCAGATGGGATCCACCCAAGGGTGCTGAGGGAGCTAGCAGAGGTGATTGCCGAGCCACTTTCTGCCATCTATCAGCATTCCTGGTTATCTGGAGAGGTCCCACAAGATTGGAGGCTTGCCGATGTGACTCCCATCTTCAAGAAAGGCCGTAAGGAAGACCCGGGGAACTACAGGCCTGTCAGCCTGACCTCGGTATCAGGGAAAGTTATGGAGCAGATGATATTGAGGGAGATCACACGACACGTGCATGGCAATAAAGGGATCAGACCCAGCCAGCACGGGTTCACCAGGGGCAGGTCGTGCTTGTCCAACCTCATCTCCTTCTATGACTGGGTGACCAGACAGGTAGATGAGGGAAAGGCTGTTGATGTAGTCTACCTGGACTTCAGCAAGGCCTTTGACACGGTCTCCCACAGTATTCTCCTAAGGAAACTGGCAGCCCGTGGTGTGGACAGGTTCACTCTTCTCTGGGTGGAGAACTGGCTGGAGGGCCGTGCCCAGAGGGTAGTGGTTAATGGAGTTAAGTCCAGCTGGCGTCCTGTAACGAGTGGTGTCCCCCAAGGGTCAGTTTTGGGGCCCATCTTGTTTAATATCTTTATTGATGACCTAGATGAGGGAATTGAGTGTACCCTCAGTAAGTTTGCAGATGACACAAAGCTGGGAGGATGTGTCAAACTGCCTGAGGGTAGGGAGGCCCTTCAGAGGGATTTGGATAGGCTGAACAGCTGGGCTGAGCAAAATGGGATGAGGTTCAATAAGACCAAGTGCCGGGTCCTGCACTTTGGCCACAATAACCCCATGCAATGCTATAGGCTTGGGGCAGAATGGCTTGAAGAATGTAGAGAGGAAAAGGACCTGGGGGTGTTGGTTGATGCTCGGCTCAACATGAGCCGGCAGTGTGCACAGGTGGCTAAGAAGGCCAACAGCATCCTGGCCTGTATTAGAAATAGTGTAGCCAGCAGGAGCAGGGAGGTGATCATCCCCCTGTACTCAGCTCTGGTGCGGCCGCACCTCGAGTACTGTGTTCAGTTTTGGGCCCCTCACTACAAGAAGGACATTGAGGCCCTGGAGCGTGTTCAGAGAAGGGCAACAAAACTGGTGAGGGGCCTGGAGCACAAGTCTTATGAGGAGCGGCTGAGGGAGCTGGGATTGTTTAGTCTGGAGAAGAGGAGGCTCAGAGGAGACCTTATAGCACTCTACCACTTCCTGAAGGGGGGTTGTGGTGAGGAGGGGGTAGGCCTCTTCTCCCTGATAAGTAATGACAGGACGAGAGGGAATGGCCACAAGTTGCGCCAGGGAAGATTTAGATTAGACCTCAGGAAGCATTTCTTTTCTGAAAGAGTGGTCAGGCACTGGAATGGCCTGCCTAGGGAGGTGGTTGAGGCACCATCCCTAGCGCCGTTCAAGAAGCGTTTAGATGAGGTGCTTAAGGACTTAATTTAGTAGTTGGGTAGAGATAGTGATAGGAGGATGGTTGGACTAGATGATCTTATAGGTCCTTTCCAACCTTATGAACTTATGAACTTATGAACTTATGAACTCTTCAGACCCTTCAACAAACCTTGCTAATCCAAAATAAAATAATTTAGTGTCTTGTTCCTTGCTGAGTTCACAAATTAAATCAGCTCCTGGCACGTTGGCTAACCTAAAGCCAGGGTGAGCAGAGCACAGCCAGCAGTCCTTGCAGCTGCTGGCAGACCACTAGCTCAACTCAAGCCATCTCACATAATGCTACCTACAGCACCTGCAGGGCACCCACTACACAAAGCTATGTGTGTCAGCAGATAAATAAGTAAACGTGTTTTTGTCTTAAGCACATGTTAACAATCCATTTAAACAGACACTACATGCTCAGACCAATTTTTTAAGTTCTGTGTGTATACTTGTGCAGTAGCTGGATGAAGGCCAAGATGGGCCTTAGCACAATGCCACTGAGGTCTCAGTGTTCAAACCCAGGCCTGAACAGGTGTGTTTTTTAGTACTTGAAAAGTTCAGGTCAAATAAAGTTTCCATATGTTTTACTTCAGCAGGAGGAAAACCAATTAAAGTGACGAAGCAGTCCTCTAAAGGAACCCAGGAGAAGAAGCAACGCTTCTTTTTATTTTGATGAGGAGAACAAAAGGTCACAAAAAATTAGGAAATACTGAGGAAAAAAAGAAGAAACAAGACATTGTTTGAAATACCAACAGAATGCCTGCTGGAATACATGCCCATCTAATCTAATAATTACTCTGCTTTCCTAGGAGACAAGGAGGTTTAGACACTTGCTGCAAGATGTTCAGGAAGCCACCGGGAACAGAGGCCTTCCCCACTTCTTTTGTTTTGTTTAAGCACACTTAGAAAGTACAGATGGAAGCACACAGTACGCTAGTCATCTCTTAAAGGTGGGGAAAACGGGTGCAGTGGAGTGGCATGGTCATCCTTACAGCCCATGGAGCAGAGCAACTTCAAGGCTGGGGCTGCTGGCCTACTCCTGAATCCCTATATCGCACAGCAACTAAACATTTGAAAGAGACTAATGCAGTCAACGTAATACCAGAAGAAACAACTCAAACCATCTCAATGACTTATAAACCAACAGGAAGAACTAAGGCAGCACTGGAGGACTCACAAATAACAAACGAAATCCAAGTCTTCCAAGGGATAACAAATGTGGAGTAGCAATCCAGGCAGACTACCAGTAAGTGCTTGTCATGCTCAGCTACATAGAGGATTACAAGGAAAAGTAGCTTGAAAACACTCCTGTAAAGTACTCTTCTTCAGTTCTAAGTACCTCTGCATTTGCAGAAAAACACAGAACTTGACAAATTGGAGTACGTTTAAAAGAAATCATAAGGAGTTATGAGGAAAGAAAGGACGACTGGCATAGATCGAACACAGAGGCCTCAGAGAGAAAAGCTGTGCCAAATATGTGAGGCAGAAGATGCCACCATCTCCAGGGTCCATCCAGAGCTGCACCAAACATTAATGCTCCAACAGCAGTGGCAGCAGGATGCGCACAGAGTCTGAGACCTCTTCCTATGATGTGCTGATTCTTAGTGTTTCCTTTTCCTCCCTTCCCCTTGGACAATGCTAAAGTAGGCATAAATATATTGCCCTGCCAAAAGCAAGTCATAGATCTGCGCTGTCCTCAGTAAGGGAAAATTCTGTACACTAATGATGAACTGTTAATAAAGCCACATTTTCATTAATATACACCAGAACGTCCATAATCACGACATCAGAAAGCAAGTTGCTTAAAGTCATGTGGAAAAAAAATAATACTGAAATAAAATAGCATGCACATTGGTACAGGAAGACAAAAAAAAAAAAAAAAAGTTTAATCTGAAGCAGTGAGGGACAGACACACGGCCAGTATGGCTCAGCACCTCTCCTAAAAAGACAGGCTGAAGGAACTGTGGCAAGGAGATTGGAATTCAGTCATCCTTCGGGTCCCTTCCAAACCAAGCCATTCTATGATGAAATGTTATCCCAATTACTCTCCACAATGCAATGGCAGATTCATATCAAGCAAGTATGATCATAAAAATATATTAAGCTCTTCAACTAAAAGTATTCCACCTGTAAAATCTGCAGTTTTGAAATATTGGTGAATTGATGTAAACAAATAAACCACCTTCAACTCCTGCTCCAAAATGAAGAACAGCTGAGAATTTGTGCACACCACAACTACTAATGATGAAAGACAGCCAATAAGTTAAAATTGCAGATCAAAAAATAGCCAGAGGGCGGTGGTCAGTGGCACAAAGCCAAGCTGGAGCCTAGTAATGAGCAGAGTACCCCAGGAGTCAATCCTGGGCCAGTCCTGTTTAATGTCTTCATTAAAGGTCAGGATGATGGGGTAGAGTGCACCCTCAGTAATTTCATGGATGATACAAAACTGGTGGGAGTGGCTGACTCACCAGAAGGCCACACTGCCACTCAGTGGGTTCAGGACAAGCTGGAGAGGTGGGCTGACAGGAACCTCAAGGAGTTCAACATGAAGAAGTACACTGTCCCGTACTAGGGGGAAAAACAGCCAACTGAAGGTACCACGACATGTTCAGTGCCACACAGCTGCAAAGCAGCTCTGCAGAAAATGATCTAGGAGTCCTGCTGGACACCAAGCCGGACATGAATAAGTAATGTGCATTTCCTGCTATAAAGGCTAACAATAGTGGCTCTATTAGGCAAAGTAGCACTAGGAGGTTAAGAGAGGTGATCCTTCCCCTGAAGTCTGCGTTGGGGAAGCTGCAGTTGGAATACTGTGTCCAGTCCTGGGAACTCAGTACAAAAGAAACACAGGCATAGTGGAGAGAGTCCAACAAGAGGCCACAAAGATGATTAAGAAACTGGAGCACCTCCCCTGTGAGGAAAGGCTCAGAGAGCTAAGGACTGTTTAGCCTAAAGAGCAGGCTTAGGAGAATCTTATACACCTGAAGGGAGGGTGCAAAGCGAACAGAGCCTGGCTCTATGCAGTGGAGCCCAGTGCCAGATCAGAAGGCCACGGGCACAAACTGGAGCCCAGGAGGCTCCCTCTGAACAGCAGGAGCAGTGCTGCACTGTGTGGGTGCCGGAGCACTGGCACAGGCTGCCCAGAGGCTGTGGGGTCTCCTCCCTGGAGCTCTCCAGAAGCCGCCTGGCCATGGCCTGGGCACCCTGCTCTGGGTGGTGCTGCTGGAGCAGGGGCTGCGACACAGGGACACAGAGGGCCCTGCCCACCTCAGCCAGCACGGGGTTCTGTAGCAGCCACAATGCTCATGGATGGCCATTGCAGCAAAAAACAGTGAATTTTAGATGCCCTGAAAGAAGCAACTGTATCAACTATGTTCCAAGCAAAAAACAACCCCTCATTTGTTTCCTGACAGTGTATCCAATCCTCAAGCAAGGCATCTGTCTTGGAATACCTGGGCATGACAGATTTATCCTTTTTAAAAATCCAGAACACATTCAGTAAGAAGTATGTAGAACTGAAGAGAGGATTTTTTCAAGAGCTTTGATCATTGTATTATGGCTCTTTGGCAGTTTCTCGTGGGGATATATCAGAGATTTCTGGGAAAATCTTATCTTTAAAGTTCAATTTTCCTAAGCAAACAACTGCCTCATTAACAAAGTGTTCATGCTTCACGTTATTCTGCACAGATCATTCATACCTGAAATGCTGAAAAGATTCTTACCCAGAAAAAAATGCATTAAAAATCTGACATAAATCCAGAACGTTTTCATTAGGCTAATGGATCAGCATTTGTGTGGAAGCAAAGAAATGAAACACCGAAAGCTCGTAATAAGAAAAATAGCTCAAGCTTGAAGGTCAGCAGTATGGACACAGGTACAGAGCAAGTTTGGTTGCTCAGCTTATAAAGGAAGTTCTGCAAACAGAAGACTTCTGGATTGCTGTTCAGACTGCAGTCTACTCCAGCTCACATCCACAGTGCTCTGATAGAGAATGAAGTATTACGTAAAGATGGTTCTTCTGTACCGTTGGGCTACCTTCTGGGATTAAAAAACAATCATGTATGTTTTTTTAATGAATTCAGAAGTAGGGAGACTCTAGATGTGATGCAGTCAAGATGAGCACTAGAGGCTCATGTACAGTCCCCCTGTATAGTCAGTGGAGAACAGGATGGAAAGAGAGCTCCTAAACCAGGTTTAGTCTCTAACAACAGATTTAATATTTTCAATGGCTGCCTACTTTTTGCTTGTCTCAGAACTGGATACTGTAGCATTTTTGCACACTTTCTAAGAATTGCAGCAAAGATAAAAGGCCTTAAATAAAGCAAAGTAACCATAAAAGCATACAATTCATCATCTGTCATGAAAATAAGGATAGCCCACAAAGTTGCCTGTCTTGGTTGGACACAGAAATCTCTAAATCCCACTGCTTTGCTTGGTAACACCAAATTAGCTAGAAACACAATGGCTCATAGCTGCTGGCAAGCCATTAACTACTGTGTTACTTGTGCCTGAATTTGACATTGGTTTCTTATTCCAGTTAATTTGGTGTTACCAAGTAAGTGGGCTGCACTGCAATACAAATCTGAGCCCTCAGTCTGTCCCTTTATGCAACTGTACCATAGAGATCAGGTCAGGTGCCACAGCAGCTTTACAAAAATTCAAACTAATCAGCGCACCAGCAAGGTAGACTGAAATCCAGAATAATTAACGTGTATGTATGTATGTAAAGGATGAGACATGACATTAAAAACACGCCTTGCAAGCCTGTCTGCACAGTATTCACAGTAACCGCACTCATTACTACTTCTACCTTTAGGGCCATTCAGCTTCCAGCTTGAGCTCATTTATCTTCATTATGCTTAGGTCCTCGAGCTGTTTGTGATTCTGTGGTGCTAGCAGCTGTCCCAGATTCCAGATCTTCTACCAGATGTCAGCAAAGAGCAGTCCCACCCTGCACAAATCTAATGCATACTATCTTTCTCCTCAACTACACACCTGTCAGTAGATCTATCAATGAGTGCAATAATATATTTCTGTACACTTTTTCAGTTGCCTCTGTGAAACATCTCATCCCTGATGCATAAGTACAGATTGCTCTGTGAATCAAGCCAGTCTAGTCTGGAAAAGGTATTAAAAAAAAAAAAAGAAAGAAAAAAAACAACAACACAAAGCTGAAATTACTGTTGATGATCGTCAACAATATTAACAAGACAATAAACAGACTAAGTCCTTGTGTGCTATGCTTTCCAGATATCCTTGTATTAGAAATTTCTGTCAGGCAAGGAACCGTTTTTTTTTTTTTTCTTCTTTCTCCAAATCTCATGAAAACAAAGTCATCACATACACATGCATACACACACAAATATATATATATATACATAGATATGTACACTCATATATAGCTACATATAAATGAAGCAACTGTACATATATATGAGCTGTTGCATTAAGTGAAGCCTTTGTATGCTCACCTGCTGAAAGGAAGCCTTAAGGAGACTCTTCATCAAGGTTTTCTTAGACTAGCTTGGATTCGACTCCCCAAGCCCTAGGTACTTGTCTGAACTCTTTATTCTTCACTATGTACCCTTGTGCCAATTTACTTAAGTCAGGAATGCCAGTACCATAGTCAAACCAACAGAGTACATTTTTAAGTTTTCCTTCAGCTTTTACATCACCCAAACCCAACAGCATTGTACAAACAGGTAGCTTTGGCTATTCCTGGAAGGGAAATTAGTATCTCATCTGCTAAGCACTGAGAACGGTCAGTTCCAACTGCCTGGTTTGTGACTCTCCCCCAGCAACTGTGTTCTCTCTTCAAAATCAGGGAGAGAGTCTGAGCCACATATCTTTCTGATAGAAAAATATTTCAGTAGTTTTCTTGATCCCTGGAGAAGAGGCTCAGGAGAGACATTGCTCTCTCTATAACTACCTGACAGGACATTGTAGTGAAGTAGGGGTCAGCCTCTTCTCCCACATAACCAGTGATAGGATGAAAGGGAATGGCCTCAAGTTGCATCAGGGGAGGTTCAGATTGGATATTAGGAAAAATTTCTCCTCAGAAAGAGTGTTCAGGTGCTGGAATGGGCTGCCCAGGAAGGTAGTGGAGTCACTATCCCTGAAGGTGTTCAAGAAACATTTAGATGTTGCACTGAGGGATGTGGTTTAGTGGGAAATATTGGTGGTAGGTGGATGGTTGGACTGGATGACCTTGGAGGTCTTCTCCAATGTCAGTGAGTTTACAATTCTATGAAATGGAGAGCTCCAGTCAACCCCGTATAGGCACAAATCAGACGTTAAAATTTGTATGGGCAGAAAGGCTGTGGAAACTTTACTGCCACGTTGTACATGCTAGGAACATACAAAAAGAGATCAAGTTTCTCAATCAATTGGATCCCCCCAGAGCCCAGTTTATCACTGAAAATACAAGGGAAGCAGGTAATAACTTAAACACTAATATGAATCTCTCCTGAAACCATTAAAAGTATTCTCCAAAACCCTTTCATGCCATCACTCTGCATAAATAAAGCTGTTGCACCAGCTGGAGTGCTCTGGGCTCACTCACCCATACAACACCTCATGTGAAAGCCAAGCTGAATATGCTCATAGTAGAGGAAAGTAATCTGATTTGCTTCCAGATTTAACAGAATTCTGAAAGGGATCCAGCAACTCATACCCGGCCCCGAGTATAACATAGACATTTTCCATGAAATAAAAACGTGTCAAAAGGATAAATAACACACGACGATAGTACTACTGTTCAGCAGTTGGGGGGGAAATCTGAGACAGAGCTGCTTTTCAGAAACAAACAGCTTGCGGGATATATTATTTCTCTGAACCAAATGCAGATACGTAGTTGAGGTATTCATGCTGACTCCTTCAGAGAGCTGTGACTAAAAGGAATTCAGCCCTGGTGTTTCAACAGGCCCTCAAGGAACCTCTCTCCCATCCCTGAGCACACAGACACCCAGCAGAAGATGCCGTAGTCAGTATGCACAGAACCCCACTCTCAATCCTGTTAAGACAGAGACCAGTTACATACGATTCGTTGTGCTGATGGTACTTGGCACAAGGAAGGAGCAGCAACTCACGAACTGACCAGCACACGTTGCACAGAAGCAGTGGTGCATGAGCTCACACCACTCTCATGACCCTGAAGCTTGTAACCACAGAGGACAACGACATCCACGCTCAGCATTAAGCACCCAGGGAAGATGCCTATCCAAACATGTTAAATTGAAGTCATAATGGCCTTGACTAGCTTCCTTCTTGCCCAGAGCTTGTGATCAGAATCCCACAAAATTATTACATATACACAGCATATGGTCGTCTTCCACTGGGAAAAACATATTTATGGTCATGATTGTATACTCAGTACATAACCCACTACAAAAACAAACAAAAAAAATTCCTGCATACTGTAAATATTTAAACATTTGCTACTGAAAGAGACTTTTTATAAGTTTGTAAAACTGCTCAAAATAATTGAATATAGAATTATTTTTTTATATTTTTTTATTTTATTTTCTATAACTGAATATAGAATTATTTTTTTAATATAATTTTTTTTTTTACCAGAATCCTTCATTATGCTTGGCCAAAGAACCACCACATTGGTAATGATGCAGCTCCCACTTGCTTGGGCCATCAGGAAAACTAAATCACTTTTTGTACTGCTGTTTAGAAAACAACAATAGACTCATTGGCATCCTAGTGGACATGTAACGATCGGGTTGGGAGGTGAGACTGAACAGCATGTAGATTGAAATATCCTATAGAGTCTAAATACTGTCTTTCTTTTTTTTCCTTCCAAAATAGTTGTAAAACTTACAGCAAAACCTTCCAACTTGCTTAGGTTTCTGTCTCTTTTCTCTTTGTGCAAACAGTAGAAGCAATAAAAGAGCTATGGAGAAACTCTACCTGTGCTAAGCTGCGCAGTCTAGACACTGTCTGTCCCTTTTTGTCTGACGACAGCTCACCCAATCTTCCAAGATACAATACCTCCCTGTCTTGAGATAACTGATAACACTGCATTTCTTTTGAGAACAGCTATCAGAGGCGTTCTGCTGCCACAGGTAAGACTACATTTTATTTCCAGCTAAACTATAAATATTTGATATGCTGCATGAAGACAGGCTTGGGTTGTTTTTCACAGAAGACAAAGATAGACCAAAAAACTTGTTAGTTGCCGTTACATCTGCAAAATAGATTGCCTTCCCCACTATAACGTACTTCACAATGAAAGCTGGCACAAGTTACTCCAAACCACAGCGTTACTATTGCATACTTTACAGGCTGGATCGGGAGAAGGGCTTGCCTGATCAACCAGATCACTACACCTTTATCAGCAAACCTATTTCAGTACAGATTACATCTGTCCGGATTCTGTTGCTTTTCAAAACTAATTACTCACTGTCTTACAAGTGTGAAAAAGCATTATCTGTAGAATCTGTACTTTTTACCACTGAAGGGGCCAGTGGAAAGCATCAGTTTTCTTGTTCTGTTCTCTTCCTTGCAGTGTCTGAAAGCAGAGAAAGCAGAAATACTGGCCAAATCTGCCCACTGACCTGCATCATTCTCCTTAAAACATCCTCAGAAGTAGCACTCAAAAAACAGTCTTTACAATCTAAATGGAACAGAGAAGTGATTCGGATTTATTTATTTACATGTTTTAAATTAAGATATCACAACATAGAAGTTACCACAGAAAGACCATAAAGAAAGAGGGCCACTGCAAATAATGCAGGACTTCAAAGGGAACGCTGCCTGAATTATTTTGACGGATCCTCTCCCTAAATAAAAGACTTCCACTACCACCATGGCTCAGCCACCATCAAGGATCACAGCAGGTCACACTGATGTGCTAGGTCAACAGGAAGCTTGGGTATTAGATTGCTCCCCTTGTGAGAACATCATAGACTCATCTTCTTTTCTTGGCTCCTGACTCTCAAGTAACTCTAGATTATGCTGAACACAGAAAGAAGCTTTTATGACTGCATCCGATAGTAGCACTGAGCATACCCTCAGCAGGCAGAGACTTCTGAAGTGTGAATAACTAATATCTCCCAAGAGCCTTCCCTTGCTGAGCATGCTTGAACTTCACATGCTTTCCCAATGTCAAGCAGGCCATGCCTATCTCTGTCCGTGGAGAGAGGAGTCCAACAGGCCTTGCATCTTCATGGAAGCCCACAACAGAGCAGGCTCAGGCTCTGCAGGGTGAGCAGGGTGCCTGACCTCCCAATGGTTTCTCACAGGGCAGGAAGGAAGGGGAAATCACACCTGGAGCAATGCAGGATGAATGCCAGGCCTAAAGCAGGTGAAGGGATGGGTCACAACAAGAACCTGAAATGGGAGAAAGCAAGACGGGAAAAGGAGGAAGATGGAGATGGAGCTCCAGCACAGACTGAGGAAGGCAAAGAGGAAAAGGCTATAGCATGGGAGGGAGTAAAGAAAACTGGACACAGATGGAGAATGTGGATCCAGACAGGCAATGGGACTAGGGCTCTCATCAGGAGTTCACAAGGAAGGAGAAACTGCAGGTGAAAGAAGCCCAAGAACTGGAGACAGGCCCTGAAAGTGCAAAAGGAAGACCAAGACAAGAAGGGAGGGGAAAACAAAAGAACAAAAATTCCTCCTGGAGAGAGGACCAAGTTTGCTGGCTTCCAGGCCCAGGAATTGAACCCCCACACGCCCAACAATACCCATGCTTCCCCTACGAAGGAGCCCAGCTAATGAATCATGCTGCTCACCCAAGAACCAGAAATCTCAAACAAGGATACATTTACAGCTACTATAGGAGTCTTCATTTCTAAACAGGATTTTCTTTTTTTTTTATTTAAATAAGAAAAAACTCCTTAAAGGAAGAGATAAGAACTAGGAGCTGATTGAGTTAAAGCATGCCAGCAGACTCTAAGGAACTCCTTCCTGTTCTTGCACACCATAACCTGATTTCCCTGCCCTGACGCTGCCAAAAAGCGTTCTGCTTCAGTCACTGCACAGGGTAGCACTGTCAGTTAAAGGAAAGACATTTGGTATTTATTTATCCCTCCATGCTGTATCATTAAGGTTTATTAATTACACTCTGCTAAGACAGAATTAACCACTATCCTTCCACAGGCAAATTTACACTTTGAAAAAATACTTAACTTTAGGATCACTATACCCTTATGAAGGGAAGAGAAATGACATTTATCCGTATTTCATATATATGGAATTATAGACAGAAAACCCAGGTCCTCAAGGTACCGAGATACTGACCCAGAGGGAGTTTGAAGTCTAAAACCGTTTATTGATCTAGGTCAAACAGACGGAAATCCAAAGTAAATCCACCAATTCTGCACTCCCAAATGAAACTCTGAGGGCCAAATCATTTTTCTAGTATTTCATATCTAAAGAAAGCCAGAAAATGTAATTACAGATCCTTTCACTACAGGCTGCATTCAAGAACATAGGGCTTTCTGAGAATTAGCTCACAAATCTCAAGTTTTATCAAGAATTTAACTATTTTCTGGCTGTTTGTCATTTCCTGACAACACAGGGGCCTCTGTCAAGGACAGATCCAGTTCTTAGAAGCATGAGGCCATCAGCTCCCTATAGCCACCCTCCACTTCCACCACCTGCAAAAGGCAAAGAATAAGAGCTTTCTCATAGAAACTGTAATATGCAACAAAACATCACTACAGGGGAACCAACATACACAACAAATGAGATGGAGATTATGAGAGGGGGAGAAAAAGCAACTAAATCATTAATAAATCTCCTTCTATGGCGACTCTCAAAACCCACCTGGATGCCTACCTGTGCAACTTAGAAACTTGCTTTAGTATGGGGGTTGGACTTGATCATTTCTTGAGGTGCCTCTCAACTCCCGCAATTATGTGATTAAAGATGGTGTCATAAGTCACAAAAAAGGCAAATTACAACTTCTAACCATGGACCTTTCCTTTCAAACATTAATGGTGATTTTAAAGAGTATCTAATCTGTAGTTAAGCTTGCAATGTTAAGATGATTTGAACTCCTGACTGAACATTAAAGAAAGCGAAGAACATAACTGACACTATCTTAAGAGTTCAAAAAAAGAGTATCCTCAACTTTCATAGCTCCTAAAAATGCATACTTTCATTTCTATATGGGCTGCAAGTAAAGCATCTATCTTTAAACAGTACCTTATTACCCAGGCAAAAAAAAGCATACAATTTGATGCTTTTGGCACTGCCCTTACCCTACCCTCAACCTCCCTAAGCCTATAGACACCAACAGCATATTTCTCCCAGTCATAGGTCCTCCTCTGTTTCTCCCCATCCCTGTTTTCAGCCATCCACCTTGTATGTGCACAGATACACAGACCCACACATGTTGCTGCATGTTTCAGAGAAGGTACGAATCCATACAAAGCTCTGGGGATATCTCAGGAGCATGCCTGCATTCCCCCATGAAACACACTGCTGCACTGTGAGCAGTGTCTGGGAGCGACGAAGTGGTTGGAAGGGCTGGAGGGAACACAAGTAGATATAAAACAACAGTGAGTTAAATACAAGAGCTGAACAAATGTGAGCGGAAAGAGGTATCCAGCTATCAAAGTCAGGCACATAAATACTGCAGAATAACCAAACAGGCGTAGGAAAAGCACAAGCACACCTCTGCACAATGTACTTGGCAAGAAGCAGTAAGATCTTGTAGCAAAATATAAAAAAATTCAGCTACCAGGCTACACCTGACCCTTCTATGCCAATTCCCATGCACGCTGCTGGATAAGGTTTAATATCTTCTCAACAACAGTCAGTCCTCCTGTAAGTTGCCCCAGGCACCTTTATACTGGCCAGTACTGCAAAAGCAGTAGTACCCACAATCCTATCTCACCTTTATCACCTTCTTTCTAAACATACAGATTTTTTCCCAATATGCTCTATAGGAAAAGAAGTCACAATGATCAGTCACTGATCAGTTCAGAAACATGGGAAAACTCAAAAGTTTTTATGTCAGAAAGTGAAGGAAACAGCAGTACTCTGCAGCTATTCAATAACATACTTATGCTCTGACATCACATAGACCCTTCTCCATTAGTCTCCATACGGAAGAGTTAGGGCACCCTGACCACACAGGCAGCAGCAGGAAGAAAGAAAATGCCCAGTACCAGTTGGAACACAAACAAATCATCAAACTTACTGCAGTTTCTCTTGGATGAAGTCAAAGCCTTGGACTGGAAAAGATCAGCAGAACCTGATTTGCCATTCTATCTGCTAAAAGATCACACAGGATTTCTCATTTTGAAACCCAAACATTCCCCTCTGCCCCAAAAACTGTCACTGGAAGACACAAGTTGATAAATTTGCCATGGGGTTATTTACTTGCTTTCCAAAGGCAAGTAAAAAGGCACAAGCGAACACAAAGGCACACCGTGAACCTCAGGAACTGCACACTGAACACAGGTCCCGTGACACAGTACCTCCCACCACAGTTTTTGGCCCACAAATTCAACAGGAAGCAATGCAGGAAATCCAAGGCATCGGTGAGATTCCAGCCCATGCCCTTCCTGTCTGGGGAGAGAGATCTAAAAGCAACTGGGATTCCTGCTAACAGAAACAGTCAACACCTCTTTTGAAGAGGGAAAAAAAACAGAACAACAACCCAAACATCAGCCACCCAACCCAAAGATAAAAATAGTTTCTACCTTCATTTTTCTGATGTGTATAGAAAAACAGCAGCCAGACCGAGTGCTGGCTGAAGTGCCAGCTCAAAGCTTGTTCTTCCACAGCCAGTCATGATCCTGAGCCCCCTGGCCAGACCCCAGCACCAGGCAGAGCTGCATGCACCTGCAGCCTGCTCGATGCGCACAGAGCAGGCAGCGGCACAGGCCGTGGGATGCACCCTCACATGCTCTGTGCTTTCTCCTGTTGAGCACAGTGTGACACCAATGCTGTCATCTCCAAAGGTGTTCCCAGGATGGTCCCCTTGCACCAGCTCAACTATCTGAGGCAGAACAAGCAGCAGCCATAGCACATAGCCATGGGGCTGCTCCCCACCACCTCAGGGACTGCAGGGAGCTCTCCTCACTCACGCAGGACACTGGACAAATTTGCTTGACCTCTGAGTCACTAAATCCACAACTAAAACATACAAGCAGAAAAGGAAATTCCAATTAGTGAGAGAGCTGGGGGGAAGGGAGACAAGGGAAGAGAATATTCTTTCCTGTATCTATTTTTAGGCTACGCAAGGCTGTCTGAAACCATGGCAATGAACCTGCTATAAATCCCCTCAGCAGCTCCATGTTTCATTCCTTAAAGACAAGGATAAATGAGCATGTACTATGGATTAAATGGCCTAAATCAGAAGTGAATAAACTAGCAGGCTTCTGGAAAGCCACCTGCGAGTTTAGAGGACCGCCAGCTATGTGAGGTAGGAGACCAACTGCTCAACCTAACACCTAGGAAGGAAGTACCACCACCACGTGCCTCAGGGTGGGCTGTGACTGCAGCCATTGCACCCTCAGCACCCAGCTTCCTCCTCCAGGCTTGGCCTGGATGACTCCAGTACACCCCCAAGCCCATCGCTGCCCATCTTCCAGTCTGACAACTGAGCTGCTCATCACGTTGCATTCTAAGATGCTTCAGGTAGTTAAATAAATATACCTATTTCAAATCTAGTAATTCCCACTCGTGCCCTTAACATCTGCTGCTGAAATAACTCGTTTGTATTTTTACATGGCTGAGGATATCACATTCATTCTGTTTTTCAGTCCTCTGCCATAAACACCAAACTGGATTCGAGTATCTGCTGCTTCGGAGACTGCAACATCCCACAAAGCTCATCTTTCACGACAGCTTTGCTTGGAGTGTGGAGGACGAAGACAGAAAACATACCTATCTCAAAACAGCTAATTAGATACCCACTCTTTAAAAAGCGACATCCCAAGTGTATTTTGATCCTACGTGCTGTGAAGTTTTTTACATCTGTATAAGAACAGGAAGAAAGTGTGTGTGGGGGGGTCTCTAAAACTGCTACTCAGCAACACTAAAGGAAAAAAAAAAAAAAAACACAACAAAACCAACCACTTCATGGTGTTAACACTAAAACCAGTGGAAAACACCAGGATTGTTTCTCTACATAGGCCACAGAGGACAAGTAGGCTCTTTTGCTCAGCCCAGTTGCAGCATTCACATCACCCAAGCAGTGCAGTATCAGCTTCCCCTCATTGCTAAGCAACACAGCTCCACATTACCTCAATTGATTCAAGGGAGGGAAGCTGATTCAGAAGCCGTTGAGAAAGGGAGAAGCTAGATAAAAACAGCTGCACAAAGCTCACACACACAAGCCAGGATCCTGCATGGTCAGAGCAAAAAGCAATTAGAGGGAAACAGTGACTCGGGAAGGGAAAAACTGAAGCAGAATAGAAAACATCCACGCACAAACAAGGCAGAATTGGGAAAACAAAGCAGGTAAGAAAGGGAGAAACTAATACTGTTTCACCTCAGATATGCATGGACTAGAACAATGTCTTCTCCAGAGTAAAAGCCAGAAAAGCACAGTATTAAAGAGAAAGCAGATAGGAGGCCATGTCCTAAAACAGAAATTAAGCAGCATAAAATGAAGTTTATCAGGCAGTTTGTTTAAAAACAAGATGAAAAGGAGGTACTTTTTCCACACTTCAATTAATTACAGAACTCATTCTCAGAGGGTGTTGTGAAAGCAAAAAATTTAAACAGATTAGCACATGATTTGATGTATTTATATAAGAAAGTCTGCCTGGGGCTGTTAAACAAAGGTGTAGACATGACTTTCTTGCTCAAAGCCCTCGAACCAAAGTATGCCAAAAGCTGAGGAATCACTATCTTCTCCCTCAGAACATTACTACTGGCCATTAGTTGAGGTAGGATGCTGAGCTAATCCAGATCTCTGGCTGGAACCATCGGGACAAAATCCTGTGCTACAAGTCCAGGAATCTTCGGCAATATATGCAGCACTGACAAGTCCAATCTTTTGATGTCCATCTCCCCAGTTGCTTACAGCTGCTGAAGCCACAGAACAGATAAAGGTTTGCTTCCCACTGTGGTTGCACTTGATTAAGCATGTTCCTGCTCCATGAACACAGCTAGACTACATGTTTCCAGACTGCATTAGGTGTGACTAATTCATAATTTCGCCTATATTGAAAAACTGGATTTACTCACTTCAGTTTTGTGCTAAACAGATGCTAAAAGCTTCATGACAGCATTACAGCTAAGTTACAAAAGATCTCCTGTCCCCCAGTTTGGTTGGCTGAGCTCAATTAGTGCCGTGCTAGCAAATCTGAAAGTCATCTGAGAAGCTGCACAGCTTCTGAAAAGCAGAAGGCGATGAGGAAGAGGAAGGAGTAAGAACAAAGAGGGTGCTTTACTCCTGCAGGACTGAGAAGCTGATTGGCAAGGGAAGTCACAACATACAGTGCAAAATTTTGTTCTTCCTTCATGTCCCCTACCACTCACACAGGTCTCCCTCACAAGATCCTCTTGAAATACATGGCAGGCAGACTACAAACCTGGAAAATGTCAAGAAAAGGGCCTCTCTGAGATTTATGAGACACTAAGGCCGCTCTGAGATTTATGAGACACTAACAGATTTAGGCTGCCATTTGCCAGATGAGACATATACCAACTAGCACAGTCTTAGCACTATATTATAAATACAATCACACTTTGTGCCTAGTTGTCACCCTGAAGGATTTCTTATCTGTTGCTAAAAACATGCTTGGAGTGCCCTGAAGAAAGTATATGCAAGTTTGTTTTCCATTCAGAAACACTAACTGTGCTTCAAGGGTGAAATGAATTTGCGTTTTGCAGTATCATCCATTTATAGCTAAAGTCTCTAGAAAATATTAAGAGCTGAGGTATGTTATTTCGCTTGAGAGAAACCGAGTGAGCTAAAACATGCAGAAAGTCCTTCCCCTGAAACACGCTGGGAATCAATCATGAGGAAACTTCCAACTTGAAATCTCTTTCCAGGTAACAGCTTGGCCAGCCAGACCTCTCTTGCCCCTTGCCCTCGCTCTCTGGCATAAAACACCGCCTTTCACGCTATCCTGTTGTGCTCTGCACGCAGAGTTTTGCCACAAAAGCAACAACCCAATCTGTTCTAATACTGCCTTGGGCTCAGCTGCTATTTCAGTCACCCTCTAACTCCTGCAGTGGGTGGTGGTTTTCCTGTTCTGCACAAACTACTCAACACAAGGGAGCGTGGAGGAGATTGCCTTCATCCACTGTCCAAGCTCTCAGCTAAACAATGCTGACCACACAAACCTCTGCAATAAAACCACAGCTGGTTGCTATGACAGGCTGGCAACAGAACAGTTGTCCACATTTTCCTTCCTGGGCAGCAGATAACAGTAATAATAATTCTTAACACAATCTGAAATACAACTGAGCAGTTTGTTGAACACCAGAGTTCAGTCTCTGATGTGCCTTCTGCTGTTGCATGCAAAGGTCACCTCTTCCTTGAGACACTGGCAGCATTTGTCAGATGGCAGTTAGCTCCTCTCGGATCACGTTTTTGGGTCTAGCTGTCTCTTGGCTCAGTGATTAACTCACAAACACCAATACAGGCACCAAGATGACCTTTTCAGTGACTTTCAGTGATCTCCAAAGAGCAGCTATGCACTTCACCAAAGTGCAACTCCATCCACAGCACCAACACCAGGCAACTGCTGCTCCACCTCTTGTTGTAACACTGCATTACCACAACACTGTCCCAAAGTACAGCTGTAGAAGCATCTAGGACTACATCTCTAGTCTACTTTTGGTACCTTTTCTCTTTCTTTCTCTCTCTCTCTCTCTCTCCCCTCATATCCCTGAGTTCTGCTAACTCTAGGAATATTTATTGAGAAAAAGCACCACTGCTTTGATTCCAGATACACAAAATGAGGTATGTTCATTCATGTCCATGAATGTTTCACCAGAACTATTCAGGAATTTAACAGTGCTAGAAGAGATCAGAACACATGACTCCACACTGTTCAGTATCATATAATTTATTATTCCAAGGCTACTTTTAGCCAACCAGTGCTATTGGACAGAGGATGGCCACTGAAAAGTCATGACTTACAGTTTCCTATAAATAGTTGGAATCATGCTATTTCAGTCATGGGATCCACCAGCAGCTATTTGCATGCTAGGTATAACGAATTTTGGAAAAACAGATTTCTTTAGTATGGGTATTCATTTAGTTCAAACAGAAAATATTCGAATACTGTCTTGCAAAAGAAAGAATAGGCCAGTTTTTCCCTCAGGCCAATAAGCAGATCAGTGCTTACCTCGTTCAGTGCTTCCATGCTTTCAACACCAGCTCTTCCCAGTTTAGTACAAACCTATAGTCAAAATCAGACTTCAAAACTTCCTCTGTATTACAGACCCTTTGAAGTTAATGTCAAGATATATTTGTCTGCCCTGGGTTTTTTTTTCAGCCCCTGAAATTCCTTTCATGTTTCCCATTTCAGCAGCTTAGGATCCTGGCATTTTTCAAACAAACCCTATGAAGGAATGGAATGCAGCACCAAGATTCACAGCCCTCAGCAAGACCTACTCACCAGCAGGAAACTTTGCCATGGTAGCTCACACTTTGCCTAACAGCAGACATGTTCCTGAAATGGTGTTTTTGTGTACCACTGCCTGAAAGGTTATTTCAGGGGTACAGACTTTCTTGCTCCATTTGCTTCTATATACAGCCTCTATACCTGCTTCTCTTATTCTCAACATAGAGCATTTGCCAGGTGTTTCTGCAGTCAAGACTTTTTTTCCTCTGTATTCAGGTTCAATGGGCAAGTCCCAGTGCTGTAACAAAGATGCTTTCCAGGTGAATTTGCTCCTTATTGCACTCTACCACTTCCTGAAGGGGGGTTGTGGTGAGGAGGGGGTAGGCCTCTTCTCCCTGATAAGTAATGACAGGACAAGAGGGAATGGCCACAAGTTGCGCCAGGGAAGATTTAGATTAGACCTCAGGAAGCATTTCTTTTCTGAAAGAGTGGTCAGGCACTGGAATGGCCTGCCTAGGGAGGTGGTTGAGGCACCATCCCTAGCGCTGTTCAAGAAGCGTTTAGATGAGGTGCTAAAGGACTTAATTTAGTAGTTGGGTAGAGATAGTGATAGGAGGATGGTTGGACTAGATGATCTTATAGGTCCTTTCCAACCTTATGAACTTATGAACTTATGAACTTATGAACCCTTCTGGTAACAGTATCAGAACAAATACTGTCATAAAACTACACGATTTTTAAGCATGCTTCTTTGTGTGCTTCAGAATTCATTCAGTCAAGGAGTGAGACAATTAAGCCAACTACCAGCAGTGCTCCAACTGCTCAGCACAAGCCCGCAGTCTTCTAAGACATTTGTTATGAAAAAACATCTTTCAGAGACTACTGTCTCACCTAAACAAAAAGCACTCTCATTTAACCCAAATGGGAAGCTACTATCACATCATGCACACTTGGGAGAGCCTGTGACTAGCCATAAATCACGGACAAGTATTCTGGGAACCACTGCCACAACTATGACAATCCCTTCTAGATCCAACCTCAGAAAGAGAAAGTGCTGAAATCTTTGAAATGTTAAAGGAGGTCAGCAGGCACATCTATGCTAAGCTGACCAACTCTGGTATCAAATAGTATGCAAGCAAAGAATAATGAGACTTCTAAATTTAAGATTAAAGCTTGGATGGAACCACAAGGGAGAAGCTGGAAGAACGAAGGTGAAAAAGGGCATGAGAAAAACATTAAAAAAAAAGTATATGACTACCCATCAGAACACCACTTCATCGTCCAACTTCACCAAGACCTGAGGGCAAAACAGCCCTGTACTACAAGGACAAACAGACTGACTGAACCGAGCTCCTGACAACTCTGCAAAAGAAAGTTCAAGCACAGCACTTTTCAATTTAAGTGTATATGAGATTCGTTGAGTTTGCTTTCAGTCTTGCCTTGTTGAAGAAACCTCTAAAATCACAGGGTAGAATCAATCGGGACTCCAGACACGGTTTGGTCAGACTCACAAAAAGTCTTCCTAGTCTCTACAAAGGAAACTCGAGCTCAGGAGTATGAAGGGATCTGCTGTTGCTTATGTAAATGGCATTTTGCTCTAACAGGTTTTAAAATAAACTGTCTGTTCCCTTCCTCAAAAAGTCGAGGTTATCACAGCAAGGAGACAAGTAAAAAATAAACATGCCCACAACAGCCTACAGTTTCCAGGAATTGTGCTTGGAAGGATCTGCATCTAGGTTATTTTACTCACCCCCCAAGAAGTGAAGTGGCAGGAAATTCAAGTTCACATGTATAGGGGAAAGGAATCTCATCTGAATACACAATCAGCCACGCATCAAGTAGTCTGCAGAGGAAAACGAGGTGAAAGTCTAAAACAGGCACAGATGAGCACGGGCTCGTGCCTCTCATGAGATATTGAGCTTCCTGCAGTAGAACTAGTAGGAGAACCATCACAGGCCTTGTATGGAATTGACTGGATATTCTTCTGCAGCAGAGTATGAGTATTAACAACCAAACAAGTCCTTCTATTCAGCTATCCCTCAGCATTTAAGAAATTTAATGTGATGTCACAATCTGCACCTTGACAGTGTTCTTTTGACTCACCTCACTACTCAATGTATGCTTTATTGCTACATTAAACTCTGGAAAGTGAAGGGGAAAAAAAAAAGAATTTTTAATAAATTTTATGGTTCAAATGGTAGAAAAATAATACATTATCAAGGACACGAATTCACATTAAGATTGCTTTTGCCATTTTCCTCTAGAGGTTCATGTCTATCAACCGATATATCCTGTAAATATTTATCTGCCATTAGGTAAGTCTTTATATTTGCTTTATTGCCTCTTCTTCCCACAACCAGCCAGTTACTCAATACTTAAATTTCTAAGTTTTATGCAGTTGTGTTTACATGCATTGCTTTTACAACTTTTCCTTTAGAAACGAGCAGGTGATCATCTTCATGCTGCAAGACTGATTTTACTGTTGCATACAACACACTTCCTTTGGAAGGAACTAAATTTAAAACACTAAGATGTCCTATGTGCCACCTTAAAAACGCATTTGAAAATGAAAAAACATAAATACGCCAAACATGATTACTATTTAAAACAAAATGATTTATTATGCAATGGAAAGATTAAGGTTTGGCGATTGTAAATAATTTTTCAATCCAGTAGCAGTCAAATTCACTGAAACACTTAGAAAATCTATTAGATGTCTAAAAATCCACCAGCTCTGTGACATACCTAATTTACACAATGCTTTCAGTTAGACAGCTGTAGTTCTTAACGTATTTCAAATGTTAATGTACATAATCCTTATTTTCTCCCATCTGATTATCTTGTTCATAGATTAAAGAAGGATAAAGGGAGAAGTAAAAGCTCTTCTGCTTTCCGAGCTCCCAAATGAGTTTTCAATCCTGAGTTTATTTCAAAAGAGATCGTTCTTCCTGCATCTGGCAGCGAAACTGAAATCAAATTTGTAACTCAAAACCTCTTCTGTATCTCAAAACATGAAAATACTTACACTTCCAAAAATGTAAAAAGAACTTTATCCAATGTAAAGATACCAAAACAGAGATCTAAAAAATTTCAGGGCAGCTCGCCTTTAGTACCTTACATATTTTAAATGATTGTATACATTACAAAGGTGCATCTTTTGACTACTCAGTATGACTGTGACTCATCCAAAGCTTTTTATTTAAGTGAAACTTAACAGGTACAGGTAAGTAATTACTGCTTCAGGGGCCTAAGGTTCAAATTTAATTTGCCAGCTTTATTCTTAACGGGAAGTTTTTAAGAAAAGATGTTTAAATTATTTTTTATCTGCCCTGGAGTCAACCTGCTTACCTTCCACAGCTGTGCTTCTTCCCAAGCCCTGTATTAAACTTTGCAGCCATCTCACATTGCTCATTTTAAGTTAATGTTTCCAAGCTGCTGCCTCCATACTGAAACAATTTTACTGGAAATCCTAGCGAAATACTAGAAGAGTGCTGCCAGCAATTGCAATCTGACCTCCCATTACAACTTAAATATCCAAAAAGTTCAAAAATTCTCTTTCAGTTTTCTGGAAGATACTTTGAAAAAAACTTCATCCCAGCTGTCCCAGCTGTCTCCACAGCTGGGACAGCACAGAATAAGACAACAAATGAACATTTTGCATTACAAGCAGGAGATTCCTGTGCACAAATAGCCTGCAAGAATGTGGGAACCCTCCAGAAAGAGGGATGTTTCCCACTGGTTTGGAAAGAAATTTTAATGATTTTTGTGGTTCTTTGGAAACGTGCTTCAGTTTCTCTTTCTTCAGCCAGCAGGGACTGAAGGTCAAGTTGAGCACTACAGCATGAGCACCAGCCTTTCTAGATGATGGTGCAGACAAGGAATGTCCCAGAGGAGAGGTGATTATCCAAGAATAAAACACAGAAAATGTACATGTTGGAAGACATCCTGTTCCACCTAGAGAGGGGCATGGAATTCTTCCCTCCCTCTTGTCCCTTCAAACAAAGGCCACACAAAACACTTCTGCCTGTAGAAAGCAACATTTTCAGCAGACATCCAGAGAAGGACCTACAGAGCAACGTTACCTTTTCAAGTACTTACACTGTGAAAGATGGTGCTTGTAGTACTGCTTGCAAGGTGACGCTTTGGGGAAGTATGAGTGATCCCTGGATAGTGAGCAGGCAGCCTGTTTACACACAGCAACTCATACACAGAATAGAACATATTTGTGTGAACCTTAACCTGGTGTGAACCTTAAGTCCTAGCTATGTTAAAACAAACTCCAAATATGAGCCAGTTTGTTTTCTAGCCTTGCAATAATTTTGATAAGCTCTACCTGATATTAGAGATTACAGAAAGAGAACCCATCCTGACCATTGCCACACTACAGTCAATGCTGACCAATGCACATAAATCCTTGCAACACAGGACTACAGAGAGAAAAAACAACAAAACACCATACACAATACAGATGCTCCTGTCTAGTTAGCCCTAACTCTCCTTTCTCCCAGTGCAATGTCCCCACTTCACCTCCAGCATGCCAGAAGAGCCAGCACTATCCTCAGCCCACACAAGGCAGCCAGGTTAGTGGGAGCATCTTATGGACTCAGGACAAAACACTCCCATCCTTCAGCAATCAGCCAAGAGCCAAATGCCAGTATTTTGCCATACACATCTCTCCTGTGTTTGCTCTGATGAATCCTTTGTTTCATTCCACTTACCAGGCCTACACAGTGTTGTCTGTATCACTGCCTCGGAAAGTCTCCAAGTAAATTACACTTCTCTTTCAGTGAGTCAAGTTTAAATAAAACTGCTAGAAAAACCTTTGAGGTTATTACTAAACAAAGCAGACACAGTCATCGTCCTGGCATTTGCACCCTTCTTGTAACCAAGCATGAGTCTTGCAACTACTGCTATGAGCAGTTAGTCAGAGTTAGGGCACACTAACTATGCATACCGCCTGGGAGAGTCACAGCTTAGTTCCCATCTCTCTGAAGTGCTTAAGATGGGGAAACCAATAAACAGCAGCTACCTACCCATGAAGCTGTTAAATATTTCAAGTTAAAGAATCAGGATTACTTTTATTAATGAAAGATAATTTAAAAATTAAAAGTACAAGTATGATTACTCACTCCATGTAAAGTCTCTTCCCCTCAGTTAGTAAATTCCAAGCAAGAAAGACCTGCAGAACTACCAGACCCAACATAGCTTTAAGAAAAAATGAATAATATGTTGTTGCAGCCTTCAGCTTGCAAAGTTACTCCAGCTTTTTGCATGCTCTGCAATAACAAGCTGTCCTCTGGGCAGCTCTCTTAATGGATCCGTTCAGTGAGGAGCCTTCAAAGTTGCATCCATCTAATAAAGAAAAATTAGCGGCCATCTCAGCTGGGGAGAAGCATATACTGCCAGGCAACAGAGAACCTCTGATAATGGATTCAGGGAACACTGGCACCTTCTGCAATTCCTGTAGCAAGGTCAAGCTTGCATGAAGGCTCTCAAACTGCTCAGAGATATGTAAATGAACTCCTTGTTAGAGGCAGTTCTTCAAGAACAAGTTTGATACTTTAAATTTTTCATAGTCTTAATTATCTCTAATGTCATGCAGAACGATATCTGTGCTCCACTTTGGTATATTATTCTCCTTTTTGTCTCCAGCCTACCCAAGAAAATACAAGATGCACTTCTGCCATCAACCTTCAGCCCAGAAAACAGAGACACGCTAACCAAAATAGGTCACCATGGATCTATGCCTCACTAACACAGATAAAATGACTACGTCTGTGCTAACAAAAGGGAACCTTGAGGTTATTAATCACACACCACTTTAGCTCAGTGTAAAAACAACGCATAACTACATTTTTCAAGAGAAAAAGCAGCACAGACTGTTTTCTATAAAAAGAAAAATAGTTGCTCGAGCAGAAATATTAACATCCAGAAGCCAGGAGAGAGACTGACAGATCTAATGATCCAGTAACTAGGTTACATGTGATCTTTCTGAAAAGCCAATTAGCAGAAAGCCTCAGCAGTGCCCAGAGCTCCTTCCGCAGATACCAACCCCTGTGCCAGGGCTGGGCAACCTCAAACAGAACAGAGGGGAACAGGGATCCTGCTGCAGCAGAGCTCTAAGGAACCAACTTTTCGCAGGGGCAAGTGAAGGATGTGGTCTGCAAGTTGAGTAGGAAGTTTAAAGATGTAAGAAGAATCTGAGTAGTTTTACAAAGGTCTGTTTACCAGAAGGAAAAATCCCCAGCAGTAAGATTGTGAACTACAGAGTAGTGTGCTTTGTTGTTGGGTTTTTTTTTTTCTATTAATGGAAGCAGTGGTATTTACGACATCTGAAAGAAGCCTGTATAAAAATATCAGCCCTTATAGGGAGCAACCTTGAATCAGATTTTGGACACACGAAGGACGATTCAGGACAATTGCCAAAATTCCTACAAACACTGGCTCAAGTTTGCTGTTACCCAAAACTTGAAGTCAGCACTGAAATACTGCTCTGCGGGCAATGGGAAGGAGAAGCAGGAAACTCACTCTACAAATTGCTGAACAAAAATTTAAATAGATAATATCAGTGGTAATTAGCAGTCAGAATATAACGTCTGGTCTATCAGATTAAAAGATACGTGTTTACTCTTCAAGGTTAAGCGACAGGAAAAAATATTGACTTGTGAATCCATGGAAAAATGAGATGGATTTCTTTCAGTGGAAAAATAAATGAGAAAAAAAAATCAACCATGATCAGAGACATCAATATCCAGCTCCTCTTGACAGCAGGAAACTGTTCCACAATCAATGCATGTTTTCTTCAAGTTTCTCTTTCTTAATCACATAGTACAGAACAAGGCATATTTAGGACGTGCACGATAACGAATAGCATTGGGCCATCGAAATCCCAGATAAGCCTCCAAAGATTTGCATTTCTTACCTACTGTTAAGAAAGAGAAAGAGTAACAGAAAAGAAGTGTCCAAAACTTGACACTCTATGCTCATTGAAGACGTAGAAGACAGCTAACGAATTGAGGGTTGGACTCAACGATCTCTAGAGGTCCCTTCCAATCCCCACAGTTCTGTGATTCCAGGGCTCTACACCAACGACTGCTTTGGATATCAGCTTACTGAAACTTTACAAAACATTAACAGTGTGCCTTTCTACCTCATTTGTCTTATCAATGGAAAAGGTTCGTACAGATATTACAGACAAACACTATAAAATACTGTCACAGATGGTAAGTGCGTTAAAAAAAAAAAAAGGCATGGGAAACAAAAATGTGTGTAGAATCCAAGAAGGAAAAGCAAGTAACTATACACATAATCAGTACCACCAGGTTTGGAGAACACCAAACAATTCTTACTACCTGAAAACCTCATAAAAATAGCACCAATGGAACCCACCTTTGTTGAAGGACTGATCTCAGTTACTGAAAGCTAGAATTCTTTGCCTTGCACTTCAAGAAGAAAAGCCATATACTTCTTAATTTCTAGCAATCAAATACGTTTCCCTAATCTCAGCCTTCCAATGGAAATGGTAGCATTGGGTGGATTTCTCCTTACATTAAAACTAAGACAGGGTAATGGCTCTTCCCAGGCCTGCTGGAAGCAGCACATTGATGGGCAGAAGGAAGAGTTTACCTTATGCTCTTCTTTCACCCTTAAAGAAATTCAGCTTTGTTACCAAATCAGAAAAAAAGAAATGTAATACTAAACCAGAAAGTACAGACATACGAGAACTCTGAGTGGGGAAAAAAAAGGAAAAATAAAGGAGACAGAAGAAACAAGTGCAAAGTAATGGGTTCAGACATCCTGTGGCATATACTGTCGTGCAACTTTAATACATAAGCGGAGCTTCCTCCCCTTGATGCCCTAAGCACCGGTGAGGCTGCAGAAAAAGCAGGCAGACCTCAGCCCCAGCCCAGCAGAGTACAGCTCCAGTACAAACATCCAGCTTTAGAACTGTCCTCCCACAACCACACACACACACACACACACACACACACACACACACACACACAGGAGGCAGGGTCCTCCAGGCGAGCACCCTTGGTGCTGGGATTCCCTGCCTAGTCCCTGCAGCACGAGGAATTTGATTAAACTTCCCCAACAGGAGAGCATTAAACACACATTGTAAATTAAACAAAACCATGCTGATGATCTCAGTGCAATTACTTCCGATTGGTTTGAGTCTTTATTGTCCCCTCGAGCTCTGAGCTTCACGGATAAAAAGGATCCGGCCCTACTGGAGGAATACCAAAGAAGGAGTTACGAAACCTTCCTTAAACGCTTCCAAAGTGACCCAACTAGCTTTTCTTCCCGATGAGGTCCCAATTAAATTTAGCCTGGAAGTCTAATGCAAAACCAGCCTTTTCCAGGAGATACCATAAACAAGCTAGCTAATGCTTAGAATAAATACAGCCATTGGTTAACATGCACACACAAATTACAAATTGCTGCAGTGTATTTTATTTCACAAGAGTCAGGCAGTGCCAAAAGTCTTTAGGAAACTTTTCCCCGGCTGATATCATATAATCCAACTCTCCAGCATTTCAGCCTTTCCAAGCCTGAGCCAAGCTGTTGCTTGATTGCAAAAGGAAACACACGCACACGAGCACAGCAGGGTTGCTTGCTGTAATTCGGACGGTCTATGGGAAACAAAAAGCAGATATTCTTAATCCACTCCTGGGAGTGCCCCTGCAAAAAAACCCCGGAGTTACTCACAAATATTCTCTAAGTTCTATTAAACGCTATCAGGTTGGTTTTATAATTAATTTCCAGATATTAATTTCATTAGACTCAACCTACTTGCAAGGGCCAGACCTATTATTCTGATTAATTTTCTCTTCCATGTCTCCAAACTACATTTTCCTTGCCAAGCTGGAACTCTTCTCCGATCCCATTCTCTAAAAGGTGCCCTGCTCTGAAGTTAACCCAGAACAGCTGATAATGCGAGGCACTACAAATTCTAGAAGCATTCTGCATCTTCCTGCAGATAACTGTGTAGATGGGAAACTACCATTTTTCCCTTCCTTTCAATCTTCTTGAGGGGCAGGCAGCTCATCCTGCAGCCAGAAACAACCTCAATAACACAGATTTCTACAGAGATTCCAAACCAAGAGATGAAAAGGTATACCTCGCCCTCCCTCTCATTTCTTTACCTAACAGTAGGAAGAGAAACATAGTTCTGTTACTTACATCAACTCATTCACACTCAAACAGTCTCATCATCCCTCTAGTTAGCTACTTCAGCTTTCATCAGGTTATGCTTTGTATATTAGTTGGTCTGTTCTCATCACATTGCCTACTGTCTGGCTCGCGTAGCTTAAGTAATAAGAAAACAATTTTCAACAGTTACTCTTGCTTTTACATAGAGGAAACCTGAAGGTAGATTTTGCAGTTTTTTTATCCCCTGTCCCATGACATTTTACCAACAGCCCAAAGTGTTAGAATCATAGAATCACTCAGGTTGGAAAAGACCTTAAAGATCATCGAGTCCAACCACAACCTAACCATACTACCCTAACTCTAACATCCCTCTGCTAAATCATGTCCCTGAGCACCACATCCAAATGGTTTTTAAACACATCCAGGGATGGTGACTCAACCAACTCCCTGGGGAGCCTATTCCAGTGCCTAAAAACCCTTTCTGTAAAGAAGTGTTTCTGATACCCAAACTAAACGTACCCTGGCGCAACTTAAGGCCATTTCCCCTTGTCCTGTCACCTGTCACCAACGAGAAGTGACCAACCCCACTCTTACTGTAAGTACCTTTCAGATACTGCAAGAGAGCAATGAGGTCTCCTCTCGGCCTCCTTTTCCCCAGACTAACCCTTCCTTCAGTCTCTCCTCATAGGGCATACTCTCCAAGCCCTTCACAAGCCTTGTTGCCCTTCTTTGGACCACTCCAGCACCTCAATGTCCCTTCTGTACTGAGGTGCCCAAAACTGAACACAGTCCTCAAGGTGAGGCCTCACCAAGGCCGCGTACAGGGGCAGGGTTACTTCCCTAGTCCTGCTCACCACACCATTCCTGATACAAGTTAAAACAACCTCAGCAAATATGTGATTATGAAGAACACTGCATTTGATCTTCATTGTTTTCCATTCATGCCTGAATTTTCTTGGAACGTACAGACTGAGTGGGGAGCTTGCTGTTGGGGTTTTCTTTGTATTTTTTTTAATAATCAGAGGAAAATGAAGTCTACAGCTTGGTTGCAGAAAAAGAAAACGCTTCTGAACTCACCCTTCTCATTGTATCCCACTCCATCAGGGCAGTGATCTAATTCCTCAGTCACACGCTTGTTGCATGCTGCTATTAGTCCCTGGCTCTCCTCTATCACGTGCTCTCTCTTCATTCAGGAAGACAGGACTGGCTTCCCTGGGTCTGGTTCTCTCAAGCAGAGAGCTGCCATCAAGTGTCATTTGCTCGCCCATTGCTTCACATGATCCTTGAAGCGTTATTACAACCAGAGACCGCTCCAGTGATTTCTCTGGTGCCTCAGCACACAGTCACCACACACACCATTACAGGGGGAGCGCTCACGTGCAAGGTATTGCCCGACGGACATTTTCTTAGTTGGGGCTCTGAAACTCTCCTTGACATGCACTTCAGGAGGTGGACAATGGGACATGAATTCCACATGGACTCTCTGCTCCTACTCCACAGCTCTGATGGGATAAAAGTGCCATTACACAACATGCTCACAGTCAACAAACACCAGAGCTAGCAAAGGTTAGTTCCCATCAGCCCGATGCTCACCCCTCTCCTGACACCATCCCCTCTTCCCATTACACGTTAGGGGATGAGAAGTTGCCACCTGTGTGCCTAATGGGAAATCCTTCTCATCCAAGTCCACTTCTGACTCACTCATTTAGGCAAACTAACCCCATGTCATTGGAACCGTTCCATGTGCAACTTATTTCGTAATTCAAATATTATAAGCGTGGAGCTGTGAACAGGACTTCATTATAGAGCCTTCTAAAACCCTTTTGATATGCACGTGGCAGCGCCGCTTGCCCTTCTCTCCATCAGAATGCTATCACACCACCTGCTATCTCTTTTATTTATTTATTTACTACTGAGACACTGCTAGGATATTTTCTGCTACCTTTGGGTTCAATATTTATTGATCGTCTATTTTAGGAACACTCTCCTTTCTGCTCATTTTCTATTTCCCTTCATGGGTTCTAGTACTTTATCTTTTCATGGTACTGACAATTACACACAACATTCCAAAGGACACCAGGGGGAAAAAAATGGCTCTGCATCAGAACATTAAGCAATTTTATTTTACACACTGCATCAATTAATTTATCTAAACTGTAAAAAACAAAAAACTAACAAACACTGGTTCTTCAAAAAACTAATGAACACAGTCTTCAGACACACGTATCTGTTGAAAAACACAACAAAAACATTGAATGTTTAACATATTCAAGGTGAACATTAATGTCTTACAAACACAGTACTAAACAGACTTTGAGGATGAATTTCCACGAAGACAGGAGCTGAAGACTCCAGAGGCTGCAAATTGCCTCCATGGAGGTTATTCTTTCAGTTTCACACTTTAAGGCATAACTTCTACAATGCACTCCAGCTACTTGATATATGAAGTTACACACGCTCCTAAACCTCTGAAAGGTCCAAGACCTGAAACTCCCGTCCACGTTTTCCCATTGATATTTGCCCTTTTGTTAAGGGTCTAAACACTAACTGGAAAACATGAAAACTCTTCTGAGCAGGAAGAAGAAAAAAGAGAACCACAGTAATGTCTGCAGACTCTTACTTTTTACAAGATCTTTACCTTCCCTTTCAGCCTCGACGTTTGAGAAAATAACCTCAGGCAGGACAAACTAAACAAATCACACTTTTCCTTAATCTGAAAAAGACACCGCTATTACACACCACAGTAAGAGCTGGCCAGGCCCTTGTAATCACTGTTATTGCAATCATAAGACTGCAGAGAATTAACAAAATAAAGCCAAGCCAAAATCATTCCACCCTGATGGCACACCGTAAGAGGCAGCGAACTCCTGGGTAATTCATGGCAGGCTGAAAGAGAAACAAGAGAGAAGAAGGAAAGAACAGAAAGCAATTGATCTCCTCTACCCCAAACATACCTGCCTTGCCTTCCCACCATCACAGGAGAGAGCACGGCAGCAGGGAAAGGCTCTGGATACCTGCTGCGTAACAAGCAGTGGGAAGCCTGGCTCCAACAGGGCAGGGAGCGGTACCCTCACAGCCACTCTTGTCCTCTTTAAAAGAGGTTTATTTTTACAATTCATTTTCACTTGCATATTAATGTCTGGGAAAATAACTCCTGTATTACTCAGCTTTAAAGCCTGCTCAGAATTCCTACCTCTCTTTGTGTATGACTGCTTGAAACTCACCTTGGAAGGGAAAGAGGCCACTACCAAAGACATACACGCCATTTCATATAATTTAATGGCAGCCTTGCCCTCCCCTGAACTTTCAGGCCAGAATCACTGCCACACAAACTGCCAAACAGGACACCTCATTATTCCAACATGTGCAAGCGAAGCGATAGGGAGTTTCGCAGTAAAACTGATAAGGAGAGACATAAAAGACTAACGAGCTGCCTGACTGCTCCACTGCTGGGCTAGCCAAGGTCCTCCAGAGCACCTGTAGTATTGTTCCATCACGAGACAGACAGTGGGATACGACCAAAAATAACATTTAGGGATGTATGGGAGAAATGAACGCGAGGTCTGCAGCTGGAGTGTTTAATCCAGGCATGGAAAGAAATTATTAGAGAGAGGATAGTCAGCAGAAACAACATGTGATGTAGAGCTGAAAGAGCCTATTAAATGTACACAGGTTACTGAGCAGCACGAGCCTCCTTGTGCTGTTCGATTACCAGCCCAGTGCTGCATCTGCTGCTGAAATAAATTGACAAATACCTTTGAGATCTGTGTCTGTGGTACAGGTGACTGGAAAGGAGGGTCCCTTGCTAAGGAGATGCAGCACGGAGGGTCTAGAGAGGAAGACATATGAGGGGCTGCTCAGGTCTCTGGGTGTGATCAGCACAGAGCAGAGGTCTGGAAAGCCCAGCAGCGGCAACAAGGAGCAGCAGTCTCTGGGAGGGAGAAGGGAGCACCTGAGACCTGGTGGTGTTTGCACTGCTGATGGGTTCTCCAGTGTATCAGTAAGTCATCTTCTGACCCAGAAAAAATAAAAATAAAAAAACACGTGCTCTTTCCCGGCAGCGTTCTGCACCAGACAAGCCAGCTACCCCAGCAGTCTCTCCCAGAGGCACTGATCCTATTTCCTGCATGGTCTGCACTAGAAGGGGGTTGTTGCTTCAAGCAGGGATGACTTGCTCTAAATGTCTCAGCTCAGAAAGCCACAGCTTTCCCTCACACAGAGACACCTGCATGGCACATCTCCAGCTGCAGGATTTGTGTAAGGAGAAATGTGCAGGATGGAATGATGCTTTGGGATATCCAGTCACCCTGCAAGCTCCACACTTTTACTCTGGCCCCAAAACAAAGCTGGCATATTTGGAAGGTACCTATGAATTAAATCAATGTTAACATTACTACTTATTTTAGAAATCTTGTATCATGGGATAGCATCTTCTGGCTTTGATGCTAAGGTAGCAAGGCTCCATCAGTAAGGGAAGCAACAACAATCTCCCACCTTGCAGAGGGCCTTCAGCACAACACCCACTTTGTAACCTGGGATAGAAAATCCAGGCAGCAAATACACTGCCTTACGCTAACATACCAGCCAGCCCTGCACCAGTTCCTCACACCCAGCAACGAACATGCACAGTGCAGCCACTTTCTGCCATGAACCTCAGTATCCAACTTCATGACTTGAGATTGATGCTCTTTGTTCCACTCTACATAGCAGCACCCAAACAGATGCCTAACTTTCAAGGGCTTTTTACAAAAATCATGATTCCCTCTGAGATCAACAGAAAACAGCCCGCTGGCACCTCCACAAACTTCACCAACAAGGCTTCCTTTTATTTGAATAGCAACTAACAGAGCCACCATTCTTTTTCACTAAGCCCTTTTTTAAACACCCAAACATTAAAAATAATTTCCGCAACTTATACATCCAGATTTAAAAAGTCATTTCATACTCCATGTCTCAAATCCCCCCAAATGGCACCTCATATTTTCCTCTCTCCTAATATATAATCTTCATTTCATTACCAACAAGCCTAAAGACCTCATAATGCTGCAATTGATTATAAACAAGATAGTGCCCACATCTGATGAGGGCTGACCTAATTGTCTGTCTCGTCTACATTTCTGCAGGGCAAATTTACTGACATTTTTGCGCAAATTCAAAGCTGGCTGAGCCCAATAACCTTTTACGCCTCTGTCATTAGACTGTCATTAGACTTCCACGCCTTCACAAACAGAAAAGCAGTTGCTCCTTTTGTCCCCCGAAGTCAGCAGTCCAGCTGTAAACTACCAACTTCACAGCCTACTCAGCACCTACAATATTTGCAAAAACAAGAAAACCCACCGTAGAAAACACACAAATTGCAGCCTATCGAGGTTGTGGAATCAAGTTCGGAAAGGCCCTTTTCAGACATGCACACCAGTTTCCAAAAGAAGAAACAGAATGAGTGAGGCAAGTTGGTGGACAAGGTCAATAAACAGGGTTTTTAATCACGCTTACAAAAAAAAAAAAAAAAAAAGCCCACAAAATCAACGTACTTAGCTCCTTCCAAAAGTAATGCCTCCTAATTATCTCCAAGGAAACTACAGCAGATACAAAGAGTACAATAACAGTATTTGATAGAGCAAATTATCCGCTACAAAGCACTGTTTTTCAACACAGTCACCACCATTAGCTAAGCATGCCACGCTTGTAAAAACCTTCACCAGTGGAGGAGAACCACTGTCGCTGACCCCACTGCTGAAATACACCACCCACCTCCTCAGTGTGTTCACACCCACTTGGCCTCTGGAAACATTCAGCACTGAGTATCAGTGGATGCCATTTTTTTCCCACATGGAGGAATTCAGCAACATCCCTTTGCTTTATATACACTTGGAAGCACTGAAGCACTCAAGGCCAGGTTGGATGGGGCTGTGGGCAGCCTGAGCTGAAGGGTGGCAGCCATGCTCACAGAAAAGTGCTGGAACTGGGTGGGCTTTGAGGCCCCTTCCAACCTAAGACATTCTATGCTTCTATGAACAAGGGAACAGGCACAGGCAGCTTACAGGGAACTCTTCAGCCCAGTGACAGCCCTCAAGTTTCTCTGCCCACTGGCCAAATTTTCACTGCAAGTACTGAGAACAAGACAGTCCAGTGGCCCACCTTCCTCCAGCAGATTCCAGCCTGGGAGTCAGTGCATTTCACAGAACTGCAGTGGTTGGAAGGGATCTCCATAACACACCAAGTCCAACCCCCTGCTAAAGCAATTCTCTACAGCAGGTGGCACAGGACAGTGTCCAGGTGGGTCTTGATATCATCAGAGATATTCTCCACAAGTCCCCTGGGAGGCCTGCCCTTCCAGAGGGCAAACTTCGAACTCTAAGCCCAAGAGGACGCCAATGACTTAACACAAAGATATTTTGAAGCAAAGAATGCAGCTCCATCACAGAACATACATAACCTCCAGCACTGGCAGCCTCATGTTCAGCAGCAACTGAATGTCTATGGTTTCTTTTTTTAATGAAATGCTAGTTCCCATCATATATGAATTTCTTACGCAAAAACTTTCAGTTTTTCTCTTGTTAATCTCAATTCAGCAGGGAAAATTTACTTAACAGTTCCATACATTTAAAATTCTCTGTCTGAACTTTAATGCAGAAATACATCTCCTAGAGCAAGTGTTCTTTAAACCATCACTTTTCAATGGCAGTTCCCCCTTCGGTCGTTCATCATCCATAATTTTCTTTCACAAAATTTGGTTACAAGTAGCCAGTTTTATGACACTGATTACACAGTGACTGATGAACTGTGTCAACTTCGGAAATAAAGGGATTTTCAATCTGAAACGCAGCCACTGAGCAGAAGTCAGGCTCTGGTACTACGCTTTCAGTCTCCCACCAACTCCTGATGTCTTAAAGTTGCGTGCTGCTGTGAGTGTCAAACATTCTGCCCCCGTTATTAACCTCTCCTCATTTATTTCGCTTGTTCAAGAAAACAGTGCAGAAGAAGGATGCAATTTCAGCGGCTGATCATAAGGCTGGGCAAAAAACAAGCAGAGAAATGCAGCTTCCCAACCCCTTCCCATGAAAACGGCAGTGGCCCTGCTGCCAACAGCTCCCTCCATAGCTAAATCTGAGCTTCAGTCTGCACGGAAAAGAAGAACTCAGTGTTTGAGTGGACGCAGCAGCATTTAAACTTTCACAAATAGCAGTCGGAGCTCGACATGTTACGCATAAGACCTGACTCTTGCTATTTCCAGAGGAAAGCAAGAGGCTGCCTGACAGTGTGGCTGCACCATCCCTGTGGGAGAGCTGAGCAGGAAGGCCCTGGGGGTCCCAGCCCACAGTCACGTCCCTGCAGGTGGAACTCAGTGCTCAGAGCATGCATTCACACGCACACGCGTGGCGTGGATTCACTGCTTTCCTTAGGGCTCCTGGATGGCTCCGGCCCGCTCATGAGCTGGACACCGCATCCACCAGTGGAGAGAGGAACAAACAACAAAATAATTGTTAAAAAAAAAAAGAGAGAGAGAGATCTTAATTCAGAAGAACGCTTGGGACTTCGCTTAACCAGGCTGCTGGAAAGCGTTATTGTGGTTGGCCCGGCTCCAGGATCAACTGCTCGCTGTGCGCGCACGCTGGAAGCAGCACCCGGAGCGAGAGTCAAAGTATCCGAGGGACAGCAGCAGAGTTTGCGTGTGCTTTATTTAAAAAAAAAAAAAAAAAAAAAAAAAAAAAAGCGGGAGCACAAAAGATAAGGCCTACTAGAGGCAAGCTGCCGCTCTGGAATAAACTTCTGCCTGCCCGCAACTCTCCCGCCGGCTCCTCAGCCCGCACACGAGGCCACGGCGGAGGCGTCGCGGAGCCCCGGCCGCGGAGCGCAGCGGCCCCCAGGCGGCCGCCACCGGCCCCGCTGCTCGGAGGACAGCGGCTCCTGTCCGCAGAGCGCTCGCGCTGCCCCTCCGCCCCGAGGGGGCTCAACCGGCGGAGCCGCCCCTCCGCCCCTCTCGGCCGGGGAGCGGAGGAGCGGCCAGAGGGAAGCGCGGGCTGCCCACGGGGCTCCGGCTCCCGGCTCAAGGGCCGACAAAAGACACCGTGCCGGCCGCCCCCGCTGCCCCGAGGCCGGGCGCGGTGCCGCCCCGCGGCTTACGGCGCTAATGGGATTACGCCGGGCCGAGCGGTGCCCGCCGCTGTCACCGCCCGGGGAGGGTCGCTCCCCCCCGCCCGCCGCGCTGCCCGCCCGGCCCCATTGTTCGTCGTGCCGCCCTTACCGTGCGCGGGGCTGGGGCTGCCGGCTCTCCTCGCTGCGGCTGCTGCAGGGGCAGTGGCGCTCGGCCGCCGGAGGTCCGAGCCATTAAAAGCTCCGCGGGGAGGAGGAGGAGGAAGAGAAGGCGGCGGCGGGAGGAGGACGGCGGGGGACTGGAGGGAGCAGGGTCGCCATGTCCGGCTTCCAGCCCGGGGAGCCCACCCGGCCGGGCGCGAGGAGGGAGACGGCGGGGGATCCTGCTGCCGCCCGCGGACCGGGGAAGCGGGAACTGGACTCCGGGCAGCGCGGCCGCACCTCCCCTAACCCTGCCCCCTCCCGGAGGGGGAGCCGCGGGCGGGAGGAGGCGGCCGACAGCCCCCTCCAGCGTTCGCAGGCGGCGGATCGCCGCGGCCGCCCGCGTCGGCGTTACCCGCGGCTTAGGGAGCGGAGCGCCGCCGCCCGGATACCTGGCGGCCGTCGCGGGCACTCCGCGCCGAGGGGCGGCTGTGGAAAGCGGGCGGCTCCGGGCACTCTCCGCCCTCTCGCCTCATGGGAGGATGTCGCTGCCCCTTTTGTGGCTTGGAGAACCGTGCTGTTACGGGGGCTCCAGGGGTAAGGTACCCAGCGGCAGGGTTGGTCCCTCTGGCCTGGGAGCCTGCTCGCTTTTCATCCTTAGGTGACGGCAACGAGTGGCAGCAGGGTGGGTGACAGGGGCTGCCTCACAAAAACGTCTCCAGTATGTGGGTTGAGAGGAGAACACCGCACAAGGGTGAGCTGCGCGAGCTGGGACCCATGCTTTCGCGGAGCATGAGCATCTCTGTGCTGTGCATTCATCTCCTCAGAGAAGTTATAGAGCTATGGCAAAAAGGCTCCCAAATACACTTAGGAGAAGCTCTTAAGACACCGCTCTCCTTCGTTTAACTTAAGCCTTCAGAAGTGCCGCTTTTTTTGCCTTCTCCTGTCTTACCCAGCATTATTTTCCTGAAGAAGTCTGGTGGAATAGAGCACGGCAGAGGAAACGCTTCGGGCCTCACAGGTTCTCTCACTCTCTCAGGAGATAGCAGTGAACTGAGTGTGTATTTATAAAGTAACCCTCCTCAGTACTCAGCATCTATACGCCATTTGAGGAACCCAGTACGAGAACACCGCAAACATTTTCTCCTTTAAGCTGTGCCTTTGCATAACCCTCTGAAGACAAATTCCTCTACTGTCAACAGCAGTGCCTCTGTGCACAAACAGCTCACTACAGACACCTCAGTGTATCTGTAGGGATACACCAACCAACCTTCTGAGAGCCATTTCTTTGGTCAGCTCCCAAACCTTAACCAAAGTACACAGGCTGGGAAGTGTCCTTAGCTGTCAACACTTGATAAGAGAGTAACTGTTGTTATTCTCCCAGGACCTTTTCCTCACAAAATGTGTGTAGAAAACTAAGAGGAAAGGCTACGTGTTCATCCTAACAACGTAAACGGGGATTAAGAACACAGACATAAGTTTTGCTTTTTCCAAACACTTATTTTGTCAGCAGCTTTAACCACTAATTAAGGTGGAGTTAAGGTAAGAGCAGAACTGCAAGGTCCAACCACAGCATTTAGAATTTCCTGGCACTTTTTACATAGGCTTCCCACTCACTCATGTCTCATTCACACTTAACACGGTGTTGTTATCATCTACATCAAATAAACAAGGTCATCTTCGATGCCTTCCAAGTCTGAGTGACCTTGAAACTTCTCTGGGTACTAAACAGAAGTAGTAAGTTGCCCTGCAGCTATTGATCAGTCATTACTGAGCTCCAGATAGCAACAGTGACATATTTTATTGAATGGTAATCTGCTTGAGGCATCAAAGATGGTAACATGTGGGCCACTTCTCCAGGAGCCACAGGCAGACTTGCATCTGGTTTATTGGCTCTCGACTCTTGAGTCTTCTGTAAGAATGGAGCACAACTAGTAACCGACATCTAAAGATGTCAAGAATTTGCTCTCTCTCACTGTTCATCCAGTCAGTCATAAAGGCTTCTCTCATCCATCCATTCCCATTAATGCTCTTTACAATTCTAAGCAGCATTTTTTTCTCTAAAATGGATTTCTCTTTAGTGAATGACACACGGCAGCATCTTGCATACTTCTGAAAAGCATTAATTGCTGCTGTTAGATTCTTGTAGTACATAGGGTCACATTTTTCCATGTTGAATGAATTCGTTGAGATATCAAATAAACAGGGTCATTTGAGAGAGACGGCATGCATTCTTTTTGAAAAGTAGCTGAATTTAGAAAAATTATTCTAGCTGTCATGTTTTTGAAAGAAAAAGGTAATCTCTGTCTGCGTCCAATGACACTGAAGAGCAGGAAATAGATTTCAGATTATCCAAAACCAAATGGGCACCACTGTTTGTGTCTGCATTACCCAAGGAGGGGAAAGGAGGACTTTGGTTAACAGGGTTGTGTTGTCTTGAGAGTCTGCCTCTGTGCCTCCTCCTGTCTGTTTCCCTGTTAAGGAAGAAATAGCAACAGCCATGCTGGAATGCAGATACTGCTCTTGGGAAAGCTTTCACATCTTACAGTTATGTTTTCATTGAAAGTTTCTCCTATTTGCTGCAAGGTTCTAGAAGGCATCTGTGTACGTCATCATTTATGGCAAAGTACTTTTTTTTCCTGCCATATGATAACTTGTTTGCCTTTCTGTGTACTTTGTCAAACTAAATTATTGGACTCAAAGCCCGAGTATGTGGATTAAGTTCTTTGGTATGGTTTACACTAATGTCAGAGAATGGTCCTTCTGGCCTTAATCGATATCTGTTTTGTAAACTACTTCAAAAATGTGTTGAGTTCAAATATTTGTCTCTGCTATATTAAGGAGAAAAGCTGAGATGCTGCCCTAATAGAAATGTGTGTATATATTTCAGCTACATCTTTTGTCTATTTGTTTTTTTCTTTCATGAACATTCCACAGATGTTTTCCCTGGAGCCTGAAATTTTGTTTCAAAGACCCTTTCAGCAAATAATTTGCACTAGATTTATCATTCTGTTTTGGTTTTAAGTGTGCTTTGTGGCTCAGTCTTGCAAACCTAAGGCAATGACCAGTCCATTTTAGGCCTTCTCTCATATGTCTTAATGTTACTTCTCATAACATTAGCATGTATCTGTGCCAGTGAATTAACTTGTGATAGCTCACGTCTTTGCTAATTTAGTTGCAAGAGCATGGCAGAATTCTCCATGCAAGTCTTTCAGTATCATTTCACCATTATTTTTATTATGTTTCCCCCACCTCACTGTATTTTGTTTACAATACATTTGTGTTACAGTCTTCAGTTAAGATGATCATACTACTTGACTTTCTGGTAGGGTTAGTAATGCTGGGCTGACACATCTTGCTGCTACATCAGAATTTAACACCTAACTACAGCTAGAAGCAGTGACAGTTAACAACTATATAGTCCTAGCAGTAGAAGATCTTAACTTTGGGGGAAAAATAAACAACACACACACACACACAAACAAACAAAAAAAACAACAACAACAACAAAACAACCCATTGCCAAATACTAAAGAATTTTATTACAATTCTCAAACGTTCAGAATATCGTTAGGTGAAATACTCAACCATTAAATAGAAGTGAGTGAAGTGCTAACAGCCCGATAATGACCAGATTTTGTTTACTTCCTGCTCCTTTAGGACTGTGAATTAAAAGAGAGCTTTTCAAGGCTAAATGCAAAAGTTTCCCAAGAACTAAAGAATTTATACAAGAGAGTCTTTGCATATCAAGCTCCACCCCCTAACTTCATTACTATTGTACATCACCTTTGTTACACGTCATCATACTTACCTTGCATGGTCCACTGTATTTGTGTTTCAGGATGAATGCGTTTGCTACATTAGCTGCTTCTACGTGCGAAGGTGATCATCAGTGAGTTGATAGATGAATCATCCCTGAAGCTTCAGAGCTAAAATGTTCACTGGAAATTAATGAACAACTTGCACTCCTCAAAACAGTGTAAGGTTTCATCACTTCTGCTTACTTCATGCTTGCTTTTTCACTTACACTTCATGTAAGGAGAAAATAAAGGCTTATTTTTTCAGTAACACTGAAAATTCTGAAGCATTTGTTAACGAACAAAGATACTGAAGTGCTGTGAAGTGATGTAAATAAAAAAATTACTAAGAAAATAATTTATTATATTTGCCTGAAAAAATATATTTTTCAACATGGAGCAGAACATTTAAGAAAACAGAAGCCAAGAAAATCCAAATTGAAAAAAATGGTTGAACATCCTTTTGCTATTTGTACTCAGGTTTCCTCTCCTGAAGTCCATTTTCACCTTTCCTCCCAAAAGAAGGTGTAGGGGAAGGTGATGGTTTCCAGGAGGACTTTACAAATAAATTTGTTAAGCGATTCTGAGACCTCTCAGCACTGTGATGAAGAACCATCTCAATATCTGGGCTGATATAAGCAAACAGAGTTCTAATACAAGTGAAAACAATGCTGTTTGTACAGCCCCTCAGAATTTATGCCATGAGTAATCACAGCTGAAGAGTACTCTCATATATATAAAAACTGAGAGAATACAGAACAATAAATGTGGCTCATAGCATTATTAGACTTCAAGGTTCCCATGACAGTAATAACCCTCTTGCTCTCCACTTCCCCATCCATCCCTCTGCCAATATTTTTACTGTGACTTTCTGCAGGTGAATACATCTGAAACGCTGTGGTACATCTGAATAAATCCTCCTGGAATAATCCTCACTGACAAGCAGTAGTGTGGGAACCTTATCTCATGCACCGTCACGTCCAGGATTTCTCATGGCTCCTTTCTAACTTTGTACTGGACAACAGGCATTTCATTTTTACATCAGCTATTTACAACAGGTGACTTAATTACTGTCTTATCCATCGCCCTATTCTTCCGCTTTCACTATCAGAACACCTAAATTTGGCTGGAGGGAGCAACTGCGAAACCTGTCAGGGCAAACATCCGCTCGCTGTCTGATTTTGCTATCTCAGAATGCAGGCTCTGGAATTAGCCAATTCCTCCAAATGTCAGAGCAGACGTCGCATCTGCTGAGGGCGGTAATTTATTTGCTTCTCATCTGAGACGTGCACCAGAGTGAAGAGAAACAAGGCCATTAGCTTCTACTTGGGTTTAATTTCGTTAACGAGATTCCTTCTTCAGAAGGAATGTTTTAAACTTTCCATTCAGAAAATGAAAGCTATTCAATAATTTATAGAAACGATATTTTACCGCAGAAAGCTTAGCAAGATCTGCGTAATTTACACTAAGTAAAATCAAGAAATTGAATGATTACAGATTTGGAAAGCATTCTTATTTTCCTGCTTTTTTCTCTTTTCCACTGCAGTTATTTCTCTTTTTGTAAGTAGGATTCCAATGGACTACGGGATCACAGAATTGCAGGGGCTTAAAGGGACCTCCGGAGATCGAGTCCAATGCTTCCACTAAAGCACCCTAGAGTAGAGTGTAAACACCGTGGCTGTTCTAAAAAAAGCAGAATTAAGGCTAAATGATATGAAGCATCAATTCCACCAACAAGGAAGAACTTCCATGGCAGTCTATTTTCTGCTGTAGTGTACTTTTTATTTGGGAAGGAAAAGGTTCCTCAGTGGTTGACTGGGTTAAGTTTCTCCTTTTTCTCCCATGAGCTCCCATCAGATTGCAGAGAATGATACTCAGAATTGTTTTGCATGTTATTCCCTGTACAAATGTCCTCACTGGTCAATCATTGGCAAAGACCTCTACTTATCATCAGTGACCCTGCTGAGGGGATGGGAATTCACCCTCAGCAAGTTTATTGATGATACAGAGTTGGGAGGAATGGCTGACACTCCGGAAGGCTGTGCTGCCATTCAGTGAGACCTGGATAGGCTGGAGGGTTGGGCAGAGGGGAACCAGATGAGATTTAACAAGAGCAAGTGTATGCATGCACTGGTACAGGTTGGGGGATGAGCTGCTGGAGAGGAGCTCTGAGGAGAGGGACCTGGGTGGCCATGAGCCAAGCAGTGTGCCCTGGTGGCCAAGAAGGCCAATGGTATCCTGGGGGGCATTAAAAAGGGCATGGCCAGCAGGTTGAGGGAGGTGATCCTCCCCCTCTACTCTGCTCTGATGAGGTCCCACCTGGAGTATTATGTCCAGTTCTGGGTTATCTGGTACAAAAAAGACAGGGATCTCCTGGAAGGAGTTCAGCAGAGGACCACAAAGATGATAAAGGGCATGGAGCACCTCCCTTATGAGGAGAGGCTGAGAGACCTGGGTCTGTTCAGCCTTGAGATGGGAAGACTCAGAGAGGATCTGATCCATGTCTATAAATACGTAAGGTGCAGGATGCAAAGGGTCGAGGCTGAACTCTTCTCAGCAGTGTGTGGCAATAGGACGAGGGGAAATGGCCACAAACTGAAGCATAGAAGTTCTGCACAAATGTCATGGGAACTCCTTCCCAGTGCAGTGAGGGAGCAGTGGCACAGCTGCACAGAGAGGTGGTGGAGTCTCCTTCTCTGGAGACGTTCCAGACCCGCCTGGACGCCTACCTGTGCAACCTGGGCTAGGGAGCTGCTGTGGCAGGGGGTTGGACTCCATGGTCTCTGGAGGTCCCTTCCAACCTTTCAGAGAAAAAAAATGCCTTATGTCTATTGTCACTAATATTTTTGCCATTTCCTCAGTGAGCGGTCCATTTATCCTATGTCTTCATTCCTGACACTAGTACAGTGCTCCATATCATTTCAGTTATTTGTGAAGCTTACTTTTCCACTTCGTAATTTTGTTAAATATGAGAATCACCATTTGCTGGGACATCAAAGAACAGAAGCCTATCATTTTTGCTTTATTGATGATCCTTAGGATGCATTTGATCTCAAAAAAAAAAAAAAAGTAATAATCTATATTTTCTGTGGTGATAGTTTGCTGTTTTCAGTAGAGTTAAGATGATAATTAGAAAAAAAGAAAAAAATTGTACTCTTTTAGGTACTAGATTTCAAAACATAACTGGATTGAATTTACTGCTGAAGTAGGACAGGCTTAACCAGAATAGTTCCCAGGAAATGTCTTAATGTGCCAGGAGTTTTAATAATAGCCTGTACTAAATTTAACCGGTTCTTTATACTAAAGATGCCTATCATCTCATGCCTTTACATTCCAGAGCACATTCTTTCCTTTGATACTTCTAATTGCTTCACCGCTGCCTGGTTAGCTCGTTCCCTCCGCAGGCTTTCTGTGGTTGCTGACAGCTCTGGCGCTGCACATCTGCACTGTGCCATATCTCCCTCTGGCACTGGGGAGGAAACCCTAATCCCTGCTTCCTGCTGTAATGTCTCCTCCTGAAGAAGCAGGCCAGTCACAGAGGAGCTGCAGTTCTCATAAAACTGTGCTAACGTTAAAGGTGTTTAATCTTCTACCAGGGGAAGGCAGGGAGCCTTGCTTTCTGCTGCACTTTGATCCCTGTGCAGGTTACTTACTAAAATCCAGCATTTCATGCTTGCCACTTCTGAATGCCTGAAAAAAATCCCACATACGAGCTCCTCAAAAACAGTGTGGGGAAAAAAAGGTCGGAACATTTCGTGATGCTTTTATTAGACTAAATATTTCTCCTTTGTCTTTTGCTTAGAAGCCATGTAACGCTCTGCACTGCCAAGATGAGAAAGCATTTTTTCCTTTCCAGGCCCCACAGCATGCACCTACATGAACACCAGTGCTGAAATAGGCTTCATATAAAGTGATTCCTACCCTAGCTGATCCTATATGACCTGTTTGAAGTATTCCTATATCAAAAAGTTCTGCAAACGCAGGGAAGAGCTTTGGAGGTGTACAGAGGTTCTGTGCAAACAAAACTATGGAGGGAAAAGAGAGGACAGGAATGCAGTAATGAGGGATGGGTGCAAATGACTGGGAACCAGAGGGAGAAAACATCATGGGGCATGGGATAAGTGTAGAGCAAGCCTCCTCCTGGCGTGCTTAGCCTGCTCCTGACAGGAGACTTACGGACTTGCTGAGAAAAGTTTCCTCACAACAGCTCACTTAATGAGCACCAGCAAGCCTACTCTGACAGAGCTGCCCTGGTTCTGCAGTTTAATTTCTAGACACACCCATCAGAACTTACTTTCATTTATCAACTGCAACACATAAAACACACTTCTTGATTTTAAACATCCTCATATTTCAGCAATGGTGGAGAAATGGTGAATTGTTCCCTATTCACCCACACCCATACGTTCCTGACTGTAGATGTGCACACCGTTTCCTGCGCAGTTGTTGTCTTTTCGATGCGAAGAGCCCTTAATTCTTCAGGGTCGCTTCAGATGGGTGGCACTGTGAGTGGGTGAAACTTCTGCTCTCTTTCTCAACCTTTCTCTCCCTTTCCATGCACCAGCATCAGGACTGCGTCCAAACACAAGGCCAAGTTGCACAGTCAGTGATACAGCACAGTCGATGATGGGAGAGGAAGAGGAGTTTGTTATGAGGAAAACCAGCCTAAAGCTTTTCAATGCTGCTCTTTTTTCCAACCAAAGCAACCGTTCTTTTCCACCATAATTATGGTATTACCAGAGAAATTTAGGATTCAGGGGAAAACTAACCTTGATTCTTTTTTAGATGATCCGATGAATGCTTGGTTGTCTTTTGAAGTTAGATATTTAGGTGCCTATGCCTCTTAGTTTGCACACAATGTTTCAAGTGATTTGTCATTAGGAAGTTGATTTTTAAGGAAGTTGTGTGAATTTTTAGTACCTGTAATTCATAAGGGAAAACAGCAACTGTGCTGGGGAAGAATAAAAGACCTACAAAACACATCTGGAAACAGAGCATCTTTTCTATTGGATTAGCAGGGGTTTGGGCCTAGCAGGCCAAACACCACAGACGAGACGGCTTTCGTCTTGTCTCACTTTTCAGCCATCTGCTGCTCTTATGACAAAACCTATAAAACATTTAATAACGTTTATCTTAGAAAAGTGACAGTGGGCAACCACTCAGAGCTCTGTTTTACATTTGTCACATGAGTGATGAAAGGAGCACAGGTCCTGCTGGTTTGGGCTAGGCCATTTCAGGTGCTGATTTAGATGTTGGTTGTTGTTTTTTGTTTGTCTGTTGGTTTGTTTCAGGGCAATAAATATTAGTTATCCCTTTTTCCCATTCCACTTGATATGTACCTTCTTATTACACTCCGCTGCCCCCAGCAATGTCTGCATTTGCTCATTATAGGGACCGGAATCCACGCTTCAGATGTTAATATGGAGCCTCAGGAGCTCATCCATGAGCCGCAGTGCCTTTCTTTCTTCTCATTTTCTTTCTCTATGCCTGCAAATATCACCTGAGACAAGCCACCTGTCCTGTGCAAACACCATTAGTAAGCAGGAGTTACAGTTAACACCTTCCTGTACAGTTAACACCGTCCTGGTAAAAGACACCTTCCACAACCAGAGACTAAGAAGAGCAAATTGCCCTAGCACAGTGCTGGGCACTCTGATACTCAGTTGCATTGTCTCCATCTGCTGGCCAGAAGAAACTTCAGCTAGGGCACAGAACACACTTCAAGTTAACTGGTGATGTGGCTCATTTTAGCAAATTCTGGTGTGGCACCTTTTCCCATGCTTTTTTCCTGTTTAGAATTACCTAAATAGACAACTTTTTGGTGATATTTTTTACCCCAAAAATAACGATGATTACACATCTCTGCAGCAAAAACATCTCATGGTGTTTTATTCTAAGCAGATATTTGTATAAATGGTGATGTTACACAATTAATATAATTCTGGCAAGGTCATCTTCCTCAGTTCAAGATAGTGTGTTACAATCGCATTTTTTGTGGATGTGTATCCAAACTGTGGGGAGCAAAACCCAACCGAACAATTAAAAAAAACCCAAACCCCTAAACCAACCAACCAAAAATCCTTAAGGCATTAACTACTGTTAAATTTCCATTAACTAATGTTAAGCAAGTGAAACTCTGTTACAGAATCACAGTACTGTAGGGGTTGGAAGGGACCTCTAGAGACCATGGAGTCCAACCCCCTGCCACAGCAGCTCCCTAGCCCAGGTTGCACAGGTAGGCGTCCAGGCGGGTCTGGAACGTCTCCAGAGAAGGAGACTCCACCACCTCTCTGTGCAGCTGTGCCACTGCTCCCTCACTGCACTGGGAAGGAGTTCCCATCACATTTGTGCAGAACTTCCTAAGCTTCAGTTTGTGGCCATTTCCCGTTCTCCTGTCGTCACAAATATAAGTTATCCTTAAAATAAGAGTGGTACAAGTACCAAACTCAGTTTCATGGTTTAGCAGCTGCAAAAATTTTCTGGACCTGAAGAAAGGTCGCAAAAAGCCTCTTGAGTGAGAAAGCAAAATCACAAACATCAAAACAGACTGAAACATACTGGTTCTCTCTTCGATTCTTGAAAACATATGGAGGAAATTACCTTACAGGGCTGAGCCATAGTGACAGAAACAGCTCTGACAGCGGCTGTAGGAACAGTCTCCTCAGGCAGAAATTGTCATTTTTTGTCTCCAGATCAGAGATGAATTACATATGAACTCCAGCCTTACAGTGCTCTGGGATCACGGTGCCAGGTTGTCACTCCTTGCCTGGATTTCCAATGGAGCAGCCATTAGGGGACATTTGGTTTCTTCTCTATCACACAGATAAAAAGAACGCTGTTGATTTTGAAGGCAAGATCTGCTAACACATAACAAATAAAAACCAAACAGTTGGGACTCATAGGCCATGAAGGGGCAAGGTAATGTTTCTGAAAAGCAAACACACTGATACAGAAAGACGTTCTGAAACTTATGTGACAAACCAGTAGACAGGCTGTACTGTCACCTAGTTTAGCATTTTGTTTAGAGGTATGAAAGACACAGCCTTCTTATGTCCTGAATGGCTCCTCTGTCCTCACAGCTCTTCTGTGTCAAAAACAGATCTGTGGAAATCTCTTCCTGAGATAAGAACAAAACAACTTCATGGCTTCTGGGGTAGCCTGCATTTCCCTCTCTCTCATGAGAGAGATGAATGAGTTCGGAAGAGGCAGAGGTGCACACGTGGTTTGTACCCCTTACCAGAGGCATAATGCAATGAGGCTGAAGACTGAAGTCTAACTCGATGACAGAAGATGCCCATGGTGATAACACCCTCTGGAAATAGGAGTGTTGTGAATGGGAATTAATTAGCAGATAATTTACCCAGCAGTGTGAAACACCTCAATGGTTTGAGAAATCTCCATGAGAGCTGGTGCAGTGAGGCAGCAGGGGGATGGCTGAGACCACTGGGGAGACGATATTTTGTCCTTAGTGAACCTGAGAGTGGGGAAGAAAGAGATTCCAAGAAATCTGTTTCCAAGCGGTTGTGCTGCAGTACAACCAAGGGTGCTATTCAACTATAAACACCATCTGAAGGATGACCAGAGGTACTGATGATGTCTTGTCTACCAGCGTCAACTCAGAGCAGCCACACATTTCCCTATGATGAAGCACCACATGATCTAGATATTTCCGTATTCCTTCATTGAGCTGAGCTGCAGAAAACTATCTACGTGCCAGTGTTGTCACAGGAAGGTTGTATCAGGCGAGATAATCCCATGACCATTACCCAACACTTATCCCAGACCTCTGACATCTCAACAGATGCTGAGCTGTCCTGAGAGGTGTTCTTCAAAGCAATGCACACACCTTAGTGACAATCAGCTCAACCACACAGAAGCATGGATCCTGTTCCCTGGATTCAACAAATGCGTTTCTTAGAATTTAAGAGCTCCTCGTGATCCGTGCAAGCAAGCACAACTAGCTAAAATAATACATCAAACTAGGAGAGAACCAAATGGTTAAGCAGCAAAGGCCAATTGCCCCCCACAGTAAAATACAGCAAAGTTAGGGACAAAAAATATACAGGGTGACAGCCACTCGACTGTATGATTCTTCACACCACTCTTACTGGACGTGGAAGACTCTCCATGTACATGCACCACTAAGCAGAAATAAAGCTCCAGATCAGGAGCCAGGGTGGTTGCATACCCAGAACATAAATGCATACACAGAGCCATTAGGAAATTCACCTTCCTTCATTCTTTATTTCGTCAAAAATTCCAGCTGTGCAACACATTGTACTCTCACGCCTTACTTCGTACATGAGACTGAAAGATTCAGACTTGCAGAAAACAGCAGACAACATTTGGCATAGCTGCTCTGTGCCGTGGAACACCAGCCCTTGTGCTCAGCATTACACTGAAGTCTCTACAGAGAGAAAGTAACGACGGTGTGTCCCAGCTGTACGCAAACACTGCACCGAGAACACACACCTACCAAGTCATTTTCTTACACAGATGAGAGTTTAGATGGGAACTCACCCAACCTTTGGGAAGAGATCTGCTTATAGAAACAAGGAACGCTTCTGCTTGGGTGTCTGGGACACGCCTTTGCTCTGGCAACGCAGGTCACTGCTGCCCTTTGCAGTGTTCTTTGTGCTACATGAGGTACTTCTCCAACCAAATTCAATGGCGGAGCGTTTTAGTGAAGCAGAACCTCGAGTATTACAGGAGAAAGTGGTTGAAATAAAACTCTGTCCCTTCCCATATCAATAATCGTTGCTAGATTCCTTCCTAAAAGCAGCTTTTTATTTTTTTGGTTATTAAAGCTACTGTTAACACTACACATTGTTTGGGTAAGCATACCCCAACTGCTCGAGGAAGATCAGGAATGACGGGTAGCACAGGAAGGCTTGTACTCACATAAACACAAAGTAAGGAACTTGGAACAACTAACATTAGCAATGAGAGTTGTTAAATTGGTGAATTCAGCTCTTAAAGCTAGCACGAGTTAAGAAAATGCCACAGATTTGGCTTATCTCTGACAAACACATTGGGAACCTCTGTGTATTTCAAGGAACTGATCTACGCTGACTTCTTCTGTGCTCTTCTCTTTGATAAAAGGATTATTAACAAGGTAGAAGCAACTGCACAAAGCTGTTCTGTGCTCCTCCGGCACGCAGAGCAATCTGCGCTCCCAGTTCTATTTGGTCCAAATCATTTGGGCTGAAAGGAAGATAAAAGTTGGTCCACTGGGACAGCAACTTGAATGTCACTCTCAGAAAGCCAAAGTCAGTGCTGTTCCGGGGACCATAGCAGAAGTTCCTACTGCTTTTTTTCCAGATACTGGTATTTAAAAGAATGGGAATGAAACTTTGAGGGAAAAGGTACAAAAAAAGCTGCGGGGATCAACTTAAGTGTTTTAGACTGAGGGGAAATTCGAATGAAGACAACTGAAACTAAACAGGAAAGATGAAGGATTTAAATAACTCATCAGTGATTGAGGTAACTGTCCCGACTTACAGATCTCTCGCAGTTCTGCTACCCACTCCTTAACACAATTCATGTCACAACACATGAATGCTTGAACTTGGTGAATGCATGACTAAAAACTATTAATAAAATGGGAACTGGAGGACATTGTTATTATTTCATCTGCTTCTACACAAACTACAGTGTCAGTCCATACAGTTAAGGCATTTCACATCACAAATATTTGGGTATAACAGTCCTGGACAGTCCTTGATACACCTTCTGTACTGTTTTATTCAAACAATTTTCAGGGGCAGAACTACACTTACTCTGTAATTAATTCACTACCTGTAAATTTTCACCTTTTCTCGTTTACAAAGAAAACTTGCACCTTCTTTCAAAAGGCATGCATGTTTCTAAGGGTCTATCTGATTGGCTTCGGCTTGAAAGCCAAAGCTTTTTTTACTCCTGTAAAGAATTAAAAATTGATGCACGTACTAACATCTTGAGAGTAATAAAAGCACCAACTTCACACTGACCTCTGCGAGAACTCCAATACCTTGTATGTTTATTTTAGCTTTAGGGTAGCTAGGAAAAGGTGCATTGCTGTACTGACAAAAAAAGACCTGAAACAGTTCTTCATGATTTCAGGTGAGGGAACCAACTGCATACAGTCAGCACTGGCTGCCAGATTGTGTCACACATTCACAGCTGGGATGACACTGCAATTTGTGATTTAAAATGCAATTACACCTGAACATAAAACATTTTTAAGATACTTAAATTTATCATCTTAAGAGGAATGCAGTTAAGTTTCCATTCTACACACTTGGGTGAAAAATCTGTTAAAAAGTCAAGCAGAAATGCATAAAATCTGCAATAGGCAACAATATACAAAGTTTCAAATATAAAATCATGACTTGTATAGTTTATTACTTGCATCTTTTCACAGGAGGAAATTAAAAGAACCACACATCACTGGACTTCTACACAAGCTTCTTGTGTTTCAATGTCATTTATTGAGGAGTGAATGAGATACTGTCAGACATGCCAAAGAGACTTCACATTCAAGGGCTGGAAGCTGGACAGCTTTCCTCATTGAGTCACTGTACAAGTTGTTTTTGGGAATCTGAAAGTGTGATCAATGAGGTCTTCATGCTCGATGTTCTTGTCTTCGGTGTTCCATCTTTTGATCTACTAACTCGTCGGGCAGAAGGACGCTTTCTACCCTACAAAGACTCACACTCCAATTAATACAATTAACACTAGATGTAGAGAAACGTTTATCTGTTATAACATACATCTACTGCTGAATACAAGGTCTTAAAGCTGTTTCTTAATTCATTATGTCTAAGGAGGAAATTCGACTTGTTTCCCTTTTGCCACCGTATGGATGGCTAATACCGTTAGAAAAATACTCTTCAGTGCTATTGTAGGGTTTGCAGGAAACTTCTTCAGTGTTGTGGGACAGATACCGATTTAACACCATTCTGAAAGAATGCTTCTTCCTGTTGCCACTGCCTGTAGGTTGCAGAAGAATGGCCTACACGCACTACAGTTCTGTTTTACTCAAAAAAGAAACAAAAGAAACCTAAACAATAGGGTAAACGTTTATTTGGAGTTAGTTTGCTTGCAGGTGATGCTTAAGGCCCTTCAAGCAGAGTTCAGGAGCTCCTGTATGGCTGCCTGTTGATCTGCATTGAGCTGCGATATGCATTCTGTCCACAGTCCTCCAGATGTCTAGAAAAAAACAACAGAAGTTGGGTTTACGCAGGCTCACAAGCTTCTAAGGCACATACTACAAGATTAGAGAGCTCAGCATTCACTGGGCTTATTTCTGTATTACATATGCTCAAGGACAGACCGAAATCTTCAGTTCTACACGATTCTGATATCAAATTGTTCTAAAACAGAAAGATTACCTTTGGTGTCATCGCTCACGTCTTACTTATTTTCAAGTATATAAAAATGGATTCACAGGCTTTGCAAGGACCTCAAGCGTTACCGCTCTGAAGTTTGTTTTAAATAAGATTAAGACATTCTGTACACTTGGTGTATTGTGGAATATTGCAGGACGACGTGCGCTCTGCCAGCATTTATGGCATTTAAATTGAAACTACGCTGAAATATTCCTGGCGTGAGAACATCTAAGCACGAGGGAAAGAAGTTTATATGAGATTCCAGCTCCGACCATAATGTTACTCATGGCAGATGATGGCAGTGGGACAGCTCACACAAAATTGCAAAAGTAAGTCCTTCTGCTTGCTGCTGCTTCCTGGATTCCAGGAAACCACTAGCACTTACATAGCCTTCAAAGTTCCTGCTATGGGTTAAAATACTTGTAGTGCTCTACTGAAGTCAAATTACTGTGTGGAGAGGTGCAAGGTTGGCAACAGTAACATATGATCATTAAAAACAAACAAAAAAAGCCACCAAGAGCAAAACAAACAAACCGACCAACCCATACCATCAGCTTTAAGATTTTTTTCCCCCACACGGTCTGAAGCTGTATTACTTAACTGGGACAAAACTAGTTTCCATCCTATATGTGCCTACCAGTCCTGGTCAAAACAGAACTTTGAAAAGACAAAACAATAAACAACTAATCTGTACAGACACGTATCACTGTACTGTTCAGAAGTTCACCTAAATGCTTAAAATCAGCTGGTCTGAATGAACATAGTGGCAAAGCCTAAGTTCCATAGCCAGACTTCAATTACTAACAGCAGAGGATTCATATCCGTAAATGAGAATCCACAGTGTCCACTTGCATGAGTTTCTGCTTTAATTTTTGGTTGATTCAGTTCCCTCTGCCTGCCTCCACTTGGAGTTTCAATAAAGGAATTCGCTTTGTACCAGACATACCAGATCTCACAGGCTGTCACAATCATCCAAGTGGGTCCTTCCCAAAATCCAGCATTCCTAAAACTTGGGAACCCACGCTTTTCCCGAAGGACAGCAGGTACAAAGGGCAATGACTGAACAGCTGCTGTTCCAAATCCCATACACATTTTACAGGCCATACATTTGCCAGGCACACCACTTTCTGTCATTAAATGCTGTAACTGCCAAGTAAGCCTGATGCTGTCAGGTGGGCTTATCTTAAGACTTCTAATTAACACGCACCTGAGAAGCTTAGATAAAAAGACAGGCTTTATTCCTTTACTCAAGTGCAAACATTACTAAGTTATAACAGTAACGGTACTAGGAACGTTCAAAGAGCTCCACTGGTTTACGTAGACAAGGTGCTCAGAATCAGTTTAATGGTTTTTAGACTTCTGAAAGCAAATCTGAAGCGTCCCCCTTCACATATGAGGAAGTGTTTACCTGCACCTGGCGAACCACATTAGCCAATCTCTTGGTGCACGGATCCTCATGTTTAATAGCTTCGTGAATTTCACCGTCCGCAATTATACTGAATATTCTGGGAAGGTTAGAGTTGTTGGGGCCGAGGACAACTGGATTGTTGCTGTTAAGATAAAAATACATATTACAAATAAAGCAGTGTTGAACTAAAAAAAGTGAACGTAAACACCTCACATTTAAGCTGGGTGATTTTGAAATATCTTAAGCTGCTTGTTTACACTCAAGTTTCACTCAGCTTAGCAAGTATGCATAGCTTTGTTGCTTGCTGACAGAATGTTCCTCCTCCTGTTAATACTTAACCAGCTGATTTTTAATCAGCCTGCACTTTATCAGAAAGAAGTTCTGTACTTTATGGAACTGCTGAGTTCCATGCAGATGAAACTGTAAATAATGTGACAGAAATACCCAGCCTAAAAGGGCTTCTTTCTCTCTCTCAGTGCTCTAAGGGGGAGGAGGTTGTATTACTGGTGTCAAGAGAGCACCAGTGACTTCAGCTCTCTGCCAGCACTCTCACTGACACCACCAGTAAACAGTTCTGCTCTCTCTTTCCCAGCCAAGTTCTGGAGCAAAGGAGTACTGGCAGCCAGAGACTGAGAAGGAAAACACGTTCTGCTTCCAGCCCTGCCACAACACAGAGCCTGTGAACGTGGGACTGACAGAGCTCTAGGGAAGCACACAGCAAGGCTGAGCACTGCACAGAGCTGGGGACAAGAGAAGTGTGCTGGAACTAGAACTCCTCATTTCTATGTGAGCGTGTGTGAACACAGATCAGTATTATTATGGTACCTCGCTACAACTGTACAGTCAGTACAGAGCCTTCAGTTGCCACCACACATTTTTAGACATAACCTTAATAAAGGGCAACAAGATACACAGTATTAACATAGCTTTCCTACCTACTGCGTTTCCACTATGATAGATGCAATGACGCAAAAGATGAAACCCCTCCACGCAATTACTAAGTGCTAGAAATCCACCCTTCCACCTCACCAACCCATGGGAAGAAGCACAAACTTAAAGAACAAGCTTTGGGACAATATGCTTTCAGCAGCAACTGGAGTTACTGCAGAGCTCAGGGAGGCACTATCAAGAAAGAGCCTGTATTATTTCTCTACTACCCACTTTTTTTTGTTGATATTCAAAAGCAAAAAAGTGCAAAACTGTTTTAAAAGGTGAAGAAAAGGCTGCAATCCAATGCAGTATCGAGACCTGAGCAGTTACCAGTGCTGAGACATCAGCAGAATATCAACAGTTAGATTAACCTGACAACTTCTCAGCTTCAGAAACCAAACTCAAGGAAAGAAGCTGCAAACAAGCTCGCTATCTGCATAGCACCCGCTTCACCTTACCTCTCGATTAAGTCACACAAATAATTGAAAGTATGAACAGCTTCTTCTTTATCTTCGTGAAGTGGAAGCCATGATAACCAGTGTGGCAGGACTTCTTCAACGTTTACACAGTCTGGCTTGAACTTCATTATCTTTCCTACAGCTGAAATGCAGTTCTCTGTTGCATTGACATTCTCTTTGGTTTTGGCATCTGGCAACTGAATGACTCTCACCAGCAATGGAAGGGCCTCTAATTAAACAGAGGGACATAATTTAATGCACAGTCAAGTTATATTTTACTAACATCACAAATTCTACAAGAGAATTCCTTGGTACCACATCTAAATGTTTCTTGAACACCTCTGTGGACAGTGACTCCACCACCTCCCTGGGCAGCCCATTCCAGCCCCTCACCACTCTTTTGGAGAAGTTTCACCCTTAGTGCATCTTGAGGCCGTTCCTTCTCATCCTATCACTAGTTATACCCAGGAGAAGAGGCTGACCACCATCTCACCTCTTGTGTCCACATAGACTTCAGAAATGCAGTAACAACTGACCCTGTGTTCTGCTAAAAACATAATCCTAAATATGTAAAATTTGATACCAGCATAAAAACAGGCTGTGGGGTTGTGCAGAAAGCACATCTCAAAATCACTCCAATTGCTCAAGAGTGAAATCTCACACCACAGTTTCATCAATGAGCTTTGCTGGTAACTGATGCAGAATTACACTTGCTATATACTGAATTTGATTCCTGAATAATTTAGCAGCTGGAATTAGGGTTAACCCTAAGATAAAGAGGATACTTTTAGGTATCTGATAGACATTACAGAACCACAGAATTATTCAGAAGCATCGGCCAGTAGAACCACTAGCCTGGTGTGTTGAATGCAGGACAGGAACACCAGACTTCTGTGAAACAAAATCTGCTCTACACAGAAGTCTGCAATGTCCAGATAAGCTTAGTCTGCACTTATACCTCAGAGTATCATAACTATCAGAGCCAAATCTCATCTGTTTCCTCTCCCTGCTTCGTAGCGGGGGCTGACATCACGATTTCTTACACCATCTATTACATTTCTCATTTAAGATTTATGCATTTGAATGAGTTGACTAAATATTTTCTTTAGAAATTCTATTTCAGTTTATATATATATACATATATATATACACACTATTTATTTCAGTTTATTTCACTGCCAAAGAGAAAACACCTCGGTAACCAAAGGTGAGCAGCACTTCTTTTGAGGGACAGGGTGGGTGTGGTTGTGGTGGGCAGCAATCACACATTCAAGCAGTTTTATCCAGTGAGCACATACCTGTGCAAAAGGGACGATAGTTGTCCCCACCAAATTGTGCCATCACTCCGACACCATAGGCAGCTGCTTGCCTAACCTCTGGGCTGTTATCACACACTGACTGCAGCATGGGCCTCAGGAAGTACTCTGCATACTTGAACGAGGAGGGGCTGCAGTGCTCCACGATGTCATCAAAAATACAAAGTCCCCACTGCCTATCCGGCCATGGCCTCTGTGGACACTGCAGCAAAACCAGGTCATGTTTAAACTGCCTTAAAACAGGTGATTTCACACAGTCAATGATCATACCAAGTCACAGCAACAGCGGTCTAGTATTTCTGTTCAGTTCTTCCATTAAATTTAATCCTACTGATCATCGGTTTCAACAGTGATACTTGCAGCACTATCAAACAAAATCCAGGAGAATTTCTGATCTAACTATGAGGATAATGATTTTATAGGCTAAGTCTCTTACTTCATGCTCCTTTACCTGTTCCATGATCAATTTCCCCCCACTATTCTGCAATACTTTTTTTTGCTGCCTTCCTGCAGACAGTATCAGACTGCTCCATGCAAATCACCCCTCCCAAAACACTTGTGTGGATCGATGATCCTGAGTAGTGCAACACTGAAATTAAAATTAGCATAGCAGTGCAACTTTCAAAGAGCATGGCTTAGCCTCCTGTCAGACCTGGAACTAAACCTGGACATGACTATTCTGTAAATCAACTACTGCTTTGTTTTATATACTATGTTCTCCAAGAGGCCCGCATAGAAGACCTGTTATACTCAGGGGAAAAAAACAAAAATGAAAAAACACAGTAAAAAGAAAATAGGGTACTTACAATTAAGTTGACAATTAGTGGAAGCAGCCTTTCAAACCATGGCAACACCTTCTCCTTATAACTGCTGAATATTGAGTGCAAAACGTCGGATACTTTAGTCAAAATATAAATGTCACTGTCATCCTGATAGGAAAGACATAACTCACACTGAGACTAATGATCCTTAAAATACAGGAAATCACATGAAACACTGTGGTTTCTAAACTAATACAAGAAGGTTGACCGATGATTTTGCTTTGTACAAATGGCCTTTTTAAGCCCAACATTTTAAAATCTTGGTGTAAGGCTTAAATGCACCGCTGCCTGAGCAACCAATCGCCTAAGACTCATGGGTTTGTTTCAGGGGCAGAAAGTTTAAAGACAAATGGTCTCCTGTGTAGATTTACTGCTTCACTGGATTCCCCCTACAGAAAACAGAAGGCCCTTCTCCTCCTCTGGAGCTCACACATACTGTAACAAGATTTGATTTAAAAGTAAAGAGTAGAATGTGGCAAAAATGAGGCATATTAATCTTCTCATTTTAATTCCACTTTTCTCCTTGCTCAGTTAATGCATCAAACCAACAAAGACAAATAACAACTGCACAGAATCGGCAATCAATTCATGCAGTGTTTCCAAGTGAGGATTTCAAGTTGTTCCCTAGACATGTGTGCACTGGTAAAAACATTCAACTTTGTTTTGCTATAGTCAGCGTGGTTCCCTTAATCAGTTAATACTTTCACAGGGAGGAAAACAGAGTATAGCTATTTTTTGCACTAGGGACCAGTAACTAATGACTATTCATCATGCAACAAAGCCAGCTGCAACACAGTACTTAAATTCCTACACTGTCAAGGTGCAATTTAAGCAGTAATTCTGGAACAGATATGCACACGTGAAAATAAGAGGTACATCTGGCCTGGCGTGACTTTTTATTCTTTAAATAGCCAATAACAGATGCATGGGGATAAGAAGTAATATTTATGCAATGTATACCTCCTCCTATGCTACATCAAATCATCAACACAAAATTACTGCTCAAGCCAGGGCTGTACCTGGATATTTGACTGACATCACTGTTTGAGAATCTTTCTTGACTTCTGTCCTTGCCTTTAAGTACCCCACAGCATTTCTGCTGCCTTGAGGTGAGGGCTATGTACACACAATTCTGTGACCAAAGGTGTATAATCAGATGTCGCTCATTATCATATCTGAATTCTGTTCATATGGCAAGTGACATCCCAATCCTACACTCACTTTCTCAAGACAATACAGACAAGTCTTCCTTTCAGTCTTTAAAAAACAACGGCTGTTCTGCTTGATAGCATTTTCTCATTATCACTATACAGTGCCAGTTACAAATAAAGTTAAGCACTGCAAATAAGAACAGGAGTGGCTTTTCTTTACTACAGATAAATCAGGAGTGGCTTTTCATTCAAAACTTGTGGTTTTTAATTTGGTTGGTTTTGATCCCAAGATAATGCCATTTATGCAGGCACCAGAGTTTACCCTTTCAAATGCGAACCTAATGTTCCCAAAAGAAAGGGGGACAGAAAACGCACCGTTGTTTAATACAGTATTTACATACAGGTGCATGATGCGTTAAGATGAATTCTGGAGTCTGCAAGCAGCTTACATTCAAGTAGACAAGCTTTAATTATGCATCACGTGGCAAAAATTTCTTATTTCTTAAATTTCTTGAGTATCCTCTTTCACTATAAGCAGCAGTGACTTATTCTTTATTACTCTTCACATAGCTCCATTAAATTATCGGTGTTATTATCTCTTCCAGAGTCACTTCTGCCTCAAAGTAAAGTCAGTTCAGTATCTTAGTAAAGTCACTTTGGTATTCTCTCACAAGCAAACACGCTATGCCAGCTGTTCATTCTGTTACCCTACTTTGATACTCGTGATCCTATTTTAGGCCTATCCTTTTTGAGACAGGCTCTTGATCTCATACGTCTGCAGAACAGGTATCGGAGGTATGCTCAAAGATTGAAGTGGGTCATGCAGGTCATAAGGTACAAAGAAAAAGCCAGTCAGCAAGGGTATGCCTTGGATTATCGTGAAAGCATTTGACAGCAGACTATATACACACAAAAATGTTATCTATCTTCAAGAACACATAGTAAGTGAAAAGCTAGATCTCAAAATTCTTCTTTTAGTACACTGGGCAAGGAAACCTCTGGTATTTTCCAATTCATGCAAGTATTGTGACTTGTTCCTTGAAGGAATATAGCAACAGTGCGTTCATACAGGAAGAAATAATTCTGAGAGGATGCATGATGCTTTAACTTAGTTATATCAGCGTCATGTACTTCCATCCTTGTGCTTTATGAAGGGAAAAGCTCCCCAAATCAACTTACTTCATCTTGTAATGACTCTTCAACTTGTTCATCGTAGTCTTCATCTTGTCTTTTCACTAAATTAAAAAAATATTAAACTATTATATTGTTTAAGCAGCAAAATAACAGATTCAGAAACAAACTTAGAAGATAGGAAACGCTATCTTAAGATGCAACAAGAATTTGTCTTTGAGCTTTAAAGACCTTATACAAAAATACAAATGACAGCTCAACCAAGAATACATAGAACAGCACGAACCCTGTCTATAACAGCAAAAAAGTGTATATAAATAAGGCACTGTTATTGCTTTAAAACCACAAAGACTTCAGAGATGGAAAAACACAGAAGTGACAATATAGACAAGAGCCATCAAGTAATCTGTACACTGAATTTCGATTCAACTACAGTGTTTCAGCAAATTATGTCATCCCCACCCTCCCAGATCTCACAAATATTCATCAGACTATGTCGTCTCAAAGTCCAGTTGCTTGAATATGGAAATTAAAGAAATCCCAACCAGGTGTTTTTGTGTTCAGAACCGATTAAATTCTGCTTAGAAGTACTATCACAGGTTAACAGGATGTTTTTGCTGACCTACCCTGTCTTAATTCTTGGTTTTTAAAGTGCTCTTCTAGTTTTCCTTTCAATATTCCTCCAAGTTCTTCAAAGTGTTCGTTGTTAAGGCATCCGTCGCCCATTACCTCAATGCACTAGTGAAAGAAAATGATCCATTTTTCAGCTTTAAGGTACTTGAGCAGTCTTAATGAAATCTAAACGTGCACAGAGTATTATGAATACACACTTCAATTACTAGCAGAAATAACCAACATTACCAAATTTCATGCTGTGATCAATTCTCACATTAATCAAGTAAGGCATAATTTCACTGTACATTTCACCCACATCGTTCAAGTGATTTGTGGTTAAAATAAACAAGCCTGGTGTTTATTTTAGCTTACTATTTATTCCACCTCCCACCCCAGCCCAGAGATTCAAAATACTTATGTACAATCAGAAAAATCAGAGCAGAGACGTAGAAGCAACTTTGCATTTCTTTCAGCTGTTTGAATCAACACCATACACATTTGTTTCTTTCACCTGAAAAAGCTACGAACGATATTGCCACGACATTTTTAAGACAGTTACCTTTGCAAAAGAATGCATTATTTCTGAGAGAACATCTGAATCTGGCTCTGTCCCAATGGCTTTGATGAGCGCATCGCACATGAAGTGCCACATCTGTGTGAGGTACTCTGGCCCACGAACTCGAGCACATTCGAGGAGGAGGGGCATCGACTCCGCTGCTGCCACTCGAACACGTTTTGTTATTAAGGAAATAAAGTGATCCAGGACAACAAAAAAGAGCTTAGAATGTAAGTACTGGTAACTACAGTGACATCTGCTTCCCATTCAACGTCGATTGTTCATTGCACTTTGATTTCTCAGGAACATGGTAAGATTATATTGACAGGGAGATTATAAAGAGGGAAAGTAACTTACACAGGTAGACAGTAACGGGATAAGGGGTATGGTTTTAAACTAAAGGGAGATTTAAATTGGTAGTGGGGAAATTTTTCCATAGAGAGAGTGGTGAGGTGCTGGAAGAGGCTGCCCAGAGAGCTTGTGGATGCCCCATCCCTGGAGGTGTTCATGGCCAGGCTGAATGGGGCCCTGGGCAATCTGATCTAGTGCCTGATTGAGCAGTTGGCAACCCTGCCTGCAGCAGTGGGGGTTGGAACGAGACAACCTCCGAGGATCCTTCCAATTCAAATCATTCTGTGATTGAGAAAATCAAACTATTTGCTATTCAGAAGTTGTTTCGAGCCTATTTAAAGCAAGAAATATATTCTCAAGCTGCCTTAATTTGTTGAGGCAAACAACACTTTCCATACAGCTTGCTTTCTACGTTACAGATAAGCTTATTTAAAATAAAGGGAAGACTAGAATTTACTGCCTAAAGATATGTAAAACAACATCCTCAAAAAATATCTTCTTTAAAGCAGTAGAATACTATAACATTATTACTTTCTATTCATTTAGGGGAAACATTCTAAGCATGACTGATTTCTTCGATCTAAGTTTCCATTTTCACAGTTATTAATAGGATATCATCATGGAAATAGAACTTCAGCAATGGAACCATCAGCTTTACAACTTGTTCAGTGTACTCCACAAACCCTTCCTTTAGCTCTTTTGCATAGCAAACCTGAAACACAGAACATGAAAGTGTCATATTTAAAGAAAAGGATCAGCCAAATCAGCATTCCCAGTACTGTAGAAGCTTTGCAAACAAAGAAAAACCCTGTTCACCTTAAAAATTTAAGCTCTAAGAAACTATCAGCAGGAAAAGAATTGTCTGAATCCCTAACTCAGTGCTATCACCGAAATAAAACCACAGCTATTTAATTTGGTACTACAAAGCCTTGCTACACATTTTGCCTTTAGATTCCAATGTCCAGCAATACACACACACGGCATGAAGACTGCCTTACTACTCACCAGCATTTGGCATGCAGTTGCTTTCTCTTCAAGACCTGCAGTTTTAATTCCAAAACTTTGCTGATCTCCTAGGTTTACAAACTCCCAACCATCATCATCACTCATATTCTCCATATCTTGTGCTGTATTAAAGAAAAAAAAAGATATATATATATATATATCTTAAAATACAGCTATTTACTTCAGTGTTTTTCAAGCAAAGCATCAGCTTAAAACCTACTGTCTAAAAGAGCTACTTCAGGTTTAATGGATGCGGTCTTCATTAAAGGGCCCATGACAACAGGAAGGTACTGCTGAAATTCCTTTCCAAGAATTTTACACATTCTGGCCCACGCTGAGATCATGTAAGAAATCTGTAAGAGAGTACAGTCAAGGTTTTCACATCTCACATTTCATTCAAATGAAATCATAACAATCAAATGACATCATAAAAAACAGTTTACAGTAAGATGCTTTTTTATTTAAAGGAAGTCAGTAGTGCATAATACACATTTAAAAGAGAAGACTGAAAAAACAATCTGATATGCACACAAAGTAAATACTGAACTTGAGAAGATCTCTCCCCCGAGTCTTTATATGAAACAATGACATCTCTTATCAAAGATGTGGCAGTATGAGATGTACACGTAAGGCAATCATGACACTCTTCAAAAGAGGAATTTCTTTCTGAAATGAGTTACTTCCTGAATTTCAATGATACTATTGATTAAGCCTCATTTCTAAGAAGAGCAAACAGGGCAAAAAACTAATGTTGTGTTTTATGAGGAATTTTTTTCTCAGCTGCACAAGTCAAAATAGTTCTTGGCTCATTAGAACAGCTCATGGAACTATTTATAAGAAGATGACAGCAAGTCACACAACACCAAATAAAGTAGCAGCTATCAGTCAAGAGATGATTGTCCATACAGCAAATACAGATTCTGGACGTCTGATCTCCTAAACATGCTTCTGTGAGAGATTTAAAGAACATCTCAGGGCAGTCAATCCTTTATAAAAGATGTGGTAAACTATTAGCCTAATGGTGCTGCTACTTCTACCTTCCTCTTTAAGGAATGTAACATGCTCAAAGAATATTTTAAATCCTAACTAACAAGATATAAGCAATTTTAACATACCTGTGGATCATCATCTTCTAGATCACTGAAGTCTGTCTGTGTCTTCAATAACAGCTGCATGACATCTGATGCATCCTGCATAAACTAAATGTAGGAAAAGGTGTTTTTAAAGGCAAATCAAGAGAGTACTTTGCTGAGGGTCTTAACATCAAACCATTTAAGTAAGCATTTATGCCCAAAATGTTATCAAGACAAAAGTTAAAGTTTCAAGAAGTCTGAAATGAAGACACAACTGAACACACAAATTCTTCTCCTGGAAGCATCACTAAGCCATTCTGGTCTTAAGCTTCACTGCTCCTCTATTCAGGTACTTGAAAGCATAAAAAGGACTGTTCAAAAACAATCAATCAATCACCAACACCTACTTAAGTACTACTATTCACAAAAAAGTGTGGATTTTAACTTTCCCAGGTATCTTCCTTACTATTTGAAGGAATAAACCAACAGCATAAGCTACTAATGAGACAATATTTTAAAGTCACATCAGATGCTCCAATGATGTTACTCACACCCTCTTTTCACTTTCCTGCATTTCCATTAGTCCTTCAAGAAAAAAAAATATTGAAGCTTAGACTTTTCTTAATTCATACATCATGTCATCTTACTTTGAAGTAGGATTTTGTCTTCCTCACTCAATAAAATGAAAATCAGTGTCCATAACTCACACTTGCTATCATAACATCAATTAAATTCTTAGATAGTCCTTCACAGTTGCTTATTGGCACTGTTGTAAAAGTACTACACATTTTAACCAACACACAATCAACAAAAAATCCCTGCCAGACGCATTGAGCCTCATTACAAGCAACTACTTTCAGTCCTATCATAAGCACATTCAACTTTTTCAGGTATCTGCCCATAAAAAAAAAAACCCAACACAACCAAACAAAATCCACTATGCTAAGCTTCCTTTTAACTATTTAAATCCTAGCTTCTACTATGGCACTACTTAAATGAGATGCTCAAATATTTCTCTTAAAAAGCAACAACCATATACTATCAACTTGGGAATTACTTCTGTTGATGTATTTATTTCACTAGTATTCTGTTCTGAGATTGTGAATCTAAACAGAAAGATGGTGAATGCAGTTACCAGAGAAGAAAACAGAAATGCAAACACTGATACCAGGAACAACACAACTATATGTTTAACAAGTGATCACGTCAATTCATTGTGAACATCACAAAAAATAAACCTGCTTGAAAATATGTTTAGATAGCTCGATAAGATTATAGTATGTACTACAGAATGGCTTGGAAGGGACCTTAAAGCCCATCCACTTCCATCCCCTGCCATGGGCAGGGCTGCTACCCACTAAATCAGGCTGTCCAAAACCCCATCCAACCTGGCCTTGAACACCTCCACAGCTTCTCAGGACAACCTGTTTCATTGCTTCACCACCCTCTGAATAAAAAGAAATCCCTTAAAATCTAACCTAAATCACCCCTCTTTTTGTTTAAAACCATTCACCTTTGTCCTATCACTATCAGACACTGTAAAACATCTGTCTCCTTCCTGTTTAACCACCTACCAGGCCTCCCCGGAGCCTTCTATTCTCCAGGTTGAGATCTTACCTTTTCTTTACCAACAGCAAGACCAATTAGGCTGATGCATTCAATAGTTTTTCCTCGCAGAAGCCTTAGTTCCTTCTGAACAGCATTCTCAACAATATGTTTTAAAGAGGTCATAAATAGGTCATAGTATGGAACAAACTTCTCCTCTGCTGTATCTGCGACCGATGCTATTGAAGTCACAACCTGCTCCAAAACCAGCTTAGTGCCTTTCTGTATCAACTTGAAGAGAGGAGAATAAAGTGTTATATTTTTAAAGCAAATATTTTAACGTACAGCATTCAAAATAAATGTGCTCCTGGGCACATCCACATCCTTGTTGGTTTATAATGACAGTAGATCTGTCTACTGGTTTGCATTTCCTAGTTCAGCTACACTAGTTCTACACACGCAAGTGGTCACCTGCTGCAAAGCTGTTTGTTCAGTATATTATACCTCTTGTAGTTTTATCACCATAGTGGAATGAAGATGCTTCACTAGGTTATCCAAATACGGAATCAGCAGTGCCTTTGGACAGTCTTCAGTGAAGTTTATGAGTGCTGCAGCAGCATGGGCTTGAACACGCTGGTTGTCTTGATCCTCCATGGTCTGCAGAAGAGCTGCTATCACCTGAAACAGAAATGCTCATTTTCAGGAAAGTAAGTTTCTGAATGGAGCATTTATTTATTTATTTGCCCTGTTTTACTACTTACCTTCTCGTGAAATTTCTTTTGAAAGCCAGGTGCAAAGTCAGTTGCCATTTGTCCAATAGCATTACAAGCAGCGTATCTCACTCTTGGATGCTGAAAAATTATTCCCCTCAAACAATTAAGAAGCAGTCACGTGAACAGAAATGAAAATGTTTTGAAATAATTAACTGTATTAGACTCACAGGGTCCTGGAGGAATAGCAGAACGAAATTAACTATCTCATTTAAAATTCCTTCCATCTGTTGGTGGCAACCTTCTCCAATGACTGAGAGTGCCATCAAGCCTGCGTGTCTGTACTTCCAGTCAGCTACAGAAGATTAAAAAATATATAAATATTAAAAAGACAAATCACTTCTATTTGAGAGGTGGGGTGGCGGGGAGCAGTGGCAGGAAGGATAGGTGACAGAAGGGAAACAAATGCAACAGATTTATTTAATAAACACATTTTTGCTTTTCCTCATCCATACTTTCAGTGATGCACAAAAATCTGAGTACCTAATCCAGGCCTAAAAAAATCCTAAGCAGCTGATGCAATTATGTACATAGTACAGCATCCGGGAATTGCATTTTAATTAAATGAGCTAACCAGAGAAACTTTTTTTTTCCTGTGTTAGAACAGCCTACACTTTACTCTCTAGGTCAGAGGAAAAGAAAGGTCTATGGAACCAAATGTATGAATTTAAAGCAAATAAATAGAACTAAAATATTCAGAAGTCTCATAAAAACTGTTTAAGAACAGCAATATTCCATTTAGGGATAATGAGGCTTTCCCCCATCCCTCCCCCCATCAAGTCCTATCAGTCTCATCGTAGACAAATGGGTATTGTGGCATTTGATCTTTCATCACCTCCTTTTTCAGGATGAAATGAAGTATCATTCTGATAGAAGATACAGTGAAGCAGATTATTTTTTGCTATTTAAGATAACTGGATGTTCTTAGTTAAGCTTGCTATCCACTGACACTCACTACATCACTATGAGTTCTAGATTTGAAATCAATGATACTACTAAATGAAACACAATTACGATTGGATTACCTGGCTACCCAAACTCAGATTATATTATTTTAATAAACATTTTTGAGAAGCTGTAGTGCTAAGAGAAGGGAAATTTTGACTTCTGAGAGCGCTGCTGATGTTCTAATATGAATGCCTTCATCTTCCATCCCCTTCAACTTCCAATCAATGAGAATCTCTGAATCGAACAGTACCAACTGCAATTCCCTTTCCCAAAGGGGAAAGTCTGTTAGGTACTGTCTAACCCAACAGAAAGAAATTAGACTTATCAGCTATGTGACTTCTTCACAGGAGTTAAAGGCCTTACAACTATTAATTCTACTCCTTTCTGTGGGTTCTACAGAACACAGCATTTGCCAGTCTGGAAGCTATTAATTTTGGAAGGGAGCTAAAGGTAGTTTTTGAGAACAGATCTCTGAAAAAAGAAATTCCCAAACAGACTTCTCATGCTCTGCAGGTCATACCTTGAATGGCCCTATATCCCCTATCTGAGATGGTAACAGCTTTTTTCAGTTTTAGTTACTGATGCAGGAAATGCAGAGAGAAATATTACCTTCTTTGCATTATTTTCCATATTGACAGTTCAAATCACAAGTCAATTGAAAGTGCATGCAGTAAGCATACTTTTTCTGTTTTGAAAGGCTGTTTGAGCAAGCATTATGGGTCTTTGTAAGAAGAAAAGAAGCATTCAAAGGAATTGATAAGAATATACATATCCACCTCATGAAATAAATATTTAAATCATTATAACCAAACACAGACAGTCTATCACTGAATTCTGTATTTTGAAGCTCAAATTTGGGAGCAGGAGGGTGTAACAGAGACAAATTCTTATTTAAAGACTGTAACGTATTAGAAATTCATTTAAATGCAGCACTTCCAAAGAAACAACAGATCTGAGGTTCAGACCAGCAGGTCACACTGCAGGTATTGTATGACAATGCACACTGATTGAGAACAGCAGACAGCAAGACAAAAATCAGTTTGTTTTGCATCTGAGATCTGTTCAACTTTTTGAAGTCCAGTTTTAATGCAGTCTACAAAAGTTCTAATAAATCTCAGTACAAAGGGAAGTAATGCATTTCAAAGTACACAGTACTGACATTTCTGCTGAAATCAAAAGAGGCACATAAAATATATCACTTAGCAAAGCAGAATTCATTGCTATCAAAGGTCCTGAAAAGGTAAAAACTCCAAAATTTGCATCTACTTACGATTCTGAAGCATCTGCATGATATGTTCTTTAATCATAGGTAAAACAAGCTTTCCTCCAAGGCCACATGCCATCCTGTCCAGTGCACTCTGACCAGCTACTGCATTGCTAAACAACAGTGACAAAAATATCAAACGTTTGACATCTACAACAAAACAGTCCAGATTTTTGAGCAGCTCTAGACCGCAAATTTTTGCCATCTCAATATATGTGAGACCCCATAAGTAGATAAGGTATACCCAATTCTAAGAGCACACACGATGCAGGTTTCAACCACAGAACAGTAAATTTATAAGTGGAGGGTAAGTAACTATCTGCAGAGTTAATAATACTAGCCAGCATAGTTTGTGTAAACCATGAGAACAATCACAAAACAACTCAGACTTCCTATAGATCAAGTGAATCAGGACAACACAAGCTTTGGCACACAAAAGAACTTCTCAGCAAGGCTGCCATAGCAATACTACAGCAGCACACCCCCTGGCCAATGATTCAAGGAAGGAAACATCCAGCCCAGGTGAGAAATTTGTGACTTGCCAGTTCCAGCACTGAGAATAGCTGTACATTACCTCTGTTAAATGACTTGTTTCACCCAGTGGAATTAACCCTTACAGAGAAGTGAACGAAGTTTCCAGGGCATAGCTGATTGCTGTTGCAGTCTGGGTATGACTTCCCCCACTAATAACTCAAGGTTATTATAGCACCTTCTGGACGCTGTGCTGACAGAAAAGCTGAGCAATGGTTCAGAAAAGGATGAATCTCCTTCTTCTTTCAAATATCAGTTGGCTGGGTCATAAATAGAGGCCCTCAAACTATTATGCTTGAATCCCCATGTCTCATTACAAAGTATATATGTCTAAAAGTGCAAGCAACTTTGTTTGCAGCATGTGAACAAAGATGTTGACAATATTGTACATTCCTTTCCAGATTAATCATGTTCAGCTAGAAGCATCACCAGCCAGAGCATGGGCACATGGATTTAGAGTGGAGCAAACTCACTGAATTTTTTGGCTGCTTCCACCTGAAATGACGTCCCTCAAGTTCCTTCCTTCCACTGTTAATTCACACATCCAATTTGAGGAAACAAAGGTAGTATTATCTTACAAAAATGACCACACATCTCTGTGCAACGTTTGCAAGCTTTTGCCAGGGAACGAGGAAGTTGGATTAGCGTCTTCCTTTTTAGAATTTCACTGCTGTGTGAAGTCAAAGGGACAAAAAAACCTGGAAATGCTAAAATAACCCCTGATGCTTTTATGTACACTGACTCACATCCCCCCTTAGTCAGATCTGAACACACCCTAACTAGGCTACTGCCTGATTATCATTAGCCAGTTTCTTGGACTGCAAATTAATTCCAGTCATCTTACATAGCTATAAAGTGCTCAAGCACAAGGAGCTAGAAAGTATATCGTGCTCATTGACAACTCCCTACAAAGATGAACTTTAGTGGTGGGAAATGCATAGTGACAAGAGTGAACGTGCTGAATGAATAAACAAATACAGTCTGCACAGACTAGCTGATTTCTAGGATTTTGTATCAAGCCCTCAAGCTCTCCTACTATTTTGAGGACCAGAATGGCTAAGTTTCTTTTTTAGACTAAGTTTGAGTGTAACTTGTCCTTTGATCTTTGTTTACTACTTTTAACAAGGAATTTCACATTAGAATCCATGCTGTGTTGATAAGAACAAAGTTACTCTGTTGAGAGTGATGAGAGATCAGCCTCAGGGGATGACTCAGAGTACTTACTAAAGCAGGCCATCGGAATGAAACCCCACGCCCTAAAAGACTTGATAAGGATTTCAACTTTAATTTTGAGTATTCTATTTACCCTTGAAATTTAACAGAATGGAAAGACTAATACTTGACAAACTTGAATGCCAGTATGGCAAACTTCAAAAGCTGAAGAAGCAGAACAAACTAAAATGGTCTAATTACCATGGGGAAGAGGGGGGGTGGAGTAAGGTAATTTAGTTCCCATTCCATAATCAAGAGGAACCAAAACAAGTGTTCAAATATGAGTAAATGGTAGTAAACAGGTTCTTCCATAGATTTCTGCTCCTCAGTTGTGCAAGCAGCTTTATATGCCTGATATCTAGTACAAGTTGCTATGCAGATCAGTAGTAACACAGCATCTTTTCTACTGTCTGTCTTCCTAATATTTCCAACTAGTCTGCTAATTTATGAGATGGGTAAAAAGGTCTGTAAGACAGCAGCAAGTATTTCCAGACTAAACTATAAGATTACTATATGTAAAAGTGCAAGAACAAGTTTGGAAAGCTGCTTCAGAGATGGAAAAGTTGCATAACTGATACAACTGAGGCTCCACTAAGAACTCATTGATAAAGGTTATTTTTCCCTCATTACTCCTTCATGGCTTTCTCCTCTTTTGTGCACATGGTAAAATCGGTCCTCTCCATCACAAACTGTTCTGAAACACTAATTACACTGGAGGATTCAAGGAAGTGACAGATGTTGCAAAAAGCACGTAGCCTGCTATAAGAACATTGTGCCTTTGCAGATTGCTGCTTTCTTCTACTTCATTCTACTTCTGTTTGGACGGGGCAGACATGGGATCCCATAGACATACCACTGTCCAGAGTGAAAAGTTGGAGCAAGCGAGAGAGCACACAGGAATGAACAAGTCAGAAAGACTGGACAGCTTTAGCACATCTTTCTCACCTAAGACAAGACAAGCTACTAGTAGCCATACAAAGGGGTTTAAAATAACAGCAAAATTAACAATTTTTTGAGCCATGCAGAGTCCAGCATGGAATCTCACTACACGTTCTAGTGTATTTACAAAATAAAGCATTTTTTTTATCACCACCTTTACAAGGTAATAAATATGTAGCGACTGGTATGAGCTGATTAAATGTATCCAGTGCTGTTCAGCTTTGGTCCCAGCTAATTTCAGGAAAAGCTCTCCATTTAAGAGGTTAGAAGCACTGAATTCTTAACTAAGTAATATAAATAACAGAAGGAACAAAAGTGAAAAGTTAAAACAGTGCAAAACAGCAGGCATGACAACACACAACTCACGGATGCAAATTATAGCAATGAGTACTGAAAAAAATTACTTACTTGCTAAACAGTACCTAAATAGTCTACAAATAAACTGCTCTAGCAACCAAGTGTGACTACTTACAATTACAGCTCTCCTACATTCAACCTCTGTTACTTAAGGTTATCAATTCATGCTACATTTTTAATTTTTACTCTTCAGTGTCTATGAATGTTCACATATACTGCTAACGACTGAGAAAAGAGTTTGAAGAGTTGAGTGAGTAAAGAGAAAGTAATGCACTGCAGTCATTTGTATCCTGGACTTACAAGCTACCGTTAGCTATGCAATCTTGGCAGTGAAACAGCTAGTTGCACAATTACCTGTCAAAATCATCATCTTCACACTCATCTGCATTTGCCCAGTCTTCATCTTCTTCCAAGTCAACCATCATTGCTAACATCTGAGGAACTGAAAAAGTAAGTTTTAAACTCAGCTTGCTTATTTAAAATAGATTTCAAAAAACACGCCTGAATTGTAAGTTTCCCTTTAGAAATGATTAAAGAAAAAGGCCTCTTCTTCCAGCAGCAGATAGCCAAGTCTGTCTGTCAAACTGCATCAGAAAAAATTCAGAACAGATTTTCAGAACATTAAAAACCCAGAAGAATGAAAAAAAGCTGAGAGCTTTTTGTATCAAAAAATCATACTGCCAGTGCTGCTACTAAGATTTATACTGCCTGACTGGGTATACTGCAGCTGATGAATTTCATAATACTTCTGCTACTATAGCTACAAAAGAGGCACAGTCCTAAGCAAGCTCACCTCACTGCACAGCTGGATAAATGAGAAACTCCCGCTGAATTGACCTGACAACAGATGAAAATATCAGTATTGTGTAACAAGCATACAAAAAAAAACATCAAATCGTGGATTGATTTGCTTGGTGCAGCTATGCATCTTCAGCCAGACATTTCAGACAGCTTAATGGACACTATCAAGTCTCCAGTGTGATGCCCAGGCATCAGAATTCTATATACTTTCTAGTCACTGAAAATAATTTCCACAATATTAGAAGCATTTCACACACAGACATTCATAAGCACGTGTGAAAATTATCTATTGACATAACTCTGAAAGATGGAAGTCAATCATCTGCCACCAGTGCTATGAAGTCCCAACAGCTTGCATCACGTAACTACTGCTAACAAGTACAGCTGAGAACATGCCACCACCATCTGAAGCTGTTTGGCTGCCACTGTATCTAAATCCCACAAGCATTCATTCAGTGAATACAAATTTGGTTGCAAGTAAGTATAGCTTCACAAATAACTTTTATTTTTTAACTTATTGTGCAGTGAAGTTTCACTGTTGTCCCAGCAGGCCCTCAAAATTTAACTACAGACAAGGTGCAGATTATTGGCTTATAAAGAAGACAACTGAGCTTTGCTTACTGCCAAAGCATTCCAAGACTTGCCATTTCTGAGGAAAAACTATCACCAGAGCTAGGCTGCACCTTTAATTTCTTGGCAATAACTAAAAAAAAAAAAAAAAAGCCCTTATCTTGAAGACTGAGCTCAAAGGGAGAAATCTGAATCCTGGGCAGAAAACTCAGGTAACAGGACACTACTTGCTCCTAAATACTCTGCAAACTCAACATCAGGTGACAGTTTTACCTAAGATCTGATTCCAGCTGTGAAAAATTGAGTGATTCAGCAACTTCTTTGCTGAATGAAAGCAGAAAGCCCTTTAAACTCAAACACAAAAGACAAAAGCAATCCTTCTTTGTTACCTTTTTATTATTCTGTAAACATAACTGCCTTATGAGCTCTGCAAAAGGATTTTTTTTTTAAATCTTAGTCATTCATTAAGAGTAATTTTACAGCAGGTTGCAAACCAAAAGCATTTCATTTCCATGTGGTATCTTATCCTAAGAAAGTATCTTAATACAAAACGTTCCATTCCAAAGCAGCAATTACCTCTCCAGAATAAAAGTAAAACATTCTGAAGGGATATGACTTCTCTGCTATGCTGCCTGACTAGCTAAGAAGCTTACAGTGATTTGGGGACATTCAGCAAGTTTCAAGTTAATATTCTCAGCGAGCTACAGGATGGAGTGAACACACAGTGTTCTTAACACTTTATAAAACATTTTAAATATGAAAACGTCAGTTCTTTAGAAAGCTATTCTGTAAGCACACAACATTTCTAGTCAATAGTTTCAATACGTATGCCAACCCGATTCAGTTATAACATCTTACAGAATTGTAATGATTGCTTTAGAGATCTATATATCCATAACTTTCCCAAGCTTATGATTAAAAAGTGTGGCAGAGAGAGGAAAAAAAGATATCTTTCCAAAGAATAGGACACTTTGCTGTGTCAGTGTCCTCATGTGCTCGCAAGAGTTTAAAAGGCAGAGAAATAGCAGTGTGTATGCTCATTTAAAAGTGCTGCTGCTTGGACTGTCCAGAAAGGTTATTTTTAGTACCTCAAATAACCTGTGATTAAAAAAGCACCTCTCCAAAGAATTCACCATTTGCACGTTTAATAGACTAATGAGTTTAAGTGTTTACATGAGCATCTGACTTTTAAATTCACAGCTCTAAGTCAACACTGAAGCTCAACGTGCATGCCGAATTCCTTCAGCTTCCAACTGCCAGCACCACAGAGTATCTGGCCTACATACCAAACTCCAAACGTAGGACTTCAGAACTGAATGCATCAACTTTTTTCTTTTTTTTTTTTCTTTTTAAACGTTACAAATTTCCAAAGCCAGCAGAACAGCAAGAAAGCTGTATTTTCCTTGGAAACACCTAATAAGAGTCCACTGTAATTTCATACAAATTTCTGGTGACTGCATAAGCAGAGATGAATTTATGAGGAGTCGTAATAAAAAAAAAGCTTTCTCTCAGTAAGAAAATTCAACTCTGTGTCACTTCAAGTTACCAGTGATAGATAAATAAAGTTGGATACACTTTTGCCACTTGAACATCTGTGAAGTCATTCTTATAATGTAAAAGTAGATAAATTATTTCAACAATGAAAATGAATAAAATACTTACTGGCTTGTGCAACAATGTTTGTATGCCTCCTCAGCATAGCAGCGGCAGTTTCTGACAAGGTCACAATTACTTCAAGCGCCAGTTGACGTTGCATGTTACTGAGGTTGGTGTCTGCACACAGCTACAATCCAAAAGATGAGAGCCAACCATTAGAACAGACATTTCACAGGAACAACAAAAAAACATCAACTAAAAAAAAAATTCTAGCTTTACCCTCAGACTTAGCTGCAAAGTAGGTTCTAAATGTGGCCGCAAATACTTGGGAACAGAGTCTGCAATTTCTACAAGGGACTTCAGGACAGAGTCATCATTCTGATAGCAGGAATCATTTACAGCCTGCAAGGGACAAGAGGAAAGTGAGATGATTAAATAAAAAGCAAATAGCATATCGCAGGGACTACAAAGAATCACAGAATCGCTGAAGTCAGAAAAGGCCTCCAAGATCATCCAGTCCAACCATCCACCTTATCACCAACATCTCCTCACTAAACCACATACCACAGTGCAACATCTAAACATTTCTTGAACACTTCCAGGGACAGTGACTCCCCCACCTCCCTGGGCAGCCCATTCCAGCACCTGAACACTCTCTCAGAGAAGTATTTCCTAACACTCAACCTGAATCGCCCCAGGTACAACCTGAGGCCATTCCTTCTAGTCCTAGCAATAGTTAAACAAACAAAAAAAGGCCTCCACCTCCCCACAACCTTCCTTCAGGTACTTATAGAGTGATAAGGTCTCCCCTGAGCCTCCTCTTCTCCAGACCAAACAATTCCAGTTCCCACAGCTGCTGCTCATAAGATCTGTGCTCCAGACCCCTCACCAGCTTTGCTGCCTTTCTCTGGACACGCTCCAAGGCCTCAATTGTAGTGAAGGACCCAAAACCAAACACAGTAGTGGAGGTGCAGCCTCACCAGTGCTGAGTACAGAGGGATGACCACCTCCCTGGCTCCTGCTGGCAACACTGTTTTTGATACAAGCCAGGATACCATTGGCCTTCTTGGCCATCTGGGCACACTGCTGGCTCACGTTCAGAAATCATATGCAGGGTCCAAAACCCACAGACTTTCTGTAATAAAGCTACAGATTTAATCTAACTGATAAAAATTAATAGTATAACACAGAAAACCAACACTCAGCAAACATCAAGGTCACAAGTCAGATGCCAACACACAAAAAATCCATGCTTTGAAATATACAACTTCAAAAAGGCATTTCAACCACAGAAAAACTCTCCCAAAAGAAGGAAAAAATCAGCCGCCTTTTATCACTGTCATATGAGAATAGCTTTAACTTATAAACACCCACAATCCCAAGTTTGAGTAGCTCCTTATTTTTTCCTCTCCCCCCACTCAATTCTGCAGTGCCACTGAGTTAAAGTAGAACTTTCAGCTTTCCATCACAGGACACGGGAAAGGAAAAGAAGTCATGTTTGTTTAAAAGTATCTTCCCTATTCTGTAGCCACACTGAAAAGTAATTTAAAACTTACTTTTAACTGACAAGGTTGATAATTTAGTACCAAAATATCACATAGTTGACAATGTTCACAACTTCAGTGAGTAGGACACACACAAAAAAGAGAGAGCTTCCAAAGAATGGACAGTTTTTAAACATACTTGAAAGGCTTCTGAAAGTTTCATTAATCAAGTATCTGATGTTTTTCTAATGTAGCAGCATTTTTTAGACTGAACAGCTAGGTTTCTTTGTTTATAATATTTCAATCTAGAATCCAATGCCTTCGATAAAGCCACTTAAGCAGTCTACAATTTCATTCTCAATATCAAAGCTGCATCTGTTAACACCAAAAAAACACACAAAAAAAATCTCTTTGCATCTTCCTTTCTTGAAGCTATCACTTGTCCTCTGATTCTGAAGAGGTAATAATGTAATGTTTACTCAAAGTCTCTTTAGAACTCCAGATTCTACAATCACTGCAACACTGATAGTGTACAAGACAAGACGAGGTTTCTGAATCTGCATAACAAATTCAAAACACATGCTGAGTCCTAAAACATAAAGGGAGTTAGTAGTATTGAACTCCAGCAACTGGGCTCAACTGAAGTTCCAGATACTTTCTCACTGTCACTGCAAGTTAAGTCTCTTTGATACAAGCTTCAACAATTATTTCTAAAAGTTTAACTTCCAGCATAACTGCTGCAGAAATTTGACTGAAAGGACAGAATTGCTGTCAGATTTTTTATTTGACCTGATTTAAAATCACTGAAATACCTCAATAAAATACACTTCAGCAATAACAACAAAAAAAGCATCCAACTGTCTCCAAAGGTCACTCACCACTATTCTAACACATCCCATCTCCTATTTATAAACTGGGATTTTCATACCCATCTTGTGTTACCACAGCCTGAGAATCAAGTCCTCCTCACAATAAGTATTTTAAAACACAGCCTCTGTAGCATAATTCTGTGACCTACAGTTGCAAAATAGTTGAAAATTCAAGCTGCAGCACCATGGTTAATGTGCACTTCAGTAGCTAAAACGGCTTTGAGAGTTAAATCACACAACGTGGGATATTAGTCTGTAGCCTAAGAACAGCTTACTATTTAATTGTTGAATATCAAGAGAAACATTATGCCTACCCCAAGTCCTACCCAGCTCCCACTCATACAGCACTAAGTAGCCAAGGTCATCTCAATTACAGTTTTTGAGCAATATACAGTTGCCATTGTCTGATTTTGGCAGAGACTAACACACCAAACGGTGATCTCAATATCCAAATACACACCTTGTACAGCCTAGTGCATATTTTCAACATCAGTTTGTATAAAAACCAACTTCCTCTCCCTTCCCATTTAAGATCAAGCAGAATGCAAGTACCTGCATAAGACAGAAAACTTGGCACGACTTTTCTTTAGCTTGCCACAATGCTCACATGGACAAGGTTCACAGCTTGCACTGTCAAAAATAGCCTCCAGTACCAACTGCAGCAAGAAGTCTGTATTTATCCTAATCTTAGCCCAATTCAAAATAAATACTCACTACAGTTCTTAGCACAAGTACCTAGCTATTTCCACTTCTGTGTTGCTACAGAAAGTGAACTGAACCATCGAACAGCAGCCCCTCAGAGCTCAAATAATTTCTGTCCCTGTTTTTGCTTATAATAGGCTTCCCCACAAAAGTAAACTGATAAACTAACAGAATACCAACTTTTGCTCAACTGCCTCCCTCCTAAAAGGGCCCTACTCAAGTCTCAGTTGTTATATGAAGCATAAATGACTCTGTTAGCAAATTCAATTTCCTAAACAGTTAAGATAATTCTATCCAGACTGTTAATCTTACTTCGAGATCTTTGTTCAGAATCATTCTGTGCTTTCCTCTACTCCGATGAGGTATGGCATACCACAGGTAAATGACTTTCCTAATTGTCTATGAGAAACCTCCAGTCTATATTTAAAGTATATTTCAATACCACGGTTAATTTAAAAGCAGTACAACCTTCAGTTAAATACATTACAAGGAATTCAAACTCATTTATCTACACTGTGCCAGTTTATCAGCATTAAACTACTTTCCTTAAACCTTGTCAATTAGCTTTTGTTTGCAAAATTCCTTTTTGGTTTCCATCTTGCTGGTGACCAATGTCAGGTTAATTAACACATAATTAGTCCGTGTCTCAGCAAAAATTCATACACTACTGTCAGTTTGCAGGCCAATAATTTCTGCTTAGGTCCAGTCAGCACAGAGACAATAACAGCACATTATTGCTCACTCGTGTGGTTTCTTACCTGCAAGATTCCAGGCAGTAAGTCTGCAAAATGTTTAAGAAGGGGAATATTGTGCTCATTAGCAAGCACGAATGCAGCTGCAGCTCTGGCAGACAGAGTCTTGATCTAGAAGGCAGGATTAGAGAAAGAACTATGAATAATAAAACACATAATAAAACACGTTTGTCTTCTTCTAACATTAGGTCCACTGTAAGAGTCTAAGTTAGATTACCATTTTCTTTTTACTTTTTCCTAATAGACATAGAAATTAGTTTTTAATGTGGACTTTTGCATCTTGCTTCAAATTAAGGTAAAATGGTAAGATTCTCAGCACCTACATCCTTAGTGATACCAAAAAGTTTATCACATTACTCTTCTAAGTTAGCATGTATTTCCCATTTTTCCTGTTTTCACATCAAAAAAAGCTATTTCTCCCCGCTTCCCTTTCAACCTCTAATTCCCATTATTCTGAAAGCTTGATTTAAGTTTGTAAAACATGCCTCTCTGTAAAGGCATGATTTGTGGGACTTTTGAAAATGTTACTCAGTTGACTTTCAAAGGTCAGAAAAAGTAACCCATGGAGGAGCAGAAAACTGAACCCATATATCACAGCGGGGTTTCCTACACTTGCCCAGCATTTTCCTGAACAAGAGAAACACTTCCAAAGTACAATTCTCTGAACAAACCAATAAATCTGAACGCTTTCAGAAAAGCAAGGCTTGCTACATGCCCAAAGAGCAAAGCATGCATGACCAGAACAGAATGCATCTATTCTGTTAAGCAAGAGGGTTAGAAAAAGCTAGCTTAACAATGAGTTTCTGATCATCTGAGTTTAACACCGCCCACTAAAATCCCTGGCCCTGCTTTGGATCACTACAAATAGGTTTCTCCAAGCATAACTGCTAGGAAAAGGTCTTGGTCAAAGCAGTGATATGAGCCAGTGAGCCCACCTCGGGACCACGAAAACATTTGACCCTTTTGTTTTACTGTAGGCATAGTTAAAACTCCTCCAGATGTACATTGTTTTCAGGTAACAAAAATCTCCATCTGGAATCTTAATGCCTGAAACTGCTCCAATAAGCTTTTTTCACTACAAGTATCAAAGTTATCAAAAACAACGGTCTTACTGATGGATGCTCCTGATCTTGCATACACTGAACCAGCATCCTTTTAATAACCTCCAAATAGTGTTGCTGCTGATTTCCAAAAATCCCAGGAAAATTCCTGAAAAGATAAAGCCAGAATGTTAACACAAATTCACACAGTTAAACTGTAACCAGTATCTTAAACTTAACTACTGTTTTAGATATAGATTGTAACCATGTATGTACTGGGGCTTACTGAACTCTTACAACAAAATAAATGTAACTTATGATCACTTGATAATGAAGCGTTCACTACATTTTTACATATATGACTTGGGTAATCTGTGAAAACGTGGCAAAGTCTGAAAGCTGACCAGAAAATATGCAGAGCAGCTTCACGAAGTCCAACATTTTGAGAACTGACAGAATCAAATAAGAATTTCAGAACTTCTGGCCACTGGTTGTTTCCATCTTCATCTAGGTAAAACACAAAAGGGTTTTAGGATAAACAAGTTAGGAGTGGTTCTCTCTCAATTATGCAGGGCAAATAGTCATTGCTACCGAAGTTCAGAATAACCGATGTGAGGAAGCATCCAAATCACAGCATAAGATATGGCCAAAAATGGCATATCTAAAGCCACAAAGTGATCTCTACTTACTGCTATCACAGTATTCAAGAGTTTACTGCTCAGCATAACATTCGTTAGAACTGAAATGCAATGCCTTTCTAAAACTGCACGCAACTACACCTGAACTTGAGTAATTTAAAAAGCAGAATTAAGAAAACTTATTTCTGTCTGATCAAGGATAACATAAGTAAACTTTACATTTTGTTTTGAAATCCCCAAATCTATTAATACATCATGTGCACAATAATACATCATCTACACAACACAAAAGATAAATAAATTATCAACCCCTTATGCCACAATATTAGCTGATATAAAGTACCTATTAAGTTCCTGGCCAGCTCAGCAACGATGTCACAGATTTTTTTCCTCATACTGGACTGTGTTTCCAACTGAATAATCAACAGCAGCCCAGTTTTGATAGAGGTCTGATCATCGGGTGAAAGAGCAGGATAAACTTCTTCAAAAGCAGAAGACAAAAGACGCCGTAGAAGGACCGCTGCCATCTGTCTTGCCTGTTGAATGAGACAACGCATACGTTAAAGAGCTCTGATATGAAACTCAAAGAAAGAAGAGAGAACCATTTCCATGAGGTAACTGTAGCATACTCCATAAACCAGCTAATTTCTAAATGTTTTTAATCACGAAACCCTCAAAGGTATTTTTTTCTGGAGTTGAACCTCTGGACACAACTTTTGTGACAAGTTAAAAAATTAGCTGCATTATTGAAACATGTTTACAGAGCATCTCTTTGCTATTTAACCCACTGTGTTAATTATTATCCAAACAGGGTATTTTCAATTAAGAGTTGACTTCATGGAGGAGCTTTATCGGACAGTCTGTAAGCCTTTTCTCAAGCACGAAAATTTCACCCTAAATAGTCAGGAATCCAAAGTAAGACTTTCACAGCTATGTATGCACCTTGAAGAAGAGGAAGACAAAGCTTTCAGCCTGTCTCAGACCTGTAATTAACTGCTTCACTTAAATGTGAATTTGAATATAGTAATCTCAAATAGTTCGTATTATAACCCTCAGTGCTTCCTGTTTGCATACAGCAATTCCACAAGTGCATCATTTACATATTCGTATTTATTTCCAATCGTAAAAGAATCAGAAACAAGTGGTATAGCCAAATAATTCTCAATGAGTAGAACAAAACCTACAGAAAAGATGTGCACAGCACTCTGAATTACTTAATACATCGTTCACTAACGAGTAACTCTAGATGGCCAATCAGTAATTATAAATAATACCCCAAATTTCTGAAGCGTAACACAGAACAAAATGTTATTCTTTGTGACAATTTCACAGCAATAAGTCATTATTTTCAAATCTCAAATACAACATTTGTATTTATGGAACTCCAATGCACTCTCACATCTTTATCTCCTTCTCCACATCAGCACCAAAGCCACCACGCACATAGAATTAGTAGATCTGCCTCATTAGATTTAATGAAGACAGAAAGTCAACGAAGAGGGTCACAGTGTCTGTCTGTGTTGTAACTCCCATAGTAAGCCAAGGTCCTCAAACAATGCATCACAATAACAGAATGAGAGTTAGTAAAGAAAGATTCTTTCAATACTGCTTCTGTGAATCCTACTTATAACTTGCTCCCAAAATTTAAAGGTACTACAGTATAATAGTACCTTCCCTTTTGCCATTCCTAGAAAAACCAAGACTGTGAAAGATTACACTGCTACTCACTCATAGTGTGAGCTTACATAGGAGCCCTGATTGTGGAACAAATTTGCTGGGACTAAAACAGGAAAGCAAAAACTCTGATTCAACATCCTCCCATACATAGCTTTGTGTTTCTGTGCATATTCTGACATCTGATAAGGACTGGACTTGCATTGCATTCATTCCTTTACTGAATCAATACTATGCAGCTAAACAGGGAATAGAGCTCATTTCCTTACAACTCTGAACAATTTAGCTTAAAATATTGTAAGATAAATGCAGATGTACTGCAAGGTTAAAGTCAAGCACCAAAGGTAGACTGAACACAAAGATCTGCACTACAGGAATTAACTCCTGGCTATTGCTACTAGTTTAGAAAAAAAAAATCCCAAGTTCCCTAAAGTCAAGCCAAGCATCCCGAAGGAGCGATAGAAGCAATTGACTTCTAGAAATAAATGGCAAATTTTCCTCAGCAAGCATCCACCTATGTATGTAAACTACTATTATAAATTTGATTATGATGTACAATCAGTGTCAGCTCTGGTACTCTTCTCTGCTTTAAGGAAACAAGCATGTGTTTTTCCACATACACCAAAGATGCCTTTTTATTTAACTGCTACAAGACTCACATCCAAAACAAGTATTTCAAAATATCACAACTTAGAAGCAATAACTTTTGATGAAATGATGTGTGTACATTACTGAGATGCTCACATCATCTCAAAACGTCAAAGGTGTTATCATAAAAAGTAATAGTGACAGTAGCAATGAACCAAGGTATAAGAAACAAACCAACATGTAGAACAAAGCAGCATAAGAACAATGAAGAGAGATTTGGGATGCTGTGTTCTTTGCTGGCAAAGCATCTAGTTAATCATAGAATTTTGTAAGAAAAAGGCTGAGCATGTTGTGCTGCACTGGTGCAGTTCAGTCACTGTGTTTTTTGTTTGTTTCTGCTTTTGTTTTACGGCTCCTCTTAGTTCATCAAAGAGGAAAACGTGCATGGATGGAGGCAATACTTGGGATGCAATCCAAAGAGGAACTTGCAAAACTTCACTCAAGGATCCAGGCCCATGTAGAATTCAAAGTGCACAGTGCTTAAGGTTCCCATACAACTCGAAGGGAGAACTGTGGTGCAGCAGCAGTCTGCAGGCTGCCCGCCTTCCCCCACAAATACTGAGGAGGAAGCTGCCCACAGCAGTTTTCGGATTAAGAAATGCAGTTTTTGTGTGACAATATGGAGAGGAGAGAAAGAACATTCAAAAAATGTTAAGAGGGCTGTCAGTACAGCAGAAACTCAGTTTTGCACAGCTTGTTCCCGTATTCCACAGCACTTGAAAGTTCTCAGCTGTAAATTAGGACAAAATGGAAAACTGTCTAGAGTTAACCAGCAAGAAAACAAACAAGAGAATATGCACTTCTGTTCCTCTCTCAGATTTAGGTGGCAAATCAAATCTGCAAAGGAACAGCCTCTAACACTTGAAACATCCTGAGAAGTAAAAGCCCACCAAATAAATTGTGAATATATACCACTCTTCCATTAATCACACCAGTCCTAGCTTTGTAACAGAGGACTCCAGGTTCAGGATATCAAGGACTGGAGTTCAAGCCCTGCCTCAGCCCAAGGTGTACAATGTCACCAGTCACCTGGTAGAGAAGCATTCTCATTACTAAGTTGGGTGCTTCACTCCACTTCTTGTAACAGCATTATCCTGCTACCAGGAAAGCAGGAGACGAGAACGGAGGGAAAAGGTGATCACTTTCATAGTTTAGCCATTTGTTCAGGATGAGAAAACCCATTGTACAGCTAGTATTCAAGAGTTATTTCTGGTCTGCCCTAACAGTTTTTTCCCGTTCAAATAGATCCTCCTCTAAGGAGGGTTTGTAAAACCCAGTTTTGCCACCTAAATGCTAAAGTGACCAGGTTACCAGCAAGATCCCCCTCCACTGCTGCTAAAATAGTCCTATGAATCTCACAGTCTCTCCAACAGAGCAGCCCAGCTCCAGCATATAGGATGGAGAATTCTCACTGGCCTAGTTTTCAGGAGTGGGGGGGGCGGAAAGCAACGCAGAGAGAGGTTTCAGGATGAACATGGATCTGAACACAGCTGCCCTGTAGCCTGTGCAGGGTTATAAGTCTTCCTCCAGCAGCCTGTGTTCACTGGTGCTGGTATGTCAACATAATGTCTACTTAAGGTACAAGTAAACATTAAAATCTTTCTTTGGTTTGTCCAGTTATTCTACAAGTGTTAGCCTCCATCATCTCTGATAAAAGTTACCTTTACAGGTAGAAAGAAGTTACTTTGCACTTGAGCAAGTCATTGGCAAGATTCTGTAAGTTTTAGACTCTGGACTATTTGTTTAGCTGACAGTAAAAATATATATATATATATCAGTAACAGTACAGATCACATATTTATTTACACAAGCATGACTTCACAGTTGTCAACTCAGACTGTTATCATAAGCGCTCAATAAAAACCAGAAACATGTGCATACAGCTGACTTCCAGGGCACGGTATCACCTTAGAAGGAGCAGTAGATCATCTTATTTTTCCATGCAAATTTAAATACAGGAGAGATCACCCTACAACTTTGCCATGAGAAACATCTCGGAGCAGCAGGAGGGAAAACTACTCAGCCCTTCTGCAACCAGTTGCTAGTATAACACTGAAGGATTGCCAGAAGAATATGGCTTTGTATGTAGATAAGCATCAGTATTAGTAAGCTGATACTCTCTGAGCATCAAAAAGCACAAATACCGTCTACCTTGAAACTGATTGCTATCTACCAGAAACTATCATTATCCAGAAAAGAATAGTACTGTTAAAGTCTCCTTAACAATATCATTCAGAAATTCTATACAGTACATCCTTCTGTTGTCCAGTAAAACTCTACACATGAAGAAAAAAATAGCCTGAGATTTTTATTTTTAAGCTATTCAAGTTTGCAATATACAACACTGCTATGCTTTTACGATATCTAAAAGTGAAAAACACTTCCACCACAAGAACTACCTGATCACTGCAGCACGTGAGCCTTCACAGAATTAAGGGAGAGCCAAAAGCCAGTTACTATATTACCATCAAAAAAATAAAATTATATTAGTGCTTGCATTGCTAGTCATTTGTTCTCTAACTGCTGGTTGATTTAATGAGCACATCCTCTCCAGATAAGGCAAAATACAAAGTCATCTGAATAAAACATACAAAAAGCAGCTGCTACCTCATCTCCCCCCATTCTAATTTAAGAAGCACAAGATGTTTTAGACAATAAGCAAGCAAACTTTAACACATTTAGGCACAGAACCTGAAAATGGAAAGCATTTCTCCACTGTAACTCAAAGGAACATCACAGTAACACTGAGGTATTAATTACACATTTTTTAAGGAAATAACTCATTTATTAAACAAAACACAAAACCAGAAAACAGTGGAGATCTAAGCAATCACTTAATGAAAGACTACTTTTCAAACTAAATATCCTACATCATGAAGTCTGAGCTAATGAACTCTGCTCGTCTACAAACGTGCAGTAAATTAAGTTGATTCAATTAATGCCAAACTTGCTCATTAATCCCCAGATGACCATAATTGATGGCTTCCGTCCTCCTCCTCCAAGTTCCTGTGAAGAACTGCAGAACTCAAAGATTGAGACATACCTCCTCAGCAGCAGCAGTATTCCTGATTGCTTGTAGGAGGAAGGTGATCTTGGATTGACCCGGAATATTCTCATACGTCTCCTGCATGAGAAAAAAGGATGCAGCTTATTGTAAGCAACTACTAGAAAACATGTGACAAGCATTAGTATGAGCTGGCTTTCTTTTTTTAAAACAACCTAACTTCAGTACCCACACAGTTCATAGGACAATAACTTAGTAAAAAATAATAATAATTCTCAAAGTAAAACTTTCTGGACTAGTTTAAAACCACGAGTAAAGTCTTAATGACCTAAGAAGACCTGCCATGATGGAATTACGTACATGTGTACTACTGGCCACTTGAAAGATGAGTTAAGAAGCAACCGAAGGGGACCACACTCTCTTGGCAGCCCATCATTCTAGCAGCTTTTAGCGTACCAAAGGATTAAGAACTCCAGAAGCATAAAACTGAACAAGAAGTTAACAATCACTGACCAACCTGCAGTCCATGTATTTGGTTCAGTTCTTTTTCTGAACCTTTCTTCTTTGTTGGCCTTTACAGTGTCACACGGCAGCATCTTACAAAACTCAGCTACAATGAGTTGAGCAAGCACTTTTGATTTTAAAACTCTCACCTACTGTTCAATTCTATAGCATACTTTCTTCCATATCTTTCTCAAAGCACAAATCGCCAGGAAATGAAACTGCTTAAAGCCCCCCTTCTTCAGGAAAACCCCTTAATAAAAGGTGAAGTTTAACATGAAGTTCAGTTACATTGTCTTACACACTCCTGTGTTGAACTTTCTGTATCAGCTGCAGCTTTCTAAAGTTGTTACTAAGTGCTCCAAGTGAGTGCAATAACAAAACTTTTCCTACCAGAAACGTATACACGAGCATTTTAGAAGTGTAAATTCTGGTTTCTAGCACACTGAACACTAACTCCAAGCACGCTATTTTTCCACAGGTGTGATATTTAAGATAAATAACCCCTCACTGTCCAAATATTCACTACTCCACCCCGAACTCAGTGCACAAGCCTACTACTCAAGTCCTGGTTCGTTTCACTCAGTTCCCCGCCTGCCTGCTTCTCCATACTCACAGTGGCACCAGTTCTTACCAAGCCCAGCAAGTTTGTAGCACCTTAGTATGACACCTGCTGCTTTCAATGAAGTAGCTTGTCACATTTTGTATCAGACATCATCTGCCTCCACTTTTTGTACCTGTTTCATAGTAGGACTCATCCACAGGGCCCACTCACGCATCACACTCTACCTAGATGCCAGTATATACTCGTGATCAATGAGATGAATCCCTTATGAATGCCTGCATTTAATCTCATCATTTCATGGAGACTGCAAAATTAAATGAGGTTTAAGGTCATGACAAAGTCTTCTTGGGTTAACCATTTTCACAAATGTGTATATTTGCATCACAGTACTGCTTATAAACAATTTAACAAGAAATACAGAAACAAGAAGGCTCCCCGAGCACAAGCACAAGTGGATCTGAAGCCAAACTTTCAGACACTTGAATCCCTGCTCTTGCCCATACTGATAAACATGTCATTCTTTCTAGAGTTACTTTACCTCACAAGAAATGGCTGCAAACCCACCCAGCTGCTTACTGGGATCACTCTACCAGTTCAGCAAAGTGAATTCAGAGGATGCTTCTTAGAGCACAAGTGCAAGGTAGGTAAGAACAGCCCATGGCCCAAAGCTTGCTCCCTGTGCTGGTGGATACAAGGTACACACACAGATGTATGTACACATATTTAACTAATACTTTGTACTAACACTTTCCTGCCAGCTCTGATTTCTACAGCTATCCCTATGCTTCAGCCCATCAAACAGGCAATGATGATACATCTCCACCTCAAGTCCACCCTACCACCTATCACAGCCCTCAGTCCAAGCATGCATCCTTCAGTAGCCCATCCACCCATTTATCTTCTTGTGGCTTTTCAACAGGCACAAATAAATAACTGCTGTTCTATTTACCTTCAATTATTATTTGACTCCCTGTACTACCTGATACTGCTTTCTGATAGCATAGTTTATAAAACTGACTGCATAACACAGATGGTTAAGATCAAAGATTAAGAGTCCCACATGATTTCAGTAAGAAGATACTCTAATTTTGATGCGACGCTTTCCTTTTGCCTTTTGTTGAGTTCTCTACGGGGCTTAGCAGGCATGAATTGAAAACACAGAATCCTTAGAGTTGGAAGGGACCCCTGAGGGCCATTCTTCTGCAGGGAACAGGGACACCACAGCTGGACCATGTTGCCCAGGGCTGATCCAGTGGCACTTCTCTTCAGGGACATGGATAGTAGGCATGGAAGTGATGAGACGATGGTTGAAGTAAATGATCTTAATGGTTGTTTCCACGTTTAATGATTCTATGACTCCAGGCTGTGTGGAGCAGCCACGCAGGAGCAGATTGCTCAGGGACCTGTGCCATCCCAATCTTCTTGGAGGCTTCCAGGACCCAAATGGGCAGAGCCCTCTATCCAGAAATATTTAATAAATTCCAGCACGGTTCCAAGCAAGACTATGGTGGAAAAGACCAGTGGTAAAAGTCAACACTTCAGCCTCGTTTCCCAAGAGCAGCGGTTATCCCACAGGCCTTACAGCACAACCTCCCGAGGAACTCGCTTCGCTTTAGCATCAAACTGAAAATTCAGGCGCTGTGGAGTGTCCTCAGCCCCATCCCCACACTCAGAGGGACTACCGCTGCTTCTCCACAGAAGGGTCGGCGGCAGTCGCTGCCGCAGCGATTACCCGGGGGCACGCAGGGGGTCGGGCAGCGCGGACATGAGCCCACCGCCCTTTGTCACACGGCGCGGCCCCGCTCCCCGCCCCAGGCACCGATCCGGCGGGCTCCATTCGCTTCACAATGGAGAGCCTCAAAGCGCGACGCAGACAGCGAGAATTAACGTGGCTTAGCACCACAAAGCATCCCGGCCGGAACCGCGCGTCGGAAAAAAACTTTCTGCTGATAGCAGAATAACCCTGCTCGGGGTGGAATATTTCCCCGCTGACGGCACGCCGGGGCTTCACCCGAGTTAACCCCCCAGCTCCTCGGCTCGAGGACACGGAGGTGCCGCTCCCCGCCGGGACCGCGGGCGTCTCGGTGCCGCGGAGCCAACCACGGCCGCGGCCCTCGAGGGCAGCCGTGCCGCCGCTCACACGTGGGGCTCGGCCGGCCCCGCCGCCTCCCTGCCCCCTCCCGGCTCTCCCCGGGGAGCTGACAGCCGGGGCGGTGCCGTTACCTCGGCCTGCTTGCGGACCGCATTGTCCGGGCTGAGCAGGTTGCCCAGCAGGAGGTAGAACTGCTGCTGCTCCTGCTCCGTCGCCGCCGCCATTGCTGCGAAAGGGAAAGAGAGGGAGGCCGGGCGGGCGGAGACACAGGAGCGGGCGGGGAAGGGGCGGGGGAAGCCGGCCGCGGTACCAGCCCGGACGGGAAGGGGAAGGAGGAGCCTGAGCCGCGCTCTCTCCCGGCTGTCCTCCGGGGCCGGCCGCGCTCGCCTGCGCTCCTATTGGCTGGAAGGCACGGGCCTCGCCTCCCAGTAGTTTACTCTTCTATGACGTCGCGGCCGTGACTCGGGTGGCGGAGGAAGGGTGTCCTCGTCTTCGGGCCGCGGGCGGGAGGCGCGGGCGGGAAAACGCCGCGAGCGGCGTTCTGATTGGCGGGCGGTTCTGACGGTCTCGGCGGGATTGGTCGGAGGCGCGGTCGGGAGGTGCAGGCAGGGAGGGGCGGGGAGGTGGGGGGGGGGTGGGAAAGCGCGGGAGATCGCGAGGCGTCTCCTAGCTGGCTCCGTGACGTCACGTGACCCCGCCCCGTCTGCTGGGCGCGGGGAGGCGGTGGCTTGGGTTAGCGCGGACCTAGCTCATCCAGTTCCAGCCGCCCAACTGGGTTACCGTGCACGAGTTCAGCTTCTCGGGGCCCCGTCCAACCTGGTCTTGAGTGCCTCCAGGGATGAGGCACCCACAGCTTCTCTGAGCAGCTGTGCCAGCGCCTCACCGCCCTCTGAATTACAATTTTTTCCCCTAGCATCTAATCTAAACGTCCCCTCTTTCAGTTTAAAGCTGTACCTCATTGTCCTATCGCTATCTACCCACGTAAAAAGTTGATTTTACCTCCTGCTTATAAACTCCCTCCTATTACTGGAAGCTCGTAATAAGGTCTCCCCAGAGCCTTCAAAAATCCAGGCTGAAGAAGCCCAGCTCCCTCAGCCCATCTTTGTAGGGGTGCTCCAGCATCCCCCGCCCTGCTGGCCAACCCTCTTGGGATGAAGCCCTGGAATGTGGCTGAATAAAGCATAGTTAGTAAGCCCTGTGTTGGCTTGGGGTGTGTGGTTCATGATGTGCATCTCTGCAGGCTCTGGCCTGGGCTGTGCCCAGGGATGTGAGCTTTCAGAGCTGCAGGGAGCAGCCCACAGTCTGCTGGGAAAGAGATGGGAACTTCTTCATGATGTAATTCAGGAAGAATTTCGGGCAGAGCTGGAAAATAATCTGACGGTAAGCTCAGACAGACTCAAAGTGAAGGCGAATTAGAAAAGCAAGCACGCATTCTGCTATGAAGTGGTCTTCTGCAGACCTCCTCGGACCCTAGCTGTGTGATTAGGTGCTTACAGGTTGTCATGTCCTGACGGGCCTTTGGGGTTTGACAAGCATGGCTTTCCAGCCTTTCTATCACTTGTATTTTTCATGAGCTTCTAATTCATGTCAGCTTTCTGAATGTACACAAATAAAGATATCTGCTTTCACGTTAACTTGTCTTTATCCTATTTTTACCATAAGTCTGTGGTAGATCTGCTAGCTAAAGAATGTAGCATCGGATAGGGATTAGGGAATGTAAAATGCGTGATGTTTCGTTTTTTTTCTTGTGTGTTCTGTTTTTCCATCTGTAGATATGAGGAGTAGGTTGTTACACAGAAATTGTCTGATTGTCTTTGAGAAACAACTGTGCAAAATATGTAGGCCAGTGCTGAAAGTCAGAGGCAGTCAGAGCTGCCTTAGAAGGGGAAGGTAGGAGCAACTCAAGGCAAGTTGTAAGAGAAAGCTGAGGAAGGGGGTCTCTCTGTATGCGTGAATGATAAATCAATGAAGTCAGGTGTAACAGTGTTCTAGGAATGCATTTGAATACATTCTCCATAATATCTCCATAATAATAGAAGAGGAAATCACCACCGAGTTGAGAATAAGCTGAGAAGAACCCAACGGATCCTTGCTGTTCAGCTGAAAATATTATCAGAGTTTGTGATAGCTGATTAAAAACTTCACATGGGTAGAAAGTAACTGAGGTATTAGAAAGCATCTCAAGGAGTTAGAAATGTCAGTAGTACAGTGTAATCAGAGTGTCTGCCAAGTCAGTTGCTCCTTCTCTCTTGGGGCAAGTTCAAAGCTAAAGTGCAAGAAGCAGCCAGAAGCTGTGCTAACGAAGCAGATATCAGCTCCAAGGATGGTTTGAAATTGTACTTGAGAAGAACTCAAACAGATGCAGCCACAAAACATAGCAGCATTGGTGCTCTTGGATGTTGCCCAGCTTCTGCAGTCTGCCTCAATTAAACTAAGGAAAAAGACGGTACAACTGCTGAAAAGTATTTCATGTTTTGGAAGAAAGGAGGGTGTTCATTAATAGCAGAAGTCAGAGTACGCTGACCTCTTGTAACAGCCTAGTTTGAAGAAGTGCATAGCTTATCCAAAGAAACTTCTTTGGTGTTTTAAATCCTCAAAAAGCAGTAACTTTTTGGAATTGTCTATTAAACTTCACATCTCTGCTAACAAATGGATTATAACAAGAGGGAGAGCTGGGAGACGATGTTTTTAATTTATCTGTGGAATGCTATAAGGTTTATGCCAGAGAAATAGAAGGTATGGGATAACAATGTAAGGAAAAGTGTCTCTGGCTGTTGCAGAACATTTTCAGATGTTGATTTATACGTGAAGTGTTTGATGAGTGTTTGATATGTTGTAATTTTCAGAAGCAAAGAATTAGATTAAGGGGAAATATATACATGCCTGAAAGGAAGATAAAGCAAAATAAATCTAAACCTACTAGGTATAGTAACAGGTCAACAATGTCTAGAATCCTTAAGATGTTCAGTCTGTTTAGATCTACTATATATGTAGAATGCCTGTTGATGATCCACATGGACCATGAATCACACACAAAAAAAAAGAAAAAAATATAGCCTTGGTATCCTGAGAGCCCCAAGAAGAGGTTGAAAAGTTTGTGAAGGCAGATTTTCAGCAAAAGTCAAACAATGAGTTGATGTCAGTAGCAAGCTATGTTCCAGTGGGAGCTGGCTGAAGCTATCTTGGCACAGAGCTGTCTGTTAAGAGGATTCAACTTCTGATTGTTGTGCTGGCCAAAACGCAGGGTATGGTAGGGAACTACAAGCCAGTCTGTAGTGGGACAACAGGATTCACACATCCTTCATTCATCTATTTCTTGTATTCAGAAAGTTGCAACTGGGCTTGATGATGATGATACAACCGTGCCTAGAGGAGACCTGATAGGAGTACCAGGTGATGAGGGTGTTGGGATCTGGAGGAGTGCCATCAGCCTCTAACAAGAGCCAGAATTCTTGGGTGGAAACTTTCAAGAGTCATCAGGGTGGTTAACAAGCATAATGACAAGATAGAGAGACTTCACAAGCAAGTTACACTGCAGATCCTATACATTAAAGATTTAAAATGCTGTTATGTTTATAAAAAAGATTTGAACATTATGTAGAACTGGCTACTCAGATTTCTCCTCCTCTAGATTTGCTCACCGAAAGTCAAATATCCCTCAAAAGACATCTGACTGAGAGACTTTTGCTCCACTCAGAGAGCAGAATTTGTAGAGATTTCAGTGAGTATCAGGTGTCATTTTGATAGACCACATGCAACTGATAAAGCAGTACATACTAACCTTACCAAAGACCACCAGAGTGTACAGAATGAAGTGTATTTGGCTGGAATAACCTGTGGAGATAAGTGAGTTCTCAAACTGGGGTTTACTCACTGACCATTTTAGTGAAGGACAATAGAGTGGAAGACATGGAAGACTTTTTTTTTTTTTTTGGTGTGGATTTCACAAAACCCCACACTGAGGCTATTATTGACTTATCATATAAGGCAAGATGGATGTTTTACTGCACAACCTGAGCAGTACCAAGTGTTCTAACCTGCTGAACTAACCAATCTCACAGGAGAAAAAAAAATACTGGCAGTAATCAATCAGTCAAAAACATAGGCCTTCGAGTTCAATGCAAGACCATCTGATTTTATTGGTTTAGGTGACCTCCATAGGACTGTATGATTTGATGCATTAACAGTAATGAGATGGGGAAAAATGCAAAAATAACCTATGACATTTGAATTGGTAAAAAAGGGAAAATATTAAATGATAATTCAGTATTAGTTTATAACGGCAATGTATGATAAGGAGAGACATAACTACTCTCTGAGACACTAAAACCCAGGGGTTCAGCTTTCACCAAAACCAGACAAAAAATTGGTTAATCATAGAACTCGTTACTTATAATTACATTGAATATTCTATAATTCAGTGATTATAATGAAGACTTTTAGATGAATTTGGTCGTATTGTTGCTTTTATTAGGGCAGTTTGTCAAAAGTGTCCATCTAACAAGTTGGTCTTCACGGAGCCTTTTCACAGAGGCTTTGAGCAGTGTAAATAAGCTTTCTGACCCTCTTGGTGTTAGCCTAGACTGCTAGAGCCATGTGCCAGTAATTCACATGCAGGTCTCCTGACATGGAAAGGGAGCATTGCTCTTAAGATCAAGGAATGATCATGAAGTGAATTACTCCAGAATGAGTAAATTGCCATTGTGTGGACTATTAGATGAAATGTAGTTTCCTCAATCACAAATTCAGGCTCCTCAGGGAATGAGGAGTGAGTTTTTTGTCAGTGTCTCATAATACCACAGTAAGTGCCCTTTATCCCTTTAGGGCAAAGCTTGACAATCTTAAAATTAATTCAGTATGAAAGAATGTAGCTTTGAATGAGTGAATGTTGGCAGGTCTTATTACGTTTTTATTTACTTGGCAACCCTTTGTGCTCAAAGCATCTTGCCAGGATACATGGGAACAGACAGATTCATAACCACTTTCATGCATTTCTGTTAGTTACCCGCTATCCTTCTTACTGTATAGCGTATTTCATAAGTAAGCAGAATGAAAATAGGCATTTTCTTCTGAGATAATGAGCAAGATATTGTGGAGTACTTGCATAGCTCCTGCCAAAATTTTCCTTTTCCTACAGAAAAAAAGTGGGAGCTCTGCACTGTGTGAAGACTAACTTAGCAGCAGTGCTTTAAGTGTGGTGTTTTATCAGGTATTCAGAAGCCATGAAAGATCATGAAAATCATCATGAAAAGACATCACTACTGTATTTATGCTGATTTGCCAGAACTGAAGATTAATCTGATTCTGACTCAGTGCTGTACAATTTCTTCCAGCTTCTCTACGTGTGGAAGAAAAGAGATTCCTAAACAGTAAAAATTCAGCCCTTTTGCTACATTGATAGAAAAACAGACCTCTACGGAGAGCTCAATTTTATAATTGTTTGTGCATTAGGCAGAACATTAATTGGTTTGGGATATTAGTTGACTCATAATTGGGAAATCTATTGGAAGGAAGCATATTCTGTGAGCACGTAATTATACACAGTGCCTTTCCAAATTACTAAGATTTACATGCCCCAAGCATGCATTGAATGTTAAATTTTGTTTATTCTATGCTTTCTATTGTAAATCTCTTGCTTTTTTATTTTTTTATTTTTTATTTTGTGTGTGTGTTTGTGTGTGTAAAATATTGCATTTGTCAGACCTTTCTGGAGTTGATCTACTGCTAACCCATTTCAACTCACCTCTGGACGAACACTTTCAGATCTTCAGATTAAAGAAGACATTAATTAATTAATTAATTAAAATTTTAAACTGCCAATATTGATGAGAGATTAAGAAAAATATGAAAGCATGAGTCACCCTAAAAAAAGCACTAAGTAACCCACAAGAGAGAAAGAAGGATGGGAGATTCAATCAGTTGGTCAGAATCTTTGGCAAGCAGGTGGAAGGATGTATGCACGCAGTACAGGTAGAAAATTAGGTATGCTTCTGTAAAGTGATAGAGCAGCAAAAATAGCAGTGTAATTTTGGGTTGCTGCAACAGGAGCTTGAGTGGAGAGATGATTGTTGCTGTGGAAGCATCATCTCCTGTGATAAGAGGAAAGTAGTGAACATAAGCTCGAATTACAAGTTGTGTATATGGCACTTCCATTTCCTTTGATGAAAATTTACTGTGCTTACCACAGTAAAGATTTTAGCCCACAATTAGGGGACTGAGAGCAAGCAGTTGAGAGGAAAAGCTAAAAGAGATAATCAGTAATTACCATGGTATATATGACAAACGTGAATTACACTGTTGAACTTGAGCCTTAAATCTTCCTTGAACTTCCTTGGCCCTATGAGGTCATGCATGCTAGCAATGTTGATAAAAAATCTGAAATTTGTTTGCACAGGGAACCTTATCTTCAGTGTTTTCAAAATCCTGAGTGCCCAGCTTTATGAACTGAAATCATTTGCTGAACTATTATTAATAAAAAAGTCAAAATATCTGTTCTGTGACGTTCAGACAGAATATGGTAAAGGTATGGCCTTGTCTTTGACTTGGCTTTCCAGTGAGTGAGTATCTCTGTGTTCTCCAGGTACTAGGGATTAGTTCCAGCTGCCTGCCCAAAGCCAGCTCAGGCGTACTATTGCAGAGCAAAAATCCTGCCCAGCGGAGCACTACAGGATTATCGCTGCTATCAGCATTTTCAGGACATTTTCTTATAAAAGTCATAAAAAGTCTTTAGTCAGCATTCATATTGGGACTTTTTTTTTTAAGGTTGACCAATATTTTGGAAGCTAAACTAATTTTTGTCTTTTTCCAGAGAGTTTGTGCCATGTAATTGCATTAAAAATTTCCCCAGCTGAAATTTCAAGCCTTTTCAAACGGATGTGTCTTAAAGGAAAACTGGTAAGAATGTGCTGATGTCAAAGGAAAGTGTCCTTTAGTCGTAGTCTTGGAAAAACCTAACTGCTCTGTATGAAATCAGTCCATGTGGTTGAAATGATGATGGAAAATGTTGGTATATAGTTGGTCTGCCACCATGCTTGTATCGTGCTTTAATTAACTTTTTGCTTAGAAGATATTTAGTTATGACATGTCATAATGCTGTCATCTTCCACCTATGGCATGCCATTTTTGCCTGTGGCTCTTAGACACAGGGTATGAGGTGGCATTGGTTCCAGTCACTTACTTTTCCTTATCCCTCAGAAACTAAAAGTTGCTCCCAAAGAAGAATGAAGGTCAAGTCATTTAATTAAAAGATTAGACTTTTTTTAAACAGAGATGGAGACTGAGAACAGTCTGCAAGACACACTGAGCTCCAAAGAATTTCAGTCTAATCTAGTTCAGATTTAATTTAGTTCTAATTGCCCTGAATACTAAACTTATCTTAGAAGTGTAGGAAGTACTTCATTTTTCTTGTCTCTTTTAGTTTTCCACCATTGCATTTCTCTTCCTCTTTTTAATCAAACAAATCTCACGTATGCTATGTATAGTATATGTATCTGCATTCTTTGCTCTGTTGTTGAATTTATTTGTTTGGAGTCTGTAATCTTCTATTTTGTGCCAAAGATAGAGCACAATATTTGTCATTTCATTCACAGTGAAAAGGTGATATTGAAATTTGAGCAAAATAATGCTGGATCAAGCCTGCTGTTTGGGAAGAAACGCACAGTATCGTTTCTTTCCATACTAATCACAGGGTCACAGAATTGTAGGGATTGGAAGGGACCTCTAGAGACCATGGAGTCCACCCCCCTGCCAAAGCAGCTCCCTAGCCCAGGTTGCACAGGTAGGTGTCCAGGCGGGTCTGGAACGTCTCCAGAGAAGGAGACTCCACCACCTCTCTGTGCAGCTGTGCCACTGCTCCCTCACTGCACTGGGAAGAAGTTCCCATGCACATTTGTGCAGAACTTCCTATGCCTCAGTTTGTGGCTGTTTCTCCTTGCCTTGCTGCCACACACTGCTGAGAAGAGTCCATGTGTTGTTTCTGCCCCTTATGATTTTTAACAGCTTCTCCTCCAGCTTTGCCTGAAAACATTTATGAGTCTTTTGAGAAGATCATTTTAAATAACTCTCTGTCGTGCCTTACACATTAAGTAGCCCAGCATCATAGGCTACCAATGTTTTAGTTTGTGTGTGTATTGCTTCTTACTTGTGCAGCAGAAAAAAAAATCAAGCTTATTTTCTGCAGCAATAGGAACATGTTTTAAATGGTTTTATCTTGTTATAGGAGCCATTGGTTCTAATATTTATTTTAATATCATGTATAAATAAATGTAATGAATACAGTTTGTTTGTTTACATTTTTATTCATTACTGCTATGTTCCTGAGAGTCCATGTTGGAATTTTCTTAGGATGATTTGGTGAAACATATTACCTTTTCCTCGCCTTCTTTCTGTGGAGGAGATTGGAAAAAGTAAAGTAAAATATAAAATATCATCCTTTTAAAGAGGATGATGTGTCAGCTGTAGTTTACTGTGGAGATTTTCTTGTAACGAGAAGGTGAAAGACAGATGTTTAATGAAACAGTCACTGAAAAAGAATGACTCTTGAAAGAGTGAATAAAACAACTGCAAGAAGTCCTATTGATGGATGATTTCTATCAATAGACAGAGCTGTTTCAAGTGAGCTAAAAGTAATGAGTAATAAGAAGAGGGTAGCTCTGAAACTAATGCCTCCTATTTTATTATGTTGGCTCATGATATCAGAGGAGGAAGTGGGTATGGCAGCAGAAGTTGAACCTTTCCACCAATATTCCATTCCATGTTGTTGCTGTCTGAGGGGTGGCAGCAGAGGGGCAGTCTGACAGAGCCTGACATGGAGGTGCGTATGAAGAAAAAGTCTGTCATTAAATTTCTTCGTGCAGAAAAAAATGGCACCCACTGACATTCGTAGATGCTTCTTGAATGTTTTTGGAGACCAACCAGTGGATGTGAGTGCAGTGAGGTGGTGGATGATGCATCACAGAAGTGGTAACAGCAACAGTGGATCAATCATTGAATGAAACAATAGGAAAAAATTGAATCAACATCTGTTTTTTTCTTTTTTTTTTTTTGTGATCACTGAAAGAAAATAGAATAAACATTCTCTGTGGGAAAGAGTGACAAATTTGCAGAAATGTCAAATACAAGGGTTTTCCTATTTTTTCTTTCAATATTTCCTGAGGTTACTTTTTTTTCCCCCCACTTGCTAATACAGATACTTAAAAAATGTAGGGACAGACATATTCTGCTGTTCTCAAAAATTCTCAAGGGCAGCTAGTAACACACTGGATCATCAGAAAACTGCTCCAGAATTTTCCCCTTAGATGTATGATGTAATGTATAGTGAAAGTGGCTGTGCGATGTTTTACCTCTGTGATTTCTGTGATTGTTATTTGGAAGCTGAGCTCGCTTCTGTTACTCTTTTTTTCTGGTACAATCCAACTTTCATGTCTTGGATGTGCTATTATTACAGAAGTCTTTCTAGGCAACCCATGCATAGCTTGAAAATCAGAGTTATAGGGGCTGGAAGGGGCCTCTAGAGATCATCCAGTCCCCTGCCAAAGCAGCTCCCTAGCCCAGGTTGCACAGGTAGGCATCCAGGTGAGTCTTGAATGTCTTCACGTCACTGTGAAGTGAGGGTGAAAATGAGGTTGTTTGGAAAAAGGGGGCAGAAATAGAGCTGTTTTCATGACTTTTTCTGTACAAGGACTCATTGGAACCACAGTTTATAACAAACATGCTTTTCTTGTGAGTATATAGAATGATGTAATCATGGGACCATTAAGGTTGGAAAAGATCTCTAGAATCATCTAGCCCAACCATCAACTCATCACCACCATGCCCTCCATGTTTTGTGAAATCTTAGTATATTCAAATAACAACCAAGTTCAAAAAGGATAAAAGAAATGATGTAGCCTTGGGAAAATTCAGTGGTGGAGGTGGAAACTTGTAATTGTATTAAGATTCCTCCTGTGAGTCCAAAGATCCTCACTCCTTGGCATGCTTTGCTCCTCAATGGTAAGGCATGCCTCCTTATGCAGAGCACAGCAGGCTCACTCTTCCCTTACTGGAAGCACTTGTGATTACCAGCAGTCTGCCCACTACTTGTTTGTTGTGTCTGGCTGGGCTATTGACAACAACCCTCCTTCACAGTCTTCTGGAGCTCCATGAGCACCTTCACCAGCAGTGGATCCATGTTATCTGGGGGAGATGCTACACCTGGATGGAGAGCTGGAGCTGCAGCCCACATTGCTGTTGCCTGAGGGTCTTTATGGTAGAGGTGGACACCTTTCCTGCTAAGAGGAGGGAGAGGCAGAAGAAGCCTTGAAAGAGACACAGGACAAGCGTGGAGCTGCAGCTAAGTCAGATAACTGATACTTCATGGCCAGGGTAAGTCATGGCTGGGGATGTTTCAGTCACTCTTTGTGTCTGGTTCAATCCAAGTTTCAGATCCTGGATATGCTATAATTGTAGAAGTCTGCCTAGGCAACACTAGAAATGGAGCAGCTGAATGAAGGTTGTCCAGGAGTGCCAAGCTCTGGGGATTCACAGGATTGTCAGGCAATGCGTGCTTCTTCACCTAATGAGGGAACACCTGAGCACTCCCAAAGGAAGGGAATGGCACAAATAGGTTTGGAGAGGATCAGAAAAATGATTTTCTTATAGAAATGCTACAAAAAATAAAAGGCCGAGCCAGATTATGGTGTTTTTTAGTTAGAATCTTAGATTGTGAACAAATTCAGTTACAATAATTCCCTTTTAATGACTCTCAGTTGAAAAAGAGCCTTTACCTCAAGGGCTTGCCCCATCCCTGAAGACATTCAAGGTCAGGCTAAATGAGGCTCTGAACACCCTGATCTAGCTGTAGGTGTTCCTGTTCCTCGTAGTGGGGTTGGGTTAGACGATCTTTTAAGGGTCCCTTTCAACTCAACTGATTTTGTGATTCTATGTTTCTATGAGTGCTTTTTGAGATTAGCCAGATTTTCCAAGGAAACCTCTCTGAAATCAAAGGGTGTTCCCCCGACCTTTTATTTTTCCCTGTAGAGTAAGCCCCAAACAATGATTTTGCATAATCAGAAATTCTTCCAGTAAAAATACTGTGGTTTGTGCATCTACCCATGCCACATGTGAGAATTGCACCGAGCAGTTACCAGTGTATGTGTTTCTTTGGGATTAACCCAACAGTATGGAATACATATATGGGTGTTTTGGGGGTGGTGAATGTGAACTGTAGGTGTGTCAACTATTTAAAATTCCTGGGGCCAGGACTATTCTGCACAAATACGCTCTGACAGGCTCACTTTATGGATTGCACTGACTGATCATTTCTTTACTTAAACAAGTATCAGTTTTACTTGCCAAATGTAGTATGTAAATCTCTCTGCTTGGCAGCCTGAGTGTATTGAGCATGATTTTACTGTCATGCGTGGGCTGCTTGCTGTTTTGTGGTACTTCAAGAAATCTTCTGAGTATTGCTACCATTTCTTATTTCTTTGCAATTAAATGGAAGACAGCTAGTAATTAAATAAAGAGTGTCATTAGTTCTGTACATCTACACTAAGACAAATTTAATATCAGTGAACTGGAGGTGGCTGGTTCTTAACAAAAAGGAAATCAGCTGTTTTAATTATCAAAGTGCTACCTGAAAAATCAAAGTAAAAACAAATGCAGGCAGCTGTAATGGTAGAAATACTGGCTGCTTGCAGTATCTCTCTCATTTCCCCTCCTTTTTGATCCCTTTTTGTACTTCTGCAGCAGCTCTTCCCAGCAGGCTTCTGCTTGGTGTTCAGTTACCATAGGCTCCCTGTTTATTCAGAGAAGAAGCTGCCACCCAAGGGCAATTCAATTCATCCAGTGCTGGAATTATCCCAGGGAATACCTTGCTTTCTCTTTCTGTTGATGAAGCTTATGATGACTGAATGCCCAGTCAGGCACACCATTAGGAAGGAGCTGAGAGAAGGAGGACAGCTTTCCTCCATACCTGCTGGTGCTGCCCAACTTTCAAGAGCCCTTGCCAACTCCCTGCCTTGGACAGTGGACACTGAGTGGGAGTGATCTGGCAGCTCCTTCTCTAGCTGGGCAGCTGGAGCAATTGCCATCTGCAGTCATATTCCCCCGTTTCTGTGCTCAGAATTGTGGACAATCTCCAGAAAGGTTCATCGTTGCAGAAATCATTGTGTAGACTTCAGATAGAGCCTGCAGTGTCCATTCTTGGTGCTTGTCTTGAGAAAATGCTGCAGAGAAGCCTGCTGGACGTCAGCTGGAGAATTAACCTGGTAAAGTTGGCTCTTTTGAGGTAATCAAATTAAATGCTAAGAACACAGTATGCACGACATCAGTTTTTCGTGCCACTTCTAGAAAGGGAGAGGGATGCCTTGCTGAGCAGGCTATGCTGGATTCTCTGTGGGCTAAGGTGCAGTAATTATGGTCGTGTGCTAAGGACCTTTTCAGAATTCTCCTCTGCCTTCCTCTTTTTGTGAAGCAGATCTGGAAGAAACAGCATCATGGAAGCCAGTGGGTTTGGTGTGTACTACATTGCTGGGCAAAAGATAAGAGGAAGAGAGTTCACTGATAGATCAGCTGTATCATTACCATTTCTACTTATCTGTGTGAGAAGAAAGGATTTGAGTCATAAATATAATTCCTTCTCTGATATCCAAGCCATGACAACATGGAAACAAATGCTTTCTCAGTTTTCAGTGTTTACAGGAGTGGTGAAAAAAACACCACCACCTCCAAAAGCTTTACTAAATCCTGTGAGGTAGCAGGAGCAGTGCCCAGGACGTGGCACGAGGTGCCAGCAGCACCAACCAGCACAAACAAGCTCACTGCCAGTGGGTGAGGCTCCTTCAGGGCGGGCTGTGTTACCTCTGCCATTTACTCAGTGCAGCCAAATCCCACTGAAGAATGAATAGGGCCAGGCACACATTTGTTTCTGATAGAAAGCTGTGCATCTTTTGTACACATCAGCTGTGCTAAGCCGTTTCATTCTGCCAGTACTTTACTGCTGCACTGGCTGATCTGAGAGTCAGGTTCCATTTTTTGTCTGCCTTCACCTAGCTCCTGTAACCCTCTGGTCTGTATATCTCTAATGGCTCTGATTCATGAGAGTTTCTCTTTTCTGTTGAGAAGAATAATATTAACTCAAGACTGTCTTCTGGTTGGCAACTTTAAAGAGCATCTTGCTGTAAAATCTTTTTACCCTTACATCAATTTGCAAGAAGTTGTACTGTCTATGAGATGGGTTGAATATTCCATGGTATCCTTTTTCATTTTATAGGTATTCTCAAATAGCAGATTTTAAAAAATACATTTTCTTTCATGTCACATTGCCACTTGGCATACCTGCAACATCATTAACATATGTGAGGAACTGTGACACTGGATGATACTTTCTGAATGGTTGCTGGTGGAGATGGTAGGCAGCTTTGCATTCACAGATGCTCTGTGTATTTCCTGAAGTCATGCTCCTCACTGTTTGTGACCCTACAGCTCACTGAAGTCCTCAAAGCCACCAAGGTCATGGATCTCTGTGAGCACAGAGGTGCAGTGTGAGGCAGGATTTGTTTTCACTCTGAGGTTTAATATGAAGAATCACCCACACCACTGTGTAAAACATAATCCAAACTCACGTGGAAATTACCAAGTCCTTCCAACATGCTTTCAGGTCAACTGTTTCCCCCGAGTTTTCTATTATTCCATTCAATTACAAGGAAAGTTCCTTTTCTTGTGTTTTGTTGTACTTGTAAAACATAAAAATGAAATATGTAAGTCCACAAAGCTCACATAAATCCTCTTGCTCTGTTTATTCTAGCTTGGTTCTTGTGTACACTTATTTTATGGGTAAAGAAATAATTGGAATTTTTCTTTATATTGTATATCTGTTTATTGTCATAATGGAAATCCTCAAAACCACAGGTCACCAGAAGCACCTCACTTCTGAACTTTTAAGCTAGCAAGTCCTGGAAGCTTTTCTCTCCAGAGCTATTTCAGAATGTCAAGAGAAGAATTATTCTATCACTTTAGCTATAGCAGTCTCACTATCTTAGATAAAATATAGGATTCTATTTCTCTGTCATTTGGATCATTTGATTGGATATATTTTGCAATTCTCCTCTTAATTGGAATTTTTGCTTTTTCTTCTTCAGAATTATCGTGCACCTTACCCCATAATTTCCAAGCAAATGTATAGTAATGTTTTGTCAGCTGACATTATGATATTAAAAATCTTTCAGATTCTTCCTTTAGTGGTAGTTGAATCATCACCAGTGGGCATTTACTCTGAGTGCAAAAATGGAATTACTAACCAAACGCAGCAAAGGTTAAAAAATGCAAGTAGTATTAAAAATGAATGAAATCTCACTGCATGAAAGTCATATCCATAAATAGAATATTTTAGCTGTTCACTAGGAGTTTTTTCTTCTCTTTCTTTCCATTTGAAATAACTGAGAGCCAGGATCTGAGAGATGAAGTGCAGTTCGAGTTACTTCTAGCTGTTAAAAAAGGAAGATAGGTCAAATGAGAGGCAGCTGACATCCCTATGGAGATGACAGCCCCTGATCCTGCCCTTTGCTCTGATTAGACAGACCCAGCCAAAATAAAGGGGGTGTGAGCTGAGCTGTCAGAGTTGATGAAGTGCCTGCTGCATGCTCTTAACTGCTTTGTGTTACATGTGAGTCATTTATAAGGATGAACTACAAACATAGATTTATTTCTGAAAGCAAAGTGTTCGGATATGATAGCATTAACTATTCGGGATATACAAGGGCTGCTCTGAAAGTAATGCCTCTTATTTTATTATGTTGGCCCACAATGTCAGAGGTGGATGTTGGTGGAATGGCAATAGAGGTTGAACCTTCTGACCAGTATTCCATTCCATGTTGTTCCTGTGTGACAGATGGCAGCAGAGGGGCAGTCTGACAGAACAGCATCTGACTTGGAAGTGTGTGTGAAGCAAAGGTGTGTTGTTGAATTCCTCTACGTGGAAAAATTGTCACCCACTGACATTCATAGATGTCGTGTCTTGCTGAATGTTTCTGGGGACCAACCAATGGATGTGAGCACAGTCAGGTGGTGGGTTGTGTGTTTCAGCAATGGCGACAGTGAAAATGATCACCTCTATTGGTACAGATTATTCTGAGAGTGACATGCAGGCTCCTGTTCATCACTGGAAAAAATGCACAGCAACTGATGTGGCTGTGTTCAAAAACAGTTTATCTCTAGCTGAGAATTTGCTCTATCAAATAGTGTTATTGTGCTCTTTCCATCTCTTGGAGCTTCCATAGAAATAAACAGGAAACGTTATTTTCAGAGCAATCTATATACATTCTCAGAAGGGATCTCTCAAGTCCATCCTGTCTAAGAGCCTTTTCAAAGCAAGTAAAATGACAAAGAGCCTGGAGCATCTCCTGTATGAGGAAAGGCTGAGAGACTTGGACTGAGAGGGGATCTGATCAATTTTTATAAACATCTAAAGTGAAGGAGGCTATTGGATGAGGCCAGGCTCTTTTCAGTGGTGTGTAGTGATAGGACAAGGAACAGTGGTCAAGAAGTGCAACATATTAAGTTCCACACAGATATGTGGAAGAACTTGTTTACAGGGAACGAGTGTGGTGGAGCACTGGAACATGTTGTCCAGAGAGGCTGTGTAGTCTCCTTCTCTGAAGTTATTCAAGACCCATCTGAACACCTACCCATGGGACCTATTGTAGGGAGCCTGCTTCAGCAGATAGGTTGGACTAGATGATCTCTTGAGTTCCCTTCCAACCCCTGTGATTCTGTGATTCTATAATTCTGTGATCAACTTCCACGTTAGATCATGTGGTTGAAATATGGATAAATGTATATAAATATAGATCGATGGAGAACTAGCTTTGGTTGTGTTGACTCAAGCCTCTTGGTGTGAACTAGAAAAATATATTTTTATTTATGAGTTAATCACATATGAGCATTTAAAACTTTTGCAGTTAAAGTTGCCATGTTTTAGTGCAGGGCTGTATACTGTTTGCATGCTGATATGACCTGGCTTCCCAACACCGAAGTAACACTACCTCCTCTAATGAAACACATCCCAGTGAAGGAGCTTCCTCTGGGACGCTGCCAGCATGTGCTGCATTCTCTGTCCTACTAACTGTCCTCCTCTGTCCCCCAGTGTGCCTGGGCCTCTGTCAATCACCCTGATTACAAATTTGAACTCTGCTGCACGGAAGTCGTAATGTCCCAGAAGCAGCTGCTTCTGCTCTTAAAAATTGCTAATTATGGAAGCGTCCCTTTTCCTGTTAGCTCACAGCTGCAAGCAGTAGCACACTAAAAATTAGGCTAAAATGTAAAGCAGGAAAGGGGATGCTGAATCTTTCCTTGGCAAACTTTAGGAGGGCTGGGGAGGAGAAGAGACTGTGGAAATCATAGCACCACAAATGGGTTTGGGTTGGAAGGAACCTCAAAGCCCATGCAGCCCCAACCCTGTGCCATGGGCAGGATTGCCATGCAGCAGCTCAGGCTGCCCAGGGCCCATCCAACCTGGCCTAGAGCACCTCCAGGGATGCGGTACCACAGCTTCTCTGAGCAGCTATGGTACTGCCTCACTGCTCTCTGAGTGAAGAATTTCCTCCTAACATCAAACTGGATTTTCCCTCTTTTAGTTTAAAACCTTTTCTCCTTCTCCCATCAATATCAGACCATGTAAAAAGTTGGTCTCCCTCCTGCTTATAAGCTCCCTTAAAGTACTGGAAGGCCACAGTGAGGTGATGTCTGCCTGGAGCCTTCTCTTCTCTAGGCAGAACAAGCCCAGCTCCCTCAGCCTGTACAGGTGTTCCCAGAGCTCAGAGGAGGTACTTCAGCAGCTTTATCTAAGGCTCCATCCTGATTTCTGCATAAAGCATTTTCTCATGTAAACAAAGTTTCAGTGACATCTTGCTAGGGACTCCTAACAGAAAATAGAACTGATTTTGCACCTCAGGAAGTTCTGTAGTACCAAACTTTGTATGGCACTGCCATGCATTTGCATTGCATGACATGTACCAAAGTTTGTATGGCAAAACACGAGGAAGGAGATTCCCCTTTTGACACTGGGCTAGCAGGACAGCTCTGTATACCCTTGTCACAGGCCTGCTGTCATGGATATACAGTCAGGGAGGTGAGGAGAGCAGGCTGTGCGTCATCCCTACTATTTTTGACTGCAGAAGTACTGCTATTGGCCCAGGGTAGCTAAATTTATGTTAGAGCTGCCTGGAGATGGCACATGGTTTAAGCACTGTGTTGTTTTACCTAGGTATGAAATCCTACGGGAAAGGCAGAGAGGAGTAGGTAACTCAGCAGCACAGAGCAGAAGGACTGAGTCTTCCCCGCCTGCCTGACGCCTTCCAGGCCAGCAGAAGCTCCTTAGGGGTCTTATCACAGTGGTGAGTGTCCTAAAGCCTGGTAACTCATTAAATCCCAGCTATCTTTTGTGTGCATTCACTGAGAAATGGCTGCTTTGTGTGTTCCCTTCTAAGCCGTTTCTATCTTGCTTGCAGAGCCTCTTTGCACATGGTAAAACTGGCTGAATAGGATGACCCTGAGAGAGAAGGGCTACACCCTAAACAATGACAATAAGATTCCCTGAATACGTGTGAAAGCAGATATGCGTTAGCATTTGCTCCCAGATGAGCCTGTAGCCTTGTGTAGTGAGACACAAACCTGTGGTGCCCTGGACGTGGTTAGCCCCAGAGGAAAGCACTGACGTTTTTACCACTGGCACCGTGCCTCTTTTGTGTCACTGGGGAACTGTCCCTAAAGCACGGCTGGGTTTTTAAGGTTCAAACAGGAACAAGAACTGAGATACTCCTAAAAATAAGGGGGAAAAGCAGAAAAATGGAACAAACAAATTTCTCCACCTTGTGCTAGTTGCAGTGCAGTTGTTGTATCTTGGCCATTGCTTTTAACACTTTCAGGCACCCCAAACCAAAACCTAACAGATACATCTTTCGGGAATTTGCTTTATTAGTCGTGTGTCTTATCAGTTTTTTTAATTCATTATGTGTTTCATAATGTTGTTTAGCTTCATTGCAGTCCCGAACATTGTGTTTGACAGTTTAACTACACGTTACATGAGAAGATGCTTCCTCTAGCTTGTTTAAATCAGCTCCTTACTAACTTCACTGGAATGCCCCATTGCTCTTGCAAGGCAGTGTGAAATCTTTCAGTCTTCACATTCCTTACACACTCATGATGCCAGAAACCTCCAGTGTATTTCTTTTAACATATGCTTTAACTTTATATTTTTTTCCAACTGTAGTAAAAACAAGGTGAAAACCTTAAGAATTATTATTTTTTAATATCTCCCTTACTATAGAAGAAAGAACGGGCTGAAACTCATGGTTGCAATCTTTTCTTTGATAATCCATGTATAGTTTAATACGATGACTACTGATAACTAGTAATGAGATACTAAGATACTGCAAGGATATCTGTTTCAAGTCAGGTACATACATATGAAGAAAGGACTATTGGGAAAAGATATTTTATGCACAAAAACCCCAGCCCAGAGGATTTTAAAACTGATCCTAGAAGTTTTAAGGAAACACAAGAGGAGCTTGTATGATAAACAGAAGCGCCAAGTTTCCAGGTGTATATAAATTGGAGTGAAATGTGTCTGAATTGCAGTGTTCTGAACACTGACAAAAGACAAAAGCATTAACAACAGGTGATAGGCTGAGCAATATTATGTGATTTGAGCTACTTCCTTGAAAATACATCAGCTGGGTGTGTGCCTTACAGAAAAAGAAGTAGGTCTTCCAATTCCAAATTTTACTGTTGACTAAAAAGCCATTTACAAAATTGCATTCTGATTAGGAGGTGCCTTCTTTTGAGTTAGAAGTACTTTATGAGATCGTTAAATAAAAGCTATGTGTTGCTCCCATAACTTTTTCTAGACATACTGAGGCAATTCTCCATTGACAGAATGATTCTTCAGTAATCAGCTGGGAAACTATACTTATAACATTATCGATGTTACCTAAAGATCAGCCAGAAGATTATGTACCACTCCCATCTAGTGGTGAATACAGTGTGCACACCATAATCTCTTTTTTTTTTAAAGAACTGTAGGAATTTGTGTTGTCCTTCCTCAGAATGAGTGTGGAGTGAGTGATATTACTCCAGCTTTACCTGTGGCAGAGAACAGCTCTATGTAGCTTAAAACTGCAAACAAACAACTTCTGAATTAGAGTAAATGGATTTGAATCAGTAAAGACAAAAAACAAAACCATGATATTGTGACTGTAACTGTGCTGTTTATGTACAAAATAAAATTAAGACAACTTTTTGCTTGAGACTTTACATTGTTTTTTTTCACTTGTAATATATGCAATTCATAGCAGGATGAGATTGTAAGATGAGAGGGCATGTACTCAGAGACATGTGAGTAGCAATTTATTTTGGCTTTCAAACAGCTGAGGTAGAACGAGACCCACCAGCAGTACTTTGCTGGAGCTGTCAGTAGCTGCTCATACCCTTTAGCTCCTTATCCCTCCATGCTGGAGTCTATAACTTTGCCATTTGCCTGCAGACTTGGCATAGACTAGTGCTATGGTATCGGCTTTCATTAAAGACCATTCCTAGTGTTACGATTGCAAAGCAAATCTACTAGAGCTGTTTATCTAGAAATAGCACGATGCAAATCTGAGACTAGAATGTATAAAGTCATGTTAATTAACTTGCTTGATTACCTAAATCATCTTTTGAAGCACAGAATCATGAAACAAGATTGTCGGGAGATACTCCAAGAGGTCACACAGTCTATTCCTGTGCCTAAAGGTGGTAATGCCTCTACAAGCATCATTCCTTGACAAGCAGTAATGCAACCTATTTTTAAACGCTTCTTAAGTTGGATCTTCCACATTCCTGCTATGGCTTACTCTGTGTTTCTATGTCCTCAGTGTTAGATTTCTTTTTCCCTGTAACATCTAATCTTTTCTGTTACAGTTTAAACCCATTCATGCTTGCATTCCCTGTAGACAGCCCCATTCCCAGTTTGGGATTTTCTTGGTTGTTTTCTCCAGTCTTCTCTCCAGTCTGAACAGCTTTTGCTTGTTCAGTTTTTCCTTTCTAGATCTCTGATTATTCTGTACTTTCTTTGATATATTTCTTGAAAAGCAGACTTAGATGTGGAAGTCATTACTCCCGCTCATAACTGATGAGCATGGGCAAGCCCAAATGGATCACTTACTGTTTTTATGGACTATACTCCTATTGTTATGACCTGGTAGGACATACAGTTTTTGGTGGCAGCACTGGACATTGTTGATTCTTGTTCTTCTGCTCATTATTCACTGAAACTCAGAGTCCTTTTTTTGCAGATCTGCTTTCTTGTTTATTATTTTCCATCCCTTACTCATACACTTGATTATTCCTGCATAGGTGTAAACTATTTTTAATTTGATCCTGCTGAATCTTATGCTACTTCAGAAATAATTTCTTCTGTTTGTCAATTACTTTGAAATCTAACCCTGTTCTAAATCTTCACTCTTTTTTTAACACTTCTTTTTTTTTTTTTTTTAATATCTGCAGGTTCAGTAGGAATATTTCATTTTCCTCCTTCCTTCAGGACTTGATAGAGCTAAGTCTAGGACAGTCCTGCAGGACTGCAAGTCTGTGACGGTTCCTATTTAATTTAGTTTTAGTTTTTTAGTTACATATGTTTTATAGATCCTTGAAGATATTTGTTTGTCTCAGTGTTCTGGGGGAGCTGAAAACTACTATCTGTCTTTCCATACTTCGTCTTGTTTTTATTGCCTTTTAAAGTTAGCTGCCCTTTTTGTGTTTCACAGTAAGTATCCCACCCTCCAAGTGTGCTCAAAGAATGCTCATGTTGCTACTTCTATTCCATTAGCATAATATACATGTGGCCTGGCTGATTTAAAGAAAACACACTACCTTCTTGACTTAAATACGTTTTAGCTTGTCTTATGCTAGTCTAATCACAGGCCTAGCCCTTTTGTCTCTCGTTTGGTTCATTAACTATTTGATTTCCAGTTTAGTGTGGAGACAAATACAGAAAGTCATGTGGTCTTTGCTGATTCAATCTGTCGATAGATTTTCTTCTTGATCATGCAACAGATCAATATTTTTCTTTTTGTCATCTTGCTACTTGGTATTCCTACAGAATGATTCATTGTTACTTTTGAAATCTCTTATCTACTCAAATCTCTTTGTCGTGGGCATTCTGAGTTTTTCCCCAGCTGTTTACATGATTGCTATATTTTATATATACCCTAATCATTCTGACCTAGTTTCCATGGGTGGAAAATTCTGCATTTGATATAATCAGAAAGACCATGAGTTAGCTAAACTCAGTTCTCATTGTGGATTCTGACCTTCCTCTGCCTTGGTAAAGCTATCACCTGCAAACTCACATCTGTAGCCTTGCAAGGTTTCTAAGAGCCCTTAAAAGCCCTTCTAAGAGCCTTTTCTTTTCTTTATATTTGTGACCCGGGAGATTTTACCTACGAATTCACTGTGCTTTTTGAAGTTTGTCTTCCTGATATCCATTTTTATTACCGTTTTCAACCTCCTCCTTTCCTAGGGAATGGTAATGTTATCTTTACACTGATTGTATCTCATTCTCAATTACTTTCTGATTCTGGTGAGGATAAAATCTACCAGAGCATTCTCGAGCTTCTTCTTTTAAAACAATCAGTGTCTCAACAGGTACATTCAGCTGTGTCCTTTTCCAAACATTTTTGGTTCGATTGAATGGATTTACTAACACTGACTCTTCAATAGTTGCAAGCAATTCTGGTAGTTGTTCAAAGAAAATTACACCGACCAAGAGTCCCCCAACTCCTAAAGCCAGTGTGCATATTCTTTCTATTTCTTCATCAAAGGTTGTTAAGTTTTTCTCCCTCAGCAGTTTGGATCTACACACATCACTGATGCACAAAGCTGTACTTTCTCTTTTATATTTTTTCCTACCTACATTAAAATCTGAATTATTCCATAAATACAACAGTGAATGATGATATTGGCATAGCCCATAATGGGAGATAATTGAAATTAAATGAAGATTCCTTCAATTGGTGAGGCTGAAAAAATCTAAGTTTGTGTTTGTTGCTAAAGGTATGAAAATCAGTCATGTTTATAAGGCCTGCACTTCCTTCATATTTTTTTAGAGCAACAAAAATACAGTGTATCCAAGTCCCACAGGCTACAGTTTAGTTTTACATCCACAGTTCTGCAGCAGAGCAATGGAAATTCTAGGGATGGCATCTCATTAATTGAAGCTAGTACAATGAATGGAGTGAGACTGTAACGGCACTGATCATTGACATATTCAGTAAAAACCTCACTAATTCACTTCACTGAATTCAGAAGAATCACAGATCTACTTCTTCATGTTTCTGAAAGTCTAGATGCTTTGAGGTACAGTTTACAGTGATTTTGCATTGGAGTACAGGAGCTCTGACTGTAATTAATTTTCCCTAGCTTATGTTCCCAGCTTATACTTTGGCAAGGGATAACAAAACAGATAAGACCATTCAAATGTTCACTGTCCTTGAAGATAAGATACTCTGCCTATTAAAATCATATTCCATTCCTCATCTGAAATGTTGAACTAAATGTTTGGTTAGAGAGATGAAAGGGAAAGACATACTATTAGATGGATGGGCAGTAATTCTTAGCCTTTTTGAAATTGTAGTTCTTTAATTTTTTAGATGATTCTATGTATTATTCAGAATATCACAGAATGACTTGGGTTGGAGGGGATCTTATAAAGTTCATCCAGTTCTAACCCCCTCCCATGGGCAGGATTGCCACCCACTAGATCTGAGGATTAAGTTGAATAAAGACATCAGATCTCAAAAAAGATACTGTAAAGCATTTCTAAATCCTCTTTTGGGGATGCAAATAGATGTGGAGAGTGCAAGTGAGGAGAGCATCTACGTTTTGACTTGGAGGCATTGGCTTTCTAGTATTTTAATAGGCAAGCTGTTCAGTAAACAGAAGGGAGATCTGTAATTCCTCAAGGAATCTCTGGAGGGATTTAAGCCATGTATATTCTGTTTACAAATATTTCTCATCATGTGGATATGTCGCGATATTTTTGCTTCTTAAATTGTTAGAGATATGGAAGCCAGATATCCAGTGCTTAAAATGCCTTTGCTTCTCTCCCATGAATTTTGATTCTTCTTGGCATTGTGCTGTACGGTAAATACCATATTCAAGTGTTTGCAACCTATTTCAGTGAGGGAAGAAGGAAAACAAAGAAATTTCTGAGTCTAACCATCCAATTGTCTCCAATTCTGATCAAGAAAAGAAGTAAGAAAAAAGAGAGAAATCTCTCTTCAGAAAGAAGAGAGACCTTATTTGAAAAAATTGACTTTGTCAGTAGGACTATCTCCATTCTCAATTTGACTGAAATTATGAGGTAGATTAAAAAAAAATCCAATGCACTATAGAAATGCAGGATTGCAGAAGCAACTAGTACTCCTCTGGAAATTAATGTAATGCAGCAGAACAAAAAATCGGTATATCAGGGTTTGTCATATTTCGGAATCACAATGTATTTTTCCATATTTGAGGTCTGTTTTCATTACATTTGCTGGTGGATCTTGGAAGGCTCTCTTCAGCTGCTCTTGTTTTTGTCTCATATCTAAGCTCTGCCAAATGTCATTGTCCCTCTGCACTGTGGTATCAGAACACCTTGGCATCAGGTACATGCTTTCCCCAGAGTCCTGGGAAAAGGACCTGAGTGCTATTTTGCCTTATCTGAAACATCTGATCAAACAAAAGGGTAGAATTTATCTGCAGGTGAAGAGGGACCAAAGCTAACCCTAAAATATAAACCAGCAGCAGCACACATCCTTCCCAGCTTCATGTATCTGCTTTCAGACCTGCTGTTTCTAACAGAGCACGTCAGTGAATACATTAAGTGAGTTCTGTTATGCACTGCTGGTCGTCTGGAGCAGAAAGAATATTAAATGATGAAAAGCAGGTGTGAAATGTGTTCTGTGAATACACTGGAGATATGTCTTGATTTGAAAACAGACTGGGAGGCATACCAGCCTTTCTTAGGAGAAAAAAAAAATATTTGGGGGCCGTGATAATTAAATGAAATGGTTTGCTTCTCCAGTTCTCCATGTAGTATCAATTGTGAGAGACAGTTTTAAAATCCTGAAAATATATGTCCTCATAATGCATAAATTGGAAAACAAATTATGAGGAACTTCTGTCACCAGACCTGGGAGCTGTCTGCACTGCATTCAGAAGGAATTCAGGGTGGGTAAAGGAACTTGCTTTTTTCTAAAACACTTGCATTTGGCATTCAGAAATAAAATGAAACACACGTATGTGTATTTTCTGCTTTGTGCAGTTTGTGGGAGAAAGGTAGATGTTCCAGAGGCATGTCCATTAAGTCCCCCATTAAGATGAGGAACACAGTTAGTTTCTACTTAGCTCCACAAAATGAAACACAAAAGCCACAGGGGTTCGTTCTAGATGCTGCTTGAAGGACAGATTCCATGAGACTTTTGCAGACATTTCCAATTCTCCCTGGGAGTTCGGATGAGGATGGGAAAGAAACCTGTGTTTCTTCTACCTTCACAACAGACATACACAATGTAGACAGAAGGAAGAAAACAAACCATTCCTTTCATTAAAAAAACATATTTTGTTATTCCATTGAATCACCTAGGGTGGATGTACACTGTATAATCATGGAATCATAGAATCAGAGGGGTTGGAAGGGACCTCAAGAGATCATCGAGTCCAACCTCCCTGCCAAAGCAGGTTCCCTACACCAGGTCACACAGGTAGGCATTCAGGCGGGTCTTGAATATCTCCAGAGAAGGAGACTCCACAACCCCCCTGTGCAGCTGTGCCACTGCTCCGTCACCCTCACCGTAAAGAAGTTCTTGTGCACATTCGTGCAGAACCTCCTGTGCTGCAGTTTCTGTCCGTTCCCCCTTGTCCTGTCTCCACACACTGCTGAAAAGAGTCTGGCCTCGCCACTTTGTCCCCCACACCTCAGATATTTATAAACCTGGATCAGGTCCCCTCTCAGTCTTCTTTTCTCAAGGCTAAACAGACCCAGTTCACTTAGTCTTTCTTCACAGGGGAGATCCTCCAGGCCCTTCACCATCTTTGTGGCCCTGTGCTGGACTCTTTCCAAGAGATCCCTGTCTTTTTTATACTGGGGAGCCCAGAACTGGACACAGTACTCCAGATGAGGCCTCACCAGAGCAGAGTACAGGGGGAGGATCACCTCCCTTGACCTGCTGGCCACGCTCTTTTTAGTGCATCCCAGAATGCCATTGGCCCTCTTGGCCACGAGGGCACACTGCTGGGTCATGGTCAATCTGTCATCCACCAGGACACCCTGGTCCCTCTCTAAGAGCTCCTCTCCAGCAGGTCATCCCCCAGCCTGTACTGGTGCATGCAATTATTCCTCCCTAGGTGCAAGACTCTACACTTGCTTTTGTTAAATTTCATCCAGTTTCTGACTACCCAGCTCTCTAGCCTGTCCAGGTCTTGCTGAATGGCAGCACAGCCTTCAGGTGTGTCAGCCAATACTCCCAACTTCATATCATCAGCAAACTTGCTGAGGGTGGCCACTATCACCTCATCAAGGTCATTGATGAAGATGTTGAACAAGATTGGACCCAGCATGGACCCCTGGGGAACGCTGCTCGTTACAGGCCTCCAACCGGACTCTGTACCTCCAATGACAACCCTCTGCACTCTGCCAGTCAGACAGTTCTCAACCCACTTCACTATCCAATGAAATGAGATGCAGAGATGCCTGAACTAGCTTTGGCTGACCTGACACCAGACTTGCCAATGAGTCAGATTTGCTGAGGCTGGTGACAGGTACTGCGCACAAGGCTGCAAATGAGGTCCTGGCCCAAGGATGAGAAATCCTTGTGGATTTATTCCATCAAATAGGTGTTGAGTAAAGGCCATATAAGTGAGGGATCTTTTTCCGACAGGGAACTAGAGGGATCCAAACCACAGATAATATGTGTTGAAAATGCCCATTGCTTCTATTGACTGGATCCAGGGATGTGGCTCTACTAGTAGTTTGTGTAGGATTGTTGTTATTATTATTTTAATTATTAATCACAGAATCACAGAACTGTAGGAGTTGGAAGGGACCTCTAGAGATCATCTAGTCCAACCCCCCTGCCAAAGCAGGCTGCAAACTCTTTGTTGAGAGATGAGGATTTCTATTGCGATGTGAAGTTTCCAGCTGCCTCAGGGTCAGTAAGTAAAGGCCATGTTGCAACATGGAGAGCTGTTACTTATCACTGATGAAATGCTTTTTAAGGCTAGGTGTAGAACGGTTACATTGAGGATGAAAAAAGGCTGCATTTAAAAACCAACAAAGTGAATTGAAGGAAGTTTATCAGTATTTTAGATGTCTGTAATATAAAAACAAAATTTACTGTTGACTTGAAAGTGAGAGGCATTCTGAATACAGAGGAAAATTAGAATAGCTGGTGTTTCTTTTTGTATTCCCAAACAAAACATCCCTAGTGGCTTCCCAGGCAGCAGTAAAAATGGGATAAAATGGGTCAGTGGAGGTCATTTACTGAGCAGAAACTATTACCTCTTCCTATAAACTATGAATGCATCAGTCAGACATGGCAGAACTGAAGAAAAGCTGCCAGTAGTCTTTGATTGAAGGCTGTGTGTGAAGGTGATGGGAAAACACAGAGACAGTGAAGAAGCAGATGTGATTTTGGAGGCTGCTAAGAAGAGTATTTCCAGCAGTGATGAAGTAGGCTGTACCACTAGTAGTAATCCCGAGGCGCCTCTTCTGCACTCTGCAATTCTGGTTATCCTTGTTCAATAGAGTTTTGAGGGACCATGCTCAGTAAAGATGAACAGGACTTGCTATCGAGACCATTATCTTGTGGTTCATAAGAAGAAATGGAAAAGCTTCACTTGCTTAATTTGCTTAAAGAACCTGAAAGAGAACAGGAACAACTCTGTTTTGAAAAAATGGTATTTGAAGAATGTTCTGCTTGTTACATTGCTGTCAGAAAAGGGGCAGCGCTGAGGTCCAGCAGTTCCCTCCTCGGTGTGCACTGACTCGATGTTTTACTAATGGCTTGGTGGAAGAAATAGGATGTGCTTATTAAATTTGCCAGCGACTGAAACCTGAGAGAAATTGCAATGCTGGTGATGGGAGAAACAGTTTGAAATCAAGTCAGTTCATGGAGCTGTGGATTTATTTCCAATTTCTGTGTCTGCAGTGTGAGATGCATGAACACGTACTCTCCTTTTCTCCTGTCCTTCCTGTAAAATGTCATTTCCCATCACCACATGTTTTTCCCTGACTCTGCTCTGTGCTACCAGACAGACAAAATAAATACATGGTGCGCTCATACTGCATCTTTGTCTTCTGTCTGGGCTGTAATTTTCATCTTTGTCCTCCATCTCGTCATAAACTTTCACGCAACTTGAAAGAACTTAATGCCTTTGCAGCTTTTCAACTATATCAGATAGAGAAGTAAATGAGTTCCAAGAAAATTGAAGAGAATTAGAAAGCATCAGGTAAACAGGTAAAGCAACTGCCTAAATGTGTGTGTTTTGTTTTCTCAGGAATTGGGCAGAAAATGAGATTCAGTTCCATTTGCAGTAACCCTCAAATTGTGATAGGGAGTAATAGCCATATAGCAGCTCTTTAGGAAACAATATGGCAGCCAAAGTGGATCCCAAGGTAATCACAATTCAAAAATTCAAAGATCATGTTTGTATATACATGAAAAGGAACAGGATATTTCAAACTTCGCAATATAAAGATATCTCATTTGTGGTACTGCCTCCATTCTTGGACTTCACAATTTGCAGTGTTGGGGGCCAAATGGAAGCTGCCCAGTATGGCTGGATGTCTAGTAAGCATGTTTTATATGAGAAGGTTGGGGTAATTTGTATAGCTTCTGCTATTAAAATGAGAGAGGGAAAAATGCTAACTGTACTGCTTGTAAAATGAACTTCTCTGTGTAGGTCTCCATATATGTTGTAGGTAGGGCAAGGAGAAACAGACAAAATTTTTCAGCAAGGGAAGATGCAGATTAGGCATTAAGAAAAAATATCTAAATAGATTTTGGAATGTGTTGCCTGATTGATTTTAGTGTTTACCATAAGTAAAAGCCTTCAGTTTCTGATAATACATGAGTGAGTTAGTCAGGGATGGTACAAATGTATTACTAATGATTCTACTTTGGAACAATTGAATGGCTTGTATGGTGTTTTGAATTTCCTCCATCTTTATTATTCCAAGAATCTGTGTTGGATCTCAATGAATGCATAAAAAACAACTATCATTTATGTTTTGGAAAAATATTGATAAAAAGAGCTTGTGATTTCTGGCTGCGCACCAATTATTCTGCAAATAAGAAGAAAGCTTCAAGCCATCAGTGACAGTTTTCCATATGAAATGCATAGCCAACTAGTTATAACCTGGAATGTGATCAGTTTGGAAGGTTTGCTGCACATTGTCTTCTGATGCCAGGGGTCTCAGCTCAGGGATCCAGAATATCTCTTCTGGGAATCTTACAATGTACACGAACTTGGCTTCCCAAAAGAAGGCATCAGAATGCTTAAAGCACACAGGTCTCCTGCTATGGAATTAGGCTTGTGAATAAAGGAAGTGAATCTGACTCGCAGTGGTGTGCAAAATCACCTTCTCTCCTTTTAATATGCTTTTTGGAACATACTCTTAAGTTTTATTTTCTCAGCTTTTACCCTCTTCTGGAATGTTCAGCTATATTCCAGTTCAATATGTAGGATTTTAGAATCATCACAATGACAGTGAAGCATCACTAACACTGGATGGTGGCACTGCAGAATGAATCAGGCATGCAAAACAAGCAACGTCTATTTATACATACAAATATCCCAGTAATCAGGGAAAAGATTTGCAGGTTAAAATGTGTTGTAGAATACTTCACATATAATTTGCTTTAGGAAAAGAAGAGCTATAGCAACCATGTAAGCTCTCCCAGTAGTTCAGATTTTCTCCTAAGTAAAAAACAGTCCTGGGGAAAAAAAATGAAGTAGTGTAATTGATGGCATTTGTTCTTACAGAATAATCCTCGATTACTTTGCTGTAAGAATACAGCCTATGCAACGAACAGGATGGAGCAGAGGTTTTTTAAAGTAGTTGATCCTGAAAGGAGGAAAAGCAGAAATGTATTTGTGGCAAGGTTCTTTCATTTTCCTTTGTTTTACTGCAGTTGTTCTACTTATACTTTGCAAGGTGAGAAGTAATACGAGCTCCTAGATGTTAAGATGGGATACCCATTCTTGTAGGCCTTATCTGAGTCTGGAGGTAGAAAGACACCTGCAAATTAAAGGCAGGTAACATATATGGCTGTTCTTTCAAATAACATCTCTGTTATGTTGCTTTCTACTTTGTTGTTGTTGTTGTTGAAAAAAAGAAAAAGAGCAAGAGTCCCTTAGTGTGAATCAGAGCCAAAGCTGCCAACTGCTGCCATATTTTGCTTTGCATTATCTATTTTGTACCTGTGGGCAAACCTTCAGGTGCTGCAGGATGGTCCTCAGTAGTGGGTATAACAATGCTACCTTACTGATGCAGACAAAAGCTGTTACTCCTTCAAAAATCAGCTTTCCAGCCCACTCCCAGGAAACCAGTTCTCTCCAAAATAAGATCTGGCAGGGGCTGGTTCAGGTCAGGGCTGATTCCAAAAGTCAGCATGGACCTGCCCACACCACCTCTCTCTGGCCACCTCTGCTGCAGAACATGATACCCCAGCACTGACTCCAACCTCCAGCTGCCTCCTCCCAGGACTCCCACCTGCCCTCCTGCTGTGTACAGACCTCAGGGTCTGTACTTCCCTCCTCAGCTTTATCCTGTGAAAACTCTAGTCAGAATGGCATCACTCTTTCCTCCTGAGGAACTTTGAACCAAAAGCAACACTAGCCCGTATCATTATTAAATGTAACTCGTCAGGAGCATTGCTCTGACTCTGTGATGAGAGCCAGGGACAAGAGTGGTGCCAGATGGGTGATTTTTAGGAGGATGAGGACTGAGCAGGATGGACGTAGCCTATCTGCACTGCTTGGCTTGGCATTAGTGTTGATGGATTTAGCACTGCAAGGATGATGACAAGGTTTAGGGTAGTATGGTTAGGACGTGGTTGGAATCAGTGATCTTAACCTGAGTGATTCTATGATTCTATGAAGGTATATTTGAGGTCTCAGTGCTTTTTCATAGATCTGATACTTTGTCAAAGGCATCCACAGAAGCAGTTAGACTAGATTTAAGCTTTTCTGTTCTGTTAGAGATCCAACTCTACAGTTCACTGTATTATTTCTGAAACAGTCTCCTTTTTCCCCTGTGGGACAGGAAGTGACTATATTTTTCCACATTGTAAATGGAATTAAACAAGTCTATATTTCACATTTCAGCCTCTTAAAAAACGAAGCATTGTTTATAATGGCTTTAAATTGTTTAATGCAGAGGAACCAATAGATCCCACCCCTGGACATCCATATCTTCGAGTAGGTTCAGACGCAGAGTTTGGAGAAGGGTAGCACAGAGTAAAGGGAACAAGAAGATTTATAAAATTTGGATTGCTTAAACTTGCCTGAATCGAAGTGCTTTCGCATCCTGAAGATCAGTTTTGTGTGTGTTGATGAGAAAGTAGAAATGAAATGCAGTTTTTATGATTTCCCTTTTTGCTTTACGATACAACTCAGAGACACTAGGTGGCACTTTTTGTTTGCTACGTGCATGGGGCCTGAAATAGGGCCCATCTGAATGCTGGTGATAGCTGACAATTATTTTTGAAGCAACTGGTGCATCCATATGGATCCTCGCTGACGGAGGAGATAAAAATATCCCAGTGCTCCTTATCCAGAAAAACAAGAGGACAGAGCACCTATTAACTACCCTGTTTCTTCTCTTTTTATATTTTCTGCTCTGTAGCTGGTGTGGCACTGAAACACTCCCACTCAGTTAAAGAACAGGCTGAAATTGGTTCTGTTCCTGATTCCTACTAGCATACCAGGTTGGATGAAATCTGGACATGACACAGGAAGAGCAGATGGGATTTAGGTCAGTAAGATGTAAGGTATCACACAGTGGAAGTGCAGTGTATTGCCATGTGAGTCTGCAGCACTGCTTAGCTGCCTCATTGCAGGAATCCAGTGTCATTCAGGGTGCTGCATCATGTCCAGCAGCTGCTTCTAGAAAGCATGAATTATGCTTGTCCATCCATACATGGGACATCTTGGCTGGCCCTGCTTCAGGTGGAAGACTGTCATGGAGATTAGGCACACTGACTCAGTGGAGTTACCTTACCAGAGCCCATCAGCCCGAACTCTGATCATCCTCTTTTGACTGTATGTGTGAAACCACAGTTGGTCAGGCACCCAACCTCTAAGTAAACATCTAATCCTGTTGTCTGCAGTCCCACCCTTAATGAGCAAGTGTGTTTGTTCTGTGTTTCCTGCTGATCTTAGACTCATTTAGCTCAGTGGCACCCAGACTGTAAGCAGAGAGTAAGGGATGTTGTAGACTCATAACTCCCACAGAGGATCATGAGGAGTCAGCCAGGGATCATTAATGTGGTTTGTCAGTGACATGGATGAATGTAAAGGTAGCACTACAGTAACATGCTTGGAGGAAGAAAATTTTGTCGGAGTCAAACTTATTTTTTGTCTGTTCAGAGCTGAGAAATCTCTGACTATTCCCCTTAATGTGTTTCTACAAGCATGTACTTTTTTTTTAGAAAGAATTTAAATAAACGGTTTTGGAAAAATTTGTCCTAAGCTAATTGTGCAGTTTCTGCTCTGTGGTTATCGTGGTACAAGCCCTCCTTAACAGCATACACAAGCAGGAGGATTATGACTATGCTATTTTATAGTAATTAATGGGTATGGAGCATGAGGGCCACTAAATCATCAATCAAGTGCCCTGACATTAAAAGTCCTCATACAGTAGATGTTTAATCCATAAAGGTCAGCAGAACCCTCATTGCACACAGATCAGATACTGCAAGCCCCTAGTGCATGGGCCAAAGCTTCAATACAAAAGCTGAAGATCTAGAAATTCAATGAAAGGTCACAGTAAAGAGCCAATGACTTGGACTGCTACAATGGGAGCAAGTTTGTAAGGAACAAAGGCCCATGTGATGCTGGGAATTGGACTGTATCAATGTTGTGGGGAAGAACAAGCAAGGACCCTCTCTCTCAGTGGTGCTGTCACTTTGACTTGGTAGGAACTTCCTACCTCAGTGTCTGGTGATCCATTCAAACTCAAGCTTGTCATCAAGACACACAAACACACTTTTAAAATATTTTCAGCGCTACCACCATACCCAGCCTATCATCCCATTTCTGGAGCTAGCCTGTTTTTCCAGCATTCAAGGGAGGAAGAAAAACCTAAGACGCCAAGTAACACATTAACAAGACAAAAACCACCTTCCTGCCTACTGTAAAGAACTTGTATAAATCCAGAAACAGGGATCTAATTAAAAACAGTGTAAAAATAATGCAAATTTACCCTGTCAAAAATAGCCACTCCATCTCCTTCTAGAGACCTTGCAACTCATTATTCACTCCTACAACCTCCAGATGACATGTACTGATTAATCTACATAGAATAAATCTACTACATTACCTTTGCAGAAGAAGATGGCTTTTTATTTTTTTAAGAATTTTATATTTAAAGTTACACAATTAAGAGAGGGATCCAGATTTCTCCAAGCACTTACTTTCAGTGTATGTGAGTCTGCATGTGAAGCAGGATCATTAATGCCCACTATAGTCTATCAAGATCAAGAGCAGGGTTCAGCTGCACCCATACAGGCATCTGGTGGCACTTGGGATGTCCTTTGCTGCCTGAGACAGATACAGCAGAAGACCTTACAGATTAGCATTTGCAAGCCTTTCAGGAAACCTTAAGTGGCATTATCTTTAGGCAAGTTAGTCACGGACTCAGTCAACACAGTGAAAGTCAGCTCAATCAATCTCTGAAATATTTCCTTAGCTTGATCACTCTCTGGGCTCCACTGACTCTATCAACTGCCTGTAACAGGACTGTAGACACTACTTTATCCATGAAGTCCACTCCAGCTGTTGTGTATCTGCTGGATCAGGTCGCAAAATGGCATAGAGCCTGTATGTGCACTTGTCCAGGCAAAGGGGAGTAACCCACCGTGCCCTGTCCTGCCCTTGGTATGACCAGCACACAGGCCCATCTGCAATCTATTGTTAGAATTAGGTTCATACATAGCAAGAAAACAAAGAGTTGAATCCATGGTCTATTGCAGGTCTGAGCACATGCTAATGATTGCAGCGAGTATTGCTGCAGTATGAGGGTGACTGGTAGGATTTCTCAAGCCAAACCACTTACATTTGTAAAATCCAATGAGACAGATACAGATGCTTGATAGTCAGCTGTCTCACTGAAGCACGAGCCTGTGCATCCTCTGTTGCAGATGAGACTTCAGATATACTGTTGCACACAGAAGATAAGCAATGTGACATACACTTCAATCATTATACTTTGGATCATAATTTTGATTACACAGGAAAGAATGATTCCCTTCACATCTTATGATCCTCTCTTACCTCACAGAACCTTTTAAATCACATCTGTTCCTAGCATTTTCTGCTTTTTCTCTGCCTTTTAATATTTTGCTACCTGTATTAGCGTTCACAGGAGGAGGACATGGAGCAAAATGTACTGCTGCATAGTGAAGTAACTACACAGAGAACTCTTGTCACTCCTATCTGTTAAAAGAGGTATAATAAGTTACCATCTCAACAGACCCAGAAACCACACTTTCTGGCTCAGTAGCATAGGGGAAGTGGCTGGGGGAGGAGGACCACGCTCAGGGGATAAATTTGCCTGCCTCAAAATAGCCCAGCCTGAGAAATGGTTTCAGTGCAGGGAAGCATGTAAGTGATGGAGCAGTGGGCAGGGAGATCTGTGCATAAGGCACAGGACCTCCTTTGCTAATGGTAAACTGAAATGACTTGGCTTTGACCCAACACATCTTCACAGAGACCTCTTCAGCTGGGACTAACCTGACTGTGGCCTTCTGGACCTGCTCCAGCACAAATTAAGTACTGCCATGCTCAGGGCAGCCCCTCCCATTACAGGCCAGGTAGGGCTGCACGGTGCAGCAGCTGTAGGACACACCTTCGTTCATCCTGCTACAGATTTAACTGAGCATTGAAATTGCAGCAAACCCTTTCCTGTTAGGTAATAAGATGTGGGTGTAAGGCATTTTGGTACACATTTTTTGCACAGGGAGATTTGTGTTAATGTTTGTATTGCAATATTACCCAAGGAGCCTTTCACTGGTACAGTACAGTACCATCAATTGCTAGGTTTCTGGTCTTCTGTTTCTTTTTGATCTCAGACACTTTCATACATATAAGCAAATAACCCAGAATATTCTCCCTGAAGAGGACATGGTTGTAATGAAGCGGAAAAGGCAACAGTTTTGTGCCATGAGTATGGTAATTTGTGAAAGCAAGACAAGTTCTTCATTACTTCTTATCTGCCACAGCCTAAAATAAATTTATTAACTATAGCAAAGAAATTTCATCAAGCAGAGAAGGTGGACTATTTTGTTTTTATTTTCTGTGCACGTTTGTTTTTCATCTCCCATTCCATACAGACATACCAGGCAGAAGCCTTTCCTTGCCACAGTCCTTGGCATCTTCCCTTCAGTAAGTAAATATGGCTGAAGAGCTCACTGAATAATTTATCGTGGTTTTGAACCTTGCTAGCTGGGCCAATTAATGTGTAGTGAAAACCATATTCCTATATTTGAAAGGCAAGATAATGACAGGGAATTAATGACTGTGGCCAGCAGGGACCACAGGCCTCTAACAGGTGTTTAACTGATGGGTCGGCTGGAGTAGGCCCTACAAGGGCTTGCACTGGTGGGAAACTGTTTTTGGCAGAAGAGAAGCCCTTAGGTTCAAACCCTTTTAGCACATTTAAGTGGGGTCACCAGACTAGGACCCAAGGCATGCTGCAGGACTCCACCACAGCAGTGTCAGATCAAATGGTTTATCTCCATCCAGACATAAGGCTGAGTCTTTCACACCTTACACACCTGTTTGCCTTTTCATTAGTGAAGAAAGGCAAAAAAAAGATGAAATAGTTATACCCAAGGAAGAAGATTAATGCAAATGTGTCTGTGCTGCTCAGCCTGATTGGGTTCTGGAAGCCATCTGATGACCCCACTTTCAGTAATGATACTTTAGTTTCTTATTTTAATCCTTCTTTTTCATTTTGCACTTCTTGTTGAAAATATTTTCTACTTGAGTACTTGTGTGAGGGACTAAAATGTGTAGTTTGAGTAGAGGCTAAGTTAACAGAATTGGGTTGCACTCCAGTGTAGTATTCAGAGAATCTGATTAATCAGCTCACAGGCAGTAAATGAACCCAACAGAGTGCCAGAATAACATGGCAGTGAGTATCAAAGGCTGGCCTGGAGTTGTCTCATCTCTTCCTAATATTCTCAGACTTCTGCTACTGAAAATTATAATAGCTTCTGAAATCATGTCTCATACCTTTGAAAAAAAATTAAAAAAAAGATATTAAAAAGGAGGTGTTAGGGGAAAAGGCAATCCACAAATTTTTGCAATGGGAAATTATGTCTCACTGATCTGTTAGAATATTCTGAATGTCAGTAAAGCAATGTAAAAATGTAAGGTAGCATAAAAAATCAAAAAGTAATAACAATTAATTTTAGCTTTTAAAAGGTGAGGGAAAGGTTCCTTAGAAGAAGGTATAAAAACACCAGCAGTTTCAGTGAGGAGAAACAATGCATTATCTAGGAAAAAAAGCCAAGAAATAGGAAATAAAGAATTAGATGAATCCATTTCCAAGAAAACAAAAGACTAAGAGAAAGGTACTCAAACACTGATCTACTGAATAATATTTTCTGTCATGAGTGGAGAATGTCAACTTGAACTCCAGAGAACTGAACAAGGTGAACAAAATAACAGGTGGAGCCCCGCATCAACTAGTGTAACGTAATACTAATTGAAGGGGAAAGCATGATTTACTCGTTAGCTTTACTCTGATCTGCCTGTATCTGATTAGGAAGGGGACTTGGATATGATGGTGAACAGTAACATACAGCCTCTGTCCTAAAACCAAACAGATTAGTAGATGGTAAAGGCACGACGTGGAGAATGCACAGAGAAAAATTAAGGCATTGCTTTTACATGATCAGTGATGTGACTCCCTCAGGATGCCTCTGTGCAGGACTGGCTGCTCATGCTTCCAAGTGTTGGTCCAGAATTACATCAGTTTCATCACCAGGTGAAGGGCACGTAGAAATGTTCAGCAGAAGCAATGTTTTACAAGATTGAGATGACTGCCTCTGAAACAAGAAATGAAAGTGTGATAGCAACATAGAAAATAGCAGATGATCCGGAGAAATGAGCTTGATGGAGCAAGAATAAGGGAAAAGCAATGGTTTAGACAAAGGTAAACACAGTTAATTGGAATTAGCTTGCTTCTGATTTGAGTAACGTACTATTTGTCTATATTCAGTGCCTCACCCTGGGATGCCAAACATCTGAGCTTACCCACTTTTTCATTTCTTAGAATCACAGAATCATTAAGGTTGGAAAAGATCACTAAGATCATCTAGTCCAACTGTCAACCCATCACCCCTGTGCCCACTAACCATGTCCTCAGTGCTTGTAAAGGAGCAACAAAAAACACTTTCTGACTTCCTGGGGTGTGCTTGGTATGTCTCAAATAGTTGCAGTGTAAGGCCATCACCATGACAACCAGTCAGAGGAGGTTATCAGTGACGTATGCGATCCTGTTCTCTCATGGGATAGTTCTGCTTTGTTGACAAACCAGCATACCTTTTCTGCAAGAAAGTTTTGCTATAGACTTATTCTTGACAAACTTTTTATTGTGAACTTGATTGCTTATGACCTCGGGATAGTGCACCTGCAAACCCAGCAGGCACGAAAGGATGCCTAAGAGGGATCTTGGTGAGTCATCTTTGACTTCTTTGTCTTCTTGGTGGTCATTGTTGCTGTTTGCTGGTTTGAGAGTATGACTGCCTAATGAGTGTGCTCACCCCCTATCCAATACTCCAGGCTGACACTGGAACTCTTAGAAACAGACCTTCAGAATAGACCAGTGATCAATCTTTTCCTGTCCATCTTTTTGACTCTTGTTCTTTCTCCGTTTTTTACTTTCTCTTTGAGTATCTGAAATCTATGCTACTTCTACCTTAAATATGAAATCCTTCTGAAGGAGGTCAAAAGCCTTAAGTCTGTGCAAAATGATGAGGCAAATGTAGCTAACAGGTGTGCATCTACCTCTGAAATAAAAGTTAAAAAACCATACCCTATAGCTTTCAGCATTTGTTATCCTAAATGTGAAATCTCCCAAAAAGAGGCCAAAAAAACTTTAAACCCCATGACCGAGGGGTGGAAAAGGTAGCTCAGGGTAATGGATCTACTTCAAAAACATATAAAAACTCTTGGCTACTAAACTGATGGAATCTTGGGGCAGCTATCCTAAATTGGAAATTCCTTTGGAAGAGATCAATAGCCTTATAATCCAGACATGGAAAGAGAAAGGAAACTACCAGGGATGAACCTTATCTCCATAAGGGAGAAAAATGTACACAAACATACACATACCCTGTGCTTTTCTGGGGAGAGTATCCTAAATTTGACCTCTCAAATGAGGAGCCTTTAGCCTTACAAGAATGCTTGAGGTAAGAAATAGACATAATTCTCATGTACTTACCCTGGTGGAACGGGTAGATGCTATCCAGAATTTTAACTCTTTTCGAAGGTGGTCTAGAGCTTTAAATCCATGCCCAGAGGAGGTTCAGGTTGCTTACTGTGTAAGGCTCTACCTACAGTGAGAGTTGCATTATTGGTGACAGTCGATGAGTATCACAGAGAGAAAATTACAAAGTGATAGAAGAGAATTTTGTTGCCACAGAAAAAATAATTAGACCGTAAAAATCATTAACCCAGAGTTGTGTTTACCATTTATACTCTATCAAATGCTGCTTGTGTGACTAAACTGCCAAGTAGAAGAGCAGCGGAAACAATATAAACAAGGTCATCGTTACTGGGAAAAGAAAACATGAGATGGATGAAAAAGGCCCTAAAGATACTGCCATCTATAAATGGTGAAGCTGAGCAGGTTTTTCAGCATAAGTCACTGAATTCTTTTCTTCTAATATTTTGGTATGAAAATGATTTTTATGAAATGGTGTCAAGAATTATGCAGAGGGAGACATATTTAAAGACTGAGAAACTGCTTGCACACATTGAATTTGAGCTCACCTTATATTTTGGAAGCAGCAGAGGCATTTTGCTTGGTTTGAGCATGTCTGCCAAGTACATCCACGTGAAATATCTTTTTTCTGCTATGCAGCAGTCTCCATTCAACTTTCTTCATTGTTGTCATGGCAATAAGACTGTTTTTGACACTGTCATTAATGAACTCTGAGGGTGAGAAAGGTCCTTCTCCAACAAAGAGTGACACCACCACAAAGCAAATTAAATTGCTCTGACAACATATCTATTGAGAGTGAGTTCACATGTCACTGGAGCTTTTAGGATCTTATTGATGACATTGTGGCTGCCAAAAGTCATAAAGTACTGCTGTTGTAACAGGTTTATGTTTATGGACTATATTTGCCTGCATTGTTTGATCACCCTAATGCTGATGTATTCTGTCATTGTACCTTGACAGTTGTATTCACTCTCACTCCTCTGTCGGTGAATTAGTGAAGGTGTGTGTGTGTCAGTAATCTTTTCTTATCTCCAAAATGGTATAATGTATATGCCATAAACACATAACTAGGTGACAACTGATTATTCTACAGTTAAGTGACAAGAGCACTTGACAGGAGCAGTTGCAGATCACAGCACATAGGCCAGCACATTCTTCTGGGTGGAAAAAGCTGAAAGAAAGGTGGTCCAAACCACATGTGTACAGGGCCTTTAATGGAGATTTTGCTGCCTGTTCAAGAAAGGACCTATCATCTGTAAAGGTTATAAAAGATATGGTAAAACCTTATTTTGATTACCGTCCAACATCTGAGGATGTCACTAGAAAGTAGGGTACATGGTGCCATACATGACTTCTGGCAGCCACAAAGTCACCAATAGGATTCTAAAAGCTCCAGAAACTTGAACTCACTCTCAATGGATATACTGACCTGGGAACTCCTGGTGTCCTGAAATCCCTACTGTTTGGTGGCTCTGAGAGAGAAACAGCTAACTTAGGTTTGCTGTAGCTCAAGCTGGCATGGGCTTAATTCCATGAATGCTGGAGCTAAGCCACAGTGCACTTTTGCACCTTGGGCAGGTTTGAGGCTCTTTGGTGGGGTAGTAGGAAGAATCTACTGCTGTGTGAGATTCACCATTGCTGCAGACCTGGACAGGCAGTAGAGTGATGTGTGTGCTGAGGTGTAAGGGTAACCCAGAGGGCTGAGAACGAACATGGGAGACACATAAACAATTCAGGCAAATGCCAGTGATTTACAATGTGAATTGCCTGGCTGCTGGACCTGCTACACATTGCTGGGCAGTGTGGACAATGGGTATCCACAGTAGACTGACCTGAGAGAGATCACAAATATTAAAACTCCTCCATCAGCAACCAAACTTTTCTATTTTCTTTTCTAGCATGTTTCTGCCATCGACTCCCACACAGTGATGGCCCATTCAGAGTTCACACTGGTTTCTGATGAGAACCAGCTCACCCACACCTGCCAAAGGCTGATGAAGAATGGCCAGATGTTTAGGTGTCCTACTGCTCTATCCTTCTTCAGTCACACTGTGCAGAGCCTCCAAAAGTTTCTATGCTCTGCCTTAAAGCAGCTTCATGATATGCTGACTAGTGCTGGGAAAAATAAAAATGAAAAGCAGTTGAGCCATTGCTTCAAGGTGCTATTTAATGAACAGAAGGCTCTACTGAGCTTCACTCAGCCTGGCTAAAAATCTAGACAGAAAGCAATATAGAAAGCAATGCTGTACTGATACCATTTTGATACTGCACCTGAAAATTCATGTTATTAGAATAACTAATACAGAGTACCTTACGTGGGCTTATGGTTGGATCACAAATTAAAGGAATTTAAATGCTCTTCTGTGCATTTCTATAATTTCATCTTTACAAAAAAAGAAAAAAAAGATACAAAATGTCTCACACATGAAAGATTGAACAGTGTCTAACTAAATTGTGTTACTGCAGACACTGAGAATAAAATCTCATTGTTAAAGAAATATCATGACTCATAACTGGAGTCGCTTTTCATTATTTACTTAAGGACTAGAGAGTACAAAGGATATGTTCATGACATACTTCAAATCTGAGTTTCTTATTTGTTTTATTTTTGACTGACCAATCTCAGCAAAACTATGCAAATCTTTCCCACTGGAGCTGATCTACCCTCAGTTTTTGTGTATGTCTGACACTGCTGGTAACCTCCATTTCAAAAAATAAACGCATTATCAACACACGCAGGAAGAGGCACCTGAAAGCTCATCTTTGTCTTTCTGTTTGGTCTTCCAGTCTGATTGCTTTACTCATGCAGAGGCTCACTCACTGTAACATCCTTGCAGAAGCTGCTAACATGCCCTGCCACGTGCTTCTTATGTAAGGCTCCATTGAACAACTTTGTTCCACCCTAAGTGCAAGGGTAGTGGAATTCAGCACAAAAAATGGTGGGAGAAGACAAAACACATTCTGTAGCTCTTACAGCAAAATGTGGATTTGTTCTCAGGTCCATTATATCAGCAAGCCCACCCATATGCTAATTTGCTGTTTCTTTTGGCATTTGAAAAAGTATTTGAATTGAAAAGAAAATAATAAATGCGCTGCCTGCTTTCTGTTTTCTTCATGGTGACTATATTTGTTCTCTATGACAGAAATGGCTTTTTGTACACCAAATTTAAACTTCTGAATTCAAATTGCGGAGAAAAAGTAAAAAGAAAGCACACAGAAGGAAACATGAAATTATTTCTTGAAGCCTCGAGTATTACACAATCTTTTATTTCAATAGAATGATGAAGCAAATCAAATGATGCAGGGTGTTTTGTCTGTTATCTGTCACTAGGACTTGAGCAGTGATGGTTTAAGTCAGCAACAGAGGTTAACAACCCTATGGGAGAAGATTTGGGTTTGCTGGAAGTGAAAAGATGGATGTTAGATGCCAACATACTGCTGCTAAGGGATAAGTACTCTACCCAGACATCTAACCAGGAACACTTCCTGAAAGACACGTGAAATAATCTTCTCCTGAGGACTGGAAAACCTCTAAGGTATCCAGCTTATGGAGTCCACAGGTGGGATCTGCATATCTGGAATGATTGTGATCTCACAAACCCAGAGTAGGCACCACAGAGGCGAGGAATGGGCACCATTCCTTGAGATTTCGGAAAACATAACATGATATCATTAAGCCCAAAGTTGAAAGGGCTGTGGAAACACTACGGACCCTTGAGCTATGCATAATGTAACACAAAGAAGAAGAAATTTATGACTCAGGGCAGATTTGGAGCCTGTCCTCTCCCCTAAGCTGAAGGAGCCAAGGGCAAAGCCTCTGTGGCCTGCAGCCTGCTGCATGTTCCCTGTCATATGGATGTCTGGATGTTAAAAACATAGAACATACCTGAGAAAGTGACACTGGGACAGAAGCCCCATCTTGCTGTGGCTTGTCTGTTCCCAGACCCAACCAGAGAGCAGTGAGTTCAGTCTTTCAAGGTGTTTCTGCCATGCCTGTATCCACATCTTCCTCCTACACAACCTGTCTCAGATATACTGTCTACTCGACTCAAGCCTTCCTTGATAACAGCTTAAAAATCCCAAGTGTTCCGAAGTAACACATTTAGGGTCCTTTGATTTTCAAGTGTTGTGGGCAATGTCTGTATGGTTAGCCCATGGAATGGAAGCCAGCTGGAGACAAGTTTCCATTTGAATACCAATTTTTTTTTTTTTTTGCTTTAACCCATCATTATGAGAACCTTGTTCAGTTTGTTTTTTTGAAAATAACCAGGAGTCACCTGCCTCTGGTGAAGACCTCAAATCTCTAGTTTCATGATTTGGAAGTTCTGTACCTGAAGTTTCCATGTGCTGTGTCCTGCCCTGTATAATTTAAGTCCTCCCACTGTCTTCAACTTGAACGGTACAAAGTCTCAGCGCAGTAAATTAAACTCATAAGCACAGGTTCATTCTTAATCAATAAAAATTTCACCCTGTGCTGAACTACATCCCATGTTTGAGAACTTGGTTGAATATAGAGAAATTTTTGGCACGGACATCTTGTCAGAAACAGCCTCCTGGCTACAGAGAAACAAATTGCTTTCTGTGTTGACTGTATTTTTTCCTCTCATTTAACCTTTGGTTTATTTCCTTGTCTGCCTTAGGCTTGTGCCTTTCAGAGCTGAGATCATCTATGATGGAAGATGCCTTGCGTGGGGCTATGAACAGTGAGCAAATGTGTAAGTGCAGCAGCAGTAGTGGCTTAACTAAGAGCAATGAAAGAAGTTCTTATCCTGCTTTAAAAGCTTGTCTTAGAAATAGAAAAAAATGAAAGATTGGCCCATTAACGAGAAAGGGCAAACCATTAATCACATATTTAAAATTATTCTAATACTTCCAGAAAAACCTGTTTTGAATAAGAAAATCTGAGTATGTGCAATTAGGAAGCAATGTAAATCTCCTAAGTAAAAACCTGGGTTGAAAGAAACAGGTATGATATGAGTCAGAAAGATTTAATTTATGCAAATCAGCAAGACCAGATTATAGCATCCTAAATTGCAAATGGAAGTAGTTAATGAGTTTATTGAATCCCTAAATTATTTCTGAGCTCTTCTGGCTAGCCGGGAAAGTAATGAGCACTGGGCAAAATGTAGGAGTTGCCTACTACAATATATAGCTGTTGATATACCTGATGGAGGGTGTTGTGTTGCTGGAAGTCAGACAGCTAATGGATATGCTAATTTCTTTGAAGTTTATCTTCCTTAAGTGGAGTCTCTTTTTCCCATACATAGGGATAAAAACAGAGACACTGAGGCAGGAACTCTCCAAGAAGAAAGCCTGAAGCTCTTGAAAGCCAAACTTCAGAGGAGACATGAGAAAGCTACATGAGAAAGCTGGTTGCAGCTGTGTTCCTGTGGGGCTCCAGGGGAGCTGGCACACATGGAGCAAGGGCTCTGCTGGCACAGCTGGCCCACCTCAAAATATTGAAAAGCCCTCTCAAACTCCATCCCCAAACCAGCATCTGATTTCAAGCAAACCCACCAGTTTCAGTGAGTGCACCAGCACCAAAGGTTGGTTGTGTCTGTGAGGCAATGTGTTGCACTTGCCATTCCCATGTGCTGTGCACCAACAGCACAGACTTTGTAAGGTGGAGAAATGTGCACAGCGGGCCACAGAACTGAAACAAAGCTTCAGTGGTAAGGTGTAAGAGCAAGAGCTCTTGTGAGATTCCAGTCGTCTTGAGAAAATTCCTCTAATGGCAGGGCAGTAGGAAAGAGGGAATAACTCTCACCTCCTCCCCATTGCAGCTGAAAATGACCTTTATTTAGACTGGCATGTTGTTCTTTGTTGCCAGAGTCTGTGCTCATGGAGGGTGAGTCTGTAATGATATGTTTGTGATTCATTATATAAGTGATAGTGACTAATGTCGTTTTGCATGTCATCAGGGGATTAAACACAATCCACTTAACGCACAAGGAACTCCACTGTAAAAATATATTTGTGATTGTTGCTGATGACAAATGTTGGCTTCTGAAGTCTGAGCTAGTGTCAGACAAATCCGAGGGCTTCCTGGAGGCCTGCCTATTCCCTTGAAATACCTTATTAATTAACATTTTGCCTACAATAAGTAGTTCACAAAAGTAAGCCTCAGACAGGCATTACTGTCTGTGTTAAATAAATTGCTGTTCCTTCTTTGTACCTCTCTATGCTATGAGAATACATCTGTACACACCTCTTGTCAGTATGGCAGTCTTTCTAAATTCTGTTAGTGAGACTCTTCTTAAACAGCAAGGGGAGAGGTGGCCAGAAGTGGACGTGATGGATACAGCAAAATGCAGCAGTGGCATCTGAGTGTGGTGTTCATTCTGGCATTGACTGGTGTCAAAGGACTGAGGCCCTCAGGGAGACTCGCTGTTCTTTGGAATTGAACATGGCTTAGTTTGGGTTTGTTTGTCTGTTTGTACTCCCTCAACTAGATATTTACAGAATTACGATGCATTTTTGACTCTGTTGTGCTACAAGACAATTTTGGGGGCGGGTTAGCATGGAGCTATAGTGATGGAGCATCTCCTTGAGCCCAGCGTGGGGCCCCAGCAGTTCACCCTCCTTACCTGCTCTCTTACTGCCAGCTGGGAAGCAGTAGTTATTTCTGAGCTGTGCTCGCTCCAAACAGAGGACCTTATTTTTGCCCCATGTTAGAGTTAGCCTGAAGGAACACACTTCACGTGGGTCATCAGAGAATCAGACCGAAGGGTTTCTGGAAAGAAATGGGGATTTTCTGGTCTTATTAAAACGGGGCCTGCTGTGGAAGGATTGGAACTGTAACTATGGCCTGAGCTGTAACTATGTAACATGAGTGGACTGATCAAACAGGAGATAGAATCTGCTAGCTTGGTTCCTGTCAAAGAAAATGCCTTCCCTCTGTGAAGATCTTGAGGTTACAGACAAGCCATGAAAGCCAAAAAGAAAAAAAAAAGAGCACAGCCTCAGCGTTCAGCACAGTACTCTGGGTTTGGAATGCCTAACAAGAACATCTGAGCCGTGCTCCCTCTTTCTGGGCTGCTCAGAGAGAAACATTTTACTTCCCAAGAGAGTGGCTGAGGGTCAGCCCACTTCTCCAGCTCTGCTCCTGCCCCACTCCCTTGAAACACGATGTGTCCCAGGGAGCTCCTGGGTGGCTTCTGGGACAAGGGGACACCACCTCACCTTCAAAGCCTACTGAGTTATGAGGGTCATAAAAACAGTGGATTGAGTTCAGAAGAATATAATTCAAACAGCAAGCACTCTGTAGACCATGTTTCTGCAATAACGTAGATGAAGGTTTGCCTGTTCTGTAACTGGGCCCCAGGGAAAGGAAGGGCTTTTCCAGATGTGCACTAAGAAGCGGTTGGACACCTCAACACAGAAGCTAATGTTCTGCAAGAAAGCACCCAGATGAATATGATTAGTCTGCTCTCTTCATTATTATTCTTATTAGTTTGAATGAATGATTATATATTATCTGTACATTAATTTACTCATTGTAAATCACTTAAGGCAAGACATTAAATATATCTATTTTCCATGATGAAAACAAACCCAATATAGAAATTAATATTTTGCATTTCAGAGTCCTCCTTCAGCCTTCCCCCCTTGGGTCCTATTAAAGAACTACTTTCTTCTGATACTTGTAAATGCCCTTTTTTTTTCCCTCTTCTCTCCTTTGGACATAGCTAACTGTGCCTTTTTTGGCTTTTTTGTATCCTGGCATACTTACAATGGACTCTGCACATTCTGCATGTGCTGCTTCCTCCCCCAGCCCATCCATTTCCATTACAGAGTTTTTTTCTTAGCTGGTGGTTAGAGGTAACCTCTGGGCAGCTACCTGTGCTGCACATTAACAACTCGCTGCCCTTTAGCAGGGTTGCCATAAGGCCAAGCTCAAGCGTGCCTCCTCATTTTAAAAACCCTATTTTACATTCTCCTTCTGTTCTTCTCTATCACCAGGAATTTTAGTTGCAAGGAAACTTTTGTTGGAGCCTGGGCAGCTGCCTGCGGGAATGGGGAGTGTTTGGAGTGGCTGACCTGATTGTGCTTGCTGCTTAGCTAAAAATGTCCATTTTCATAGGGGTGGAACCAGTTGGAAAACATCTTTGGCCCTCAAAGAATACTCGAATCCAGAATTTTTCTTCACCTACTGTAGGAAATCTGCTTTAGCAGGGGGGTTGGACCAGATGATCTCCAGAAGTCCCTCCCAACCCCTACAGTACTGTGATTCTATGATTCATCCAGATGAGAAAATAAACCAAAACCATAATCCCAAAGCTTTTTCAGGTGTAAATCCTCTGCTACTCCATACAGTCAGAGCATTGTTCTTGCTTTCATAAACCACACTCACAATGCAGCTATCACACACAACCGATGCAGCTTGGGAGGGCTTCACTCCATTTCCAGCAATAGTATGGCAGGACCCTTGAGTGAGGAAGGTCACATCTCCAGTCCTGGGGAGCAGGGAGCCCCATGGTGGTCTGCACGGGAAGCCTTGGGTCTTCTATACCAGCTATGTAGCAACAGCATGGTAGCAGATCCTCTCAGGGAGCGTTTTTGAAAAAAAGATTCATTTTTTTTTTCTCAGCTGTTCAGTCTGAGCAGATCCACAGTGCTCTTCTACTCTTATCCTTCTATCTGGATGGCCTATGAGAAATAGAAGACTTCTGTAAGCTTTCCTCCCTGGAGACACCTCAGAAAGCACATCTTGTGTCAGCACAACGATTTTCCTAAAATAAGACCAACATGAAGACATTGTCACCAGTAGGTATCTCAAAATGGTATCTAACAGCCCAGAATAGATGAAGGAGTGCTGCTAAACTGCAATAATCATAAAAAAACAGCCAACAAAACACCTTGTCCTTGGTAGTTCTGTGTATTGTGTGCATGCTTGGTTTCCTTGGAGCCCAGAAATCTGATGTTAAAAAGATGTCACACAGGCATGCGTGTGCTTCTGTTTCAAACCACTTATTCACATCAGAAAGAAAATGTGCTTTGGAAAGATTTATTCTCATTAAAGGACATAAGTTTCATTGGGGAAAAAAAATTGTGTTTGGCAGCATGCACTATTTGATTGCTGTAATGTTAGTGACAGCAGTTATCTACTTTTTTTGCTTTGCTGGCAAATGGAAGTATCCAGCAAAGATAAAAGGTTACCAGCTGGGATAACTATCCTCTAATTAGTACTGCAGATTTATTTATTTATTTATTTATTAGTTTTTAGGAATTTAGGAATAATGCAATGCAACCTCTGAAGTTGGTTATAAATAAGACCAAACAGGATCAAGCAAACCACTCAACACGTGAACAGCAGCACCTATTTTGAGAGGACTAATCAGCCATTTATAGCAAAATGCTGTTGGATTTTGTTGCAACATAAAGAGAAAAAGGTTAATCTGGGAGTGACTATTCAGAAAAGACAACCCAGTACTGAGATTTTTGCTCATATCAGGTTCATCTGAACTCATTAGCTGGCATTCACAGACAGTATAATCCTGTAGCACAGAGATACCAAAGTTAATTTCACTTTGGTAACTCAAGGACTAGTAGCAGTGTAGGTTTAGGAAGACGGAACCAATGATTCTGGTTGATTCTCCCTAATATTGTTTCATTTTTTCAAGAGCTTTACTTAGAAACTGGATATTTTGAACTATGAGGAGGAAGAAAAATGCCCACAGGAGAACATCACTACTCTGGGAGAGATGATAAGGAAAAACAAAGCAGTTTAACTTAATTCTGGTCTGGAAACTATGGCAGTTCAGGAGCTGGTACACAACAGATCAGATGCCTCTGCCTTGGGGGAGCAATGTCCAGCAATGGGTGAATGACAGCTTTTTGATTTTATTGGCTGTGTGAGCCCACCTCGGCTATTGGTGCTAATAAATCAAACAATTGCCTCAGTCCATACCCCTGGTGAGTTGTTGCCAATATTTTATTAGCGAGTGCTTACAACTTGCACAATGCAATCAGCTGGTGACAAAAGCCAAGAGCCCAAGGGTATCTGTTCCCAGAGAGGAGATGTGGGACAATGGGGAAATTTTTCTTCATTTTTGGCACTGCCGTCGAGCAGCTTGCTTGGGCTGACGTACTTAAACTTCTGGGAAAGCAAAAAACCATATTTCTGAAATCCCCTGCACTAGCAGAGATGGGACAGGAAGGACTAGGGTTTCAGAAGGCTCTGCACTTGCCTCTTCCTTTGCCCCAACCTCTGCTTTTTTAGGAGCTAAGTGTTCAGTCCTCTCAATCCTATCCTACCCCCATCTCTATTCCTGCTCTCTCCCTGCATCCTGCTACCGTGAATATTGTTCTTCACAGTTATCTGGGGGACAAAAAATCAGTTTGGACTACACTGCAAAGAATCCTTGAGCTTGCTTGTCCTCAGCCAGCATGGCCGAGTGCTGATGGAAACAAATTGTAGGTGCCTCCCTTTAGTATTTTTAGATTGTGAGTAAGATGAAATAGACTTTGCCTTTTTCCAAAGAGTAAAATTGCCTCTGACATCTAACCTGACAGAGGAGGGGATTCTTAGCCCCTTGTCTGGGGCTGATGGTTCTCAAAGACTTGTCCAACAAGACCAAGCAGCAAGTGGGACGGCAGGCTGGGAGCCAAGTTATAGGATGTGCTGTGCCTTTGCAGTGGTCCTAGCGAAGGGACTGCTCAGCACAGACATGGTTTCCACATCAAAACAATGAAATTGTCAAGGCTTTAGTTTTTGAGACATTTTGAATACTTAATCACCCGTAATCAGTTTTTACAACTTCCTACTTGAAAATAATATTCCCAAACAAAGAGCATCTATCCATGGCACTTTTGCTTCTTACTTCAACCTCAGCATGACATACAAGACCCTGCTTTGATATCTCTGCCTTTCAGGGTCTGAATTTAGCAAAGTAGAAGCTCTGTTTTGAAGACCCTCCGTACTGCAAAGTTTGTAAGGCTAGCCCCATATAAGAAGACTGTAGTCCACCCAGAACTAAATGTCTTACTGTAGAAGAAAAACATGTGCTAGGAAAAAACACATTTGGGGATTTATGAGATTTTCTGTGGTTTGTTCAGAAATTCCTGGTGCTGTGTTTTCCAAGATGCAATATTGCTGGGATGGTGGGTATTAGCATCTCTACAAACAAGGATGCCTCTCTGCATGTTTAAATCAAACCCCATGTTGTAGTTCCAGGTCCAGTCTATGTTCTGTGCCTGACGTGAGTCAGTTTACTGCTGGCATTCTAAATATGCTTCCCTCTTACAAAGTTAAATAGATGTGAGTAATTTTAATAATACATGGTGACATTTATTTACATTACCCATTGGAACAATACTTCGACTGACACGTAGCATATTTTGGAACTTGATATTTATAGCTGAAAGTAAACAAGAGAGAACACTCACCAAAAGTGAGAAAAGCTTTTCTTTAAACAAGGAAAGTCAGTTTTGCTTAGGATTTTCTGCTCTACCACCCATTCTAGAAAAGTCAAATTGCTTCCCTTCTTTATTATTTCCTGCATTACTTACATTGTTAAATATGTTGTCTCATGCACAGTATCACCACTGAAAGTGACTTCGTATAAACGAGTCAACCACAAAGATTTAAAAATTCTAAGTAGAGTACTATCATTACCACTGTTTAACTGAAGTGTTAATTTGGAGCCCAAGGCAGAAAATTGGTTCTAACTTCTCTCCATTTAGAAAAACGAAATTGGAATTCTAGCCACTTCAGTCCTGATTACTTCTTGTCTTATTAACTGGAACAAACTCAAGAACTGTGGATTTGATCTGGACTTCAGGCAAATCCAGTGCTCAGATTCCCAGGGTTTGGGGATGCTTTTGGCAGCGTTGTAGTAAGCTATCCACGATAATTTTTATCTGCTCTGGTAACTGCAAACTAAGAAAGCAATTAATTAGTTCACATATCTTAATTTACTGAAAAAGATTTCATGTGACTCTGTACTGTCAATTACTGTACATCTTTCTTTATTACATCCACATATTTCTTATTCCATCCTTTGTCTTGTACTCTGCAGCATTTCAGAAGCTATGCATTTTATTATCTTCATGCTAAGTGTCTCTCATTCACTGCCAAAATGGACTTGTTTGTCCATTCAGAATCAATTCTCACCTGATCAATTGCAGATTAATCAAAGTTAGATGCTTATTTCACTACTGGAAGAGACATATGAGATCTAATTCCTTGCCACAATTGTTTAAACTGACATGATTGTTTTAAATGTCACAGAGGTGATTCTGTTCTTCAAGACTTACAGCAGTAGTATATGAGGAAAGGCTGAGTAACCTGGGTCAGTTCAGCCTGAGGAAAGGGACCTGATAAATGTTTAAATATCTAAAGGAAGATAGGGGGCAAAAGAACACCATGCTCTTCTTGGTGGTGTGTAACAATTTGAGAAGGAGCGATGGCCTAAACCGTGAACACAAAGTTCCATGGTAACATGCCATAAAAGTAAAGGGACCAGCGCAAACAAGGAGATATTACAAAAGGAAGGAAAATGTGTGCTCACCCATCTCTAATGATCTAGGCTCACAAGGAAAGATTCCAAAGGAGGAATCTCCAACAAGAGATCCTTCCTCAGTAGCAGTCAACCCTTAAATGGGATCTAAGAGGGGTTGAGCCTGGCTCCACCCCTTGAGGTCACACAAGTGAATTGCCTTCACCTGTGCTCCCAGGGCTCCTCTGGATGCCTGCCTGCCTGTGAAACCTATTGTAGTACACCTGCTTTAGCAGAGGAGTTGGACTCCATGATCTCTCGAGGTCCTTTCCAACCTCCATGATTCCCTGATTAAGTACTCATGCTTATTACCCAGCTGTAGGAAGAGACTAGAGAGCAAGATGTTTTGTTTCTCGCTAAGGCTCTGCAGGAAAGAGATGGCATAAAACAGGCTTAAATGCTGCATTTAAAATGGCACAGTGTTGGTACAGCAGAAGAAGGAGTCATGAGACTGAGTGTAGCAATGCCTGCCAAGGGGCTCCGCTCCTTTACACATGGGCATGTGCGCAGGTGAACATTTCCACATACGTACATACTGATGCCCAAACAGCCCTAATGCAATGTGTACTACAGCTTCTGCGTCACAAACAAATGGGAAGTGCAGTATGAGTGCCAGGTTGCTGCGCATATTTTTGGCATGCCAACTTTCTGTGTTTTTCTTTTCCTTTTGCTGCTATTTTTAATTGGAGGGTTGGGGTGGGGACCACATACTTGTGTACGATAACAACTTTTTCCCAGTGGAGCCCAACAGCTCATCACATTGTTATAAAGAAAGAAAAGATTTTGTGCACGGCTGGAATGCAGCCAGCCCTCGACTCAAGATTAACATCCTGGAAATAGCAAACATTGGCAGCTGCATGCTGCTGGACCTGGGAGCTCTGTGCCAAGCTGGCGGTAGCTCTGTTTACATCCCTGAGCCAAGCAGACCTGGGCTCACACATGAAGTCAAACCCTATGGCAAACTGTGCATCCCTGCTGCTGACAGAAAACCTCCATGGTATGTGCTTTTTCTTGTGCCATACCTGGGCATCATCTGTGAGGATGCTGTTTGCTCAGCAGCTGCAAAGGGAGTTAGCAAGCAGTACGGGTGATGGAAAGTCAGTGTTCAGCCCTTGCCCTCCCCTGATTTGTTATTAGTGAATAGCAGCAGTACAAAGCTCTATGAGGGAGATGCTGAGCTAACATGCAGCACAGCTCCCACAGAGGCTGCAAGCTTAAGAGCCACCTAATAGGCTATTTATTGCAGAATTGAGTCCTACGCTTAGGAAACAACATAAAGAGAAGAGTAAAGGTAAAGGTTTCCTTCAGAGCAAGGGAAAATATCTGGTGATAGGTGGTCACTCTCATATTAAATGCTCCTTAACAAAAGCCTAGGAATCGTACTCTCCCATGTATTGTATTCAGCCTGTCTTGTCAAATTCATTTAACTGCTATATTTTATCAGCCCAAACAGGAGCCAGGATTTCTAAAGATTTGACATTCAGACTTTCTGACTTTATCAGCTGAGCACTGATTGCACTTCCTCAGACTTATATAAAAGAATATATAATGCACAGAGTTCATGATTGATCAGCAAAATAGTGACACAGCAAGGAAGAGGAAACCTTTCCTACTTACCCAGATAGGAGCCACCATTTTTTATGGATCCTTGCTATGAGAACAGAATGAGGCAGAAAATAGGAACAGCTATGAGGAAAAATAAAGGGCACAAAATGCCCAGAAAGCAGCCCCACACATATCTTCCCCACACAGAAACAGAAGTGCAGAGAGGGGGAATGCGTGGGGCTACTGGGTAGCTGGGGCACCCAGCAAAGACTCTGAGGGGGTCCAGCCTTGGCCAACCAATGGCACAGAGAAGGAGGAAAAACTCCTTGTGAAAAACTAATTGGCTCATGAAAATCTGCTAGCAGAAGATGTACATGTCAGAAATGGGGAAAAACATAAGCTTTCACTCACAGGCTCTGAATGCAAGGAAAATCATTTTGTTTTCTTGACTCAACTGCACTTTCCTCTGCAGCAGAATGAAGCTTTCAGTGGGAAAAAGCAAATCTGCCTTTATGAAATGCTAACTTTTTAAAGTGTTATTGCCTTCACAAAAAGCTTCAGCCTATTATGCTTTATGCCTTACAAAGCCTAGCATTTGTGTTGAAAGAGAGCCATTGATCCCAGACAAATGCACTGAATGGTAAAGCTTGTTATAAATCTCAGGTTAACAACTGAAGAAAATAAATAGACCTGCAGCATACATCCAGACTGTCCCTGAATCTAATTTAAATGTTGTAAGTAGTATATTTTCAGGAATGTATTTTATTATAAAAAACTACCAGTATGTGATTATATTACTCCAATAGCAGAACAAAAGTGATTAACATCCATCATCACAGCAAAGAGACAAAATTTAACATCAGTTTCACTCTATGTGAAATTTAAACCTTTCCCTTAATTTATAGAATGAGGCTCTTGTGTTTTCAAAACAGATTTTGGAAACACCACAAGAGAACCTGTGCATTTATCCATAGAGGGAAAAGAAAGGGAATTCATCTTTTTGTACGTGACAGCACTATTTTCTGGATGATTAGTGGCTGCTGTGGTTTGAAATGGCTGCCTATGCCAACTGAGAGCTGCTCTGGAGCCCTGCATGGATGCATAGCTGCCTTAGTATGTCTAGATTACTGTAGTTTTTGATCACAGTTCACAAATAATGCTAAATTACTCTTTTCCAAAATAGGAAGACACTATCTGAGCTAGATGGCAACAGCATAGACAGCTGAGTGACTCAGAGTTTCTCTGAAAACTATCAAAGCATTTATGCCATCTTTGCTGCTTCAAACTTGATTCCAGCTGATAGAAAGCCCCATTGCCCCTGATCAGTATGGGAGGAGAGGTCATAGCAGGTATCTCCAGTCTGGTCAGCAGGAAACCACCGTTACCAGAGTCACAGAGTCAGTCCCTGCCTCCTGATCAGCAGGTGCTTTGTACTTAGTGCTGTTTAGGGTGTCAACAGGTGGTTTGTGAAATTTCAGGTGAGATCTTTCCCCTACAAAATATTGGCAAAATCCCACATGCACTTAAAAGAAGGCATAGACAAAAGAGAGTTGTCGCTGATTCATACGCTGGGAAAAATCAGCATTATGTAAATTTGAAAACTAGATACTCTGCTATCAAAGACTATAATTTAAAACATTATTAAATTCATTGATGTGACTTTTTTAGTACAAAATTGCAGTCTGGTTTATATCAGATTAGAAATTTAATACATCTGCTGTTAAGTATCTAGAAAGCATTGCATAACTTTCATCCAAGGAGAACAGAGCTGGAGCAGAAGCACTGAAAGATGAAGGGAGACCTGCGACAGGAGTGTTGCATAGCAACTGAAAGCTTGGTGCTGCAATTTGGTGGCAGTTCTTTGTACTTTAAACTCTACGGTAGGGAAATTAGTCATTAAGGCAGATCTCACACAGATGACTCTTAATTTCTGAGATTCAGCTGAAGCACTGTTGTACACAAAAGCTTGCTTATGAAAATATCTCTTCTTGAACATAAATATACTTTGTGAAGGGCTGGAGATTAGAAAGGAAAAAAACACCAAAACAATACTACAAAGAAACGCCTAGTGCACTTTACCCAGAGAAGAAGGCCCACTGCTCTTTTTCCTTAACCACAGCTGATCTAATGTTCAGCCCTGTGCTGACCTCACACAGCGCCCAATCTGCCCTCAATTTCAGACAAACAGCGTGTTCTGTTTGGAAAACAAAATATACCAAATAATGTTGATTGACCCTAAACTGATGACTGTTTTGCTGGTTCCAGTAATTAGATGGTAACAGTGAAGAAGAAAGATCGGTTACATACGTATTTACTTGGATTTTCTGCAAAAGTTAATCAGTCTGCAATGTGCTATGGCTTGCTTGTAAACATCTTTCTCAGCGGCTGATCTGTATTCACAGACAGAGGAGATAAGCAACAGAGAAATGTCTTTTCAATGACTTACTACTTATCCCTTTTGCAGCTAAAAATAAAACCCAGGCGCTGCATAATATCTTGCATGCATCCCTGGCCTGGGGCTGTGGTTGCAGTAGAGTTGGGACCGATTGGACTGGGAAATACTCCTGGCTGTGGGTGGTGGGCACTCCCTAACCCCTCCTCTGGCAGGGATCCTTGCCATTCCCTCTGGCCCTGTAGCAGTCACAGAGGGCTGCCCCTCTGCTCCCTGTGAGGAGCTGCAGCTGCCATCAGGCCTCCCCTCAGCCCCTCTGCTCTGAGCACACCGAGGATCTTGACCGCTCCATGCACCATCTCCAGACCCTCCACCATCTTCATAGCCCTTCTTTGGACACTATCTAATAGCTTTATGTCCTTTCCATACTATGGAGCTCCAAGCTGCATAGTTCTCAAGGTGGGGCTGCACCAGCACTGAGTAGAGTGAGACAATCCCTTCCCTCAACCAGTTAGCAGTACTAATGTCTTGCCTTGTAGCTTCCCACCGATGAACACCGCATCCAGCAGGCTGCTGCATGAAAAAAATAATTCCTGTTTTCTTCCTGTATAGCAGCCCCTCTGTAAATGATCATTTACACACATTGATAGTGACAGGACAAGGGGGAGTGGTTTTAAACTAAAATGGGGGAGATTTAGGTTAGAGATTAGGAGGAAGTTTTTCACTCAGAGGGTGGTGATGGACTGGAGCAGGCTGCCCAGAGAGGCTGTGGATGCCCGATCCCTGGAGGCATTCAAGGCAAGGCTGGATGTGGCTCTGGGCAGCCTGACCTAGTGCTTGGGGACCCTGCCCACAGCAGGGAGATTGAAACCACATGATCTTTGAGGTCCTCTTCAACCCAGAACATTCTATGATTTTACAAGTCTATGTTTCTCTTAAGAAGTAGTAACTCCCAGCACCTGTTGATCCATCAACAGATTCAGTCCCTCAGGGCATAAGACCAGAAGAACATCATTTTTGCAGGTCCTAATGGTGTTAGAGAGGAGTTAATACCATGTACCCAAAGTTAAACCCAAGGGTACATCAGGAATGGAAACGTGAGCAGTGATTGTAGGCCACTGCTTTAGTCACAACAAAATGCTATTTCAGGTACATAGCTCTCTATATTTTAATTCAAACATCTTTAGTTTGCTGAGTTTTCAAAATTGAAGCTGGTGTCTGGAGCTGAAGAGGAGTTGCATTTGGAGAGAGGCCTGGGGAGGCTGGACCAGGGAAGGCGGGAAGATGTTGGCAGAGGAGCTAAGAAGAGGCTGGGAGGTTAAGAATGTAGTGAATATACTAAGAGGAGACAAAAATGATTGCTAAAATAATTAAATAGGAGTTTTTTTGGTTTTTTTTTACTGTTTAAGCTATTTGTAAGTTGGAATGTCTATAAATGGTCACAGTGGATCACCTTAAATTTAAAATGTGGGAGACCTGTGACAGCATTCTCAGTTTTTTTTTTCCTAATGACTCCTAAAATATCACATTTCACAGAAAAAAAAAAAAAGCCTCTGCTCCTGGAAATCTCCAACTTAAAATGCTCATGGTTGCTCTAAAAGGAGAATGACTGGGTCTGTGCCAGGGTTTCACCAACATCCTTACTGTAAGGAAGCAATACATTTCTGCAAAAAAAAAAAAAGTGGACAATTAGAAGGCAAGTGTTTGCAAAGAAGGCCAACGGGGAATCCTCCCCTAGAAAGACTGAGACATTACACTCCACAGTTCAAGGAACGCTTGTTATATACTTTCAGTGGAACTGGGGCTCTCAGGTTACTGAGGAGCCTTCAGGTCTCTGTTCTAAGGTATGTAGGTTAGATATACATATAGGAAACCAGCTCAGTTTGGAACTTTGCCGCCTTCTGGAAAGGAAGTGATCTGCATTGATTGAGTACATAGAAATTAATCTAAGCAGTTCTTATTCACTGCCACTTCACAATCAAACTGTTAAGTTTTTGCCTCTAAAAGCTATTTAAAAAACAAAAGTAAACACTAGTCTCCAGTGACACATACATGTTTATACATGCTTAACTTTAATGTCAAATGTAATATCAGAGCTTGGAGGGAATGTTCTCTGGGTACAGATGTGTGTTGTACTCAATAGTGCCTTTGCCTGTGGCTATTCTCTCAAATTCAGATAAGGCTATGGTGCTGTTCTTAATAAGTTCAGATTTCATTCTGAATTTAAAAAAATTTCCCATTATTTGTAACAGTGTACATTTTTAAGATTTTAAGTAAATAGTTCCAGTCAGGCACTTGCAAAGTCCCTGAAAGATACTTCAGCACTGGAAATAAAGAAAAAGTTTTCTACCATGAAGGTGGAGAAGCATTGGAACATGTTGCTCAGAGAGGTGGTAGAGGTCCATCCCCACGTACACTCACGGCCAGTCTGGAGAGAGCTTGGAGCAACCCAGTCTAACCATAAGCATCCCAGTTCATTGCAGAGGAGCTGGTTGAGATGGCCTTCCAGACTCCTTTCCAACTCAAATGAAGTTACGATTCTATTAAATGCTTCATATGATTGCTTTTTTTTTTTTTTTTTGCTCATTTTCACAGATTTAAGAGCCAAGGCATACCCAGTCAGTAGAATTTCCTACTGGCTAGTGTATCTTCCCAATTGCTTTAACTCTCCTCTGAGCTCCCTGTGATACCCCTGCTCAGAAGGCAAGCATTGTCAACACTCCACAGTGCAGCGTGCCTGTGACTTGGCCTACTGGATGACGCATGACGTGTTTAGGCTGCTTTTCTGCCAGTGGAAACACTAAGCTTTACCCAGCTTCCTTTTGACTGTGGGCTTTGTCAGAACCTGTGGGAATTCACTTGTCCTGAGCTCCTCCACATTTGCTTTAAAACGCAAGTGAGTTCAAGAAACAATAGGGAAAACTGGAAGACATAAGTAACTGCTTTTAATTTGATTGAAAGCACAGCAATGGCAGCCGAGCAGCAAGGTTCTAGGCTACAGCAAGTGATGATTTGATCAAATGCAATAGCCACGGGCACAGGAATAAAGGAAAGAAGCTGCTTACCCTTGGACAACCCCAGCTACATAGGAATCTTCAGCAAGATACCCTTGCCTCCTTCAGATGAGGTCTGTCTCCACGTTCACTCAGGTACATTGCTTGCATGCACCTGAGCTCCTTTGGGTTGGCCCTGCCTTCCCACCATGTGCTCAGTCACTGGTTCAGGCTGTCACTTAGCACTTCTGCTACATTGCTGAAAACTCACTTTCTCAAGACAGGAAGCTAATAAAATCTAGTGGATCAAGCTATTTCTTTTGAAGCAGGGAACATTGATTACAGTAGACAAGAAGATGAAAAAATGTTCCCTGTTATAGATTGCACTGTCACTTAATTTACATGGAAAGAAGCAGGGGAAGATGAGGTCATGGTAGAAATGAAGCAAACCTGAAGGACTGTGAATATGCATAGTGAAATGGTGATGGGGCACCTGAAAGCTGGTGATAAGAAATAGTGAAGTGGAAAGAACAAAGTCCTGCACCTAGCACTGAATACGTGGGAGAGGTCTGGTTGGTCCTTCATCTCCTCTGGGGCTTCCCCTTATCAACAGTCTGAGAAACGCTCCAGGTCTCCCTCATCACAGAGAAATATGTGTGATATGGACAGAAAAAAAACCAACAGATTGCTGTCATGCAGTCTTCAGGCAGCCTCGGTCAGGGGCAAGTATAGCTGATGACCTCTGAACTGCACAAGCACATCATTTGATTCCCTTTATATTTCTTTCTCTTTTTCCCCCACAGTTAAAAAAAAAAACAACAAAAAAACAACAAAACACTTCTGTCTACTTTTTTTTCCCACTGGCCCTAGTTCTGGGGATTGTACACTTCTATCAGTTCTGGCCTTAGTCAGTGGCACTGGTAAGCTTGGAAATCTCTGTTCTCACTATCTTTTGATATCCCTCACCCAAGGGGATTTCCCGAAGCTCTTCTTTCACTGTATGTGATATCCAGAAGCTTCCCCTGTTGTTTTATTAGTTTAGCTGCAGGTCGGAGTTGTCCAACCACTTTTGCCCTACCACTGCTTGCAACTTTTGGCAATTTCTCATATTGCTATCATACTGTCATATTGCTGGAGCACATGATGTGAAGGAGATGGGCAAGGGAGCACCTAAACACTGCCCTCCACTATGGGAAGGAGAATTGTAGAGAAGATGTATCCCAGCTTGCCTGGTAGTTTCACAGCGAGATAAATACAGGCAATGTCATGAGTTGCACCAGAGGAAAAGCTGACTGGAGATAAGGAAAAAATTCTTCAGAAGTTAGTCAAGCATTGAAATGGGCTGCTCAGAGCAGTGATGGAGCCTCCTTCTGTGGAGATACTCAGCACTTGAAGGGTCCTGGCCCTAAGCAAACAGATTTAATCTTTAGGTGCCTTTTGCCGCCCTTTGTAGCTAGCCAGCTAGCTAGGCTAATAGTCTTCCTTCAGACTTGCAATAAGCAGACAGGCTTGTTCTCTGTAATTCAAATTTGAAAAGCAGTTTTACCTTGAGCAGTTTGATAACAGTCAGTTGTCATCTCCACAAGCATGTTGTTAAAGGAGGCCTCCATACGAACAGAGAACCATCGGCTTTTAATACCTCCTGTATCACAACCTTTTGTAGCTCCAGTCACCACCAGATAGATCACTGCCAATTTACAGTGGAGGTTTTCACTTAGCAAACACAAGAATAAATATCAAATCTCTTAATGTCCAAAACATCTCACAGTGTGAGTCTCGAGAGGCTGCACAACTTGTCACACATGACAAGAGGATCAGGCAGGTGAAGGCTTAGGTTCAGCTGAGCAGTGAGCAGGGAGAGATGGGCTCTGCAGTGGGTGGGAGAATTGATTTGGGAATGAATCACTTAAGGAGACAGTTGTGCAATTAAACTGATAAAATTGTCAGCAAAAAAAAAAGCAGAAACAGAGTGCAACTGCAACAATCAATCAGTAAGGTAGTGAATCAATTGTGTAGTTAATAAGATAGTTAATTATGCAGGACAGAGCAGACACAACATTGTACTTGGTCAGCTAGGCTCAGACAGATCTCCCCAGCATAATTTAAGTCACTGCATCTTTAATGTTGGCTAATTGTTGTTAATCCCAAACACGTGACCTCTGCTTTAAAGTTTTTCCTGTGGTTATCTTTAAAGACAGTAGCTGCTTCTAAACTGTTACGTTCTATTTATTTTCATTTCATTTCAGAAAGGCAATAATCAGCTTATGATCTCAGGGAAGTAGTGTTCTCTTCCATTTGAAAAAGCAATAATTAGCTAACAGCTAATTCTTATTTCTCTTATTTAGTATGCTATATTCTCTCATATTGTTCCTCATTAGAGAAAGTGTATGTTTTATTTTATGTTACTGTGGTATCTATCCGCCTTTCCATTGTCAACACAAATATCTAAGTGCTTCCCAGACTGAAATATAAAGACTTTTCCTCAAATTAACTTATATTCTAAATTACTCACTTTCACAACACTGTTGTAATTTTGTGTTTTTGAAACAGCCTTATTTTTTTCTCATGATTATACATCAACGGCAATTCAGTGTCCTTGCATCCTACGTAGTGATACAATAAAGTATAATGCAGGAAACAAAGAAATGCATGAATAAGTTGCCTTGTAGAAGATGGAGGTGGCAGATTTTCAGAAGGTATGTGAAGGTGGGAGCACACCCATGCAGATAACACTCTGTGACTGTTTGCACTATTTCTCAAGAGCATTTTCAGGGTACACACTGTAGAGTTACCCATAATTAAGCTCTTCTTGTTGAAATCCACAGAGGTCCTAGACCCAGGTGGGTCACTTATCCCATGAGCCAGGTCTCCAGACAGTGCAGTTCAGGTAGTTGCTCTCTTTTATGGTTGGCAGTTGTGGTGTGGTGCCCATTCACACCCAGTAAGCATTCAGTGTGAATTACATAAATAACCCGATTTGCAAGCTTCTGTGGGAGGATTAACCAGAGTCTGAAGTGTTGTAAAAGCATTGTTGTCCTCAAAGTAATAAATCTTAGGACTCACTTGATTTATGAATAGCAATTTCCAGCACTGTTCTTGAACTGGATTTCGTAGACATTCCTTAAGGATGAAGACCAGGAGGTTGAAGACAGGATGGCTTTTTTTGTGAAACACTGCTATTGGCATATAGTTAGTCCTGTTTTTGTGTATGTGAATTCACTCTACCTTGCAGGAGTTGTTTAAGTCCTCTGTAGTTTCCACAGACATTGGATGACATGTACACATACAGAGACACTTGGATTGCAATGGCTGTGTTCTAAGGAATGTTTATTTACTGGTGTATCTGAAATTGCGTTGACAGGTTTTACATTCACTGTGCTGGTCTGATGCTGCTCCACCCATGATATTTATTTGTCCTTTTCCCCACTAGTATCATAGACAAAGAACATAACCTTGTCACATATAGTTTTCTCTGACTTCTGATCTTTAATTAGAACTAAATATGTGATACCTTTGTGAAACTTAAGACACCTGTTAACATTTAGCAATTTGTTCATCACTTCTAGTTATCACATCACCTGTGGACAGAAATAATTTCAAGCAGCTCATCTGGTTTTGCTGAAGATTTCCCTTTGCCATTTTACATAGTCTGACATTGTTTTGACAGAAAGACCTCATGAGTAACTTTTTTGAGGGAAGTTGAGGTAGAAAAGGTGCAGTAAACCAAATATTCTCTGCTCTTCTAATTCTTGTTAACTCATCCAGCTCTTGTGTGAGAAGCCTCTTTACTTACAAAATGTCAAACGCTTTGAAAGTATTAAGTAGATCTTGCATAAAAATGCCCGTGACTGTACTTGAATCCTTCCAGTATTGCATGTGACAGGTCGGAGCCTGCCTAGAGCATGCTGTCAGATGCTTACACATGTGGAACGTGCAGGCTAAGTGTTTCATTTCTCCTTCCATGAGTGGATCTACATAAAGGGAAAGGTGTTATTGCTCAGAGCAGACAGAGTATTCATTTTTCTAGCTCAGGAAGTCAGTGTTTGGGGCTTGAAGTTTTATTGTGGCTAATTCACCCTAGTCATATTTTGAGCACTGAGAGACTTGTAAGATTTGCAAACAGCCAGTCAGCTCAATTTGTCAGGCATAGTAGAAATACTGTAAAGAGGATCTTGAAAAAGCCAACAAATATCTTGTGTGAAAAAAGTAAGGAGCATTACAGGCTTTATCTGGGCCATACACAATATCCTCTTCAGTCACTCTTGCTTTTCAGAAGCATATGAAAATATGAAAGAGCATAAAAGCACAGTGGCAGCTAAATCAGAACAAGGCTTATTGCAGTAGAATGCCAATCTATGAAGAACTACTTGGTAATATCAGCTTCCTGTTAATTCCATAACAATCAGCTAATGGCGAAATGTTGATTTATTCACTGATTTACTCTTAGCTAGATTGAAATAATGGAATAAAATGAGCCCATTTAGACTGGTTCTTAAATTGAATGCGCCTAATTGTGTTTGAAAGAATAGACTGTAATGCATTTGAGTATCCCAGTGACCCTGCTAATCTGTGCAATTAGTTAACTATTTTGGAAAGGAGACTACCTTCCATGTCGTTTTGTCTCAATACTAGAATGCATTTTTCATGTATTCTATTCACGATTCTGTACTAAAGTCATTGCCCGTGTAAAATCTTCCATTTTACTCCAATATTAGTAGCTGTCTTTGTAAGTCTGCAATAGAACAGTTCAAATACTTTATTATATTTTCATTTAATTATTGAAGTAGAATTCTGAATTTGCACATATTCATTCTGGGTCATGGAGTTCAACATGGAAGGGAATCCCAGATTACACATTCCATTAGAAGTTATCAAAAGGCCATCTGTCTTTCTTAGTGGGCTTCAATCTTTCAGGAGCCTGAGCCTGAGGGCATTTAGCCAGGGAAAGAGGAGAAAGAAAGTAAGAAAGAAAAACTCCTGCAGTAAAAATCTGAGCAGGTCACTTGCAAGTTTTGAATGCTTCCAGGGGGTAGAAGCTGCCTAAATAAAATGTATGCCAGTGAAAGGGAAAGGTGTGGGCACATAAACAAAATTGTTGGAAGTAGCTTTGTTCCATGAAGGTTTAAGTGAATGCAATTTTCTTCATCTGATAAGGTGAAGGTTAAAGAGCATCTGAATGGTCAGATTCTATGAATTAACAGCATGTAAGTTGCTGGCTGGTATCTCCTGTGACACAGCACTTGTCCGGTTTAGGTCACGGGCTTCCAGGATGATGGCTAAAGGTCACGCCCAATCTCTACTTTCCTAAAATGTTCATTTCTCTTTGGAATTAATTCCCAAGCAGCTTGAACTGTCCTTATTCTTTTTTAAGGAATTGATTCACAGTATGCATAGAATTTCTTAATACAGTCCCAGGAGTAATTGCTGGTGTACAACATAACCTACATCTGTATTTTTTCAACATCAGAGAACCTCAACCTGACCATAAATCTCAACAAATTCTTGTAAAAACCTTTCAGCAAATACATCCTGAAAGTAAGAACTTATGTCATTGGCTACCATTAGAAATACATTTGGTACACTTGAGAAAATATTGACTGCCAAAGTATACTGAAAAGCCATAAAGAGAATATTATCCAAGAGACATTTTCTAAATACAAATACAAAGATTTTTATATTTGAGACACAGAGCATTTGGGAAATCCTAAATCTGTTTCTAGGAAAATTTCCAAGACATATTGGATCCAAAGTACTGCTGATGTTGATGTCTTAAAGCGGGTGCAACCAATATGCAAAATCTCAGTTTCTGCAGCAAGTTCTTACAGAGATGATTATAAACTTGCAAGATTTTTTTGCTCCACTCTTATTACTCTTTTTTTAGAGTATTTCTTAAATACCCTTCTATTTTTAGATAATTACCTTTAAAGAGGTGTTTCAGCATTGACTTGGTGACATTCTGGCTACTGAAGCTCCTAGCTATACTACTGGCTATAGGAATAAGGCAAATGAAGATGACAGGGCTAGTGCTGGGTATCTGAGTGCTGCTGCCAGTCAGCTGTTCACCTCCTTGCCTTCATTTCTAGATGACCATATTCCTAGGCAGGCACCATTTTAAATAAGATATGTGTTAAACTTTTCTGTATGTATCTACATCAGTGCCAATTTTTGCATACAGCTGGACATTACCATATTGATAGTGTGTGCAGCTGCAAAAGAGATTAATTGAGAGTGTGAGTCTGTGCATCCCAACAGCCTGAAGCTGTGAGGAGTTTAGTCACCAGTCCTATCTATCTGGTTGTTCCTGAAGCTAAAAGCAGCAAATCACCCGAGAGCTTTCTCTGTGAGGATGTTATTGGAAATAGTGCTGAATGCCTTACAGAAATTTAGGTAGATAATACTCACTGCTCTTCCCTCATCTACCAAGCCAGGTCATTTCATGGTAGAAGGTTATCAAGTTAGTCAAACATTATTTGTCTTTGTGAATTTATGCTGACAACTTCATCACCTTCTTGTATTTGAGTAGCCTAGAAATATTTTCCAGAATTACTTGTTCCTTTGCCTTACAGGGATGAAGATGAAGTGCAGCAGACTGTAGTTCCCTGGATTCTTCTTTTCACCTTTTCTGAAGACAGTAAGGATAACAACAAAGGGAAAGAAAATATGTCTATAAGATAGATGGTTTCAGGTTCCTGGGGTCTGATTAAGTTCACTGTCATGTATTTAGAAACGTCTAACAGTTTGGGGCCTGCTGGTACTATAGCTGAGAACTCTGGAAAATGTAGGAGTCTGTTGATAACTAGGAAAAGGGAACTGCCGTAATTAATTTTCAAGGAGAATATATAGAGTCAGTCAGCTTAACTTAGATTCCTAAAAACTACTGGAAGAAATTATAAAGCTATTGTTGAACAACTGAAAGGTAAAACGAAAGGAAAATTGTCAAGAACAACTCATGTGGAACCAATCTAATCTTTTTGGATGAGGTTGGCTGACAGGAGAAAATCGGTGCCTGTCATCTGCTGACTTCTGTAGAGTTATTACACTTGACATCCTCATATGGAAGCTAGATAACTCAGTTCTGGAAAAAAAATCTAGCAGAGAACTGTGTAGAAATGCACTGCTTTAAGAACAGATGCAAGTAGCTTGCTATAAAAATAGGTAATCACGATCAGTTGAAGTACCTTCTCTACAAAAATCTAGGACAATGTTCTAACCTCCTCTCAGTTGCAGAATTTCTTTTCCTGTCTAAACTAACATCTCAGGCTTTTTCCTTCACTTTAGCTATTTGATCAAGGTCAAGACATCCAGAAAGGACACTTACATGCCTCAAAACTGGGGAAAATGCAACTAAGTTGCTTGCAGTTCAGGCTCTTACCGTGGACATCAATTCTGTTTTAACCACTTTTTAGATCTTTCTGAGTAAAATGTCTGCACTCTACTCATTCTGTTTCTCTTCTTTCTTAAAATGTTGGCCATGCACTTATAAGAGTAAGTGCACATCTTGCTTTTTGAATCACCACCTCTCTTTTGCAAATACAAGTGTCTTGTCCTCAGAATCACAGGATGGTTGAGGTTGGAAGGCACCTCTGGAGGCCAGCTGGTCTACCTGCTCTGCTCAAGCATAACATCATAGAATCATAGAATCACCAAAGTTGGGAAAGACCTCCAAGATCATCCATTCCAAACATCCACTTACCACCAGTATTTCCCCACAGAATCATGTACCTCAGTACGACATCTAAATGTTTCTTGAACACATTCAAGGACACCACCTCCCTGGGCAGCCCGTTTCAGCACCTAAATACTCTTTCAGAAAAGAAATTTTTCCTAACATCCAACCTGAATATCCCCTGGGGCAACTTGAGGCCATTCCCTCTAGTCCTATTTCTAGGGAGAAGAGGCTGACCTTCACCTTGCCACAACCTCCCTTTAGGCAGTTGTAGAGAGCTGTAAGGTCAGCCCTGCGTCTCCTCTTTTCCAGACTAAAACCGTAGTTTCCTCAGCTGCTCCTCATAAGACTTATGCCCCAGTCCTCTCACCAGTACTGTTGCCCTTCTTTTAACATGCTCCAGGGCCTTCATGTCTTTCTTGTACTGAGGGGCCCAAAACTGAACACAGAACAAGAGATACTGCCTCACCAGTGTTGAGTACAGAGGGATGATCACTTCCCTGCTCCTGTTGGCAACACTATCTCTGATATGCCTCTCAGGATGCCATTGACCTTCTTGGCCACCTGGACACACTACTGGCTCATGTTCAGCTGAGTGTTGACCAATGTTCCCATGTTCATTTCCTCTACACAGTCTTCCAACCACTCTGCCCCAAGCCTGTAGTGTTGCCTGGTGTTGGGGTCAAAGTGCAGGACTGGTCACTTGGCCTTGTTGAACTTGATCCCATTGGCATCAGCCCAGCTATCCAGCCTGTCTAGGTCCCCCTGTAGGGCCTTACTGCCTGAAAGCAGACCGACATTTCCAGTCAATTTGGTGTGATCTGCAAACTTACTGAGGGTGCATTCAGTGCCCCGATCCAGGCCATCAGTAAAGATACTGAACAGGGCAGGCTCCAGACTGATGCCTGGGGAACACCACTTGTGATTGTCTACCAGCAGGATTGTACTCCCTTCACCACCACTCTCTGAGCCTGGCCCTCCAGCCAGTTCTTTATCCAGCAAAGCGTGCACCTGTCCAATTCACAGGCTGCCAGCTTCTCAGGAAAATACTGATGTTTTGATGCTGTCAGACTCTGTTTCTCCATTGGCTTTCTGTTTTCATTGTGTCACATAATGAAGAAAGTCTCATTTTTTAAGTCCCTTCATGATATATCCTCACTTTATATATACTTTGTTCACTGACCACCCATTGGCCTCCCTCAAGTTAGGGAAGACTCCCTGCAGATATATGCTGAGTAAATGGGACTTGTTCATGGAAAAGGAAGAGAAAATTAGGCAGTGTTGACTGTTGACAAAAGATGGGAATGCTTCTGTGGAATAAGAATGGGTGGCTCTGAGGGGCCCAAGTGGAAAGGAGAGTAGGATCTCAGCTGAAAGCATGATTTGAGCTTTAGGGTTACCGTGTCATAGCTTTCCAGTATGCTGACATCTACCCTCTCTGAGTGCTCCGTCCTGCCACTGTCAAAAATATTTATAGTGAGCTTGCTTATGTGATGAAACCACTGCCTGTCAGGCACATCAATATGCACTGCACTGAAAGACAGATATGAGCTAAATTTTTTGGACAAAAGTCTTGAGATTTCATAGGGACATAGATAAATATATCTCGTCACAAGGCCTGTTTGAGCCAAGGGTGAGATGATGGAAAGGATTATGATTTTAATATGGAAAGGTAAGGACTGGGAATAATAGTGGTACTGCGTGTTGTGATATTTTTCCATTACATAAAGAGGTCTCTTTTGAATAATATATAGCCATGGGAAGACTTATACCAGAAAATGTACACTGGGCACCAGTTGCCAAGGGCCTGGGGTCTGTCCTGCCTTAGCAGCTACTGCAAGATAATGCTCCAAACCTTCCCCTTTGTCTAAGCCCATATCCTAGGTTTAGGCATGGCTGACTTGTCTCATTTTCTCCACAGGAAACCTTCTTATGAGGAAGATATCCTTCCCCTGGGGTCAGCTTTTCAGGGATACATGAGACCCTCCACGGCATCTGCCTCCAAGGAGGTCCCTAATATCCCACAACATGACACTCCCACCACTCTCTCAGCTGCCCGGTGTGTGCAGTCCAGGACAGCATATGATGATTTTGTCCGTGGGATTTTATCTGCCTGAAAATGAGCCTGGAGACACTTTCTAAGGACACACCTCCTTCAAGATCTCTCCTTGCTGAGCCCTATCTCAATGTCCTCATTCCTTCAGCCTTTGCAACTCAGCCCTGTCTGACCCTTCCTCAACAAATAGCTTTTGAATCATATGTTTAGAAATACCATGGCTCCTCTTTTTGTCTCCTTTGAGATATAGCTCCCTGGAATGTGATTTCTGGCCCTCCAGAGCTTTTCTGTTCCTCAGGCCTCAGGAGGATTAGCACTGTGTCCACTCAGTGAGGAGATGGGAAAAACACAGAAAGGTCTTGTAGAGCATAACCTGATATCAGGAGTAAAACTTCTGTAGAGTTTGAGTGCAAGCTGCATGGTGAGAGTATTTATTCCTCTAGGAATTGTTTTCCAAAGAGCAGCTTTCTGTATTGAAGGCAGAACTGACCCCTGTGTTTTTCCTACCTTAACTTATCATTGCCATAGCCCAGAACTGGGTAAAACCAGTGTATATGACTTCATACACTGGCCAGCAATGTTCAGTTCCCTGGTGCTTGCTGAGATAGCCCCCTTTAGTTTAATAATAAATTGCAGTGTTTATTGGAGCAAGACGTGGCTGGCTGCTGGTAATGTCATATCTAGTTTGTACAAATCTGCCAAAGAAGCGTGGAAGCTGCTAGGAGCTCTCCTCATGTAAATTCATTGTCTGCACTTCCACAGCTGCATGCCAGATAGGAAAGTTTTGTTCTAAAGAAGAGTAGATGACAGAGACTTACATCTGGTAGCCCAGGGATGAGAGAAGAGGCATTCAAATAGTTGATTTCCTGTAAAAGCTTGATTGTCCTTCCACTGATCTTTTGTATTTCTTTTTTTTTTCTTGTTTTCACTTGAATTCCCATGTGGTCTGGTTTTTGTTTGTTTGATTGTTTCCCAAGAGGGATTCCTGTCCTGCTCCTGAGAGGACACCAGAGAAGCATACTGCACTGCTGAAAGAATGTTAAACTTATGGAGAGGGGTGACAGTTACATATGTTGTATGTCGCTGGAGATGTATAGACTGCGTATGGAACTGCTCTTCTGCTCCTCCCATGCCTCACAGTCCTTCTCGACCTTACCTGTCCTTACACAGCAGTCTGTTCTTTGCTGCTCCTACAGACTGTAGGATTCCTCAGGGATTAGGAGAAATGTATTGGTTTCTTTTTTTCAGAACAAACATCTCTGAAATGCTTTCTGCAGATCATCACTGCCTATCTAGTGTCAATTAATTATTAATCTGTTTAGAGTGGTAGGTATGTGTGAGTAACATATTTAAGTATGGGAGTTTGGACAGGCTAAATTTTTAAGAAGATCACAGAGTCTTAGAATCATTTGAGTTGGAAGAGACCCTTACAGGCCATCTAGCCCAACCCCGTGCAATGAACAGGGACACCTACAGCTAGATCAGGTTGCTCAGAGCCTCATCCAGTCTGACCTTGAAAGTCTACAGGAACGAGGCATCCACCATTTCTCTGGGCAACTTTTCCAGTGCTTATAGTAAAAGATAAAAAAAAAAATCAACACAGACCACATGCCTGGCATCCCCCCAAACCTTTACCCTCACTGCTCCTTTGGGCTTGTGGAGTGGGGCATTGTTGAGACCCCAGTGTTGGCTGGGTCATCCCGATGGGTACTGTACCACGGGCAGAGCTGCACTATCAGGGTCACCAACAGCCTCTCTGTATTGTGTAAAAATTAAAAGGCTCTGAGAAAAAGACATCAGCCTTATCTGAGGAATTTTGCACAGAGACTTACATCTGGTAGCCCAGGGATGAGAGAAGAGGTATTCAAATAGTTGATTTCCTGTAAAAGTTTGGTGAAAGTACAAAGTACAATTTGCAGCGGTTTTAGTTTACATCACCTTCCCATGTCCAGCTCCCCGACTTTGCCTCCCCTGTTTTGGCAGGGGAAAGAGAGGTGACACAAAGGAAGGTTTTAGGCAGCTGAAACTTCCGCCCTTCAGTTATTTGAGTGGCTTCCAGGGGTGATTATTTCAACCTGGACCCTGGAGCATCAACTGCCAAGTGGAAACCCTTTTTCTTAGGCGCTTAATTGAATTGAAAATTAAAAAAGGACCAGCTCTGGCACTTGACTGGAGTTCTATTGCCAATGTACAAAAAGGAAACAGATAGCTGCTTAAGGACAAATAGGTTTCTCATCTCTTTGATACTTCTTGAAGCCATGTCACCAGATGGGGGAAGTGGCAGTGCTGTATGGTTGAGGAATCACAAGCACTCAATGTAGATCAAGATATGGTCAGGATGGTCTCCGGATCTAGCACTAGGATGCCTTGTTCTAGCATACCACAGCAACCTACAAGCTTGCCAGAGAATGAAATATCGGAGTTGAGGGTAGGGGAAATCACATTTCCATGACACCAAAGCAGTCCAGAAGGAGAGAGTGCCTGGGAACAGTGTGTTACAGAGAGCTCACGTCCGTGAGGAAGCTGTGCTAATGATTTCCCAGTGGGTGGAAATATAGAGGAAGTCTTATCTCCAGCCTCCTCAGAGATAGTCAGTGGGAAACCACCGTCTCCAAAGCTAATTTTTCTGACTGACTAATAGGAGTGCAGAAAACACAGATATGGTATGCAGTGTGTGTCAAAGTTAGAAGATTTTTTGCCAAGCCTGAATCATACTTTCATTCAGTATAGATGAAAACCTTATAGGGAGTCTAGGGATAATGACAAAAATAATAGCAAGAGAAATAAAAGATGCAATCCAAGGAGTAACCCAACTGTCTGAAATCCTACAATATTTTATTTTCTTCAGGAAGATGTGTTGTACTATGGCAGGCAGAGAGGGATGCATCTTCGGTTAAAGTAAGTCAGCATGGCTTTTCTAAAGCCAGAGAAACGGTATTGATTTACATTGCTTCATAGTCTCTGCTTGAAAATTCATCATTATAATAAAAATTATGAAACTGCAGGTTTGTCACTGAAGGAGCTCCTGTAGGGATGACAGAAAAGAATCATCCTTCCTGTTTGAACAAAAAGATGACTCAAATGGGAAGCTGTCTTGTAGCAGCCTTCCTTCAGGATATGATGCCACACCATTAAGAGAAACAGTAGTATTGGCAACAATCCCAAAAACAGCTGAGAAGACAAAAAAACAGGAATGTCTGGCAGCTGGCAACGTTGAACAGGAAGGAATATGAAAAAAAGGGTGCTTGTAAACAGGACACACACATGAGTGTTTCACTGGCTGCATCATGGATGGATGCCTTCCACAGGGCTAACAAAGGCAGACACGTGGTCTTCACAGAGCCTAAATGAGCAGCATGGTGAAACCCGTGACTTGTCTGGAGAAGGAGATGAAAGGATAAAGAATTTTTCCAAGGTCTGTTCCCAGGCTGTAAGAGGCAGGTTGGTTGGAGGTTTGGGCTTTGTGTGGATGGAGGCTGACCTCTGTCTGCAGCTTGTTTTTGCAGGTAGCATACCTCCAAAGGACGGAGTCTGGGAATGACGTGTGCCTGGTCCCAGTAGGGGCATGCCATGCTCCGGAGCTCTGCAAATTGTCAGAAATCTAGTACACGTGGCCCACCCAATATGTGTCCTGTTTCTGTTAATAGTCCCTTTCTTTTCACAAGCTGGGCTCAGTGCTTCCTTTATCTCATTGTCTGAATGGGGGCTTCATACACTGTCATCTTTATCCATTTACTCTCTGCCACAGGAGGCTACTTCATACTTGAGCACAATTGTATGCCACAGAGGTACAAAAAAATTCATATAGCCCACCCAGGGCTTACCTTTTCTGCGGTGAACACAATCTAAAACCAGTAAGTTCATGATCAACATTATTCGTTATTCAAAAGATCTCCCAAGCCACTTCCATCAGCTATACAATGCTGGGGGAGGAGAACCCGCTCTTGTCTCCTGAGACATATAGCAGATGGCTCATATTTTATGAATGGGTGAGACTCCACATGCACTTTTGTGTGTACACACATCAACATGTGTGCACTTAAGCTGAGCAGGTCTTCGACCAGTATATGTGGGTTGCTCTGAAAATAATGCCTCCTATTTGTTTCCATGCAAACAACAACAGATATGAAGAGCACAATAACACTGATAGAGCAAATTTTCAGCTGAAATGAACCACCTGTCACCCCATTGTGCTGATATCCACTGTTTGGTCTCCATAAATATTCAGCAAGTGTTGATGAATGTCAGTGGATGCCATTTTTTCTGCATGGAGGAATTCAGTGATGCACCTTTGCTTCCTCTACACTTCCATGTCAGACTCCATTCTGTCAGACTGCCCCTCTGCTGCCATCTATCACAAGGTGACAAAATGGAATGGAATATTGGTGAGAAGGTTCAACCTCTACTGCCAAACCACCAACATCCACCTCTGACATCATGGGCCAACACAATAAAATAGGAGGCATTACTTTTGGAGCAGCCCTTATACAACTGCTCCATTTGCATTTTGATTGGGAATTTGCTTGCTTTGCTTTGCTGTGAGGCCCAGTTTCCCAGCTTTCACTAAGCACTAGGAATGTGAGAGTTTTCTAGAGTGTACAGAGAGGTAAATTAGCCCACTCCAAAGAAGTACGCTTTAATGTGTCCAGAATGATTGAAGTAGCTAAGGTTGCACAGGTGTTTTGAGACAGCGCTGGGCTTTGCAGCCAACCCATATAGGATTTTCCCTGCAACTAAGAAATATCTGGCAGTGAGTTACTGTCACAGGCTGTCCAGAGAAGCTGTGAATGCCTCGTCCCTGGAGGTGCTCAAGGCCAGGTCGGATGGGGTCCTGGGCGGCCTGAGCTGGTGCGTGGCAATCTTGCCCATGGCAGCAGCTTGGAACTAGATGATCTTTGAGATCTCTTCCAATCTGAGCCATTCTACAATCCTATGATCATCAGCTCTGTCAGCTAACTACCAGGCTTCACTGAACACATGCTTTGGCTTAATTGCTGTTGGTGCAACACCAGCTTCACTAAAATCTGAAATACAGTGATTTCAGAGAGTTGTGCATCCCTAGAGGTAGAATTCTCCCTCGTCATTTACTAAACAAACATGCATTCGGAGTACTTGCACACAGTTTTTGGAACAGCACTGTTATAATGTGTTATATATTCAAGCCTGAAGATGAAACTGGAATCCTTGGAGAGCCTGCGAGTGACTCAGCCTGTGCACAGGCTTTGTCAAGCTGTCCTGAGGATGTGACAGTACTTATACCGATATGGGTGTGATGACAGTGAGCAATGTCCTGCAGACCTTACACAGACAACATGCCTCTTTTGCCAGAGGAGGTCTGCAAGAGATATAATGATAGCCCTAGCATGCAGCTCTGCAGCTAGCTGGCATAAGCCCAAAACAAATCCATAGACGCTTCCTTTACAACCCCTTGTATCAAATCAAGTCTGTGGGTAGAAGAGAGCGATGGGGTGAGACTGAGATCTGAAAGATGTGACCGTGGCTGCCCCAGAAGTTGCTTTGGACTCTCTGGGCCCTGAGGCTTTTCCCATGTGGCAAGGCAGAGCTTGGCTTGTGGCTGAAAGTGCCTCTGGGACTGTCACTCTGCAGCACTGCTTGTGGCCAGCCCCTTTGGAGCCTCAGCCTGGCGGCAAATCACATCTTACCCCAGTTTTCCCAGTTTGCAACATCTTACCTTTCCATGGAAACGTCTGGAACAGCTTTCCTCCCCACCCAGCCTACTTGTTGGTTCTGCTCTTTTCTTTAGGATTTATATCAGGAGCTTCCCAGCAAGACTGCAGGAAACTCCCAACCAAAATGAGTTCATTTAAGGGATTTCTTACCCACAGACCTCAAAGCCACATTTTGGGCATTCACTTACACAGCAGTCTGGCCATGGCCACATTTCCAAACTGAAAGGCTTCACCGTCAGTAATTAGGGTTCATACACCATCTGGTAAACCTGCCTCTGCACTATTCCTCACCCCACAGTGTGTGTGTGTGTGCACATGCGTATTTATGCAGTCAAAAGGTACAAAGGTACCAGTGTTTATTATCCAGGAAAGTGGTGCTTGGACACATTACCTCTTTCTCTGTTTTAAATTCTGATAGTTGCTTTCTCATTTGTTATTAGAGGCCACGGACTGATCCGTGCAGTGTGACCAAGGCCCTTGCCACCCACACCTCCAGATGGACAGCATACCTCCTGCCTTGTGTTTCTGTAATTTAGCTTCCTCTACCCCTCTTTAATTTATCCCCCTGTAAGGGGCTTGGGTAGCTCTGTCAGGAGCTAACCCCTGGCACAGCTCTCCGGGTCACTGAAATACACAGGCTTTCCCATCACCCCAGATGCTCTCTCCAGGGAAGTGTCATCCTATATGTTTATGTATATATAGTACGCATTTATAAAACTTGGGAACTCTGGGAAGGCAGTGGACTCCATGACCTTACAGGAACAGAACTCGTGTTGCAACTGGGAACTTCCCGCGAAGGATCGCCGCAAGATTTGTCCCATGTGGATTACATGCTATGATTACATACATTAAAGTGTTTGGAGTTTTAAATACACTCCAGATGCTTTTTTCCTCCTGCCCTTTCCTCCCACTTAGCTTGGCTTTTCTCCAGTTCATTGATTCTCACAGTTTATATTCAGAGATGCAGTATTTTGCTTACTTGTCAGATCAGCCTCTGACAGCACAGCCGGACTGGCAGTGGGGAAATGCGGCATCAGACTCTGGGAAGCTGCGGTGCAATGGAGCGGGGTGAGCAGCTTGAGCGTGAGTGCTCAGCTGAACTCATCACTGACAGCTACTGGGCTTGGTGGGCAGCAGGAGCTCTCCCAACAGCCATTAAGTACAGGCTCTGGCCAGCATAGACTAGCACTGACAAATGAAATCTATTGTTCCTTCCATTCTGATTTTGACTTCCATTTCTCTCTCTCTATCTCTCTCTCTCTCTCTTTTTTTCTTTGTATTTTTTTCATGTTTCCTAAATAATGAGAATTTTAGGCTGCTCCTGGTCCCAGGCCACCTGCTTGATCAGCCTCTGACTTCTCATTTTTGACTGGTGAGTGGTAGGCAAGCACCCCAAAGACATCCCCTCGTTCTTTGCCTTTTGCCTCTGCACTGTAGCTCCTTGAGCAGTGTGGTCTCATTATGTAGCAAAGAGGCCACAAAGAAAGACTGTTCTCTGTGCATCCATCCTGTGTATGACATGTAAACAGGAATGCGAGAAACAAACACTCCTGGGGTGTGACCTGAAGAGGGCAATAATTAAAAACAGCCTTGGAGACAGAACAAACTCTAATCCCCTCAGGACTGTAAGTTGCAGCTTTGTTTTCCTCCCGTGGAAGGCATTATCTTTTAGGGCCAGTGAAATGCCAGACAAATTTTGGGATCTCTTGACTCCATTCAGCTTTGGGATCTAAAAACTCGGGAGCAATCTTTTGGGATCTGCCTCACACGTGCAGCAGAGGAAAGCAGACATACACCAAAATATTCCGGGAAGTGGGGAGGGTGATACTGATGTGAGGAAGGGGAAGCTGACAGGCAGATCTCACAGTGACTGCAAATAATCCACTACAGACTCCACCTGTTTGATCTGATCCATTCAACTCTTGCCCACCTTGTTGCACCTTGCTGTGTCTCTCCTGCTCTTTTACCAGCTAGCAGCAACCACTTCTCCCAGCTGTGCTGCAACATTGGCTTTTCAAATTGATTCCCAACAACTCTGTAAGCAGAGGTCTGTTTATTGCCGCGCGAATTCACTGGTGAGATCAACACTCAAGATCTGCTCAGTATCTCATGCTGGATCTCTCAAGAAATTCCTTGCACAGATCTCACCCCAGGACAACTGCATGTTCCCAACATCCATGTGTCCATACGTTCCCAAGAACCACTTCTGACATTTAGTGACCTGCATTTACTAATGGTCTTCTTTGTTTTCTGATGTCAAATTTATTTATTTATTTATTAGTTTGCAAGAACAGCTTTAATTGTTTATGGGCCAGATGAAGTGTCACAACTCCACGGAAAACAGCGAACTCACTGGCACTGTAGGCCAAAGTAAATACAATGTGCAGTGAATAGGACAAAGGACAATTCAGAACCGTAGGCCTGGTCTTCTTCTGTCATGGGCCCCATGTTTTGCTTCTCTGCTTTAGCCCCACTTAGTTTCTGCTCTCTTTCTGAGTTCTTTGCTCATGCACAGAGCACATCCCAGCCTTCAGAGCAAACCATGGCATTAACAACTGCACTTATAACAAACTCTTTATTCTGTTTACCTTCACAACAGTCTGTCTTTCAGCTCACTTTCATCTTTACTCATGTTTCCAACTGTATGTGGTAGTACAGATGATATCTCATTGATGACTAATGCAGTGACATTAATACTTCTCCATTTCTGCTACATATACCAATGTTTAAGGAATGCATTGGCATTTTTTACAGCTTCATCAAACTGGTTACTTAGCACAATCAAGATGATAACAAATACCACTGAGTCCTTTTCTTCCTTTGTCCTTTTTACATACCACTATTAGCAGAAATCTTGCAGTGTGTCTGGATGCCCATTACTCCTCTCTTTCATGATTTTTCATGTCATTCCATTTCTATTATGGGAGTCTGCAAAAGCAGTCTTTTTTTCTTTGTTGTATTTCAAACTTTGCACCTAAGTATCTTTAGCATATTGATTTTGCATTAGATTCATTAGTGAAAACATGAATTAAGATTAATCTTGAGACTGAACCTTGAACTCCTCTGTTCACGACCTCTCTTCCTCCAGGAGTTGCCTCTTCTGTTTATGTGCTCTCTTCTGCCTCACATCTCTTATCCCAGTGTCGATCTTTAATGATGGTTCCCAATGCAGCACAATATCATAGGTCTTATAGAGCAACAGATACATCTCCTTTGTCTGAAAAATCAATCCTATTAAGGGAAGATATCAGGTATACACTTTTGGTAAATCTTTTTAAATCTTCTAAATCTTTTTTTTTTCATTCTTCTCCACATCTTTCATTGTCCTTACCTTTAAAGTCTATTCCAAGACCTTATACCCCATTGAGACTGCAACAACAATCCACCAGAATCACTGAGATCACAGCACAGACCCTGCATAGCACTGTTTTCCTATTTTCTCAGAAAATGGGACACATGCTCTACTCAAATAGCACCACCTCTGAATGTGAAGATGTCCTGAACACCCCTGCTGCAGATCCTGTACTTGTACACCCCATTTGTCCTTTTGACTTGAGCATCCTTAGTTCTCTGCATGTTTTTTTGTCTTGTCCTTGTTGCAACAACACTCAGTTTCATTGGTGGTACTCCCTTGACCTCTTTGGTTTGCATCAGCTTTCTTTTTGAAGGCACATTCAAAACATCCACTGAGTTACACATGCTGCCACCAGTCTCTTGCTCACGCCCTCTCCTTCAGCTGAGCAGTTACGATCTGGATCTCCCTGATAAGCTCACTTTGCCTGTGGGACTTGGATTCCTACATGTCCATCCCACATTACTGGAGAGGTTGCTAAAACTTGATGCTTTTTTTCCATATTTTGGGTATCGTCATAATCTTCCATTGAGTCATGCATGGTCTGTGGTTCTGATAGAAATACCTCAGCCCACAGATAAAGATTTAAACCCCAGGCATGAATCTTAATGCTTCACCTCTTCTCAGACAAGCAGTGTGCCTTTCCCCAAGTTTGATATTTGACATTGTTCTTTGCTCTATGAGAGAAGCTGACCTGCAAAGCCTTGCCCTCCAGATTGCAGGTGGCTGTCAGGTGGCATGGGCATCTTCAGACACCTCAAGTTAAGTGGTTCCTGCATCCCAGAGTAAGGAAGGGAGATAGCATAATACAGCCAGATGAAATTTCAAATGAAATGCACAGGTCTTTTCAGCAATTGGTAATGATTAAGACCCAGAACTCACCTGAATTACCTCAACACAGGATTCTAGTGGTATTTCATGTGGCCATGGTGTCTCGTGTAGCCCCCAGCTGCTGGTCAAGGAATAAATAGTACTGAACTATTATAGATGTTGCACAATTCAAAGCTAAAAACAACAGGAGAAAGGAATAAACACCATGAAAGTGTACAGATATTAACATTTATAGCATCTCTCTCTGTTATCAAGTGAAGTGAATGTTAGACCTTTCTTCTACCCAGTCTTTCTTCCTTTTTTAAGCCCACAGATGATTATTCCTGCAGCCGGTCAGGTCTCTCACATTTCTTAGGATATCTCTGGGAATATGAATGTTTTTTGATGCTTCCATACAGTCATACAAAAATATGCTTGTGTGCTTGCTTCTCTGACCATGAAGTAACTGTCCATGACACCACACATCTGATCATCGAGACGCTTAGAGTCACTATTCATATGCATTTATATCTCCCATCCATACAGCATCAGGGGATGATGAAATAATGTTAAGTCCTGAAACATGGCTAGTAGAGCAGAATCATTTTTTTCTTATTTTCCACAATCTATAATACTTTTTCTTTTCTTTAATTGTTTTTATCCTAGATTTTTACATGGGTTTGTTCATAGGTTCATAGGTTCATAAGGTTGGAAAGGACCTACAAGATCATCTAGTCCAACCATCCTCCTATCACTATCCCTACCCAACTACTAAATCAAATCCCTTAGCACCTCATCTAAACGCTTCTTGAACAGCAGCAGGGATGGTGCCTCAACCACCTCCCTAGGCAGGCCATTCCAGTGCCTGACCACTCTTTCAGAGAAAAAATGTTTCCTCAGGCCTAATCTAAATCTTCCTCGGCGCAACTTCTGGCCATTGTGAATCACTCTCTTCAGCAACATCAGGACAATGGATGTCCATAGAAGTAAGATACTCCTGACTGACAGGTTTTGACAAACATATATTCTTCAGAACAAGTATTAAGCTGGCTGGAGCACAGACCAGAGTGATTGCTCCATACCTGAAACCAGTCTGTTCTGGACCTCTGCACTACATACAAAAGATTTGGTTGCTAGAAATGCAAAGGGCCTTCCCTCTACCATCTGTGAAAACTGTAAAGTGCTAACTCTGCCCTCAGAGCACTTATTACATCAATTAAAGATTATTACAGCATGAGGACAGATCTGAAGGAATAGTAGGCCTATCTGGTTACTAAACAGGGGTATAATTACAGTGTTCTTGCATTTTATCCAGAAAATTGCAAGATTTCCTTTCAGATGACAAGCACCTTTTTGCTCCAGAGGTAAATGTATATTGAAGTCAGTGATGAAGAGAAACAGAAAATATCAAGGTAACCTTTGTACATAGATGTCATACTTTATACTGTGGTAATTAATATTTGCTCCAGCTGCCAACCTCTCTTTCCCTGTATCCTCATGCTATCACAGCTACAAGAATATCTCAGAAAAAAAAATCACCAGACAGTGACTACGACTACACATTTTTGAGGGTATCCTTTATTTATATTTTCTAGATGTGAGAAAGAAGAGTGTTTTCTTCTGCTTCAGTTTTAGAGAAAATGTACAACAACCCAGACTCCGTACAAGAATTCTGATTTCCTTTTGCTGTATTTTACAAACTGACTAAATCTTCGTAACAGCATTTTGGTATCTTTTCAAGTTGAAAACCATTCTACTTCTGATTAATTCATACTGCCATGTGAGTCCTAAAGCTATGCAGATAAGCTGAATGCACCACACTACAGTATCTGTGTTGTAAACCTAAGGGTATTCATGGGCTTTTCAAGTGAATGCACATTCATACGTGAAGTGGGCAACACACAGTGAATGAGCTACATTATGTGAATGTTCACAACAGCTGAAAAATGAACTATGTCATGGGTTTCAGCTTCATAGAGTGAACAGCTGAATCTGGTGGTGACACTGGAAGATTGTTAGTGAGTTTGATTCAGTGGCCTGACAATGCCCTCTTCTCTGCGAATCCTTCACACCTGTAGGCGCACAGCACCAACAAAGGTCTGATTCTGGCAGCTGGCAAAACCCAAACTGTCAGCATGCTGAAGTGAGTGCAGCAGTTTTTCTGATGTCGATGTTATTTGCAACACTTGTTATATACTGAAGAACTGCATTAGAGTGATGCATTCTTTGAAAGATCCATACCAAGATTTGTGTCAGAAAAATATTCATATTGAGTTCAACAACCTCTCAGGAAAATTACAGAAAATGTACCAATCCTACACTGTAACACTGCAGACTGAGCCAGACAGAATGGTAACTGCTTTTCCCCTTAGGATTCTTTGTACTAAATTCATTGCAAAATAAATAAAAGCAAGCCACTAAATAAATACTACAGATTTCTCAGGAAATATAAAGTGACATTCTAAAGTGAAAACACAGGAAATCTCTGTGGATTTGGATGATAGATTTTCTAATTGATGTACCCCCAAATAAACATTAAAACCAAAACCACAAATGATATTCTCCTTGCAGCTTGAGATCTAGAGCTGCCTGAATATCAGAGCAGTCTATACCCTGGTTGTTTATGAAAAGCATAGTGGTTGTCACTGAACTAAAGGAAAGAGGGATGTAACTGCCTACCTGAAAGCAAGAGGCTTGCTGCTAGCTAACCAGCTTCTGCCACGATCCCTAGTATAGCTGTAAATCAGAGTTTCAAAATGGAAGGGAAATAAATCTTTCCACACTGAAGAAAAACCAAGCTGAGTTTGTATTGCTGTAGAAATTCCAACACTGTCTTGGAATTAATTTTTAGCAATAATTCTACATGAAAACACCACTGAAAACCCATAAATCTTCAGAATCTCCTGTATATCCCCAGAAATCTGAGAAAATTTCATGCTGCATGTGAACAATGTGGCCAAAATACAAACAACTGATACTGAAGCATGTTGCTGGATATGTGATGATAAAGCACGTGTTCTACATTCTTGTTTGAGACTGGATTATGCAGTTCAAATGCAAAAAAAACAACAGAGGTCTGGTGATTCAGTGTACACCAGTATCTTAGGTAGAAACCAAGCCTGGAAGCTAGACTGTTGAATTCCTCGGTATGTGATCAATGATGCAGCACAAGACCAAAAATGTCAAATGAAATAACACATGATTCAGAAATGCTTTCAGAAGGGCTCAACCAGAAAAAGCAGAGAAGCTGGAAGAGACAGTGCAAGGACAAAAGGAAAGGGAAGAGAGTTTAATTTCTAAGTGCTGCGTAAGCAGGCAAATCTAATTTTAGGGACTGAAGGTTTCTTGAAGTAATATGGATTTGTTTTTATATCAATATATTCCTTTAAGTACACAAATTCAGAGAGAAAATGTGTTGAGTGAATTGAATGTGTAAAACGGGGTTGTACTGTGGATACCCTCTTCCATAAATCATGGAAGATTTCAGCTGTCTTTAGTCCACTTAATGCAGTTATCCTTACAAGTATGTCTTGGAGGCTTCTAAAGATACAGTAAGGTGCATTCCAAAAGAGGCAATTCATGTAGCATGAATGGTTTGTGAGGTAACAACTTTTTGGAGTTTAATCCATTTCAAAGATAAAAACACAACTTTATGGCACAGTCTTCACTACTTGTCGTGCACTCCTCAAGAAGGTGGATCGGAAGGTGGGGCTGTAAGTGAAGATTAAGTTTGTGATCACCTGAGGATACTGAATAACCTTAAGTCCGTGGATCCCAATGGGATGCACTGCAGAGTCCTGAAGGAACTGGCCACTCTCAATGATATCTGAACAGTCATAGTGGTCAGGTGAAGCCCCTAGTGACTGGGAAAAAGGCAATGTCACACCCATTTTTAAAAAGTAGAAAGGATGGTGCAGGGAACTACTGACCTCTTAACCACACCTCAGTGCTGGGGAAGATGGTGAAGAAGATCCTCCTGGAAGTTATGCAAAGGGACATGGAAGAAAGGGAGGTGATAGGGGATAACTAGCATGGCTTCATCAAGGGTTGGTCCTGTCTAGTGGCCTTCAAAGATGGCACAACTGCATCAGTGGACAAGGGGAAAGCCACTGATGTAATCTATCTAGACTTCAGTACAGCCTCTGACACTGTCTCCCACAACATCCTTTTCTCCATATTGGAAAGATATGGATTTGATGGGTGAACTGTTTGGTGGTTGATGAACTGATTATGAGATTCTACCCAGACAGTGGTGGTCAGTGGCTCAGTGTCCATGAGGTGCTAAAGGACTTAATTTAGTAGTTGGGTAGAGATAGTGATAGGAGGATGGTTGGACTAGATGATCTTATAGGTCCTTTCCAACCTTATGAACTTATGAACTTATGAACTTATGAACTTTACCAACTTTTGCCAGGGAGAACGAGTGCACCCTCAGCAAGTTTGTGGATTACATGCAGCTATGTGGTGGGGTCAATATGTCCAAGGGATGGGATGCCATTCAGGAAGACCAAGATAGGCTTGAGCAGTGGGTGCAGGAGAACCTCGTGAGGCTCAACAAATCCAAGTGCAAGGTCTTGTACCTGGGTTGTGGCAACAGCCACTGTCAATCAGTACAATTTGGGGGATGTAAGAATGTCAGCACAGCCCTGACAAAAAAAGACCTGGGGTTATTGGTGGATGGTAAGCTGCACATGAGCCAGCAACGTGCCTTTACAGCCCAGAAAGCAACTGTATCCTAGGCTGCATCAAAAGCAGCATGGCCAGCAGGGCAAGGGAGGTGATCCTGCCCCTCTACTCTATGCTGGTGAGGCCTCACCTGGAGTACCGTGTCCACATGTGAAGTCCTCAGTACAGGAGAGACATAGACCTGCTGGAGTGTGTCCAGTCAAGGGCCACAAAAACGATTCAAGGAATGCTACAGCTCCCCTACAAGGACAGGCTGAGAGAGATGGGACTGTTCAGCCTGGAGAAGAGAAGGCTATGAGGTGACCTGAGAGCAGCCTTTCAGTATCTGAAGAAGTGATATAAGAAAGAAGGGGACAGACTCTTTAGTCTGTTGTAGGACAAGGGGAAATGATTTCAAACTAAAAGAGGGGAAAACTGAACTGGAAAAAGTTTTTTTTACAATAAAGGTGGTGAGCCACTGCAACAGATTGTCCAGAGATGATCTAAGTCCCATTCCTGCAGACAATCAAGGTCAGGCTGGATGGAGCTCTGAGCAACCTGATTTAGCTCTAGGTGTTCCTGTTCATTGCAGGGGAGTTGGACTTCATGACCTTTAAAGATCTCTTCCAAATCAAATGATTGTATGATTTTGTGATATAGTTAGCATGAATTTTAAAAATATTAATCCTGTGGTTCCTAACAGTAAAGATGTAGACCTGTGAAAGATGGACTGGGAAACAAAGTGAAATGTTCAGGTTTTGAAAAACTGAGAGGCTGCCTGGAATGAGATGTGTAGGTGGGAAGGCATGAGACGTGCAGTCCTCAAGAGAATCCGAGACAGTGTATGAGTAACCTCACTCAACAGGACTTCTTCTAAGTATCTGCTTTAATGCTCTGCTATATTGCTCCAGGGCATCAGGCCATCGGTTTCCAACCGAAGTGAAAGTTCTTACAATCAAAAATAAAAAAGACTGTTGAGTCCTCTGTGCACCACATGACACCAGACCTGCTAGGAGAAGCTCATGGTCATGAGGGTACGAACAGCTCAGAGACACAGTCAGACTGGCAGCATGTTGTCCCATTAGGGCCGCCAGTGAATTACATGAAAAAAAGGCTGATGGAAGGTCTGCTAAGAAGGTGTGCTATGAAGTCCATCCAGATTAAATAGGAGTGATTTTTAGTCCTTCCTTTTTGCAGAGTTGAAGGGGAAGGAAAGAAGTGAACAGCAAGGAGAGGTGAGGGGAAAGACAAGGGGAGAAATCTAGCTTTGATCAGAAGGAGATAAAGAAGAGCTAGAATGACAAAACCTCAAGGAAGCAAAACTCACAGCTTTTGTATAGCGTATGGGGCAGGGCAGACCCCCTGTTTCAGTCCCACCTACTCCTTCCTTTCAGGTGCTGCAGCACTAACATAAAGAAGCATGGTCACAAGCATAGAGGCAGAATAGCAAAAATCGTAAGAAAGAACTAAGGTGGCCCAACTTGTGTAAATGCTGGCAATCTTCAGGAACATTATATATTCAGCTTATTGTTAGTTTTTTGTTCAGCAGCCAATTTTGCCTTGATGAAAATAAAGAAAGCGCTGAAGTTTAGAGGATATGCAAATGGAGATTAATACAGACTTTGAAAGAGGTTATTTAACATTTTTACTGCTTCAAAACTAGAATGCTTTTTGATTTTGAACGTTTTCAGGATTATTAACTTTACTCAGATTTAATGCAAGAAATTTATACTTATGAAATGGAAAGAAAAGCATACAAAATTATTACATGAAGTGCATTGCAGATTGAAGATGGTATGTGGATTCTGAAAGACGCCATATATTTAAAGACAGAGTCATTTTGGAGATAATGATGACTGAGTCATCATCATATACTGCGTGTCTGTGTATGTCAAAATAGGAGTAATAAATGTAGTCATAAGGCGGATCTGTGTGAGTGAGTAATGAAGAGGCTGGAGAAGACCTAATATCAGAAACAGTGATGGCTAGGAGGGTTGCTTGTTATGATAATGTGTGATTTGCTTAATGGGGAATGAGCACAATAAAAGAGTGGAGATATTGCACTGTGTATTATAAACCAAGGGACTAATCAGAGATGGACGAAGATGGCACTCTGGTGAATTTCGAGTAACTTACAGTTTATTCTTAGTGCATCAGTGAGAGGCAAGCTCGAGCTAGTGAGGTGACAGGGTGTCCTTCCTCCTGGAGTGTGAGCACTTGTGGCTTCTGCTAAGCATGATCAGCGCACTTCTACCACAGGGTTGGGAAGGGAATGGGCCTTGGTGCACTACACATGAGAAGTTTATGGTGAACAGAGGCAAGTTGTTTTGCTCAAGGGAAGAGGGACAGGTGCCTCTGCGATGTGGCCATTGAGGCTTCCGCACCCAGAGAGGACTGGGGAAGATGGTGAGCATCCAGTTCCAAAATGCAAAATGGAATCAGGAGGTGGTACCTTATTAGCAGGAATTTTGTGAGAGCTTTTTGCCATCTCAGGAGTTTAAGAATTTCTTCTACAGAAGTTTATGAAACAGAAAAGCTCTGATATTGCTCAGCGACTTAGCATGAATATCCCAATATGTCAATTGTGAAATAAATTATCTGCCTTGAACTCCTTTGTTAATAAGAGCAATGAACCATGCTGTGAGTTCATTGGTAATTTTTCCTATGTAGATAAATAATCTCCCTCCAGGTTTCAATTGGGGCTTTATTTTGGACCCATGATAACAATACCGTGATTGATTTTTTTCTCAAGTTGGTTATATTAATAACTGAAATATTAAGTTTTTCTGAAGGCGTTGTAAGTTAATCAACATGAAATACAGAAATAATTCCTCAAGATCAATATCCAGTAATAGACTGGCATTATCCATTAGTTATCAGTCTGCTGTCAAAAGTAACCAGTGAAGAATATTAATGTTTTGGAACAACTCATCCAGATGAAGGTACTCGGTTTTCCAAATCATGCAAGTCAAATACATAAGAGATCACTTTGAGCAGTGCTGGACTATCCACATATCTGCACTGCTGAAGGATCAATTGTGGAGCAGCTCATTATCCACATCAAGTTCCCCTTCATGTTCTTCACATGGGGATGGAGTGAATTGGGAGCTGGTGTGGGCATTCTCTCCTCTTCATTCTCCATCTGCAGTCTCTCACAGCTATGAATGGATAATGGCACCCAGGAGTCTGATTTTGTGCATGCTTACATCTAACTACATACCCGTTAGTGGCTGTGTTTACTTGAATGGGGCTGTTAATGAAAATGAAGATATGCTGAGGTATCTGCAGGGCTGGGCGCCTAACGCACAGAATTCTTAATTGGCCATAAATCCAATCAAGATCTTCACAAAGAGCAAGACAGCAGTGTGGCTGGTGAAAAACAAGAGCCTCTCTGAAAGGTACTGTTATGCAAATATAATAACACTTGGGGCATACATTAAAACAGCCCTCAACTGGCAGCCTTTTGGCTTTAAACAGGAAATAAAGTAAGATCAAAACAGGAGGGAATAATACCAGTCGATTTGCAAGATAAAGATTAATAAAGGAACTCATTGTATGCTTTGCACAGAAATTTTACGGTTACCGCGCTGTAGATTTTTTTTAAAGACCTTTTTTTAACTTTCTGCACCAGAACTATGATTCATTCATACAAAAAGGTTATATGAGTGGCTGTTTTTTCCTTCATTCAGCCTCTTGTATTCAAAGGAGAGACGCCTTTGTGAGATCCGCAGTTGTTCGGAGAGGGAATTAGTTGTATTAGCAGTGTGTCATTCACAGTGTGCCTTGCACATCCACCAGTATCCTCACTTCATTTTTATTTTTTTTTCAATTTGTTAGCACTGGAGAGCTTTTGGATTCTTGGTATGAATAAAACCCATTGTATGCTTCCTATACACTCACTCCAGGGTGGCATTTCCTTCTGACCAAGGACACAGGATTCTTATGGGAGAAAAAAAAACACAACAACAACAATACAAAAACACACACAACAAAGAAAACAACAGGCAAAAAGCCCTGTGGTGCTTCCAGGATGTCAGCATTACCAACAGATCCAACCACGAAATCATCATCCCTTCCTGTATCTCTACTTGTTCTTTGCACCACGCTGACTCAGGAGCACTTTGTCGACCTCATTTTGTTTGCTAGAAGCCGTGTGCAAGTCACTGGAATTAATCCCAGCATTTAGGAGCATACCAAGGCTGCATGCTGCAAACCTCGATTATTCCCACATACTGGTGTGGTCGTGTGAAACATGGGCTGCCAGATCCCAGGCAAGGCAACACATGCAGCCTCAGCCACAGAGGAGGTGGGACAGCTGCAGTGGGAGGACAGGGGTGCCCATGCCTCCTCAACTGGATGCTGCCACTGTATCACTGCTGCCCAAAACAGCAGCAGTGATATAATGGCTCTATACTGTGAGCAGAATTTGGGTATCTTGGTTTAAGCAAACAAGAAAGCCAGCCCTGCTGTAGCAGTTATAAATCCATCAGGGGCATAATTATATCAGTGCTCACACATAGGTGACAGAGTTCTGTGTTGCATCAAATATAAATCAACTGCGTGTAACAATTCAGTTTTTATTCTTGTAAGTTATAAGTCCAGGGGGAACTGTTAGTGACCATCTTTCTGACTATCTGCATATGGCAGACCATAAGTTTTCTTCAAATTAATTGGAGCAAGAGCATCTGTTCCAGAAAAAATTAAATTGATTTCAAAATTTCCAGTACCGTAGAAACCAACAAGCTAAGCAGACTTGGAGAACTACATACTTCATGATTTGCATCCTGTTTCTCATCCAACCTTTTTATTTTCAACACCAAGCCACTGACTGCTGTTACATTTCTCTATGCAGAATAAAGGGGCTTCAAAATTCTGTTACATAGGTTGGTGATTACAGACTATGCTCATACTCATCCTTCTGCTGAGGAAATCAAGGGGAACTCCTGCATTGTCATATTATTTAGGGTTTGGGGTTTTATTTTTTGTCTTTCTTTCTTTTTCTCCCTCCCTCCCTCCCTCCCTCCCTGCTTCCTTCCTTCCCTTCCATCCCTTCCTTCCCTTCCATCCCTTCCTTCCCTTCCTTCCTTTCCTTCCTTTCCTTCCTTCCTTCTTCTTTCCATTCTCAATGTCCTTTCCAACCAGGGTGCAGGTGAAGGACAATGCACTGTGGCTGGTGTATGTTAAGATGTTGAAGACTTTTTTTGGAGCCTCAGCAAATCTACAAGATCAACTTCTAAAATTCAACCCACGATCTGCAGTTGCAGGTTCACAATCTCACACCTGGCCATGTTAAAACACCCATGGATTTCTCATGTCCATACCAGCAAGTGATCTTTTTTACCTCCTTGATTTTCTCAGTCATGATTTCTCTTTTACTCAGAATCAGTGATCAAAATGTTTGGTAAGAAAAAGAGTCAGGAATTGATCTTAGTGGGACCTCCTTAGAAACCAATCTACTCCTGAGTAATTCCCCTTTTACAAATGCCTTTAGAAAACTGCCAAGCAGCTTTTAATCCATACTGCTAAGAGAGCAGCATTAATTTTGACACTATTCATGCCCCAGTGGAATGGAACACATTCCAGGACTGCTGTATTTGACCAGAACAAAGTTGAATCTGCAGCTGTATTTGAGTTTTGATGGGATTCAAATAGCAGACAGCTGGCTGGCCATCTCAGCCTGCTCCAGCTTGTTATTTCCATGGTTTTTTGAAAGAGGAAGGCAGACCTCTGTGGTGATGTGTTGCCAGTGCTTTAAGTCAGAGGTCCTACAAAATGTTCCCAGCTCAGTGTCATAAATCTAAATCAGCATTTATAAAAAAAAAAAAAAGATAGAAAAAGGGCTGTGGAATCTTTCAGTGTTTTTTAACTATTTACATGCTTTCTTGTAATACCAGAGCAGGGCAGCATGGTGAAGAAGCCTGTGTTAGTCAGATAAAATAGTGAACGTGCTTCAGATTTTCACATAGCCCAGCTTGTGTAGTGGTGGATGGGGCACTGGGCAGAAGTTTGTAGGCAGAAGGGGCAATGCCTGAGGCGTTGCCCAGCTCTTTTAGCACAGGTTCTTCCTCAGCTCTGGGAGAAAGTGGCTACATGACTTTGTGAGTGTTGTCCAATGGCATCATGCACTGCTCCAAAGGGGTAGCCAGCATCGTGGTCAGGGATAGGGGGGAAGATGCCTGGCTTGGAAAGAACCAGCCAGTTCTCACAGCCTCTTCATCCCATAAATATTGTGGCTGAGGCTGTGTTTGCTAAAACAAGCACTTTCTTTCTGGGAGGTAACAGTAATAGGTGGAAGCAGGAGGTCTGCACGCCCAGCCCGAGGGTCCTGCGCTTAACGGAGCGGCTCCAAAGCCGTTCTGAGTGGAAAAAGATGTCTCTCTGACTAAGAAATGTTGGCTGTCATACATGAGAATAATTCCTACCTTGAAGCATAATAATCCATGAATCTTTTATACAGCATAAAATCAGGTGTTCTCTGAGAATGGACGATACATGGGCATTAATAACTTCTTGAAAAGCAGCGAAGAAAACATAGGCAAACCACACTGTTCAGTGCCAGATGTGGATGGGTGAAATCTGGGCAGGCCTCTCCTTGAAGTCACTAGTTAAGGTCATCTCTCTTAGTTTGCTAATCGTATTGATCTCTGGAACAATTTCGTAAGAGGAAAATGAATCCTTTCCACATTTCAGGGAAGCAATGAAGGAAGCTTCCTATCAAAGGCCCACGTATCAGGAAGGACAACAAAACAAAAGACATGAGGTACGGTAGATGAACATGCCTCATTTTCTTGATCTTTCCCATTAGAACAACCTCTGATTCATTTGTGGCACAGACATCCATGCAACTGCCAATACCAAAAAAAACCAACTAACCAACCAACCCCATTGCTCACCTATGACAGACAGAACTGCTCTTCGCAGCAGACACAAACAGCTTTGGCACATCACTCACGCACAGAAGGTTTCTCTGCCACTCGCCCATCCCACGCGCTGGCTGCGTGCATGTCAGCTGTGCTGGCATCACCTCTGAGAGCCCCGATGACTGACTCATTCCTGCACGGTTGGTGGTGAGTGTAGGCTGGACTTTGTGGTCTTACAGAGCTGGGGAACTGGAGGCAAATGAGCTGTTTTTGGGAAGCAGGTGCCTGGAGGGCTGCAGGACTCAAAGTTTTGCCTCAAGCTTGTTCTTGGGTTCTCTGGGGCAGAGTAACACCTCTCCATCACACTTCTGTCAGCAAATGGGAACGCACCACAGCTGACATGGCCACATCTGCAGGACAACATTGGTCTGTGACCCCACTCTCAAGCATATCTTTATAGAAAGCTATTGATAGCTTTTGGGAGTTTAGCATTAACCAGCACTCCATTCCCCAGGCAGAGTGAGGTCCTCTTTTTTATCCTGGTCATACATAAGAGCATCCTGACTTTAGCAGCTGATCAACAATAATCACAGCTGTTCCTTTTACCCAGAAATCCACATCTGTCAAGCTGTGCTGGAGTCATTATCTCCCAAAAGCAAAGTTAGAGTTCCACAAAAGGGAGTACTCAGGACAGGTGGGAACAGCAGTAATGCCTGGCTCAGTTTTGTGGGTGCAAGTCAGGCAGATCAAACCACTTCATCTGCATGGCTCTCTCTGGATGGGCTGTAAAGAAATTAGCATGAGGTATCGATTTCCTGCCTCACCATATACCTGCTGTGCAGCTGCCATGACTCTGCTGCAGGACTGCCCTGTTCTGGTGGGCAAAGGGAGCATGGCTGTGAGCATCTTCTATGGGTCCACATCCTCTGTGCATCTGCATCCTCCATTGGATCTTCCTGGGACCACATCCTCTGCACTGCTCAGACTATGTCTCAGAATTCTCTGTTTGGGGAAGAGGAGACAGATGTTCCTGATCAGCTTCTGTCTTCTCTCTTGCAACAGCAGTGGTATCAATTAATATCAGTAAAGTTACTAGTTAATTAGTGGTGACAGGCTGGAGTATGCCTTCACCTTTGCTTTGTGCGTCCAATTGAGAACGTATTAACTCCAGACAGGCCAACCAACTGTGCAACAGAAGGCTGTGGCTTCCCTTGATGCTGACCTGGCTGCAAGGAGCTCAGCTCTGCCCACCCTGATTATCAGCATCACCCTCTGGGTCCTGCAGAATTTGTGGCAAGATGTCCCATTTATCAGCTCTTTTTATCCAAAACTGGAGATGTGGAGAACAATGACCAGCGTTCACGCTGCAGCTATATTCTGCCGGAAAACAATCTGCAGAGGAGTGAAGTCTTTCAAGCAAAATCTCTAAACAGTTGAGTAGATCAATTTACAGTCATTATATGCTGGTGCTGCTGCAATAGCCTATGCACTGTTCTGCTTTATAATGCTCAAATGTTATTTCAAGTCAGGCTAGCATGTCATTTGTCCATATTGTTTACAAGATTAAGGCACCGAGTGCAGTCTAAGAACACCTGGGGCTGGCTCCAGGCTTTGCCCCAGAATTGGCAATGCCATTCTCTTCATGCATTCCCCTTGCCTCTAGACCCAGATGTCTTCTCTAGTCCAAGTCAGCTGTGCTGGCTCCTCCTAAGCTGCTTGGGAGGGCAGTGCCCTTACCTCTCAGGTAAGCAGCCATCTACAAGAGGCCGAATCACAGACAAGATGGAGACAAGAGGACTGCAAGACATACAATGGGGTGAACCCTAGCCTAACAAGCTTTAACTGCTTCTGTTCTACTCCTCAGAGCGAGAAAACATGAAACTCCTTTTATTTGTGTCTCAGAGAGCAAGGACATACTGTAATGCACAACTTTTGTATTTTGGTAATGGCTCTCCGCCCATCTTTCTCACAGAAGAGGGTGGTGTTTTTGTGGGTTTTGTTTCTATGTTTTGTGAGACTATGGGGGCACAGGTGGGTGCTGTGGGGGCACAGCACTTTCCAGCTGAGGTTGGTGTGCTGATCTCCCCAGGATGGTGGTTTTCATGGCTTTAGAAATCAAACAGGGGGAGAAATCCAGATAATTGTATGCTGGAAGCACAGACACCAGTTATAACTTGCTTTTTAATTCATGTTCTCAGAAAATCCTTTATCTGGATAAGCTGTACTCAACTGCTCCCTCAGATGGGAGCTGAGAACTCCCTGGCAGTGAGGCCCCAATGTAGGCTTTCCAGCCTTGATGTTCTTCAGACCACCCTTGCCTTATTACCTCTTGTTTGGTCTGAACTACTTGATCCAGGTGATGTCCAAGAGCAACGTAAGCACTGGACAGTGTGCTGAGACTGCCTCTCTGTCTGCAGGCTTGCTTATTCAAAGATACAATGAGTTTGGAATAGTAAGGTTGGAATGAAATAAGTGCTGCTGAAATTGTGAACCTAACCAGCAATTCCCTGGTATTGCAAACCAAGAAGGCTCCATCCTTGCCTCAGAGCACAGCACAGAGGCTGTCAGGACAAAACATTGCTGAAACAGTGTGGACAATGGCCACAGTCTGTGCTGCAATTAAACTAGGACGGTTGTAAAGCAACAGTCACTCATTTCTGCTAAATGACTGCAAGCTCCAAAAGAAGTCCTAGGAGCCTGTGACAGCCCACAACACCCCCTCCTTGCCAAGACCCTCCAGACACGAGCTGTGTGTGAGAGGGCACCTTTGCTGGGTTCTTTTGTAAAATAGGAGAAGCAGATTGCCAATGAAGGAACTAAAAATAAGAAGGATGGGCACACTGCACAGAAACAGAGGAACTCCAAAAGCAGATGAGAGAAAATGAGGCCTTGCTCTTGGCATGGGCTGGGAGGTAGGTGCAGAGTGGCTGTTTCTGAGGTACAGTTCCCCTAGTGATGATTGCAAAAGGACATCCTGAATGCATACGGTTAAGAAAGAAGGATTAATTTAATTCTCATGTCTTCAGCTATATGCACAGAAATAAATTTGAATTACTTGGCTTATGTATTTACTGTATTTGCTCCTTAGCTTAAATCATATATAAAGTTTCTGCCTTTGTTTATCGATGTGCATTTGCTTTCCAGTTTTGAATAACCTCTTGCAAAAGTGGTCCACAGGTGGAAGTCAGCAACACTGTTAGCTCCCCAATGGGCAGAGCAAAAGGAAAATCATCCCCTATGGTCTTTTTAGAGCCATTGGGGCATTGCACCCTGTCTGGGTAATCTGCAGCCTCTCATGGCTGTCAGCTGGGCAAGCAGCAAGCTCAGCTTCCTCAGCACCTCTAGGTCCTGCTCAAGCCATGGATTCAGAAAACTGGTCAGTACCAGAATAAAAGCACAAATCAGAGCATAAGGGGTCCTATGCTTGCTACAGGAACTAAGATAAAGGTGTATGGTGGTAAAATCACACAAACTTAGGAGCAGAAACTTGAGACAGGTTTAAAATGACCAGGAAATAGTATTAGTTTATCTAAACAGGCCTGTTCTGCCCTGGTGCAGGAGGTGGGATTGCTCTGCTGCTTCTGCTCTTTGCTGCTCTTTGCTCACTTTTGAGTGCACTGAGAGCAAGAATTACATACTGTCCATGAGCAGCAAATACACTCAGAAATCTTTATCTTAGAGTCTGCATCCAGCCACTTCTCTCTGTCCCAAGGCCTCCTAATTACAATTTTTTTTCTACAGCTGGAAAGCTGATACAGATGAAGTGCTGCTGAGTGGATAATGGTATTTGCCTCTGAGCTGTTAGGAGCCAAATTATCACTTGACAAAAAGTACCTGAAAAGATCATGCCAAGTTTTCCTTTTACTTGCATACGGATGCAACTTCATGGTAGCAAAAAAATTTAATTAATGAAGGCAGCAGCAACACAAAATGTGCCATGTACCATCAGATTCAATTGCTGTCAGAAAGGGAGCAGCGGTGGGAATCACTGCTTTTACAACATTGTGATGACACTAAATGCAAAATCTCATTCTGGATCCACCTCAAATCAGAATATTTCTGGATTACAGACAAATATTAAATATTTCTTCAATCAAATTAACTATTATGCTCAGCCCCAAAATGGTTCGGTGGTAATGTGTTTTCTTACTCAGAGCAATGGGATAGCACCAGTAGGGAGTGATGGGGGCATCATATCAGCAGTGTGGAAACAGTAGGAGGAAGCAGACAGACTGAGGTCTGGGTCAGAGCTCAGAAACACATAAAAGGAGGAGATTTAAGTCACATCACACCTCAGAAGCAGGCGCTGACCACCAGGAGTGCCTCCCATCCTGCATGGTTTTCTGACTGGCAGTTATACCTCTCCAATTTTCTCCCAGGCAGTGAATATTTCCCAGAATTCAAGGATAACTCATCTGGCTGGAAACGATTTTTTTCATTGCCAAAACCTTGTTCCAGGCAAGATACAATTCAGAAGCAATACTGGGTATGAATCAGACCTGTGCTTGACTGTGCCTTGGGGTGGTAATGGAGGCTCTGTGATAGCCCTGGAGGGAAAGACTGGGCACTGCTCTTTGTGCCTTCCTCCATCCTGTGGCTGGGACCAGCTGCTGTCCCATCCTATAGTGTATTCATATGAAAACTGCACATCCCCTTTGTAACAAAGACAAATGTATATTGTATTTCTCCAACAAAAAGGAGATGAAGGTGGCAATTTATAATGTTGAACTGCAGCTTCAGCCCAGTTTGCTGGTTTGCAGAGCTTAATCCTTTTTATTTAAAGTTTTACTGAGTGTTCTCAGAGGTTCATTCTGAGCAAATTTTTCAAATGGCCTTCAGAAGATGTGGAATCATTTTTAGCCTTTGACTAATTTGATCTCTTATCATTTTTGAACTAGGCCTTTGGAAATGTAATTATTTTAATTTTTTTTTTAATTAAACCTGTATTTATCAATAAAAAGGACTAATGAGTTCCCCAGGGGGAAAGATGTACAACAAAATAATAGAAATGTACAGTAGGAATGCAGCCTTAGAGCTGTTTTTGGAAGAGCTGACTTAGAGCCAACTCCAAGATTAAGATTGTTGCCATGTTCATTTTTGGAAACCTCCTCCATTGATTTTTCATTTGTGTATTCATTAGACTGAAAGCCCACGAAGTGCAGTTGTTAATTACCATCAATGGTCTGTTTCTGAATCTTTTCTTTTTCAGACTAAGTTGATAATTCAGCTTAGCATCTGAAAGGCTCAGGCTGTCTGATGCTAGCAGGTTGCAGTTCTTTCCATGTCATCTCTTGCCGGCCTTGGTCAAGTGCAGTGCAGGAGATTCTCCTCAGCTTCTCTTGGTGACTAGGTGCCAGGTTTCCCACTGATGACTATTGTATTTTCACAGTAGGACATTTGGGCACAACTGAGTTGTTTTAACATGGATTTGCAATGCTACATTTTATGCTGAAGTAGATCTTGGGTTGTTTTGGGCAGCTGTTTAAAATTGTCTGTCCTGTCTGTAATGTAGGCATGTTTTCTATAGTTTGGTATTCAGGAATCTGTCATGAGGGCTCCTTTTTTATCAAAGGCCTCTCCCTGCTAAAGGAAAGTGAGAGCTGATATGAAGTTATTCTAATGTTGTGGCTTGTAGTTTCTAATCACTGTTAAATGGCAGTAATAGCATGTGCTGTTATCTTTCTCTTTTTCTTCTTCTTTTTTTTTTTTTTTAAGATAGCAGGGAGCTCCAGATGTACAACAAAGCATTTTGTGACAAAATCACAGAATGGCTTGGGGTGGAAGGAGCCTTAAAGGTCATCTAGTTCCAACCTGCTGGCATAAACAGGGACACCTTCCACCAAACCACATGGCCCAGAGCCCATCCAACCTGGCCTTGAATGCCTCCAGGGCTGGGGCAGCTACAGCTTCTCTAGGCAGCCAGTGCCAGCACCTCATCAGTCTCCACATACAAAATATCCTTCTAATACCTAATCTACATCTCCTCTCTTTTAGCTTAAAATATTGCCCTTGTCCTGTCAGTACACTCCCAGATAAAATAATCCCTCTCCAGCTTTCCTGTAGGCCCTTTTAGGCACAGAAAGGCTGCAACAGGGTCTCTTCCCTCAGCCTTCTCCATGCTGAACTTCCCCAGCTCTCTCAGCCTGTCTTCACAGGAGAGGTGCTCCAGGCCTCTGATCATCCTCATGGCCTCCTCTGGACTCTCTTAAACAGCTCCACATCTTTTTTGTCTTGGGGGCATCAGGCCTGGACACAACTGGGGCCCCACAAGGGCAGAGCAGAGGGGTACAATCATTTCCTTTGCCCTGCTGGCCACCTCTCTTTTGATGCAGCCCAGGATATGGTCGGCTTTCTGGGCTGCAGGTGCACACGGGCAGTTCATGTTCGTTTTTTCATCTACTAGTACTCCAAAATACTCTGCACGGCTGCTCTCAATCCAGTCATTACCAGGTCTGTACTTGTGCTTGGGATTGCCCTGACCCAGGTGCAGCACCTTACACTTGGCCATGTTGAACTTCATGACTTTTGCACAGGCCCACCTCTCAAACCTACATGACCATAACCAGGTCTTCATTGCTGGCCCCTCACACAAGGAGTCACAGAGAAGTGTTGGGAGTGAACAGGATTTAACCCAACGATGTGCTCAAGCAGCTGGCATCTTCACCCCTCTCTGACACACTCCCACGGACAAATGACTGTTGATTTACATGCAAATAAAGACCTCAGAGACTGCAGGTTCTGTCCTGGCTCTAGCACATCCCTAAGTAGGGCACTGGTGTGTGGAGATGCTCCATTTCAGCCACATCATGTGGCATTCTGTAGGTGGCACAATGTTTTAATTCCCCCGCTCTTATCTGATCTCAGTGCTTGCATTTTGACTGGAGGTCACTAGCCTTCTTTTCTTTTCTTTCTTTTTTTTCCCCCATAAAAGACCCAGGTGCAACTTTCAGTCTGTAATGGCCCTCCTGCCATGGTGGCTGCTTTGTGTAGGTGGAAGAAATGGTTTCTGAGTATGTGGAGCTCTGAAGTGTGCTCCTGGCGGAGATATCCAGCAAGCTTGTTGTTTGTGCACTCTGCCATGTAATTGCCCATATTGGATATTTTTCAAATGCCTACTTGAAAGCTTCACAAAATTAAAATAAAATCGGCTTGCTAATGAAAATCAGAACGATGCAAGAACTGTGACCTTGATGAAGTTTTCCATTTTTAAATGTATCTGGAGCTGTGTACTTATGTGCACTTGCAAAGAGTGCCTGGAAAAGGGTGCTATGAAACTGTCAGGCATCGGCAACCAAACAAAGCAACATTACAATAATTTGTGCCCACAACACCCATGGCATTGCAAACTTCAAACCACTGCTGTCCCATAGGATAAGCGTGAAAGGGGACAGTTCTGGTAATAGGCTAAAAGTGAGACAGAGCATCTCCCTTGCATGGTTCTGTCATGCTTTAAATCTACGTGGTGGTCTTTGCTTTCCACACAATACAGTGATTCAGGTTGATTTCTATACTGGCAGCCAGAACACAAAAGGTACGGAGGAATCCACCGTGCTTCTTTAATATAAGAGATATGTTGCCCAAATACACCAATGGTTATTTGCGGTGTTTCAGAACACTCATAGTAAAGGTGAATCCCACTTATGGACTCTGTACTCAATTGGCAGAGGAGTCTTTGGAGCTCTGCAGCTGCATGAGCACAGCCATCCTGGCTGAAGTGGGGAAAAGGAGCTTGGGACAGCCAGAACAGGCTGTGCATGCTGCAATGATGCCATTCTGGCTGCCTCTGAGGAGGCAGCAGGGTCGGTATGTGCTCCAGATGAGTGAGTGAGGCAGTCTAGAGGAGCAGACTGTTTGCACTGGGGTCAGTGACGGTGAGGTACAGCAATAGGCATTGTCCTGGTTTCTAGTGCATAATTGCAAGTGTTTCCAACTGCGTGGATGTATTGGTGGGCAAGCTATAATCAAATGTATATATATATTTTTCTGAATAGAAAGGAAATCTCACAAAACATTGCCTTTTGCTGCGATGGTTATCCCTCCAACACAGGTCATTAGCAAACCACCGAATCATCATCTACATGCCCGAAACATTTTGTTTGTTTCTTGAATCCAGATTGGCTATACATGCCAGATAACTGAAGATGTGCCTGGATCTTTGTTTTAAAAGCAGAACTAAGTCATATTCTTGAGGTTGAGGTGCTTTAGCTTCTGCATACTCCTGCTCATGCCTTGCAGTCCTTGGAGTCACCTTGCTGCTGTACTCTACAGATTTTTTCAAGTGCTGCAGTGCTGATTCTTACTGAGTGGAGAACACGGCTGACAACTGCTTTAAGGAGAAGTTGTTTTAGCTCCAGAGTGGCAGCATCCAGACTCTGTTTAGATTTTTCTTCTGGTGTCTTGTATTTGGCATCAGCTATGCAGAGAGGAGCTGTTTACTTATTTTGCATGGCTCCCAAATGTCATTTAAGCTTTATTAACAGGAGGGTTACTACCTCCCAAATTTCTAATTAAGGTCTTCCCTTCAGTCTATTAGCAGTGCTTTTGTGGACATATTCTTTAATTAGTTCTGACTTTCTGACTCCAGTGCAAAGTAGTTTTTAACTACTGTCTGCAATGCCCACGAGTGGTGAGTCAAGCTATTAAAAATTAAAAATCAATTTTAACTTCAACCTATAGAACTTCACCAAATGAACCCGGCACTATTTCATCTTATTTTCATTACTGCAGCATCTGATAGTCCAGACAGCGACAGGAGCTATACAAACAGAGTTCAAACACAGCTGAGGTGGGGTGGGGAAAGTGTGGCAGGAAGAGTTTTGAGATGGGCACCATGTATTTGGTAGGACAGGGATGCTGGAAGTCCCAGGCCCCACCCTGATGAGGGCCCACTAGCCAGCACCTCTGTGGGAAGGAGAACCCCACAGATACCATGCTCTAGTTATGCTGCCCCACAGAAGCATCCTGTTTGTTCACAGCCCTTGGAAAACACATTTTTTATAGGTATAGGGCAGCAAAACTGTCTAGATAATGTTTCACCTTGTACTCAGGACACCTGTAGCTGGGTCAATATTTACCTTATAAGGGCACAATCATGGCCTCAGAGCACCCAGACCAGGTCCAGTGCATGCTATGGTCCCTGTTCCAGGTGTGACAGCAATGGGGAGTCACCCTACAGTAAATACCAGCTAATGGCTACCAGCCACCAAAATCTGCCCACGCTTTTCTCTCCTCATCCTGCTGTTGCCCTTGCAGAAAAACCTCCTAGTGCTGCTTAGAGACCACAGCAAGGACACAGCTGAGGGTAAAGAGAGAAAGCTGGGTCTACAAAGGACCATCATCCTCCCTTGCAGCAGCCATAAGTATTTCATCAGCTGTAACATAGAGCAAAGCTACTCCTTTGCATGGACACTAGAATGTGAACCACTTGGAATGAGGAAGAGGACAGCTCCAATAAAGAACTGATGGAGGTTCACCCTCCGATTAGGAAAATTTTGAGGCTCAAAGCTGTGGTGGGGCTCTTTGTTCATGCTGCCACAACTGTCTCTACACTGGTTCAGGAATCTGCTCAAAGCCACTTGCAAGATCAAGGCCTTTCTTTGTAACCTGCTGCGACCAAAGACAATCTTTCTTTATAAAACGCTTCACATCCTTGTAGCCATGGCAGGCAGAATAGATTATTGCAGTCCACTGAAAGGTTCATGTGAAAACTTTTTTGTCTCAATATTCACCTTAGTGATCAGTCTTGGTTTTCCGAGTGCATAATTATTAATGTAGTCATTAAGAGTATTTCCTGCTGTGTCAAAGCAAGGGAGTTTTAGAACTGAGAGTCAAAAAATCACTATGAGTAAAAGGTGCAAAAATGTCTGTAAAATATAGGCCAAGAGAAGTCTAATTACAGGGAGTTTTTTGAAAGAGATTCATTTATCATTTTGGGGATTTATTTTTAATTAAAAAAAATAGTCTATCGATTCTATGTTGACTATGAGTAAAGTGTAGCTTTCACAGTCTGAAATATAAGGATTGTATTGTGCATATCATTTAAAATGTCCTAAAGCATGTCAGATGCTTTTTAAAAATGCTAAGTTATTCACAAATATCGACACCGTTTGTCAAGATGTAATACTTAACTAGATAGATGGTCTGCTGCAAGAGCAACAAAAAATACGATCTAAAATGCCTTCTGGACCGTGGCAACATTCCCTAAGTATTTTTGCTTTCAACAAGTAGAGTCTGAGAGGTAAAAATTATGCAGCACCAAATTATGAAATGCTGGGAAAGAAGGCTTAATTCCAGGGCCTTTACTGTAATTTTGGCGGAATGCTTTCAGCTCTAGGATCAGGGCCAGAAAGGATGGGGGACTTTCAGAGGTCTATTAATGGATTTGAAAAGGGTATAAAGAGGAAGAGTTCAAGTGTGAATGTGTCCTGGTCTCAGCTGAGTTGATCTTCTTCATAATGTCTGGTATGATGCTATGTTTTGGGTTTAAGAGAAAAATTATGTTGATAACACACCAATTAATCGTTGCTGAGCACTGCTGCAAGGATGTTTCAGTTTTTCAGCTTCTTGTACTGTCCTGCCAGCAAGGGGCTGGGGGGACACAGAACCAGAACAGCTGACCTGAACTGGCCAAAGGGATATTCCATAGCATATGACATCCTGTGAAAAAACTTCAAAACTGAGGGGAGTTGGCCAGGGTAGCAAGCAATTCATTCTTGCACCATTTGTTTGACTCTATATGTACATATATTTTTACAAGTGTTATTTCTCTCTTCCTTTTCTGTCTTAATAAATAGTTTTTAACCCATAAGTACTACCTTTTTTTTCTCTCTTCTTCTTTTTCTGATTCTCTCTCCCATCTTACTATGGGAGCGAGCGAGCAAAAGGCTTTGTGGTGCTGTTACGTACCACAACAATTTGACACTGGAAAATATTTTCAGTGAAAGACTGTGAGGCTGACTGAATGTAAGGGAAAAAAATTATACTGTGATAATAAAGCAATGGGATGGTTTGCCTTGGAAGGGTAAGCAGTCTCCAAACATGGAGGCTCCTAACACTCAATGGGACAAAGGAACCTGGTCCACCAACAGTGCTGACCTCAGCAAAAGGCTGGATGAAAGGTAAGGAGGGACACCTGAAGGTCTAAGTGACTCAGTGCTTCAACATGGATGGGTCCACAGCCTGCAGTGGACATGGCCACATACACAGAACCCTCCGTATACTCTAGTGCTGTCAGTTTGTCATTCTCCAATCCCAGTCGTCTCAGAACAAGCTGGAGATCCCAGCTATAACTGAGGAGCTCCATACCATACCAAGGCAGGGGCATGCATGGCTGTTGCCAGACTTGGTGGCCACTACCATGTCACCTCACATATTAAATAAGCTTGGTGAAGAGCCCACCTACCACCTCACGCCGTCCAGCAGTTACGTGGAGGTAACTCCAAGCAGTGCTGCTAATTACTGCAGCATAGGTTGCCAGGAAGGTTCTATTGGCAACTCCATTTCCTCACATCTACGGCAGATCATCCCACCCACCTGGTACCATTCGTCACTGGTGGATATTAGCCATGATTTCCAAGGCCTTCACTTGCAGAGGAAAAAACATGCCATAACGGAAACAGTTTGTGTTCCTAAATCACAAACATCACTGATGAGTTATGCTAACAGCTATCTCTTTATCAATTGGGATGGTTTCAGATATATTTTAGTCAGACTGGCTTGCTCCAACTTACCTCCCTGATCTGGTTGCCATGGCATAACAATGATTTCTCTTTTAACTAAAAATAAACCTTGAGCTACAGATGCTTTAGCCACACACACATAACAAAAGAAACCACGTCCCCCTCCCCCCCAAAAAAACAAAACAAAGCAAACAAAACAAACAGAAAACAAACAACACCCCTAAAGCACCTTCCTAGGAACTGGTTTGTGTTCACGCCAACAAGGCATGCTCGGGCACCAGCTGTACTAACTGCTGCGGAGGTGCTTTGTCTCCCTTCCCTCCTCACTCACCTTTATGTTCTTGCATAAAGGAGTCAAAAGCCTGAAACAGTGCAAACAGAGTTTAAATTTAATGACGTAAAGTGGGCCTCCATCTTTCCTAAGCCAAGCAGAGCACCCTGCCCTCCAAGCCTCTACTGCTCCCAGGCTTTGCCTGGAAACCACCTGCATCTATCAGAAGGAACACAAGCATTGAAGAGATTCTCCATCCTCTACCAAAAGTCAGCTGGTAGAGAAAGCTAGGGCTTGGGTGCCCTGTATCAAATACCAACCTAGTGAGGAGAGGAACAAGCCCCAGCTGTGCTATAAAATTAAGCTAATGGGAACTGAAAGAGAAATGGGGACACTCGTGCACATCCCCGCCTGATTTGAAGGTTGCAATTTAGAGGTGCAGCACACCACCAGGATGTTCATCTTGCTTAAACAGCACTAGTGTATTCAGAGAGGTATTTTCATTACTTTGGAGTACCAGCACCTCTTCCTGCTCCTGGCAGCACTGCTGTGGGCACTCTGCGGCATGGAAAGAGCAAGTCTGGCCAGGCCTGCCCTGCCCTGCTGCCTCCCAGCCCAAATGCAACTGCGTGCCACTCACTGAGGCCTAGCAGGCTCAGCACCTGCACCAGAGCACAGTAGAGAGCAGGCAGCTCACTCCACTCCTCTCTGCCAAAATGAGGCAGAACATAATGCAGCACTCTCCAATGTTCAATTAGAAAAGCAAGGCAGAAGCAAGGACTCCTTTTTCACCCCGTGCCTCTGTGGAAGCCTGACTCAGCCAGACTGCCCATGTTCGCTGAAGCTCTGCATGACTTGTTCTCAGGCTCATTTTCAACACCTGCCAGGCCAAGCCTTTCAAGGATCTCTGCCTGATTTTGTAAACAGCCTCAGTTAACACTGCTAATCAAGGGAGGGGCATGAGGGCTTCTGCCTGCAAGGCTGATTGTGGCTGGCTTGTTCCTGTCCGTGCAGGAAAGCTATGTGGCCTTATGCACTATGCTGCTCTCAATGGTACTGTGCTGATATATGGGTACAAAAGAAAAAATCCATGTGTATATATTTAGAGACAAGACTATATACATTAAGTTGCTATTCTCTTTTGTAGCTACTTTCATGGCAAAAATGTCAGTGGTGTTGTGCCTGCTTACTGGTGCCCCTGTGCCCTCAGCTCTCACGGTGGCAGCCAGCAGGTGACTATGGTTAAAGCTCAACAGGTTTGGAGTGAAGAAAGCTTTCTCCTTCAGGATGCTTGGGCTGAGGTTAGGAAGCTCAATGATGAGTGCTTCCTGGCCTACATCAGAGGTGTATGCTTGCAGGGTGCTTGTGCTGGGTGCCCAGTTCTCCTCTGACAAAACCAGAGAAGAGATGTTACTGCCAGCTCTCTCAGCCTGTGGTGCCCTTAGGCACACCACTGGTATGCAATGCCTGACCCAGTAGGCTCACCAGCTGAATTCCTTGTTTGACCTGTTGCTAATAGCAGCCTTTTAATCAGAAAACACAAACAAACCCTACCTGTGAGAAGAGTGAAGCATTGCCAGATTAGAGCTGAACTGAAATCCCATCCCAGATTTGCACTAAAAACCCAGTGTCCACACGAGCCAGGCTACTGACTTTCCCAGAATGTGGCCCTCTGGCTTGGGGCTTGAATTTGGGTAAGAACCAAGGTTTTCAGGCAGCCACCTGATTTCTAGGTTACAGGTTCTAGGCGGCCTTTGGGCGTCTGTTTCCAAGGGGAGCCTTGCTGCACTTCTTGTCCCAGCCCAACACTGGTGCCACCACCCCTTGAAGGGTTGGGCATATCCACACAACCTCTGCCTCCTCCAGTCTCTCAACACCACAAAGGACGTTTGCCATGCCCAGGTGTTGCCAGACCTTTGCTGAATATGTGCCAGAGGGGCTGTGGGGGGACTGCCTCATCCCTTCATGGATCCTGCAGAGCCTGGGCAGCAGCCCAGCAACAGGGGAATTTCTGGCAGGGCTGGCTAGCCTTGAAATTGCTTTAGGGAAAGGCAACGAAAAAATGCAGATTCATTTTCTGCCCATGCTCAGCAAAACCATCTGTGCTGGGTTACAGAAATGCTCCTCTGCTGCCCCACTTGGGTTTCTGTTTTCCTTCAGAGCTCACATTTTTTCCTTTTGCTTTACCAGGTCAGCCTGCAATTTAACATGAGTTTTAAAACCCCCAGTGCTGTATTTAATGGCTTTCCCAGATTTTCTCTCCTATCTTGTATTCTATTGTTCCCTTTGCTCATCATATCTGTGGTCTTTCCCAGAGTATCTGTCTCCCATCCACTGCAGAGCTCCCTTCCCCATTGCGGTTGTTTATCCCTGGCTCCTCATCTGGGAAGCCAACTGTTTTCAGGACCTGCTTACAATGGATGAGGTCATCTCTCTTCTCAGCGCTCCAAACCTGAGTTTGTGAAGAGAAAAACCTTTCTGTTGATTATCAGATCAGCGCTGCCATTGTTTGGGCTTCATTTTTATTGTTTCTTTCTACCTTTCTGCACAAAGAGAGGCTAAACCCGCTCTGATGCACTGCCTGCTGCTGCTGTCAACCGCTGGCACAGTCATGAGTTTCACTGCAGCCAGAGGGATTTCTCTGCATTCAGCTAAATGCAAGTGCACACATTTGCAGGCTTGAGAACAGAAAAAAAAAAAAAAAAAGACAATCTCTGAAAACTCCTGATAAATTATGGGTATAGATGTACTCTCCATAACACAGTCCCTGTGGAAGGTGAAAGAAATTCCATTGGGTCTGAAATGGGGCCATGCAAGCTGAGAGCCCTGTCCTGCCCCACTCAAAGCTGCCCAGTGATTTTTGCTGTCTACTGAACCAGCAGATCCAAAACTGCAGGAGCACCTCAAAAAGCAGCATGTGAATGGTTGAAAGATCCCTCAGAGCTGTTTTGTGAACCTCCCACTTGGTGACCATTTAATCAATCTCTGTTGCCTTCCAAGCTTTACAGTTATGCCATAGGAGAAATAAAACTTAAGAGGAAAGAACGAAACAAAAGTCTTTTGAAAGTACAAATGTTCAGTGCTTTGCTGTAGCACTGGAAAAGAAATAAAAGGACACAGAAATTCTCAGACAAGGCCAAAGAAAATAAAGGGTTAAAAAACCTTGGTTGCTTTTTCAGTGAGCATGGCAGTGAATGAAAAGAAGCCATACACTGGTGCATGCTTGGAGATCCCACTTTACTAGCAATAACCACATAAAAAAAAACACACTGCATCAGGTCAGAAAGACAGCAAATGTAGAAGAGTGTCACATCGGCCTCTCCAGGGCAAATCCACAGTGTGTGGGTGGCTTTTCCATGAGCCTCTTGCTTAGTCATGCAGTTGTGCTCCTGCTTGTCGTCCATCACCCAAAGAATGCTCAACCCCTGGGATGTCTCCAGGACAAGGCTGACTCTTGGTCAGCATGATGCTTGGATGGGCCAGACATCACCCAGCAGCTGCTAGGCTAGAGCTGCACCTCTGCATGAAATACCCCATTTTGGTGTTTTTACCAGTGGCCTAAATAGTCTCAGATGGATCTGGTTGCTTGCATTATTCTTTTTCCTTTGGTTTCACTCAAAGGCCTGTATTTCTGTTCAAGGCTGCAAGGGATGTGCTTTCTTTAGCCTAGCAGTGTCCTTTGTAAAATCATTTCCAGAATAGGTATCTAATGAGGTCAGGCAAAATACAAGCGTATTCGCGTGCTTGGATGTCTGTGACTCACCGTGACCATTAGTGAGACAGTGCTTACTAAGGGTGTGACTACACTTAAACAGCAGGTAAAAAGCACTGAATATACATTATATATATATATATATAGGTAAATCTAAGTAAGCATATTTATATGTATGCATATGTGTGTATATACACACATATATAAAGTAGACGAAAGCATATTTACATAAAACAAATGTATACGAGACAGCAGTTTGATAGCATCACAGTCAAAGGGATTAGAGCTCAGCTGCAAAAGCAGACGTTGCTGACTGCTGGTACTGTGAGTAGCATGGCTATCAGTTGGACACCCTGCATAAGTTTATGCAAAAAATACATAGATGGAGTACTGTGTCCAGTTCTGGGCTCCCTGGTACAAAAAAGACAGGAATCTCCTTGAAAGAGTCCAGCAGAGGGCTACGAAGATGATAAAGGATGTGGAACACCTTCCTTATGAGGAGAGCTGAGAGACCTGGGTCTGTTCAGCCTTGAAAAAAGAAGACTCAGAGGGTATCTGATCCATGTGTATAAATATCTAAGGAGCAGGAGGCAAAGGGACGAGGCTGAACTTTTCTCAGCAGTGTGTGGCAATAGGAGAAGGGGAAATGGCCACAAATTGATGTTGAGGAAGTTCTGCTCAAATGTGCATGGGAACTTCTTCCCAGTGCAGTGAGGGAGCAGTGGCACAGCTACACAGAGAGGTGGTGGAGTCTCCTTCTCTGGAGATGTTCCAGACCTGCCTGGACGCCTACCTGTGCAACCTGGGCTAGGGAGCTGCTGTGGCAGGGGGGTGGACTCCATGATCTCTAGAGGTCTCTTCCAATCCCTACAGTTCTGTGATTCTGTGATAGATATGAACAGCACCTTTCTGATGGCATTTGCACAGAAGATCTGGTGCCCAGGGCTCCTGAATCAGCCATGCTCAGTCTACTGCACCATCTAATGTTATTTCTGAAGGACTGATGAGCTCTGGGAGACTTCAGCTCTGCCTGTTTGTTTACCTTCATGCTTCAGAAGTGGCAGAAGGAAACAGGGCAGCCCCCTCCAGCAAAGCCCAGGGCTGTAACTGCCATTGGTATGGTTCGATGACAGTGCCATCAGCCAGCTTGAAAATCTCAGACAACATTAACACAACTGGTAGGTTAGGGAGGGCTCCTGGCCAAGGCTGATGTCTCCAGTCCTGTTATCAGGAGGTGATGGTTTCCAGCCTGTTGTTTTTCTATCTGATGTATGCAGAAGCCTGCTGCAGAGTAGAGCAACCCTACATGGACCAGTGAAATATCCTTTCTACTTGGGCACCTTGATGAGCATCATTATGGCTTCAGAAACTGTTCAGGTGAGCACACACATTTTCCTGAGCTCCTTGTGTTTGGGTGTAGCAAAGACTCTACTGTTGAAGTATTAAATGTACAAAAAACCTTCAAGAGCAATGGTGGTGATTCTGAAAGGTGCTGTGTCTGGAGCAAGGGGAAGTAGTGACGGAACATGGGAAAGCAATCTCGTAAAAATCTTTCTTCCAGCTGTCCAGATCTACTTGAGTAAGTCTTGTGTACATTTAAGGATATTGGGATGGAGATGTCTGCACATTTTTTACAATTCTGAGGTCATGCGTTAAAAAAAAAGGGGTTGAAAAAATAGCCACAACAATATTTTTACTTTTTCCTGTATGTGTGTGTGTGTACTGTTTTTTCCTTGTTCTTGCAGTATCTCATCTTTATTAATAGGTGTAATGCAATACTGAAACCTTAATTCTCTATATACTTACTGGCTACAGTAATACTGTCCGAGAAGGAATTATGGCCACACTAGGAGGGAGCTGCAGAGCTCAGGAATAATTGACTGATGTAGCAGCAGAAGATCACACATTTTGGCCTGTGCTTTGCTAAAAGAGGGCCAAAGTATTTTGGCGGAAATGTTCAATGAGGTGTGGGACAGTCAGGGCAATCAGCCCCACAGAATTGCTGTGGCATACCGACAGTCACTGTGCTGGAAGTCCCATTTGCAGTCAAGGTTTTCCTGCAAAGAGATATAAAACGTGGAAAATCTTTTGTTCAGACTGAGGCTATTTTGGGCAGTTATCAAAAAACCCCGAATTTCTGCCTGGCACTCTGCATGCAGGAGCTGGGTGTCTGGGTAGCCAGCACGTGGTAAGGACAGAGCAGTTGGATACCATTTTGCCTCCTCTGCATCACCTCCAGCATCGATAGCTGTGTGCCCCTGCCATGCTGCTGCTCTCACAGAAGACCAACCATGCATTTGAATTTTTTTTTATGCTGGCAAACACCAAGACTGTGTATGTCAACAAAAGCATGCAAATTTGAGTTACTGAGCACCAAAAATAAAGATAGGCTCTGTCAATGGAGCTGGGCTCAACCCTTCCTCCATAAACGCAAGTCTATACAATTGCTCAGAGCAGTGTGCTTGGCACCAGCACCCTCCTTCCTTGTCCCCAGAGCATGATAATCCAGGAAGATGCAACAAGATTGCTCCCACTTTTACAACCAGTAACCTGCAGCTATCCCACAGAACATCAGCTTATGGAGCCAGTAGGTTGGCCTTTGGCCATCCCTTGGTTGGCACAAGCTACCTTATAGCTCTACTTTCTGCCAAGTCTTCAGCTAGTGGATGGAGCACTGGGCAACTTGATCCAGTGAGAGGCAACCCTGCACACGGCAGAAGGTTGGAACTGGATGGCCTTTAAAGTTCAAGCCTTTCTATGATTCTACTGGTTCCTTCAAAATTTGTTTTACATGATAGTAAACCTCTGAGGATGGATTAATGAGTGTGTAAACAGCTTGGATTTCTCTCTCCCTCCCGTTTCCTACAATTGCTGGATTCCTGTGTTACAGTGTCTATCTCTGATTTGATAGATCAGAACTCCTTACTATTAGACTGGCAATTTCATGGGCCAGTTCTCTCAGCATTGGGAATGGAGATTATCTGGTGTTTTTAGCTGGAATATATTAAACTCTGAGTTTAGCTTCAATCTGCAGCAGGGTAATTTCCATTTCTCTAAACATTTCCATTAGTCATCCTGGCTCTGACCCTGCAGTCTAGATAATTATTCTTATTGAATTGCACAGGCAAGCTAGTCTCTTATTTTTTGAGACCTAAATAAATTGTTACTCCTTTTAACCTGAGCAGGAAACTGAATGTCAGGATCTCACAGATAATTTCATTTAGGAGGGGAAATCAACAGGCGAAATTGAGTGGCTTTGATGCAGTTGTTCTTGTCTCCTTGCAGGGACATAGTAAATCCAGGATGAAAGGCTCAGACAGGTTTGAAGCTGGGGGCTGCTGCCACTGCAACCCCTACCCCAACAACTGCAAAGCACAAGCACTCAAGATCCCACAGAACTTTTTTTTTTTTTTTGTCTTCGAGAAAATGTGCTTTTATTAGCATCCTATTTCCAACCCCTTAAATGAAACTAGCTATGCTAGTCTCAGCATAGCTTAAACAATCTTATAAACTCAGCTTTCCTCTGGTCCTCTCCCCCTTGCTGCAAGAGCAACCCATTTCTTCTTGCCTGGCTCTGCATGGTGTTCTAGCATCATTAGAAAGTTCTTGGAGTATATGACAGCTCCTGAGAGCTCTGCTGTTCCTCTTTGATTCTTGCAGGGCTTCACTAGGCCTGATGCAAGATATTTCTCATGTTAACCATGGACAGTCTGACCTCAAATCTGCGTAGACACTGTTGTTGTGTCTCACCAGTCTTGTCTGTGTTCCTACCCACAACAGGACCAGTCCTTCAATCTCTACGTTCCTGATTATGCTGAAATCTTTTTCAGTAGTAGATTTTTTTCTTTCTGTCCTTTTTGTTTTGTTTTATTTTATTTTGTTTTCTGCCTCTGTTCCTTTACTCATTGACATCTCTTTTTTAAATTCTTATTATTTTCTCTCTCTCTATGGTAAAACTAAACACATTAAGAGTGGCAAAACAAAATGCATGGCTTCTCCAAGTCTCACCAATATCCTCCTCCTCTTGTTCAGAAAGCTTATCTGTGTCCAGGCCTGCCAGTGCATATCCCACCAGAGTGGTGGCTCAAGCATGCAGGTAGAGCCCCTTTGTTCCTGGAATGGGCCCTTCTGGACATGTCTGCTCTTTCCACAAGGCCTTGGTGGTGTTCAGCTCATGCCCTGCTGCTAAGAGGGATGATACACGTGTTTTCTTTCTCTTGCCTCCCTGAAGAGGCACAACTACTTCTTCCCAGTGTTATTATTAATAACTTATAAGAAAATGCTGATTATCTGGGGTGAGCTAATCAAGCTGAAAAGTAGATCAACTGTGCTAATCCACTCCCATTTAGATTTTATTGGAGTTTACTTCTGCTTCAGCAGTTAGCTCCTGAACTTCAATACTGCTTACTTCAACCTGTGAGCGAACTGCAGTGAATTAGCCACTTGGTACCCATGGGTTTCCAAGCTTAAGGCCGTGAGGCAGGTGAAGGTGTAGGTGTAGAGGGTCAGCATCTCAGCTGGGGGCAGCTAAGTACACTTGTCTAAAAGTAGGGGACTACAGATGAATCATATATCCACACGCTCTCTGCAGTTATTGGAACGTGGGGGATGGTTCAGATGGCCAGACTTAAGTGTCCACTGGAAGGTGAGAGGAATAAATTAGGAATCCACCATCTGGAACTGAATCTTGCCTTTGGTGGTTGATTAAAAACCTTCATCGTCTCCAAGGGTATTCAATGAGTAGAGCTGCACTGGGAAGCATTTGCTATTTCCTTTCTTTTAATTGTGCAGTTCAATATTTGGAGAGAGAGCCTGTGTGTTAGGGTCAGGATGGCATCTCTGCAGGTGTGTGGTCCTGTCTCTGTCTCCGTAAGGTGTGAGCTAAGCCACCAGGGAGGTGCATGTTCCTTGCATTACTACCCCTCCATCCTATCTCTGTCTGAAAACCAGCCTCTGAACCACAAGAGAACAGCCAGGAGGGTTGCAGTGCCTGCTCTTCTGCACTGCAGTGCCCGCGAGTGTGTCTCACAGGGACATTTATCTTTGGTTCTGACATTCAGACATACATTTACTTGGAGATACTAACAGAGAGATTTTGATTTCCACAGTTTAACCTTGTTTAACCTTGATTGTCTACTAACAAATCCCATTTAGGTGCTGCTCTTTCTGTTTCAGTAGCTGCTGCACAGGAAAAAGTTCATCAGCAGAGAAGACTCTCTGCTTGTGCCAGACCTTACTGAAGAAAAACAGACTCAGAGCTTGGGTTCCATTTGTTGTTGTTGTAAAGAGGTTGGATCTGCATGCTACGAGTCTCCGTGGGACACATCCAACCCAATGGGGAAGCTGTGACTGGCACATTGCCATTTTTGTGTGCACATTAAACAGTGCTGACTGCAAATCATAGAGGAGTGTCACTGAATACCTATGCATGCTGTGGAAATTGCCACTGATGGCAGGGCAATTTGAGGAGGAAAAGAAGTGTCCTTTGGAGTGGGATGTTTGCAGCCATGTCTTCTGTAAGCTTATGATTTGCCCAGGGCAGCCAACGTGGGTACAGAATCACAGAATCACAGAATTGTAGGGGTTGGAAAGGACCTCTAGAGGTCATAGAGTCCAACCCCTCTGCCAAAGAAGCTCCCTAGCCCAGGTCGCACAGGAAAGACAATCATTCTGAACACATACCAGTCAAAACTCTTCTACAGGGGGCACCAAGTGTTGTAGGAAGGGACCTGGCTCCCTGCTGAGCACCAAGGCCTCGGGTGATGATGCTCCTCAGCGGGCACATCCCTACACATGCAAGGCAAAACAAGGGGTGGTAGAGGAGGCTGGGGAGGAAGGAGCCAGCTGCCTCACATATGAAAAGATTTGCCAAGTTTCAATGGTTATATTTAGTGGCTGGGTGCTTCATGCCCTGGGGAAAAATGTAATTTCTGTCATTACTTCTAGCAGGATGGTTTGATGGCCAGGGCTTCGTTTGAGTTGCCTAAAATATTAACAAAGGGGAAAGTGAAAACAAACATGAACGTTGTAATAAAAATGATGAGGATTTTTGGGGAGGCTGCCAGGCACATTTTTGCAATGGTGCAAAGTTCTGTCAATTAAAAGCAGCTCCATTTGTCTATGCTAACTCTGAGACATGAGGCTGGAGTTAGAGGTAGAAGGAAATAATTAAGCTCTGCTCTAACTACACAAGTTGCTGGAACATGAGTCAAGTCATCCTGTTGTGTCTGAACAGCAGAATAGATGACAGTGCTTTTTTTTTTTTTTTCCTTCATTCAAAGTTAATTTCCTTCTGTTGGAAAATGACTTCTTAGGTATCTTTCTGAGGTATTTTGGGGGAGGGAATGGGAAGGCACATTGGGAAGGAACAGGACCAAAGAGGCCTGTTCCTGTCACAGCCTCAGTGAATGCAGCTGTGCTTTGCAGAGGGATGCTCTGTTCAGGGATGCTGCATCCCCAGGCCAATTCAGCAGCTGGCTGCAGTGAGGAGGAGGGACAGCTGGTTGAGCGAGGAGCAACAGTCTAGAGAAATTACCTCTGCTTGCCCGTGAGCATAGCAGCCCAACATGAGGCTCATATGAGCCGCTTCTTTTGGCAGGCAAGGTCAGTGTTGTCTTTTGCATGTTGCATATATTAGAATAACTCCCAGCCAAGCACAGCGTCACTTCACCAAGATGCTGCTTTAAAAACTTCAGATGCATTTTCTGCTCTTATCAGAGATCAGTCTGTGGGATGGGCCAGCACTGAGCTTTTCAGATTCATATGTGCAAATACCTGCGTATCTTACTGAGCTCTGATACCGCTTTGTTTCAAATCTTCCCTGCTCTCAAACTTGTTGCCGCAACCTGGGAGTCACTCACAAATTCCCCGTCTGCTTTCAAGGTACAGGATGGGGGATGTGCATACCAGGAAAACCTTTTCAATTTTCATGATGCTGTATATCCTGCTCCCTCTCCCTTTTGCTGATATGACTAACATTACACAGTGGTTTCTTACTGTGAAAATAAGTTTTGTGCTTCTGTTCTGTGGTTGTCCCTTTGGTGGAGATCTTCGAGGGGGAGATGGCTGCAGTGGTAGGGCCACCATGGAGTGGGCACTGCATGGGGATCTATGACTCAGCTACCCCTATTTGGCAGGGGGTTATGGTCACTAATAACTACTACCAATGTAAGCAGAACTGTGCTTACAGAATGAGATGGGGCTCCAGGCTTTTTCTTAAAGGATCCAGACCAGTGCTTGGTGGTGTTTCTGGTGCTTCTGTTCTGTCACTAGGCAAGAAAGGGAGATTTAGACTGAATATAAGGAAAACTTTTTTACAAAGAGGGTGGTGAGGCACTGGAACAGGTTGCCTGGAGAGGTGATGCAAAGCCCCATCCCCAGAGACATTCAAGGTCAGGCTGGACGGGGCTCTGAGCACCTGATCTGGCTGGGTGTCCCTGATTATTGCAGGGGAGTTGGACTGGATGGCCTTTAAAGGTCTCTTCCAACTCAAACAAATCTATAATTCTAAAGTGGTCAGACAGGGCCCAGCACTGCTCCTTCCATCAGCATGCACCATCTATTCCTCTGCCTGCACAGGGCCACTCCACCGTGGGCAGAGCACTTGAATCTTCTGCCCCATTTCCATCAGCAGTTGCAGACTTCTCAGAACACATCAGTGTGTGCATCTCTGGAGTACCTGCATGTTGCTGTGCTTTTCTTCCAGCCTTCTCAGTTGTACCATTCTCTGATGCACTGAGCTATGTATTTTACCAAATCCCTGTATTCTCACTATCCATTTAAGTGTCATCTCCAGCTCAGCGTTATCAATTCCTTGACTGTGGTTACTGAGTGGAATAAACTCCACCGCCTTGTATTTGTACAGCTTTCAATTGTTTTCCTTCTCAACATCGGAACGCAGAGGTGAATGGGCTCTGCAGGACCTATGTTCAATGTCACATCTCCACCTGTCATCCTCCTGTGTCAGTCCCATCTCTAATTCAAACAATTCTCCATTTTCCACTGCTGACACCAGAACTTTCACCCATAACTGATCCTTATCGGTCTTGTCTCTGACTCACTTTGCTTTTCCTGATGGCTGTTTTGAAATGGTACGGTAACAACTTTGAACTGTGTTTTGAGTGGAGGCTACAGCTTATTCATAAAGAAGATCAGTCTGTTGTTTTTTGGATTTGCTGCCTTTTTTTGAGGCCAGGTTACCAAACGCAGTGACAGCTGGATCCAAGCAACTTGAATTCGTCTGGAACACAAAGTTTGTGTGATGGGCACTTTCAAGTCATCCCTTTCCATGTGTATTTTGAGGAGTTTCACTTGCTATTTGTCTGGCTTCCCCACCTGACCCTTCTCTCTCTCATGGATTCTGTGAAGCTAATGGCGTGGAGCTGTGTCAGGAGAGGGGCAGCTGGGGGTTAGGGAAAGGATCTTCTCCAATGGGCAGTGGGCATGGAACAGGCTGCCCACAGCACTGTTCATGGCCCCAAGTGCTGGAGTTCATGGAGTGTTTGGACACTGCTCTCAGACATAGGGTTTGATTGTGGGTGGTCCTGTTTGCAGCCTTGGATTGGACTGGATGATCTTTACGGGTCTCTTCTGACTTTGAATGTTCTAGGATTGTATCCTATGATTCAGTGTGTTTTTCTGCCAGCCAGCTCTGCCCCAGTGCTGCTCTGATCTGGGTCATTAGCAACTCTGTTAACCACTGCTGGCAGTCCAGATGCAGAGCCTACCCAATTCCTCACCTTTTGCTGCATTAAAATGAATCATTTCCTCCACTCCATTGTCTCCTGCCTATTTTAGCTGATAATCAGAAGCATCTTTTGCCTGCTCTTGCACTTCCAGTGCCTTGAGTACCTTCACCCAGTGAGCAGGGCTGACAGGTCTGGCAGTGCCAGCAGCTCTCTGCTGGCAGATTTCTGCTGACTCTGTCGTGGTGCTGGCAATGCTGAGGAGGGCACGCAGCCCAGCACAGGGCAGGGCAGGCAGTGGCAGGAAGATGAGCTCCTCAGCAGCTATCTGCTAGAACATACCCCCCATTCAGCTCTAGAAGTAATATTTCCTGTATACAGCCAGTTAAATTACTCAACAATCATCCTCAAACGCTCAGTAACCTCTTTATCTGTATTGATGAAGGGGAAGGGCGGCTCAAGGTGGCATCCCACCCACACACCCACCACCCCAGACAATGCTCACTGCTGGCAAAAATGAGGGCACTCCAAGAAGACAGCACTGCAAGAGGATAACCCACAAGAGAGAAACAGCTCACAAACAGGTGAGTTTAAGATGCATGCTGAATACCTGCTGGAAGTGAATTTCAAATTCACGTGGCACAAAAAAGTTCCTTCTAAAAGCCGTGCTCAATCAGGGAATAGATATACTCTGCAACCTCACATCTCATCGGCACCACTGGGGTGATGTGAATCTCAATGAGCCACAGCAAAGCTCACAGGAGAAAGTAAGTGAGCATGGGCTGGGCTGGGCTAGGCTTGGCTGGACTGCTCACTCAAAATGCGTGGTGTGGAGGAACGGATGATGATAGCATCATCACCAGAACTTCTCACTCATCTAAATGGAAGATAAACAAACCTCCCCTTTTCCCATGACCAGGCCCATTAAATGACCTGCTGCTTCTTCTGAGAGCAAGACAGTGTTTTTTTGGAGTGTGCCTGGCTCTCTCTCTCTCTAACTTGCCTCCCAGGTCTCAATTTGCTCAGTTCTGCGGAGACAGTACACATGGGATGCAGTCACAGCCAAAGCCATGGTGCCCAAGGGCCTGCTGTGGTGCTCAGCAGTCATGGACATTTGGTGATGACTACTTAATTAATCAGTAGTATTCATCAAATAAATGAACCATGAAGCACCAGTCAAAGCCCAGCTGGGATTCCACCCCACAGGACCTGGGGTGTGCTGCAGCACTGACCACTGGTGACGACACTCAGTCTGACCTTTTTTTTCATCAGCTTCAAGGCAGGTGGGTATGGAACAACATTAAAATTTTTTTCTATTTCTTTTTCTTATGGAGGCCATTACAGGTAAAGTGATTTTACCGGGAGATGTCAGCTAGCATCAGCCTGAATTTTTGTTTTTAAATGTTTTTAGCAACTTTACAAAGCGTTTGCCTATAGGTACATAGAGGCCAGTGGAAACTGCCTGCTTGAATCACCTCAGCAGGACCTTCAGAGAAACTCTTAGAACCAGACAGCTCTGATGGTGAGAACAGCCATCTCTGCCATTGCCTCTTCATTTCCCTTTAGGAAAGAGAAAGCACTTAGAGCTTTACTTTTTTTTGTGTGCAAGGAATGTGTCCCCTCTTTGCTTCCTCTTTTTGCATTCAGTGAGCCTGAATGCCAAACCAAAACCAAGCATTTGTATTCCCCAGCCACAACTATTGTGAGCAGAAGTGTGCTGGTGCACATGGTCACACCATCATCTTCTTTTTACAACTCTTCTTAAATAATCCTGGCCAGTTTATTAAGCCGGGGCCCCTGATTTCCTGGAATCATAAGAACTGGCTCTAATCAGGCCATCCCTTTCCAGAAGACTCCTGTTCCTATTTGAGCATCAAAATGCCTTGTGTGTCTTTCCCCACGGACACCACTAGAAGGACTGGAATACAGCTGATATTCACCCAGACTAAATTCACGAGGGCAAGTCTTAAAGAGCTGCTTCTTACATCATTGGGATTTCTGAACAAGGAGGAATGAAGTTTGAAGCTGCATGCAAAACTATGGCAAACTTTATTTCCTGCCTTGTTGCCATACGCTCTCCCCATGCTAATCCCCTGGGAAGCAGGATGGTTCTAAAGGTGGTTCTTAACCCAGCATTTTTTCAAGCCCTTTTAGTTTTAGACCAATTCTTATTGTCGCCATCTCAGTGCTCATCGCAGGAGGGAATGTCCCTCAGAGACGTGAGGTGGGGGCTCCTTGGGCTGAGTAACTCTCTCTGAGACTTCCTGCAGGCATGAAAAGAGGCTGTAACACGCTCAGTTTACTCAAGAGATTAAAGATCATTGCCTGACACCATACCAACATAGTCTGTAAGCTCAGAAGCCAAAAAGCCACATGTTTTCAGATAAATTTCCCTTCTAGAGGTTGCTGGTCCAATAAAACAAAAAGCTAGTGGTGATGAAGGTTACATGCATGCCCAGATAAATTACTGATGGATCAAAGCATCAGCAGAGAAGAGGATTTCTTATTTCCCAGGCCTGATCACAAGTATGCAGAAGTCTCCCTGCCCTAGCAGGGAAAAGAGGCTTGAAAACATGAGCCTTTTGAGATGCTTTGACCCAGGGCCCTGGATTTAACTCACCTTGGAGACACTCATCTGACTGTTCATTTTTTCCAAAGACATTTTACAATAGTGGTACAGAAGAAAGAAGTTGGAAAAAAAAAATCAGTCTTCTTGGCTGGAAACTAACCTCACTTTAGCTGCAGATCAGCTACTACCTACTTAAAACTGTTCAGCAGACGTTACCAGGGTGTTTTACTTTTTGTCAGGCTTTCAAGATATGCCTTCAAAAGCCTGCTTTTACCATCAGCAGCTCACTGGTCCTGGCAAAGCACGTTAAATGCTGCTGCACTGCGATCACCAGGCAGGGAGCAGTGCCAAGGTTTGCTCAGTTTTAATTTGGCTCTTTAGGAGCTTCAGAAAACCTTCCAGTCCTTGTGGTCCTTCAGTTGACTACAGGAAAACTCCTGTCCCATGCAGGAACAGCCAACACACCTAGCTGCGAGTGATGGCAATGCATTGTGCGTACTGAGGGGAATACCCTGTTCTCTGAGTAACATATCTCGGTAAAAAGGCGTAGAGAGAGGGAAAACAGCCTGCATGCTACGCTAACACAAGGTTTGCTGTCACCAAGAGCGGAGGGGCAGCGCTGAGCTCTGCTCTGTGTGACAGCCACAGGGCCCGAGGGAACGGCATGGAGCTGTCAGGGGAGGGGCAGCTGGGGGTTAGGGACAGTGCTGCACCACAGAGTGGTGGGTATGGCATCAAGTCTGCTGGAGTTCAGGAAGCATTTGAACAACGCTGTCAGGCATAGCATAGCTGGATTTTAGGTTGTGCTGTGTGGAGCTGGGAGTTGGACTCCATGACCCTTGTGGGTCCCTTCTAAGTTGGGATATTCTGCTATGAAATGCTTCCACAGTGCAGTCACTTGCACTGCGTAGTGCTAAAGGCCCAGGAGAAGCAGAACTTTATACTCCTGGTCATCGAGGCACTTTGCTCTTGGTGCAACTGGGCAAAATTACTGCACCAGGATCCTAACATCCCACAGAGCCAGTGCATGGTTGCTTCATCGATTACAAAATGGACAGAACTGTTACAGACTGTCCACACAAAGCCAGGGCAATGGGAGGTCTGCTCTACGGGGATTAGAGGGGGATCTCTGCTTAATTAGTCTAAGAGAGCTGTTCTCAACATAATTTCTCACACGGATTGAAAAGAGTGACCTGGTGACCTTTGGATCGGTCAATTACCACACATACCAGATGCTGTGACAGAGATGGCTCTGATTAACACCTCCTGTCCAGAAGAGAGGTGGTAGTAGTAGCAGTTCAGGCCTATACTGACACGTAGGTGCTCAGGAGCAAGTGCTAGCAGACTGATTATTCAGCATACTCTGGTGCACCAAGCCCTCCTCTGTGAGGGCAGCACCTGAAGAAACACACTAAGTCCCAGCTGTGGCCTGCATCATGTCTTTGTTAAAGATGGTGAATCCAGCAGCAGCTGCAATGCTAATCCAGCTTTCTTGATGCTGGATTCACATGCCTCCTTACAGGGAAACTTGTGTGTGGAGAAGGAACTTTTTATTATTATTACTTAGTCCAGAGTGATCACCTGCTTCTAGAATTATTCTTTGCTGGATCAAAGATCTTTCTGGATTATTTTGATATTGCCACCTGAAGTCAGTGAGCTGTTAGAACCCTTTGTTTTTCCCCCATAAGTCTTTCCCCTCCCTTCTGTTTCGTTCACATTCATAGGTGAGCAGCAGAAACCTTATTTGTGGCAGTTGCTCAGATAAGAGCTGGACCTGGATTATTTTCTGTCTAATTTACTGGTTTGTTTTTGGTGGTGTTAGTTTTTAAACTTTAGACCAAAATGCCAAAATTCAGAACAAATGGAATACTTTAATGAGACAGCATTTTTTATAAGTCCTATCTTCATTTCATGGAAAACTTTGCCACTTATAAACAAGCAAGCAACATGTATAATTCTAGAGAGGCATAGGCTCTCTGTGCATTTCTGAGAGCAGATTAAGCAGCTTCTGCCATCAGCTATTGCTTCCAGAACAGTTTGCCAAAGAATGGCTGCAAAGTCAAGAAAGAAAAAATAAAAGGGTGAGGTGGGGGAGGAATCCTTCTCCTCCTACCTGAATCAAGTTACTTTACGCCTAGAAAAAATGAAATGTGGGAACAGGATGCTCATCCAATGGCAGAGGGTGAAGAACCGTGAGAACCAGTAAAAGAAGCCTTCCTTACTGCTACTGTTTTTCTGTACTGACAAATATGAATTTCTTTTTTGCCAGTTTTTCCTGGACAAGCCAAAGAGCTTTGACACTGGAACTTCCATCTCTGGATGGGGAGAAAATAAAGTTTGTTATTCTTCAGACTGTTTATAAATGGGAGAAGTGACACAGGAAATGAGCAATTTGCTTTAGATCTGAAGCAGCGTTGAGAGTCCTGTCCCCACTCATCTCATGAAACCCAGCTCTTGGTAGATGGTGTCCTCCTGGACGAAGGACACCCACCTGATGGGTTTACTCTCACTTTAAAGACAGAGATTAGGAATAATCTGAGTAAATTATCATGCACAGTGGAGCAAGTAAACAACATGTAGCACACCCACTCTTAATGGTCTCTTAAGTATTTGAGTAAGCAAGTTCCCAGAAATCACTACAATTATCACCTTCATCAAGAAAGGATCCCTGAGTTCATTTTGTGGGAAGGTGCCAACTGTTAAGAAGACTTCTGGAAAGCCTTGAAATCTTCACAGCTGTATCCTTCTCTGATAAATTAAGTGGAACCGGTGGAGTCTGGTTATCTCCTTCCATCTTAAAACACGAAACTAAAAATAAAATCAATACTGCGTTGGACTCACTGTGAGTGTTGTCATCCTCAGAACAAATTAGCAGCAGAGCCAGGAAAAAGAAAAATGCAAACTTTAGCTACAACTGATAAGAGAAACACACAGGTCCTTACAGCAGCCTACCCCCATCACAGCAGCATTGGTGTGTTTCTTTGTTTCTGTGTGGCTTCATGGAGAATTTGAGAAGCATTTTGCACTGAAAGTCATCATGCGTTCACTTGCTACTACTTGGACTCTTGTCATCCATTTTGCTTTGCAGAATCCCATCTTCTTTGGATTGATCTTGATTCCTTGGATTAGTGTTCCCATAATTAAAATCTCACACTTCAAATTCTGTAAAAGTTCATTTATCATTGCCTTCCTTTAAAAAATTAAGATTTCCTGAGTAAAATTATCCTAACGCCATTCGAAAAGCTTTTCCAGTGTCACTGGTCATGAGCATTCAGACTAGTCCCCTACTGCTCGTGTTGGTGAAGTCCTGCTCTGAATCCCTTCCTGAGGACTTCAGTGTCAGCAAACCTAATTTCTGCTTCGTGAGCAAGACAACATTAAGATGTATGGCTGGGAATCCTCCCTGCTCAACAATCTCATCCTACTCTTTCCCACTCTATTTCTCAGCTCCCACACACTGTATACAGATATATATTGCCCTCCCCAGCAGCTTCTCTGCAAATTCTTCATCCCAGCTAGTACGAGGCTGCCTGCATCTTGCCTTCAATCTTCTCCTCATTCTTTCCTCTTCCTTCAAGGAAGGTTATGCTACCAGCAGCAGGATCACTGAGGGTGCAGCAAAGACTTTCTACATGACTTGCTCAAAGCACTGAAAGAGAGCGGGGAAAAAAAAGCGTTTTGCTCAGCAGTTTCCATTCCAGGATGAACACTGTCATGCACTGTGCAAGGTGCCTTGTTCCCAGAAGTTACTAAATATGAACTACAAAGGGCCAAAAGCGCAGCCTGTAGCAGCTGAAGAATTTGGATGCCAGTTCTATCCTGCTTTATACTTTAACCATTTTTTTTTTCAGAGGCTTATAACATAGCCATGTTAAGACATACGTCCTGAGACAGCATTCTTTAGGGCAATTTCCATATGGTTGAAACCAGAAAGGTGCCAGATCTTAACAGACTATTCTCAAAGAATTTCACACATGCAGAATGATGCATTTTGATTCGGTTGATCATAAGAAAGAGCTGAAACATTTCACTTAATGTTTTAAAGACACAAAACCAAAATCAGTAAACCACCCACAATGAAGTTAACCTTGAGAAAACTGGAGGCCTGTTTGGAGAACAGCAACAAAGTGAACACATTTTCTCATACTTGAAAGCATCAGATGGTCTGTATTCTGTTCAATTATCTATTCCATCTGCAAGAACAGAGGGTGAACAGTAAAAAGAAGCATAGGCAGTAAGCCCAAAAGCAGTAATCTAGAGTCATAGAGTGACTTGGGTTGGAAGGGAATGCGAGGAAGGGAATCTGAAGGAACATCAAGTTCCAGCCTCTCTGCCACAGGCAGTGTTTCCTTCAAGTACTAGACCAGATTGCCCAGGGCTCCATCCAACCTGTCCTTAAACACCTCCAGGGATGGGGCATACACAGTGTCTCTGGGCAGCCTGTTCCAGCACCTCGCTGCTCTCTCAGTAAAAAACTTCCCCCGACATCTAATCTAAATCTACTACCTTCCTTTAGTTTAAAACCAATCCCCATTGTCCTACACTGCCCGTGTAAAAAGTACATTTCCCTCATGTTTATAACTTCTCTTTAAATACCGGAAGGCTGCAATGAGGTTTCCCCACAGCCTTCTCATTTCCAGTTCCAGGCTGAACGAGCCCAGTTCCTTCAGCCTGCCTTCATAGGAGAGGTGCTGCAGCCCTTGGATCGGCTCTGTGAGAATACTCAGTCCTGGTCTGCAATAAAGGTTGTACTCCCATTCTACATAATACTCTTAATCTACTGTCATAATTTTTCCTAGGCAGACTTTCAGTTTCGAGATTTTACTTCTGGCTAGATGCATCTCCACTCTTGCCAACCGCCCACCTCACTTCTCCATCCTTCAGTGTGGTTCTTCTGAGGCTGCCTGACCTTGCTCCCACTCCTTAGAAGAGCAGGTAGGCATGTTATCCAGTTGCCTTCAAACGTGGGCATCACACTGTGAAAAGTTTGAAATAAATTCTTAGTGATCTCCAAACTGTTTCACATTCAAGTCAAACCAAAACATGCTTGAAAGTATACAGAGAAATCATTTCCACCAGAGTAGGATGAAGATTTGCTTATAGTGATTGCAGTACTATGTGGTGCCTGGTTGGCAGGAATATCTTTTCCCTGCCACCCACTTGCAATCCAGCCTCTGAATGCAACCTCCCATCTGAAAGTCAGTGTGGGTTCTGCATGCTCTGGGCCTCAGAGCTCAGAGAACACCCGCTCCTGCTTCCACACTGTGTTGGTGTCACTAGGCAAATAGGCATAAAATCTAGTTAAGTTTGCACAGATACAACTTTGAATTATGTGAGGTGGCCCAGCTCTTGAAACAGGGCTTTTACGGTCACATTTCAAGCAGAAATGCCACTTAAAATCTTAAAATGACCATGTGATCTTTAGGGTCCTTCCAACTCAGGCCATTCTGATTCTATTATGAACATAATTGTAGGAGGTGGAGCCAAAAAAGAAAAAAAAGAAGAAAAATGTGACCGTAGCATAGAATCATAGAATGGCTTGAGTTGGAAAGGGCCTGAAAGCTCATAAACTTTTAAACCCTCTGCTGTGGGCAGGTTGACATTCACCAGATCGGGATGCCCAGGAACCTATCCAACTGGGCCTTGAATGCCCCCAGGGATGGGGCAGCCACAGCTTCTGTGGGCAGCCCGGGCAGTGCTCTACCACTCTCCAAGTAAAACATTTCCTTCTAATGTCTAATCTATCGCTATGCTCTCTGGTAAAAGTTTCACTCCGGCTTTCCTGTAGACCCCTTTAGAAAAGGATGCAATAAAGTCTCCTCCATTAGCATTTTCTTCTCTGGGCTGAACAACACTCACTGTCTCAGTCTCTCTTCATAAGAGGGGTTCTTCAGCCCCCTGATCACCCTCGTGGCTTCCTCCAGATCTGCTTCAACAGCTCCATGTCTTTCTTGTGCTGGGGGCATCAGGCCTGGACACTGCTAGAGATGGGACCTCATGAGGGCAGAATAGAGGAAGACAATCACCTCCCTCGCCCTGCTGGTCACACTTCTTTTAATGCAGCCCAGGGTAGAGTTGGCTTTCTGGGCTGCAAGCGCACATTGCTGCCTCATGTCGAGTATGTCATCCAGCATGACCCTCTAGTCCTCCTCAGGACTGCTCTCAATCCACTCTCCAACCAGCCTGTATTTATTGCCCTGACCCAAGTGCAAGTCTTGGCCTTGTTAACTTCATGAATTTCACATGGGCCCAATTCTCAGGATTGTCACATTCCCTCTGGATGTCATCTGTTCCTTCCGGCACGCCAACCACATCACATAGCTTAGCATCATTTGTAAATTTGCTGAGGCTGCACTCAATCCCACCATCCTTTCTGCCAAAGATGTTAAATAGCAGTACCATTACCAACCAGTGAGGGACATCACCCACTACTGGCCCCTGTCTGAACATGAACTGAAACTCAAGTGTGACCATCCATCCAATCTCTTACGTAACATGAAGTTAGCAAAGAAGTACTGTGCATACAGCACTATGTTAAACTAGCATCTCCAGTGTGAGAGGATAGACGATACCACATCTACTCCTGTAAGACGGATATTCATCTGGGACAGATAGCAAGACATTCATTTCCATTTAAAATACTTTAAGAAGCTTTCTCAGAGTCAACTAGGTTCCCGCAGTAACTAAAAAAAAAATAATTACTATAATTAAAGGGCTCAAGGAATGCATTTGTTAAGAGCGAGACACCCAAATTTCTAGTTATTGAGTATCTGAGGAGTGCATAATTTGCAGACTCTTTTGGAACTCTTCAGAAGACTTCAGAAGAGCCCAGTGAATTCCTGCTGTCCCTATAAACACATCATCTTGAGCACAAAGACCTCTACATTAATGGGACTGCAAGAAGCCACACACAGAAGCTCCACTAGAACCGTTCTACAGAATGAACCAGCAAATCAAATGTACAAAATTAACTTTATACTATCCATAGAATTAAGACCTTTTAAGATGTCCAGCCTCAGGTGTCAGGTTCCTTATAGCATGCACAACATGGAACCAAGAGGCCACCAAACACCCATCATTACCAAAAACACTGTATTTCAGTGATCATGGCATGAGTAAAACGTAACTGCTGATCAGTGCCAATTAGCTAGAGTAATCCTGTTAGCATTAGCTCAACTGTTCAACTATAAATCTCTGCAACGCTAATTGTATTTGAAGTTCTTTTGAACACGAACTCCTTTTGTACCATGATGAAAGCCCGTAAAAACGCTCATCAATTAAACAGCTGATATAACAAACGATCCCCTTTTAACCCTTTGCAACTTCACTGCTATAAAAAGAGCACTGGATATTAATCATCATATATTGACCAAGGTCATACATCATATTGTTTTTATGGAAAAAGCTATTTTGCTATGGCAAGAGGTATATCCTAAATAATACCGAGTCTTACTGACAGTTGTCAGCATAAACCTGTCTAAGAAAGGAGGAAAACAAAGCCTTTGTTGTGGTTCTTTGTCAAGCATATAACTTAAATCAGCGTGCGCACCCATCTGTTAAAATGAAACTGTGCTCACTTTTTTTCTTATTGCTATTTAATTTGTACGAGGAGAGCACGACGACGAGAAACGCTTAGCTGAAGCCCAACAGAACAGACAGCATGTTTGAAATTACTGGGTAGCTTCAGTAAGCTTTGGGTGACCAAATCACAGAAGCACAGAACTGTAGGGCTTGGAAGGGACCTCCAGAGATCATGGAGTCCAACCCCCTGCCACAGCAGCTCCCTAGCCCAGGTTGCACAGGTAGGCGTCCAGGCGGGTCTGGAACGTCTCCAGAGAAGGAGACTCCACCACCTCTCTGTGCAGCTGTGCCACTGCTCCCTCACTGCACTGGGAAATTGAAACAGACAACACAGGGAATCCAAGGGAGTTTTCATTAAATAAATTTATTTGTTAAAATAATTTAACTCCAAATACAACTGCTGAGTTTGCATTGAGTTCTATGTACAATTCTTGTTTTATTTGAAACATCAAGATTTTAACAACTGACATTGTTACAAAACAAACTGTCGCCCCATTTTATTTATTTTTTTAATAAGTTGCCAGTTGTATTAGAGCTCAACAGTTATCTGTGAAATACATTAATTCACCTCTGGGAAACTCCAATCAACAGCGTTAAGCCTGGTTCCAGCACCCACTTCAGTCTTTCTTCAAACCCTGATCAAGAATCAACAGATGCACAACAATGCAGATAAAAGCCTCCTGCAGTCATCAAACGTTTGCTTTTGTTGTGGAGTCCCACAATTAAAGCCTACCCAGTGCTTTGACGGCACACTGGCAAAAAAAAAAAAATAATCAAATAAAAGTAAAAAAACAAACATGCACAAAACCCCCCAACCAAATGGCTGACATCTTTAGGCAACATTCTATCCAGGAAAGCAAATACCAGTAGTTTTCCCACAGAAAAGTAATGGCAACTGTAGTGCTGGGGTTAGGGAGAGGCTAGAATCAGAACAGAAAAAGTCACCAAATCCTTTTGATGCTCTGAAGGGGCAGAGGGAGAACAGAAGCAAAAGTTAGAAAGCAACTACATGTAATACTCCTGATTTCATTCCGTTGGTTTGGACCAGTTCTTGTGTGCATTTTTAAGGGAAAGAGGAAACAGTTGCTATCGCTGTCATAGCTTAAAAGAATAAAAGTTGCAACATTAAAAAAAAGCACAACAATAAAAAAAAAAAAAGAGATGCTGTTTTGTGTAGAAGAGGACAAAGCTCTACCAGAACAGCCCAAGGAAAAAAGTGGGTCTTTGGAACAAATCATAACATCTTAAGGCATGTTACAAAAAATTTTCACATGTTGTAATTGGCAATCCTTTCAGGGTACAAACGGAACAACGCGCACGGCTCCCACGGGGCAGCCACAGAGCTGCTGTGTGGCTCACCCACCCACCCACCCTTCTGCTACCCCTGGGTTTTGGAAAAAAAATCTCTGTCAAGTGCAACTGTCATTGATTCAAGCTCCACTATCTTCACATTAGTGGAAATACAAATAGTGCATAACTACCTCCTCAGAATTATACGAAAAAAACAACACTTACACTTCCCCCCCACCCCCAGCAGTATTGCATGATAGCATACACAGCTCTAAGTTTTGGGAAATGTGAAAGTGTAATGCGAAAATGAGGCTGGGGTGTATTTTCATTAGTATTTTCTGTTAGGAATTTTACTGTAAGTTTTTTCATGTATTAGAAACCCATCTGTTTTATCATATCAGCTCCACGTTAGGACATTCATACTGTACTTGATGCCATTTTCTTGGCTGATGAACAACCTACGAGGTAAGATTTTAACACCTCTGTAAATAACAGTGCATAACATGCACTTGTACATCTTATGGTGCTTTTGATTCTTTTTGGAGTGCTTATGCAGTAGACCTCGCACTGATGAGCTATTTTACAGACAGGTTGTGCTGCTCTATAACTGGATGTCTGAAAAACTACAATATCATCGATTCCATATCTGAAATCTTGCTTAAGCATGGTGGCCAAAATGGGTGGAGGGGGGGGAAAGAAAACATTCATACCATCTAGTTTAGGCATAGAAGTTGCGTGACTCAGAGGACCGAAGATAAAAGCCTAAGACTTGCTATATAGTCAATAGAAAGAGGTAGGTGCCTCTAGGAGGGCAATTCAGAGCACCCAAAGCGGGCATTCAGATGCCAGAAATAAACGGTGTGAATATCTCTAGGAGAACAAAGTACAGGAACAAAAGTTCCAGAAGGTAGATGGGAAGAAGGGCTCTATTAACGTTCGAGTAAGGCGTGATGTTTTGTGACATGTAATGCCCTTCGATACATTGGTTGTAGGAAGGTTTTGAAAGACTAAGGGCAGAGATGGTCTGTTCTCTTCGGTTAATATGATTTCCTTTGCTTACCATCTGCTGAAGTACAATTTAAAATGTTAAGAATGAATATGAAAGTCTGCAAAGTGTGCTGTACAAAGTTTCCTTTGTAGAAGATGAGAGCATTTTTAGGCAGTTCTGCAGATGAAGGCAAAACTCTCAAACCTAACTCCAATTACAGCATTTCTAAGGGCCATATACACACACACATACACACTCAACACACACGCACAGCCCAGCACCCCTGTTTTCACTCGTTTAAACACAAGGAACTACACTGTTACTGCACAAGATTGAAAAACTAATGAATGCATGGTGTTATTCAGACCACAGGCTCAGTGACTCTGTATTTTTATGGCCAATTTTACCTAGAAGAGATCCAGCTCAAGGCAATCTCTCCAGCATGTAAAATCTAAACATCGTGATTGAAAACTTTTTCTATACTTCGATTGTAAGACTTCAGAATAGGTATTTCTGTGCCATTAGTCATGCAAATGATAAATACTTCACTGCTATGAAACTAGCAAGCCAGAGCTCGAGCATCCTTTCAAAATAAAATATTTGCTCCCACCATTTAAATTTAACACTCAAATAACTGGGGCAACCTTTGAGTAGTGTGTCTCAGGCAATTAAAGAGCCATTTCCACACTCGCTTAACGAATCGTAACTGTAACTATTTCAGTTCTGAACCGAATGATTTCACATGGTTATCCAATTTGAGTTTTCGTCATTAAAGCTATGAAATAGCAAACTTGATTTTCAAAGGTTAGTTAGGGAACCCACCAGAGAACGTAGCCCTTAAAGGCAAGAAAAACTGTTGTCTTTAACAAACTTAAAAATGCAGGATGTTCGTACTGTCCCATGAGGTTTCTGCAGAAGGGAACGTATGGATGCAACATGGCTTAATTTTCCTTACAAGATGGTACTAGTTAATCTATTAAAGTGTTCCTTGTTAGTAAGGCTCAGCAATTTTTTCATCACAGTTGCTTCCTCCTGGTTCAGTAAAGTGATAAATAAAGATGCTTCCTGCTTTGTAAACAGAGGGTTTGTTTGGCTTTTTGCAGACCAAAACCTGAAGTGATCCTCCATTTCTGAGCAGCAAAACAAAAGACTTAAAACATTCCAATGCCATACTGTTTCTTCACCTGTCACCTGTTTGCAGATCTCGTCTTGCCTCTCGTTTCACTCACTGATGCAAGGTACTCTATTTCAAGACGTGAGATAAAGTGTGGAAATAATAGCATCGACTTTGAAAAAAATCCAAACAATATAAGGTCTCTGGTAACCTCTTCCTCTAACACTGTCAGAAGTTCAGGTGAAATCAACACAGTTGAACAAACTTGGCCACAAGTGATAGCGCACGTCCCAAAGCACAGCAATTAGACGCTCAGAGGCTCAGCTCTCCTGGTTGTGAACGGTCTTCAAGGACATTCTCTCCACTGCTTTTCCCATCTCCAAAGTTCTCTAACTTCATTGAAAAAAGCTGCCTCCGTTGCTGTTTGACGTGATAACGTGTACGCTCAAATGGAACGACCCCGCAGGTCGACTGGCTGTGCCGTAACGTTGCAGGTGCTCAAGGGGAAAACCGGGTGAGAGATGTGGTCATTGAACCCAATTATATTCAGAGTCAGTGATTGACTTCCAATGCTCAGCTCTGAGTTAATGTTGCTACTTCACTACAGATGTATTTCAAGTGACCCACAAACCAGGAAGTGAAGTAGACAGTTTTACCACCTTACAAAATTTCTGCAAATGAAGTCCAGGTTAGGTCATTTTTAATGCTATTGTATATTACATGCAGAACAGCATGGATCATCTTTGTCTGGCTGTGCTGCATAGTTCATTTGTCTAACAATCTCCGCGAAGAGCTCATCCACCATCGTTTTACTTTTAGCAGAGGTCTCCATGAAAGGGCAGCCCCACTCTTCAGCTAAGGCTCTGCCTTCGTTCGATGACACTTCTCTCTCACTTTCCAGGTCCACTTTATTACCAACCAGAATTACGGGCACCTTCTCATACCTGCAGTTAAACAAAAACAAAAAAAACCACAGTGATAATTGTATTTCAGAAAAGAACATATTCAAATGTGTAAGTGTCTATTTGCAAACAGTACCCAACCTGAAAGATGTTTGGACAATGAAATTTTTACCTTGAAAAAAAAAAAAAAAGCTTTACGTATTCTGTATTCTAGTGATTTATTGCACATCTTCTCTCCTTAAAAGTTGAGGTGAATACCTCCCTCACTGAAGCTCTCCTTCCACCACAAAACTTGCCTGGAGCACTTCCACACTGCAAAAACTATAATTACATTTTCCACGTTGTTCATCTCAGGGTACAAGAACAGGACTGAGGTTCAACTCTCTCTCCAGTGTGACACCCTCCTTCTCCACAAACAGGCAGCACCATGCATTTCTTGTTTGTGATAAGGGAGACGCATCATTCTCCCTTTCAAAGGTACACGTACCATCAGTTAATATACACAGAACCATCAAATAAGCAATAAATGAGAGAAAACCAAACTGCCAGTAAATTCACTTGAAATTTCAGGCAGCCCATTTCAAGTACTTTCTACACACAAAAGCAGTGCTATATAAAAACATGCATTAGCTAACATGGAAGATACAACTTCTCCTTGCACTGTTCATATCATTATGCCAGTTGTACAAGCTGACAAGAAATACCAGGCAATACTATCACAGTTCCTTGGAGTTTATTACTTTGTACCTCCTTGCGAGGGGATCCTTGCCTTTTTCTTTTAATTAAAATGCCTGTCTTTTACTATTTTTTTCCTCTCTGTTCTCACACCCATAAAATCCTTCCTCAGACACGGAGCTAAGCAAATGTTTAGTCAGGCTTTAAATTTACATATTTGACATAACAGGGAAGACAACACCGGGCATATTTCCAAAATGCTCTCACACTTTTTTTCAGAAAAGCAACAAGGACTGAGAGAAAAACTGACTACAGTTCTCAACATGTAAACCAAACTAAGATCCAAGAGAAACAAGATGGCTCTCTTAATATCAACCCAACTTTCTACTTTGCGTTACCTTAGTAGCACTATTTTCAGACCAATGATTTGAGCAAGACCAAGCTACAGATAGACAACACTCATCGCTACTAGCTGCAGAAGTTCACGATGTCACATATGCCACCTATATATTCATTATTTATCTCTTTCTTCCTGCCTCACATGCAGGGCAGCAGAACAGAGCTGGGGCAGGTACCCCTGCAGCTTGTGCTAACCCACCAGAGACAAGACAAAGCCATCAAGGCTCTGCATGGAAACAGAACCTCAGTGCTCCTGCTGAACCCATCAGAGGGCTTGTGGGCTTCAAGTCAAAGGGCACGAGGACAGTGACTTCTCACACCACTCAGTATCAAAGTATGCCCAAGTTCTCATAAGATGCAAGTGAAATTTTAAGCTTTCTTACGTCTCTCTACCAACTCTGAACACATCACTCAATCCAGAGTCTATGGTCAATAACTCTAGAGGAATCCCCTCGCTTTCCCACCATTTACCCTATCCTCATTTACCACCTGAACAGACACAATCGATTTCTTACCCTCAAGATGCACAGTATTTAGCACAATGATACCTTTGGAACTCTTACAAAGAGCTAAGTTGCCATTAAGTAACAAAGCACACAAAAGCATCTCGAAAATCTGTCCTCCCGCATTTAAACACGTGATGGCATAGCCTTTAATTACACGGATGGTGTTCAACAGATAAAACAGCAATTGAGTATTTCTTAATCCTTATTATCCAGGTGTGTTCATTTTATTTGCTGTACCGTGTTAAAACCCTTCAGTGGAAGTGGGATGGGCTTCATTGTATGTCTTGATATCTAAGGGCCCCTAAGTGTAAACTTCCTTCTACTTCCTGTAGATATTACCTATTGTCTCAATTTTGCAGGTGGGAAAAATTAAGAAATTCAAAGCAGTCACTTGAGAAGCATTCTGCAAAGTGGATGAGCCAGAGTTAAAACAACATCGTATCTTGTTCTGTACAATCACTTCAATTTATTGAGAAACATGAGGAAAAAAAGCCCACACACTTGTTGCAGACCTACAGACAGCTCCACTAAAACACTGAAGCGCTCAAAAGGGTTTAAGAGCCCTAGAAAAGCTGGGCAACTAACTAAGGACCTAGGGCACTATTTGCTGTGAGTGCTCAGCATCTGGGAAGTGGAGGGATGGAGATAACAAATTTTGTACTGGAGGACAAAAAGAGGAATTGGTGAGCTGACAGCACTGATATAAAAAAATAATTGAATTTACTTGCAGAGTCATCTAGGAGCTACTACACAATAGACAGAATCACTTCTCTCTGTTAGTTTTCCCTGCCTTGACAGCTTGTGTTTGCCTTGCTCACTGCCTACCTTCACCACTTAAAAGAGATGGAAATCCTACAGTCAATAGTCTTAGATATCTTATAATCCACGTTCAGCCAGTGATGATTTCATTAGACTGCGTAGAAGCAAAAAGTCTCTGCAAAATCCTCATGTTGCCTTGACAAATTCCTCCTCAAGGGGCAAAAATAAGGTTGGTTCTTGTAAAATACATCTTATATTACCTCATTTTTGAGTAGTCAAATGTACAAAGCTAATACTGTAGGAAGTATGTGTAAATTCAGCGTGCTTTTTAAAATTTAATTCAGAACATATATTATGATATAGATATATACACAGACTTTATACAACTCTTCATACAAAATATGAAGAAAAGCCATTATTCATCACCTGGATGAAGAATGCAGACTGGAACATCGCAGCGTTCCAGTCCATGGATACTGAGCAGAAGACTTGCTGCAGTATGGGTTACTATGGGAGCTAATAAGCTCCATTTCAGTACCAGTCCTGCCAAGACCAGATGTCTGTGCATTATATTCTCAGAATAGCAAGGTGAAGATGGATGGACTGCACGGGATGGTGCCATGTGAGATGTACCAGGCCCTTGCAGAAGCTATGGGGCTCCACATCAGCCACTGCTGACCTCCATTCAGAGGCCCTATGGCCCCAGCTTTTGGTAACATCACAGAAACCCTCAAGTTTCCAGAACTTCCTACCTCACTCCAGGTCCTAGGCAAACAAACGCCTGCTGAGCACAGCAGAGCTCCCTGACTCAAGGTCCCCCCTACTGCTGCTCCTCCTGTGCCTGGAAGTCACAGAATCACGTGTTGCAAGGGACCTTTAGAGACCATCTAGCCCAGTCACCCCCTGGGGTGGTTGGAAGGGACGCAACCCTTGCCCCTGTTGAACCTCACTGGGCTCCTCTCTGCACAAAGAAGAGGGATGGTACCACTTGCAACTCTCATTATCATTGCAGTGCCTGGGTTTGGGCATGCCACCAAGGTGGTATGCAGCCACACAGCCCACACCAAGAAAGGGCTATTTGTCAGATGCAGCAGAAATACATGATTCTAATGAAATCTGAAGGGAAGAAGAACATCTCTTCCCCACGGGCTTTTCACCCTGTGGATTTTAGTGACCCAACATGAAAATTGTTTCTTTATAAAAGGCAAAAAGAATAAGAAAGAGCTGTCCTACAACACCCAAGCAGCAAAGCAGAACCTTCCCATATAATTATAAAAATCAACCCTAGGAATTCACAAATCCTTCCAAAAGCTTCAAGCTGGATCTAACCTACTGACAAACACAGACCCAAAACAGACAGCATGCTCTTCATTCTATTCAACTCTGTATCAGCATTCAGCAAATTCCATCTCAGTATATACCTACCAGACTTTGTATCAGCAGAATAAAAAAGGCTGAAACCCCATTACCTGTGTTCCCACTGTCACCCCCGGGTGTGCAACAGGGCAGCTGTCTCCTGCAGGAGCTGTGCAGCTCTTGCCTTTCAGGGCTGCCCCTTCCCCCACCTGTCCCCTTCACGTCAGAGAAGCAGAACATTACTGCCCCTCATTCCTGGAACAGAAAAATCCAATTTTCTCAGCGCTGCTGTAAAGCTTTGAGCAGCACTGATCTTTCCTAATGAAAAGGATGAGGGCCATCTGAAAATGAGAACTGCTGACTGTTCCTCTATATCAGTGCAGTGAAGTATGTATTCTAGGGCAAACATCACAGCAGAGCTTAAAAGAAATATACTCAGATTTAGCACAGGAAGACTTGACTTTTCAAGACCTCCTTGGGAACACATTTTTGCAAGATCAATTACATGCATTTGCAGAACGTGCTTTAAGAACAATGAAGCTCACCCTGCTTAAATGATTTTGCTAGCATAAGCTCTGATATGATGGATGCCAAACAGCATCAACTCCTGAAAGTAGAACCCAGCTGAAATCATCTGCGGCCCCATGAGAGACACTGGAGCAGTCAAATACCATCAGATCTAGAATGTCACTACTGGCAAGATTCAGTCCTTGCTCCACAGAAGACAACCAATAAGTACTTATCAGTCCCAGATAACTTAATTCGGTGCTTAAAAAAGAAAACCCTACCCTGGTGGTATCCATCTTCACGAGCTTCTGGGACCGAGGCCAGAGTAAATATCTCAGTTTTCCAGAGGACGGACACTGCAGTTACATGGAGCCAGGAAATACATAAACTTTAAATGTTTAATGCAGCTCAGCTATGCACCACTGACCACGCAGCCTCATACGCCTCAGTGATAAGCAGCTCTTATATTTTATCTTAGCTTACATGGCACGCACGCCCACGTTTCTGTTTAGATTCATATGTATACTTTGAGTAACAGCTTAATTAACTTGTTAAACATTTAGAAAGTCTCTAGATGAACGGTATGTAAATGACCCACATAGATTTTTACCTCGCATTTTTCTACCTCCAGCTTTGTTCAGAAAGGGAAAAACAGAAGCAGTACCCAACATCTCATGTGAACTGCTTTCACATTTGCAAGGTACTTCTCACATTTCTGGTTAGAGCTGTCGCAGGATAAAGATGAAAAAGATGTCGTGAAGTAAAAACATAATACAATGAGGAACTGAAAATAAGAACTGAAAAGAGTACACCAAGCTGACTAATAAATCTGATTCTTTTAAACTGTGCTAGAGATTGTCCAGTACCCCTAAAACAGTAAATAAATAAATAGGGCACTGGACCAGTATAGGTCAGAAGACAAAAAGCTCAGAGGGGTTCCTGCTCTTCAATTGCATGTTCAGGAAATGCTGCATTTCTAGTTTTTATGCCTGAGCTTCACACCAGAGCCAAACATGCTGAACCAAGATGCAGAAATGTTCTGTATAATAAAAACAAATGCAAAGAAAAAATGCCTTCAAGACTGTTTTTACGACTACCTTAATTCCCATTGAACATTATGGAAAGCTGTAGGGATTTCTAGCTTTACATGTTAAATGTCAAGACCACTGAACTATAAAAGATCTTTCTCCATGATAACGTTTCCTAATCATCAAAAGGCGTCTTCAGTTTGAAACGACGTTTCTGATCTCTGTCAGCATAAAGCGCATTTTGTTTTTTCCTCCCTCCTCCTTTAAGCATGTTTGAGGCACTTTTCATATTATTTCAAAAAGAAAAGCCACTGAAGTGGTAAAGACACTATGGAAAATGATGATGCAAATAAAATCAGAAAGTCAGAAAATATAATTATTCTTCACTTTGGGCTTACAGAAAAAAACGTGATAAGAATCTTGCCAAAAGACACAGTAAAATGGTTCCAGGCACTATGAAATGAAGGACTATAAATAGCAGTTTAATTTATTATACTGTTTACAAATCCATCTGTATCTATTACTAAACATTATTTTGTAATGTAGCTTGCAAACTTTGCCTGCCTGCAGTAAATCTGTCATAACTTGAAGTTTCCTTGTCAAGAGAAAGAATTTATTCCAAGACATTTTCTTACTTCTTCTGCAAAGTTCCTTGGAAGTTTCATGTAAAATCCTCAATAGTTAAAAAGCACACCTTACCTTAAGAGATGTAGTCAGAGAGGACTTTTTCCAGACCCTGATTCCTTGTATTTTGATAGTTTTAAGAATTTTAACGTTATGGATTAAATCAACAGCACATGCTCAGCTTACAGAATTTATCTTTTCCCCATGGATTTCTACAAATACACGCCAATGAAGAAGTGCCTGTACCTGTACACATAAATCAAGTGTGTCAGGAGATTATATATATATATATGAATCTAAAAATAAGTAGGTTTCTTCAGAGTTGGAGCTCTCCACATTTTGCTCCCCACAATACAGAAGTTAGGGTAGATTCTCAGGTAAATCCAAAACTAACAGCTGTAAAACTCCCACAAATCTTACACAAACAAGTAACTCCAGTCTGTCAATTAATTGCATTTAATATTCAGTTTCGTAAGCTGTATTGTGTAAGGATTTAATTAGTTAAGCAACAACCTGCACCTAAAAAAAGTTTTAACATTGTTTCTATAAATGAGGAGATGTTAAAGAGCTTATTGGAAGTCCCACTGCAATTAGGTGGCTGAGTCATGAATTATTTTGCTATACAGAGCAGGGTATGGTCTAATTGCAGGAACAGGGATCTAACATTTCATTCTAGGCTTTGACATCAACTCCACAAATAGCCTTCGGGAAACAAACTCTGCACATGGGTAGACTGAGGATAACTGTATACAGTCAGGATAATTGTACTTACTTACAGGACATCCAATTAAATAATAATTGCTAATATTACTCTTCAAGTCATTTTACATAATAAATAACCACCACACCACAGAGCTTTTGAGAAGACTTCAGAAACTGTTCTTGGACGTGAAACTTTCTGGAAATAATCAACTCAACTTCAATTAAATACTTTAAAAGCCAATTCAGTTTGCTGGTTGTTACAGCCTGCTCACATTTCCCAGTTTGGTTTCAAAGTCTAAAAGAAGAGTTCAGCCAACTCTAGTTTTCCTGAAACTGTCTGACAGGCTCACCACTGGTATAGTGCCTGCTCAGTATTAGAGAAAACGGTTGTGTTCCAACCAACAGCCAAAAAAAGAAAAGCCAATGGAATGGAGCACTCTATCTGCTTCCCAATTGTTCCAAGTGCATTTGTACCACAGTTCACTACTTCTTGGCAAGAACTTCCAAGGGACATGAAGAGTATACGATATTACCCTTCACCATGCACTCGAATTCCAACTTATAAACTGACGTTCCCTTGCCGCAACAGAAGCAACAGGATGATACATGTCATCAATGCTTGGCCCTGAAGAATTTTCCAAGCTATTTCCAGTCACTTCAGAGATAAATTCTTATTTTCAGAGAGTTTTCCACATCTAAGATCTCACGTGGGAACAGAGCAATAACAGCCTCCTTCCAGACATTCAGCTTGTTCCCACAGGTCACCACAGATGAAGTCTCTGCCTGCAGCTCTGCCACTTGCTTAAACTGTAGAACAGCAAGAAAGCCTGGAAATGTAATGGCCTGCCAACACACCCTGATAAGAGTACTCAGCATTTGCCTGAAGTACTGAACCAGTTCTAAAGAAGAGTCACTGACCATCAAGACCTTTGGAATGACTCCTCAGCAAGCTCACAGAAGCCCACATATGTTTTTAACTACATCCAGTGACATAATTCCCTATCAGGTAAGGCTCTGGCATAGGAAGGGGCTGCCCAGCAACTTCCTTTGTACTGGGGGCTGGCAACAGTGAGCCTATGCCACAAGTCACACCAGTTCTCATCCACTCCTTAGCAAACAAGAAATTGGCTTTCACCTCAACAGAGTGTATTTCTCCTAGTGTCTATCATTGCAATTCATATCTAACACTGCAATCAACTATCAACACTGAAAAGACTCTGAGTGATACACAACACCTACGTGCTTAGCAGTAGGTTTGCTGGGAGCATATGTATACAGTATTTTAATCCTCGTGTTCCCTCTTTAGGCCAAAGTTCTTCTCTTACACAACTGAACATCAACATCATCTTACTGAAATCCTGAAGTGTAGTCATATTTAACAACTCAAACACGGGAATTTTCAGGTAAGAATTTGCTGTTTCTTGGTAGAAGTTAAACAGCAATAGCCACAAGTACAAAATGTAAAGCAAGTGTTTTTAACCTTTTTGCACCATGAATAGTTCTCATTTCTATCATACTTCCAAAGCAGTGGGGGAAAAAAATGAAACCACAATATCCCACAGCCTGAAGATTCTCACAGGTTGTCAACCATGACACAGGTACATCAGTTCCACTTAGTTACTGCCTCATAATTTAAGAGACAGGCTTATGCTGAAAGAAGTCTATTTATCACAGAAACCATGAAGGTGCAGTACGGTTGCTTAAGTAAAAGGCTCCTACTTAAAATTTCCAGATGCTTTAATTCTAAGCATCTAATTTTTCAAAAAAAGCTGCAACTGCCTGTAGTTCAAGGTGCTGAGACACCTTGAGAATTAGGCTGCTATTTAAGCATTTGAACTTTGGATCCATAACTGAAAATTACCCTTAATGACTGTATTAGCTTAAAAACATTTTGGGTCAGAATGCTATCTGCCATGGTTCTATAATGATGTTTATTGCAATGAGCCTGACTGGATATGTCAAGGGTTTTGGTAGCTATCAAACGTACAACATGAAGATATTACAATTAAACAGAAAATCCTACAATTAAAGAGACTTAGTGCCGATCTTTGATTTGTACTTGAAACTTAAAAAAAAAAAAAAAGCAATTCTTCCAGATGACCATTTCTTTACTTTCCAGAAATAACCACTTGGAATTACATTTCACCCTCTGACACTTAACAGAAAACACATTAGCATCAAGTGAGAGGAGTGCTGACGTGATGTAAGAGATGTGAGCTCAGCGCCATGCCCTGCTACAGGCTTCCCACTTGACTTCTAGCAAGTCCCTTGAACTCTGTACCCCTGACCTCCACCTGGAGGATCAGCCTTTGCCTCCGAACGCCAATGGCACATAACCACTGTTGAAGCCTTCCATCCTTGGTGACAGAGGTCATCCAAGCCTCCTGATGAATGCGTTGGCGAGTTTGTTCTCTCCAAGAGAGGAACATCCTGCACCCTCACTATTCTCAGCAGCTCACAATAAAACAGCAGAAATCTCTGGGTTCTTTACAAGTAAAAAGAGCAGATATCTTAGAGCAGATTCTGCATCAGCATCCAGCTTAGCAGCAGAAACAGCAAAGCCACCATTAGGCATGCACCATGGCAAGAGCAAAGAACTTCAGCATGGAGTTTGGTAATGCATTGGAACAGGCTGACCAGGAAAGTAGCAGATACCTCGGGGAACAGTGACTCCAAGAAACAGGCAGACATTGCACCAAGGGACATGGGTAGCGGGCATGGTGGTGATGGTTGGATCTTAGTGATCTTTTCAAACCTTAATGATTCTATGGGGGAGAATGCCAGGGATGCTGTCTCACTTCAGCTACACAGTCTGGAGCAGAAGCCACAGAGCTCATGCTATCTTAGGACACATACAGGCATTGAGAAGTTACTTCTCTTCCCTGGTTTGCCATACAATGCTTTCATGAGGTCAAGAAGTCAGCTTGCTCTGAGGGTATGGGATAGCATATAACCCTTTGCAAAGGCAAGGAAAAAAAATGCAGATACCTATTAAAAGCAATATAAGCCTCCTTCATATCATAAAGCAAATCTGCCGAGTCCAACTGTTTCATACTTTCAGTTTATTAAATTGCTGTGTTCATAAAACTTAAGGGACCCTAGCATGCATTACCATTTATCTAGCAATCCACACTTTGTCATAAGACATTTCTCAAAACACAAACCTTCGATTTAAAATGCACTGTACACTTACTGCATAAGGTAGCACTGAAAGAGGGGGACAGTTTCAGTTCAGGTATATCAAAGTGTATGCAGAAAAAAAAACTGAGACAAAAATATTGGTAGCATTTGAACTTTCCTATAGGTTTGGTCAATGCAGATACGTAAAGCTACAGTTTTTCCTTTCACTCAGTACTCTCCCAACTTTTTTCATCTCCAGTCTCTAATTAGGGTTGAGCACATCCCACAGCATTTTCCCCAAAAGCTGAGCACCAACAGGGTCTCCTTTCCCACCTACAGCTCGGCAATAACATAAATTATTAGTTGGATCTCTAATTCTTTCCAGACTTGGAACTGCAGCATCACTGGGGTGAAAAGGACCTCATGCAGTCTAACTCTCTGCTCAGAGGAAGGTCTGCTAGGAGATCTTGACCAGCACACGTGGGGCCACGTATACAGTTGGGTGCTGAAAGCCTCCAGTGAGGGACCTTCCACAATCTCTTCTGGAACTCATCTCAGCACTTAACTCAGTTCAACTTTACCACAGAATGCAAAACTTGTTGGCTGGTAGCGAAGGAAGATGAGACAAGCAGAAAATTGAGTTGCATAATGCTGGTGTTCAAAGAAAAAGGGTTGAGAAATAAATGCCAAAGCTATACGGCTATTTATAGCTACTGGTTTATGTTGAGGGATTGACAGCCATACTTACAGAACTCAAGGTAGGTATGCATCCTATTATTATAGAAGCAAAAAGATTTAACTAGATTTTATAAAAAATTAACTGGAGCTCCATGCATAAGTTAACAGTCACTCCAATCTCTTTTCCTTATTACATCTGCAGAGGTTAGTAACAAACAGACAAAGTGAAAACTTTGGCTAGCATAAATGATCAAATGCCCTTCCAAAGGGACAGATGATCACAATCCTGTAAGGCATTATTTCACTCTTCAAAGTAAATACGCTTATATTCCTTTAAACAATTTATAGTCACTGATAAAAATCCCACTGCAAAACTTATTTAAAGTATTCTAATAGGATTTTTTCTAGCTTATTAGAATTACACTTCTACAATCTTTAAGAATAGGCCTAACAATTAATTCTTAACCTTCTTAGTAGCATCACCTGCTCCCAAAGGATTAGAATTTAGGAACATCATGCCATTCCATCCAACCAGAACCACACAGCTTCTCAGTATCAAGGTAAAAGCCTTTTTACTCCAGTAAGTCAGAGCTGCTGATTTTTACCACTCCCCAGGTATGTCTCAGGAAACAGATACAAGCCTGGATCACAGAATTCATAGACTAGAGAATGGCCCATATTGGAAAGGGGCTTAAGAGATCAAGTCTGACCTTAAATATTTTATATGTAATTATACAGTTCATTTCTAAATGGATATGAACTGGGATGAAGAGGCAACAACCTGATGAACTTCTGCTCTCTCATCAATCTCCACGTTCAACCTCAGGTAGATGAATACCACAGTGTATGCAATGTCACACAGCCTAAAGAGAATCTGAGCATTTAATATTAAGCAAAGGCTTCCTTGTTACCCTAGTAACTGCAGAATAATACAGCTTAATGTCCTTCAAGCTAATAAAAATATCCTACAACGCTTATAAGGAAACTTCGCAAAGAAATGCTCCATTGAGACAGATTTCGCTCACAACAATACAATTATGTTACAACTCTGGGTATCCTTTGTAAGAGACAATTCTAAGGAGACTCTAAGCAAGTGGCAACACCGGAACAGGGAACCAATTTAGGAGATGACAATGTAACTTCTACTGTCCTGACTTTTACTTTAGAAGGCACTATGTTTTTGTATCTTTCTGAGTTATCATCAAGATTTCTTTTAAAGATACAAAGTTTGTCATCAACAAAGGCACACCAGGAACTTGTGGGTTACAGACCCAGTTATTTCATCAACAGATACTCTGGAAGCCTATTCACCCCTGCTGACTTTCTAATATTCACCTTCTAACTCAAAAAAACCCAAAATGACAGCATCTTGCCATGACCTCAGAAAGCTGGTGGGACTTACCTTAAAGAATAATTTAATTACTATATATCTGTTTTAGATAATTCAAATGTTCTGAAGGAGTACTTAGGATGAACCAAGCAGCAAGAATATTCACAATTCTTGGAAGTAAACCTCTATCATCAACAACTCAATATTTGATTCAGAGAAAAGCAATCAGCCCATTAACTGAAGTTGTTTCTTTATCTAAAGATCAACATACAAATTAAAATCTTCTAAAATCTTGAGGGTTTATTTTATTTTTATAAGACTCAGTTCAAGTACTGAGTAGCTTCTCCTAGCACACTACTTCTATACTGAGAATATAAGGTATGGTTTACTCATAATCTATGTCGATCACAAACTTCTGATGCAATCTTCTCAGGAAGTTATTTTGTTCTTTCTACAGTAAGACAAGTTTCAATTACAGAAGAAAAATCTCACAAACTACTTCTTTCTAAACCAGCATCCTGAATATACTGGATCATTCTAGTGTTCAGAACTCTCCTAGTAAGAAATCAATAGCTATAAAACTACATCAGATGTAGGATATCTAGTACATAAAATGGTAAAAAGCATTTTCTTCCTTACGTGCATTTCACATCTCATATTTGTGCAACTATTAAAATGAAGCCAGCTAGAACGAGGAACTTGGGTACGCTCAGTATTCCAGATGTTGAGCTATTTATATTTTAATTCATGCACAAATGTTAATTTCTTTGTTTTGTCTAGGTTAAAGAAAAAAAAAGCATTTCTCAGATGAGTTCCACTAGCGTAACTGACAGCCATTTTATTTGCCACAGAGACACTCTGTGGTACCTAAACCACCTTAGAAAGTGGCTTCATTCTGCACAAGTTCCATCCTATTGGGCCAGGTCTCCTCCAGCAAGATGGCCAGCTGCCAAACCTTCACCATCCTTCAGCTGCCCACGGGGCCGCATCACAGGGGCTTTATCTGCCTGGCTGCTCAGGCTGGTGTCACATAGCCCCAACCTCCAGCACTTCTATGGCTTCAGTCAGGCAAATGGGGGGGGGCTCAGCTGGCAGGAAGGATGGGCTTTGCTATGTTGCAGTGAGAACATGCAAGAGAAGGGAAAATAAGAAAACTTTCAAAACAAAAGGTGACATCTTGCAGCCACAACTTCTCTTCAAAGAGAGGAAAAAGAAATAAGCCAGGCCAGCCAAAGTCATTTCTTTGAGATGCTGCAAATTCCCACATGGACACCAAGTTAGTACTGCTTGAATTAGTGAGGAAAATGGTTAGGCTTATCTGAAGCGAGATCAAACAACGTGGCTTTCTTGAACTTGTTCAGAAAGTTAGTGATGAAATTTTCATCCAGAAATGATGGTAATTTGTAGACCTAACCCTCAAGAGCAGTAGTCATAATGGTAAGAAACTACTTGAGAAAAAGTTGGATTCCTTTTGAGAAAGAGCTTGTATTTAAAGAACCACACACCCAGTGTCCATAACACCTTCCTTGTTGAATCACTAATCAGTAACCAGAATTTCTGGAAAACAGTCCACTAATTATTTTCTTCCACATTAAGCTGTCCTATGCAGAAAGGCCACTTCAATTAACATGAAGGTGTGTGGGGTTTGAAGCCCAGACTTTTCCCAGTCCTTTTAATCTAACCGCACTTATTGCTGACAGACGAAGTCTTTCAAAGGAAGGTGTTTTGATCATCTCGGAGAGAAGAATGCAGACTTCAATTACCTGCTCAATTATCCCAGTGAGGAAGGCAAAACAACTGCTTAATTTTACAGTAATAAGCGACTTTCAAGGTGTGCATTTTCAGTTTTCACCCAAGACCGAGCTTTCCACTGTCCCTCTCTGGAAGGCTGAGCTACCAGGACTGAAGTCACTATTTATGAATAAAAACTATCTGCAGGAGAATTCAACATACAACATGTTCAGCAATTTACCACCTCTGGGTAGTATGTTCTTCTCTTCAATATACATAGCTGAAATAAAAATAAATTTTAAAAATGCTCTTTTGGTATACATTATCTATATATGATTGCTAGGGTTGGAATGAGATAAGGAAAAAAAAAGTGGAAAGAGGCAGCTGTCAGAAGGAGCAACTTCTCCATCCTCACACCAGACACCACAGCAGTAACTATGAGCTTCCTCTGACAGAGTTCTTCATCAGATAAAGGTATTTTGAACACCTTCATTATACTTCAGGAGAATGATTGTGGGTTCACATTGTCTTCCAGTGGCAGACATCATCTTCTCTTGAAAAAGGGCCCTACTGTTAGTTATATACTCATGTTATATGTCCTATCTAGAAAGCATTACCACTGACCTATAGCTGAGCACAAGGGAACTACAAGTCTGCAACTGCAAATCAAGATGGAAAGAGAAGCTCCCGTCCATCAGGAGACTGTCCAAGGACTGCATTTGCTCACTGTGGTTCTTGAAAACCACACTATTGCACAGGTGCAGAGCAAATCCAGCAATTCCTCCCTTTGCTGAATCAGAGGTCAATGCAGAGCAAAGCATAAGGCCTGAAGGCAGAAGGGTGATTTCCACAATAGCTGCAGACCTTTAAATAAAAAACAGTACTTGGAGTGGTAATAGGAACAGCACTTCTCACCAACAGCTGCCGACAGACTCATCTGATGAGCAGATTTAGCATCTGAATGTGGTTGCTATGAAATCTGGTTACAGAGAAAGCTAGAAGTGTTAGAAGAGGTTCGACTAAAAATCGCTCAATGGTAAACAGATTCTTTGGAGGATTGCAGCAGCTACATTAAAAAAAAAAAAAAACAGCAATACTTCAGTAAGCAACAGAGGGTACACAGATGCTGGTAAGAAAGATTTTAATGTAGCCAGTGCCAGATTAAAGACCATTAGGCATCCAAACAGTACAGGAATGACTATGATCTGATCCATGATGTTAGCTGTAAGGGAAGAGAGTTCTTCACACCTAATCCTGTCACAATTGAACTAGATGTTCACCCTATCAAGGACAAGCAGTCTAGATTCCCCACAACCTGAAGAGAACTTGAACATTTGGATGCAGTCAGATTTTAGAGCATGCAGTCATGTCTACAATTTCTGCAGTATGGTCAAGGATCAAAGACCAGCAGGCTACCACTTATCTCCCACAGCCAACCTGTAACAACTACTGTAGAAGAAGGTGATACTGAAATAGTCTGCTAAGGGACCAGAGCTTTAATGTTAAGTAAGGCTGTAGATATCCAGGCTGGGGAAATACAGCAGAGATGGACATGAAGACTAACCTAACAGGTTTCCTCAAGTTTGGTACTTGACATTAAAAGCTGAGGCCTCTCAACAGGCTACCTCAGTATCACCCACTACCCAGTCTCTTCCTACAAAAGTCTGTGATTACCCAGACAAGATTTGAACAAGGACAGCCACACAAGTAGATTCAACTCCAAACATAATTTGATAATCAGCAGCGTAACCTATGCACAGAACTTGATTTTAGGGAAGGAAGACATCTGAACACTGTTAAATATAGTCTTGTGGAGGATGTAAAGCTTCAGTTTATCTGAGGGACTAACAACAAATCTCAGAAGAAACAGTTCCCAGAGGACAGAGAGAACAGCGTGAACATCATAATCAAGTCTCTGGTCTACTGACTATTCTGTACTGATAGAATTCATGCAAACAGCATTTAGGAATTACACTGCCCAGAATATAATGAATGAAACTGATCTGAAAAGTCATGAGACAGAGCAGGAGGCTCAGCCTGGAGAAGAGAAGGCTCTGGGGAGACATGACAGCAGTTTTGTGGTTTCTGAAGTGGGGCTATAAGAAAAGGACAGGCTCTTTAGCATGCTCTGTTGTGACAGCACAAGGTAAAATAGTCCCAAAGAAAAGAAGGGGAGATTTAGGATGTATATAATGAAAAAGTTTTCCTTCACAATAAGGGTGGTGAGGCACTGGAACAGGTTGTCCAGAGGGGTAGCAGATGCCCTGTCCCTGGAGACATTCAAGGTCAGGTTGGAAGGGACTTTGAGAAAACTGATTGGGCTGCTAGGTGTTCCTGTTCATTGCAGAAAGCTGGACTAGGTGGTCTTCAAAGGCTTCATCATAGAATCATATGAGTTGGAGGAAAAGAGAAAAGCATCCTGGTAGCAAACATTTTTAGGCCTGAACATGAAGTTGAAGTAGGGGAGTACACTGAGACTCCAGAAGGATTTAGGTATGCACATCTGAGAGACTGCTCCACAAGATTTCTGCTTACCCATTTCAGCTCATGCAAGCCCATAACTGCCTAAGATTTTGTCAAAGTGACCTAGCTGCTTGAAGGCTTACAGCTGGCAAGCCCCATGAGCCACACGCTGGAACCATAATGGTCACTTACCTGAGCTCTCCTGGGATCTATAGATCAGGACAGCAAGCAGCTCCATCCCTCAGGAGGCCTAATTCACTTAACACCACTCTGTGAACCTAGCAATGCAACAACACGGAAGTGCTCAGCAAAAACAACAGCAGATAACACTTCCACACAAAACCACAAAACCTCAGGAGCAGTAGGAAGCCATAGCAGTGCTGTTTCTCTCATCTCACAGCAGTGTAGTGGCTGCAGCACTGACGAAGGATAGGCACCTTCTTTAGTCTCATGAGCTTCTCACTTGCCTCTTCCAACAGAAAGTTACAAGCAAGGTTAAGAAAACACCCTGATCTTCCTGTTATTCAAATACGTGAAGGCAAACTCACAACTTCCAAGAGAACAACAGAAAAAGATAAGGTGTACAGTACAGACAGTAATCCAAAGAAAAATAGCAGGGACTGAAACAGATTTCCCAGTACTGTTTATTCACTTTATATTAAAATGTTGCTGGAAAAAAAACCCACAAAATCAATACCCTGAACACCAATCAAGTCACCAAAAAACTCCTCTCATCCAGGAACCACAGCATTTCAAGCAAAAGTCGGCTGTTGCTATGTGATGGTATACTACTCCCCATTTTCCTCCCATACTGTTAGAACTTCAGTGTTTTAATTGATGAGAGGTCCTCCCTCTGAGGAGGTGGCATTCTACCTAAGTAAGGAAATGAGTGCTTTCTGCAGTAAGACCACACACCTCCTTGTGCAGCCTGCTCCTAAAGAACTGACACACACAAGGACACCAAGCTCTTTTGCAATACATTTCTCATGTAAGTTCCTCTTTATTTCCCAATGAAAGGCCAGAAAAGGGAAGGCCAAAACTGGAGAAGATATAAAAACGTCCTCTTCAATGCACTACATGTTCAGAAAAATCAACATCAGGATTCACTGCACCCATTCAGTTTCGGACAGCCTCCTGCACATTCAGCACAATGATGAAACCACTCTCATCCTTGCCCCTAAACCCCTGCTGTATAGTGAGGAGGTCATCTACAGATGAAAGAGGTTAAAGTGGTACCACACCAATCCTCTCCCCAACCCCCTCAGCTTAACAACATGCCAGCTAAAGCAATGGAAGAATTCACTCCAAATCGCTGCTTGGATTTTGGTTGTGGATCGCAGCATTACCCCAGCAGAAAGTGACTCATACTCCCTTTCAGGCATTGTAGGGAGTAACCCGCATGTCAGCTACAAAGAATCTCACTGTTTCTGAGACTAGCAGAGCAGATGCCTTCCTCAAGCAGTGAGATGCAGAGCCTGGATTTGATCAGGCTCAGGAGCACTCGGACTACTTATTTTTTTTTCTGAGGCTATGAAAGGCATCTGAGAGAATGCTCCAGAAGAAACATTTCAAGGTGATCACCTTCAGCCCTCCAAATTCTTTTCAAAAAGAAACAACTCCTAAAGCTAAAAACAACAACCACCACCCCTCTTTCTGACTGGTTCGCATTGAAAGAAGAGCAAAATTTTGTACTGGGAGACTGAAATTACTACTAGGAAAACTAATGACATTAAGTCCTTTTGGCAACAGAAAAATAACATGCAGGCTGAAGACATACCTTCAAAAAAAAAAAAAAATTAAAACAACAGACCAGGAGAACCTCACAGTGTACAGATAAGGACTGCTGTCTTGGTAGCTCACAAGGCACACCAGCAGGAGTCCACATTATGTTCAAACGCCATAATACAGAGAGGGGGTGGGAGAAAAAAAAAGCAAGACAACTCCACATGTTCCCTCTCCTCCCACCCCCCATGCATAAGTTTTTAGGACAATGACATAAAGCAAAACCTTTTGGATTCATTGTTTTACTCTGACAAAACCTGTGAGCCTCTAAAACGTAACACTGAAAACATTGAAAGGAAATCTCAGACAGAAAGCAGTTCTTGAGGACAGACTTCGTTTATGCATTTCTAAGGGGATCTTATCAAGTTCATGTCTTATTTTTGAAAGAAAAAAAAGCTGACTGATTTTTTTTGCATATTTATAAAATGTTTCAAGTAAGACTTTGTGAAGCAGTTAAAAAGATGTTATAGCAATGTGAGAAACTGCAAGCAGATTCCATCAGAAGAAAGTAGGTTGATTAGTCTTGGCTTGTGCTTCTACCCTGTGAAAATACACTAGGAGTGAGAGGGTAAATGGCACCCACAGTCTCCTACCAAAATGCAAACCAACTTGTCACAGCGAGCTCATATGCAGCCCAGAGGTGATCTATGTGGCTATTTCTTGAAAGCACTGTTTCTTGCAGCTAATCTGGAAACTGGGACTGACGTTTTCTCCTTACAACATTCAGGGCACTTCAAGTTCAGTGCCCTCATCCAATTCAGTGGGATCCAATTCATTTCCAGCTCAAATTAAATTGCAGTTGAGTCAATACTCACATGGGAATCTCCAACACTATTAATCTTTGGTTAAGGTAGCTCCTTTTTAACTGGAACTATAATGGGAATTCAAGAAAAAAAAATACAACTCTTATTTTACAGAACCATTTCACCACAGACAACTTTACTAATTGATTCCCTTACTTTAAAACACTGATAGTGTTTGCCTCATTATCCAGATTTTTTGCATATGGTAGCAACTATATCTTAGAAGATGTTAAAGCTCTAACCACACAACTCAAGCAACGCTTCAAAAGAAGCTAGTCAACAAGAAATACAGTTTTCCTACTATTTGCCCTTCACCTGATGTTTCATCCAGCCTTCATCTAACCCAGGCAATTATGCAACACCAGCATCACACTTAAAGAGCACAGCACCAACTAATCAAGCCAGCTCCATGATATCAACACTAGGCAAGGATAACACGCTCCTATCACACCTTTAATTCTCTTGTCTAGACTAGGATTTAAGACAACACAGCTGCTGAAACAGCCCAGTGACAAAGAAAAGCACTGAAGCTGCAGCCACTGCTGTAACTGCACCTATGCTGTAGCCTGCCTTAGTGCGACAAAAAAGAGACTATGGGACACTAGTCCTACATTGGAAACTTTTGAGAAGGGAAAAAAGGAAAGGAGGAAGCTAATGATTAAGAGAACATGAAGAAGAAGATAGCTACAGTTCTTGCTGCCTTAATCACGTAAATCTTCATACAAGTCACTACATGCCAAGATAATTTAGCACTGCAGTCCCACTTGCTTCCCTATTCCCACTCAAAAAGTTATCATCACACCCCACCTACACAATTTACAAGGGGGTTAAAAAAAAAGAGAAAAGATGTTTGAACAACACTTGCAATATTTCTGAAATTTAATAACCAGTAACTGCAGATCTGCTCTTAGCTGCACAAGACATCTTAAACTGAGTTAAGAAGAAAATGAGAAAAAGAACGGATTTAACAATTCTGGGGCAGACACTTACTCAGACATTTCAAATGTTATTCATCTACAAGCTCTCAATTGTCACCGAAAACCTACTTTTCTAGTCTGAAGAGAATGCCTGCTAACAGAAGAGATTCAGCTGAACGAACTGGTATTCAGAATGTTTTATTTATGACCAAAACAACAAAATTTGTTTCTTCCACATAGTAGCCAACTGAAGAGCAGACAATCATGGTTATTTTGAAAGAAAAGATGCAAGTGACTGCCAACTGTGTTGGCTATATGAAAAACAGTACTTAGAGAATTATTGTTGTCTACATATCAAAGGCAAAACAGAAACTCTGGTAAGTAATGACTTTTTGATAGAATTTCCCAAGCATTCACTGCAAAATCTGTCAAAACAGCTTAATGAAAAGCAAGACAGAAGATATTCAGTCCCAAGCATTGATACTGTATCACTGCACTAAACTACGAAAGCCATTAAAGCCACTGTTGCACTCCATCTTACATAGTACTTTTACAACACAGACAGTCAAGAAACACCATAGGACAGGAGACAAATCTTGCCACATTCTGTTCTACCACTTGACCACTTTAGCTATCCATATGTATTCACACACTTTGACAGCCCCATAAGCTGCAGCAGCAATTAAGACCTGAAAAGAACAAATGATGCTAAGTGATAGAAGCATCCTTAAAAAAAAAATGTAAAAAGATAATATGTTGTAAATTAAACTAGCATCTTCTAAACTTAACACACATAGAAAAGGAGCTTGCCTACCTGGCATTCTCAGTGTAAGTCCAAAGGAACACATAAAAAGCAGGAGTGTAGAAGATTTGTTTTCAGTGCCCACATACACAAACTGTCACGTAATTTTACTTACAAAGGAAAATAAATCAATCTCAGAGAGATGACCTGAGGAAGGAGGAAGCAGTCAAAAATTAAAACAAGACGACTCCAGTTAAAGGCACTGACTCAATTTCTCATTGTTTCAACACAGTGACTCAAAGTATCATGGAAGCAAGTGGGAAAAAAAACAAACCAAGAAGACACTAAGTACGAAATTCAGCTTAAAAGCTTCCGCAGGAAAACTCTAATGGAAGTATGTTCCAAAGATGCATGAACACTTTAAATGCCTGACTTAAAGACTAAGTTAAGCAACTTTAAAATAATCTTCTATAGTCCAAAATTGTAAGCTGTTAGATGTTTTTTTTCAGAGGACTGTCTATGTATGAATTCCCCACTTGATTCAAGAAACCTGTAATTGTGTCTGACAGAATTATTTCATTAATTTCAACCTAAAACAAAGGCAGATTGGCTAAAAAAAGATCTAAATTCTGCATAGCAAGAAAGAAGTCTGGCAGTTATTTAACAAAAACACAAAGAAGAACTAAAAATTGGAGTTTAAGGCTTAACAAATTTTAGAGTGATGCCCTGTATCCTGTTTTGGGTACTCCTCCCATTGCAGACACCTTCTAGGGGATAGCGTGTTTATCAGTTCCTCAGTAAGAGGGAAGAAACCTGAACAAGGGAGGGATCTGATGCTACACAGAAGGCCAACCTGATACAACACCACTTGTGTTTACTTCTTTATATCTCTAGATAAAAGAAAATGCATATATTTTAAGTAACTCCGCATAATTTTCATTTGAGAAGCAGTCATGATGTTTCTTCAGAGAAAAAAAGAAAGGACTATATACTTAAAATACTTTAATGCAATGTCTGAAGCTCACATCGTGTCAGAATTCCATCCAGTATCCCGTGTTTTCTCAGAAATAGGTATACTCATTTAAAATCTATTAATCTGTTCTTGCAGTAAAGTGGTTTCACCTGAGAAGTGCATAAGTGGCTGGCAGCTTGGCCTGGCAGGCTGTGGAAGATGTGGGCCATGCTTATTACCTACCCTGCCTTTTCTACTCAAAGATGAGTAATCAATTCACTACACCAAGATCACTGTACAGGGAATAAAAAAAACCAAAAAACCAAAAACCCTTACTAGAAGGGCTTAAGGATTTCAGTCTCTTCTTATTTCTACCATCTCTGCATGGATAGCATCTGTGAAAAAAAAGTCTCTACATATTTGCTCTGGTCTTTTGCAAACAGTGCTTCAGAAACAGCATTCTCCAAGTCCAACTCACACCGGGTGTTTAACTATTTCTTCCTGGAAGACCAGAGCCTGTTTGCTGTCAAATGTGTTCTAGGACTGCATCTTGAACACTGGGCTAAATGGTTCCCAAAAATACAAAAAAAAAAAACAACTCTTTAATCAAAAAGAAATGAAAAATGCATAGAACTTCAGAACATCTGGAGTTGAACCAGATGGTTATTTCCAGAACCTGAGGTTGGACCAGAAGACCTCCAGAGGTCCCTTCCACTCTGGAATTCTGTGAATGCCAGTAAATTCAACCAGGTTTGAAGAGCACTAATTGAAATGAAGAGCTAAAGAACAAAATAAACTAATTAATCTCTTCAAAACTCTATCAATAGCCATTTTTATCATCATATTATCTAGTTTTAACAAGGATATGGACCCCAATGGCTAAATGATGTTTGAATAGAAAGCATTCAATTTTTATAGCATTTGGAAAACAATGTTTTTCAACTAGACATTTGAGCAACACGTAATTCCAAGTATAGTTTTTCAGACTTAATCACCATTAAGTCACTAAATACATCAATTATCATTGACTCAAGATGCTGATTTCACAATTAATAAATTTCAATAATTACTTCTCTCGTATGTTTTAAATTGCCACGCAGAATCTCTAGACCTGGAGGCAGATTTTCATCCTGATGATAAATGCTGCCACAAAGAACATTCAGTCTTGCGATATTTCTTCTTAATATACCTACGTTATTTAGTCTGCATTTTCAGTCAATCATCAAATTTCTGATCTTTGTTTCACAGAGGAAAAAAAAACATTAATTAAAATTCAATATTTACTTGTTTTCCCACTACTTGAAATAAAGCATTTCCCACTGCTAGAAGTATTATCTGGTAGATCCTCCAGTGAACACAGTGGTCTGTCTTCATAGCACTGGTCAGATATCTACAGAAGTTATATGACAAGGGAAGAACAGCAAACTAAGTTGGTAAGATTGTTATTTCTGTGCTTTAGTTTCTACTTGAACAGAAATAAGAACATTTTTCTATTTCATGGGGTTCTACTAAAAATGGACATACCGAGCTACCTCATGAAAAATATGCCGGGGTACTCTCCATCCTGCCAACACTACCATCTCTCAGCATTTAGAAGTACTTATCTGTAAGGATTGGAAGAGCGAAGGTTTAAGAGACAGACGTAGCACAAGTGGGATCCAGAAGCTGAAATCAGGTGCCTGAACACATGGGATTTGAACAACGCATTTCAAATAGGCATTCAATTGTGTTGCGAAGAGGAGTTTCCTTAATAAACTAAGCTTATTTATCTATCATCACCAGTGATGAATGCTTCAAACAAACACGGAAGTGCCCTAAAGTTCCCTAATCCAGACACTCACTCTGCACAACCCAAAGCCTCACACTGAGCCACCACATGTCCTTCACCCTTCTCTTACCATTACATTCCTCAACATGCAAAACCAGGCCACCAGTGTCTCACTCCCTCTTCCAACAGTTTCTTTCTCCTTGTGAACTCATGCTAACGCATATTTCTGGATAAGCATGGCTGGCTGGAAGCACTGCAAGAACAGCTCATGGCAGAGGTGACTGCTTTGTGCAACACGAGCTACAGCTAAGTCACTCCTTGGGTAGAAACTCCTGTAAGAAACAGCATCTGGAGGAGGAGGACTACCACCTATATGATTCTGTACCACCACAGTCCTTCATCCAACACTGGTGGCATATGCTTTGCTGTGGAAAACTCCATCCTACAGCACAGGGAGCAATTCTAATGTCTTCCCCTTCTTCTCATCTTACGGCTGCTCAGAATGGCTGGAGGTGTACCCATCTACAGAGACATCCTCCACTCTTCCTGTTAAAGCTGTGCACTACACCTGAAAGGGATCAAGGCTCCCACACTAAGCAGTACAAAAAGAAAGCTTTTGAAAACCAAAAGAAAACCAAAGACTTTTGGTTTTGCCATTAGGAGACTTCTCTAGAAACTGGGAGACCTGGATTTCAGTCTTGCTTAAGCCTAATTATGCATTTTTTTAATTTTAAAATAGCCATTCAGTAGAAACAATGCTAGCAATAGCTATCTTAACTGCTTCTAATGACTTGCTTGAGAGTTGGGTGAAGATCTACTTTTTCCTCTCCCTGTTGGCCCTGTAAAGACATCATCATTCATTTCTGTATGATAAATCAACTTCATCAGGTGGAATGAAGGACTTCCTCTGCTTACTTTGGTCTGGTATGTGGTTAGACCAGGGATGCAGAAAATTGAAGCCTGTACCTCAACTTGAAGGGGAAATTTCAACCTGGCTTTTCTACTTGTTGTGAGATCAACTATAGTTACTCTCTAGTTACATAAGAACATGAGGATTCCTTCATCGGAAAATAGTATCAGGGACAATGTCTAATGTGTAAAGATACCCACAGGCTATTAGACCTCACTGATGAAATCCAGAGATGGTTCCATATCAATATAACCAAACACTTGTGTTTTTTGGGTACTTGTCCTCCAGAATCCCCAGGTAAATAAGATTGATTACTTGTCCCTCAATATAGATGAAATAGCTCTTATTTATAATTTACAGCTGCAAAGAGGCACTTGCACAGATGCATATGTGTGAATATGCATTCTTCCAGTTCAGCTTGCAACCCTGCTACTAGCTAAACTGACAGTACGTTATGTCTTATATTGCCTGCTAGCTCCAGCACACTCCGAAACAAAACAACAAACCCACAAACACACCGGTACGTTGGCTAAAGAGCACCTGGTACATTTTCAATGTTAAAAAGTAAATTCGAAGATGTGGTTTCAGCAAGCAAACAGCATCGCCCTTTCAACTGCAACTCAGTCACAGACATCAAGACTGGCTACAAGCAGGCTTTCAGCTGCTTTTCGGTTACATTGCATACAGGAAACCTGGAATTAAAGCGTCGCTGGTATGTCTTTCATGAAGAGCCTCACTGAAAGCCAGAAGTTGAAGCCTTGCGGCGCAAGACACGACAGAAGAAGAACAAGAGCAGCATTCAGACCTACCCGAGCAGTGCTGAGTCAATGTAAGTATGGAAGTAGCAGTCACTTTCTATTCTGCTTCAGCATCTACAGATGTCAGCTCAGGTCTGAACGCAGCCGCCCCGCGAGGTACGGCTGCTCAGGCGCTGACTGAGCTCGCAGCACTGACTAAGCACGGGGAAACCAAAGGCAAACGAGCGAATAACGCCTACCTTCGCTACTTGCGGAAAAACCTCTTCTTCTATAACGTGCGCGTGCATGGCAAGGATCGCAAAGGTAAGGAAAATTAAGTTATTTCGAACTCGGGATAGAAAACACATCAGCCTCGACGCTCCCCCTACCCCCAACCACCACCCCCCTCACTATGAAAAAGTTAAGGCACGCATTAAGCAAGCGGAAAGTTGCAACCCTCCCGAAGGCCCGGGCCCTGCACGGCTCCACCGCGGCACGCACGGACGCGCGGTGCCAGCCCCGCACGGGCCGCGGTGCGGCCGAGGCACCGAACGGGAGCCCCGCACGCCGGCGCCCCATCCCCGCGGGCGGCGGCAGCTCCGAGGGCCGCGCCTGCGGGCGGCCCCATCCCCCCCCACCTCCCCGAGACCCCCGCCCGGCCCCGCGGGGACACGGCACCTCTTGACGCGGATGATCTGGTCGCGCATGGGGCGGATGTCCTGGAAGCTCTGCTGGTTGACCAGGCTGTAGACCAGGATGAAGCCCTGCCCGTTCTTGATGTAGAGGTCCCGCATGGAGGCGAACTGCTCGGTGCCCGCCGTGTCCAGGATCTCCAGCACGGAAGGCGACGCGTCCACCTCGATCTCTTTGCGGTAGAAGTCCTCGATGGTGGGGTCGTACTTCTCGATGAACGTGCCGGTCACGAACTGCACCGTGAGCGCCGACTTCCCCACCCCGCCCGAGCCCAGCACCACCACCTTGTACTCGCGCATCCTCCCGCCGAGGAGAAGGCGCGAGGCGCGGACCGCCCGCCGCCGCCCGACCCGCACCTGCCGCCGCCGGCCACCTCCTCACCCCCCCGCCATCGGCCGCCCCCGCCCGCTCCGCGCCGCTCCCGCCGGGTGCTGCCGGCCGCGGGGCCGCGCTCCCGGGCTGCGGCGCGGCTGAGGTGGGGCGCCCGCCCCGCCCCCTCCTTCCCCGGTCGCCACGGCAACAGCCAACCGGGCGGCGGCTGGAAGAAAGAGCGGGGAGGAGGGCGTCACGCGGCGCGCCCCACCGCCTCCCCCGCCCGGGGGCGCCGGCCAATGGGCGAGCGCGGCGGCAGCACGTGACGCCGAGGAGCGGCGGCGAATCGGCGGCCGGCGGTTTCCTCCCGGCCCTCGCCCTGCGCTGTCGCCTTGGAGACAGCGGCCCCGCCCACGCCCCCCGAGCCGCTCCGCGGGCCTGCTCCGCGACACGCGCTTCCCACGGGGCCAATCGGCGACCGCGCCGCCGTCACGCGGCGGGAGAGATGAGCCAATGGGAGCGCGGGATGGAGGATTGTGGGGCGGGGTCGGCGCGCGGCCGGAAGCGTGTGTGGAGAGTGGCGGCGGCTCCCGGCTCGGCTGCGCTCTGGTCTCTGCACTGTGATATTCTTAGAGCTTTTCCTTTTGTTTTCTTAATCACCGCTCGTTTCGATCGGATACAGAGAGGAGGGGCTTGGTTCCCATTAGCCCCGTGGGGCTCTGCCGCTCTGAAAACGGTCAGAACAGGGCTGTTCTGGGGCTGCGCTTCTCGTCGAGCTCTTCCTTCAACGCTGTGGCGTTTGCTTCTTTTCCTCTCGGATCTGCAGAGCTTCAAAACGAACTTACTTTACAGCAAGCCCACGGATTCAGCCTGCCTAGAAGAAAGAAGACTATTCTCTGGCTTCTGGCAGCGCCCGTGTGTAAAACCACCGGGGCAAAACCCCAACCGCACACATCTGTGTGGTGTAAATAGGTTCGGTAGCAAAAGTGCGAAGGATTTATACAGTGCTCTCAGGAGGCGTTTGTAAATGGCGCTGAACCCGGTCAGAAATTAGTAACGTTTTCAGTGGATTATCCCATTTCTATTAGTGGCTCCAGGTAATAAAACAGCCCACACAAGAGCATGTAGTGGCAGGAAATGCAAGGTACTGCGTGTATGGGGTAATGAGTATCTGCGCTGTAAATCAAGGAGCTCTCTGACAGAGGACTGGGAAGACACCCAGCTTTATTAGTCAATGGTGAAAGGAAGCTAACACTTTAAAATGCAGTTGCAAAAAAAAAAAAACAAAACACAATTGTAAGTGGTGTGCATAAGGTCGGGCCTCTGAGTTGCTAGTGAGACATTACTGTGACCTGGACTGATGAATCGTGTCCAGGAAAAAGAACCTGTAGAGAAATACACCCAGGAGGGTTACTGAAGCAGAGCAAAGCTTATCTACAAGAACACACTTGGAATATTTGTCTGGCTAACGCAGCAAAAGCAAGTGTGGAGGAGGGGTACAGCTGCTGGTAGCAAATAAGCGAGGGTGCAATCAAGGAGTGGCAATTTAAGGTAATGAACAAGGTTGATAGAACAGTGTGGATCTTAATTGTAAATCTATGTGAAAAACAAAGAGGGATCACTGCTCTGGAGGTTTGGCCTTCCATTCAGAACAGTAAGAGATGAACGTATCAAGAGATGAACATATCTAACAGGCTTTATAATGTGTTTCAGTATATGAAGATGATGTGCCACCATACAAATAAAGTTTACATATCTGTGTAGAAGAAGGAGATTTGGGCCTCCCTTCTTACACGTTACTTAGACTAGAGCACTTTCCTAGAATCATAGAATGGCCTGGGTTGTAAAGGACCACAAAGATCATGTGGTTTCAACCCCCCTGCTGTGGGCAGGGTCGCCAACCACTAGAGCAGGCTGCCCAGAGCCACATCCAGCCTGGCCTTGAATGTCTCCAGGGATGGGGCATCCACAACCTCTATAGGCAACCTGTTCCAATGTGTCACCACCCTCTAAATGAAAAACCTCCTCCTAACATCTATCTTAAATCTCCTCTGTCTTAATTTAAAACCATCCCCTCTTGTCCTATCACTATCAACCTGTGTAAACAGTCATTCTGCCTCCTGTTTATACACTCCCTTCAAGTACTGGAAGGCCACAATGAGGTCTCCCCAGAGCCTTCTCTTCTCCAAGATAATTTTCTTGGTGTTTGCTGTTTAATGGTGAGGATGATGGTCGGAATGAAGGTGCTACAGGAGTGCTCACACTGAACAGATTGATGCCAGCTGGTCAGTCTGGAGATGGTTGTGTTTCATAGGCAGTGAGGCATTTTGTCATTTAATAATAGGGGGATGATGTGTGCAGGGACAAAAGAAACACAAAAGTGAGATGCACGGGGACAGCTTTTGTGGCTTGGAATATGGTAAAGGAAGAGCAGAATGGTGAGTGGGAGGAAGTGCTGGACACCCAGAACAGATGACTGTTCCTGAGGATCTCTCACTTCACTGATGAGGCTAAAAACCTTACCATTGCCCTAGTTTTCTAGCCTTCACCCTTGGTTGGTTCTGATTCACCTGCAGAAGATGACAACGTGGAAGATTCAGTTGGTAAGTGCAGGAATTTCTATGCTAAAAACAAATGCAGATACCAGTTATGTGTAGTTATTTTCAATGAATTTGAGAACATGGGGCTGCTTTGGGGCTGCTTTGATACTGCCAGTTCTTTTACCCACATTACTTATACTTGCACTATTCTCTACCAGATAGTTGGGAGGAAAAAGAAAAAAGTACATTTCAAGGGAAGAGAAACTTCCTGCCACCAAAGATTGAGCTAGACAAGGCTTGTCCGGGCAGACATCTCCATCCACATCTGAGGAGCAGACAGGATGTCTCCTTTCTCAGCACGACCTCCTTTGCAGCTTCTCAAAGCTGTCTCAGGAGTTATCCAGTCCCTCTCTGCTGTGTGGATGGAATTTCGCTGCCTTCACAGAGTTTAGAAACTTTAGGTTTCAGGCATTCTTATTGCTCACTTCTCGAGTCTTTTATATCGAGCTATCATATTTCAGACTTCAGCAGCCTGTGGTTAACCACACTGTCTTAGGATAGGCTGGAGTTTCTCTATAAATATTTTTATGCAGAAAACAACATACTGTTGCATAAGTTTTGTGCTAGCTGCTGTAGCCTCTGACTGCCTGTTGGTGCACAAGAGATGGACAGAGCCATTTTTCCTTTGTTGCAGGGTAGTAGAACAACAGTGACTTCCTGTTCTTGCTTACTGCCATGTTTTTGCATCGGAGCTGGCAATGCTGTCATCTCATGGATTGCACCTAGCCGTGCATAATTTCAGTATTTTAGGAAGCATAGCCAGCATTGCCTGTTATGGATTGAGATCATATTTAGTTTTTCATGTAATATCTTGCTATGTTAATTGTCTGATTAGAACTGTCCAAACAGCTATTACCAAACTCATGATACAACTAACTACAGCGAAAGTGGCTGATCTTTCTTATCTGTAGCATTTCTAGGTGATCCTAGAGACTGTTAATTTCCCTTTCAACCCTACAGTGAGACTATTCCTTTTTTTACCAATGACAAAATTGTAGGTGTTAGACATCTTAATGATTATAGCAGCATTTCAGATGAGAGCAGGAGCTGCACTGGGACACTCATGAAGGGACAGAACGCTGGACCTGAGCTTGGTGGAGGTTGGTGACAGACCTAGGAGCACTGGAGCCAGAATGGTAAAGAGCCAGGAGGGCACAGGGTAGGATCTGACATGCTGCTGGAAGATTGTGAGATGGAGCTATGCTGCTTGTAGGCCAGTTGGAGTTTGCTGGGCTTTTTCTGTTTGTTTTTCCAATCAAAGTGTTTGAGTTTTAGGGTCGTAGTGCTTGTGTTTCGTAGTAGTAGAGCCCAAGTCTCATGAGGAGTGGCTGAGGGAATTGGGATTGTTCAGTCTGGAGAAGAGAAGGCTCAGGGGGGACCTTGTTGCTCTCCAACTACCTGAAAGAGGGTAGTGGTGAGGTGGAGGGTTGGTTTCTTCTTCCAAGTATCTAGTGATAGGATGAGAGGGAATGGCAGGCAAGCATGCTGGTAAGGGAGATCCTAATCCATCAGATAAGATGTGCTGGCAGCTTTTTTTCCCACATGTTATACTGTGCATAGTCTTCATTTAAGCATCTTTGGAATCAGGGAACCAAAACTTGAACAGGTGCCTGGAGTGCTGTGCATGGGGTGTGAACAGACCCTGCCTGCTTGCCTGGTCTCCCCACTCCTCCCAAATTCACCCTGCATCTCTGCTACATCACTGTTGCAGCCTGCCTGGCTCTGCTGTGGGACACTGCAGCCCCATAAAGCCATAGAAAGCTAATCCAGACTAGAAAAGCAAATTGTGAGATAGTTGCTAGCTGTCAGACAGGACAGAGGAACAGAGTTAACTCCATCCACAACTCGAAATGGTTTAAATGTCACACCCATTGCTTCCCACAAGATGGTCTTTGTCTTGAGAAGTAAAGCAAACTAGATTACATTCTGGCAGAACTGGATTGAAGTAATGTGTTTTACTGTACAACTAGAGGGGACAACAAGTGTGAACGCAATTAACTGTGGCTCTGCCAGCAGACACTCATTAAGTTAATGTAGATGTCACTGCCAATTGTGTGCTCCCAGCCCCAGGGATTTTACTTTATTTTTGTTGTCAATTTGAAAGACACGGAGACAACAGAAATAGGCATACCAAAGTCTCCTCTCAGCCATCATTTAATTTTCTAATCAGAGAGGAGCATTCACGCTTCAGTCCTGTGGGTTTGTTTCAGAGGATGACCAGTCTGGTAGCAGTGCACACAGGGACAGATTTCTGTTGTTACCATCTTATTAATGCTCATTCCTGATACTGCAGATTAACTGCTCAGAGGGAGGGGATCGCTCACCGAGGGATGGGGCTGATGATTTTTAACTGCTTTGTGATGCTATGTATCCGTCCCTGTCACGTAATGGGGTCGCTGTGTTTAATTGACGAGGGTGGTTAAATTTAAAAAAGAATAATTGCTCCTGGCCCGTTTTCATTAGGAGTGAAAATTTGATCGAACCATTCCCAAAGCACTGAGAAATCTAAGTGAAAATGTTCCAGCTTGGCTTGTGACCTGATTCCTATTGTTTTTAGCAGAGTTTTGCTGGACTTCTGCTGATGTGTTATGCATTTTACAGCAAAGATTTCTTTTCCTTACCATAAAAGCAAACAAGAAACCTCGGTGATGTTATTAATGTCAATGAAAAGCTTCCACTATGAGTCTTAAGTTTTGTAAGAAATACTCATCTGCCAATAAAGTTGAGCTAAATAGCTGTCATCCATATGTAGGTTCAAAACAAGGGAGACAGCTTCAGGATATATATTTAAAGAAAATCCACAGTGAAATAAACTAAATACAGCTAATTTATTATTCCATTTGACTCTCTCTCTCTCCTTATGATGTTTAAAAATAATTTCATCGCAAGATTTAAGAGAAAGTGGAAATAATGATGGTCTGTTTTTATTAAGGCACAAAACTCTTGGAATGTCTATTGCATGCTGAGTGGGCATTGCTGTCTGAGTCAGACTCAAAAGGAAATGTTTAATCCCCCACTTTAATATCAAGAATATAAGCATCAGGGCCTTGTGTTTCGCAGGCATTCGATTTTTGTACGTGTCAATAAAAGATCGATATTACAGTTACAGCACTATTTTCTTTTTATATGCTTATTTTGAGCAAAACGTTCAGAACTCAATCTTTAAGATGCTTTAATTGCTGTGAGTTACTCTGTAAATTAAAATAAGCTTTCCAATCCAATGTTTTTGTATGCATTTCTTAAATACGCATTTTCTTAAATTACCTCAGATGTGATCAAATCTTAGCTGAGATCACTTTGTACATGTGCTAAAACTGATTTTGTACCTTTGGTGCATTTTTCAGTAGATGTGTTTGTTCTGGATGTTCGGAACTGTGTCTCCTGTTCTGGGCAAGAGAGCGGGTCGCTCTGTGCAGTACCCAGAGCAAATGGCATATGACCCCTCGGAGGTCCCTGAAGAGGGGAAGATTTATGGGGAGTCCAACGTGGGTATCATCTTTTGGCCAAGGGGAATGAGGCTGGGTCTTTCCTAAAAAGACTCAGCAGCCAGCGTGTCTGCAGTTGCTGACTTCCTCTTTGTACTCAAGCAGATGGACACATGTGCCCAGAACATGCGTCACCCGCCCTCCCTCATGTCATACCTATGTTCCCAGTCGTGAGTTGGAAGGGACCGGTAAGGATTGTGGAGTCCAACTCCCAGCTCCACACAGCACTACTCAAAATCCAAACCCAGTGTCTGAGAGCATTGTCCAAATGCCTCATGAGCTCCAGCACTCGGGGCTGTGCCCAGTGCCCTGTGCAGCCCATTCCATGCCCACCACCATCAGGTGCAGCACTGTCCCTAACCCCCAGCTGCCCTTCCCCTGACAGCTCCATGCCGTTCCCTCGGGCCCTGTCGCAGTCACACAGAGCAGAGCTCAGCCTCTCAGATCTGCCTCCCTTCATGTAAGTAAGAAGTAGCTTGGGATGTGATATGAGGAGGTAGTTGTCACCTGTAAAGCAACTTGGCTCTTTCTAGCTGAAGGTCTTCAGGAGTTCTTGCCTTGGGAGATTGTTGAGCCAAACCTCTGGTTAGTGAAGTAGGAAGTTCTAATTTAGTGCTCTGAAATCAGGAATTTTAGTTATGATCTCGATCAACATAGGAATTACTTCAAAGCTAAGCATTAATAGCCCCCAAATCATTAGGATTTGGATGTTTTTTAATGCTGACTGTTGGATTTGCCTTTTAATCTTTAGATATCATTGCTTCATTACTTCCTCATACAGTGGGGGGTGGACACTCCTCCCAGATAACTACCAATGGGACCAGAGGTAACAGCCTCAAATTGCACCAGGAGAGGTTCTCTCTGTGGATGTTAGGGCAAATTTCTTCTCTGAAAGAACAGCAAAGCTTTGAGAGGAAATGTTTGAGTTACCATCTCTGAAGGTGCTCAAGAAGTGTGTAGATGTGGCACCGAGGGGCATAGGTCAATGGGCGTGATGGATTGGCAAGAGGACTTGATGATCTTTGAGGTCTTCTCCAGCCTTGACAATTCTATGATTCTGATGTATTTTTTTTAAACAGGAGCCATGCTCTTTATTCAATTGTTGTTTCTTTAAGAGGACTTCGTATCGTAAGTGTAAAATCAGAAGTTGTGGCAACAGGGACTACGAACGGGGTAAAAATAGCTCAGTAACCAATCTGACTGTGGTGAGTTTCTTACAGAGGAAAAACACAAAGGAAGTGGGTTTGCGAGGTGTTCAAAGTCCACATCCTCTTCTGAAAACCATCAGTGCTGTGCAAGAATGCAACCCTGTGACTACTGCTTTCTAGCAAATTGTCAGAGCTGTGATACACTGGGAGGATGATCCTGCAGGCAGGAGATATTCGTAGGCTGCTTTAACAAAGAATCACAGTTTGTTTCCTTGAAGAAAACAGTGTAAAAAATTAGCTTCGGCATCTGCCTGAGAGACATCTGCACAACCAGTTCTGAAAGACCTCAAGTGGTCCCATGGCAGCCCGAAGTGTGTTGGTAGTTTAAGTTTCAGTTTGAATCTCATTTTGTGTATTTGAAACCTGTTGCACCTCATCCAATGTATTCAGCACCCCTTGTCAGCAGACTTTCATGCACTCAATCTCATTTTTCCCTTGGTCTTCTCCGGGATCTCTGACCAAATTTACATCTTCCCTGGAATATTCCTTACTAAAGCATCTCTTTTCTGAAGCACAGCATCCCAAACTGGACATGCTATAGAAGCCAGTGCAGAGCTGGGCAGTAAGAACTCAGCTGCCAGGGAGGATGGGATGTTTGTACCTACCAGTGTAACCTAGAGCTTTTCTTCTTGGCAGAACCATGGCCGAGTTGATTGGTGCTAAGCTTGTGATCTGTAGTTAGCCTCTCTCATCCACCTCTTTCATGAAAATGATTTGCTCAGCTAAGGATAACTCACCCCAGTTTTGGGAAACTGATTGTTCATATCTCAGGGCAGTAGCTTGCACTTGTCTTCGCTGAACGGCGTCACAGATCTCATGCTATTTTTCTGTGCTCTGTCAGGTTCTCATTCTGTCTTCCAACAGACTTGCAGCCCCTTCTCAGCTTTGTAGCATCCTCAAATCTAATATGCACCAATAACTGATTAGTTGCTGGACAATGCCCTAATAAAATAAGCATTCATTATGCATGATTATGCTCTTATTGCATAAGAAACAGTCAGCCCTTAATGGGGTCTGGGAGAGGTGAAGCCAGACTCCACCCCTTCCGGTCACACAGGTACATTGCCTTCACCTGTGCTCCTGTGGCTGACTCAGTGCTCGCCTCAGGTGATCAATCAGTGGTCCAGGCCGTGATTCAACAGTTCCCATACACCCACTTAACTTAGAATGGTAATTAGCACATAATTGGCAGTGCCTCATCTGATTCTCTAGGTAGTGCTTGCTTTTTTCCCTGAGAAGCTCCCATCTGCAGACACTCGCTGCCTTTAGATACGGCTGCACTGCATTGATCATTCCCCCATTGATGAAATTATAGCTCGGGTAAAACTTGTGATGGCTCAGCTCTTCCATGGGCTGAGACACAATTCACCTCAGTGGCCATATCTCATGCCAGGCAGCTGTTGTCGAGATCTAATTGTTTAATAAAAAAGCCTAATGAATAATACACATGGCCATATAACTTTATTGCGCTTACTCTTGCTTCCTAAAATGTGCATTGCTGTGTCGTCAAGTGTACTCCTACAGCAAAGCTACCAAGTGCTTAGAAATCAAGCACAGGCATTTATGTAAGGTAAAAAAAGAGTTTTAATTGGACATTCTCGCTAGTTTCAGCTGGGAAAGCATTGTATAGTACACAGGGGGTTGATAACCTCAGAGGGCACGTAAATATCAGAAGGGAATTGCACAAAGTGGTGGTCCAGGAAGACGTTGCCATGCATGTAGCTTGCACCAGATGGGAGCTATGCAGTAAATCAATACCATATTGAACAGGGAAATCACACTGAGCATGGGCTAAGAGCCATTTTATCTTGTGCAACCTCAATGGGCATCTGCTGAAGCACCATCTCAGTGGTGGCTTGCGGCCTTCAGTGCGTAAGCCAGGTGAAGGTGGCTGGTGAACCCCAACTCATCCATGTGTTTGAAAGATGTGATCCATGCCAATAAACACATCTGTGTTGTGTTTTAAAAAGCAATAACTCAATCTGCAAATATTACTTAAGTACCTGCGTGTGCATGTACGTGCGAGTGTACTTTCTCTTTGTGTCCCCACGTGCTGAAACCCCTCTGACTTTTATCTGAACGTGCTTGTGATCAGGAGTTGTTGAGAGAGCAGCCTATTTGTGCCTGTTGGAGCAGGAAATATTACAGTCTCACCTTCTAAATCAGCCTCTGCACAGATGACAGTGACGATAGTCAACACCTCCCCACATCTATTTAGAAAGACAAGACGAAGCAGCATGTTTTGGTTAAACCAGGCTATTTACAACTCTCTTTACACTTCCTTATTTCTTTTATTTCCATATTTCAGCTAGTGCCTGGGGAATGGACTGTCTCTGAGCCTGATAAATAGTTATATAGTGCAATTTGATTAGAAGATGAAACGCCTATTTAAAAACACATAAAGGAAATTAAAGAGCAGGAGCAATCTGAGCTGCAGTATATTCCACGGCCTTGAAAACCTTTAGCTGCAGTCTCTGCTGCTATAAATTGGCATCAGCTCCAGTATCTTAAAGCCGCAGTGGTTTGTGTGACCCGAGGAGGTGACCTCTGAAACTGCTGTACAAATATCAGAGCTTTCAACCTGTCAAGGTCAAAATAAATAATGTTTTTGGTCCAGTCCTGGCTACACGCATCTGTGTTGCTCCTTGATTTAAGCAGTGCTCTACAAAGCAGCTGAGGGGAGCACATGGCCTACATGTTGGGACACATTTCTGTCTCTGAGAAGACTAAATCCAGGTGCTACAGAAGCCAGATCTTATCAGAGCATTTTTCTTTATCAGTTTTGTGGCAAATTGGCTCAAGTGTGCAGGCTCCTGGAGCATGAAGCCACATCCAGCTGTGCCTTAGAATGAAGCTAAGATACAAAAGATCGACAGCTGTTTCTCTCTGCAAATATTCATGAAGTAATAGGTAGGTCGCTCTGAAAGTAACGCTTCCTATTTCTTTCTATGGAAACTACAGCAGATACAAAGAGCACAATAACACTCTTTGACAGAGCAAATTTTCAGCTACAAAACACTACTTTTTGACACAGTCACCACCATTAGCTAAGCATGCCATGCTTGTAAAAATCTGCAGTGGTGGAAGTGACCCACTGTCGCTGTCCCCGATGCTGAAATGCACATCCCACTGCATCACTTTGCTCACAAACTGCTTGGTCTTGGAAGCATTCAGCAAGCTGAGTGAATGTCAGTGGGTGATCTTTTCTTCTGCATGGAGGAATTCAATGGCACACCTTTGCTTCAGATGCACTTCCATGTCAGATGCCATTTTCTAAGACAGCCCCTCTGCTGCCATCTGTTGCACAGCAACAACATGTAATGGGATACTGGTGGGAAGTGGCATGGCAACCTGTACTGCCATACCACCACCATCCGTCTCCGATGTCATAAGCCAACATAATAAAACAGGAGGCACTACTTTCAGGGCAGCTCTTGGAACAATAAAGCGAAGTAAAATAGAATGCTATTTATAAAAGTAAGGATTCAATTGGCTACGAAATGATGGTTGATTTGGGGCACTTTGAGTGACTAATGTTTGATTCTGACAGAGTCATTTTCTGAGAGGAGAAGCAAGCAAGCTGTGCTCTGAGGAAAGAGTTCTGGATTTGTATAAAGAGGTACTGCTGAGTAGCACTGCCGGCGTCCTTTATTTAAATAGGAATAATTGTATTGCACGGGAAACTTGGACTTGAAAGCAGTTCCTGTGATAATTACTCCTACAGAAGAATTCGCCAAAACTTGAAGGCTGGTCTCGTGTCACAGAGGGTCAGCTGCATTTGGGCTAAAATTACAGCAAAGGGAGAGGAAACAGGCAAATAAGAAAGAACATAGGCTCCGAAAAGACAGGTCCTTTCAAGAGAGTGGTTTCAACAAGGAGCGAAACGTCCCTTAGAGTGATCATCTGAGGCAGATGGATGTGAGAGGCGAGTGAGAGCTCTGTTCGAGTGTCCCTGCTGAGTTCTTGCTGCACAGTGTCTCCTCACCGCTCTACTGCTTCCGCTTTCCGTTGTGTTTCCACAATACCTGATAGCTCTCATCAAAACCTGCCCCGTGGGGAGCACTCGCTGTGAAATGACGGCAAATTTATCTCACCCAGTAGCTGCAACACGTCTCAAAGTGGGCTTATTTACAGCCAGCCTGGAAGGAAGCCTTCGCCATCTTCTCCTTGGTCTCAAAACATTGCACGGAGCAGGCAGGATACTGCCTGCAGAGAAGTCCTCTCCAGCAATGTCCTGGCCACTCTACCTTCAACGCAAAGCGAATCCCTAATTAAGCAGTGCTTTAAATACTCAGAGCCTTGTGGCTTCCTGCTTTAGTTACGAGAACGAAGAGCGTCTGGTCAGTCTAACTGGAAATAGCTCCCACATAGGTTTTTTTTACAGCAGGGGGGGTTGGGACCAGATGATCTTTAAGTTCCCATCCGACCCAAGCTATTTTGTCATTCCTGTGATTCTTAAGCTTGCAGGAAACATCTCTGTAGGGCATAAGATGCATTAAGAACCCCACAACCTCGGGCAGAAGTGAAGGAGCAGAAGCTGGCAGGCAGCGTGGGGTTCCCGTGGTGCACATATGCTCAGAAGAGAAGCTGAGGTGAAAGTCATAGCAAGGAGGATCTGGCTGCTGGGGGTAGGTGGGGAGATGCACAGCACAGTGTGCCCCAGAACTGCCTGGCAGGGATCGGCCCGGCACCTCTGCTGGCTCCAGCCTCTCCTTCTCACTCCGTTTGCTTACGCAGGAAATCTGGGCTGAATGCAGAAGGCCCTAACGTTTGTGCAGTAAAAAAATGCTTCTGTTATTACTCTAATTCATCTTCCATCTGCCTTCAGTGGGTCAGTAGAGAGAAAAAGATGGCAAGAAGAAAACTATTGGCGCTGTTTAGGCAATCCATATAAATACTGTACTACATCTGGAAAATAGAGCGGTTGCAAGTGAGAAAGTGCAGTTAGCTGACAACTTGATCTAACTAATTCGGCTGCATTTGCCTTATAGACTCTGCATGTTGTGGATTATTTAGGGATTGCAGTTCATTCAGAGGAATATCTGAATTACCTTGCTGTTCTGTGAGGGATAGGAAGAACTGATCTAGAAGACAAATGGGTGCTTCTGAATTGTGCATTTAAAGAAGACTGAAGCAAACTGAAAATTAAGTATCCTGATTTTTGAAAGCTGTAAAGGGTGTGCAAGCCATCTAACCCCCAGGGAGGCTGGGGAGTAAAACACCAACCAGGAGTTCCCATACGTAGAAGACTATGTGTGACACTATGTGTCACAGGGGTACAGTCATTCTAAATTCCTCCCTATATCCTGGTGAGGGATACCAGCATCTCGAAGTCACCAAAGCTGTGAGATCTGTGTTGGCCATGTATATGACTTTCTCAAGAATGCTATGAGCTGCTCTTTGGCTTTACCTCCGTGAGGATGTGGGCATTTAGGTGACATAAGAAGCATTTCTAGGTGAATGCAAGCTTACATATGCAAAGATACTCAGTGACGCAGAGTACCTAAGGCCTCCACAGGGGCTGCCAGACTTGAGATATACATCCAGGTCTGTTCTCCTTCAGAGCAGCAGCTCCAGGTCAAGAGTGTGAGATGACACAACAGCCACAGGTAAAAAGTGGAATCCCTCCTCACAGCCTTCCAAGTATGGGAAGCTTGCTGGCTCACAGCCCCGAGTCGCACTGTCAGTCACCGACCTCAGCATCCCTGAACATGCCCCACTGGCACTCAGCGTGGTGGCCTTAAGCTAAAACCAAGGAACTGAACACATCTCCCCCATCTAACACCCCGTGAAATGAGAGGCACTCGTGGCAAACCACCACCACCAGCACCTCCACCCTGAGCACAGCCGCGACGCCAACAACGCGGCAGAGGACGCTCACCAAAACTTGTTCTCCTTAGAAGCTGTAATCAGATGCAGCTCTTTGAAGATGAGAGGAGGGAGCCAGGTGTCTTTCCTTTAGTGGTTTTCCCACATCATAAAGCCATGCGTTATTTTCCTCCCTGGGAAAAGAAACTTCGATGGAAACGATGTGACTGCACCATTATCGTACTTCCTAAGGTTTTTCCCCCTCTCTTGTAGCAGAAGGTATTTTCATAAAACAACGTGTGATTTGTTTCCTGCACTTTCTGAGGACTCTCTAATTACTTGATGAATGCAATCTTAGCAGACATTTGTATGGTTTATTCATTCACAGATGATCTAACTATACAATCTGTACCTATCACAATTTGCCCAAATACAAATCTAACTATACATACCAGAAACAGCGAGTGCTTTGATGCAGCAGCTGAGATGCTATTTCTCCCACCACCTCCCACAAAAGCAACAGGATCACCGCAGTCCCTCTGAGAAGCCTTCAGAACTGTCAATTATATGGCATTAAAAAGGGAGGTTACTTGAAAACTAGGGCTTGGTAAGGGCATGGCTAGGGAAATGATTGCAGGCATAGGGAACATGGTATGCATGTGATCAGATGCCAAGGAAGGTCTTCAGCAGTTCCTGTCAAGGTGTATTTTTGGGTCCCGTGAACTCCATGAATGTCTCCAGCAGAAGATGCAGTACAGAGTACGTCCACACTGCCCAACTGCCCTGCCCACAAATCCCTTCTCCTTCATCAGACACAAATCAGAAGGGCTGGGTTGTTGCTGGGCTCTCTGCTGGAGCAAAACAGCTCTTTCTGTAAACCAACCCCAGCTGCTGTTTTGGTAACTTGCTCAGCAGACACTCCCAAAATGCAGTACTGACAGCACTGAACCAGTTTTGGCTTTCTCCACTGCATACAAACATGCAAAGGTATCTCAGCAGGTACTGAACCCCTAAGATGTCACATATCCTTTTGTTCCACACTGTTTAATTTCAGTGGGCCTGCAAAAAACAGCCCTCAGATTGCTTCGGACCTCTGAACCGCCAACCACACTGGAAGTAAGAACCATGCCTTACAGGCCGAGGCCTGAGGAGATGGACGTGGTCAGCTGGCCAGGCTGATGTGAAGCAATGTGATATTCTTGAGGCAAGGGACTATTCCCCAGGGGGGACATAGCATTTGGCACCGAAATGGTGGCACCAACCTGTATGTGAGGGCACACGTGGCTGCTGAGCCACGGCCCACGGCCAGTTGCCCTGTGGAGAATGCTGAAGGTCTCCAAAATCTCCTCTCTGGAAATATCTTCTTTCAGAAACCCTGAAATTATCTCCACACGCAGTGATGTACAAAGATCACTAGCTCGGTGGGCTCCCAAAAGCTCTCGTCTCCCACAAGAGCTTGTCCATTGCTATAGAGGAAAGAAAGACATTTTTAGATGGGAAAACCGAGTCATCCTGACCCTGACAACTCGCCAGAAGGTCACTGCAGGCTGAGGTATAATTCAAGAGAGTGTAAGCAGGGTTTCACCTCCTCAGTCTTTAGGTGAATTTGAATTGTTTGCTGCTCCTGCTCCACAATGCCCTTGCAGCCCTCTCATTCTCCAGCCTCTCTGCAAGGTAGCCCTGTGTCTCTCCTCCATCCCACATGCTTGTTCTCAGCAGGCTTCTGGCTCCGTACACTTGTGATGCATCCAAACTGACTGGTTGACCTGGTGGTTTTCCACATCACTTGTGACCTTGGACTCCTTTCAAACTAGTCCCATGCTGATGCAATGTGTACAACCTTATGACACAAATTCTTCTCGATTCTGTGTTCCTAAGGGAGCAGAAATTGTTGTTTCTTTTAAGTGTTTAAAGAACAGATCAGAGGGGATGGCGTGAGAGATCCGTGGAGCCGCAAACCAGAGGTTTTAATCCCTCCTCTGCCACTGAGCTCGTTGTGTGTTCTCTGTGCTTGGACAATGCTGCTCTCCCAGGGGAACGATGGGGACAAGTTGATGGCATAAAGCTCTGTGAGATGTGGGCAAGGCATGAAGACAGAGCAGGACAAACCCTATCATGGTTACCCGTCTGTGAGCCGTCCCGCAGGTGGAAGGGGCACAGAGTGACTCTGGGGGGCTAAATCTATGCGGCACAGTGACATCATGCCACTGCCTAAAGCGTGGCAAAGACCATGTGTGTCCAGAAGTGGGAGACCACACGTAACACTTGGTTACTTGAATATGCGCTCCAGAAAGATCGTAGGCTTTTAAAAGCCAAGCTGTGCTTTCTTTGTCCCATCTTTGCTGCCCCTGCACCCTCTCATCAGTCACCTCTCAATAAAGGAAAAGTCCGACCCGGCTTTCACTTTAAAATGCTTCTTTTTATTTCAGTGGTTGTACATTGGGTGAATGAATCGAACGTCACAACAGAAATAGAATGGCTATTTAACAGACCACTAAGTAGTTATATGCCGGAATCGAGCGAATGGAGGGGCTTCTCCAACTGTTACCGAGGTGTTGGTGTGAGCGCTGTCACTTACACTGCATGAGAGAGGCAAACAAAAAGGTATTTTGGTGAGGAGCTGTAGCGCTCGAAGGAAATTACGCTGAGACGTCTCAAGTAGCTCGAAACTACGCCTCAGCCGCAGTATTCACTGCCTCTGTGTTGGCCCATCTCATGGTTCCTTTAAGGGGGGTTTCATTTGTGTGGTTCTTTGTTGGTTTTTTTGTTGTTTTTTTTTTTTTTTAATTAAACAAAGCATTTAAAATTTAATCATCTCCGTTAGACTTTTTTTTTTTTAAATATAAACAAAGTTTTGGCAAATAATATTTATACAGAAAAATAGTTTTAGATCTTCCCAAATTTTGAAATAGTCTATAAAATTACTTTATAAATAAATAAAATGCAGAATCTGTCGTACGCGTATTTGCACGTCTCTGTAATTGCCTCCTTACCGTTAGCATAGGTTTGTACTTGTACAGTTTTTAGGAATATTACAAAGTCGTCAAGTCGGAAAGTGGATCTCTTATTAAAAATACATATTTTTCTCTTTTTGTCTGTCAGTTTATCTGGATGAAAGACCTGATGTATCTGAAGCTTCGTCATCCATGGGCAAAAAAATAGTCGTATTGGATTACTTGTAGAAAACATAGAATAACAGTTATTTTGAAACATAAAAAGTTCACACAAAACAATGTCTGGAAGAAGAGTTATCTACATAAAATATTTAAACAACATGGATAATTTACCATTTAGTATTATACAATAAGCTACCCAAATGCCTAAATTAACTATTATAAAAAAATAAAAACAACTTTGACAGATATAGGCAAGTTGCAGTGTCAACTACCTAGTTATAATGACTGAGAAAGTCTACAAATATTAGTGTTTTAATAGTATATAATGGTGATACCTTAACTGCTAAAGTAACAAGTTAAGATACGTTATCTTTCCACAAATTAAAACTAACGCAACGTTACAAGCACTATGTTCATTTTACAGTCGAATTGTGATCCTTTTTTTTTTCCTTTTTTTTTCTATTTTTTTTCTTCCTGTCAGATGATCAAATCTCCAGCTTTATATATAAATAGATAGTAATTAGACATTGGACGAACAAGATTGAGCCCGGAAATCGTTTCCTAGACAAATAGTTCCATGGTTAGTGCCTTCCGTCGTTCCGAACGGGCAGTGCTGCCAAAGTTTAAAACAGTTTACAATCAATCTGAAGAAGGTTAAGTTAAAATACTGCAATCACTAATAATGTCCACATAGAAAACTTATGCCGCAAACAATTATACATAATATCCACTTATAACAGCTGTCTTGTTTTTCAAACAATAATTTAAAAACTATGTCATTTCTGTGATACATGTGCAACATATAAAATGTGAAAATATGAAATATTTGGTACAATAGTGCTTGAAACAAATCTCAAATCAAACAAATGAAATTTTAATTATACATATATAATTACCTTGTAAATCAACAAAGTATTTAAAAAAGTAAACAACATTAAAATCTGCTTCATCCATATATATGTATGTATGTATATATAATATGTATATAATTGTATTAAAGATATCTTCATACTTTTGTGACATAAAATATGTTTTTAAAGAAAAACAATTAAAAGAACTATTTTTTTTCTCCATTCTAATCCGGTTACAATCTTATAACCCAATTAAAAAAAATATATGCAAATACAGTAATGATTTATTAAACTGAATCTCATTCTACATTCTTAGTGTTCAGTTAATAACCTAGATTAAAGTCACTTACGCAGTCTCAGTGACTAAACTGAATCTTAATTAAATTAGAGTATCGTACGCTTCTCTTCACCTACGGCTTTCCTTTCCTCCTTTCCTTTTGTTAGTTTGGTCTTTGCGTTTGATTTTACGTCGGTCGAAGTTACTTCCTAAGAGCTCAGGTCTTTCGGGTAACCCGACCACGAGTCTGAGAGAGATTCGCTTCTGGTAGGATTGACTGTTGGCATCAGGCTCACTTTCACCAAGTCTGATGTGACAAAATTTAGGCACTTCTGCAAAGTCTCTTTTAAAAACATTATAAATATACTCATAAAATAATATTTTCAAGACTTTGTTCTTTTGGGGACTGAAAGGGGTTATGACGCTCATACTGTGCAAAATTTCTCACTTTTCTTTTTTCTCCTATTCTGCTATGACTCAAATGCAACTTCTCCATACAAGTCAAACACCAACTATGTGCATCTAAAGAATTTGTGCTTTACTTTGGGTTTCTGGCTAAAACTTTCAGACTGGCAGGGTGACGTGCAGGACGCCGGGCTTTGTTGCACTTCCTCCCTCTCTCGGAGCCAGCTTGCTCGGGGAGCAAAACCGGGAGTTGTTTAACCAAGAAGAAAAACCCCCAATTGTAGTTTGGGTTAAAACTAAACGTGCAACTGGGATATGTTTTTTAGCCAATACAAATTAATTATTGCTGAGCTTGAAAGACTCGCAAACAGCGAATCTCCCAAGGCTAACTCAATTGGACCATTTCCATTAGGTGTAGTTATGGAGAAAAGACGACGTTTGCGAGAATTAAACTATGTTTAGAAAACCTTCAAAACTAAATGTTACCCTTTATGTCTTGAAACATCACAGCTGGTATCAGGTAGTTAACTATTTTAGGTCGGAGTATAGTAAGCATACCATATTTAATATTCATATATGACATAGCAGCACTAGCTTTTTAGAGTTTGTGATTTGTCCGTGAGAACAAATTCTTTACTTAGCATGCAGTTTGTGGCAATTCTAGAGAGGAGGAGACAGGATAGTATGTACAGTAGCCGTGCTTGGCCATCCGCAGGGAGGCTTCGTGGCACTCCGTCCCGTTCCTGCTGATTACTTCAGGATTATCTGTGGAGAGAAAGGAAAGCGTGATCGTGCCGCTGGGTGAGGCCGCCGAGTCCCCGAAATGGGCAGCACTGCTCTGACTACAGCCGGCCTCTACGGGAGAGCCTCCCATGCTCTGAAGGCTGGGTGGGAGCCCGTGCATCTCACAGACCTGCTCAGGACGCGTGGAGGGGACGGTTTAGGTAACAAAACATCAGGAGGAACCAGGGAACCACGCTGGCGGGAGGACGGCCGCAAGATGCCCGGCTCTGGGCCTTGCCTGGGGGCTGGGGAAGCCCCGGTGCCCTCCTCCTTGTGATAGCCCCGGTCCAAATGGGGAACAGCATGAGGCAGAGGTAAAGGCAGGGCTCCACCTCTACCAAGCCAAAAAAAAAAAAAAAAGGTGTACTGGGCCGGATTTTTGCAACTACCTAAAGCTTTTTTTTTTTTTTTCCCTGCATTTCTAGAAACTGCTAATTTCCTAACATGTTATCTGCAGGTCAGTGAGTTGAGAGCTCCTTCATGCTTCTTCACGCCAGCAGGTCCAGGGGGCTGGTCCCAAAGGCACCCCTGTGCACCCAGCCAGTCGCCAACCTGCCTCCAATGGGCCTCAGCCTAAGGGTGAAGCGACCATTCTGCAGAGGCAAGCTCCTGTGCCTCCAATACTGCAGTGGTACTGGGCAGGATGCGCCCAGTGTGATTCCAAAACATGAAGGCCATAGACTCAACCAGCACACAGTACTGGGAGATGATCTGGATTTCCATCATCTGCCACATAAAGGGCTGTCAGTGAATGGGATATCAAAAGCATGTGGTCTGATGTTTTACCACGCTGCTGCTAATCTGTACTCCAGGCTGAAGCACAAGTCAAAGAACTGGAGTGCATTGCTTGCTCTTCCTGTTTGATTTGGCACTCAATGTATTTTAAGCCGTGTTTGTAGGTAGTCTGCAAGACAGGCATGACAGCACTTTGACCTACTTGTGTAGTACGCAGACAGACTGCTGCTTAATGCAATATTTACTTTAAATAGGAAAGAAAAAAGGTGTTCTGAAAACGACTTCAGCAACATACTACCTCTGACATACAGGAAAGAAACACGCTCAGCACTGTGTGGAAAGCACTTCCCTAAGCACCCCGCGACCACGCTGAACATTCTATGCCATCCTGCACCATTCTGTTCACAGTGCACAGAGGAGGGCTTTGCTTCAGGAACAGCACGGCATGCCACGAGGCCTGCCACTGAGAACAGGCCCCATCTAACTTGCTGGCGTGGCTGAAAGTAATCTCTCATCATCACCAATGACTTGGTGACTGCCACTCCTAAGGGCTGGATGTCTAAATACATCATAGTTACAACAAGGACGTACATTTGTAATGACTTCCACTCATTGTGAGTTTGCGGGCTTATCGTCTATCTGCTGTTTCCTATTGAAATAACAGAGGAATACCTTTGCTGAAATAATAAAGCCTTGCCTGTGATAATCCTGGTCCATCTACAGCACTGTGATTGGCAGTTAGTACAAAGAACGAAGCCGTGCTGAAAATAAGAAGTGGCCGAGATTATCAGCACTGGTATTTTTGGCGTGTTACGACCCAACATGTCAATGTAATTAATAAAGCAGCTTCAGCTATACTGGGTTGGCCATAGTCACACAGATGTATTTAAGGGATCCTACAGTCAGGTTTCATAGAATGTAACCTGAAATCTACACAGTTTAAAAATTAGGATTTCAGATACTGCAGCTGCCTGTCTCCCCTGGCAACTCTTGAGGTGGCAGAATCTGCGTTTTGCTCTAACTTCTTTCTCCCTGCACCACTGTTACCAGAAACACGCTGAGAAAAGACAGAGTGCCACTTATGGAGAGATGTCCTGAGAGGCCAAAGCAGACCCATGCTACTAGCTCCTCCAAAGCGTGGGACAGCTGTGGGCAGTGTGAAAGAGCCAGGCCCCCCTCCCTTCACCACTCAGGTGAGCAGCAGGGTCCAGGTGAGGCCCTCCACCATCCCATCGCCATCCTGCCATCTGTCCCCCACTTCTCAGCACTCAGGAAGCAGTGAAGACAATGCGGACGCTTCCCCTTTGTGTGCACGTCCTGTTTACGTGGTGCTGGGTGCAGGGCAGCAGACAGCAGCTGGAGCTCTCCCCTCCACGTTGGACTCCACTACCTCTTCCTCCTCCCAGCTCGTCCCCAGCGCATCTTCCTCGCGAACGCATCGCTCGTGCAGAGCGTGTAAGTAGGGCATGTTGCACCCTGGCTATTCCTAGCGCACGTAGGAGTCCTCTGAGGAAAAAACCTCAAGTCTCTCCTTCAGAAGCAGCTTCTCCAGCGCAGAGGCGCAGAACTGAGGAGCTACATTGCTTTTTAAACCCGAGCCACAAAGTGTAAAATGCATCCCATAGTCTTTAATTATATCTTCACACCCTATTTTTCCCAAGATATCACAACTCCACCGCAGCTCTGCACACGTGGAGCAGCTTCTGCAACTGGTTTGCTGTTTTTTTTCCCACCATGTCTGACAGAGGAACACAAACTACTTTACATGGAAAATACTCAGGGAACCTCTCCCATTTAGCCTACAAACAAAGCAATAAGCTCTGATGGAACATGGAAGCTATCTAAGTCTGCATTGCTGCTAGCTGCTCTACTGCCTGCACGCTGAATGAGGACAAACTATACAGACCACAGTGACCAAAGAACACCCTGCAAACACTTACTGCAGTCTGCACTCCCCGTTACTTGTACAGAGGACTAAGAACCAAAACTCCTGTTGGAAGGATTACATCTCCTTATGTACGCACATGACTCATCACATGTGCTGTGATACTATTACATTTATTAAGCTTTCCAACATCTCCATGTAATGTATTGACGCCGCAGTAAACGTGGGCATAACAGATGGAAAAACACAAGTGTGAGTTTGTGCGTGCATGCTCCCATGCGCAACGGCCTACGGGTTGAGCACGGAGAAGCACTTTCTCATGCTTTGTGTGAAGAACACCACATCTGTATCTGCAGGACTGGGTACACACATGCAGGAAAACAGACTTTCTGCTACTGCAGAAACAGATCTAATACGAATACTATTTCTGGCAAAAGCACAATGGCCTGGCACTTACAGTCTGCGACAGTAATGCACCGAAGATTTAATAACAGCAAACAGCACTGCTCTGAGCCACAGGCATCGCTGCCTTCCTGCTCCGTACCCATACGAAGTGCCAGAGACTGCCACCCTCTAGACCATAATCACTCACATAGCACCACTGTTAGTTACTGCACCTCATGAAACTGGTAATACATGGAGGGGATCTACATTTCTGCAATTGAGAGTTTGACTGTCCAATTTCTTTTGGTAAAAGCTGGCTTCTTCAGCTCCCAGCTGCAGCAGGTAACTCAGCATTAGCCTGCAGTTCCCACAGACCCAGCAGAGAAGGCTGTGACTGCATCCTGTCTCAAGACTTACGGGGTAAAACCGACAACTTCTTTCAGATTAAGGTGGAAATTCCACATCTGTGAGCCTTTTCTGACCTCCACATTACTCTGTGTGCTGTTTCACTTAATGCCACTAACATGACTGAATTCCCTAGCATGAGGACTGGGTATTACCAATACCATGCCTACCACTCATGAAACCTCCGGTTGCATCTTTTATTCTGCTTCCAGATCCAGATTTATTATGAAATGATGAATACATAAAATGTAGCACGCTGCATGAAGTCAGTGCACATGAACTGTTCAACTCAAAGATCTGTCGCAGTGGGCATGCAGGAAAACATGACTTTGTGTCTGGCTCGGAGAGGTTTCTCTTGGAGAAGTTTTCAAACTAATTCTCTAAATTACACTTTATGAGTGTTAATACTTTCTCAGGTGGGATTAAGATCGTGCTTGACCTCAACACTGCAAAGCATTTAGCCCTCCAAAAACAAACTCATACGCAGTAAACATCTCAGCCTTTCAATGTCAGAGCAATGTATTAATAGGAGTTCCTTGTAGGCATCTCAGATGGTTTCAGACATGCAAGCCACAGCCGTTTTTACTTTTTCCCCCTGTTTTACTTCTTACTACCATACCTCAGGCAACTTGTCTTACCATGAGACGAATTATAAACTCATGATGCTTTTTCCCCTCCACGCAACGTCAGAGTCTGCAGCAAGCAGTTCACACTGAGGTACTTAACTCATAGCCATCTGCGTCAGGGCAGATGACTCCTACCACAGTGACATTTTCCACTTTCATGTTTTTCACACCAGCAGCAGGATGGTCAGATGTAAGGAGGGTATACACTAAAACCGACAGATACTTTCAGGCAGCCCGCTCATATCAGGCTGTCTCATAACTTTTCCCACTCTCCAAAAATAAAACCAACACACAGTATTTCTTCCCTTTGACACGAAACCCAGGACTATTTATATTTCCCAATGCCTTTGGGAAATGCCTTCATCTCTTTATTTTTCATTTTCTCTTCGAATGTTCTTTTGTGGCATGTGCCTTGTTCTTTGTCTTCACAATGAATCAGCCTCTTTTTTTCTTTCTCAATCAAAAATGGGAAAGGGTGAGTTTTAGAGAATGTCTAAGAATACTCAGACATTTACTGAGAGTGCTCACCATCATATCAATTATACTCGGTCATAGATAATTTGTACGTAGCCTTGCAGATTGATTTCTTTTACCTCCCATTTCTCCCTGGTCAATCAGTGCTCCACTCCAGGACTCACACCAATGCTGCCCCAAGGTGTGGGACCTGACCCTGTCCTCAACCACTTGAGTGAAAAGTGGAGCCTGTCTGCTCCAAACACTCCAGCTGGAGAGCTGCTTGGGTACACTCCACATCTCCAGCACCTTAGTTATTGCCACCATCACTGTTCATAAACACACTGAGCCCCACTTGGTGTCACGGCTTCCCTTTGCAGCTCCTGCTCTCATGATAGCTAGAAGCCCTGTTTTCCTTTCCAGCATATTACTATTTAATATCAGCTCACTTTGTTTTTCTAAGCGTGCACTTCCCTTTCATTCAGGGCCTAATTATTGCTTCTCCATTTATCCAATGCATTCCCAATGCATTTGTCTCCTTTGCCTATCAATGAGGCGACCTCTGCTCTGCATATAAATGTGAGATCTGCAGGCTGCAGATGATCTCCTTGGTTGTCTTCCCATGCAGTCACTAACACAGGGTTCATCACATGTTTCCTGAGGAGCCGAGGTCCTATTTTTTTTTTTTTTCCTCACAGTCCATCCCCTTACAACTGATAATTTTGGTGCCCTGGTCCATCTTTTCCTTCCTTAAATCTGAGTGTCCCCAGTTGTGTCTGCCCCGGTCCCACTCGGCTTCATGGGCCACTTGGCAAAGGCTGCTGAGGTAAAATGCCCACCCCGTTACTTTGGTAACTTGCATTTTTGGGGTCTACTAAGAAGTCTATGTATTCTCCCCAGTGGGATGTTTACCAGCCATCGTAAACTGCACATTGTCATAGCCACAGTGAAACACGCAGCCATGTACCCATGCAAGCTGATTCAGTCCAGTTTCTCTGGGCAAGATATAGCAATCCTTTTTCGGTGTGAATCCAAAGGGTCAGATACAGGGACAAACACGGGCTTTGTTCTTAAGGAGTAAGGAAAACATGTTATAAGTTTCTCAAATAGGCTTACTTTTGTATGTTTAGTTCCCCTTATAAGGATAAACAGTAGTGGTCTTGTATAAAGATCAAGTTCTCATTAAACCAAGATTACAGCTCTTCACTCTTTTATTCCTGATTTATCCAGTTTGGGCAAAAAAAAACCCCATAAACTCTCTCATACTAGTAATTGCTAGTGGGCTTTTGGAAATAGCATATGTCCATGTGGATAAATCTACCAGTGTATTTTCCTTCTGTAAGGTAGGAGTTCTTGGTCATCAGAGTACCACATCAGGGTACTACAAAGCCAACAGAGACCTTGTCTGAATTTAGCTCTGCATCATGGTCTGAAGAAAGATCAAGGCAAATGTTGGATCCCAAAGGGCTCAAGGGTTCCATAGCATCACTCTTCTCATTTAATACTCCAACAGCCCCAAAAGAGAGACCAAAACCAATGGTGCTGTCAACCCCCTGGCATGCTATGAGCATCAATAGGTATCAAGTAATACTCGATAGTATTTAAGAACATCTTAATACATATTTACTCATTTTAAAATGAAAGTAATCTGCTTTTATTTACTCTTCTGTATGCTGTATTCTTTTATTTATTCTTCTGTAAAGTAATAAATACTGTTAACTGGCCTCGGAACTGATTGCAACATACTCTCATACTAATTCAGACAGACTACACAGAAATGAGAAAATTACTGCGGTAGTATTTTAGGAACCCTCATACAGTGACTGTTTTGAATGCCCACTGGAAGTTACCTTTCAGCAGATCTGAGCTACGGCAACCATCTGTTTTTCACTTCCTATTCTTAGGCCATTTTCCTCCTCTTCTTGAACTTCAGAAACCGCCGTAACAGGCTTACACAGAGGGACTGAGTGCACAAAGGAAAGAAAGGCCAAGCCAAGCTGTGCACTCCCTGTGGAAGTGCCCATATTCCTCTTGCAGGAGGGCTTCTTCAAACCTGCATTACCACAGCTGCCTTCATCCATTATTTTTTTAAATTTTATTTTACATTTTTACAAACCCCACTTTGTTGTCCTCCTGCAGTTCAGTTGAGTCAATACACAAGATGAGCCCACATTCAAGTTGAGCCTTCCACTACAGGGCAAACACAGATCGATGCTCCACTGCTACATCCAAAACTTCTCCTGAACACAGAAATGCACCACATTCACATTTTCCTCATCCGAGTTGCTCATCAGACACCACACCTACAATAGGACAGATCTCAGCTACTGAACTCTTTTAGTTTTATAAAGCTCACTGCATTTATTACTTTCCTAAGGAAAACTTACTGAGTCTCACTATTACCTACTTATCACTTCCTTGTTTTTATTCTTATTTGAATATTTTCTATCTCCCTGCCCATGGTAGGGAGTTGGAATTAGGTGAACCTTAGAGGTCCCTTCTGACTCAAACCATTCTATGCTTCAATGTAGACATGCCTACATAATCTTGTGTGGCACTGCATGTAACACTGTGCCCAACGTGAAAGCTGTCAAAGTTAACAAACCTCTGCCTCAAGCTGAGAGACACGGAAGGCACAACAAATAAATAAAGTCAATCAATATTTTCACTGCAGTTCTGTGGGCAGCTTCCTGCGTGCTCAAGGTCAAAGAATGGAATTTCTGGTGGGCAAAATGCTCATCCAATAAATCACATATGAAGATAAAAATATGGTATTAGTTCATTTCAAGGGCAAATAGCTGAAGCTGCTACAGATGTACACACAAAATTGTTCCAAAGAGCAGAGTCCCAAGCAAATACATCTGGAACTCTGCACAGTGCTGTCTTGTTAAAATTTTATGATGGAAAAAAACAGGCTGATATGAGCCGTGCAAAGAACAAGGAGACTCATGCACTTTTTTCCCCCAAATACCTACAAAATCACTTGATCTCAGGAAAATTTTCCTACATTTTAATAATAAATAGATGCCCCAAGAGACTTTTACTTAACTTGTCGAAGTATCATTTGTTGAATAATTGAAGTAAAGAGCATAAAGGAAAGCCATCATATCAAACAACTCCATTATATTAACTGTGATGCTATGAAAGTTAAGATAAGCTGTAACAGGGAAGGGAAATATGTCTCAATATCTGTTACATAAAGAAACGTGTTCACCTTTGCTAAGTGCTCACGTTATGTGATACTGCCATCTAGCAGGCAAGCAGGGGAAGTCAGGTCTAGTTTGCAGTCCCTCCAGGACAAGGGGTTGGGAGTAGCAATTACTGAAAAAAAAAACCCATTTTTTTCTGAGCTGAAGAGACAAAAAAAAAAAAAAAAAAAAAAGTTATTGAAATAAAAACGTAACTAAAGTTTGCATAGGATTTAAAACAGAGCTCCTTTGAATTCCCCAAGGTAAATTTTGGTGTTTGCATGTTTGCTGCCTCACAATTTAAGAAAACAAGGTTTTGCCACACATTTCATAATGCCAGTTGTTTCAGGGCAACTCACAAGATCTTTTCTTGACACTGCTTGACATTTGCTGTGGCTTTTGAGTCTGAAAATGTAATTTTCAAAGTTATGTCTACTTACATGTAACTCAGTGTCTTCAGACTTTATTACTGGTTTGAGCTGAGGCTTCTGATTCAGAGGTATCTAGCAAGAAATAGGCAGCAAACAGTTTCAATTTGCCTTTCACATCATGACAGACTGTTGCTATTCCAAATATCTTCCCTGGAGGGTACTCTTCCCAATCAAGGATAGCTTAAGATAAAACAAACCTCCCAGCAAACCAAGAACTCAACCTTCTGCTGCTACACAGAAAGGAAAGAAATGGAAGTTCTTAATCCTTTCCCCCAAGTATATTAGTGATGAGGACTTGTTCCTACACCTCTCCAGATTTTGCCAATGCAGTCAGGCTAATTGCTGGCCTTCACCAGTGTGATTTCAGCAGCTGTTTGGGGCACTGTCCAGTTAAAATTGGAATAATTGGAGCAGCACTTTGTGGCGTGCAACTACCGTCAGACTTTCTTAAGGTTCACTCCTCCAACCTGGTGTGGGCACTCAGTGCCCTTTATCACGCACTGTGGGGCAAGGTGAGATGCTCCTCCAGCATCCCAGCTTGCTGGTACATCTGCCCAGGGCTCTCTCTGCTAAGGTGACTGTGAAAATAACCTGCTCTTCTGCCTCCTTTTTGGACTTTTTCATGTCCTTGTGATCCTTTCTGCTGTTAGAACAGAATTTAAAATCGGAATATTTAACTTGGGGCTTTCTGGAATTTTTAGAACAAAACTTGAGAGTCAGAAAAGACAAAAGTTGTTTAGATAGTACTGCTTCACAGCAGAAATGCCATCCTGCTTGTTTCCTCATTTCCTTAGAAACTGCAAGGAAAGCTTTCCAAGTCATTAACAACAGTTCTGCGTAGGCTCTTATTTGTAATGTTGCACACTGGCATTAAAGACATAAGAGACATTTGTTTCCCTTTACCACCTTCCTTCTCAGAAGGTTGTTTTTACCAGTCCACAAAAGACCATTTCCAGTCTTCCAGTTCACTTTCCCAGCACACTGTTACTCTCTCTAGACCGTGTCCACAGAAGGGCAACAGAGCTGTGAAGGGACTGGAGCACAAGTCTTACTGGGAGCAGCTGAGGGAGCTGGGATTGTTCAGTCTGCAGAAGATCAGGCTCAGGGGAGACCTTATTGCTCTTCACAACTGCCTGAAGGGAGGTTGTGGTGAGGTGAGGGGCTTGCCTCTTCTCCCAGGTGACTGCGATAGGCCTAGAGTGAATGGCCTCAAGCTGTGCCAGGGGGTGTTTGGGCTGTGTATTAGGAAAAATTTCTCCTCAGAAAGAGTGGTGAGGCACTGGAACGGGCTGCCAGGGAGTTGGTGGACTCAACATATCTAGAGGTGCACAAGAAACATGTAGATGAGGCACGGAGGGAAATGGTTGCATGGTGCTGACAGGGTGGCAGCTGTACGAGATGAATTTAGTGGTCTTCTCCAACCCTAATGACTCTGTGATTCTGTGATTCTCCTCTTTACATGTTCAGCGTGTTTCCAAAAGGAGCAAGTGGAAACAGCAAAAGCCTTTTCATTGCTCAGTAGCATTGAGAACAGCCACCTGCCCCACCAGAAGATTTCTTGAGGTGAAAGGCATAGCCTGGAGAGGACACCCTTTTTGGGGTTACAGTGCTCTATATTGCTAGAGGGAGCAAGTGCAGAGAAAAATTCAGTTGCCTGGGACTCAACAGGTGTCAAAGGACGTTTCAGTCTAATGGCAATCTGCTTTTTGGGCAGCCACACACCTTTCCTGGCCAAGAAAGGTGTTTTCATGCTATACTTCCCTGCTCCCCTCACACCCAAGGGAGCTGCCACACATGGCTTCTGAAATCCCTGCCAAGAATTTGGCACATTTGTATTTTATGCAATGTTAATGACTTTGTGAATTCCGAGGCAAGTATTTTCATTGTTCACTTGTTTCGGGAATTGCAATGTAACACATTAGTTTTATTTTCACTTCTTTGTATTTTTATAATTTTCACAAAACTGAAGGCTAACAAACGATTCCATAATTAATATCTGCATAATTACCACCTCATTTAGTGTGAACACTGATACATAATTTAAAGCAGCTGTGCGAGATAATCACAAGCCTTAGCATGAGAGGGACTGTTGATCTTAGAATTCTTTTCAGACACAGCCTGTGAGTAGTTCATTTTTCTACTAGATCCGCCTTTTAATTTCTCTTCCTTGGCTAAAGGTCACATAACCAGCAGAATGATGTTGTGTTTGCCTCTCTAACCAGTATTTTCTGTAATACTTCTTCTATATGATCAGTCTTCAGCCCACCTGCATTGCGACAGAAAATAAAGGCTGTAGTGTTCTGTACTGAAATGATATGAACGAGACTGTCTTCCTTAAAGCAATCTGGAATTTGTTCATCACTCCGTAGCAGCCAACAATTAAGGAAGCACACACAGGTACCTCGAAGACACATTAAAACACATAAACAGTGGTGTTTAAACTCCCATGGCAGTCAACAGTGTGGTGCCATCTCACCAGGAGGTCAGTGGAGCATGGAGATCCCTTAGTGGGATTGGTGCCTCAGGCTCACCAGGCTTCTCTACTGCTTGGGCTCAGCTCTCCTCCCTGCCATCCAGCTGCATATTCAGAAGTGTGCAGTTTGCCCCATGGTTCCTGTGCTGTGTCCGCCAAGCCTGTCTTGGATAACTTCAGACATTCAAGGTTATCTTGGGACAACCTGAAGTGTCAGCCGATGCACAACCGAATCAACTATGCTGGCATCATTAAAAATTGCAATTCAGTACCAGAATTCAGAGTAACACTGAGTCTTTCAAACGATGGCAGGGCAGACTGTCCTCTTTGATATCTTACAAATAGCTCTGAGTGTAACTGAAAAGAGAACAACTGATCTGCTTGCTCACGTGCTATCTGATGCACTGACCAGTCCGCTATTTGAATATGAATAAAAACTACAAGTTTTGTTAAAGATATCTGAAGCATATATTTACACACAGTTATCCTCTATTAATGCCTTAAATAAGATGTTGACATATGCCTGCACACTCGCATGCACTAGAGGGAGCTGGTGCCAAGCCCTCTGTTCATACTCCCTGACACTTCTCCCAGTTATTCCATGCTTCCAGGGACTTGGTTCCACCCTGCAAGATGATGTTCACGTCCCAAAACACCTAAGTTCACTAAGCAGGAAGCCAGGCTAAGAAGCCACAGCTTCCAGCACAGTTCTGGTGGGTATGGCTGGAGCAGCTGTGAATGGGAGAAGGGGAAAATGGGAACCGTTATTACTTTCAGAGAAGAATTTCAAAGTACAGTTAGCACATGCTAAATAATTTTCTGGACCCTACAGAACTGTTAAGTTTTTTTCAGCCATTAGCTGAGACTCCTGGGCTTTTGGCATGCTGATGTTCCCTCCCACTGGTGCTTCTAGGACCCTGAAGGAAGTACAGCAATCTTTCCCCCAGGCTTGAATATTAAGTCAAAAGATATCGAGCCATATAAATAAGCACTGCTATGACCTTCCTTTCATGCCTGGCACTGTGAGAAGAAGCTGTAGGAGCAGACATAGAACATTCTGAAGGTTGATTAAAAAAAATGCAGTAGATAGGCTGGAAAGAAGAAACTGGATCCCACAGAGAAACCATGAATGTGTGGTTGTGCACAGTTCAGAAAAGGAAAATTTATCTAGATGGGAATAAAGGTATCCTTTTCTGAAATACACAGGAGAGTGTAGATCCATACAAATGGGCACTAATAAAGGATATGATGACCGTAAGCAAAGTCTTAACAGTTGAAGTCAAGTCAATGACCCTCTTGGGCTAGAGAAATATCTAGGGTGAGGACCACAGAGTTACCATGGGGCCTTTTCCAGTGTAGCTTGGTCTCCAACTCTAGCAGGTTATAAATAAGCAGCAAAGTTCGAGATTTACCTCTTGTAAGGATAACTACTTCTACTTCACCTACTTCTAAGTACAATTCTTTTTTAATAGGGCCAGCAGAAAGAGGCAGGACCCTCCAGGGAAAGTCACGTTGCCCCAGCACGGACCTACAGAAAAGCAGATGAACTGGATGCTGAGCTGCCAAGTGGCTGAAGCCAAACAAGTGGAAACCCATCCCTGTGTTAAACCATCCTTTAATTTCAGCATGGAATTGTGTATACATACACGGAGACGTGTAACCAAATAAGTCCAAACAGATACTTCAACAACTCCTGTAATTTCAGAATGCTCTAATCCTCCAGTGCAAATAACATCTGCACTGGGAACTGCAGAAGGGCTCTGCCTGCTGTCCTCCTAGTTGAGAAAATGCATTAAGACACACCTCTGTCTCCCACTGATTCTAGTTTCTTGTGTGAAATATAATGTAAAAAAAACCCTGGCCCTTTTGTGGGTACGTTCCCCAGGCACCTTTCACAGCAGTGCTCAGTGACAGTCCCAGCTGAGCCGCTCCCCAGAACAGTCCCGTTTTCTCATTTCTCATTCCCAAACTCCTCTGTCACCACTTTGGGATCCCAGAACAGCCCTGGGTACCACCAGGCCACTCTCTGGCAGGCATTTTCTTCCACGCTCACTAACCCACCATCCCACACACCACAGGCCCTTTGGCCAGCACCTGCCTGCTGCACTACCATAGCTGAAATGCAGCAAGGAAGGACAGTTAAATGCCGCACCGGTCTAGTGCACCTCCCTCCTTGTGCATACCATGTGTTCCTTCCTTAAAACAAGCCAGCCCTCGGAAAGGAGTGCACAAGATGACAACTCTCTTCTGATGAAAACGCCCATAGGAGCACAAGCACTGCAATGCTGGCAAGTGAACCTTTCAAAAACTGAAGAGAAAATGGACTAGGCTGTGTTTCTTTATAAAGTGGGGTGTATTTCAGAGGTAGTATATTTTCCCTAGATTACTGTAAATAACCTCTCAGAGCAAATTCTGTTTTTTCACTGTTTTGTGACTTTGAAAAATGTGGAATTTATCAGTCTGCTGGTAAAGCATCATTGTGCAAAGATTTTCACGGATATCCTCGTAACTCACTGGCAGGGGGAGGGGATTACTCAGCCTACAGCCTGACCAGGAGCAACTCAGGGAGACGTGACATGGTCTCAGACCTTTTCTTGCTTCTGGGGAGCAAACTTGCTTCGTCCTTGCTTTGCGGTTTGAACTCTCTGGAGCTGAGGGAAAATGGGGCATCCCAGTGCTCTTGTGGAACTCAGAAAGTAGGAAAAAAAGCCAGAGCTGAGCTTCCTTGAATGGAGGAATCAATGCTGCTCACGGGGAGCTGTGATAGATATGGCTTCCCTACAGACCAGTCCTAATGGAAGAGGGGGAGACTGTAGCAGAATGAAAACTGCCATCAACATAACAAACTGCAGCAGAAAGCTAGAAAGGCACATCTTGCCTACGCTGTTTATGCCAATAATCCTGGGGAACTGCAGTAACAATGTGCTTCCTTAGGGAAATACTATTTTCAGGTTGAAGATGCTCTTTCAAACATAAAGCAGACACAGTCATAAACACCTCGAGGGCTGTTTTGATCACCCGCATTTACAGAAAACATTGCGTTTTGTTTCTCTCCACTTTATTTTCAGCTGCCTTCTCCCGCTTGTTACTTCGGACAGCTTCCGTGCTTACAGATTAGTGACTTCCACACACCGCACGGAGAAGGTTACATTAACCTGTGATGTCTTCCTTTTGAATTTAGGAGTTAATAACAAACTAATAACAGGCTATCATCAGCAGTCCAGTACTACGGTGATTCTAATTCCAGCTGGGTTAATTACACAATAATTAGGTACAAACATCGCAACACAAAACACAGCTACATCATTATTTGCAACAAATGCTAACTCTAAATAAGTGCAACCTGTCCCACAAACACTTGCTATAAACGACTTAAAAATAAAATTTGATGGGGGTAAACACAGAAAAAAAAAATTCTCCGGGAGAATTTTTTTTGTTAAAAAATAAAAATAAATAAAATCTCAGCACTCATTTAGAGTTCGGGATCTTGTGAAAGAAAGCTTTAAAAGGAGCAAACCTGATTTGCTGTGGCTGTTGCGGCGAAGGGAACACTTGTTGCAGGAGTTGTTGCTGCAGAGACAGTGGCGGCCGTAGCGTTGTGCATCATGGGTACTTTCAGGAGGGGAACCATGGAAGCAATGAACAGGAGGGTGCAGCATTATGGTAAGAGAAGTGGTATTTTTGGCATGGTGAATATCAAGAGCGGCAAGCCATCGTCATGGGTTAAACCAGCAGATGGCATGCAATCACAGTGCAAAGCGAGAAAGCGTGGCGGAGAAATAAAAACAAAAAGGGAAAATAGCTTATTACAAGTACAATTAAAGGAAGGTTGTCAACACGATCGGCGATTCCCAGAAATAAGAGCAAGGACCACTGAAAATGCGGGTGTCAGCTCTTAGGATGGGTCTCTACCCAAACATTCTGCCACCTGAGAACTGCTACGCAGTTTTGTTTTTCCCCAGCGTTGCTACAAAGCGCTCCAGAATAAAAGTCTACTGAAGGAAAACCTACAGCGTTTTGAACTGGGAAGGAAAATGGTAACTGCTTATCTTAATTTTTAAACGGAATTAAAAACAAGTTATTATCGTGCATCTTCATTTTGAACTCAGCCAGATACTCGCCGTCTTCCTAAGTAATCCAATTTGTGTGTTTTGTATTTTTTTTTCCCTACTAGCACAGCACGACTGCTAGACTTTATCAGAGTTAAACTGCCATCTGCTTTGAGGCAAAAATCAGAAGAAGGATGACAACCATTTTCCTGATTTAAATAGTGCTTTGTTTGGCCTAAAAGAGCAAGATCAATTTTGTGAAAGTTGCTGCTTTTTGCTCCTTTTAAGAATGGATTTTAATCAGCAAGCTCCCAAGAGCACACTGATCTTACCTTTTAAAAGCCTGATATTTTAACCACTTATCTGAGTAGCCCCCCCCTTCCACAAAAAAAGTATCACTGGGATGGGGCTGCAGAATAGAAATATGACTTTCCCATCTCAGAGTCTGCTACACTGGTCTTCAATTTTGCTTCAAAATGTTCATTCTGAGATATAAATATATTTAAAGGACGAGCGAGATTTATATCGTGGGTTTCAACCAAACTTTTGTGGATCAAAAGTACACATTTCTGGGAAACGCTGATAAAACTTTCTAACACACAGCAAAAAGGAGAAATAGGCACACCACTATGAAACTTTAAAACACTGATGAAACTTGCTGGCTTTTCCGGTATTTTATGATTTTATAGTACTAGACAATATAAATATAAAGGGAAATAAAACTTTGAAAACTGAAAAGCAGACTGGAATTCATGACATTATGCTTTTGCAGTGTAGTTGTTATAGCAGGTGATATCACATCTGAACTGCAGCTTTCGTCTACAAATCTAAGTATTGCACAAAGTCAACCAGAAGGACAAGTGAGCCTTTAGTTCTAGTCATCGCCTAAATCTCACCTACCATTTTAGAAACAAGTGAATATACATCATATACAGCATAAAAGAGATCAATAAAGAAATTTGGAACCTACCAATACTGGTAGCGGGTGTCATGCACAAAACTGACCCTGCGTGTCATGCAATGATAGGTGAAAAAAGTGGATAAAGGGAAGAAACAGGTTAGCTGTTTAGAGTTAACATTCAAAGTGCGATTCAAGCATAACCACAGATAAGTTAGTTAAATGAAAAGTTTAAGGTCATTCATAGTTCTGCTTTAATGCTAAAAATGTGATTAGGTTCACATTAAAACTCCTACCCGAGTATGTGACTTTTGATGCGTTTCTGTGCACGTTAAGTCTGCAGCAACAGGTTTTTGCTTACAGAAACATCTTTGATTAAATAGCACATTATCTTGCAGTTTTAGAGCTCACTGCGTAATTCGGACAGCTTAACACTGAGAGGATTCATCAAGAAAAACTAAAATGGAAGTATCCAATATTACTCCGCAAGGGCTTTGTCCAGCCGATGCTTAATGTTAACCTACGCACTTCTAATGCAAGGCATGAAGCAGGGAGGTGCTTCTGACCAACAAAAATACTAGTGGGACAACTTCCGAGCCAAAAGCCTAAAAGTGTGCAACCCTGGCAGCAAAAAGGCCGCTGGGTCTCGGTGCTGAATGGCTTTAGCCTTTCTGAGAAGACCATAAAAAAAAAGAGAGAACAATGTTGTGCTTTTGACACAGAGCGTAAAGCAAGCTGGCGAAAGTGAGGAGGCAAGGAGACTGGTATCGCACACACACACACACATATTTGATACTAAGTCAAATATGCTTCCTATATTCCTGCTTACAGCTGTCCCAGCAGCAGCCTAACTATGAATGACCTTACGGAAGAACAACCCCTGGAAAATACACAGTTCGTAGGATGGCGGCCATAAAAATGCTAACGAACAGCAATGAGAGGAGAGAAAAGATCTGTTGTTCTTGAGATCATTCACCAAACAAGAAGGAAAGGTGATGAAGCAATCAAACTGATGGAAAACACGTGAAGTGAAAAAATCTGGAAATGAGCCATGCTAAGTGGAGCCCCACACTTGTCATTAGGTGAGCAAGTGATTAAGAAAGCAGAGAGGTTATATAAAACAATTAAGTTTTATATATATTCCAGCAGCAAAACTTGTCTTAAAATTTAACTTTTACAACACACGCACACACACACACACACACACACACAGGAACACATTTGAAAATTATACCAGTTCAGAAAATATCACATCATCATTTTAAATCCCATAGATAACGTCGTGCATTGCTCCTCAGGGCTGGGTGACATGACAGGCCTCATGCCTACCGGATCCAACCTTCTCTGGGACTTCCCAGGAAACATGGGACTATTGGGGGAACCATCTTCAACAAAACCCATGTTATATCCACTCATTCAGAGTGGGTTCTCCCTTCCTAGACTTCTTCCGTATCCCGCTCATCTCTCTGACATCTTTTTTAGGTGCTGACAGCGCTCACAAGAGCAGGAGGTTCAGCACCTTGAGAAAGGTCTTCCACCATGGGCATTCACCTGTGTTATCCCCCTCTCTCTTCTTATTTTGTGCACTTGCTTTGGACTTGCCAGCAATCTGGCTTTTAGGACTTAGTTCCCAGAGACACCCTCTATGTCGTCTGAAATTTATAAGATAAAACTGTAACGATAACCATCAGTTGGAAAGAGGGATGGACCATAAATGGCACAAAGAATGAAACACTTCAAGAAGTGTGAGTACTCCAGAAGTCTGGAAAATTACAAATGCTATTTCACTGAAAAACGTTTAAACTACTCTATTTTCCAGAGTTCATTTGAAGACTATGGCAGTTGCTTACAGCAGTGATAAGCCCTGAAAGGGCGTGCTGAAGAGAAGGAATAATGCAAACCATAGTGCAAATTGTTAGGGCTATGATACACAATAAATTTGTGGAGGGTTCTGTACACTGGCAAGCACAGGGCAATCTTCCATTCACATCCATATAGGCAGTCTCACTGTTTTTTGCATACACTCCCATAAATGCTGGTGTGTTTTCTGCCACAGATATTCTAGTGCAAGAATGTGCTAAAAATACAGCATCCTATAACTTGCTATTATCAACACAGGGGCAGGCTCCAAGGTTGTTACTCAGGCCTTATAGCAAAATCACATGAAGTCAATGCCATCTGTGTTTATTTTCATCTTTAAAGACATATGGGGATGCTGATAGACCGGGCAGTCCCTGCATGTTGTGTCTCATCCCCCGTTATAACCAGCATTATTTCTATAAACTAAAATAACATAGCTGAAATGTCAAGAATGTTTGCAAACAAGTAGTTTCAAAGGATTCTGGATGTTCACCCTTGATGATGTTCTGACACCAGAACATGCCACTTGTCAGTCACAGACCAAAACACTTCTCTCCTTAGAGGGGAAGTTCACCTGCAGAAGGGTTGGAGTGAGGGTGACTGATGTAATTTAAAGGATCCTGGTGATACTGTCTGTGTAAATACCATGTGCTCCCTCTTTCATGGTGTTGGAAAGGAGCCCCAACACCAACTGCAGTTTGGTGCAGCTCAAGCTGCAGTAGCCCTCTGGACAACTGGACCTCCCAGGACTCTGTGCAGACACGCAGAGCACATCCTCTCACCTTTGGTTCATGTGGATGGCTCAAGCCCCAGCTCTTGGCTGCACATGCTAGGAAAAGCACTGGCTGTGTGCCAAGAGGAAAGCCATGAAAACAAATCTGATGCCTCTAAGCCTGTTTAGCACCAAGGCGGGGAGGAACTTGTTTTGGGGATGCTTCTGTGTGGGTATAAGCAGAAGGCCTGTGTTGGTGCACTGCTGCAGAGCAGCAACAGAGAGGCCATGAAGGGACACCCCCAGCACCTCCAAAGCCATACGCTTTTCCCAGACTTTTCCTATCGGTGTTGCGCCCTCTCACTCCCTAGGAAAGCTCTAGCAGGTGAAGTCAGAATATAGCCAATTCGATGCAGGAAAAAAGGGCACACCGTGGGTGATAATGGAGGCCATGAAAATGACAAGCAGTCTAATGGCACGTGGAAGTTTCGGCCTGACCCCTCGCACTCTGCGCAAGGAATTCAATCAGCATGGAAATATCTGTGCAGGCCTCATCTCAAGCAGGGCAGGGAGCTTCGGCCAGCACAACTGCTCCATGTGCAGGCTGCCTAGAGCAAGGTGGGTGCGGTGCGGGTGCAACATACCTGTCGGGATGAACGCTGCGTGCTGCTGCAGCTGAGCATTGGCAAGAGCCTGTTGATAGTGCAAGACACTGGGATTGAAAACGGCACTGGCACCATTGCTTTTTTCAAGTGCTTGTCTCTTTGGTAAAGGGTGAAGAACACCAGGAGGAAAGGCCTGTGAATAAGAAAGTTAAGTTAAAACGGAGCAGTTTTTAAGGCGCTGTCTGCAACATATACAAAGATACAAGAACTTATTATTTTCAAAGCGGCTAAAGATGCCTCGCCATGCATATTAACTCAAAGCACAGCAATGTAAAATGAGTGAAATTTTGTTACTGATAGCAAAAGCATGGTACTATTAACCTAAAACTGTAGCAGCACAACTACTGAAAAGAAAGGCCTTTAAAGCAACAAAAATGGCATTTCCTTTAAAGAGGTTTTCAGATACCACAGGGAGAAAAAACCACTTGTGTTTCATTGCCAAGTATGGTTTTTTTTTGTTTTTATTTTTCAATTTAAATACTGTTTCCTATTATTACACAGATTAATGGATTATGTTAAGCGTTTTCAATTACAAAAGCAGTTTTATCTCAATTCGACTTTTCATGAGAAGGTATTTAAAAATGAAACCGTGTTAGGAACCAAACTAAATCATCTGCGTTTATTACGTATGAGAATGAGATGGATAAATACGGTACTGAGTTTCCGGTAAATTAAGAGTATGTGAAATCATTTCCGGTTGATGTTTAAAAGAAAGCGATACAAATTTCATTAGTTGCTTCTCCGAAAAAGCTACATGCAAAGCAAAAGGTGAAAGGTCAAAGTACCAGGTCTACAGTTGCTTCGAGAGGTCGCTTCATTGCTTTGGCAGTCGACTGAGTCTTTTAATAACAGGCAGCGAGCACATGATGGCAGTGGGCCAATGGGATTCAAGCGAATTAACATACAGGTAAACAGCAAGCAGAGGTGCATCATGGGAACGGCATTGCATTGTGGATAGGTGAGAAGGAAAAAAATATTCTGAATGCAATATACAACATACAAAACACTAGGCATGCACAACAACAAAAATGTCTTCTAAAGAAATGAATATTACATTTCGAATTAGTACTGAAGCAAAAATGCATCTACTATACCTTAGTTAAAAGCATATAAGAGAGTAAAATATAGATGTTTGAAATTCAGGAAAGTTGAGTAAAACAGCAGCTTGCAGACACTATTAAGCATTTTATAAACACTTCACAGAGATGCGGAAAGTTTTAAGGATACTCCTACAAGAATTTCTGATAAGTTAGCCAAACCAAGTGTTTTCCAGGTGCACAATTAAATTTGGAATGCTGCACGTTCAAATAAAAAGCACTAGTGAAAATTGTAATGCATCACAAGCGTTCCCAGTATTTGTGCTTGCGAGGAGAGGGGCTTAGGCAACCAAAGTGCATAATCCAACAGCTTTGGGGTTCCAAATGAGAGAGGTTCTCCTTTTCCAATGAATAAATAATACGTCCCGTTACACTAACTTATCATTAATTCCTTACAGTCTTCCCTAAAGGTGGGTCATTTTTGTAGATACTTTTTTTTCCTTTGACTTACCACTTTACATCGAGAGGAAAAAACAACAGCCTTTCAGAATTTGAAACACTTTATCTAAATTCTTTTTTTTACAACTTGTAGTACCAGCTTTGGAAGCAGGGAGTAAAAATACTGCTCCTAGCAGTATTAAACACTGAAATGTGACTTATAGTACCGGTTTAGCATTATCAAATTTTTTTAAAGAAAATATGTAGGCACAGTACATAGACATACATATTTTTGTATATTTTCACTGTAAGACTAAACCTGTGGTTGATACGATGATATTCTTTTTTTAAAAAAATCACGTATTTCTTTCAGATTTTGTACTGTAAATGATTCTTACAAACCCTTAGACAGAAAGGATGATTTACTTGTAAATTCCCTTTTTTTTCAATGCATATGCGGATGTTTAACCTTTTTTTCAGGATATGCAGATTGTCTCTTCTGACATCGGTATGTGGAAATAGGGAACAAAAGTCTCAAAAAGAGGACAAGGCACAAAACGCCTACAGCTTACAGTCATGGTATTAGCTAATGCCAGCAGGGAATTTTGCAGGATAGCCTTTGCTGTCCTCGTTCCCAGCTCTGTTATAGCTACGTTGCATGAGGCTTCCTAGCATCCTCCCTATCCATTCTGCAACACATTTCTGAGTTATTTTCTAAGCAGTGTGTGGCAATAGGACAAGGGGAAATGGCCACAAATTGAAGCAAATGTGCGTGGGAACTTCTTCCCAGTGCAGTGATGGAGCAGTGGCACAGCTGCACAGAGAGGTGGTGGAGTCTCCTTCTCTGGAGACGTTCCAGACCCGCCTGGACACCTACCTGTGCAACCTGGGCTAGGGAGCTGCTTTGGCAGGGGGTTGGACTCCATGGTCGCTAGAGGTCCCTTCCAAGCCCTACAGTTCTGTGATTCTGTGATACTCAGGACCTGATAATCTGTCTGGGTCAAGACTCAGATGTAACAAGAAACTCCAGCCTTCACTGCACAGCTGATGTGTGTTACCCTGGCTGTGCTAACAGAACCTCAGACCATCTGCATCCACCACTGATGGAAGTCTATGTGTAGGTTAAGTATTATAACTGAATTCAGCATTATATGATGATGAAGTCCATAAATTCAAAGCAACATCAATAAGACTAAAGCATTTCAGTTAATTACCTCTATAATCCAAATACAGATATTATCTGTATTGTCTGATCTCACTTGTTAACTATCTCTGTATTGACTGTCTTTCTCCACTTCTCTATGCTCTTCTGACCCTCACCTCCCATCCTGGAAATTTGTCTGGCTTTCCTCTTGCCTTCCACACAAAGTTTAACCCGCAGGCATTTAACTGATATTTTTATGAGAAGTTATGGAGTCTTCATTCTCGGGGACATCCAAAAGCCAACTAGGCACAATCCTGGGCTGTCTGATGGAGCTCATCCAACCAGAGCAGGGAGGTAAACTAGACAATCTTCCGAGATCCCTTCCAATCTCTACTACCAATCCACATTTTAGCTCAGGCTGCTGTACATTCTTCTGCGACTTTCTATGTTTTCTGGTGCAGTACAGGAATATTTGGAGCTCCCTGAGTACAATGACAGATGATTGTCTTCTAATGCACTTTTGATTTAAGCTACACATGGTATGTAGCCTTTTTCACAAGGTCTGTCCCCTTCATTTTAACTTCAAGTATGAGGTCACCTAAGACATCTGAGTAAATACTCCTGATCTTCAGAGTATGAAAATAGAGGCAGGGCATTTTCTGGTCCCAGACTGTAGTTTTCATTGATCTTCAATGGCCTTACAAGTTCTAACTACAATGCTCTAACAAAGTTCACCACGGTTGCCTATGAAGACACACTCCAGGCCAAAGCAATGCAGACAGTTCCCTCAGGTAGAAAAACCTCTTACACACAGTTTGACCTTGCAACAAACTCCAAGTGAGCCTTATGTGTAAATGTTTGTATATCTGCTTTACTTTTGCTCTCTGGATCCAACCTGTTCATTCTGGACAGCTTGCAAGTATGCATCTTTTCTGCTACTTTTTTGTTGTTGTTATTCTGGTGATTTTTCATTTACTTTATTTTATTCTTTCAAATCCACAGTAAGTAAAAAATAGTCAGATTGAAAATAATCTCTTCTATCTGAGAGTCTAAATATTAAATGAAAGTATTTTGTACATTTTTTCTGTTAAAAGTTACATTGAGTTATAGGTCTCAGACTTCTTCCCTTATGACATCAGAATTTCAATTCTGTGTTTCCAGATACTTCATCTTGCTTTAAGGCAAATGTAGTTTATTTAAAGTGACATACCTAACCATTACTCGGTGCAAAAAAAAGAATTACTTTTTTTCTTCTGTTTAGAGGTTTATTTCCTTGCATAACTTACACTTTGTTCCTCAGAAAGTCTTGTCTTTGCTAATTTGCTAAATACAATAGCCTGAGGTAGTTATATACTGTACTGTACTGGCTCTGGTAGGCTCCTTACTCACAGAATAACTATATTGTCTATAACTATTGTATGCACTGCCCACAAGTCCACAAACTGCATCTGCTTAATTATTTGCACAGTGCCAGCAATGAGGACAATGATTCTTTGATTTTCTGCCAGCAATTTTGTCTTCCAAGTCAAATCCTGCATGCTTGATTTCTTTAACTTTATCAATACTACTTTATTTAAAATTAACAAGTTTCCTGGAAACAGCCATAAGAGATAACCAATATTGGTGAACGGATGGGCTGCCGTGTTCGAACAGCTTTCAAGTTTCTGAACACAGAAATTCTGACTACATTTACTCTGCTTTTTCTTAATTATTCCCATTTTACTTTACCACTTCTAAACCCTGTTATGCTAAAAGAAAACAATGGTAGCACAGAGATCCAATCAACTTGCCCTGTCATCAGAGAGGTAAGAAAGGCCTCTTAGAGTGAGACTCATCTGCCTTAGCCAAAGTTAAGAAGATAGAGTCAGCATTTCTTAGGCGGTGAGGAAAGCCATCTATCTCCAGAAGCTAATTCTTCCACTCTCTCAGACAGGCACCAGTGGTGGTGGATCAGACAAGCAGTGTAGATAAACATGCTGGGTTTTCTTCACTGCCCATAGGGTGAAATCAAAGCGGCTGGGTTAGGTATTTAACTGAAGGGCATCTAAAGTGGGGTGAACTGAATCTTAGCGCATTTCTAATACTAAACTGAAGCAAAGACCTCTTGGCTTGTCTTCCTTTTCTTCCAAATTTCCACATGCCTGTCTGTTGTCAGAGAGAGGAAATACTAGGGTGAATTTAACACATGATCGAGGCAGAGAACAGAAGTGGTATAGAGCGTCATTTGCTTCACTGTCTTGGATAGAAATACAGCATTAAAATAAGAGAATAAAGAAAAAGAGTGCTTCCTCCCATCAAGCAATAATAGTAATTTTAAAAATTCTTATCTTTTACCAAAAAAAGAAAAAAAAAAAGCAAAAGGGAAAATAAAGTATAAGCAAATAGCATTATACTGAAGCAAAATAGGCATCAAAGAGCTTCTGTCAAGAAAAGCAGCCATATATGCCAGCACTTACCATCACAGTCGCAGCTGCCGCAGCTGCCTGGGCTGCCACTGCAGCCTGGTTAGCTTGATGTTGCGCCGCTTTGATTTTGGCCTGCAAATGTGCAGGAGGGTGAAAATACTTGCATTTCTCCCTCATGCAACGACCTTTTATGTAATCCATACACACGGTTACGGTGTTGTCGTTTGTGTCAATCATTGTGCTGTCTGCCGGATGCGCAAAGCGGCAATCAGTCTCTCCACGCGCACAGTTTCCCCTCTGGAACTCCCTGCACACCTACGTGCAAAACAACACCGGTTGCAACCCGAAACGGCAGGGAGAGCCCACGCCTCCCAAGATGGACCTTCCCCCTCCCCCAGTTAGCTTAGCGAATCCAACTTAATGAACTCGCTACCTTCTTCTGGGAGAGGGAAAATGCGTCTATTTGACTGTTCCTCAGGGAGCTCTGCGGCACGGTGGCTAAATGGGCATGAAACGGAAACATTCCAAAATCCCTTTTCATATCTAGAAAACACCTCAGAAGGATTCTTACTGAAGTAACTGCCCCTGCAAAACTAGTCGAGTCCTACAGTGCTCAGTCCCTGTCAACTGTACTCTGTGTCCTTGCAGCTCCACTGGTAGGGAAGGTGTTCCTCTTGTTGATACTCGGGGAAGATGCAAAGAATTGTACACAGTCTTAGAGCAAAACTGAGAGCCTCCAAAAAAGCATTTTTAAAAATGGACAGAATCAATACGCTGAAATTTGTAAGGAGCAATGTGCTCCAGACACTGGGCTTCTGGGAAAGGGCATATATTTCTGTGAGCAGCATTTGGCCTTCTTGTGTGCTTGGACCATAGATTCCACCAAGCTCAGACACATGGGGATCCACCAATTTCACGGAGGCTCTGCATGTAACTGGGGGCCTTCCTGCCCAGTCTGCTCTGAGGGTTGTGACATGCAACTCCTTCACTGGTAGCTCAAGGCTGAAGGGCTGTAAAATTACCCTAATACTGATTAATTAAAATCAGGCAAGAATTAACACTGCAATAAAAATGCGCTTGTTAAGATACTTCACCAAAGCATTCCTTTATAGGCACATAAATCTGAGGGACATGTGAAGAGATAAAGATGAAACTTCATGCTGATTTCTACGTATCAAACTTGAGTAAACTACCTTTAAAAGCAGTATTTAATTACTATTGGCTGCAGGTGTAAGAATTCTGTCTAGTTACAATGTCCGTACTTTTAGCAACTATATTTTAAGCACAGATTCTAAAATAATGGAGTTTTACCTCCGGGAGCTTTCCTACAGCGTATCAGAGAACTGCATTTCTAGTCTACAGTACCTCCAGTTTATCAGTCCTGAGGAGTTTCTGAGTAGCAGTAGAACCAGGGACTGAAACCGGTGGGCTTCCAGGAACAATGACGGGTGGCGTGGGCAGGATCTCAGTCGGGACTAAGCCAACTCCCGGTGTTACTGGCGTTAGGTAAGGAGCAAAGCTAATAGCCGTGTTCGTTCCTATTGTGGGACCCACTGGAAATGTGGGCTGCAAAATGAAAACACAGACCAAGATGAAAAAAATCTTAATCAAGTGCTTATCAGATGTCTTTTGCATGTTCTCCCTGACGCCAATTCATTTTCTTAATCAAAAAATTTCAAGCAGCTGGCAAAACACAGAGCGTATTCTCTTCCTTTAATCATGTAACACATTCCAGCTGCATACTAGGAACCACACACTTTGTAGCCCTGCTTTTGCAAAGGAGGCTGCCAATGAAGAGGGAGTCCTACCGCGAACCTGAATCTCTGTGGAGGTCCAGCTTACATGGCAGGCTTATTTACCCATCTAAAAGTAGAAATAACATGGACTTTATTGCTTTTTCTCAATACCTGCATTCCTTGGGAGAACAGGCTATTTTTCAAAGTACCACATTTCACAGGTGAAGCATTATTAACTATATTAAAGCCATATTTCTAATAAGATTATAAATAATGAGCTCTTTGGCATGTAACTTCCATCTGTCTGCATGCTATATTTTGCCACCTCCTGCAATTATAGGTTGCTATAGCTCACACACTGGAAAGCCTCACCTTTGAGAATGTTTATGTGCCCAGCTGTCACCAGTGGCAAGCAGAATAAATATCATAATCTCGGATGGACATAATATTTAGAAAAGGATTACTCAGGCTTAGCTTGAGTTCATCTTACAAAAAAAGGTTGACTGGAAGAAATGATATGGTTTTAAAAATCTGTTTCATACCTCCTAGAAAAAGTCAGTGAAATCATGACCAGAAGAAAGAACACTTGTGTGATGCTAAAATCCAGCCCTACCACAGTAGAATAGTGGGTTTGTTATTACCAGCTCCAGTGGGGATGGAAGCAGAACAGAGCCATGGTCAGACCACGGTCATAACTGGAACTGGAAAGTGATTTAGTTCTGTAGAGCTGATGTTTACTCCAGAGCGAAGCTATAATTACAAATAATTATGATAATAAATGAAAACTCAGACAAAATGGGACAATTCTGAGATTAGCTTCGACACAAATTAAGTTCCTGAATAAGCCAGCAGCTAGAAATGAATCCTGCAATAACAGAACACCGGAAAAAGACTTACTGAGATTTAAAAATGGTTAATGAAAAAGGAAATTCTTTCCCACTGAGGTGACTTGCACGGGCTGCGTTGGAGAAGAGAAGCTAGCAAGGAACATTATGTAGAAAATAAATAAGAGAAACCACAGAAGCTATGTTTATTTTGGGTGGGTTTTTTAATTTGTTCCCTTCCTCCTTTTCTTCTTTTTTAGGTGTTTGGAAACAATGACTAAATTATATACAAGTTTGAGCTAGTACCAATAAGATGCTTAAGGCAGCACACTAGCCAGGGTACCCAAATGTATGGAAATGGCATCTACGTAAGTTGCACCAACTCTAATGCCTCCTATTTCTTTCCATGGAAACTACAGCGGACACAAAGAGTGTAATAACACTGTTTGATACAGCAAATTCTCTGCTACAAAACACGCTTTTGCAACACAGTCACTACCACTAGCTGTGCATTTTTGCCAGCAATGAACCAGAGCCTGCACGCCATGCTTGTCAAAATGTGTACCAGTGGAGGTGACCCACTGTCGCTGCTCCTGAAATGCACCACCCACCGCCCCACTGGTTGGTCTCTGGAAACATTCACCAACTGTCAACAAATGTCAGTGAGTGTCATTTTTTTTTCCACATGGAGGAATTCACTGTCTTCCCTTTGCTTTATACGTCCCTCCATGTTGTACACCATTCTGTCAGACTGCCCCTCTGCTGCCATCTGTAACATGGCAACAGAATATAGCGGGATATTGGTGGGAAACTTTAAACTCTATTGCCATACCACCACCACCATCTGCCTCTGACATTTTGGGCCAACATAACACAATAGGAGGCATTACTTTTAACATTGTCCTCGTATTTGCCCTATAGAGATATAAGTGAATAATGCTCTGTTTTTTTTTCAGACCAAAACTGCTCAATATCAAATACCATTGTCTATATGCCATGTGTGAACTAAATTGTTTACAGCAAAATAATAAAGATTCATATGAAAAAAACATTTCAACTGCTTTGGGGACAACATGTGTTATGTTAAATATAAATACCATCTTTGTATCAGATGCAATTTTAAGAATAAATCTACATGTCAAATGACTTGTAGGGAGTTTTCTTCTACTTTTTATCCATTTGGTCAAGGCTGAGTCATCTTCATTTGGCAATTTATTTGAGACCAAAAAATAAAACTCCGCACTTTTGTCACAGCCATCAGCACAGAAGACATTATGGCAATGAAAATGTAAAGTTCAAGTGATGAAATGAGTGAGTAGAAAGAAGTATGATTTTGCCACTTCAATTTTTCAATCCTAATATCAAGAATTGGAATCAGTTTATTATTTCATGGAAAAAAAAGAAAAGAACACATAAACAAGAACAGAAGTGTGAAAACTTAAGCAGGATAAAATTGGGAAATAGCAAAACAGAAACATTATGACAAAATACCAAGATACATCTTACATGCATACTGAAAGCATAAACACGTACTGAGACTCAGGGACTCCTGACCCCCATTTTTGCTCATGCCTCCCACCTTACAGCAGATACTTCAAGTGTAAAACCACTTTTGGAGTAAGCTATGTGGCCAAATACAGATTCCTCATCTGAGATGCTTACACTTATCTCCTTTGACAGTCCACAGAAAGACAATAGCAATTAAAAGAAACCGAAACATATAATCTGAATACCAATTTCTGAAACAAGACAAGTAAATGGTAATTAGAAGTGCCTATTCCTTCTGATAAACTATAAATGGACCTAGGAAGCCCAGTGCAGACATTGATGCCAGTGCTCCAGATGCCTCAAGTTAGAGGAATTAAAATTATCTCACTCCAGCGCCTTAAATAGGTGTTTAAACTGAGAAAACATCAATAGCCACTGTGTGTCTTGTTCAGATTACTTATCTAGCCACGCTTTGCAAGTCTGGCACAACAAGGAACTAAACTGCAAAGGCAACCCAGAGCAATTGATCATTCTTGTATATATCCCAAAGACACTATTCATGCCTGCAACGCTCTAGTTTTATGTTACCTTCAGGATTTCAGGTGTGTAACCTTAAGATAAAATGCTGAGTTTGTAAGTGGACACATCATCAACTCTCTGCCTGTGTTATTCTGAGACACTTCAGATTTCAAGAGAGAAAGAAATCACTACCCAGAAATAACATCACTCTTTTTTTTTTCTTCCCCAGGATTAAATATTGTTTGAAGCCACTCAAACTCACAGACTCTTGAGAGGGGAGCTTTGTAGACCTACTCAAATAACTCACTAAGAAATTATTACACAGCTTTTTGCCTCCAGAAGTATCATGGGCAAAACCCTTGTGAATCTACACAAAACTTAACAAGAACTGAATGAAGAAGAAAAAACAAGTGGAAAAAAAAGCAAGTGAATCTGGGATAAAAAAGAAAGACCAAATCTCCAGCAATGCTCTGTCATCTTTTAAAATGCAAATACAAAAGAAGGTATTTCTAGCACCTCAGTAGTTCCCTAAGTCGACAGATGAGGTTTATTTTTATTGAGACTACTTTAAAAACCTTTTGTAGGTCAGGATAGTTCTGTACCTCAGCGCACTTACCAGCAACACCATCAGAGAAATACACTTACCACTGGCTGTAGCGGTGTTCCTGGGAACATGAACTGCATTTGCTGTGCAAGCATAGCTGCTGCAGTTTTTTGTTGGATTAAGTTGTTCCTGCCATTGATTTCCAGTTGAGTTTTTAAATGCGTTGGTGGGTGAAGGTACTTGCAGTTCTCCCTTGTACAACGGCCCTGGAAAAAGAAGTCGCACTAATTGGTCTATTGCTTTTGATGATAGCTTAATGCCTTGGGGCAAAATATTATAACTAATGAAATGCAGGGTGTTTCCTGGGAATGGTGTAGCGGGCTGGGAGGAGCTGACGGCCTTGAGCTCTGCCACAGCCCACTACATCTGACTGACTGTGGGCATGAACCAAGGAGAAAGGCTTTGAAAACAGCTGACAGCACTTTCATTGTTGAGTACAAATCTCTGCTATGCAATTAACAGTCTGAGTATTATCCAGGCTGCCTGAATTGCCTCCCTTGGATCTTGGCTAGACTATCATGTTACCGTAAGCGTTTTTATAAATTACAACACGAATAACAAATTTCAGTATTCCTTAAGAGAAATACAGCTTTTAAGCACATTATACATAAAAAAACACCTGTGTGACAACTCTCTGCTTGTGTCTTCCTGCACGTCCCAGCTCCCTGCCTTGTAGCCTCCTGTTTTCATTACATCAAGTACAACTTTGAACTTTTTCCAGCCAAGAATAAAAGAACAGAAGTTGGCCCTTCTGGAGCCAGGGGCTTTAGATAGTTAGGAGATAGCACAGATAACAGAAGTACAGCAGCAGTCGCCTTTGAGATGGCTTGTGTTGGAGAAGATGGACATGGAGCACACCTCTACCGACCACATGTGGGCCAAAATGTAGGCAGAGCAGTGTAAGAAACTGCTACATTCTCCCCAGAAAAGGAAATGATGGGGTGCACCAGGGAGGCAGGCCATGCTAAGATCAGAGGCTCCTCTATGGCATGGCTCATAAACAGTCACAAAGTTTTAAGAGCTGTGAGCAGACAACCCAGAGTATTAGTAAACTGGGCCTGACACACTCAACTTGCTGAAGACAAGTTTCCAAATTGAGATCTTTTTTTTTTTTTTTAAGTGATCCTTAAACTTTCCATTCTCTGGTTTATAATCCTTAGCCAAAAAGAATATCCTCCTATAGCCATGAGAACATTAAGATCTCTGCAAGAGAACATTACACAGTACACACGTACTCTGACAACTGCATATGCACACACACTTTCCTACAAAACCACCAGTATGCTTTGGATGTCCCAGAACATCAGTATTAGGAGTTTCAAGAAAGCTAAGATTGCAGAATGCAGACAGCCAGGCCTCAGTGCCAAGGAACATCTCTTGGCACTGCTTTAACGTGCTGGGGTAGGTGAAGTCATTTTCGGCACTCCTGCAGGTCACTAATTGTTGCTTTTAATCAATTAAGCAAAAGGCAAGTTACTTTGCAGGCTGAAGCAGGAACAGAATAGTCACAGTTTGCCTTGGACACATAAAAAGCGCTTCCACTCATGGAGTAATAAGGCCACTGCCTTTCTCATGTTAAATAGCAACACGTTTAACACAGGCAAAGAGCAATGCTTTTCTGTTGGCTGATGAGGATTTCCTGATTAAGACATTTTTAAAGGAGACCTATTTAACTTTAATCTAATTTGTATGTAAATGGTTCATACAGCAAATCTGCAAATGAAAACAGCAACACAAAATCAAGTAACTCTATGTGATGGAAATACCTACCTATGTAAATGAAAGTGATCCTCAATTAAGAAGCATAAGTAACTCTCAACTAGAGTGGCTTTTGAAGTACCTCGGCTCTGAAGAGAGCCTACAGCCAGCCCTCTCCTATTGCTTCCAAAAGCACATTGCTAGCTTATACCAGCACTTCCAGTTCAGCAAAGCAGGCCACAGTGCACAAAGGACTGGTTATTTCAGAAAACTCTCCAAAATAATCCAAACACATAAAAACGTGCTTAATTCTCTGAAGTTATCCACGTTTGTGCCTCGCTTACTAGTTACTGGTTTTTTTGTTGCTGTTTTTTTTTTTTTTTTTTTTTTTTTTTGAGCTCTTAGTTAGCAGTGAACTTACTATAAAAGAACTATGTGGCCCTGTCAGGCTGCTATAGAAAGCACTGTAAACAGATCAAGCCTTGTTAAAGTGAAATGACCCAAAATAAACCACAACTGAATGAGCACTGAAAATAGCGTGCAGATGAATCCAGTCCTAACAACCCAAACCAAACGAATTCTGAGACCATCTTTCATTTGTTGGACCTTCAGTGGTTGGAGAAAAAAAATGCCTATAAGTGACTTTTCATGTCTTTGCTGAGAAATGGTCCTTGTCCCTATGAACTGCTGACAGAAACAGTGGAACTGGGCTGATTCCCAATGATTGATCAGTTAAAGAATAAAAATTCAAACTTCTGTCATCATCTCAATCAGACGTGACCCTGGGTTTTTTATTTACTGAAAAGGCAAAACCAAAGTCCAACTGAAGAGATAGCAACAAATCAACCAAACAGCAGAGAGTGCTCATGCATTCAGCAGGTTGGGTCTACAACAAAGGCCCATTTGGATACTCAAAGAAAAATTACTACAGTAGCAGGCTACCTCAAAACAAATACAGAGGCAAAATTGACTACTTTGGCTTTGGGATGCATTGGTCCCAAGCCTCTAGAGTGAGGCTTGGGTCATTACAGTTCTTAAAATCACAGCAGCAAAGGAGCTGCTCCAGACGGTGGTGCACAGCAGCACAACCCCTGTTCAAAGGACAAGGCAGGCAGCAGGGAAAACAATTGCTTCATACAACTTCTAACCGACTCCCACATATGAGTCAGAGTCCTGACACAGAGGGTGCAGACAGATTGGCTTGAAACTTAGTCCCTAGAAACTCCTTTCAACTATGAAATGAAGGTTATCAAAACGCACATCACAAGCGGTTGTTCACTTTCCATGTGATTTCTTTACAAAAACTTACTCTCAATGAGCTGTCTCCTTATCTGTAATTGAGAGTAACAATGAATGGAGACCAGATGAAGCTTGCAGTACTCCTTGCTTGGGAAGCCTGGTACCTACCTCTGTCCTCTCATTTCTCTTGCTTTGTTCTCTACAGCTGGCCTAGTCTAGCACTGGGCCGTATTTCAGACAGGGAATGGAAAGTTTTAGCAGAAACACTTCTTTTTCTACTAGTGATGATCCAGACTGGGGACGTGCTGTGGCTTGCACCTGGGGCGTGCCACAGGTTTCATTCCAGTAGGAGGTGGGAGGCAGAAAGAATGCATGCAATGATCTGGGAACTCAAATGATGCCCAGGTGCTGCAATGAGAGGCCCTGTTTCCATATGGGCAGTGCTTCTGTGACCTAAGTTGGCATCAAAACCAGGTCCCTTTGTGAACTGTGTCACACCACTGAATTCTGGTATCAACAGACTTCTTTAATAAGACTAATAGGTAGCTTGCCTAAAACCAGTGGCACAAGACAGCTCAAAGACTAGAATGATGAGCTGTCGGAGAGGGTTCAGAGGAGGCCCATGAAAATGATCAGAGGGCTGGAGCACCTCCCCTATGAGGACAGGCTGAGAGAGCTGGGGCTCTTCAGCCTGGAGAAGAAGGCTCCGGGGAGAGCTTATAGCAACCTTCCAGTATTTGAAGGGGGCCTACAGGAAAGTGGGGGAGGGACTTTTAAAAAGGGCATGTAGCAACAGGACAAGGGGAAATTGTTCTAAACTGAAAGAGGGCAGATTTAGACTAGATATGAGGAAGAAATTCTTCACTGTGAGTGTGGTGAGACACTGGAACAGGTTGCTCCAAGAGGTTGTGGATGCCCCCCCCCGGAGGCATTCAAGGCAAGGCTGGATGGGGCTGTGAGCAACCTCGTCTAGAGGGAGGTGTCCCTGCCTATAGCAGGGGGTTGGAACTTAGAGGTTCTTAAAGGTCCCTTCCAATCCAAACTATTCTATGATTCTCTAATACACTAAAAAACTAGGAATTATAAGAAAGTAAGAAGTGAGAATTAAAAGGCCTTAAGTGTACATATTAGAATACCAAGAACTCATTTCCTGCCTGCAAGTTGTACAGACACATCCCATTATTGAATGTTTAATGAATCCACAGCTTTCTTGTTTTTTACTATTGTTCTAGTAGGAACAACAACAATAATTAATCAGGCCCGGGCTGGGAATCGCTCATGCATAACAATGAGTTAGTTTTTACTTACTAAAATGACCTTCAATTCTCATAAAAATAAGATGTCTGACTTTTTTTTATTAAAAAACAAACAAACAAACAACAGTAACAAAATAATGTTTCTTTTATCTTTTTAAGCTGAGAATCAACTAGTTCATCCACAAGAATTTCGCTCATCTACTGAAGGCTGCTTTTAAGGCAGGAGTCAGCAGTACATATTCTTAGTATGCTTATCATAAAGGTCCAGTAGTAACTGTACCACCTAGTCCAACCCACCTGCAGTGAACAGGGACACCTACAGTTAGACTGGGTTGCTCAGAGCCCCATCCAGCCTGGTTTTGAATGTCTCCAGGGATGGGGCATCCACCACCATCTGGGCAACCTGTTGCAGTGCCTCATCACCCTGCTTTTTACTGAAGTTAGTCCCTTGTTCCTACCCCTTTCCCTGAGGTAGGCCCGGTCATGCCTGCACTTTCCATCATCCCCTAAGCTCCCAGATTCCTTCTGTACCCCACATCTCCCCCTCCCTCTTTCTCGTTCCCAGAGCACCCTCCCACCTCTCCTAACTATAGAGCAGCAAACAAGTCACATAATAAATATAACTTGCTTGAGCTGTGCGTGTCCTCAACAGCCAGCCAAAGTGTGCATGTGGTTGGCAGACCACACTCAGGAGTGGCTCAGTTCAAGCTGCAGCCCTTTCCTTAACTGGGCAGTAATTTGTATCTTTCTCTTCTACTCAGCACTGACTCTTGCATAAATAGCAATATTTTTCTTATTATCAAGTCATATGTCTTTGAGATGTCTACTTTCAGCAAAACTTGTCTGAAATTGGCTAGGGCATTCAAAGTTGTTATGGTACAAGATTGGTACTGACTGAAGTATGGATAATGTAGTCACACAAAATCTTCTACCTTAATAAAACAAGTTGTAACTAACAGACACAGATAAAACTGTATGATCTCTCAGGATTAAATATGCAACTTTAAGAAAAAAAAATCTTTTAAGACTTTTAAGACATGAATGATTTTAGAAGACATTTGAGCAACTGGTTCTACAAAGGCAAAAAGATTTTCTGGTATCTGGCTGAAGACCCAGAGAGCCTGACTTTCTGCAGTCAGAAAAAAAACTGAAAAACCCCACCAAACATCAATGAAACACCTGATGCTACAACTACCTCTCCAACTGTAAATATATATATATTTGTAATTCTGTATCATAAAGCTTCAGCAAACTGCACATGCCTGTAAAGATCAGATCACATTCTGATAAACCACATCCAATTGCAACTTGTGGACATGCTGGTCAGCCAGATATCACCTGTTCCATATTGATATTAGATGCCTGAAGATATTACATGCTGTTCAGAGCTTGGCTGAGTAAGAGCTATCACCGACCCCTGTCCGGGGCAGTGGCAGCACACAGCAAGAATAGCCACAGAGACAGCAATGTCAGCAGTTGTGGAGGTACTGAGGCCGCAAATACCCCTCTGGAAGAGTTTCTGATGACAGCAGTTTCTTCTCCTTTGGGATTCTTCCTTAGCAGCCCCTTAGAAAATTCTGACTGAGAATGAGCGTGATCTCACCCAATTAATTTAACACTTTCACCACTGCACACATACGAAAATTCTCAGTCCCAACAAGCTTGGGCTCCATACAGCCAAAAAAACAGACACAGACCATAAAAAGGCAAGAACTTGGAAACACTTAAGCTTGTTCTCCTGTCCTCTTTACTCAAAAACATCCAGTTATTTTTCAAACTCAGAAATACCAAAAAGGAAAAACACAAAAAAGAAAACAGTGACTGTACTTACTGTCTTATTGAGTGACATACACTGATGTACACAAAGAAGGATGATTCCCTTGTTCTACAGGATTTGCATTCACTTATTCCTATTCATTTTTATACGAGAGTGCCAAAATGCCAACAGCTAATTCAAGACTCAAAATCAAGGCAAAATACTAGATTTCAGTGAGGACTGGGATAAAAACGCTTTTCCATCTGGCATTCCAGTGTTGGAATTCAGTTCTCTTATACAAGTCTATCTGCTTCCTAAGTTCTCTGAGAAAGTAAAAAAGAAGGGACTTCAATAAAGTCTTCCTTTTTATCTGCTGTGCATACTTAGCATCTCACACCATTTGTAACACTATACACACTTGCAGAGTTAAGCATACATGCAAGGACTTAGGGGATTTAGTTAAGCCTTGAGAGAGACTAGTCATTGATTTTTAAAAATATATCTTATTATTTTATGTCTTCCTTAACATATATAAAAAGGCTTCAAAGGGTTTTTGAATTTTGCATAATTTCATATAAAAAGTATGTTGACTTGCAAATATGCATGCATATATACGAAAATAGGATTCCTGTAGCCTAAGTAGAATTGTATCTGATTGTATATTTAAAAAAAAAAAAAGGAGATCAGTGTAAGATCTTGGGTCTTGAAAATGAGACATAACCGAACTATTTGAGAGAATGAAAAAATAAAAAGGCCAATCAGTAATACAAATATTAAGCTTTTAATGGAGAGTTCAAAGATCTGAAAATTCCCTTGTAGTCAATACACCTTAGGACAAGAAAAAAATGTATTCCAAAAAGACAAGAACATCTCATATGTTACACTTGAAATATTTCAGCTGTTGGATCTGTTTTCTGAAAAGAAAAAAAGCCCTCAAAATTTTGTAGAGAAATTAATTCCTTATTTCTAAAGCTACCTCACAAGTCCACCCACCAAAGTTAGTGAGTGGGCATACATATTTATATGCACCTACACAGTTCTGTTTTAAGAAAAAGTAGAAGCAAATTCACCTTCCTGCTTTAAAGAAGGAAAGAAAAATGAATGCAAAAAAAATCTCAGGTGACTTTATCTTGATATGGTTTCCAGCAAGCTAAGAAAGCCTATCAGCTACTCTTCGAATTATTTCAACTATAAGAAACTAGAAACTGGTAGAATAAAAATTATAATTTCATTCATAAATTTAGAGAAGAGGAGCTACCTGTAACATTATTTTATGACTGTAACTGGTGTTAAAAATAAAAGAAAAATTTGAAGAAAAATAGAAATCTTACAAAAAGTTGGGATGTCTAAATGATGTGAGAGTCTTAACACTAAAGGCTTAACAGGAGATATTTATTTAAATGGAAGAAGACAAAATGTTCTATTGGAGAGAGCACATTTGCAATGCACAAAGAGCTCTGAGTCTCTCAAGATGCTCTTTCAAACAAATGTGGACAAGGACCGCCGCAGAGAATGATTTAATAATTTGCCTTGCAATATCCGGGGAAGCATACTCAATATTAAATTGCTCAGGTGCATATGAAATTGCAAGTCGTTTGACAAACTTCCTTGAGATTAACAAATAAGACAAAGAAAATATCAAGAAATAATAGTTTACACTAATATCGATTTATTTTATTTCTATGTTTAATGACTCAAATGTGAATTGAGAATAATCAGGAAATAAAGTTAGTTTGTTCTCCAATTACACTGCCTCCTTTTCTTTTCTTTTCTTTTCTTTTCTTTTCTTTTCTTTTCTTTTCTTTTCTTTTCTTTTCTTTTCTTTTCTTTTCTTTTCTTTTCTTTTCTTTTTTCCTTTCCTTTCCTTTCCTTTCCTTTCCTTTCCTTTCCTTTCCTTTCCTTTCCTTTCCTTTCCTTTCCTTTCCTTTCCTTTCCTTTCCTTTCCTTTCCTTTCCTTTCCTTTCCTTTCCTTTCCTTTCCTTTCCTTTCCTTTCCTTTCCTTTCCTTTCCTTTCCTTTCCTTTCCTTTCCTTTCCTTTCCTTTCCTTTTCTTTTCTTTTCTTTTTTTCTTTTCTTTATCTTCCCTTCCCTTCCCTTCCCTTCCCTTCCCTTCCCTTCCCTTCCCTTCCCTTCCCTTCCCTTCCCTTCCCTTCCCTTCCCTTCCCTTCCCTTCCCTTCCCTTCCCTTCCCTTCCCTTCCCTCCCCTCCCCTCCCCTCCCCTCCCCTCCCCTCTCCTCCCCTCCCCTTCCCCCTTTTTTTTTTTTCTTTCCCTCCTTCATTTTCACACTGGCAGTCAAAATCTAAACCAGTTATTTTTACCTCAGCTTCATGCTTGGCTACCAGCACTGATGAATATATCACAAACAACTGTGGATAACCTATGAAATACATCTTCACTCCAATGCACGTAGGCAATTTCCATGAAATAAAAGGCAGCCAACGTGGAGCTAAGGGAAAACTCCCATGGAACTAACATAAAGGAAGCAGCAGAGGGAAAGGTAACTTTATTTAGTTAAATTTCCCAAACCTTCTACTTCTGTTATACTAGCAGCGAGGCTCTCCACTGGATGTGAAGGCGCACTGCATGGGGCTTGTAGCCATGACGCAGGCTGCTGAGGGACTCAGGAGGGCTGCAGGAATAGAGAGGTGCCTTAGGTGCTCCACCACCACTCATTCTGTCAAGTCAAAGGGTTTGCAGATTCCTACATGCACTACAGAAAATATGCCCAAGGCCTTTATGAAGGCTTGGTATCTGCTGAGCTGAGAGTACTACACACACTGAATTGATGACTGGGCAGCTCCCAGTTCTCATTACAAAGATCAACTGTATTTAAGACAGAAAAGAACTGTGTAAATCCTGGGTGGGACCACATGGTAACTCAGGGCAACACGGATGTTTTGCTGGTAAACAACATACTTCTCTACTGAGTTTAACTTGATTGGACTGAAAAAAGAAGATAAAAGCTGAAAAGCTCAGTAAGAGGAAATTTTTTTTCTACTTTTCTCACTATCTCAAGAGCAGACAAAAATAGGCACTGCAGAAGTAGAGCCAGTAAAGAAAGACAACTTGCATGACTGCAGATCAGCTGACAGAAGAAAAGGCAACAGTGGCATAGAGAAGAACAGCACAAACTAAGCTGTGACCGAACATGAGAATGAGCACAGCACGGTGCAGAGCCCTGACAGACCTCCTTCCTCGCCTCCTTTATAACTCCTATAAAAGCCTTCAAGCAGATGTATGGTTTTAATACAAGCTTGCTCATATGAACAAGGCTGAGTTTAAACTCTGAATTGTGCTTTACCTGTGTGTGGAAACACAACCTGGTAGTGAAAATGTAGGAAAAAGTAACTGTGGTACTGACAGTCAGTACCCTGAAACACATTATTTTTCTCTGAACTTAGTGGAGGAAAGCTAAAATGTCCTCAGTGTTGATACAGCACACCTTCTGCCATTATCAGGATAGAAAAGAAAGAGTGAAACACCAGCAATGAGGCTTTGCCATCAGGATGTCTCAACAACGGTTCCTCAGTGGGACAGTTGGAATCTTAACATGCCTCAGAAGTCAGTCTCCTTCCCAATTATAAGCTCCATTCAAGTACTGGAAGCTCACAATGAGGTCTCCCTGGGGCCTTCTTCAGGCTGAACATTCCCAGCTTCCTCAACTTTTCCTCACAAGAGAGGCACTTCAGACCTCTGATCATCTTGATTTAGTAGTTGGGTAGGGATAGTGATAGGAGGATGGTTGGACTAGATGATCTTGTAGGTCCTTTCCAACCTAACGAACCTATGAACCTATCTTTGCAGCCCTTCCTGACTTGCTCTAACAGCTCCAATATCTTTCTTGTGCTAGGGGCCTCAGGCCTGACCTGGACGTGGTACTCTAGCCTAGGCCACATCAGGGCAGAGTAGAGGAGGACAATCACCTCCCTCTCCTTGCTGGTCACCCCTCTTTTGATGCAGCCCAGAATACAGTTGGCCTCCCAGGCTGCAAGGATACACTGCTGGCTTATGTCCAGCTTTTCATCCACCAGAACCCCTAAGTCCTTATCTGCAAGGCTGCTCTCAAGTTCTCCTAGTGTGTACATGTATCTGGGTTCGCTCTGACATACCTTGCACTTGGCCCTGTTAGGTTCACCTGGGACGACTTTTCAAGCCTGTCCATGTCCCCCTGGATGGCATCCCTTCCTTCTAATGTATCAACTGCACGACTAAGTTTGGTGTCGTCAGCAAATTTGTTGAGGGTGCATTCAATTCCTCAGTTCACTGATAAAGACGCTGAAGAATACCAGTGTGGACTCCTGCGGGACACCACTCATCACCAGTCTTTACCTGGACACAGAGCCATTGAGCACAACCTTTTAGCTGTGACCATCCAACCAATTCCTTATCCACTGAACAGACCACCCTTCAACTTAAATCTTTCTGATTTAGAAATAAGATGGTGAAGTGGGACCATATCAAAGGCCTTGCACAAGTCCAAGTAGATGACTACAAAGGAAACTTTGTCCACCAGTGCTGCCACTTCATCATAGAAGGCCGTCAGACTGGTCAGGCACAATCTGCCCTTACTGGCTGTCCCTGATCTCTCTCCTGTCTCTCTCACACATGCCTTAACATAGCTTCTATGAGGACCTGTTCTGTGGTCTTCCCAGACACAAACACGAGACTCAACAGGCTGTAGATCCCTGGATCTTCTTTTCTCCCTTTACAAGAGATTTCCTGGTGGTGAATCTCTCTGCTGACCAGCTTTTCCCCCAGCTTCATCACCCCATGTCAGCAGTTTCTACAGCTTCCCGAGTGCATGTGCACTTGATAGCAGGCTCCACATCCAGCTGGAGTTTGCTAGACACTATTGAGACACAAATAACACACAAAGCCTCTCTTTTGTGGATTTCACACTTGTTTAGCTGATCACTCTACAAACAAAAGGAAAGAAGCAACATCCTAGTTAAATATACAAATAGCCTAGGACACATTACATAATTGCAGAGGTGAAAAGTACACTATCTTTTCCCTCTGCAGAAGGAAGAGTGTTTACCAGCCCTTAATGACAGTGCAGGAACCACAGCTGTGTTATTAATAAATCATAGGCTTTGCTCCCGGGATGTACCAGCAAAGCTGGAACCTGACACAAGTTTCTAGTTCACTGGAAAGCTCCTGAAAATATATTGGAATGTCTTGGTGTTTTAGAAAGGCCATGTTTTTGTTTTTGTTTTTGTTTTTAATTAAAAAGCAAATGTTAAAGAAGAGAGCTCCTAAAAATGAGAAGGAAATAACACTTGCATTTCTGCAAAAGAGTCACAGATAAAATCCCCAATACTACTCATTATCGCATGAGAAACAGCAAATAATCAAATGAGATTAACAGACATTGTACCACTGCATGACCACTTACAGAGAACCATGTCCAACAAGTGTACTTGACCTGATTCTGGTCAAAATTCTGGGAATTGGCTTTCTAAATAACATCAGGGATAAATTTCAGTTTCTAGCTCTTCTTGGAGTTTGACACACCTTCCCTGTTTAGGGAATAGGGCAAACAAAACTACTAGCAGGAAGGGTAATAAGACCTATTTTCCAGAAGCAGTATGATGTGAGAGTTATTAGTGTGAATTACCCAGAGAATCAACAACCTGGACCAGCTTAAGAAACTCAAGCAAGAGGCAAGAAAGAACTTCTGACACCTCAGTAACTGAAGAAAAATCCCACCTTTTGTTGCTGCTGTAGAAGAATTCTTTGTCCCTTCCACTTGGTATTAGGAAACTTCCAGAAGTAACAAAAAATAGCAAGAAGCAGAAAGCAGTTACATTTATCTCAAATAGTAGCTCACAGAATTAGGAGCTAAATTATGGTTATGAGAAAAGATAAGACATACCTGGAAGTCTTACTACCTTATTTGAATGCCATATTCATCTATGTACTAGAACGTGAGATTGTGGTCTTGAGAGTGCTTATACCTTCTCAATGCTCTGTTGAAGGAGCAGATAATTACTCTTCCTTAAAACAGATTTGGTGACAACTAAATAAAACTCTAGGTTAATCTCACGTTAAAATATTGCCTCTAGGTTTTCAAAGGCATACACCCAAGGCTTTTACAAACATCAGACTCCCTCACAACTGTTCTACTACACTTCCATTTTTAGTATACACTGAGGTCCACAGCACCTTATTTCGTCAGTGACATGAGTAGACGTGTAGAACCCAACCTCTATTACATGACCACGTCTTTTTTTTTTACACAACTTTCTTTCCCAGGCAGTGAATAGGCAGTCAAACAGCACTTTCTGTAACCCTGACAGTCAATGGGTAGTAGTACTCTAATGCCCATTCCCACCCTGAATGCAACATATTCATTTCCTTTCAGGCCCACCCACAGGAGTCATCCCATTGGATTGGATCATGAATGGTTCCATTAAAATTATTAATGGGTTTTGTAGTCTTTTGAGATTACATAGTGCTACTCCCACTCTACTGAGAACAAACCAAGTCCAAATATGGTTAAAACAATGAGAAGTGCCTGCATCTTTTGCCTGCAGATCTTGGTCCTCCTTTCCCTTTGCAGTTGTGTCTAATTGGCACACACAAGCACTCCCTGTATGACTCCTCTCACTCTTCAATTTTGGGAGTACAGCTACTTAAGGGTTAACAGCGAGAACCCCGGTTTTGGAGACTCGCCTACTGTCCTCCAGAGGAGCTATGAAGGTCTGACCAGAAGACCACCTCCTCCCATCCTGCCCCTGCCAGTCTCATTTGCTGAGCCAGCATCCTCTGTATGCAGGCCTCATCCCATCCACGGGTCAGCCCCTCTCCAGAAAGCTATCTGTACCATGTACGCACTGAGGCAAAAGAAAATGTATGCTGTCAGTACCTGAAAAACACATTGCCAACATGTTTTCCTCAACTCCCAAAGTGGCAAAGGGCCACCATGACTCAGCTCTTCCTTTCCTCACCACCAGTCTCCCCTAAGTTTACTTCCTCCCTTCTCCCATGCATGTGTTTTATGACAGCTGCATGAAGAGGGCAACAAAGGGCAGTTTTGAGAAGCATGGCGAGCTGCTACCTGCTGCCTAGTGCCTGACCCTACACAGAGCAAGTGTAGGGACAGTTCTACACAGTCCTTGACGCCCTGCGCTGAAGCAAGCTCAGCACATAGAGAGCCTGTCTGATCTGGATGCCAACTGTACAAAGCTAGGCATAAAGAGCAAGTTTTCATGTTTACAGAATGCCCAAGTTTGAGTGGAATTTCACAAAAATAGCACAGGGCAAATTACTGATATCAGAACAACCCTTCTGCTTGAGGGCATCTCAGATTTCATCTGTGAACAATGAGAAATCAAGTTTATTATTGAAGCAATTTTAAGAAACGCTTAAGAAACAAAATCAAGGTATTCACCTCTCAACTGTTTCTCAAAAATGAAGTGTTTCACCAGAATTGTAAATAAACATCCTGAGTCAGCTACCCATATGTTTCAGCCCAGATGACTTCATTTTGAGAGACATACAAGCTACAGAAAAGGAGGTTACTATATGGCAAATGGTGAGCAAGGTTAAATCCAGGTGAAGACAACAGCATACCATTGGTAATAAATCCTTCACAAGGGCTTCACTACCAAACACAATCACAGGCTGATGATTGCATGCGCTCCAAGCACCCAGAGAAATAAAATTATTTAAATACAGCAGTCAACAAGTCATTTTAAAAACAAATCTGCTGGACTATTTGTCCGGAAAAACTTTAATACAAATAGTCATCATATGAGGGCAGCTCCAAAAGTAATGCCTCCTGTTTTATTATGTTGGCCTGTGACATCGGAGACAGATGTTGATGGCATGGCAGTAGAGGTTGAATCTTCCCACCAATATTCCATTACATGCTGCTGCTGTGTGACAGATGGCAGCAGAGGGGCAGTCTGACTGAATGGTGGACAACACGGAGAGGTGTACGAAGTGAAGGGTTGTCACTGAATTCCTCAATTCAGGAAAAAATGGCACCCACCAGCATTCATTGACACTTGGTGAATGTTTCTGGACACCATACAGTGGATGTGAGCACAGTGAGGCAGTCGGTGGTGCATTTCAGCAGCAGCAACAGTAGGCTATCTCCACTAGCACAGATTTTGACAAGCATGGCATGCAAGCTCTTGTTCACTGCTGCAAAAAAGCACAGTTAATGGCTGTTGCAAAAGAGTGCTTTATAGCTGAGAATTTGCTGTATCAAACAGTCTTATTATGCTCTTTGTATCTGCTGTAGTTTCCATGGAAAGAAATAGGAGGCATTACTTTCAGAGCAACCTATATCCTAGCTGAAAACACTCCACTGACGTAATAAGAAGTTACTCACTGGCCCTTTGAAGAATATAATGCTTATAAGCATGTAAGTGTCATTCTTAGGCAAACTCTTTGTTGTATTTTAAGTTCCATCAAAGTGATTGTGTACTGGTGTACAAAGTCTTTCCAGTGCCAAGGCGAATGATCTATGCAAAAAGAAAGTTGTGTCCATTTGACTTAAACAAGGACTTCACTGAGTTTTCTTCACACCCTAACACTGAGCAAGTAAAAGCAGCCCAACAAGTACCAAGAGGCTATCACGAGACCTGCCAGGAAATGTGCAAACCCACTTGGTGATCAGTTATCCCTTCCCTACTAAGTTCCTTCAGGAGACAAGCAGGTTCTCCCTGTGCAGGTGGCAAGCTGATGGCTTTCAGTGCTTTCCTATTGGAAGTCTTCACTGTTTTGGAGCACTCTCATCTGTTTCTCAGGAGAAACTGCCACTGGGTCCGAAACAATGTTCTCCAAACAAGAATCAGAGTAGCACATAATTTATGGCTTTTCTCTCTGATAAAGTGCTTTTACTGTCTGCACTGCATTTGAGCAGGAATGAGAAGTGGTGTCAAAATGCTTTCCACTGGGTGCCAAGGAAGAAGAGAGAGCATGCAAGGTGCAGCCAAGGTCTCTGTCACTGCTGTTTATGTCAAAGTGACAACAGCTACCAAATGAGAAACTCTAGGTGAAGATTACACCGCCTGTGGCTGACAGACCTTCTTCCTCTCTGCTCTGGAGCAGGAGTGGGGAGAAGTGAAGACCAGAAATCTCTCCCCTCTGGACGAGGAAGACAACCAAGGCTGTAAAACTGTACACAGCATGTGACAACTTATCTGTCACTACCCGGCCTGGTGGCATAGCCAAACCATGTTTTTCTCATTTGCTGAAGAATCATTCACCACAGCTACACTGCGGGCAGAAAGGACCTCCTTCTAAATACTTTTTATAAATGTCAAAAGGCTGAAGAACGTACTAAACTAAACCTCCACAATCAAAACAAAGTTTTATGGAAAAAAAAATATAGTGATCTCATGCTTTTCACAAGAGTGGCTCTTTCAGAGCCAGGAAACATGAAGTACTTGTTCCTGTATTCTATTTCTATTTGTCTGATACACACATCATAAAATGATTAAAATCGCTATGGCACTTCAATTTTGATCTAAAGTGCATCCAAGTTAAAATGTAGTATGGTATGAAACGTTAATCACAACTGAAACAATCACGATTCAGATTTTTCACAAAGCCTTTGTAATTGCAAACAGTCTCCAAAGAAGCATTTAGGTGGCCAAATCAGTGTTCTCTTTTTTCCCATCCTGCTGCTTTCTGGTGAAGAAAAACTGTGATGGATGAGTACCATTCATCGGGGGAAATAGTCAAAATATGAGATCATTAACCAGAAGCTAGACAGGGTTTAACCACCTCCCTTGTTTAATCACCAGGGATTCAGTGTCTGGGTGGAGAGAAGGCGTAAGGGAGTTTGGACAATTCCATGAATTTAACACTAACATATCAAAAAAAGAAAAGGTTTTAACCAGCCTGTTGCACCCAGCAACACCTACTGGGGATTTTCTGCACAGCACAGAGACAAATCTCAACAAATAGCAACTGTAGGAAGGGTGGCATAAGTAGCACTATGAGCTACCCTGTCACATTAAGGAGACAAAGACAATAGTCAGGCTTTCCTTAACAAATGTAATGTAAAAGCATGCTCAGAAGATACAGCTCTTGATACAAGCAGTCATTTACCAAGCAGCCATTTACCAGCCATTTACAAGGCAGCCTACAAAACCTCACTCCTCAGGCTATGTTACAGTACTCAGCAATGAAACAATGAAAGCAAAAAGAAAAATCAGCTTTCACATAGGCTTTCACGTCTTCAAGCCAGCTGTGATGACACATAAGTTGATTTATAGAGCTAAGTGTCATGATATCCACAAACACAGTATAGAAAGTTAAAACTCATTAGGGACCTTCTGAAAGACCCATGAGCCAGAAGGAGCATATTTGTATGGAAAGGGTAAAGCTGTTCCCAACTGCTGACAAATAGATAGCAAGCACACAGAGAAAAAGACGTGGGTGTTTGGACGGACTTCTCATCTGTAGGCATATCACATATTAAAGAGTAAGTGTATTATACATAGTTTACTCTGAAAGTAGTGCCTTCTGTTTCTTTCCATGGAAACTACAGCAGATACAGAGCACAATAACACTCTCTGATAGAGAAGCCTCAGCTACAACACACCGTTTTTCAACACAGTCATACCATTAGCTGTGCATTTCTGACAGTGATGAACAAGAACTTGCATGCCACACTTGTCAAAATCTGCCCCAGCTGATGTGACCCACTGTTGCTGCTGCCACTGCTGAAACACACCACCCACCGCATCCCAGTGCTCACATCCACTGCTTGGTCTCCGTAACCATTCAGAAAGTGTCAATGAATGTCAGTGGGTGCCATTTTTTCTTCGCAGAGGAATTCAGTGACATTCCTTTGCTTCATACGCACCTCCATGTCAGATGCTGCTGTGTCAGACTGCCACCTGTCACACAGCAAAAATACGTGATGGGATATTGGTGGGAATTCAACCTCTACTCCAATCCTACCAACATCTGCCTCTGACATTGTGGGCAGTGTCATAGCAAAATAGGAGGCATTACTTTCAGAGCAGCTATACCTGTAAAGCAAGACCTTTAGGAGTGTCTCCATACCTTTACAGATGTGACCTTTGATGCAGAGATTGCTCTGGAGATGCACCCCAGGCACCCTGTCACCATTATTAGCACTGTTTGTTCGTGTAGCTATTTAGACACCTTGCCAGCAGACTGATTAGAGGTATCTTGCCCTGCTACAGCAAGTCAAGTGGAATACAGTAACTAATCACCATTTTCCTTGGCAAGTAACTTCAGTGGAAAGGAACAAACCGCCAATGGGGAAAACGTCTTTTGATGAATTTTAAATTGACGTTAAGAATATAGCAGTGCTGTTAATATTTTTAAAGAAAATTGTCTCCTCCGATAGATGTCACTGGGCTGTTCATGTATTGTACTTACCATCACACACCAAAGCCTGCGTTTAATCGGTATTTATCTGAGTTCTTCTCAGAAATGTTAGTCCCAGACTCAAAGTTTCAGTGAACAGAGAATGTCAAATTAGCTTTAAATGTCAACACTGCCTTGAGAAGAGATGTTCCGAATTTTAAAGGTTCCAAGGTCTCAATAGAAGGTTCATCACATGTGCAGCCACCCACCATACCGTAGACCACACTTTATTAGTTTTCCCATTCTGTGATCCTGAGAACAATGAAGCAGAGACAGCAAAACATGGGGATGCATGCCTGCATGCCTGAAGGACTTCCTTGTCCAGTTGCATTTAACAAACAAGTGTTCAGTTTTAACTAGCTAAGGAACATTTGATTAGCATATCGCAGCAAAGCCAAAGAAAAGTTAAGAATGATGAAAAACCTTCCCAAACATCAAACAGAAATGTAACTAAGCTTAAAAATAGCACTGCCTGAAAGCAAACCATTTCTGGAATGCACTAGGGAAAGCAAAGAAGAATCCCACAACAAAAGACTGCAAAAGCCAACCCAGTTTGACAAGTGGAATGACCAGTTTGGAGACTACAGCGAAACAATACAAAAACACCACAAAGTCTGACACAAAGGATTTTTCTCAGCATCCGCCAAACAGAACCCCAACATAAAGGCCAATCAGCAGGTAATTAAATATGGCTCTTGAGTTACGGAAGCCTTAGAGAGTTGTTAATTCCTCGTGGACTACTAGAATTAATGAGGAATTGAAGGTCTCTCAGAGTAAAGCAGAACAATCTCACATACATTTTAATATATTCAGTTTGCTGTGAGCAAGAGATATCAGAACAGAATCCTATACAAACCACTCTGGATTGCAGCCGGGAAATGTTATGCTACTTGAGTACCAGACAACATACCATCAAACAGCTGTCTGCTGATTTATCACGTACCTATGAAGACCTCTAAAAACATGGCTTTAATGCTTTAATCTACCTTTTATGACTGCTATTAAAAACAAACTCATGCAAACACTAGACCCTAGATTAGTGTTTTTCTGATCTCTCTGACTGAAGCCAAGAAGACAACAACAACCTTGCTACGACAGAAATATGATAGTTATCCACGCTCTCCAATGGCCTAAAAAGCCCCGTAAGACCCTTAATGCTACTAAAAAACCAAGGGTAATCGAGCATTTGTTTGTCTGGAAATGAGGAATTCATTTTGGGACATTTATCTGTGCCTATTCATGGCCCAAGTATACACCACGGCCCATTGATCCAAGCAGTGAGTTGTCTACAAGGGATTCTTAAAAGTCTAAGCTACAGGCTGCCACACCACAGCAATACTCTGTGTGCTCTCCAGTTTCCATTTCCTCTTCTCAAAGTAGCTGCACCATGAGGTGTGGGATTGTTGATGCTGCCTGAATCCCAGCGCCTGTCTCCAAGGTTGTAATAGAAAAGACAGCAAAGACCCCAACTCAACCCAATCCCCTTCACATTAGCACTGCAAGATCCCACAAAATATGGGGTAGGCCAGCCCGAGCTTGTGTGTTTAAATAATGAGCTACATATACGGACCTATTTAATGCTCTTCAGACAAACACCATCTCTCATTTGGCAAGGTGATTTATATGCAAAGCAAACTGTATCCAATCTGTATTTTTGCTCACACTCTAGATTAAGGGCAGATGTTAACATTCATACGTCTCTTTAGCTGTTCTAAATTTCAAGTTTAGATTTTTCTTTGTTTAAAGCTAAAGCAAACATGCATGCTAACATTCCTTAAGATCAAAGTCCTTCAAGGAGAGTGGAGTCAGATAAAAATACATTGCTTGTTGGCTAGTTCACCATCACTGGAGAAAGGACAACTGGCATTCCAAGTACCACTGCTAGAAAATATTTAGGACAGATATTCAGCCAACTTTAACTAACTCCTGAGCAACAAGTCAACAAAGCCCAGTAGCTGTAAATGCTCTGCCAACTTAAAATTTAAAAATATAGGTCAAGGTTTTCAAACTTTCTAGTTCCTTTTAAAAATATAAACAAGAGTGTACAGTTAAATGGTAAAAATTCAGAAAGCAGTGTGTGAAAAACACACTGTGGAGAAAGTAATTCAATCAGATGACAGTGCACTTAACTGTATAATCAGTTCTGATAACCAAATGGTTAGAAGTACAGTAGAAGTAGATTAAAAGTCTAGCTGATGTCCAGATGTAGAATCTGGTTGAAAATTCTGTGAATTCAAATCCTAATCCCAAGAAAACATATGGCCACATAAGCAGATAGATAAGATGAATGTCCAGGAAGCTTAAAAAACCTCAGCACAAAGTGAACAGTGTAAGACTATCTTCCAAAGACCGGTGTCTGGGCTGCCTGCAACACACCGCAGCATGATGTCAGGGGCACTTTAAGTAGGAGAACCAAAAAAATTGGCATTATAAGGCAAGGGTTTCTGTATTTCTTGTCTACACTGTAGAAAAATAACAACAAAAACAGCACAGAAAATTTTAATAATAATTTTTCTTTTATTATCACGGTTTGAATACTGTAAAAACATAGAGATTTCAAAAAGAATGTATTAGGGGCTGTAGTTGGTCACTTAAAGTTTTGCTGACTATCTACTAAAACACCTAACATCCACAGTTTAGGATATTTATGGATTTTGGAAAACTCCCCAGTTCTCCCCTATTTGATTTCCTGAGCAGTGGCAACAACAGCTACCAAGTCTTGGGCAGATTTTGTTCCCTGGCACCTTTCCCTCTGCAGTGAGACCTGGGACATTTCCCTCCATCCCTGCTCCTGGAGTCCTCTGGCTGTTCTTAAACACGCATGCTTTCTGCAAGTTGCACACTTCATTGCAACACATGGTGACTGCAGAAGGTTACAATTAGAAACACTTGGGTAATTACCCAGATGAGCTGCTGTACACCTCTGAATTTGTCTTTTATATTCTCAAGAACAAACCACAGACTCCAATTCTTAGGAGCCACCACAGAAGTAAATAAATAAAAATCACCTTTCCTGACAAATGATTCAGCGTTTAAGAAAATAAAAACAGCTGCACTGTGTTAGACTAAGGTCCATCCAGCCCAGTATCCTGTTTCCAAAAGCAGTCAGCAGCCGATGCCTAGGGAGCAGTATAAGAACAAGGAAACCATTTAATGATATATATTGAAAATATTTTTCACATATCCTTGATGGAAAACAGAGATGGAATTTTGACAGAAGAGGGGAAAAAAAAACCTAAAGAAAACAAAGTCCGACACACACACCCTTTGCAAAAGCATGAAGCATTCCTTTCAAAATAAAAAGATAATTGAACAGAAGATAAATCTTATGATTTCCCTTTCCTTCCTTCTGCCCACAGAAGCAAGAGAAAAGCAGAATCTCATTTGCTGTTCACAGAAGTGGTGTACGCACACATTGGCGCACATCACTGACCAGATACTTTTTAGGAACCTTTGACTATGAGTGTTAATGGCTTTTCTCTTGGAAAACGGTCCTTGCAAAAATATACAGCTAGGTGTTTACATCGTGATATCACAGCTGAGAGCTCTCAAGCTATTTAAATAAATGGATTTTTTTAAAGTGCTCCATAAAGTATGTGCATCAAATGGAGGGGAAGCCTGTTCCACTTTATTCCCCAGCTAGTGGAACAACCATTTAGTCTGCACACCAGAAACACATAAACTGGGCTGAATTTACCAAGGTGCAGAAAATGTGGGGACAGTGCAATGCCCCATGAAATCAACTGGAGGTTTATGACAGGCTTAGCTGGACACAGGATCAGTCCCAGGAGAAGTCAGCTGTGGGGACATAGGCTGGAACGGCTATAAAGTCACAGACGCAGAAACCAACTGCTTTGGTTGTGCTGTTAAGCATCATCTCTCTGAGACACCATCTCTGTGTTTTTCAGAAGCTCCAGCTCAGCTAACGAAATGTGATGATGACTTTTGTCTCTCATGGTGAGTCTGCGTGCAATGCTGTGTGTGCTACTGGCCACCAGCATTCAAGAGAGACGGATTAGGTCTGGAGCAGGCTGAGGCAAGGGCTGCCAAGGTGACTCAAGGAAAGGAAAGACTGTCTTACAAAAGGAGAAATAGAGCATAGTGGTTTTTTGGCTTAATAAAAAAAAGTCTGAGGAAGGATTTGACTGTCTGCAGTGAATGTCCTCAGAGGAGCTGGGATAGCAAAAGGGATAATGGGAAGGGGCAATGCAATTGCTTAAGCTACAAAATAACAGTAGCATTCAATTACACAGAGGTCAATATGGGAGTAAATAAATCCACGCTGCAAATGAGAAGAATGCACACTGAGAAGAGAAAATATATGAAAATCTCATGATGGAAGCAGAAAAACGCCCTCCAAAACCCCCACTCATTGTTAGGATGGAAATAGTGACTGACATACTGAGGAAGCAACATGGCTGTCAATGATAAAAAATGGCACAGGAATGTCTGACTTACACAGCTCCCTCAAAGCTATATTTCTAACCTGTCATTAATACAGTAAGTCTTTGAAGGAACAGTGTCAGGGATCCAGAAGTAGGAGCCCTTGCTCAATAGAGAGGCAAAGCACTGGTCATGAAACTGTACCAGGATGCTTGAGGGAAAACCTTGGCTTAGGAACAGGTGAGGTCAGGTAAATCGAATATTATACCACAGTAGTTGATATCTATTAAAAACATAAATAAACTATCTACACCTTAATGGATTTTTGAGCCTCTGATTTCACAGTGAAAAGCTGCACTGGAGATAAAGATTAAAAAAGGCAAGCAAAGAGCCCACTCAGATGTTACCCTCTGTGTTTCGAGTGGCAGTATTTACAGCTATAGGAAACCTCAACAAAGGATTACACTTTTCCACTCAGAAGCTAAGACAAGATTACGTCAAGCTTCAGCAGATACCTTAATAGGAAAACAAAAGTACAGCATGCTTAACAGGTTTTGAAAATCTTTTGTGTGCCATGCTTTTAAAAAAGCTGGAAACAGCTCCCTGTGGGAGACTCTTTCAGAGCAGGTCCAGGTATGGGGCCATTCGTGCAGCACCAGGCTGTCCGTGTGGCTATGGGGCTGCTGGGCAATGCCCCTCACAACACGGGCTCTGCAGACAGCCTGCCTCCATTTTGGGAAGCCTGAATATAAACATTCAGCTCAACTGCTTAGAAGGATGAGACCTTAGGTACTATGTCTAGGGGACACTCTACCAGAGCATCAGCATCCCAACTTCCACTTCAACTACCACACTCCAAGAAGCAGAAGAAGGTCCCTCTGTGGTTTTGGGCAAGAACCTCTCCTCTGAGCTGCAGAAGCAATCACCAGTTCTCTTGATTAGTTTGATACCACTTCAAACTAATGCACTGTCTTTTTGGGGGTGTCAGGAAGCCACAAGTTGTGGGAGTGACTCATGCATTCTAGATTTACCAACTCTAATGCACAGAATGTTCTGCGTGTGTGTGTGTGTGTGTGTGTATATCTATCTATCTATCTATCTATCTATCTATCTATCTATCTATCTATCTATCGTTCAAGGCGTTCAAGGCATCCACAGACTCCCGTGTGAGCAACAAGCTGCACTACAGACATAACTGCTCCTAGGTGTGTCAAAATGTTCTACTTTGACCAATGAATGCTGACAGGTATGATCTATAATTCCAAGACTTACAATTATTTATAAGTATGACTCTGTACTTCCAATGCCTCTTGTGTGAACAAAAAAGTCAGTGGTTTTTCCAGCTATGTACATTATTATTATTGCTCTTCTAACCTTGAACAGTTTGTTTATTCCTACTTCTAAAAGTCTAAGAGGTAAGTAAAAAAACCAACACAGCTCCATCTCTTTTACAAAGGGGAAAACAAAGGCACGAAGGTATTAAACAACTTGCGTCAAACAACTGCACATTGCATCAAAAGCTGCCATTTAAAGAACCATCTTATAATACCCAAGGTTATCTGTTATCCAGAAGAGATCTGCTATGAAGTGAGCGGTTCCTGTGAATTGTAGATTCAAGACTGTCCCTATTCCAGCTCAAAAAAGGCAGACACAAATACTTGGAACACAGACATTTGCTTAAATATAACGATCAGTATCTTTAAAAGGTTCTGATTCCTCACTCGCTAATGTTAAGATCAGTGTAAAACATGGCCATACACACAGCAGATCCGAAACTAAGAAAAAGATTTCCAATGCTCTACATTTTACACAGACATTAACGCAGGTCTGCAATGCACTGCCAGACAAATGCTGCCATATCAAGGAAAAAGAAATCACTTCAGGAAATTATAATCAAATAAAATGTTACAGTTACCACATTTATACTGATAAATGGTGGATATCTATTTAGATCGGGCTCTTAAGTGCATTCGATACGCGCATAAAAATGCAAAGTCATATCAAAGTGCATATCAAAGTAATCAGTTTTTATAGTGATCCTGCAGATGCCATATCACAAAGCTTCAGCCCTGCCTTCGTAACATTTCAGGTCTGTTTCAATCTTCCTTTGTCTAAACAGCAAATTTTTGTTCTGCATAATGCTGTTCTCCCAGCTGCTCTGAATTAAGCACCTGAACCAGTGTCACAACGTACTCTAAACAACAGTGTTCCTGTACTCCCTGTGTCTGCTAGTTCTTACCCTCCTAACAAAACACAAACATTTTAGGGGAGACTTCCTTCACTCCTCATGCAACAGCAGCATACAGTACTACCCGCAGCTTTCCCCTTGCCACATACTTCTACTATTCTTGCAGACACTGCTGCACAATCAGCAGCGTTTTGCATAAGGTGATGTCTCCTCTGTGGCACCCTCGTGGCACACGCAGAGATGCAGCACACAGTGGGCAGGGCTCAGCACAGCCTGAGCTGGGCACAGCTGCTTTGGCCACGTCACTTTCTTCCTCTGGGCCGCTCTGCTCAGATCACATCTCAGGTGATAAAGCTGTCTGCAATCATGAGCATGCTGGAATCAACAAAATGCGCTAGGTATATCACTTAATTAACTTCTGTTGAACTGAGCTAAAAATCAATTTGCCATCAATTCTCTATGGCCTCCAAAGAAGCAACATGTTTATTAACTTACTGCACCACCTTTCCATTTGATATTTCCAAGCCTGCACCAATATGTAGACGCGCTAAACAGAATCTGGCCACATATATTTTATGAATTAACTTGCTACCTAATTAGCTAATGACAGCATTTCTCATCTCACATAACAAACCTGCTTTCACACCCCCAATTTTCATGTTCATCACCAAATAAAAGCAAACCATGATACTACTGACTCTGATCACAGATCTTTTTGCAACATCCATGGTTGAAAGGCAAATAACTACATGGAAAGAAGAGCCATCTTCAAATAACTAATAATAAACTCCCTTGCTCATTAAGCACATTACATATATCCTAACAGCTGGCATGCTGAAATATCCAATAGAGGAAAACCTGCTTGTAGTATTGTTGGTGCTTCGGGGAAAGCTGGCTAAATGTATTTTTTATAATAGTACTTGTTTAAAAGACCATCTGTGCATGGAACAGTAAGCACTTAGCTGCACTGCAAAAATATCAAGTTTGAGGGAAGAAAAAAGATACACAAGTAGTTCTTAGGCCAGTCCTAAGTAATGCCAAAGACCAGCTTAGTCCTGCTGAGGGACACAGGAAAAGATGTGGGGATCTTATAACGAGACGCTAAGAGCTCAGGATAAAATGGCATACAGTTCTCCTATGAAGCAGTGTCATCACTGCTCCTACAGAACCCCTTCCTTCCAGAAAAGCTCTAACCATGAAGTCTATAGAGTTGCACCTTATTTTGCTTTCACTTGTCCCCCTTTATGAATTTGTGCTTCCTGCACAATAGCCAGCTTCAGAAAAGTGCGCTGATGCTGACCCCCATCTACCATCTGGGATCCTCTTGTTGCCTTGCACACCCATCTTGTTGCCTTGCACACCCATAAGACCAAAGCCTGCACTCCTAATGGAAATTTCCTTCTTGCTGAAGAATAAGAAGCAATGGCAAGTCTTGATGACTCAATAAGATAAATCTGATATTTGAAAAGGTCAAGAAAGGAAAATACCATGAGAACTACACTTGAAAAGTATGTTGAGGCTAAAGATTAGGACTGACTGCAAGCAGTCCTCTGCAACAAGCTGCTTCTCAGTCAAAAGACTGCCCATATCCTTAGGCAGCTCTGAGAGCACAACCAAGGTGAGGATTTTATACATTTGATTGCAAATCCTGCAAACCTGACTTTCCTGTGGTTAACTGAGTCTTAAGAGTCTCCTGTACTCTCTGGAAACAAGAAGTAAGCTCCCACCAACACCTTTTCCTTCATTTGGGAGGGTCTGTAGGTCTCTCTCTTTCTCCCCCCTTCTACTTGGCTCCTTGTTTTCAGAAAACTTGTAGGAACTTAATTATCCTTGAGACTGCAATCTCTTTGTCAAACTTGGCTGAGTTTGGCCAGTGGGTTCAAAAGTGAGGGGGGAGGAGGGAAAGAGAGGCAGTTTGATTGCATAAGCCTCATTTCCTCAAGAATCCAGGCTACAAACAATTATAGCCAGAAGGTTCAATTAAAGAAAGGGAACTGTAGAGTTTCCCTGCACTTCTAACACAGACTGCTTCATGCATACTAATCAGCCAACGCTGCTCTCAGTGAAGTAATGAGTGATTTGCGGCAAATTAATGTTTGTATTGATTTACACTGAAGACTGTTGCAGGCTGGAACTTCAACAGTATAAGCACGTTCAGTACACAGCACAAAATCACCTTCATACAAGTACTGACCTTTACAAATGCACACAGATGCCGCATCTCTGTATCTATGTCCACATACCTCCATCTCTACACACGCTAATCCCATGCCTTCATTTTTAGTAACACTAGCACACATCACACTGACTAGCACTAATGCTAAGAGGCATTTTAGGGAATAGGATGAATTTTCCTGAAGCTATGGAAAACCCCTAACTTAGGAAAATCACCATTAACACGGACTTCAGAAAGCAAATAGTTTCTCTTTGTTTTGTATTACCAGTCAGCTATGTGTTGCTACATCTGATGGTACTTGACACATGGTCACGTCTGTGATAAATGTGAAGTGATGGAGAATTATGCTCCCAGGGAGTGGGGTCTGTTTTTTCAAACTTTCTTGGTTTTTCAAATGCACAGACCACGTCCTAGTTAATTTCTAGCTTTAAAATCTTCATTAAGGAGAAGTCAATTCAAATTTGTGAAAGATTGCCCATCTTATTTTTAAATGGACTGAGTTCACTGTCATAACATCCCCGTGCCTAGAAAGATTTTCCTTCTTACCACAGACAGCAGAAGAGCCTAGTTACATGGGTTGCATTTATTTCATGTCAATGAGTTTAAGTTGGCTGATAGCATTACTGATGGTGAACTGTAAAGTACATGCTGAAATTTTTCCTCCCCTGCTTGATGTACCTGGCAACATTGTTCTGTGACAGAACACATTTTTTTCTGGGCCTATACCCCAAATTTCCTTTCAGCCAAGACATCACTGAGACAAATGCGCCATCCAGCTTTTTATTCAAGGCAGTCAGCATCACAGTTCTCAAGTTAGCAGAGCACCTAATGCTGCCTCCTGCGAAGTGTTTCAGTCAGTTGCAATAGAGAAGTCAGCAGATCCATTTGGAGCACCCTGGGACATCCCAGACTTCTGCACAATGCCAGCAGATACAACACACTTTCCTGACATGTCACTGGAAAGCCATCAAGAACTCTCTAGGGCATCTCAAACGGCATGAGGTTCCCCTGTTGTGGCCAAAAACTCAAACCCAGAATCAAGCTCTTCCCATTGCAAGTAAGAATGCATTAGTTTTATAGTGATGGCCTAATCTAGAAAGTGATCTTAGAACAAGCTGCTTTTGTGAAGTTGTTTACTTGGATGAGGGTGGGTGCTGGAGGAGCTGTTCAAGAGCAGCCACTGTAGCTTAGACTAGTGTCTGGCATGCTGGATTTTCATTTTTGGCTTGCTTTGAACCAACAGAGGAGGTCCTAGCAGCTCTGCTCCCAGCTTAGCCAAGCAGTTGTTCTGGCCATTACATCTACACAGCTGCCACCAGACTGAAAATCAGACAGCACATAAAATGGTACATGAACCTATTAAGAGAATGCTCAACTCGAGGCCCCAATTGAATTTCAAATAAAAGTAAATACATTTGTGTTTTATAGAGTCCAGAAGCTGTCTGGCCTATGGCACGTGGAGGTGAGGTAGGAGCAGCACAGCTGATGGGCTGCTAGCCCAAGCCATCCATCCAGCTGCAATGACAGCACACACACATTCCCTCTCATTTAAGCCACTTGATTCTGAGAGGAAGTAAGGACTGAAAACTTGAAATGCTTTGTGAAAAAGGGTGCAACTCCAACACAGTGGTGTCACAAAGTCATCTTTCAATCAGCAGCACGGCACTGTGCAGGGTACTGGTGTATAGCAATGCATGAGCTTGTAGGTTCACTGCTACCAACAGGAAGCAGGATGGCTTCACTCACACATTGAGCTGTAGGCGCTACACAGATGCAGCTACCTCTGTCATGCCTCATGCTGTTTTCCACTGGACATCTAATTCTTTTTTTTCATTGCTTAATGACTTGTCTTTTTAAGCACTGAGATCTCTAGACTTTGAGGAAATTGTTCACAACACCTGGCCCTATGGCTCATGGACAAAGTGGATAAGAAGACCATTTCTTTTCACCATTATTTATTTTTTCCTTGCTTTGGCCAAGATCTTGCAGTAATCTAATCTCAGGTGGCACAGCATGCTCTCAACCACCAGAAACAACACACTGTTGTGAAAGAAAGCAGACACCAATGATTTCCTCTTGAATTGTAGTTGTGGGACTGATACCTCACACCAGCCTTTCAACACTGTGTTCCAACATCTCTAAAATAACAGCAGCTTTCTTTTTTTTTCTTCTTTTTTTTTCCAATGGGTTTCAATGTAATCCACCTCCTCAGAAACAAGGTGCCAGTCTTTGTATGAGATGTGAGCTGGGAGAGCAGGATGGCTCTCAAGTGGACCTCCAGATATATCAAGTCTTGTGTCTGATCTTTTGCTATTAAACTTATCTTTCTAGTCTTGTGGATGTCTTTAATAGGAACATGGGTCTGGACTCAAACAGGCTTCTACATCAGGAAGCTCCCTGTATGAGCTGACCACAACCCTGTATTTTGTATTGATGATGCACTCCAAGTATAACAGCTTGGGAAGAACAGCTGATGCCTGAGCTGAGAGAAAGCTTCATACAGCGGGCCAAGAGGAAAAAAAAAAAAAACAAAAAAACCCACACACAATAAAAACAACAAAATGAGCCTGGAAAGAAAGGACCACCTGCCAGAAAAAAAAAAGAAAAAAAAAGTAGGTGGGAAGACCCGGAGAGAGCAAGCCTCAAGCCTGTAGGAACAGTGACCTGAGTTAATAAGGAGCGTGGGGGAGGAGTGGGCAGTGAGCAATTGCTCTTGTGTTCAAAATCCTAGTGATGGGATGAGTCAGACTGATTGAATTATGCCTTCACTACGCCCACAGACCAGTTATTATAAAGCTTAGGGGAGTATGGGTTGGTGCAGCAACAATAACTGCACAGAGCATTAGTGAGCACATGAAGGACCCCCAAGAACAGGAGAATCTAAAGAACATCTGCCCTTCCACGCAATGTTTCCCGCGCAGCTCTAACCAGTGTGCCTACTTGTTTCTTGGCGTGCAGACTGAGACTGAAAACTGAGTGACAGCTGTACCTGAGATAAAGGGACATGGCAAGCTACCTGGGAGTATTCTTTGTCAGCCTTTGCCAGGGCTTCTGAAAGCAGCAAGCTCCAGGAATTAACTCAAGCCAGCACGGTCAGTGCCCAGGAACTATGAAAAGAGTAACGCGGGTCCCTTAGGAAAACGTGATTCACTGAACAAGAAGACATATTTGTACTACATCCTTCAGCTACTGTTCGTTAAGTGCCTTTTCCTTCAACCTTTACTGCTTCTGCCGCTCATTCTCCTCCTCGGGCCATTGGACCTGCTCAGCAAGTTCTACCACAGTGAAAGCTGCCAGTAAACACCCACTAGCTCATGCAGGCGGCCATAGCGGGCCCCAAGGAGGCACAAGCTGTTGCAACTGGTCTCCCAGACACGAAAGGCTTCTGCTCCGATCACAGCAAAACTCGATGATGACCAGGGGGTTCCCACACCCTCAGAGCAAAGGAGGGTGTGGGAAGCTCAGTTATCAAACAGCCCAACTGAGTTGATAGCAACTGATATCAAATTAAAGCAAAGTGCTGGACTTTGCCAGCTTTGCCAGTAACACAGAGTAATAGTGATGGTCTGGATAACTTCATGCTCATAGTACTGTTGCTATGAGAGACAAACAGAGAAACAAAACAAGGCCCGAAGGAAACACCTGTTCTTTCTACAAGACAAACACAGCCTACATAGTGAACTGGTTCAGCTTTTCTCTATGTTTGTCACAGCTCCAGTTTGAGGGCAAAATGCTCACTGCAGAAGTGCTGGTGACAGGTCAGGATCTGCTCCATCCTATCTGCAGTACTGCTGCTGCTGCCCCTGTGCTGCAGCAACCAGCCCTCAGCTCTGCTCACACAGGCCTGGGCTTTGGCCTGTATGGGCCCTGGTTAGCCACCAATGGCAGCAGGGCAGGGTTCTGCCTCTGGACATTGCTCTGAAGCAGAGGAGAAATGTTCTCTGAGAGAGGGTCAAAATCTAGTGAAGGACAGGGCCCCTGCTGCAGTGAATGACTGTCCAGCCAAGTTCATGGGTTTTTAAGTGTGTCTGCATAGCGCTTCAGCTTGTTGGCTTTTAACCATCCCCTTTCGGTAAGCCAGAACAGCTTGCATGGAGACAGCTAGGTGAACGTAGGGGAGGGAGGCAAACAGAAAAAAGAAGGTGTCAAGGAACTTGTAGGGGATGACGAATACAGGAATTAAAACTGCAATATAAAAATAGAGGGTTTTGCAGAAAACAAACAAGAACAAACGACTGACAAGGCAGGAAGAACTGCGCGTCCCTGAACTCAGAGATAAGAGTACCTTCAGAAAGAGATTTTCCTTTCCTAAACTCCACTGAATCTTAATTTACACTAGATTTTAATGCAGTTCTTTTCCTTTCTGTTGGATCATCTCAAGCCATGTGGATGAATGACTATTACTTGAACAAAAAAAAAAAAAAATACCACAGTTAGGTGTGACAGAATATAGGACCGGATGCAGCCATCCAACCATCTCTTTCAGCAGCGGCAGCTCTCAGTTACATGGGTTGGGTAAAACATAAAACTATACCTACATCCTCAGGAAAAACAGCAACATACAACATCTGAATTTTATTCTGAGCCCGCCCTAACCCCCACCCCCAAAACAAAACAAAACAAAACTGGGGCCTTCACATCCCAGGAACCATATTTTCAGGGACAAGATTTTAAGGAATGTATCTGCTCTCATAAAACTTGCTTTGAATTCACTGGAGGGAAGCATACACCTTCCAGAGAAAAGCTGGGGAAAAAAAAATAAAATGGATTTATCTTGAGGATGATTCCTAGCAAGTTCTCTTCTGCTGCTGCAGTATAAGACCTAGGAGGTATCAAATGGAACCAAGTGGTTTGCAACGAACAGCAGATCATTTGCTGCAGCTCTGTGCGATGAAGTTGTAGAAGTCTGCTGCAACAAGGTTCTGTGTGCTGAAGATATTTGTGGTTCAAAAAGCAGCAGGACAAATCCAGGGGAAAGATGTTCAGCAAGAATTATTAAGCATAACTAGATTGCATATTGCTCTCAAAGTCCCTGAGCAGCATCTACAAGAGCACTCCAGGAGGCCATTACATGCTTGTACACCTCCTCCTAAACACTACCAGCCCTTCTGCATCACTGAACGAGGCTTTGGTCTGACCCAAGGTGGCCACAGCCACTCTGAACGCAGAGTGAGCCCACAGAGTTACTTCTCAGTAAGCTAAAGCTGGCCTTGATTTACAGTTTCTCTTCATGCCCGCACTCATTTGCAATTCAGAAACAGGAAGGCTTCTACCAGGTGCTGCCAGACTACTTGTATCTTGTTCACATGTGGTTTTACTTTTTAAAAGCATAATAAGAAGTGACACGGCCGAACTCATTGCTTTGCCTTTCACATGGATAATGCATGAAGAGGGGACCAGGATTCTGAGTCCTCACCTAAACAGTTTTGGGCTGCAAATTTCACATGCCTGGATCCTAAACTTACTCTATCCAACTGAAATTTAGGTCACCATGCAGCAAAGCTGGCTGAATTCACAGGCCCAGAAGGAACAAACAATGCTGTCACCCAGGAGAAATGAGTTTCCTCATTTCAGTCACTCTTCCCTCGTTCCCACCAGCTGTAGGCACAGCCCTTGAACTCACCTTGTCTTTGAACAGTGTCACACCACATAACTGTGTGATGGGCAGAAATTCAGGCAGTTAAAACACTATGAATGCTCATTTACATGCTCTCTGGTACAGACAAAACCACACTGTCACTTCTGCCTAAGGCACGTACCTACAATCTGGCCAGATCACCTCAACTGCAAAGTGAGAACAGGTATTATGTACCCCACTGTGTGATAAGATCCTGATTCGTTGACATTTGTAAAGCATTCAGAGATCTCTAAAAGAATTGTAGAAATGCTAATGGCTAGCTGGCGCATCCTAACTCTGAGATCACTCCCTTACAAACAGCCTGCTCAGTTTACAGAGACTTCTTCCCTCCTTTTTCTAAATAAAACCGAGTCCTTTCTTAAACAGATGCTTTCCAGTTTCAGATATTTCAACAAAGTGGATGTTCCTAAAATTCCATTTTTTTCCTTTGAACTTGGTAAACAGGTCTCTGTATACAGTGTTCAATTACCTTTTATTTTGTGCTGCCAAATGAGACCAGATAGGCATGTTCTTAAAAGGCTTTCATGAAAATGCAAATGAACAGTTCACACTAGTCTGCTGGCTCAGTAAATAGAACAGTTCAATGTATTTAGACACCAGTAAATAGATCAGAAAAAGTACAGAAAATCCAGCTCCAGCCGTAAAAATGCTTTCATTTTCTTGTTGCTGCCATAAAATTTGCAGTGACAGTATCTCTAAGATATCTCCTCTGTTGTCTATACTAGCTTACACAGTGTATCCTTCTAATAGTTGACTGGCAGAAAAGGTATAAATCTGAGTCAAGAGAATTCAGACTGTAATTTAAAAGCTAGTCTTGCCTGAGAACATGAGAGTCAGTTCCTGCTGAAATGCACATGAACATATTTTTACCCGCCAAGCTTCTCCCCTCTTCCTCTCATAGGCATTACCATTCATTTTATTGTTGTTTCCTTTTTAATACAGCAAAGTTCTGCATGTTCGTGTCCCTAGAGATTATACTATATATTAATATTCCCTTTAAAGGATTTTGTTCTTTACCACTAGCAGAACAAGTAAGTCTTGAAAACAGGTTCGCTTGCTTGCGATGTTGAACTTGGAGGACTCTGTGTGTGATATATGAGGTGTTATATATCCAGGTTCTTCACTTTTGAAGAATTAAGCTACTTGAACTGAGCAAGAAGTATGAAAACACAAACAGAGGAGTTCCTGAAACTGAAACTTCCCCTTAAGCAGGCCTCATCACAAGACCCAAAATCACTGCAGCATCCAAATGGAAGCTTCTAAGGGGAAGAAACAGCCCCAGGAAGGCTTCAGTATGGTTTAAGGCAGCAGACAAGGAGCAGACAAGGAGCAGACTGGCAGTGCTTCTCCAGTAGCTCACTGCTTTCCTGTCCACCAGCAAAGGCTCTGGGCTTCGTCATGTAAATACGCCTTAATCCATGTCAGCCACAGGCAACTGGATTAGCTGGGAGCCACTTTCATCCCGGCATTAAGCTAGTGGGAGCCACTTGCCTGGTTCAGTTTCAGGTGCTGCACTGGCTGGCAGAGCAGTGAAGGGCTCCTGCTGGAAGGAGCCTAGATGCTGGAGGCAGTGCTATCTGTAAATGGGTGCTTATCTACTGACTGCTGCACCTGTGCCTACAGGAATAACAGGAACAATCCCCTAAACTCTTAACCCCCAAAGTGCTCCCTGTAGGTCAGGCCAGGCTCTGTCTTCCACCTAACAAAAAAAAGCCAAACCCTATCTGAGAAGCTCATGTGGCAGAAGCTGGCATCAGCAAGTTTCTGGCCTGCAACTGAACCAGGCTCATTAGTCCTGAGCTATTTCTGTCTAGCCTGGAGCATTTCACAGATGAAGGATATTCAAAGCCTAGACAGTGAGCATTTTGGATCTGAAAAAATGCAATCAGTCCGAGGGGCTGTTGTTGCAAATTTTTCTGGGTTTAAAGACAGGTATTACTAGGACAGGTATTCAGAGTCAAAAAATGCTGAGTTAAAAGCAAACAGCGTTCATTATATTCTATTGACCTTTAACTTGGAACCAGCAGACCTACAGATAGATCCCTTTAATACAGGAAAACTTGGACGCTGATGCAATCCCATTACTCCAGAAGCCTGGGCCTAAGGCCATGGCATGATCACTGGCAGAAGCAGAAGAGTCCTTCTGGTCCCCACAGTTGCTCCCTTCTGTCGGCAGTGACTGCAACAACTTTGTTTTAACCACAGTCAATTTCCCAGCCTGGTATACTGCACAACCACAAGACAGTAGTGGGAGCACCAAGAAGGATGTGGTGCAGCCCAGAGGTGACTATCCCTTGGCTGTTGTTATTTCCTTTCTTCACACCAACTTTTACTGACATAATAATCGTGAGGCTACAGGCAAAGACAGTGAAAATGCTTCTGGACACAGAATTACAGAACTGTTAGGGTGACAGGCCACCTGCTGCAGCAGCACCACCCAGAGCAGGGTGCCCAGGCCATGGCCAGGCGGCTTCTGGAGAGCTCCAGGGAGGAGACCCCACAGCCTCTGGGCAGCCTGTGCCAGTGCTCCGGCACCCACACTGTGCAGCACTGCTCCTGCTGTTCAGAGGGAGCCTCCTGGGCTCCAGTTTGTGCCCATAGGCTCCTGTCCTGGCATTAGGCACTGCTGAACAGAGCCTGGCTCTGTCGTTTTTGCACTCTCCCTTTGGGTATTTATAGACATTGGTAAGATCCCCCTGCGCCTCCAGTCCAGGCTGAGCTCTCCCTCGTCCTCTCGTCACAGTGTTCTAGTGCTTTTGTCATCTCTGTGGGCTTCTGCTGAACTCTCCAGTACCTCCACACAGGTCCTTCACCAGTCTTATCCAGCTGCCATGTACAGATGCCACAGTGCTCCCTCTCCTGTCCCAGATAACCAGAAGGAAGAATGCATCCAGGAGGGTGCATGCTCCTTCTCTGAATGCGGACAGCCTAAGTGCTGTATCTTGTGTTTGATGGATTTCTTACAGAGCTGCTGTAGCTGCTAGGCACCACGTAAATGTAATACATACCTCAATCTTAGACTAAAAAAATCCTTCATCTTCTCTGGGTGGGAAGATATTTATCCAAAGATATTTATCCATAACTCAACTTACTCACTCTGATTTATTTTTACAGCAGACACACCGAATCAAGACAGCAAAAATGCTAAGTCTCCAAAGCTCTGGCTATTATACAAATAAACTCTAAATAATTGCCCGCATTAAAGTATGTTCAGTAAAGAAAACAGCTTCTGTTTTTTTTTAATTAAATTCTGATTTTATCTCTGACTCTAGACTATTTATTTACATAAAACATTATCCCGCCTGTTGAATTCCAAAGCATTATTCTGAAGGCATATGATGAACGCCAGCACTTCGGAAAGCCGTGCCATCAGACAGATTTATGTGGCTAACAACAGAAGCCTCTCTGACCAACAGTATAAACAAATGGAGCTATCCGGACACATTCTTGCTATACGTGCATCAATTTACAAACACCCTTTGGAACAATGCAGATAACGGATGCGGGATACTGGCTGATACAGCCCCGAGCCACGCACTCTCAGCAATTCATGAAAGCCCTCCATGTACTGAAGGTTGGGCTTAGACTGATGCTGAGCTGTGCAGACATTATCGGTGACTGCAGACATTATCAGCCAGCTTGCAGCGGTCAGCGGAAGGAAACCTGAGCTTCTGCCTCTGTGGCTTCAGGCTGCAATTGGGCTTCTCGTTCCGATCCCATCTTTACCAGTGATTTGATCAAACGAGCTTGACAAACACAGCACAGGAAGCACGGGTGCCTGTTCCCTTCTGCCAGCTGCTTGGGGGAAAAGCCACAGAGCAGGGACAGCTCGGTGTTGGCCACCAATGCCAGGTTTGGAAGTGTCAGCCCATCAGAGCTGGAGCCCTACTGCACAAGGACAAAACATGCCTGTTTGCTTTGACTTTGTTTTGGAAATGGTTTCGGACTTCTTCCCATTGAGCAACGATGCTGGCTGTCAGCAAGTTATCCGCAGCGATCCTTCGCTGCATTATTAACTCTGGCTGCAACGCAAGTTCCATTTCTCGGGCAGTGATCATCTCAGCACAAAAGCCTCCAGCTCAAATAACTGGTGCCAGAGCCCCTGGCATCCTGCACTGTCAGGGCAGGCAAGCAGGCAGCACAAGCACGCTTTAACTATGAAAATGCAGCAACAACCTCTTGGCCCTACCAGCCCTAGTGTTATGAGATGAACGGAGCCCTTTTCCCCCCCATCTGGCCTCCTGTCCAGCAAGAGCAGTCATGGAGGAAGCAACGAAGCCCAATGTAGCCAGTGCAGCTTTATAACACCAATTCCTTCTTTCTTTCAGAAAAAGAAGGGACGCACACACTCGGAGCACTGGGTTTTAGGTCAACTGAGGTTCTTCCAAGATTTGTTTTTATCTATACGGCTACTAGGGCTGTACTTCTAAACTCTGAAATTAAGAGTATTGCCTGCCTTGGCACTGATTTGCCACGTGGCCGAGTCTTGTTGTTTAAAAGCTCCTTTGGTCAGGGAACCAGAGGAGCATAAGACTGATGCTCCTCTCACACTCGCCCCCTGCTTCCAAGGTCATAGGGATAAAAGACAAATTCAGATTTGCTGTCAGAAATGAAGAATTAAGCTATGGCCTGGCCAATTCAAAATCTCACAGCTCTATAAGCAAACTAACACAAAAACAGCCTTAGTTTTAAATTAAACTTCTTTGGCAACCTGTCAAATGTTTCCTGAGCCTCTACAAGGGGAAAACATTGCATCTGAAATAATTCCACCAACTTGCTTATGTTCTGTGAAAGCTACTTATTGCCCCTTTGCTGGTCTGTCCATTAAGAAAAAGAAACCATCCCACTGGCAAATGACCAACATACTAGAACATCTACAAAGACGCTGCTGCAGTTTATCGTGCAGTAATCCATGGATTAAGGTCATTAACAGCACTCGATGTGATGACTCTGAAGGTGCTGTTCTGGTTTACAGGACAGATGGAACATAAACCCCGCATAAACATTTCCATCAAGTTACCTTCTTCTAAGTCTTCAAAAGAAGAGGAAAATATCAGAAATCCCAGAAAAAGAGGTGACTAGTAGAGCATTTTGTATCACAATTCAAAATTTTACGAAGTATAATGAAACTAAATGAATGTTCTCAAATAACACGGAATCTTCTTCTCATTCATTCTGATATTGCACTGGAACAGGTTGCCCAGAGAGGCTGTGGATGTCCCATCCATGGAGACATTCAAGGCCAGGCTGGATGTGGCTTTGGGCAGCCTGGTCTATGGTTGGCGATCCTATCCATGGCAGAGGGGTTGAAACCACATGATCTTTGAGGTCCTCCTCAACCCAGGCCATTCTATGGTTATACGATATTGTCATAGTAAGAGCTCTCAGTAACTAAAACTTAAATGAACTGAATTTAAAAAGCAGGCCACACAGCCTCACACCCAAAAGACAAAGTAAGGGCCCAAACTTTTCAAAATAAGATTTCAAATGGTTAATTTTCCCTGGTCATTATTTACACACACAAAAAAGGTTTTTTCCTTCTGTTTACATGAGAATACAAACATATCTCCACAGAAAACATCGTGTACTCCTCAAATCCCATGGGTTTTTTCACAGTCTCTTCAGCAGAACAAAATAGTTCTGCAAAACGTTTAAAATAGCTTTCCAAAGCACATGTGATGTCATTAGGAGGTCATAAAGTGCTCGTGGCCCATCAGTGTAAGTGCTACATTTCCTCCACAGGAGAGAATCCCTTTGCTCTGTTCTAAACTTAGATGGCTATCTATACTAACAATACGTACGTAAAGAGCAACGTTACTCATTTAGCTCAGAGTCTACAATACTAAGGGTAAACAATCTGCTGTGTCAAAATTGAAGCAACGAAGAGACTTTTCTTATTTTTGTTGACTTAAATGAAAACACTTTTTTTTTTTTAAACAACATTTGACTCACTAGCACACTGGTAATGGCCCAGTAGTCTGCCACCGTGTATTTTCAGTTGGAATGAAACAACAGTAATTCATAAAATGTAACTACAGTTGTCACGCCAGCTGAAAGCAACTCCGTATCCCACAGTCATATGACACGTCTGTAAACAACATACTGACATATGAAAAGAAAAATCCTTAGAAAGAAACGTTTTCAGAGCTTCAATAAACAAAAGTTAAGACAAGTAACATTTGTATTAACATACACCTTATCAAGAACAAATCGCGTAATTACTTTCTGATTAGCTGTAATTCAGTTTCAATTTTTGCTTTCAGTACAACACATCAGCAACTACACTACACATGCAATTTTCTTCCTTACCTTTAAAGAATCAAAGCAGGCAATAACTCTTCCATTTTCAACCTGGCAACTTTTAGGGGGATGTGCAAATTTGCATTCTTCATCAGAGCGTGAACAAGTTCCCCTCTGAAACTGTCTGCACACTTCTAACGTTAGCCACTTTGTATCTCTTACAGGAGCAACATTCAAAGCCATGATGAAAGGCTGATTTAGGATTTGTGAACTGCCGTCAAGTGAATGATGCCAAAGAAATTTCCAAAGCTACTGATGAAGGGAAAAGCAAAAACAAAAACCACCAGACAAAAATAATTCCAATTTAAAAGAAGGTTAAAAAAAAAAAAGAAAAAAAAGTGGGGGGACGATTAACGATGTCCAACTCACACAACACTGAATGAACAGAGAAAGCTTATCAGCGAGCAGTCACTCATCAATCATTAAGTCCCACTTGTAGACTTTTGGCTGAAAAAGATCATGCTCAGGAGCATTTCTGTCTGTAAAACGTGTGGGTCTGCTGACTGTACCACTGACGCACCGGTTTCAAGCACAGGTCCTTCAACGCAATGGCACTCCTGGATGGAATATTAGTTCGCTGCAGGTCGCTTGCTGGTACTGATTACTCAAAAAAAGCAATGCATTCATTTGTTTGTGTCCCAGTAATAATTCCTTCTTCCTGCTCTTGTGGTGTGTTCAGTTTCCCATCAATTAATTGGCAAATCAAGACAGTTGAGGTATCTTCTGCCAGGGGTAAGGTCAAGGCAACGTCTAGCTGGCAAAGACAGTATTTTGAAAACACAGGCGTAGCAGTCCTCTCCCATAAAAGTGACTTCACAAAGGCACTTTTTAAATCACTGACCTGACAAAACAAATATAATATCAGTTCACATTCAGCTCGTTCACATCAACATTTTGAAACCTATCGGTGCTTCTTATCAGGTACTCTTTACATACTACCAATACTTGTTTCTATTTCTTTTTCCAAACAAAATCAGCCTCCTTCGTCAACTACTGCATGACAAGGGAATAGCCAGTTGAAACATGTATTGCAATAATATTCTAGGCAGCAATCCAAAAGTTGGGAATGATTTAAATAGATGAATGTGGCAGACACAATAATTAGGCATGCTGGTTGTGAAACAATTCAATCTAATGTGCTCAGTCTCCAAAACAATATACGAGAACCAGTTTCCATTAATTTCTTATTTAGCCCTTTAGATTTTGTTACTTCATTAGAAACTGCTCCTTTTTATTTGTTCTTCCTTAGAAATGAAGATGGTAGCATTCTGCTCAGATTTCTTGTTTCTCTCTCTTTTTCTCCAAGAAAAAGAAACCCCAAAGAACCGCCTTCACAAAATTACAAGGGAAAAAAAAGTCACATTTATAAAAAACAGAATGGTTTCCTGGCAAGCCAAAGGTTGTTTCAGAGAGGCTTCACAAAAGATCCTCTGGTTAGTTCTTTCTAATACAAAGCAGCCCTTATCTGATTTTTTCTTTTATTAAATTGGCTTTCATGTACCTATACAAATACGTGGTCTGACACCAAAACCTAAGAGTTAAGTACAGAACTTAAGCTATTTTAGGACTGTGAAATACCTAGCATATTTTATAGACAAACAGGTTTGAAATAGACCTTATAAGCAATTTTTAATAAATAAGTATATTATATGCAGACGGTGAAATCACGGTCATGATGTTTCCTTCTGTTTGGCTTCAAAGGAACACACAAACTTCACTTTGCAGGTAACAGCCAGAAACAGTTGATGGATTATTTTTATGCAAGATGAATAAAGAAAGGGGGAAGATTAGAATAAGTGATGTTTTAAAATGCAGCAATAAAAATAGCCCTGAAAACACTGTCAGCTTTCCCATGCCAAAATAATTACCATTCTGTGCTTAGATTCATTTGATTTAATCGAAGTCAGGATTGTTAGTAATGTGAGTTAAGAATTACTCACACACAGTTTCAGGAACAGATCCCAGTTCTGACTTCCACATCTTTGCATCCAAAAGCTCTTCTATTACTTAGTAACACCTTATCAGAAAGGATTTAGCTGTGATTAATACCTTTAACAAAATTTTCTGCTGCTAGCAGGAAGATGGGTAATGAAATGCTAATTGCTCAAAAAGTCAGTTTCAGATCAGACATGCAATAATGTGTCCAGAAGATACTCATCTAGTCTTAGAATTGGTACCATTTAATTTAGTACATTTAGAGTGAGCATACTGTAAAATAATTCTACTCAACTGTGGCACAATACAAGAACTGAACATTCATTTAATGAAACATTCTACTGGTGTTGTCCCACAGCATCAATGAAGAGTGGGGTGAAGTTGAAAACTTACAAGTATTTTCTCACCTCTTTGTACGTGATTAAAAAGAAAGAGAGGGGGAAAGAGATGGAGGGCCTCTCCAAAAAGCCTGTTGGGCTGATAGCTTGTCAGGATGATGATTTAGTTGGATAAATGCAAAAAAGGAAATATTCTCTCTAGAGCCACCCGTTCAAAATTCAGAAACATCAGTAATGGTTTTCAGTAATACACGTAGGAGACGGGCTGAAATTTTAGGAAAGAGTAAATGTTACACTGCACGCAGCTCGAAGTCACAAGTAGTAATATTCTGCTGTGCTGCATACTACTGAAAAAGACTGGGCTACTTTTCAAGTAGTAGGTGTGAAGACTGAAGAAAAACAGGCGTTACACGTGGTGGCAAAGCAAACGTTATATAAACGGCTGTAGCCACGGTTTGTACAAAAATACTCACAACAGAATCACATACAAGATTCATGAGACTGCAGCAAGAACCACCGAGTGTGTGGGGTGGGGAAGTAGAGTAGAAGAGGAATGAAGAAACACATCTTCATTGTACTTCTTAATATATCAACAGCCTCGTTGAGATTTGCTGAAGAAAGAGGAGTGTGAAAAAAATTTCTCAGAATTTTTTTCAAGAATATCACAACCTGACTTCTTAGTAAGTGCTGAGGATGTAGCAGTTTCTCCTGACATGGGCTTCACAAGAGAGAGCGCTGAGACCTTCCTGAAGGGGATGTGCCTTCCCTAGGAAGCAGGGACCAACACAGCAGAGCACATGGGGACCACTTCAGCGTCCAATGTATTCACGGCCACATCTCAGACAGTGGTCATACCTCCTCTATCCATCACCTACCCCAAGAACGTGTCAGAGTACTGTTTGGAAAGGTACAGTTTAAGTGGGAAGTAATACAAGAAGGAAGAGGACAGAAACTGAGAGAAAAAAAATAATACAGGATGAACCAAGGAACGTAGGAGTTCGAGACGTGAACTAAGAGTTTGAGAGAAGGAAAATGTGGGAATGGAAAGAAGGAAAGTGAAACAGCTCATTATGGAAAAGGAGAGAATGATTGAAGGAGTGTTATGGGAAGTACCAAAAAATTGTGAGCATGAAAGAAAGGCAAAAGAGAACACAGAGGAAAAAGGGAGAAGGAATTTCAGAAGGAAAGCAGAAGAGAATACGGTTACGAGGTGAACAGATCGAAGTAAACAAAGGAACAAAACACAGGATTTATTAAAGAAAATGCAATTAAAATGTTAATAATAAAAGTACCACAGTAAAATGTCTGTCACACCACAGCTGTTATTAACACCACAGCCCACTCTGACTACTTGGCTGCACATACAGAGAACACCGGGACCCTCCAGCAAGTGTAAACTCTGTCCTTCTAACTTTAAGTTCTGTTCCAAAGTACCAGGCAAAGTCAGGTTGCCCTGCTAAAATCAACAGGATCTCACCAGTCTATGGCACTTGGCACCAATCAGGTTCCTTATCCAAGCAGAAAGCTTTGCTTTTTGGTTTGCTCAGGGGATTCAATTTGTTGTTCTGTTGTTGTTAAATGAACTAAATTCAAGGACATTTATTTGGAAAAGATGTTTAGTTCCAGATCTCTTCTTTCAGATAAGGATTACTTCCCTTTTGCAAGAAGACAGCAATACACGGAGGAGTGGGAGCCTGCTGCCAATTTCAGATTCTCCTGAGATAGCAGGAAAGAGCCTGTCAGACTCCAGATCTTCCTTCTGTTTCAGTTTCTCCTTTTCCAAGTGGGCAAATAAACCTTATTAATTATTACAACTAATTAAAAAATCATTTTATGTATCAAATAATGCAAAGCATACAGGTGCTAGAAGCCCCACAAAACCCTGCTCTGTTATAAACCAGTGAATTGCTCAGCTGGAAAACAGGAGCTTTTGCTAGAAGGAAGAAATAGGCTACTCTGACTTTATTTATCATATTATGTAGTATCTGTGTAATGGAGAAATTGAGGCTTTCTGGCCATGGTATATTTATGCTTCTGTAGATAAAACACATCATGTTGATCTAAGCAAGAAGTCATCTCTGCAGTAAAGTCATATTTGAGTAAAGGAACAGAGTCACACCCACAGTCCATCCTACATGATCCCAACACAGACCTCCAAAAGAACTACTAAATTAACTCAAAAGGAATTAAAAGTTTTCCACTTAACTCTTTTGAGAATTAAGCACCCCATATTCAAACTCTTCAGTAAGAAAGATATCAAGAATGGCACTTTATTGCTCCTACTTTCTAAGTTCATCAACAAGATCCACATATTTCTCTATACATACAATGGTAAGTACTAAAAAGTTAGGAAACCCTCAGTTACTGCAAAGCAAAACTGCAAAGTACACAAAACTTTCCCAGCAAGTCAGAAGAGATTTGCTAAATATACTTTGCTTTACAAGTTCAATTGTAAACAACAGTCTGCTTAAGAAAAAAATATAAGTAAAAAAATAAAAAAGCATAAGAAAAAATAAAACCCTCCTTGAGGCATGAGGCAGCTGATCCTCCTTCGGGTCGCTAATGGGCAGAAGTCTATGAAATTACAGAAAATACGAGCCTCCCCAAATTCATTTAAATGCCAGAAATCAGGTGGGATAAAACTCACTTTCAGGACCTACCTGCACAGTCCTGTAACTGACCTGTTGGATACTTCACGCCAAGAGAACATCTTGAGAAGTTAGTTTTCAAAACCATCATGCGTAATTTTACGACTCTGCAGGGACTGCTGGCTTAGCCAACCACGGGAGCATAGTCAAGTAAACCAAACTGTCTAATCTCAAAGAAATACTACCATCAAATTTTAAGCACTTGATCCAAAGCAGATTACAACTATAACTTCAATATGCTTATACACAAGCACAAAATCATTTTTATTACTTCTGGAGAACCTGCAACAGACACTGGGCACAAAGAATTTCAAGCTGAAGTTTTAAGCCCTGGAAGGGAGTTGTAGGAAGTTGAGAACAGCTGCCTCATAACATTAGGCATTGTTAACCATAACCATCTTCACATTCAACGATGCAAGCTCACAAACCAGCAACAAAGCCTTAACCGTGCACTGGTCACTGATCTCACTCAGATCCTCATGATTCTCAGTGAGCAAGTTCCAGCTCCTTGTCCAGGAGACAAACTTATCTGTAAGAAATATTACCATCCATTTAGCCATCCCCTTGATCTGGACTTACTAGTTTCAAACCAGTGATTTTAACAGAGATGAGCAATATGGGACAAAGCATACCCAGAAGTCTCAGGACTTCCCATTAAATTCAAACACAAGAGTTAATTGATGTGCCCGGCTCTGTGAATGCACCTTCAGTGGCTGAGGATGTTTGCCAAGGAAATTCACTTTGCCCCTCACTGTGGTGTCAAAACCTTACACAGAGATTCCCTACATAAATCTAAGATGCGAGAGATTTTTTCCATATGAAGCAGAATCAGGCTGAGTTAAATATTTTACATATTCATAATGGAAATACAGATATTCAAAGACTGGCAGCTACTGAACACGATACCCCACCCTCAAGGCCAGGAAAAAGAATGCAAATCCCATGAAGCCCTACCTCTGACTTGCAGCTGCACAGTGGACTCCAGTTTTCAAGCATTCAGGACATGGCTGTACACCAGGGGAGGCACATCAGTCCAATGATGGACTTTACTTCAGCTTTTCACCTACTCCTCACTGTTACATTCCTTTAAATGTCATTTTTCCCACTATTTGTGCTTTAAATAGCACCCCAGGCCTCCAAAACAAATAGGAGCTGCATATCAAATGACCACCACAAACCCCCAAGCACACTGCAGCACCATTTAAATGCCACCTACCTGCTGTTTCCTTGACTCCCCAGTGCTGCCTTCTGTATTTCTCCCTCAAGTCCTCTGCCAAGAGGCTCAGGAAAGTGAGGCTGCAGTTTAATCCTGGGCTAAAGGCGGGCATAAAGCTGCACATGACAGCATGCTGATCCTGTGTACTCTCTCGGTTCACATTTGTTAACAGTCTTTCTAAAGTTGATTTTGTTCCAGCGGATTTTCTGACAGCTCACACACCATCCATTCATAACACCTCACCTTACCCTTCTGGATCAGCTATGGCCAGGATTCCCAGGTGAGGAATAAAGTCAAAACAGTAGCAAAAAGCAGGCATGAGCCCTGCATTGGGCAGGCTGGCTAACTCAGCAGAATCTGGCCCACGCTTCCTTACTCTCTGGGCCTGGCACCACCATCTGTGTCCTGCTCCCCACCCAGTCCTCTGTCTTCCTCCTGCAGCCTGCCTGCCTCTAATATGCAAGGCCCTGTGTTTATAGTGCCATATCAGCACAGGCTCCCTATCCCTGAAAAGTAAGCCTGACCAAGCTGGTTTAAGCCTCTCTGTGCAAAATCCCCCACTAACCAATGGAGAGAGGATATTATTCCAAAAGACGCTACCATGAATGGATGAAAATTATTCTACTGACAAGCAAGATGACCGTCAGCGTGTCTGTTAATCACATTTGAGTAAATCATATTCTTAAAGACAGAACATGCAAGAGATTTTCACGTAATAGATAAGCTTTTCTCACTCCACTGGCCCACCAGATTTGGGAACAAGACTAAAAAGTGATAAGCAGCACAAGGGTATCCTTCATCAGTGAGTACAAAGTCAGTTTTATACTCTTCTTGTGAACTAGTTTCTAATGTCTCATTCGTATTTTTGATACGTAACCTAATATTAAAGCATCTAGTAAGACTGTACAATCTATCAAGGATACTAGATACTTCAGGAAAATTAAAATCATAAAATAAATCAGGCTACCGGTTCATTTCTGAGCTGTTGTGAAGTTACAAAAATAACATTCTCATACAAAAAACAAGAGAAAACAAGGGAGACTTCTATGAAGCAAGAGCTGTTCTTTCGATGGGAAATACAAATGGAAAACCTTCCTGACATTTTTAAGAAGAAAAAAAAAATTTCAATTTTAGTAGAAAGTGATAAATTATTTTTTTCTACAAATCTCAAATGATATCTTGAATATTTCTTTAATTGTTTAGAGAGTTCCTCCCCCCCAACGCTTTACTGAAAAGACAGTCAGCAGCTTCCATTTTTCACCGAACAAATTATTATTGCTCAAATGAGGAAGGAAACACAACTATACTATCAGGGAGGGAGGGGAGCCTGATACTTTGAGCAAGTGGCTAGGAGCCAAAAATACTAAAAATCTAATCCCAGTTCCTGTATTAATTTGACTTGAACTCTACTGAAGTCAACCGTGTTCTGATTTACTAAAACCATTATTTACGTTATTTGCTTGAGTTGGAGATAACTTTTTTCAACACCTCTCTGTCTGTTATACAACCACAGACGAACACTTGTCACGTGTAATACAAATGGAAAATCTGCCAGGAGTCAATTCTGACCATTTCAGTTCAGCTGACAGAAGTCCAGGGACACGTTAGAAAATGCCGGCCTGTTTCGTATGAACTGTGCATAACCTCCAAATATCAGTTTTGATGAATGAGCCACATTCTCCTCGCCAAGATCACTAACGTGCCACGTTGCTCCTTCTGGCGCTTTGAGCTGCAAGTCTGAAATGCAGAACGCTCCATGCCACTTACAGCGCAGAGCTGGGATCCTTAAAAAACCTGCTGTGTGCTTTGAAGCTGGCAATACAACATAACACCACCAATGTCCTCTGTCCCCTGGGAAAAAGGTGAGGAAAGTGTGCTGCCAGCTGTGAAACAACAGCCACAGCTCAGGACCTCTTCAGAGATCCCCTGCACTATCTTGCTAATGGACCGTGAAGTATTTCTGCTGAGGTTCGAGTCTACAGGTGACTGGAAGCCATAGGAGTGCTTTCTAACATGGAAGTGTTTAGAAGTTGTGCTGATAAAACTAATGCTCATTATGCTTCTGTTAAAATACAGTTGTAGAAAACAGTTATTCTTCTAACAAATACTTGGTTTTTCTGATGATTTTCATCCTGCTCCACTGAAGCTTCGCGTTCTTTCTTGGTCCTCGTCTTCTTTCATGGTCTGTAATTTAAACACTTCTTGCTTTCAAGCCCAATGAAAACAGTTCTCATCCTCTAAGTGCACAAATTTGTACATAACATTCTGCTCCCACCTTGACAAGGGGCTAAAGCAAATCCTGTTTCTCTGCCACTGGAAGCACAGTTAATCATCCCTGGCAGCAATGACGTTATCACTTGGCCTCTGGCGAACACCAGTGTTTTGCTTTTGGCAGAGTGCACCACACAGCAGTTATTAATCAAACCTGGCTCCCCAGGGAAGGGTACCCCAGAATATCAGGAGGTCCTACACACACTCAGCTGCAGAAGTACACTTATGTTTTTGGGACTGTAAAAGTATTTATAGAAGAGTGTGCATACATGCTCTGAAATTTCTGTAGTCCTGGACCGGTATGGAGTAAAGTCCATGACTGCTCTCACCTGCCAAAGGCTCGACAGCACACTGTTAGAAAAGAGCACAGTTTTACAAGTTCAGGCTGTTGTCAGTTTTCTATTTTCTCTTCCCTGGTTTCACACTAAGCCCAAAAGACAGAACTCTTACAAAGGTACTTCTTTATGTCACAGGCAGTATCGCCTTCCAAGGGGAGACAGGGACAGCTCTGAATGAACTGAGAACTCCATGTAAATTAAGATACGTTGAGCTTGCAAGCTAAAAATACATTTAAGGTTGCCAATAGCATTATTAATAACACATTCCAACAAATTACCCAGCTCTAGAAAGCTGCATGGCACATCCAAAAAAGCTCTAGAGGGTGTAGCAAGAGCACCACCTAATTCTATAAACCACAACCACCTCTTAGGCAGTAAATCCAGTCTGACAAACAGATTCCCTGCATGAGCTCCAAAAAACATCACCGTCCAATGATACCTGCATCTCCATGCCACTTTCTCCACTTCCATTTAACTGAGGATACTGAAGTACATAAGGATGACCTTTGCAGGTCAGCTGAAATGTCCATCTAGCCCAATATCCTGTCTCCAACCATGGCCAGGTACCAGGTACCTCCTGAAGACTATGAAAACTGGGCCAGCAGAGCGTGGCAACTGCAGAAATATATTCCTACCTCTTACAGAAGCCTTTGTATCTAGTACATCTTCTTGGATTTTTCTTCCATGGATTTGCCTACTCCTTTATTGAATGCTGCCCTGTTAGAAGTGTCTTTCAGCACTGCGTACATGGAAAGTGGGATACCAAGAGGGAATCTGACTAGTTTCTAATTGTTGAAAAAAAGATTGGTCTCTCTGAGGAAAGGTGTCAATACAGAAGGAAACACATCAAATTTCAGAGACTTACACATGCTCTAAAACAAAATATGCTGCTGTGATGTAAGGTGAATAGCAAAACAAAACCTACCACTTCACTAAATCTGTGCTATTACTGCCTTCTTACTGCTTCTGAGTGTGTTAAACCAGAGGAGACAATGTCCCTTTTCCTTTTGCCCTAAGTGAAACTTTGAAAAGCACTTTTAAGAACTATCAGCATGGGAAGAAAAACCAAGATCCCTTCTGCATTTCCTGATGCATTATCTAAAAGCGATGCTATGTCTGTAATCCAATGGGGGATCAGAGAGAAAAAGGAAAACCCAAGAGCACGTCTGACAGATCCAAAGTCTGGCACACTGATTGTGCCTTGCTAGCCCCTAAGCATTACACCACAATCACAAGCACATTTTGGAGGCAACTCATTGCAACATGAAAGTGCCTACAACAGAAAAAATAAAGTGCATATAGTATTTGTTTCTCAAAGGATCGTCCAGGCAATCCTTCACCAGTACTTTAACACAAGTATTCAACTTCCGTTTCTCTCTCCATTAGTGGTGTGTGCGTAACATACAAAAGCAGTTTTATTTACTTCCAGAATTAAAGAAATCATCATGAAGTTGAACATATGCAAGTTTTACTTCTTACATATCTCATGGGGCATACTGCACAGCTGGATTAAATGTATACGTCAGAATACTTTATATCTCACAGCAGTTAAAAAGATGGAACAGTGACCTAACTTCAACATTACCTACAGAGTATCAGACCTTTTCCAAGCACCTTCAAAAGCAATTCTGTTACGTCTTTGTTGGCATAAAAATGTTAATTATTTTATATTCAGACAAACAGCACAAAAAGCACAAAGAGCAAAGGTTTTAAATAATGTAAGCTACCACCTTTCACTAAAATCCATTTTTCAAAGAGCCTTCCTCATCACGAAGAAACATCGGTTTCTTCAAAGAATGTTTGCTTGTTTGTTTACACATCGCACCAAAGAGAAGGGGGTGGGGGGAAAGAAGGTTCACTTGGTCTCTTCTGAAGATGGTGTTCTGTTGTCAGTGTATCATGAGTTCAGAAAGAGAAGGCTTTTCCTCCAAGATTGGTTTTGCCACTGAAAGTAAAGAAACAACAAAGCACTGTGCTATTCTCAGACTACCTGCCAGTTCTGGAGAATTTCGGTTTTCCAGGAAATCCTGAAAACCTCTATTTAATCCTGAACCAAAAGGAAGTATTTACAACTGGAAGGAGTGCACATCAAACCTTTTTTTTATTTTTTTTTTCTTTCTGGTCTGATGAAACCGGGGTTTGATCTGCAGCACTGACCTTTCTTTTTGCCTGAGCACTGATTAGGAAGTGCTGACCGAATAAAATGGGTCACATTGATCTTGGACCAAACAGCTCTTGAAGAAAGTTACTTTTTAACCCAGTTTCATTTCAGAAAATAACTCATTTTTTAAGTAGTAGAAGACAGAGAGGATACACAGGAAAAGGTTCTGGATGTTAATCACCCTATAATAACAATACCAGGTAAATCCATACTCATTTTTCTGACACATGCTTAGTTCAGTTGTTCACAACAAGGGTCATAAACCACTTTCAGATTTCTGGAAGGAAAAAACTTCTCAGGTTGTTATAAAACCAATGCACAGATCCTCCCTTTTCATTTCTTCTGGCTGAGGTGAGCGTGGATGCAGGTAACAGTACTGGCTGGGTTGCCAACGACAGTCCAAGGTTATTTGGGCAGTCCAAGGTAATAAGGACCCAGACACGTCCTTATTTCAAATCAATAGACTGCAAATTTTTTTCCAATGAGGAAATGAAAATCACTATTTTACCTCAGATATTTTCCATGCAAACAGAGCAATAGGGAAATGTCCTTCCTGCTCTCATCGAATCGAGCTGAAAACCTTACTGAACGAAACCCAGCATCTCAATGCTTCCGTAGACTGAAAGGTGAAAATAACAGAGAAAAAGTATTTTAACAATACTGAAACAATTCCACCTGTATACTTTACTTTCATATGGTAGAACCATTATATTGTAACTGAAATATCGTGGATAAGCACACAGCTCTTCAGGAATATATTATAAATTGCGTCTTGATATGGAAGTTGAAAAAGTTCTTTCATCCTAGGGAAACAAGAAATTGCAGCATTTTTTCCGTGAAAATTTCCACTAAACGTATTTTCCAGAAATGTTTTGATGAAGCACTTTCCCAGCCCTTTGTTACTATATCTCCGCTCACCTGTAACTTCAGAGATTTCTCTCTCCTGCTGGGACTGCTAAGCATAGCCTGGTGTTGGTGAGCACTTCCAAAGCAAAGGATATGCTCGTGACACTGAGTACAAGCAACTGGCTTTTGGCAAGAGAGCGTTTTCTACTCAAATTGCAGCACAAGATTAGGACTGTTTAACATAAGTCTCAGCAGCCTTGTCCTTTTCAAAGGTTTGATTTGTTTGTTGTATTTTGAGCTTACTCCCAAATGAGTATTTGAATGAACATTTGGTTTTGTGTTCTATGGTTTGTATTGCCTTGGGTAACTTCTGTGTTAAACCATAACACAAAAAAATTCCTTTAAACTTGCATAAGTCTCACTTTGACAGACAGTACTGCTTTTAATTTTTTATTTTTTTATTTTTTGCCTTAAAGAAAATTTTCTGCATTACAAGGTCAACAAACCTCTCCCCTAAGTAGAAAAGTATTTAACTTTTTAGTGTCTGGCAATGAAGAGGAATGAGATACAGTTGGCTAGCTTTACCAAAGCAGATCATTACTACTAAGTCAGTTTTAATTTCATTTTTCTTTAAGAAAATAACCTATACTGATTCTTTTCACAAGAATCCTTAAAGTTCAAGGATCTACTACACAATTCTCTGGCAGCATAGCTCTCACTCATATCAGTGGAAGCCTTAAAACATCAAGTGCACATAATAAAACCTTAACATCTACAAATACGTTTACAAAAAACCTATCAGTTTTTATTAAAATGTACAAATCTGACAACTGTAGTGAAGAGCTAAAAAAACCCACCAATCCTAAAAAGCTCAGGATTAAGCAAAATGAAAGCAAATGAATCAGTTATCTTTATAATCTGATGATTATTGTGGGACTTAACTCTCACGATGATAAGAATCTTACAGATGTCAAAAGGAATTTAATTAAAAGGAAGTAAAAATGCAAAGTACTTGCAGATGGCATGACGGCTGAAGTCATAGCACAAGTTCTGGGTCACTAAACTCTATGGAGGCTCCCAACCCCAGCAAACCCACATGGCTAAATAGCATACTTCTCATAATGAGCCCTGATTTTTGTAACGATGGAGTTTATCAACAGAGTATCCTCCTCTCCTTTGCAGAACACCCATAATCTCTGAAAGACTGCAGTTAACTGTTGTTGAAATCACACCTGGAGCCAACTGTGAGAGTTACAAAATTATCTCATGGCAATGAGTACAATGAATGACGGCAAGACATAAGAATTTAACAAAGACAAAATAATGCAGATGAAAGGAAAAACAAAACAAAACAAAAAAACAACAGCAAAAGCAATACATAATACACATAGACCATTAGGTTCAAATGGTACTAGAGAAGAAAGATGCTGTGTGTCCCCCTTGCCTCAAGAGTGGTGACAGCAGAGCTACGGAAGAATAGTGACAGCACCATCAGCTCTACCAAAAGGCTACTAAATGCAATTTCATATATGGAAACTCCTTCCCAGAAAGTCCCTAACTCCAGGTGACCAAAAGCTGAAGTCACATGCCAGTCAAGGTCTGTATTCCTGTCCTCAGCTTACCCTTTTGCCTTCTCCGCTTTGGGACTAGAACTCCTTACAAGCAGCCTAGTTCTGCAACTAGGCCTAGCAACAGATCCTCAGGGACATGCTGATCCCCAAGGCCTCCCATGAGAAAGTCAGCACCCATCTCTTATTACAAATTTCAGAGTCTGCAGACTCGCACAACCTATCTTCAGGCACATAAACATGCCCTGGTGACTGTAAAGCACCATCTCCTCAGTGCCAAAGGAGAGATGGGCACCTCCCAAGGAGCAAACAGAGTATAAAGGTGTGGATGTACATCCTGCAGGCCCAAACAGAACCATGGACCACTCTGCAAAAAAAAAAAAAAAAAAAAAAAACTTAGAGGAAGGCAGCGTGCCACTGGGAACAGCCATCAGCTTGGGAAGACAAGAAACTGGAAGAAATAGGCACTGTCTCAGGCCGCACTTGAGCAGGACGCAACAAGGTCCAAGGCCCCTCAAGATATCGGAGTGAGAAGCAAGGATACAAAGTAGGAAAACAGCAGGAGGGAGAAAGGGAACTGTATTCCCTCACACTCTTTGGTTGTTGGGTGCTGCTCCTTAAGAGATTGGAGAAGTAAAGATACAAAGTAGGAAAGCAAGGGGATGGAGAAAGGCAACTGTATCCCCTCATGTTCTACAAGAGTCCAGCTACTCATTGCTCCATGGTTGAAGTCCAGGTTTGTGAGATGGATTTAATTCCAGGTGTGGTCCTCCAGCTCCTCCTCGAGATGGATGGAGTAGCTTATTGTCACTTTGGACATTTCATACCAAGAGTTAAACTGCCAGCTTGTCCTCTGCTGGCATTTCTACTTCAAAGAGCTGATGTCATCAATTACAAAGCCTTTGAAAGTTGCCCCATCCCACAACGTTGTGAGCATTAAATCAGGTCTTAAAAAAAAAAAAGTAGAAAAAAAAAGGTACTGACTTCCAGGGCAGTCACTTTCAAAGGCCTTCATGCCTTGTTTTTTAGTATTTCCCCTTCTGGATGCTTCAAAATGATGGAATCACGGCAATAAAGCAATCCAGAGGAGAACTGAAGAAAAAAAGTTTTCAAACACATGTGCTACGGCTTCAGGAGAGCACTGCATAGTGCTGCTGCTGCATGCCTAGCATCTCAATGAGGACTGCAGCTCTGCCATCAGCAACACCAGCAGCCCACACACAAGTGTCCTCTGGCACAGAAACCTCACCACAGACAGCTCCTGTGTTCCTTGTGACTGCCTGCTTCACCCCGCGGGTCTCCCATCTGCTCTGTGATGGAGGTGGCCTTCAGCCCACCTCCATCAGCCTGAGGGTCTCTGTCTCATAGCACTGGGCCTTATACTTGCTGGCTACAGTAGGAAAATCAGCACAGCTCTTCTCGCAGAGATACAGAGCAGAGTCCGAGCCACCAGTGAATACAGCTGACAGGAAAAGCCCGTAATTATCACCACAACCTTTCAAATAAACAAAATGCAGGGCTGTGCTAAAGCCCTGAGTCATTAATGGGGCACCACCTGCATGTGTGCCAGCCACCCATGCGGGAAGGAAGGGACAGAGGTGCCTGTTAACAAAGCAGCACAGCTGCAGGAGTGAAATATTTACGTAGCTGCTCATAACAGCACCAAAAGCACCTAAAAAGTGGAAATGAGTAAGGAAAAAAAAAATGGACTAAGGCTAAGGCTTTCATATCCTACAGCACAATCATTTCTCCTACCTCAGGGTCAAGTAGTGTCCTGCTGAGAGTTTCCAGGTGAAATTGCTAAAAGCAAAATAATAATAAAAAAAAAAACTACATACAGATCCATTTATTGAAAATTTTATCCTGAGCTCATGAAAATAAGTGGAAATGTTGCCACTTTGCAACTTAAGGTTTCAACTAAGTTCAAAACACTGTCCCAAATAAATACTGTAGAAAATATTTTGTTATTAAAAAATAATAATAAATCATGACAGGCTCAGGAAATGGGTGCTAAGGAGTAGGATTTTGAGCCATCTGGTATACACACCCAAAGCTTGTGTATTTGAAAAAGCAAAAAAAAAAAAAAAAAAAAAAAAAAAAAAAAATCTTAGAAAACCAGGGGAAAAAAAAATTCCATCTGGATAGGAGGAGAATCTTAGATGGGGGAGAAAATTATTTGCTTAGCCTATTTCTTAAAAACAATCACACCAAAAAGCACTGAAAAGTTGACTTCAGAATCCACAAAAAAGAAGGAAAAAATAAGCACTGAGTTCCAGCTTCCTTCCATTTGTCTCTGCAGGAAAAAACATTCCTGTATTTTTCCTTATGCGTATTGTCTAATTCTGCCTATTGCTCAGAGTGCTGTACTCTCTGCAGGAGAAAAGATTTTACCGGCATAAGAACTTCTCTACCAATTGTTTGCTTATAACTCAACAGTGTGTGATAGTCAAATGATCTTGAAAAGGTATGTAATATCCACTCAGAAATTTTTAAGAAATCACTGAACAGAAATAGAAAAAGGAGTAACAGATTGATAGAAACCATCTGTTCTAACTTGATCTGTTTCTTTATGCAGGAACTGCACCATTAAAACTTTCCTACGGTATCATTACGGTATTTGATTTTATTTCAAAATAAAAAAAATAAAATGCAGTGTTTTTATTAGATGTATGTGAATACATCTACATACAAAAATAGAAAAAAGCATTGAGCAGGTCTGTGCATCTCTTTCATTTAACCAGAACTACAGCTGAGCTCTTCTAACTCGCATCATTCCTGGTACCACAAGCCCACCAGCTCCTGAACCAGGCTTATCACTCCAGGAACCCTACAGGCCTTCTGCTAAAGCAGCCACCTGAACACTGGCATCTCTCAATAGCTTTATTAAGAGCAGCAAAAAAGTCCTCCACACACTTACTATTTCTCTGTATAGCGACACACTATAATATCTATTCTTTGTATTAGTTATATATGCCTTTAATCTGTTGGGTATGCTCACGAATTTCTACAGTCCTAAACTTTCCTTTCTTAGCGCGCCCAAACTGCTGATCTAAGAACTTGACATCCCTTATTTAAGGTGTCCATTTACTTATGTGGAGATTAAGACACTGGTAAATTCTCAGAAGGCGAGGTCTGATTTGTGACCTCAAGCACACTCTACCCCAAATAAAGAGGAAAGGTTTGTTTTTAAATGAGCCTTTGGACTCCGTATATCAATGACCAACAACTGTCATTGCATTTGCTAATAATGGATAAGACGATTAGTTTAATTACTCAAGCAGTTAATGCTACTATTATTTGAACTAGTTTTCAGCTTCGACACCTTCTTAAAATGAGTTTCATATTCCTCAGGCTGTAATTGCAGCCTGTTTACAAGTTACGTAGCACTGGCTCACACTAGCTGTCCACAACACACTGTGCTAAAGATACCAAATCAGCTTCACGATCAAAGGTTGTAAAATGGTTTGAAAAAGCAAGCATACTAACAAATTCTAAAGCAGGAAATTATATTCTCATCTGCTACAACCTTGTAAACAGCTGTGTGTTTTTACAAAGGAAGAGGAAAAATCTTTGCGCTTTAAAAAGCATTTATTCTCTGAAAGATGAAAGAGAATGCTCAGGGTCTGAGAAATTTCTAGTAACACTGGAGAATAAGGTATCATAAACAGTTACTCTCCGAAATTTTTGTTAGACACATCACTAATGTTTATGTTTTAGGAAATAAAACCACACATGAAACTACAAATGAGAAATTCCATTTGAACCCTAAGTCTTTTTCTCACCTCTCAACGGGATAAAAGAGTGACCATTCAGAGCTTTTTGCAATAAATACAGTACAGATAATTCCTGACATACTGGTGAGCTACAGAGAAGAATATTCATCCACAGCAGAGATGACTTAGCAGACCTGAGTGCCTGAAATCCTATGTAATATTAATAGCTACTTTTCCTGCACTGAAGAAAAAAAATATTTGTAGCACACGACTATTGCAGAGTTCTGTAAAATGCACGCGTACAAATGGAGAACTTTATTTCCCTTCACCAACATTCTATAATCACTACACTACGTCATTAATAAATATTACCTTAGGAAAATGAAGAATCTAATCCAATACTGAATAACTATGCTTTGAGAACAAGCAGACTGAGAGATGAATGCATGTTTTCACTTTGGCATTAAAGCATACAAACGCTAATTCTATACGTTGTCATCTTCAATATATGAAAAACAGTCACTTAAGTTATCTGACAGAGTCTCAAAATGTGAAACTGAAAAGATTTCTGAGCAATTTATGCATGAAAATAGTTTTACTTGCAAAAAATAAAAGGTAGCTCGCACTTTGTGCCTTGCATAAGATTATTTGACTTCTAATTATCAATGCTTGCTTTACTTGCTTAACATACTGTGCGCACAAACATTACATCTGAACATCGATAGCAATCAACTGTGAAACGTACATATTTGTAGCCTATAAATAATAATCTTCTACATCCTGACGTGCTTCACTTGTTAGCAGTTGGAAACGCTCAGAAGATACACGCAGCTGGTATCACTTACATGAGCACAGTGTTTATATATTACTGGTTCATAAACTGGAGATGTATCGACATCCCAGCCCCAGGTCTTCTGCAAGCACTGAGCCAGATAATGAGGAATCTGAATCAGCCTCCTCTGAATAAAGTCTGTTGAGAGGAGCTGGATGATGGCAGTAGGAGTTTTGTGCCCATGCCCTGCAGTTCTCCTTGAAGAAGTGGGGGTGGAGAAGACAGGACAGGGAAGCTGTTGGTCTGGCAGGGCCCGTTTAACACAACACTTTTAAAATTAGCTTAAGTGAAAAAATATTATAAATTACTGAAACTTTTTCTAGGCAGTAAAGGGTTTTTATACCAAATTTTTACTTTGAGATGTTGCTCTTCATTCCTCCTCAGCTCACACTCTTAGTTTTTCTACCCACATCTTATCTGAATAAAAATATTTATACATAACATCCATGGGTGTTAGAAGAGAAATAAGATAATAGCATTTTCTTGCTGTTTCACCAACTGCCAATCTTTTACGTATTTTTAAAGTTATGTTACGTATTGTATATACAAACTTGACACTGCTATAAGAACACCTGAAGACAGCACGCTACATCAGGTAGCTAAGTGGGTGGGATCCCAATAAGTACTGAGCCCTGGCAGCACAAATGACAGTCTAGGAAAGTCCAGGAGGCTTCAGCATGTCATGTCACAGGATGAGGCAATGTTCTCAGACCCCTCCAATACAGCAGCGAAGTTCGCTTCCAACATCTAACAACAATAATAATAAATACTAATTCCCCAACCCTTCCGAAATTGAACAAGCTTCTGTCTAAATAATGACTTTCTTTCTCTCCAGACTGTTTAACATAAATCTTCTCCACCACTTCCTGAGGCTCCTCCTCCCCAAGAAAGTTGATGCGTCTTTGATGCGTCTCAGCACAGCAAAATCATTACTGCAAAAGCCAGCCTACTCATTAAATTATTCTGCTAGCTGTGTGTCCTCTCATTAAAAATGCACACAGATCAGATAATTGCAGCACATATTAGTAACCTTGCTTTCACACAAAGATCCCGTTTTGTTGCCAAGACAAAGACCTGGAAATGGCAGGGGAAATGCTCAACTGAACTACAATACCAGAAACTAACAGCTAGCCTTCAGGAACACAAGGAGTCACTGTGCAGCCCCAAACGCCTGGACTTCTGTAATGGAGTGAAACACTAAGCTTACCGTACCACTCCTTCAAGCCCCAGGCAGACCGTCCTGGCTTTAGTTAAAGCCTCTGATAGGGAATGATTTAGATGAGCCCTTCTAATTCACGTAAATCTTCAAACATATTTGCTATAAACTTCACAGATTTCCAGGTTGACTCATTCTCTTTATTAAAGCTAGGAAGCACCGCCAGGCGACAGCTCGGCTAAAAATCCAATTAGGGTACAGCACTTCTGAAGCACACTGACCTATTTCTGTTATTTGCTTGTGTTATTTTTAATGCGCACATACTCACTATCTATTCCTGAACAGAGCTGTTTATGGCGTAAATGAAGTCCCTCCAAAAGCAAGTTGGCATAAGAGCTGCATATTGCGCCCTGACAGCAGGTATTCACCAGGGAAATCTCGCCTGCCCGACTGCCCCAGGCGGCACAGCTGGTATGCAGCACACTGCAGCAAACTCTTTGAACACTCAACAACAGACGACAATCCTCCTACCTTGCTCAGCTCCGTCTATTCGGCACGTTCCCGATGTGAACACAAACATCTGACACCCACAAACAGCCGCGCCTTTCCCATCGCATCATGGTGATGAATAGGTGTCACATCAAATGATTAGCTGTCCATTTTCTTTTTTTTCTTTTTTTTTTTTTTTTTTCTTTGCACTTGGAAAGCCCTGAGCCTTATCGGGGGATTTTTCCTCAGATGATGAAGCAAAGACACAGCCTAAACTCAGTTGCTGGAGGACTGCAGCCCTTCCTTCTCCCAGAGCCCTCCCAGCATATGGCAGCCAATCACGCCCCGCATCGTCAGCCCTGCCGCTCTCGAACCCGCTGGATCGGGGTGATTGACAAGGCAGCACGGCGCTCCCAACGTGGAAAAACAACGCGTCCATGCTGATGAACCAGGAATCTCCCTCGTGCAGGAGAGGGCTTCTGCTGGCGAGGTAAAGCGATACCCCCATGAAGCACCACATGCGGCACAAGCAAACAACTCCCTTCCCCTGCATCGCAACGGCAGCTCGGCGCCGGCTTGCACGAGGATTCTAAAAGCTTCTGCTGATCATAAACGCATGCACAAACAGCATTAGTGGAACTGCAGAACTGCAGAGAGGCCGTTTTGTTTGTGAAGGTTTGCCGTGCACCACAGAGCAAACAATCTGCCTTTTGTTTCAACATGCAGCAAAACCGTGCTCCCATTCAGTTCTCACTTAAATACTGCATGATCCCACCGTGCAGCGTGCTCATTTAGCAGCGACACACACAGTGTCTTTCAGAACATTTGAGACCAGGAACTCTAGGTATGGGAGGCTTCTTGATGAGGACACGAGCTATTTGGTGGTGTTTTAATACCCCTGGCAGACAGATCCCACGAGCAGTGCCCACGCTGCAGTAGGGCGAGCGGCACATCGCTGGTGCCCGTCACTATGAGGCTGTGATACCAGTTGCCATCTTTTTAGCCATGCTGCAGGGCAGATCACCCTGTTTGAGACACACGGTCTGGTGTTTTCTCACTGATTTTGCTGAAGTTTTAAAGCAAATGTGCAATGCAGCGAAGGATTATTCAACATGAGTTGCAATTAAGAACAAATACAAAAAGGAGCTTAACCGGAAAGTCGATCTTCATCCAAAAAGGGATAAAGATTGCAGTGCAATACTACTATAGACAGTAGTTAATGTTAGTTCAATTCCTTACACAAAAATGTGTAAAACATATCTAAAATTCCACTGAAAGTTTAAAAATATGAATAGACTAGAGGAAAACAAAGCCCTCATTCAACTGGCAGCTCTGTCCCAAGGCCCCATTGTTTCCTATCGCCTGTTTTGCATATTATAAACGAAGCTTTCCAAAATCCATTACCCTGCCATCCCACAAGCAAAACCTCTCCTTCAGGCTTCATCATTTCCCCTACAATTTGTCAAGGTGTCCCCCTTCCAGCACTGCAGCCCCCTGCTGACTGCCCCTCTCGTCCCTGCCATCTGACCGTGACACACTCCTCCTCCTCTCCCTCCCCTCCTCCATTCCAGCAAGTTCAGGCTTCTGCTGGCTCCTGCTGCTGGCTTCTGCTTAGAGACTCCTACAGGGCAGCCCTCCCTCACTGCTGAATCACCCCCTCCATTCCAATCTTAATAAACCAAAACAGACAAAAATAACCCTAAACAGTTGGTTCCAGCAGGCCTCCAGAGACCTGGAGCTGGGTCACACTGCTGGCGACTCTGTCTATGACCGAGGTGGCCCCGTGCATCTTGCTGGGATTTTCCACAGTCTTCTGACTTTGCCAAACTCGAGCTGTCTGTGTTAAAATTTTCCATGCTGGACATCTGCTGCAGGATTTGTTTATTTTTCTGCCAAAACTCAGTTTGCCCATTTCTGAGACATGCTAGACAGAAACACATCGCTCTGCCGTTCCTATAACTCACTGACCGGGGAACTCAGTCCCCTCCCTTTGAAGGGCAGTCCTGAAATTTGGCAATGCTGAATCTTCACTTTATTTATTTTATTTTTCAACGCTACAACTTTTGCTGTTCTTATGAAAATATTTTCCTAATCTGATAAAGTTATGGGACTTGCCAAAACGGTGCTGATATATCACTGTATTTTTCCCTTTGAGCTCTGCAATGTAAATCCACCACCTCCTCGGAATGGCTGTCCGTGGCTGGAAAGGCACCAGCCCCACAGCGCGACTGAGCGTGTAACGGGCTCAAGTTACAGGAGATTAGCAGGATTTCCCCTGTAACTGCTGCTCCCATCTGCCAAAGACCAGACATTGGAAGTGACAGCAGGAAGACAACCTCGTCTGTTGCTTTTGTGACCCTTTGGCTGGTGCCCCACGGATGTGCAGGAGACAGAGCCTTAAGACAGCTCTGCAGTAGGGTACGAGAAAGGTTGAGGGGACCAAAATATGGCACCAAGTGGAGAGATGGCAATCAGAGGAAGGGGAGAAAGAGAAGTGAGAGCTGAGTCTGGAAATCTCGTGTCTGGTTGAGTGAAATATTACAACAAGGAAGCAGAAAATTCCTGAGCTGGAGAAGAAGCACAGAGCACGGGGCACCAGCAATTCCAGCACAGCGAGGAGATGAAAGATGACACTGAGGCAGGAACAAAACAGTGATGGAGCCTGGTGACCCCAGAGCACCACAGAGGGTCCAAAGTGGATGAGCAGCACAGATACCACTACTCTACCCACAGAGGAACTAGCCCTGCACAGTGGAGATGCAGGCAAGCCATGGTGCTCAGCCTGGGCCTAAGAGGGTCACAGCTCCCTCCTCCTCAGCAGCACACACTGCCACGGTCCTCCTTTCCCTATGAACCAATGTGGCAGCACACACTAAGAATTTCTGTGGCTAGTTAGTTAGCTTCTAAGAAAGAAACTTGCAAGTTAACTGCATAAAGAAAGTTAACTAAATAAATACAGACAAATTGGGAAGCCAAGTGAAGTGAAAGCGTGGTTCAGGTTCTCCAAAACCTTACCCTTAGGCTGCTAGAATTACAAATGCAAAACCAACAGCCAAGTGATCACCTGGATCCTTGTGTGGATGATTACACTCTACTTCTTCCCTTGTCAAGGGATCAGAAGCCTCGAAAATCACACGTTGTTAAGTGTCAGCCCCTCAGCCAGACTACGTCAGAAAGCTCAGGAGAAAATATATGTAATCTTTCTCAAAAATGGTGTTTGAATAGCACGCAGCAAGGTATGAGTTCATGGACTGAAGAAAAAGATGTATATTTAAAAATACCTCCTCTGTACGTTGAGCGAAGAGTTCCAGAGTGATTGATCTGAATTGGAGATGTAGCCATTCAATCATGCACTTTTCATATCAGTTACAAAGAAAAAAGACAGGATTTCAATTTCCAGGTCTACTTATGCAGCTGTACCATAATTTAATTGCAATATGACAAAATCTTAGAGAAGCAAAGAAATTCTGATGTCAAACTCAAAAAAGATGAACAAATAAAGGTCTATTCTGAACAAAGAAAATGCCATCTGGTCTGTTTCACAGGCTTCTGTACTTAATGATTCAATGTAAACACACTGCTAAAGGTGACTCTCACAACTTTCTGAAGGGTACAGACATAATGTTCACAGAAAACTGGACTATTTTGGAAATAATACAGCTGTAGTAAAATGGAACAAGCACAACCTGCACCTTTTTTTCCATCTTTGCTCTTCAGTGATAGCTGTTAGAGGTAATACCAGAAACCAACAAAACTAAGCAGAGATATGCAAAAAGAGTGGACTATAGATACCACTAGCATTTAACATGACAATCAGCTTATCTGATATTGACTACAGCACAAAAAATATTTTGAGCCGAGCATAGATGACCTACAGCAACGGTGAAATTTGTGAAGTTCAGCAACGGAAGGAACAACTTCAAAACTTTCTTGCGTCAACAACAGACTCTTTCCACAATAGCTAGCACCAGCAAAATTCAACCTTAGCAGCTATGATCTGAATGACAACAGAAAAGAAAATTCAAGGCAGCTGCCAAGAGTTCAAATCTAGACACCATACTTATTCACAGGCAATGTCACCGACACCAGCCTTCACAAAATACCTCACTATTTCTGAGACACTGGCGCTGAAGTGATGGCAGGAATCACAGTAACTTACAAAAATAAGATCTCTAGTACTGCCAAATCTGAAGTTACTGACAAGAAGAAAATATGCTTCCAAAAGGGCAGTGTTGGGTCAATTATTATTATAATTTTCTAAATATGCTTATTATAAGAATTTAAAGTCAAGGATTTCAACTGCTTTAACTTCCTAGTACCCAGCATCTTCCTAACCTAGAAAACCTTGAAATAGATTGTACGCAGACGTGAAAAAAGGATGATAAAAGTCTCACCATCTATGCTGAAAGAAATATGAAATAGTAAGATACCACAAAAGCAAGCACATATTCAAGTCAGAGGTTAGAATTCACCTTACCAAACTTGAGTTGGCTTCTGGAGGCATTGTGAATCCCTTCCTTCCTCTCATTGGTTGTGTAGGGAACTTAAGCCATGTCTAAACTGTGAGATCCAAATGCACTGGTTCAGGCATGCACCCTTGCTGTATTCTGACTTTATTTTGGGATGACACTAATTCCCCATCATGAAAAGTAAGTGCACATGCACTCTTCCCTCTTGTGGTGGTAGCAGTTGGGAAGGGTAACGAATACACCAGACAGAAGAGAGCTGTGGAACACTGGAACCAGGTTTTACAGCTGAACATCTGAGACATAGCCTGGGCACACCAGAGGGCTGAGCTGCCTCTGAATGTAGCCTTATGCACTTGGCTTGAAATATACATGACCAAATATAAACAACCACATCTCAATGAGTCACTCTACTCCTCCTTTCTCTTTATAGTCACTGAAGAGAAATAGGCATTTGTAGGCTGTGATTCATCATATACCAAAGTAGATATTCTAAGAGATTCTTTCATATCCTAGAAGTTCCACCTCTAGTAACCTGAGACATCCACTCTCCTATTAAGTCCTCTGTTACACAAATAAAAGGTGAAATCATACATCAGAAGAAGCTTTATTGAGAACCTAAGAACTTAAGACACTGAAGTTACATGCTCTGGATAGCACTTTCAATTTTCAAATTAATTTCAAGTAACTAAATACATGAAGATATATCTTAAGAACACGTGTATTTTGACAATGCACAGTTACAGCTTTGGTGTAAATCCTCAGCTTCCTATAAGCACGATCCAGTTATGTTGCTATACAAGCTACACAAGCTTGTTCTCTAAGCTATGCTGAATGTGTTCCAGGTTTTGTCTCCTGACCGACCATCAATCCTTGCACTCCCCCATGCTTTCTTCCTCTGAGCAACTGACTGACACCAAATTAACTTAAAAGAAGTTAGACTGAGCTCTTTATGATTTTTTTTTTGGTTCTCAAGGGGAACTTTTTGGGAGGGAAGGTTGGTAAAACAAATGATTTCTTGCTGTCTCTCACAGCATATACACAAGCAAAATACTAAACTAGACAAAACAAACTGGCAAGCCACCTATATTAACTAGCTCTTTGAATGCCAACTTACACTAAAGTTTCATCAAAACAGTGATTCCTTGTGGCAACTAAAAAAGGCTGAGGATTTTAAAGTCCTCTGATCTGAAATATCAAATCACAGAAGTAGTAAAATAGAAACACAAAGGTTGGAAGAGACCACTAAGATCATCTAGTACAACTGTCAACCCATCACTACCATGCCCAGTAAATACTAGTATTACTGACATCTGGTGCCATCTCAGATTCCCAAGTGAGTTTCTATGAGCCTGAGTGGCCACTGCTGAAAAACACGGCCACTGGTATGCCCTGGGTTGTAGCTGCCAGTCCCATGCAGTTACCTCTGACATAAAATGGTCTATTGTCAATTTAGAAGTCATATATTTGAGTATTTGAACCCACCCAAAAACATAAACAATTGCCTCAATGTGCATCTGAATCATAGAATTATAGGGGTTGGAAGGGACCTCTGGAGATCATCAAGTCCAACCCCCTGCCACAGCAGCTCCCTAGACCCCATTGCTGCACAGGTAGGCGTCCAGGCGGGTCTTGAACGTCTCCAGAGAAGGACACTCCACAACCCCCACGGGCAGCCTGTTCCATCCAACTCTTCGAGAAAGATTTAAGAGTTGCACCTTCATCAAGAGCTGCTGAACTCTACTGAGAACAGTTCTATGAGTCAGAAGGAATCACATGGTAAAAGCACTAACACTGCAAGCAAGATGTATCTTCCGCCTTGCTAATTGACTTCATGGCCTTTACTTTAAACAGCATACACCACAACCAGGGAACTAGCTGGTGGAAGTCTCTCAAGTCTCACTGTAGCTGTAAAATATGCTGAATGCCTAGGCCTTTAAAAAAAACAAAAAACAGAAGTCTTTAAATCCATGTGAATCTGAATGAGACTAAGAAGAAAGCACCGTGCCTGTAAGTCTTCAGCATCCAGTTGGAACCAACGCCAAGGTGTAAGTCACCACTATTCAGTACTCCTTAGCAAGACCATTGTGCATTGGGAAGTTCTTCCATTGCTGATAAAAACATGCTCCTTCCTCCTCAGATCCCTCCATGACTAACTTCCTCCACAGCTATTGTTCTGGCCTCATATTTGGAGTTGCTCCCATTCAAAACTACAGCAAAAGGAAACCGCTTGATAAATCACCTTGTCAGAGAACCTAATAGCCTCATCCCCAAAGTCACATAGGAGATGTCTTTGCAGTTCAGGGAACAGAGGTGAAGGCTGCATAAAATAAACTTCTGCCCCTTATTCTGAGAAGCTAGGCTTCCCGTAACAGCCAACCAACAGGAAGAAATAAAACTAAAATTCATCCTCTAAAACGTTCCTAAATTACCAGAAATAATCCTTTGCATGACCACTTGAAAAAAAAAAAAAAAAGAAACTAGCCTATTCCAATTATGCTTTTTGTAGGTAAACCAAGTACTTTTTTTAATCTTCTGTGAAGATTCAATTATCAGCCTCTAACGTAATCCAGGCACTGCACATAATTCAAGCAACGGCTACAAACAATACTACTTTTGGCCAGTGATGTAATGAGGACTCTTTAATTATCCTTTAAATCCATGAGCTCTATTTTATTACTCCATGCTAAACCCCAAAAATATGCCAGTGAACGAAGCTGCATTTTGAATCGCTCCACCTTAAATTAACACAGTAATAATTCAGCTTAGTCTAATTGCTTAAAATTATTCTATTGTTTTTAAACACTGCTTCAACGTAGGTGCAAAATGTCCCGTTGCTATTTAGCAGGTGACGCTAGCTGCCACTTCCCTACAAGCTGCCACTTAACAGCATGAGCCTGCAGGGTAGATGCTCAGGGGCATGCAGCAAAATCAGCAAGCAATCTCCATGGTAAGCAGAGAAAATAGGCTCTGGGAGACCTCAGGAAAAAAAAAAAGAAGCAATTGAATAATTTTTGCTTTTTAAAATCAATAAGAACAGGATTGAATCCCTCACCCTTTCACAGCAATTAACGACCTGCACATGTAAAAGTAGAGGACTCCATGTAATTAACGAAGTATTACATTGGCAAGGAGGATAGGCCTGGAGTATGTAAGTACAGGGTTTTATTACTTCCTGTGAAGTATGGGTGACAGGTAGGAGAAAACTATGCCAAGTGAACCTCTGGCAAGCAACTAGTCTTTCAGTTAGTAGGCAGCTCTGTTTTGTGAGGTCTGTCAGTTCGTGTTCACATAGGTGAGCTTTTCTTTAAACATCAGAATTACTTGCTTTGAATGCAGTCACGAGTTTTACACCAGATTTCAATTTTCACCTCCAAAAGGTTGTTTCGTTTCAGCTTGCTGTACGGTTACTGTGAAGCTTTTACATGTACCATGTTTTAAAACGTTACACATGGTTCTTTGCCTAATTATTCTGCCATATAACGCTATATAAACATACACGATCGTGGATCTTTATTTTTCCTGATGCCATATTATGTTAACAGAAACCAAGAAAATAAACAGCTGTACACAGAGGAAGAAACAAGAATTCAAGAACTGCATTCACTCAGGAAAAACAGGCAAACAAGGAGTAATGAAGGGCGAGAAACAAGGTCCTCTAGCGGAAGCACGAGGTGGGGATAAAATGGCATCTGAAAAGCCTGATCTCCAATGACAGTACAGCTTCACCAACAAATTTCAAGATTTAACCCCACCACCCCGAAATTGAAGTAAATTACACCAAAAAAAAAAAGTGCCTCATGATCAAAATGCACACAATATTTCATTAACCAGAGGTCCGAAGATGGAATGTAGAGCTTATTTGCAGGGAAAATTCTGTAAATAGCTATCCTCCAGCTAATACTGTGTACTTTATCTCTACTGAATTTCTCTCTGACTCACTACTCTTCTTCTCACTCACTCACCAAAAAAAAAAAGTAAAATAAAATATTGACATAACCATTAATTTGGCTATTCCCCCTAGTACCAAATCTAATAATGATTAGATATTAGAACTAGTTGTATCAGTAGAGGCAAAATAAGATTAGAAGGTATCTTGTCTGCTGCCTGTGGCTTAAAGGTAGTACTAGGCAAAGAAAACTGCAGAGGAATACTGCACGGTGAAGTCTATTTAGGTCCTTTGCATGTATAATCTATGAACCAAAAAACTTCAGGCCAGTCTCACCACAGTTCCCTTGTTCTCTTGGTGATCATGACAGCATCTCAAACCATGGATCTGACTTTGTCAGGCCAATGATTAGGGGCTGCCTATTTGGGCAATGCCTAACCTGAATTTACAAAGCAAAAATCTCTTGCCACTGTCCCCTTGCTGTCATCTGGCACTACTCAGGAGAGCTTGGCTTCAGTATCCTTCACTTGGTGCACAGGAAGTGCACCATTCTTTCATCTGTCTGGGAACACCCAGCTAGCTCAGCCCAGTCCCTTGCCCATAATGGTAGCTCCACACTGGGTGCAGGCACAACAGCTCCTCACTGGAGCCAGACAGTGCCTGTGACAAAAGCACTGAAGGTGTGCTCAGTTCCCAGTGGATGAACTAGAGAGCCTTCTGCCTTTATCCCCCCCTTCCTCTGCTTTCGGTAGCATATATAAGGGAATATCAGTCAAATGTTTTGCATTTGTTTCTTTTGATTCTTTTTTTTTTTTTTTTTTTTTTACTACTGACAGAAGAGGGAGGTTAAAATCCCTGGATTCTGCACAGAAACATCCACAGAATTTTGGGCCCTATTATTTCTGTCCTCCCATACATATTATGTATTGAGTGCACCTATATTTTAGAGAGATAAATACTACCAAGCCACACAATATCTCATCAAAACCCTTGCTGCTACTGAAAGACACATGAACAACAAACAAACGAAGTAACCAGAGCTAACTTTCTGGTAAAGATCTTGATATATCCCTCAGAAACCAAATTCTGATGCAGAATCTCCAATTGTGGCTGTGGCCAAATACTACTTTTTGAGACAACATAACTTGAAGTGTATTGGCAACTCTTAAAAAAAAAATCCCTATAAAAATATCCCGTTTATTTTTCTCCTTCTTCCCCCAGTCTTTTAAGTGGAAAACAAAAAATAATTACAGTCCCCCTAACAAAATCTCACCGAGGTAAACAAAGTAGAACTACAGCAGTTTTAATGATTCCTCCAGTTGAGAAAACTCATTGTCTCAATCCTAAAACACTCTGAACCAACATCTCTAAATGACTCCATCCCTGTTTCCAGTTTGTTTCCAGCAGCAGGCTTCCTCCACCAGGACTCAGTAGCAGCCCTAGCAGGTTTGGCATCGCTGGCATCACTGTAAGAAAAAGTGCATCAATCATCTGAAATTTCTAAAGAAGCATGAGGTAAGCTTTCTAGAAAGCGACAACAGTGCTGCAATAATCCTCCTGTCAGCCCTAGGGACATCATCACAACTCAAACGACCAAACCGCTCTGCTGCTTCACTAGGGAGGAGAGTGCTGAGCTCCACCCAGCCTTGGCCTGCAGCTATTGCCATGCTGTTGATCAAGATACCGCTTTACAGCTCAGGAAGGGTTTTTCTTCCCCTTCCCCAGATTCACAGCAGTGAGGACAGGTATTTCAGTTCACTGACTGAAGCCACTGACAACACCTTGCTCTGTTGAACTGTGCCCTAATGGTACCACTGCAGCTAATTATGCCTTCACCCTTTCTATCCACACCTAGCACTGCTCCCACCAGATGCATTCTTTTCAACACTTGGATGATTCAACACTTTTTACCTCCAAAAAGAATATCAGAGTATCCAAGCCCCCATCCCATGCCATCTAGCAATCCACACAGCACCCATCTCTCACATAGTAAACTGGAATGGACTGTTCAAGAAATTAGGAAAAGAACCAGAGAAATCAGTTACCATCTAGAAGCTGCAAGTAGCACAAGAAATATACTCCGACACAAACAGGAAGCAGAGGATAAAGTATTATGAAATTAAGTGAATGAATTGAGTAACACAAGACCCATCTCTAACTGCCAACAGGCAGTGCAGAATCCCAAGAGTGAAATACCTGATATGAATTGCATCACCCAATGCTGTCTAGGGGAGATCTAAATCTTACGTCTTTTTTTTTTATTATTCCCCCCTCAGGCAAATACTCAGGCACAAGCAAGAGGCAAGAAACACTTTATTTACCTGTTCTGCAGACATAAAATCTAAGATGCTTCTAAGTAAGGCAACATTATTATAATTCACTAATCTGAAAAGTAAAGTTAACATTAATTCACTTAAAAGCTACAGTAAGCAAACACTTAATTGCAAGCCCTGACAACCACTGCTCCAGAAGAGTACCCAAAAATCACCTTGATAAATTGACAATTAATTTTGTACATACAAAAAAACAGAAGTTCCAGATCTGAGGACAGCAAATAAAGGTTAGATAACTAATTCATCAAAGCCTACACACCAAGGCCATCAATGCTCAGAGCCTACAACATCCATATAAACAGAAAACACCACAGGGATGCGTCCTACTTCATGAAAACCTTGTGCCTGCTTGGAAACCCTTCTCAGCTAACAAGTACACCCAAACCCACTAACTGCTCACTTACAACCCAAGTCGAGAACATTTAGACTTCATAACAGTTTTAATTCCAAGGCCTCCAAACTGAACCCACGCTTATTATTATTATTATTATTTTAGTCTTAAATCACTAACAAAACACTCGTAAATTTCTTTGAGTATTTCACTCTGGAAAAAATAACAGTCCTACCACCACTGAAGAAACTTGCTGTGGATCTACTGAACAACCATTTGCAACTGTCAAATCTCCCATGCCTGAGAAAGATCAGTAGCAAAGCCAACTGTTGGTTCACTTAATTGAACCTAAAGCTGTGGCCCAGGGATACCAAGCTAAACAGAGGGCTTGGACCTTCCTGAACAACACATGATTTCCAGTCAAAGATGATGCAGGCTCATGCAAACTCAGCCTCCCAGACCTCTTTTTCATACCATTAATCACAAAATATTTGTCTGTCAGCAGAGGGTGGGAACACATCACAAGGGTGCACAAAATAAGAAGGTGCTCCACCATCCCTTGTTAATTCCCAAGCAGAGACCCTCAAAGCAGAATTCCCTTTACATTATTTCCAATATCAGCATCAAACCAGCACGTGAAGGAGTCAGAAATGGCCTCCAGTTCTCTCGATATGAAGACTACAGACCTATTTATCCTTCAGCACAAACAGCTGCAACATGATCAAAAGGACCAACTGCTGAAGAGCCGTTGAAGTTAAGTTGAATTGTACTTAAACATAAACCTGGAATTCACCAGCAAGCAAAGAAAATACTTCTAAAAGAGTCTGCAGCCACCTACAGACTGGCTTTGTTGCTTTAAGATACATGATCTCAGCTGGTCATAGGTCAGAAGTATTTCTGGACTTTACACTGACATTATACTTTCGTACTGAAACCTTACTCAATGACAGTGCAGCCATCTCAGCTCTATCTTGGCAAAGAGTGGCCTGTGTAATACGCCACAGCAGGTCATGAAACCTCCCACTCCAGGGAATTTTACTGCCCCAAAACATGCCAGTAATACAGCTGCATACCATCACCACACCAATCCTCCCCATCTTCCAGACTGCATTCTTGTAGTGCTCAAAACCCTACCTGCTGTCTTAAAGCACACTGTGGCCTAGGCCCAAGAGCAATGGGCCCTTGTGCTTCACTGAAAATCCCTGACAATATGCACCTCCATCATGAAATGCTGGTCTGCAGCTGCCAAGACAAGGATAAACTGTTGCACTATTGGACACGTCCAGCTCTTTGAAGAAGCCTGCTCTTCCTTCATACCTGTATCTGTTTCAGCCATACTCAACCGTCTTTTAATTCCAAATTTAGCTGACTGTTTCAGTATTGCAGTTCTATGATGTTTGGAAGGTGTCAAAGCCAGTTATCACAAATCACTCATCTTTAATGATAAAGTCTACACAAAAAGAGCAGGGGAAATATCACCAGTAGAAAAAAGGAGACTGTTAATGTTTTAAAGATTTGTTCACCAGAGCCACTAGAAAATTAAAAGTGTTTCTGATCAACACTTTTCCTGACTTTCACTTCAGTGACATCTTAATGAACGCTTTATAACTATACTTACATAAATTGCAAACGAACATGGAAGAATATTGGCAAAAGGAAAAAAAGGAAAAAAATAAAATTGCATCAAGCATTTTAATTTCTTGGATGACTATAAGAAAATGAATAATAACGCATGTGAGGAAAAGTGATCCAGCAAATATTTGATTAGTACAAGACATCTGGAAAGCAGTAATGAGGAGACAGAGTTTGAAATATGATAGAGGGGGCATGAGATCTGGAAGCCAATTAGGTTACTTCATAATTCTGCAAAGATGAAGGTAGTGTGTTCATATCTGTCTCGAGTTCCCCAGCACCATACAGCTAACAATAAACTGCCAGAAGAAAAATTATAGAAGAGCAGTAAATGTGATTGAAAGACTGGATGGAGCCCTCTGAAGCGAGATTTCTACCCTGATGGCTGTCAGTATTAAAATACCTTCCTCAATAACAGGTTTAATGCTGTTGGTGGTTCTCTGTTTCTGTTTTTATTGGCAGGTCGGACCAAATTCTGAAGCCTTCTAGTAGTACCACAGTAATACCAATGGGGGCCTATTAAAAGGGGGAGGGTAGGTGGTATAAACAAGCAGGCTGTTCATTCACCTGGCATGGCGTCAGTTTCAGTGAGAACATGCCAAACATAAATAAATTAGGCTCTATAATTTCACTCGTCAGTGTAAAGAGTAAAATAATCATTAAAAATTGCTGAGATTCCAAGAGCTGCCCAGTGGATGCAAAAACACCATCAGGAAGCACAGGGAATACCAATTTTTCATGCTGCTTCTTCTTGCCATAAACTGTTAACAGCATTTTCTTCTGCTGCCTTGTAGTGAGCTTTCAAGCTCAGAAAAAAAATACCACCAACAAAAAAAAAAAAAACAAGACCAGAGAGGGTCCCAAAATTGGAAAAGTCATTTGTCACCAGTGGCAGAATCCACGTACCACTTCTGCACAGCACACATAGCACGGTTAGAGAATCCCTAGGTTAGTAGAGAATCTATTTGATGCTGCATCCTACAGCTCTAGAGACTGTGCAACCAGCAGAGAAACTGTAGAGCAGATGTAGTAGACAAGATGAAAATTTCGCCCACCAAGTGTTAACAGCAAGTAGACTTTATTTTTAATCTTCTTATGACAACTGTTATTCTGCAAAAGCCAAATTTAAGAAAATGATGCTCAAATGAAGATTTCAGCATCACAATCCCAAACAGAGCAACACCAAGGATTTGAGATTTTGGTAGGTCTGCCGAGCTCTAAAAATAAGTTATTTATTCAGAGAGGGACATAAATGATTAAGGAGAGACATTTCAGAGGAAAAATGTGTTGAGGTGACATGCGTCACGGGGCTCAACCATCGCATCTACACAGCGCAGAGGTATCACAACACAGCCAACTTCTGCTTATAGGAAAACATCACCATACTGCTACAGTCCTGCAGGCTACCTTAGACAGATAGACAAGACTCTATGCTACTGCAAACCCATCCTGAAGCCAAACACTGTTCCAAAACTCACCTGCATACAGACTTGTCACAGCATATACCAGCAGCCGTCGAAGTGCCACAGACCGGTGTGCCCTACCCTGGGACTGCAGATGGTGTGGGACGAGCAACACCATCTCCTCCCTAAAGAGGAAGGATGCAGGGCCCATCCCGGCTTCACAACCCTGGAGCCCACAGCTACACAAAAAGGGCCTTGTCTGCAGGGGAAGAGCAGCATGCCTTAGGGCAGCAGTACCAGCTGTAGCACATGTACTGTATGCAAACAGCCAAGCACGCTGCACGTTACTAACTGGCAACACCCAAGCTGAAGCAACTGGTTTGTTAGTTTTTTGGTTGTTTTTTTTTTTTTTGTAACGTAGTCAAAAATCATACCAAAGGAGCTTTCCATCGGCCCTCGACAGTAACTCCGGGGCACTTCCCAGAAGAGTTCAAATACACATTTGGCCCCAGAGCCTCCTACAGGTACACTTCTCATTTGTGTACACACGCACGCTGCGGTATGCGCACTCAGCGGAGGAGAAGGCAGGACAGATGGCCGAACCCGTGCCTATTTACCAAGGTACGAGCACCACGCTAAGATGATAAGCGCGGGGCCAAGTCACGTGCTGAACATTAATTGCAGCTCCTCGGCCGCCTGCCCACGGCGCCGGGAACCCGCGGGGTGGGACGCAGTGTGGCCACGGGGAACCGCGGGCACGCAGGCGCTGCACCGCTCACGTCCCCAGTGCCGGGGGAGCATCCTCGCTCATTCCCCGTAGGTACACACGCGCACGGGGCTCCGCACGCAACTCGGCGCAGCACAACATCGACTTTCCGCACGGAGTTCCTCGGGGCGCGCCGGCCCCCTGGGGCCGCGGGTTGGGGGGGGGGGAATGGGAACCGCCGTCTGGAGGAGATCATCGCTCCTCGGCGGCCGCGGGACCGGAGGCGCCTCCGCGCCGCAGCCGCTCCCACGGGAAACACGAGGGGAAAATGGCGGGGGGGCACCCACGCGGGAGTAAGGGGAGGAGAGGCCGGGGAGCGGCCGCCACCCGCCCAGGTGCCGGCGGGGTCGAGCTCTCCCCGGGGAGCCGCGGCTTGGAGCCGCCTTACCTCGCGGTGAGGCCGGGCCGGGGAGCGGCCGTTCGCAGCCGGGCGGCGGCGGCTCCACGCAGCGGCTTGTCACCTCTCCCGCCGCGGCGGCGGCTGCGGGTGGAGGGGCGGGACGGCACAGACAGCTCCGCCCCGCTCGGCCCCGCCCTCAGCCCGAGCGCTTCCTCCCGCGGGCAGCGCGGGGCGGGTGTGTGGCGGCCAGGGCCCTCTGTCCTTGTGTCGCAGCCCCTGCTCCAGCAGCACCACCCAGAGCAGGGTGCCCAGGCCATGGCCAGGCGGCTTCTGGAGAGCTCCAGGGAGGAGACCCCACAGCCTCTGGGCAGCCTGTGCCAGTGCTCCGGCACCCACACTGTGCAGCACTGCTCCTGCTGTTCAGAGGGAGCCTCCTGGGCTAAACAAGATTGTGAAACGTTTTCCTGGCACAGTTTATTTTTTATTCTTCACTATGTGCGATGAGAAGGAACTGGACTTTATTAAATATGTGAAAAGCCTGGGCAGGATGTCCCATCAGTGCGGTTTTAGTGCAGGGCTGATATCATAACAGGCAGGATCTCAAAAGGCCTTCTATTAGGCATCTGCTCAGAGGGAAGCAGGGTTAAATATATTTCAGGTCAATTCCAACATGTTTTTCCGCCATGCTTTCAAAAACCTCAAGTGAAGAACGCATTGTCTCCAGGCCACTTGTTGTGCCCATTAACTGTTTATGCCCAGGCCTCTTCTGAAAATTAACCCAATTACATTTTGCCTTCCTCTTGTGATTGTGGAGCACAATGGGCATTACCCTGCTTATGTCAATGTTCCACATATACATCTAAAGGTATCGTGAGGTAATGTGCTCTTTAGATTTCTCAATTCAAATTGCCGTGTTTTCAAAGCTTTTATCATTTTTGTCCGTCTCCTTGAGACTCCTGAACATGATGCCCTCAATAGATGTAGCAGACCAGCTGAGCCTCATCAGTGATGATAGAACAACTCCACAAAGCGTATGTGATAATGCATCCTGTGATAGGGCCATCTTTGGGGGCAAAGGCGGCTTTGTGTTGACCCACTGAAGGTGAGGTGAGCATCAGCAGCATCCCTTCTTAGCCAGCTCTTTCCCATATAGATGTTGTGGCTTCCTAAGAGCCCACCAAGCACTTCATACAGTCACAGAATGTCTTGGTTTGGAAGGGATCTTACAGACTATTCAGTTCCAGCCACCCAGCAGCTCAGGCTGCCCAGTACCCCATCCAACCTGGCTCAAGGAATGGGGCATCTACAGCTTCCCCGAGTGCCTCATGGCCCTCTGAGTAAAAAAATTCTTCCTGTCATCTAAGCTGAATCTCCTCTCTTTGAGTTTAAAGCTGTTCCCTCTTGTCCTATCACTATCTGTCTGTATGCAAAATTGGTCTCCTCCTGTTAATGAGCTCCCCTCAAGCAATGGAAAGCTGCAATAAGTTCTTGCCCTGACCTTGCTAATTTCAGATAATCTCTTCATCAGCTTCAAGAGTTGGTGGAGAGAGAGTATCTTTTCCTAGCAATAGTTGAACCATGAACATTCTGAAGGGGCTTATTGATATTAGAACATGGTTCATTAATTTTGCTTTTTTTTTTTAATCTCTGAATCAGTTTAATGAAGCTTAGTCAATATTATCTTGTTATAAATATTCAGCCTAGAAAATTTATAAGAAAACAAGTCAAAGTTAAGTACCATTAACTCGTTAATATTTTCAGGTTTGTTTTGTCTTATTTGTCTTACTGTTTTTATTAACAACCTACCATAAAGACTCAAGGTACCGTACCATTCAGACAAGGCCGGAGGTGCCCGCAGCCGCCCATTCCCCTCCAGCCGCCATCCTCCGCCCAGTGGTGCCCCCATGCGTCTCCGCTAGTAAAGTTCAACCACTGGATCCTGTTAATTTGCTCTACTTTTAGACGACGCCAGAAATCCGGCTTTACACTGCGTGCCCCTTTCTCCGAAGTCTCACATCGGTTTGGCAGTTTCACACGAGGGAGGATGTGCGAAGTGCAATAACTTCTGCGCATGTTTTTAGCTGAATTACAGTAAATAACTATGAAACTCCAACAACCTGTTCTGCATCGTGGCAAACTTGTAAGTTCAGACACTAATTCCTTTTGTCCCTCGGTCCCAGACCAGGGAAACTTTACAGTTTCTCTGTGTCTATATGTTCACATGCTGCAGCCAGGGGAAGCTGGCACACTTTCATTGAAATCATGCTTGTCTGCAGCCCAGTTGGGATGACATTGCCTTTTCAAAGGCAGTGAAGTCAGTCCAACTGTCTCCAACTGTTTTTCTCTCTCTCTCTTTTTTTTTAAGAACAAATTCACCCAAGTATGTTTTCCTTTATGTGAGCACTTATATGTACATACACACATACCTGTGTCATTAGGATTCGTAGTCTGTGCTGTACCTTCCTTCTCCCTTCCTCCCTTCCCTCATTCCCTCCTTCCCTCCTCTCCTTCCTCTTCTTTCTTCTTTTCCTCCCTCTCCTTCCTTTTTTTCCCTTCCTTTCCTTCCTTCCTTCTCTCTTACTCTTTTTCTCTTTTTCATGTGAGAACGTGAATGAAACTTACCTGTGACCTCATACAAATTAACATATTAAACTTCATATTAGAGTTGGAGTATCAGATTTCCATACACAATTCACTCAAAGTTTGTGAAAAGCAACCATCTAAGGAAATTAAGTCTGTATGTTTCTTCTTTACAAGATTTGAGATGCTTTTTATTTTCAGGAATGTGTCATTAAATTTGTTCACATGACAATTAGACCATCTGCCCCATCTGTTTGGGATACTTTTTGGAAATAATACTTCAAGTACCTTGACAGTACATTTATTAGGAAGTTTCACAGCCTTTCAACATTTTAGCTCTTAAGCCCATGGAGGACAAAGGAATTACAGAAACCGTATGCCTTTTGCTCTTAAAGGAGACACTAAGGTTGACCAAAAGCCTGGCAGGGGTTGGCTTCTTTAACCAGCAGTGGTGCCACATCTCCAGATGATCCTAACAGAAAATACAAGGGCCTTTGCCCCCAAAATACAATTGGGCTGTTGTACTTCAGAGAGGAGCCTTCCCCTACTATGGCAGCCAACCAGCTCAAGTCCAGACATACAAGATTTTAATACATTCATTGTCTTAATAAAGAGCCACAAATGTAATGAACATGTGGAGGGCAAAACAATGCGGGCATTCTGCAGCAGGCCTGCAAAGGGATATCTCTGTGCTGCTGAAGAAGACAGGCATTGGCTTCTTCTCTGACCCTATGGACAAGGGCTACAGTGAGCATTGCATGCACATTGCTAAACCATCTTTTGTGCCAGTAAGGCTGGCCACGTCTGTACTGCCTGGTGTGCAGAGTTCTTCCCTTAACTTAGGAGATGCTGTTACCTGTTTATGTTCTCAGTATTGTCAGGAGGAGTGTGAGTTGGTGTGTGTTAAGTAATTATTAAACAGTAGGGACTGGTGCAATGTTGGACCCAGACCACTGCTCCATGCTGTTTACTTGCGTGCGTGTAACCTCACGGACTCCCCAGCCAAAATAAACAGGCAGCAGAACGATCTCCCATCCTGAAATGAGGCTGTTACTTGTGTCAAGAATTCTAATGAGGTTTTCACACATCTAGAAAGTGTAAAGCCTTCTGCTTTCTCCAGCAACCCTTCCCATCCGCTGGGCTTGTTGATAGCAGGATGTTTGTTTTTAGCCATCTTCCAGGAGTCTAAAGGTGTTGTGCTTTCAACACCTGGCTTGAAAAGCGAGCCGTGACTGAGGTCTCTCATTTGCCTGTTGCTGTTCCAAGTGGTCAGTGTAATTCTCTTTGGTCTCATATAAGCTGAATGAACTGCACGTCTCAAAACCCACACTGCAAAACTCCTGTCTGACCCAGAGTCTCTTACCCTACAGATATGGCTGATATTGTCAGATCCTGTGCGTAACACATTGCATTTGTCCCCTTCAGTTTGCCTTTTGTTGAATCATAACTCTCAACCTGATGATTCAGCCCCACTGGCAAAAGTAATATGCACTCTTCAATATTTACTATCATCTGCAAACTTTGTCATAATATTTTATGTTGTCTATGTCGTCAATAATAGGACTGGACAAAAAAAATCGATCTCTGGGTAAAAAAATCCCTGACAATAACAGTCTTTGTTTATGTCTTTTCATTAGCAGCAACATCTGGAGATCCACCAGTGAGTCAGTTTTTAATCCACGCGGTGCTAATTGCATATAATAGAAGTTCTTTTAAATCAAAGTGTTATTGTGGGATTGACTAAAATGCTTTGAAGAAATCAATGGCTGTTATGCGAACACAGTTGTCTTCAGGACTCAGAATTATATCAACTTTCAAAGCAAGCTGAAGAGCACGGACAGCCCCCAGGCAAAAGAAGTTCAGTAAGGTCTACCTTCTGTGACTGCACAGTGACTGATTTTAATGATATTTCAACCTCCAGTTGTTACTGATAAGAGCCACATCAGCTATAAATGTCTTATAATTATTCAGTATGTCCTTCCAAGCTTCTACTCAGTGAGAAAATTTTGACATTGCTCCTCCGGAATTTCCCCTGACCTAAACAATACCCTGCTAACAGCTGAAGGCGGGCACTCACCTAACCGTGCTGACAGATAGAGTTTAGCTTGAACAGAAACGCGCTGCTTGCTCTCTTGCTGGTGATGTTTGTTCTTTCTGCCACTTTCTGACGTTGCTGCATAACTCCTATGTTCCAAATACTAAACAGAAATCTATGGAACATTTCTTTGCTGTTTTCGTACTGTTTACTCAGCACACTTGATGAATATTTAATATAAGGTTCTTCTTTTCTCCCTTCCTCATACTTATTAGAAAAGTCCTTTTACTGTGTTTAATTCATATCCCAGTAAGTAGCTTCTTTTTTTTCTCTCTGCCCTGTTACTTCTAATCCCTGTCATTAATTCCTTTTTTTCCCACCTGAGTTTTCACAAATTGATTTTATATTTTCTCATTTTCTCATTTCATTTTTTTTTTTTTAAACCAGGATGACTTTGTGCCCCGTAAAAGCTTTATATGTTAATGAAATTGTGACTTTCTTTGTGTCCAGCTGGATGTCTTTGAACAACTGGCAGCTTCTGTTAACAATTCCTTCTCCCCAGTCTTGTTCTCTGCCTGTCCATTATGCTGATAATTGCTCTAAGCTTTGGGTAATTAGCTCCTTTCGAGTTTCATAGATGAATATTGGTGGCAACATTACGTGTTTACGCAAATGGGGTGTAATCAGATTCTAATCAGAAATACATAAACAACAGAGTAACGTTCGGAGTGACAATTAACTATTCTTTGTCAGGAGAAGGTCTGATAATGAGTCATTGCCTTAGGGAGCAAAGTATGTCTGGATTGAGAAACTCTTGAAAAAATAACCCTTCTTGTTCAAGTTTATGTACTACTTTTTTTTCCATACACACTGTCCAGGAAATGTTTCCTAGGTGGAATTAACTAATGTCACGTATTTTCTCTCCAGTGTTTTATATATAATTCATAAGATCTAGCGTGAAATAACTTGTCATAAGGTAAGATCCAAATGTTTTGACAATTTATTTATAGAAGAACCTATTTCACACGTTTTACCCCATAGCTTTGATGTTAGTGAAGACCACAGCAGTAATCCAATCAGACCTGCATTAAAATAGGACCTATATCAAGGCCATATCCGCTGGAGCTCAGAGCACTGACAGATCAGATGTTGCACCAGTGATTCCAACTGCTGTGACACAGAGTAAATTTGTGCAGAATTTAATGCCACAGATGCTCACCTACTAGAGAAGTTGTACTTTTACAATCATATTCTAGCTGATTTTATACAAAACTCCATCTGTATATATTTCTAGACATGCTTCTTTAAAATACAATTTTTCTACTTAATCAAACTGCATTACCCTATAGAAAGACAGCACATGTGTTTTTAACTATCATTAGTGCACTACCAGAGGAATATTCTTAGTTTCATTATTAAGGTTGCCAAAGCTCACACCTTACAGTTTCACCGACATCTATTTAATAATTTACAGAGTGAGAATTACGTCACTCAATTCAGTTTCAACAAAGCACTTAAATGTAAAGATTTGTTTGTCACTGTTTGTCAGACCACTTAAGTATATCTTGAAGTTCCAGTGCAGCTCTGGTACGTTTAAACAGCATGCTGAATTGAGATGAATGGAAGTATACACTTAACAGGTTTGGATTTTTTTTGGAATAGATATTTATTCTTCAATTTAGTACAGATTTGCAGCATTTCTCCTAGCAAATGTCTGAGAATGATGGCTGATTAAGAGCTTTAGTCTTAAAATTACCTAGGAAAAATCAGCAATTTTTTTTTTAAATGAGTCCTTTGAAATGTAGAACAAAGCGCTGAAATATCCAGTGGCTTATATGCTGCAGTGAATTTTTAAAATGTGCAAATGACTTTTATAGTGATACACTCAATGAATACTTAACAAATACCTAAAGCTACTGGCACAACTTCATAGAAGTTAAGGCAGAGTTTCATACCTATGCAGAAATGCTGCAAATGGATAATGTTTAAATAATTCATGTCCTTACACATGCAATGCATTGGTAAGCACAGGTGTCTTACTGTCTGCACGAATCTCAGTTATGGTGTGAAGAAACAGCTGAGAATTTCTGGAAACACAGAGGTGCAAAAGCATCATAACCAAGATGAAGTTGTGCAGATTCTGACACGAACTGAAAACATTAGGCAGCTGATCCATTTAAATAAAAATATCCTAGAAAAAAAAGGGCGTAATATATCTGTCTCAACAGCAATGAAGCGAGTTTGCAGTCAGTCAATACATAGAGGCATGTGGTTTGTGGGCATGGTGGGGATGGTTTGATGGTTGGACTAGATGATCTTAGTGGTCTTTTCCAACCTTAATAGTGCCATGATCACCATCTGAATTATCATGCAGACATGGCAGTCAGGGAGCAATGGCACAGAGGGGCCTGCTAGGAGCTAGACATGACTTGATAGAGTTGCACGACCTCAGCAGAGCATGGAACTGGAACTGAGCAACAACTGAGCACTATGAAAAAGCAATGCATCCATAGGTCAGCTAATAGAGCGTCTGACTCTGAGCAGGAAATCTTGTACTTGATACGTTACATATCGGTTAAAACTCTGATTTGGCATCATGCTATCTGTAATTGTTTTTGCTAGTCCGGACCAAATTCACAGCATGTAGAGTGCAAAGTGACTTAAGTAAGCAAAATGTATGCTTTCACACTTAAATGGATATCTATACTTAAATGGATGTCTACACTGTCTTTTACAAATCTGAACACGTACATATGTTAGGTACAAACCCTGTCTTTGGCTTTTCTCTCCTACAACTTATCATGTGTCACCCCCATTACCCCCCTCTTTTTTTTTTTAAACAACATAACCCCAAAGAAATTAACAGTGGAAGTCCTTAACCTATCCAGATCAAAGTCTTTTTTATTTCAAAAGCTTAAATAAAGCTTTATGTGGGAGAAAACAAAAAAAAAAAAAAAACAAAAAAAAACAAACAAACAAAAAAAAACCACCTTCAAAATGAAGATGTGAAGCATGTTTTACCTGGGTGCACTTTAGAAACACAGCAGTTCATCAGAGAAAGACCAGTTGTGTTTTGCGATGTTAGAAAATGTATATTTGATATGTAACAGGAATTCATCTCAATTAGCCTTATGGATAAAACATTTACCTTAATGTGTCTATAATGTGGGTGTGGGACTGAACATCAGATAAATGTGTGTGTCCTTAAATAAGACAGATAGCTCCAGAGAGTGAGGAAATACAGCCAGTGGAGCCTGGGCAGCCATGTAGCTGCATACTGGGCTCAAAGCTCTGTTGACTGTGTCAACCAGAGATTAACTGACTACAATGCAAGCTCATCCAACAAGTTCACATAGGCACACCTAGGCTGTGGGCTTGGAATACTGAGCTGTCCTGATATCCATAGTGCAATAATCTGCTTGAGTTACTTTACCAATTTTAGACTCCTATGCTAGGAAGAGTCAAATTATGTCTTAGAACTATGTCCCTCTATTGACTGAAAAAGAAATCCGGACTGTTGATATACAGACAACTGCAATGTAGTTATATGAAATATAGGGAGTTGAAAACTGTTCTTATCCTTCTGCAATGTGTTTTCTGACTGTAACATCTCAGAGACTAGCACAGTGCTTGCTTTACAGTAATGCCACAACAATAAATTTTAAATAATTTTAAATAATTAGTTGAATTTAATACTCTAATATGTGGCTAATACTTTTGGTGGGTAGGAGAACCTATAAAACTCATGAGGAGGCCGCAGGAGCTGTGAAAGCCCCTACTGACACCTTGTTAGCCTGGGTGGTAAGCAACTCTGTATCTGTAATAGTATCTGGACAGGTGCTATTCTAAACCCTCATGTCTCCAGATGTGATCTGGAGTACTCACAGCGTGTAAGGTCCTTTGTATGCTTAGGGATTTTGCACGTCACCATTTCAGAGCTTCAAAGTATGATTACATTACGGCAATACATCTCCGTGGAGCTAGGTAGGACTCAGGTTGTATGACTGTCTCTTTTCCTTTTGGACAGTTTTCAAAGATCTGGGAATCCAGTTGCAGCTGCAAATTGCAACCATGTGAATTTCTATGTAATGACACATGTACGAGGATGAGAGGGAATGGCCATAAGTTGCGCCAGGGAAGATTTAGATTAGACCTCAGGAAGCATTTCTTTTCTGAAAGAGTGGTCAGGCACTGGAATGGCCTGCCTAGGGAGGTGGTTGAGGCACCATCCCTAGCGCTGTTCAAGAAGCGTTTAGATGAGGTGCTAAAGGACTTAATTTAGTAGTTGGGTAGAGATAGTGATAGGAGGATGGTTGGACTAGGTGATCTTATAGGTCCTTTCCAACCTTATGAACTTATGAACTTATGAACTTATGAACTTATGTCAGCAGGATGTAGCCCTTCTTATTCAGTTACTCTTAGATTATCTACCTTCAAATGCATCATTTCCAGAGTAGTTGAGTTCTGCACAAAACACATTCAACTCGGTGGAACAATAATACAAAGAAAGAATGGCACTGTAGAGAAAATGAGTCAGGTCAATTAAACCACAGGATAATAAAAAAGTGCACTGTGTATAAATTGCAGGGTTTATTGCAGTGTTATTTCTGTCACTGATCTTTCTACTAAATTTGGGAAAAAGTGAGAGAGAATTACATAGAATAATTAAATCTGGGAATCTCAGTTTTAGGCTTCCATTTCTCATTGGCAAAAGCAAGAGCTGGGAAATGGATACAATCTTTCCTACCCCCAAGTAAAACCACATGATAGCACTTAAAATACTAACAGCTCTTTGCTGTATGATCAATACATTATAGCACTTCGCCTTTCCAAAGTGCAACATAAGTGCTAGGATTCAATATAATGTTACACTGAACTCTAATAGGCTAAGGGTTATATTCACTTAAGAGAATGCTATGAAGTCAGAAATGACATTAAACTCATCTTATTTGTGTTATTGATTAGAACTACTTAAGTTTTCTTTTAAGGGTGAGTGCTGTGCCCATCCACGTTGGTTCTATCTGCTTGAACACAAGACCAACATCAGTCCTGAAAGACCTTGCTTCTTTTGCTCTCTCCCTCCCTGACCCATCGTTGTGTTTGCTTACTTCATACCAACACCACAATACAGAGAAGGTCCCCAGAATTCTGGAGAGGCAAAAGCTCATGTCTATAATTTGCTTTGTATGGGATTTAATTCTTTGTATGAAAATATATTAACAGTTTGTCAGAAAAATATTTTATTGCCTTTTTTTTTCTCTTGTATTGTAGGCATAACCATTCAATACCAGAGGACTTGACTATTCACTTCCATTGCACCTGCAGTATATCCAGTAAAGGCTAGTGGAAGGTATTACTGTTTTCAAAACACATCTTGTCTACAGGTTTCCTGAGATGGTACCTCATATGTCAGGGAGAAAATGCAGCAGTGGACAGGACATAAAGGCTGACTGGACCATGGCCAATCAGCCTTGGCACAAACGTCACAGGTATATATTCTTAGATCAAGCTGCCTAGGCTTAAGAGCAGTCTGGAGCCAGAGGAAGATTTTATTTCTAGGCTCTGCAACAACGCTGACAAGAAACATGATATTCCAGAGACCATGCAGAAAATGATGCTTTCGGGAAACTACAGCTACTCCAGGGGAAAATGAATGTGAGTGATAGAGGCTCTGGAAGAAAAGCGGAATAAACCAGATTCCTGTGCAAAGGATGTGAACTGGATCTGTTCTTTTCCTGCATCCAAAGAAGGACACCCAACAAAGATCAGAGGAGATGAAAACACTGAAGTAAATAATTTTATTGAATTCAATAACAGTTTTCAAAATGTTTTCAGAAGTCTCTTCTCTCATCCTTGATAAGTGTTAGTTCAAGGCTCCTCAGTGTCAGAAAAATTAAATGTCACGACAGTGAAAATTGGCCTGGGAGCTACAGTACCATCTGATTCCAGTCAAAGGGGAGGAACACAAAGAAGTTCCACACCCACCTAAGACAGAGACAAAGACCTAGTGCTTAAAAGCACATACTCATTTGCTTTTCCAAACATGCATGCCTTTGAACTTATAACAGGCTCTAGATAATCATCACTATCATCTTGTCATTGTGTTTAAATCCCTATTAAAAATATATATATTCTATAAACTTATTAACAGTATAGGAAGCAGCACCCAGGTACCTGTATATTTCCACTCTTTGAGGTAATGCTGAAGACCCTGGCACAAGTTTTGCAGCTGTGTATCAGCACTGCAATGCTTCCAGAATATTCTTCGACAATCAGCATATGAACACATACACAGCCTTATTAATATTCTTGATCCTTTATAACAGTTTTGTTTTGGACAAACAAGAGTGAATGCCTGTATGCATTTCAGCATCCCAAAGAGACACATAAATGAAACCTGCTGCACAAGTTCTTATTTCTCATCGAATAGACCCAGAAGGAAACAGCAGAAAAAGGGACAGGCTAGGTCACATCATTTCATGATGCTGGAATTTCTTACAAGAGGAACTGTGATACCACAGTCTTCTTCAAATTGTCTTCTGGAGCATGTGAATTGGCAATGAGCAGTGACTGATATTACACTTGCATTATTTACAACTCTTTAAAAGGCTGGTTTAATTTATTCTTTTAGTTACTATGGCAATCTAGGAGACCTTTTCAGCCTGTAGCTTTTTTGAGTAAGTAATGAACTGTTGCTTCAAAGAACTTTCAATATTGCTACAGGAGAATATTTATGTTTTTTTTTTTTTTTAATCTTTCCTTTTAACACTTGCTTGGCTGCTAACACATTACATTGCTGTCATCAGGAGTGGTAACTTCAACATGATAATTCTGGCATCAGTTCTGCAGACAGCACGTGTTAAAGATGCTCAGACAACTTTCATCCTCCTGTGTAATGCTGTAAATCTAGATGTGTTCAATATCAGAGGTGTTTCAGTACCATAAAGGCACTCCTGATTAATAAAAATGTGAGGATAAAAGGTTTGTTGTTGTTGTTGTTTAATATTGTAAGGTTACCATAGGTTTTTCTTTTTTTCTTTTTTTCTTTTTTTTCTTTTTTCTTTTTTTTTTTTTTAACGTTTTCACATCTTTGTTGGAGGACTTACACTGGAAGAAACAAAGACACTTCTTTTTCTGTTGAGGATTTTGTCAAGTGCTTACAACTACAACCACTGAACTTCACTAAATAGTACTAACGTTGATACACAGTGTTAAAATATTACTCTGTGAGTCAGTGCTACCTGAATAAAAGCCTACATATATACATACATACATACATACATATATATATATATATATATATATATATATATACACATAGTGATGTTAAGAAGGTACTTCTACCTCTATGCTCTTCCACTTGCCTGCTGTTCAAATATTTCAGTTATTTATTGGGTCAGGTGGAATTTTGTGATCCATCCACAAGTCTTCAGGGAAAACAGATTGATACCACCTCAACTGTTCTAGGAAATGGTGATCCCGATGCTAGCAGATCTCAGCCACCAGAATTGGCATTCATTTTAGTTAAAGTTCAAAGGATTACCTTGAAACTTGATTTATAGTTGACTGTTTATTATGTGAATGTCAGTGGATATAATTAGATAGACACAACTCTCAGTGTCGACTAGAAACCATAATTTAAATTAAATACATACCTTATAATTTTATTCATCTGTGTTTTCCCCAAGTTTGCAAAGGCAGAGGCACTTAAGTAATCGGGGGATTTAGAAAAGTTTTGCAATCAAATCATTTTTCTTTGTCCGATCTGTATATGCTGCAGGGAAAATATAATGAAAATATAACATTAAGTTTGTGTACACAGTCATGTTGTAGTGGTAACCTCCACCTCAGAGTTTCAGTTAGGCAAACCTACTTACTGTGTAACAACAATGAAGTAAAATTCATATTGACAAAACCCTTCCTTTTTTTTTCCCCAGAACCAATTGAAACAAAACATTTGGATTTTTCCACCACTTGATAGCACATTTTCAATTTCAAGATACTTTTAAGCGCTCCTTCCAGAGAATACATGTATAACGATTTTAAGTTACATGAACTGTTCACATCTTGTTGATCTAAAGAAAACACTGAGGAAGTGAAGAAATATTAGTAAATGAATTTGTAAATGAATTTGGCCGTGTCTATATGCACATTTTGGCTTGACTAATAAAGCAGTTTTGAATCACATTATCCAGTCATTCACACTTACTGCACATTGTTGCATAAAAGGAATGGTTTTCATAGACTCAAACTACATTTCTTTCAGAGAAACTGAATCTCAAGTGCCATGCCAGGTGCTCCCCAAATGTGCTCCATCCCCAGGAGGGCTCCAAGATACAGTGCCCAGACCAAACTTCAGACAGCTTCTATCACATGTGTGCCAGAGACATTCGGTCCAGAATATCAGATCAGACCAAGACGGAGTCAAAACTCCAGACCACATTTATGGAAGATGAAGGAGGCCTGACATCTAACAGTAGATCTATTGATCCACTCCTAATACATCGTAATATTGGCTGACACATGCACAGCCTCAGTTTTCTGTGTGTATGTAGACCTGGTACAGCTGGGAGGGATGTCAGCATGTTATTGCAAACCCCTGTGCAAACCCATGCACTGAGGCAGCAATTGCTGTGGCTGACTGAACCATAGCTACTGAACCTTGCTGCGAGATGAGACATACTGGTCACGTCACTAAGACTGCTGCATGGCTTCCGTGAGGCTCCTCCTGCAGACCAGCTTGTGTCAGCCCACCAAACCCAGAGTACTGCTCTCCATGTGCTGGGCGTGATTCTGCGTGAAGCTTCCTCACCAGCAGGAAGACGCTCTGCGGAGTTAACCCAAACACACTGCCCCCAGACGTGGGGCCTGCTCCGGTGCCCCTCACAAGAATGTTCTAACGATGGCATGCGAACTTATACAACACTATCAGATTTCAGCCAAACCAGGACCATAGGTCACGTACTACACAGAGAGGTCTGGAAAACAGATGCTCCTCATAGCTCTGCTTATCTAAATGTATGTGGCTGATTGCCTTTTTCATGTCCATAAGCCAGAAATCATGGGAAATCTTCAGAGAAGGGATTAAAGTAATCATGACTGCTGTGGGTCCACGAGGCCCAAAGATGTTTTGCAAACATAGAAATGCAGCAGCTCTGAAGCTACAATGTATACTTGACACAAAGAGTCTTTTCTATCAACGTACATAATGTTCCCCTTACTGTTCTTGATGAGATGCACACAATAAAATTCTGAAGTTTATTTCGAAGCCTATTTATGGATTACTTTCAGCAGCTCAGCTTTACCAAAAAAATCCTAACAAGAAGCACAGTGTAGCTCTTCACAACAATATATTTCTTCTTCTTTTCTATAGGTACTCTACAGTGCACCCTTCTTATCGTAGAAAAGGAAAAAATCTTCATTACTAGAACTGACTTTCATATGTAGTAGCATAACTCAATACTTTTCCGCTAGGTAGGAAAATTAATCATTCCTTGTTAAATAAATCTGTTTTCATTCCACTCATTTCTCTTTATCAACCAAACTAAATATGAGCAAATTTCAAACATATGGTCAGTGTTTCATCTAAATATCCACCAGAGTATTTGAAAAGAAGTTTCAAACAGGCAGAAGGACAGTTTTTCTCTCTTGACACAGCTTTGAAAGACACTTACTATAAGATCCACTCATTTGGCTAGAGAACATTTTAGAAATGACAGTTCAAGCATACTTCTAAGCCCTAAATTCTAATGCCCAGCATTAAATACTCTGACATCTCTACAGCCAACCCTCCAAAGAGCTCTGCTTTCTCTTTTTCCAGTTAGTTCAGCTGCTTGCCTGTACTCATCTCTTCCTTTCTTATCTGACTTAGAGACATCATAAGACTAATTTCTGTAACAACTTGTTCAAAAAGTAGTATTATTCCTGCAGGGTAGAGATGGCTGGACAGCCAAGCAGCAAAATCTGCTTCTGCAAGAAGATTTATTCCTATAAAGCAAATGAAGGAGAAGTCAAGAAATTATAAATCTCTCTTGAAAGATAAATTCTGAATGCAACCTTGAAATGTATTTTAGCTACATCTTAGCTAGAAGCATCATGCAAATAAAAGAAAAGAAAGGAAAGGCTTAAGTTATTAACTCTGGACTGTCCTAGACCAAGACAAGTCATCTTCATGTCTCTAGAGAGACTTACTGAAGCTATAGTCACTAGCCAGAGATTCAGAGTCATCATACGGCTCAGTGCATTTTAGGGGATGTACAGAAGCAGAAATGTCACTGTCAAGATACTTTACTCCAGTGCAACTCAGTGCGTGAAAAAAAAGCTAGTTGTGGATATAAAAGGGACTCCCACTCTCAGCAATTCTTCAAACGTGTGTGGCACACAAATGTAAGCCCCTTCTTGCTCTTTTTGAGAGTGTCTGTGTATTATAGTCACAATAGTCCTGCTGAAATCAAGCAAAAATTAATACCACCTAGCCCTAAGGTGACCTCAGCTGGATCCCTATGTGCAATTCTGCCCACCCATGAGAGGAGTTTAGATTCCGATAGTTGCAAACGATATTTAGATAATGCAGGGAATGTAGAGCTTGCTTCACAACAGGAAGCTAAAAGGCCTTGGATTGCTTAGTCTAGCAAAAAGGTGACTATGGGGGAACATGATTCATGTCATATTCCTGGGTGTGTTCCAAACGGTCTTAATTCTGACCAGCCAGTCAGTCCACATGTGCTAGCTGGCTATCAGGCAAGTCAAACACACCAGAGTCATGCTGGAGCCTTTCCAACAGTGGCCTCTCTTGCCTACGTAGCACAACTTTTAATTCCATAAAGCTCATAGAAACTTAATAACTCAGCTTTCAATACCTCTGTCAAAGCCAGCTGAGATTAAGCAATGGCTTCAGAAGGTACGGAGGTGAGAGTAGGATGACATGGACTAATTGACAGGCACAGAGAGAGAATCAATGGGTTCTTAGTAAACCACACAAAAAGAACAGCTGTGGACAACTTATTAAACATGTACAATGATAATAAACATCACTGAAACAAGAAAACAATGGAAACACAGAAGGAAGGGAAGAACTAGAGATATTTCCATGCCTTGAATAATCCAAGAGAGAAAACAGCTCTTTTGCTACTTTGATCTGCAGTAGCAATGTATTACATTTTGAGCATCAATAACACACTGCAAGTAGGAACAGCTACATAAAAGATACAATAAACAGCATTCTTTAAAATTATTTCAGATTAAAACAGTCATAGTTTAAGTAAATGCACTGAGGAAAAAAAGCCACACCAATATGGTCTCTGAACCCGGTCGCAACGAAGTCTGTAATTATAGGCATCATTTGTTAGCATTTAAACACTTAGTTTAAGAAGGCTGGCTCACTAAGACACTGGTACATAGGTGTGGGTGCCTGTGAAGACCTCCATCCCATCATTTCTTAAAGGACTTAGGCCCTTACTTTGGAAACAGTGACTTAACAGGCACCTAAAACTGAAGTGTGAGTAAAATATTCAAGATGTGTGGATTGAAAATCATCCTTACAATAAGACTTGCCCTCAAATTCTCAAGCTCTTTTTTTTCCTTCTCTTTGAATCAATTCCCCATTGATTGTGAGAAATCACTTACTTTCACTACTTTTACACTGTTAACAACAGTGTTTCCTGGTCTCCTGCTTTGTATAGCATAGATCTCTCATGTACATTCGACACTTCAACATACCTGTTGTACATTTCAATCCAGTTAAGAGGTTTTCTTGGAAAGAAAACAAAGAGATTTAACTTTCAGCATCTGTCATTCATGAGTTTCCACAAGGAAATGTTGTCTTTTGCTCTGCTGGAGGATGTTAAATTTTTTTTCAGTGATGTTTATGTCCAGGGAGCATGTCTGAAGTGTAAGGCACTACAGAACACCAGACTGGAAAGACCTGCAGCCCAGAATTAAAATGTATTTGAAATACTCAAACACTGTTGCTTTTTACTTATGGCTTTTAATCAGCAAGAACCATTGGTGCAACTTTCTGCTAGCGATGAGCGTTTGATGAACACTAGGCATTGATTGCAACTAGTTGACAACCTGTAGTGTACAGACAGCTTCTTCTGGGAGAAGTGAAGGTAATGTGAAATGGTAAAGGAAACTTCTGTGAGGGGGATGGAGGAGTCCTGCATCACCTGCAATAGGAGGAGTGCCAGATCGGTGGCTCCTGTAACATTTGTTTGGGGCAGTATGGCTTTTACGACACACACGCACACACACACACACACCATAGGAGAGAAGAATCCAGATGCTGGGATCTCTCTAGTGGCCCATATCATCTGGATTTCCACAAGAAAACACAAGAGAGTAGCAGTGAAAAAATTACATTTGTTTGACAAGCATGTCCCCATGAAAAAATCATTGGGACACTAAGAATTGCAGCTTGACAGTTTTTACAGCCAGGGGACTTCTTCTCCATAAAATCTTACCTCCTCAAAGGGAAGAGAAAGGAGAAAAAAAAATTAAAAAAGAAATAAAAAATCTTCACAACCAAACCCACAGCCCAAACCCTGTTATTTACTCTTCATCTTGTTCAGCACATGGGTACAGAGATGAGCACAGCTTTCTATTTTGCACTCTTTTGTAGTCTAGTTCTCCTCAGGAAGGGTGCCTACTCTAACAGCTCGCTCCAACTGACAGTCACCAGTAGACAGACCTGAGAAGAAAGATCAGTGCACTGCTGTATATTGAACTGGAACGTATTTCAAGATCAGGTCTATCTAGCACCATAAATATGGAACAGTTTTGCAAAGGAACACAGTATTTTTCAAGGTATATAATAAATCTAATACCTCCAGCATCCTGTCTCTTCTGCGAAATGTTAGTGTGTGTGCAACAGTGGTCTTGCCAGATGAACTGTATGATCCAATAAAACAAATAGCTTTCACAAATAGCTTTCACTTCTAGAATCCATAACAATGTCTCAATTTCAGGCATTTGTGACAATGACCTTTACCTGCTGCATTTTGGATTAGTCATCCAAGTGGTATCCTTTCCAAGTATTAGCAGACAGAATAATAACAGCTCAATGCTGTAGATGTCAGCAGGCATAAACAGCAGGAGACATTAATTATCACCCTTTTAGTTTACAGCAGCAGAAACCATCATTGAGAAAAAGAAAGACAGAAAGAAAGATGGAAAGAAAGACGGAAAGACAGACAGAAAGACAGACGGAAGGAAGGAAGGAAGGAAGGAAGGAAGGAAGGAAGGAAGGAAGGAAGGAAGGAAGGAAGGAAGGAAGGAAGGAAGGAAGGAAGGAAGGAAGGAAGGAAGGAAGGAAGGAAGGAAGGAAGGAAGGAAGGAAGGAAGGAAGGAAGGAAGGAAGGAAGGAAGGAAGGAAGGAAGGAAGGAAGGAAGGAAGGAAGGAAGGAAGGAAGGAAGGAAGGAAGGAAGGAAGGAAGGAAGGAAGGAAGAAAGAAAGAAAGAAAGAAAGAAAGAAAGAAAGAAAGAAAGAAAGAAAGAAAGAAAGAAAGAAAGAAAGAAAGAAAGAAAGAAAGAAAGAAAGAAAGAAAGAAAGAAAGAAAGAAAGAAAGAAAGAAAGAAAGAAAGAAAGAAAGAAAGAGAAAGAAAGAGAAAGAAAGAAAGAAAACAGAGAAGAGAGAGCTTTGCTATCAAAGCAAGATTTCCTATCCAAAAGTGATCTGATGAAGACAGTAACGTTGAGGTTCTGCTGCACTTTTTTTCATTTAATGAATAACAGTGGCAATCTGAGGGGAAAAAAAAGGTTACGTTTGAAATTCTGATGTGCAATATGTGGAAACTGAGCACAGAAAGGTAGAAAGGACTTACTCAGGTTAAGTGTTGTACTCTATTAGTAGTGACAAGTACAGGGTAAACTTGACAAATGAAGAGAGAGCACTGAACATAAAATATCACTTCCACCTCTCTTGAAACAACAAAGAAAGTAGCCACATTATCTTTTTGCTTAGTGTAGACTGGCAACAACTCTTCTTCACCTTAATTGCATTTTATTATTTTCATTATTGCATTAATAAGTCTGATGATTACGTTACAAATATTTCACACATTACTGCAGGGGAGGCTTTTATAATCTAATCAATTCATAGTAATTGAAGTAGTGTTAAGCTATTAAAAGTATAAGGTTCTCTAGCTGTATCATACTTGCCAAGTTTATTACTATGTCTCTGATTAGACAATTTTAGTCAAGATTTTAGAAGAGGTAATAAGATCATGTTAGCTCTGAAGTCTCTGTACAAAAGATATGGATTAGGGAATCCTTTCTCAAAAGGAGATGTGATTAAAGCTGGGGTTATAAGAATGAACTAGAAATATTTCAAAGTGATTGAGGAAGAATTTGACTTAAATAATGTAATGCAACTTTTTTGTGCAGAATTTTCAATCTTAAGTCTGCATCTCAAAATAATCTTGCAACAATTCCAATTTAGCAGTTTTGCCTATTTCAGATATTCTGTTCTTCACAGTGAGGAACAGGCTGGCACAGGCTGCACAGAGAGGTGGTGGAGTCTCCTTCTCTGGAGACGTTCAAGACCCACCTGGACGCCTACCTGTGCAACCTGGGCTAGGGAGCTGCTTTGGCAGGGGGTTGGACTCCATGATCTCTAGAGGTCCCTTCCAACCCCCACAGTTCTGTGATTCTGTGATTTGTATCACAGTAGACCAAAGGTGTTTGATATAATAAAGCTGCAGAGAAGCCATTCAGGAAAGAACACATATTGAAAGCAAAATCTTTTACCCCACAAAAGATCTGACACTGATCCAATTGACCTGTCAAAGTGAAAACAATCTGATGCTATAGTACCTCAGCTTTTCCAAAACCAACCCATATGATTAATTGGACTGTGTATTTGTGATCTCACCCTCTAGGTTTTCATTGCTAATGATTCTTCATATGCCTATTGTTGGAAGCCTCTAATAGCCTCAGCTATATATCTGACATTTGATATATATCCAAGCAATTTAATTCAACTTTTAATGTAGCAGCCCAATTCTGCTTTTCAACAATATCTAGTGTCAACTTGGATCCAACCCAATTTGGATGAAAGTTCTTGAAATTCCTGACTGCATTGCAGAATGAAGAATCCTATGGCATGGAGGGGTATGCACAGCAAGCCACCATGGGGGTGGTGGGTCTGTGTGAGGTGCTCATCTCAAGTACTGTCAACGTGTTCATTTATAGCAGAGACAGAAACTTCTGCACAAAACTTGTTCTATCAAAACCATAACCTGTCATTCTTAAAAGCTGCTGTAATTCACCAAGTACTTCTTAATGATATGAGACAATACTGCTCATGAAAGAAGGAGTCGCCAAACTCCTCCATGCTCTACAGCTCATTCCCTTCCCTGCCCTGCTGCCACTTTTTTGTGGACACAGCTGTTTCCACAGCTACACACCCAGACAGATCAGGTCGATCTGCGTGTTAGCCCATAACTCAATCTGCTCCAAAACTTGGTTCATGGCATAGACACACAAACATGTATGACTCTATGCAGGAGAGAACGAGCAGCTCGGGAATAGTGAAAGCTTATAATGGTACAAAGTGTTCCTCAAATTACAGACTTGGCTATGAGCCACATCCAGTGATGGCCACTCAGGCTACTCAAGTCCTGAAAAGACCCTTAGGAATGTTAGGACTTAACCCAGCCAGGTAAATAAATAGCATAATGGCAGACTCAGCTCAACATTGCTAGATAATGCATGATGATAATGATAGGGAACATATGAAAAAAATCAATATTTCTACTCAGGAAGGACACCCATTCACCATAAGGGATAGCTCAGGTGTAAGTCTTTCTTCAGAACACAGCTATACTCAGAAGCAAAACTTGACTTTGTGATGCAGGAGAACGGGAGAAAGAAAAACACCCCCAAAAATTACTATGGACTCATTATCTTGACAAAAAGCTTAATAACCTGTATAATGCAGGTTGCAAATATGATTGTGTCATGGCAATCAGTATGGTATTGAGAGGAAAACAGCAAGAACATTAGGAGTAAAGAAAAAACATGCACAAATAGAACAAAATGATTGGGATTGTTCATTTTACAAAGCAGACGTTTAAAAGAGAGCATGATAATAGTATTTAAAGTGAAGAACGGTACAAGTGAAGGGAGATAAAAAGCTTCATCGAGACAGCTTTGTTCCTTGGCTCAACATAAGACTAGAGAGACAACCAGTGAAATCGTAAGCAAATAAGAAAATGATAAAAAGGAGCACTTTTTAGTACAATATGTAATTAGGGGACGTGGTGCTGAGGTGAGGAGTTGAGCTGTAGGGTGGATGGGGTAATCCGAGGTTGTTTACCCCTCAGTGAAAGGATAAGCTGCTACACACGGCAGGGTGCGGTAGGAAAGCAGTTAGCACAATGAGACCCTACTGCCATCAGCTAGCTGCTGACTGCGCTAGCTTGCTGCCTGTCCACGCTTGTAACCACACATCTTTCAAGACGCTTTGGGGTTGGCTCTTAATTAGTAAAACAGCGAGACTCCCGTTTTTACAACTGTGCCTATTCGAAGGAAGTCGAACTTGCCCCCTTTTACGGGATGAAGCGCCGTCCCCGGGCTCCCGCCGTGCCTTTTCCCGCTCGTGCGCTTCCCGCCTGCTTGGCGCCCGCCGGCTCGCCCGCAGCCAACATGGCGGCCGCCTCGCTCCCTGCGGCGCTCAGAGCGCGCCGTGCTTGTGCTTTTCCCTTCCCCGGCAACAGCGTTGGCTGCTTCCGCGCGGAAGGACGTTGGTGCCACGCGGTGGGAAGCGCATCCCTCAGCTCTGACCGCGGTCGGTGCCGCGATCTTTCAGGCTCTCTCTGTCTCAGTGTTAATAAGCTCTGTGGACAGTGTGAGGGAAATAATGAGGTGTGTGGTTTTGGTGTGTGAATGGTACCCTGCTCAGCAACTCTGAGCGAAATCGTCATGCATTTGCAGTAGGGGATGAGGAGGGACACCCATTTAATAGTCGAGAGCAATGTAACAGTGAGGGGTGGGTTTGTTTCAGTTTCTTGAAGCTAGCAGGAAGAATAAAACAAGACCAGTTGGCAAGACCAGTTGTGGATCTATAAGTAGGAACCTCGGAGAACCACTTAAATGGATTTCTCCTATTTGATGGTCTTTCTCTGCTCTGTCAGCTCCCATCCGATCACAGAATCAGAATATCCTGAGTTGGAAGTGATCCTTAAGGATTATGGATTGCAGAACCATTAAAGCTGGAAAAGACCACTAAGATCATCTACTCCGAGCATCTCCCCATCCCCACCATGCCCACTAACCACTTCTGTAAATGCCACATCTACACAGTTCTTGAACACCTTCAGGAATGATGACTCCACCGCCTCACTGGGCAGCTTGTCCCTGTGTCTCAACACCTTGTTGGAGAAGAATTTTTCCTAATATCCAACCTGAACTTCCCCTGGCCCAACTTAAAGCTTTTCTCTCTCATCCTATTGCTGTTACATGGGAGAAGAGGCTGACACCCACCTCACTCCAATCTTCTTTCAGGGAGTTGTAGAAAGCTGTAAGGTCAACCCTGTTGACCTTGATTGACTCTGTCAATCCCAGTTTGTTCAACCACTCCTCATAAAAATCACCGAGGATAGGATTATAAAGCCCAACTACTGGCTCCACACAGAACCACCCAAAAATACTACCGTGTGTCTGGGAGCTCTGCCCATTCCTTCCCTAAATCTATTTTCCTATCCTCTGGTCAGCTGTTTCTCAGTGCAGTCCTGCTGCTTTCCTCTTCATTCCCCTCTTGAGAGCCATCCCATAGCCACATAGCTCTTTCTCCCCCCACAGTCTTCTACAAAACCAAACAGTGGCAGCGGCTCCTTTGATTCATTGTAGAGTTATCTGCTGCTAACTTCAGCACATACACATACTACTTTCTTCCTCAGACCACTTTTCCCTCATCTTTAATAATCTTTAATAATACTTTGTATTTCTACTATGCTTCTCTTGTTTGGTGACTTGACTTAAGTCTTGAAAGGACCAGAGTTACTCAACTATAGTTATGGTCAGATTTTTGTCATCCTTTAATACAAGTTTAAATATATCTAAGGAATGTCTTCCTTTCATCCCATTCTTGCAAGGGACACAGCCAGTCTGTGGTGATTGGTACGTATGGCACATATTATGGATCCAGACTTCTGTAATTGTCTGGGCATCTATTTTTGATAGTGCTTTAGTCAGGTTGAAAACATTTGAGGATCTGGGCTTGGTTATTAGCATAGTCACAGCAGATTATATTGCTTTAGTTTGTTTGCAATGTGTTGACACTGCATCAGGAAAGAAGCAGAAGACAAGACAGTCATTTAGGAAAGTCATTGTAGTTTGGTACTGGGCACAACAGCTCTCCATAGAAGGCTAGAACCTGTTCATTGAAGAGCTCACCAGATCATTTTTAACTAGCAAGGTCAAAAAGTCCAGGAAATGAACCAGAAAACAATTTAATTTGACAAGGACATTTTTCTACTGAGATCTGGGGAGCTATTTGCACAGAACAAGCATCTGCCTGCCTGGAAGGCTGCAGAAGATGGGAAGAATATGTTCTTGGGGTTTTATGATGGCAAAGCTTTGCCTAGCTAGATACCCATATAGTCCTTACAGTGCTTGGAGAATGTCAGATCCTTTTAATTTATCTTCTGTCTTGACTGGTGAATTTTGCTTTCTTCTCTGGACAATACTTTGATAAATGTTCACACCTTCACAGACTACTAAGGGAAAGAGTTTTACCCAGGCTGAGTGTGATTGGTATTCAGAGTAGAGGAGAATTGCAGACGTTGTGCTTCAGAGTTAATCAGACCTCACACTTGAGGGGACACAGTCAGGGGAAGAAACAGCTCACTTGGTCTTAATGGCGTCTGTGCCAAGAGCTGTTAAGTTGTCTTGAGTTCATGGAAATGTTGGCAGTAGCACTGAACAGTGCCTCTATATTTACTGAGTGAAGAGACAGGAGGGAGAGCAAAGCAGTAGTAAATCCAAGTGACCTATTTGTGAGAGTAGAGGTCATCTCATTCATTTGGTAACAGCTTTTGTTAAGTAATATGAGCTACACAGAGGTGCTCAAAATGATAGCTTTCTGGACACATTCTTCTCTGAAGAAAGTTCAAGAGCTTTTTGGCTCAGAATGTGTCTTGTCACTGTTTTGAAGGAGAGCTACAATAAGCCAGTGAATTTGAGCAGAAAGTTCTGGGCATAAGTAATATAGGAAATCCAGCGTTGCTCCATATAGCTTGAACAGACTGACACTGTTTTGTAGCTGAAAAATAAAAGCTGCATGTTAAATCAGCAGAAGGACAAGGTTCAGAATTTACCAAGAGAACCGAAGCAGAGGCTAATATTAAACTACATAGCTTTTTGATGTCAAAATACAACTTACATTCAATAATCAAATATGACACTGACCTAATGAAGTAGGCGACACTTGTTTTTCAGGTTCAGTGGTTCTCAAGTTGGTAACAGCACTAGAAGAATCAATATTTTTGAAGGGACTTCAAAAACCGTCATGATATGTTTGGCATCCTTGGTTTATTGAACTCAAGATGAGTTTTAAACGAATCTACTGGTATTTAGTAATCTGCAATTTACAGCTATTAAGCCCTTAATGCATTTGTCAGTGGAAACATTAATGCTGTCTAGTACTGCTAAAAATTGAGTATTGCAATGGTAGTACTCATAACAAATTCTCTTGACCCCAGTAAATATAAAATATCACTGGGGTTTTAGTAATACCCAGTGGGATGCAGAAAATATTCCTGCAGGTATGCTAAACTGTTCTGTGATCAATAAAAACGGTATAAGAACATGAGGCTAAATAAATCTGTCCATATAATGAAATTATTCTCTCCTGGAATACTGCATTGCTCTTCTGTAGCTCTGAATGTCAGTGCTTCTACAGCTCTGCCGTAGCCATTTCACATTTTTACTGCCTGCTATTTTGTTCTCCCTTCTCCCTTGTTAGAGTTTTGCGATTGACAGAGGGGAAGGGAAACCATGTTGCATTTTTGTCACATGGCTACAACTGGGGTGAAAATACCCAAACACACAAACCACAGGGAACAAAGGAGCTCCAGCGATCTGTCGTGATAGCAGTGGAATGAGAAGGAGAACTTGAGCTATTAGCAGAGTGTTATTCTCTGCACCTGCTTGCTCTAGATGTTCAGCTCACTGAAATCCAAAGCTCTTCTGCTACAAAGTCCTAAGTTTGACAAGGAAAATATTCATGTGCTTTCCTTATCCCCTCACTTTTCCACTGTCACCTCTTTGCCAGACATGTTTCCATATCTATGGACTAAAGAGTGAATGAGAGCATGCTCTCAGTGCTTGGCACACCTGTTCTGGAAAATGATGTCCTTTAATGACATTTTACCTCTGCACTTTTGAACACAAACATTTGTTGAGTATCAGACCAATATCATCTCCAAAACAGGTGATGTCCAGTGTCAGTTTAACCAGATGGAAATGACCATGAGACCAATTGGCGTTCGTGAATGTAATGGCCAGATACTGGCTCAGTGTGGCCCAAGCAGCATCTGACTAGGGAAGAGTCTGAGCAGCAGAGCGTGCAACCAGAACAGAGTACACAAACCCACAGTACTAGAGGCAGCACCAGGTTTTCTAGACTTCCCTACCAAAATTCTGTACATTTCAGGAACATACTAGAATAAATATGGTATTAATCCTCCATTGACAGCAGCTGAAAACTCTCTTACATATCTCTAAATGAGTGTATATCCTGTGTTAAACATGGAAGCATTTACTAATGTCTGAAACAAAGGCTACTTAGAAGCTGTCAATATGGTTAATTTACTGTTGAAAATAGTTTGTCAAATCCTAGTATAAGGTCTTCAAAGGTTAAATAGCTATATTTGAAGTAATTTGAACAAACTCTTGATTGCTGTGATTATTATGGATGCCCTGGGCATGGTGAAAACTACATTTTTGCCTTCTTTGAGTAAAAAATATCTCATTTCAGTCCATTATTAAATATGTGCTTATTTTTGTAGTTATTGTATCACATAAATATATTCCCTGGAGAGGAAGAGCTGCTATTTTGGAAAGATTCGTATCTCTGGCAGAGTGAGAGCAAGGATGGGGAAACAGGGACGTTTCTATCAGAGATTTCAGACTGTTAGAACTTATGGAATAGATGACAAGAAGATGGAAAATATATATGTATTATACATTAGATAGTAAATTACACAGTACCTCTATCCACTGTACCATAAATCAAAAAACCCAACAACAAAAACCCAGCCAACTCAAAAATCCCTCCACTCCCAACAATGACAAATAAACAGAGACGCTGATTGGATTTTGCTTTGTTTTTAACCACTATGTTCACTGAGCACAAATGGTATGCCACTTCTCCTGCAAGAAAGTGAAGCAGCTCACACACATCTGTGTATATAGAATGTACTGGTGTGAAAACAATCCCTAACTCTTTCTCAACAGGTTCTCTCAACAGAATTTCTACTGAGCATGCTGTGCAGTGCAGCAGTTGTTGAACAAGCCCTAATGCACAAAAGATTTTGGAATGCACATAATGAGACATGCATTCATGTATTATGGCCTGTGTCCTCTGCTGGGTTGTTACTTATCTCCCTCACCATAGGGACTGGATGAAGGAAACTCTGTCCTTCTCTCTGTTTGAAGACACTGGTTTCCTGAAAGAGAACAGAAGTTTATCCTAAATCTGCAAACTCTAGTTCAACAACTACATCACCTCCTGCACATATGAAGCATAGAAAAGTTCAAGCCATCTGCTTGAGAACATCTACATCATGTGCCCCCATTGAAAGCTGAGTCACTCATGGTCCCTGCAGGGAAAGTGGAGGGAGACAGCCCTCTAGAGGTTTCTGTTTTGCCCTAATAAGATATCACTTCGTTTCTGGAGATACAACTATTGTGAACATTACAAATCTGCAATATCATTTAAGTACTTCAATTAAGAACTGAAAGTGAGAAAATGTGAAATTTTCCTGAAGCTCTTCAACAGAATTTCCTCACTGGGATTTCTGTTCTCCTAGTCTTTGAACTACTGCTCCAAGATATCTTCAGCCACTTTACAGGCTCCTTTTAGAGTCTCTTGCAAGCAGAGGATTTACATATACCTTTGTACTAGTTCACAACTTCAAGATTTCCAAATACACAAAGAATCCTTAGTGCCCAGATCAGGGTACCACGTGAACAAAGGTACTGTTAGGGAACCAGCAAGATTCACTATAAGGCTTTCCAGTGTCAGAGCTGGGGAATGAGATGCGCATTATTCTGGAATGAGATTTTCTCTTCTGTACTCTCTATGATCAGATCCTCAAAGTATATCCTCATATCCTCACAGTATAAATCTATGTGCCTGAACTTCAACAAATATCTACCTTAGATACTGGAGCTTGGTTACCTCTGTGTATCACAGCCAGTAGATGCTATGTTCAGGGATATAATAAGCTTTTAATCTATTTATGAAGGGTCATATTTACAGATATGTAAATAGTGCTGTAGTGGCATAATTGCAACAGGACCAGTCCAATAAAAAGTTGTTAAAAGAAAGAAAAAAATAAGAGGCTCAGTTGTCTCTGAGGATGAAGGCTCTCAAGGAAAAACTGCACAAAGGAGGGATCTCCTACAAGAGATCCGCCCTCAGGGTCGGTCAGCCCTTAAATGGGGGTCTAAGGGGGGTTGAGCCTGGCTCTACCCCTTCTGGTCACACAGGTGAATTACCTTTACCTGTGCTCCCAGGGCTGACTGGGTCTTTTCTCCAGATGCTCAATCAGTGGTTCAGGCTGTGACTCAGCAATTGCCTTACAAGCACCAATAATAATAAGGATAAATTTTAGTTCTGTTTTCTATGTTAATATTCTTAACTGATCTTTGGTATTCCTTGAGCAAACAGTGCAAACAGTGTATCTCACAGAGCAAGTGAAATCATAAAAGGCTGGATTTAATTAATTTGACATTTATCTTGTACTGATGAAATGGTATAAGATGTCAGGAGTGTGACTTGTGTTTATGAAAAGGCTGAAAAAAAAAGAGAGGAATGACAAAATGTGTAAATCTTACTCAGAAGCACAGTAAGTTTTTTCCTCCTGCATCAACCTGACTTGAAAGTTCAACTGAATGAATGTTAGGCTTCAAGATGCATGTGGTGTCTTGAAAAATGTAACTTGTGTTCTTAAAGTTTTGATAAGGTATTAAAAACCTTTAAGAAATGAAGAGTGACTTAACATTGCCAGATAATTGCTTAATCTGGGAAGGAAATAGTGATTTGGGGTATTGCCCCAGCATAACTGGACCAAAATCCTTGCTTTACTGTGGTGTACAGAAAAAGAGTGCTGAGGACTAATACAGTTCTCTTTCAGGTCACAGCATCACAGAATCAGAAAAGCATTCCACTGCCTCCGGTGAAGACTGGAGAGAGGCCTTGATCTTGAAATAAGAGGGCAGACTTTCTCACTGATGGTAAAAAGCCAGGCTGAGTTGTAGTCAACTTGTCTCACTTCTTTCTTCTTTGTGGTTTCACATTGTAGATGCTCTAATAGGCTTTTTTTTTTTTTTTCTAAGAGTCCCATAAGACAAGAATGTTCATGCTGATTTCTTGGAATAGACTAAGTTTCAAGAGACTCTCTGAGAAGCTCTTTGTGCCTCTGGCTAAAATCTTAAATACAAATCTACAGGAGAATAGGGAATTAGACTAAGAAAAAAAAAGTGAGAGTGATACAGGAGACAAAAACATGACGTGAGCAGCAAAAACACATTAATCTCTGAAGCCATGGGCTATTACATTTTAGTATCTGTAGAGAGAAGAAATAGTTTTACTTAGGCATCTCCAGTTGAAAGACATGGAAATAGACTGGCATCAGAAGTTGATGGCTTTAAAGAATGACTTTTCTAGAAAAGGAATAGGGAATTCATTCTTCAAACTGGAAGTTCATTCCAGTTCATACTCAGGAAATGCTTACCCAAAGTAATCAGTTTAAGAAGAAAGTCAATACGTGTTTATTACTTGAGAAAGAAATCCCGTATATGCAAAACATAAACAATAAGAATGGTGATAGATAAATACCAGTTGTATCTGTCCACTCATTTCTGAAGGCTCCCATCACAGCAACATCTGAGCATCTGTGAATCTGAGCCAGTCCTTCAAAAGCTCCGCAGAACATGCTGAAGTTTCTCCTAGTTGGTCTTAACAGATACTGCCACACAATGTTTCAGATTGAAGCTTAGCCTCTTCTACACAGCATTTTGTGAGTTTTTTCTTGCTGATTTGAAAAGCTCTGTCTGTACAATGAACTGTATCAGTATGTTGAGAGTTCTGTGGAAGGAAAAGTGGTACTATAAAAATGAATGGCGTTTCTTTTTCTTTGATTATATCAAACAACAAACAGTGTGAATCTGGGTAGACAAAAAGAGGCCTGTTATTCCAGTTTTGGGTGAGATGAACTGCTAAGTAACACAAGCTTGCACAATGGTCTAGAAAACTGACATCAGACTAAAAGGATAATGAAGTGTTTTGGACAGAAATGCAAACAATGGTGAATAATGAATATCTAGAGATCTATAATTTTTACAAAGGATTTTCTTTGAGGCTATGTGCTAGTATTACAGGCACATACACATGCTGAAAATACTGCAGTACTTGGCATGATTTATGTACTTTATAAAATGCCGCATAGTAGTACAAAAATAGAAGTACACCAGGTGCATGACAAACAGACATGCTACTTTTAAAAACTCAAGTAAGCCAACTGGAGTGGGAGCCAATGACAGCAGATGATCGACATATTTATTTTGAAAGCAGCCAGAATGCCTCAACCTTCTTCAGTCACAACGATCTAAACAAAGTCATGGTAGTCCCAGATTCAGCTGATCCAGGTTATGACTTGGTTATCGGAGTCGGAGTCAGCTTTCTCATTTCTCTGGACTGTCAACATTGCTTGATGTCACTGTGGACAGATAAACCTAGGCCTTCCTAAAGCAATGGCTTAAATTCAAATAAATTGATGTCCAAATTAACACTGATAAATCCCAAATTCTGCTCTGATGGCCCCAGGCTCCAGGAACAAGAAAGTAAACCAGTGACGCAAAGAAGCGAGTTGATACAAAGTCCAAGAGCTGGGGACATCATCTTTTCAATGGAGCTGAAAGATAGACGACTCCTCCTGTCAGCTGAGTGGGATCTTTGAAGGTGGCATCCTGCAGCTCTGCATTAAAACTGGTCATTTCTTCTGAGTAATTTTCTCTAAGCAAAGGAAACTATCTTTGAATACTTAGATCTTAATGATACTTAGAAGTCTTAATGTAAATTTTCAAGAAATGGATGCAAAGCTCAGGAAATTTTGTCAGAGGGAAATAATATTACAGAACAGTTAAAAAAAATAATGTCAGTAGCAAGGAAAATCATCAATATGCTATCAAGCCAATGGTGGAAAACAGAGGAGCAGAGTAGTTATATGCCTAGCAAAAATACAATTTCCTGCAATCTATTTCTATCCTCAGTAACTAAGACTCAGCAAAATGGAAATAGTGCTGATGTAAAGTTGTCGTTATGTAAAGGTTTTAAGGGGTAAAATGTAAGTGTCCTGTCTGTCACCAGCTACAAGCACAATGTACTGTTTGATCAGCTTGATATCTTGTCTTTCAGAATTTATGGATGATGAAAGCATTTGCTGATAAAAAACTTAGGTGGCTGGGGAAGTACTTTGTAGTGAATCAAATAACTGTGTAGAACAGGATTGGAGAATAGAGTCAGATAGGAGGAGAGAATGCCACAACAAGCAGGTAGGCATGGAAGTGACTTAGGTTTTGTGTGAGCAAACGAAGTGGGACTGTGATAGGCAGATGAAGTCAGATAGGCAGTTTCAGGCAGCAGAGGAGACAGCTCTCATGGAAGTCTCTTAACCATGAAACTGTAATTTACCTCAAGAACAGGTAAGTACAGAGAGAAGAAAGGTAGAAAACTGGAAAGATATCAGGAGGAGGTGACTTCACACAACAGGCAGAGGCCTAGAAATAGAGTGTCTACCAGGACATAAAGCTAGCTGACCTTGCTGAGAAACTCAGAATTGAACCGCTGATGCAGATTTCAGTTGATGTGTTGTGCTGGCTGTGAAAAAGGTACCAAAATGTAGACCCTTCAATGATGTAGATCTATGCAGGTACTGTGATCGCACACTGTTGTCGATTAGCATTTTAATGAGTCATACTAAAATATAATATGCGGATGTAATCTGTGCACAAATGCTTGAGGAAATGAGAGACTGACTAACAACCATTGCATAATTTCAGCAAGGAGAAGTTATGCACAATTCAGATGTCAAAATCAGGCACATAGAGATGCCATGGTCCTACTAGGTTAATGTTCAATTTGTTCCGTTACCATTTCAATCATCAGGGAACACAGGCAATAATACTTCTGATTTGGATATTTAACAATTATTTCAGTTATTTCTCTTCTGGATGAAATGAAGCCCAGCAGTAAAGCAGCCTAAGCAAGGGTATAGGTCTTCACCTGATTCTGTGAGTAGGCAAGGGTCTTCACTTAATAAATTTGCCAATACTTTGTCTTTAATCAATATTTCCAGAGCTTTCCATGGGCCTTAGATTTCTAGTGTCTTGAATACGACTGTTCTTGAATCTTGAATTCCTTTAGAGCAACAAATAGTAAAGCTGTGAATAATATTTTACTGTATTTTTCTTCCAATAGGAAAATGCATTTTATTGAAACCAAATTATTCCTCAGAGATGTCTGCATTCTGATGACGGCACAGGGACCTCTAGATGAAGTTATCTCAGGTCAACTCCCCAAAAGAACAAAAATATCCCAATTGAAAAAGAAATAGTGAAATAATCCCATCTATTTTTTTCCCCACTATATTTGATTTCCATGCTTCATCAGAGTAGAAATGGATTTTGAAATCAGTTTTCCATATAGTTGGCAAAGGTTCTTTCTTTAATGTCTCTTTTTGCACAATGATTTTTATTGTTCCCAAGAATAGCATGAAAAGAAGAGAATATAAAATATCAAATCAAGGAACAGATAGTTGGATAAAGAGGGAATTTGAGGCAAGCAAACATTAAGCACATTCCTCTTACTTTAGGAGTGAGCCCTTGTCAAGGACAAGGGAAAACAAAATGTACAATTTAGCTCCATGGCAGTAGGTGTAACATTTTAATAGCTGGCAGGCTGCCTGTATCTGATGCACTTGTTCAAGCAGGCAGATGCTGGACTGGATAAATGGAAGGGCGTTTAAGGACACGGAGTCTAGCTCCTTGCTGCATTTATTAGCACAATACCTCACCAACTGCAGAACGTGGGAAGAAAGTTCTCTGGATGTTAAGAGAGGCTTTATATTGACAACTGAGGTGGAGGCTTTTGTCGTGATTAATGGAAACTAAAATAATGGAATAACTGAAGCTATTCTCTGTCAAACTCAAGTACTGCTTTTAACATTCACTGATGTAAAAGCCTCTGTCCCTCAAATACCATCTCATACTTACACAATTTATATTCTCACTTGTGATCTTATATTACTGAATTCTTTATCAGCAAGGCATATTAAAGGCCAGCTTTGTGCACACACTTCCAGTTTTATACAGAAGCCAAATACTTCTTTCTTAACCAGGCATGTTGGATGACAAGGATGCTGAGAGCTCCAGGTCTGCATTGCTACACTCCATTACCGTGTGGCACCCAGCTGGCAAAGCCTGGCAGCTGGCAGCCTGGCAACAAGAAAGCTCTCAATTCTAGAGCACCAATAAGTTAGGTTTTTCTTTTTGTTTAGGGCTGACATTAACTTTCCTCTCACCCTAGCCACTAGTGATTTTTTTTCTTCCCTTAAAATAATATGGAAGGCTCTCCGTTTCTCTGGGGATTATTCCTCATATAAATCTGTGTGCATTTGAAAAGCTGATTTTTAAACAGAATGTATTCTTTCGCGCTATGAAGGTAATACAGCACATCTATTAGTAATTATGATATTACTGTTATTAAAAAATATCTCAAGAGAGAAGCTCTACACATATACCCTTGTTCCTGAGGAAGGATGCTTTGATTTGCAGAGTTGCAGGTCATCTGCTTACACCGCAGTGAATTGCTATCAGGAGGGTGCAGTGCCAGTTGCACAGGCACGAGAAATGTCTTAGAAAGTACATCCCGAGGTATCTGTTGCTGCCATGGACCACGTCACTGGTGCCCATGAGTCAGCACCGCAGTTCGTGGTGTTTCAGCACAGAGACCAAAGCAAGAACTTCTGCAAGAAAATATCGCAGCGTGCATCTGCGGCTGTAACATGTGCAGGGATCCTCCTGCTGGGTTCCAAAAGGAATTAAAAAGAGAAGAGTGTGTGTATTTGCCCGCGCAGCCCTGCTTTTTTTTTTTTTTTTTTGGAGAGGCGGTGAGTAATGACTGCTCTCTGCTTCTTGATAGCAGAGGCTGGAAGCGCTATGGCAACCGGCTGCAAAAAGGGCGGAGGGGAAAAGTCGCTTAGCAACGGGAAGCTTCAGACAGGCAGAGCCTGATGAGAGCACAGCAGTCTGAAAAAATTAAATTAAATTAAATTTTGGGAAAAAAAAAAACAACAAAAAACCAGCAACCCACACAATAACAGCATCAACAAAGCATCCCTAAACCAAACCCACAGTTGCTACCATCAGAAAATGGGGCATGATTAAAATATAGACAACAAGAGTAGAAGATTTAGAGGAAAAAAAATTAGCACAAATAGAAAGACGTGGAAAAGCTGATTGAAAAGAAGAAATAAAATCAGATATCATCTGTTACAGCTTAGTAAAAATGTAGAGATGTTTTACACTGACCATCACCTGAGGTGAAGCCAACAAGCCCCAGCTGTGGGATGGGTCCAAGCTCTTCTGGGTACAGTTCCCAATTAGGGATGTGGGGGGTGTGCTGTTGGTACTCTGAGCCCCCGCTCTTTAGGAGGTGGAGGGCACAGCGCTTGCGTGGTCCTGCTCTGCTGGTTGGTATTCATAGTCGTCCCCTGGCATGACGAGGGCTCTATGGGCAGGGAAAATAAATAATAGGAAAGGTTATCCAATACGGCAATTCCGATTTTTAGTAATAATTTTCCAAAGATGTTTTTGCAGTGCTGCAGGCACCCCTAACACTTCATTAATAATGCAGTAAAATCCCAGCAGCATTACATTAATCACGCCAGTGGGAACCCAGCCAGTCAGGCACCTCTTTTTCAGCCCTCCGTCCTCAGCTTGCTCCGAGCACTGTCTCAAACAGACGTCTTTCACTGCATGCTTGGAAAGTTGCCTGATTTGAGCTATTTTGGACTAACAAAGGGACAGTTTCATCCAAAACACAGAACCCCCACAGAGCTGCTGCCCTCCCTCTCTCTGGTGTGTTGGATGCAGCCATCACTGGGGGGCTGGGTGTTTCTGCTGACCACTGCCCAGCAGTAAAACATGAAAGCAGAGACGAAATTGGTCTTCCCTTCCTGTTTCAAGTCTGCCTAGAAACCAATGGGGAGCTAGCTCAGGTCTGCAGGAGCAAGGAGCTGTAAACTCCTTGCAGAGTGCCAGGTCCAGCAGCAGAGCATTCTGCACATGCCACGCACAGGGTTTGCATTTGTGTGGATTTTTTTTTTTTTTCAGTGCAAAGAAAAGAGTTCACTGTTGGAAAAGACTGATCAAGCAAAAATCAAAATAGGCACTGGGAATATGTCAGTGTTGTCAGATGTCAGCTCAGTCAAGTAGGAGAAATGCTGGCAGGCAGATCTGGATGGTGTAGCTCTTTTCCCAGCAAGGAACACAACCAGTGTCCAGAGTGGTGATGCTCTCCAAGTTGTCCCTGTGCTGTGCCGGCCAGTCCTTCCCAGTGTGCCCTTGAATGGGCAGCACCATCCTCACCAGCTTCCTTGTTTCAGCCCTCCTGGCCAGAGCACTGCTTTTAGGGCTTATGATGTTACAGGATTTTGTGTTCGTGCGTACCAGAGCCATTGTCTCCCACTAGATAATGCTGACTAAATTGATACTTTACAAAGACACAAAGGAGTCAGCTTGTGACTGATACACAATACTGGTTAACAAGGCCCACACAATGGTGGTATTAGTGGGAGGAAAGAAAAGCTCAACTTTCTGTCAGTCATAGGTTCGTTAGAAAGCAAAGAGTTGCTAGCAGGCAGAAAATCTCTGTATAGATACATAAAAATGGTACCAGTTCTTAAAAAAACAAGCAAACGACAAAACAAACAAACAAAAACCAAGAAAAACCCTAATAAAAATGGAGAAATTAATCTCACTTCACTGCTGATGGAAGCACCTCCAACTGTCTTCCCCCACGTAGCCTTTAATAGAATTCTGATATATGTACATTAAAAGAACAAAATCTGTGCAAATCCCATGTATCATTAGAAGTGCTCTCTTATCACCTTGCATACACTCTGGCCCAAGATTGATGCTATCAGCCTGGAACTTCCTGAGGAATGTCATACTGTAACATTAAAATCAATAAAATCCAATAAAATCTTCAGAATTATAAGCAAGAAATAACGTGAAGGGTACATTATCTTTTTCTTTTGTATCTTCTGGTGCTTTTCTACAGTTCAAGGAGGTCTTACAGCCATAGGATGTTAAAAGCGGGTATACCAAATGCTTTAAATCCTCCAGTTACACACACAGAGAAAATGCAGGAACATGAATTATCATATATATAAACCCAAAACAATTAAAATGAAGGCGAGGCAGAAGTGGTGGATAAGCATTCAAGATTGAGCCCAAGTTTGAAGTGGTTTTAAATGAAAATTATTGTGGCTTATTGTTGCAGAGAGTCTATACATTTTTCTTCCAAAGAAGTTGAGTGATTCTTTGATTTAGAAGTCTGAGAGACATACGAGAGTAGCCAACAAGCCCAAATAGCTAGGTGTTTATTTCATCTTTTTTCTTTCTTTCACTTTCAGACAGCTTTGCACTTGTCTGATGAGCTGACAGAGCCTCCAGCACAGAGGGAGAGGCTTGTTCGTTTATTGCTGTACAGCATTTTTGGCTGACAAGCTGTACAAACGTTATTACACTTCTGTTTGTCTTGAAGCAGGATGACAGAATCCATCTCGTTCACAGGAGCCTACAACTCAAATAGCCAAAAATGTTCACCATCCTGCCCATGGAGGAATTTACTCTGCTCTACCTGGGACCAAAGAACCGTAGTGCTGCCATGAACACAGAATCATAGAATCATTAAGGTTGGAAAAGACCTCTAAGATCAACTAGTCCAACCATCAACCCATCACTGCCATGCCCACTATACCATGTCCTTCAGTATCATACCTACACAGCTCTTGAACACCTCCAGGGACAGTGACTCCACCCCCCTCTTCCTCCAATGCCTTAACACTCCTTGAGAGAATAAATCTTTCCTAACATTCAGCCTGAATGCAGATCAACTCCTTTCTATATGTTCACTCACTCCTCCACTTGAAAAAAATCCCAAAGATACGGAAGTCCAGGTATTAAAAACATCACCGAAGGACATATGAATATTGTCAAGTCACAGATACTATCATTTAATGGGCTGATGGCTGCCAGAGCAACACCAGCAAACTACCAGGATACTGCTTTGAATGCCATATGTTGCAGCAAGCCATGCATGTATAGGTGAGGACAGGAAAATGAATTAATCTTTCATTAAATGGCAACTTTGGGAAACAAGGCTGTGTTTGGATTTGACTGCAACATAATTCTTACCATGCATTTTCTGAAACAGTATACTACTTTATATGTGCCCTTAGAGGAGAAATAAAAAAAAAATACTGAATAAAGAAATGTGATACATGCATTTGAACGTTGTTGTAATAGGTGTAACAGCAAACTAGGGTTGCTCAGGCCACCTGTTTTGTGGTCCTTACTAAATTCTGAGTTTTTCACCTTGGAAGTTTGAGGGTCTTTGCCAGAAGTTTCTTGCAGTCAGAAAAATCTGACCATTCACTGTTTCTATGAGCAGGATATTTTTATGTTTATAATCGCTGGGAAAGCCTGTGAAGACAAATGTGTTGCCCTAGTACCATCTAGTGGAAGGAATGCATGGGAGAGGTTTAAATAAACATACTGGCCTGCAGATGATGGGGTCCTGAATCCCTGGATCACCCACACTGCTCCTTAGGCATTCCTCACCTTCCTCATGTGCTTACTTTACCAGGGCTCTCTTCACTGCTGCAGCTACATCCATTATTGGGCACCTGCTCTAGAAACGAATGCAGAATTTGCAGAAAGAAGATGAAAATACAGGAACTGAGAACCAAATGTGAAAGGACAATCAGGTGTTTGAGGAAAGAAAGTGCAAATCAAAGAAATAGTTGTCTTTAAGTTGCACACAGACATTTTAAGACTCTGTCTCCCCAAGTCCCACAGAGATTACTGAGCTATCTACAATGAAATGGCTTTTAATAATACAGACTATCCAGCTTAAGAATGTTTCACAGTTTTATGCTGTTTTGTGAAGAAATTTATAGGCAAACCACATGTCAGTGCTGCCACCTGTTTCTCGTTTGACAGCAACCATCTGGACAGCAAATACTCTAAAGTCAAAAAAGTCACTGCAGTCTGCAAGGCAAGATAGAGAGCTGTAATTTAGATGCCCAAATGTCAGCCACAATATGAAGAATTATGTGCAGCCCAAGGGAGGGTTGCATAAAATGGAAAGCATGCCTACAGCAATAAGCCTTACATTAGAGGAAACAATGATTAAATATGTAATGTATGGGCTTGAATGACCTCCTACTCACCCTGTTTCTGTTTGCAGCGGCCACTAGACAACAGAGAACTCCTTTCTGGAGACTAAACTGACTGCTTTCATACACTCCAAACAGCAGTATATAGCTCATGTATGCAACTTGACTTCAGCTGACTCCTAGCCACGATCTGTTAATCCAGTTCTCTCCTTCCCCTAACTTTACTCCTCAGTGTCCCATCAGTCTTACTTTAACCTTCTCTTCCTTATTTCTTTCTACCTATGTCATAGTTTATTTGATTCATTAAAAAAATAATAAATATTTTTAATAATAATAAAACCAGAAGAAGCACAAGGAGAACCATGATCTGTATTTCATGGTAGCAGTGCAGTGCTCTCCACAACTAAGAATAATATTCAATAGACACTATAGGGCAGTAAAGCAAGTATAGGGAAAACACTGGACATGGAAGCATATAATTTGCTTTTGAAAGGTGGTGTACTGAGCCAGGCAGAATAAAAAGCAAGGATTTTTAGTGCTGCATGACTAGATAGCAATCCTCCCAACTCCAGACTGACTGCTAATTTTTAAACTATGCAAAATATTTCCTGGGGCCACAGAGCTTATCTGGAAACAAGACCCAGGGGAGGAAGGGCATGCTTTAATGATGGGCAATAAGTACAAGAGAAATGCATAAGGTAGCAGCGAGGCAAACAAACAAGCAACCCTTTATTAGCATTTTATAAGTTCCTTATAATAGTAATGACCACTCAGCTGCAATCAGAACAATTACCAGTGACAAAAAGAGGTGGGAATTGCTATCAGAGCACAAGGTAGAAGTATTTATCTTGGTCCATAGCCATAGCACACACAGGTTATGATTAGTAGGACAGATCCAAGATATTTGGGAATCAATCTTGAGCACGTGATGGTTTCATCATAGAAGGTCTTTCTCATTTAACTCACATGATGGTCACTCTGTCTCAGCTCTGTTCTAAGTCTGTCTCTAACCCAGTCAGCAAGAAGGAGGTGGACTGTGCCTTCAGTAGCCAGCTGCATGGTGAAGGACCTTCCCCCTCCATGGACCATCCATTGGACAAGACCAATGCCAGCATCCCTTGTAATGTCTTGGTGATATATGGAGCCATTCATATCCTGGTGTGGTTATCTGGACTGATGTTCGTAGAGCACATCAGTCTTCCCTCTAATCTGTGTGAGTTTTTATGAGAACATTCATCTAGACTGACACCTCTGTAAACCTTACCCCAAGACCTGCTTAGAGAAAAGTTTTGGACAGGATGACATGGCAACACCTGAAAACATGAGTGCAGAGCAGATTGCACCACCATAGGTATCAATGCGGCTAATTGTGCAGCTATCCAACATCCCTTGAGCTTAGTCTGTAGGGGAAGGGGAGGACGGCATTGAAGTAAGCACAGGCAACAGGAGGAGGTAAAGAGCAGGAAGAACCCATCTGTCTCTGCCATGTGATAAGTCCCACAGCACTTCCCTGCTGTGTCTGTAGGCTGCACTGCCAAGTAAATGGAGTCTTATGCTATTTCCAGTGCCTTGCTGGGAAAAGGAGAGGACATTTGAGATCAATAACAGAGCCTTGGCTAAAGTTTGCTGAGTGATTGCTGGTATGTGCCATGCAGCTCATCGGCAAGATCTGGGAATGATACCAAATGAAATCTGCTCACTGGGAGTTGCTTTCACTGATCTGGAGCTGGTTGCAGAACAACCTATGTGAGGTTTGCTTTCATCTCCTAAAATAAATGACTGAATGTGTCAGGTAGAAAACATTGATATTCCTTTAGGAGTCTGAAATCCCAGGGAACCCTGTACAGCATTGGTGTAAAGATGCTCCTCAGTCTTGGTATTTTTCCTGTCTTTATCCATCTGTTACGAGAAGAGCACTGTGCCCATCTTGTCGCAGACTGTGTGTGTTAAACCAGTTCCTTTAGGATCCTGTCCTGCAAGTGCCACATCTGATTAAAAGCACCTGAAAGGTTCTCTGTGCTTGAAAGTACCATGTTTGAAAGTGCATGACGTAATTTTTTAGTGTCTTCCCCTTGCTTTACAGAAATTGCAGGGCTTTTAGGCTTGCCTATGTAAACAGGTGCTTTCAGCTAATCATCCCCATCCCAGAGCATTTAAAACACTGAACTCCTGGGCTGTTTGTTTACTATAGTATTCCAGAAACAGAAATAGTGATAGAAATGGAGGAATGTTTTGCTCCTTCTTAAGCTCCTTGAACACCAAAACCAGATTAAATCCCAAGCTGAACTATGGAGAATTGTATACCACAGTAAACAGTATCCCTAATTCAGGTCATCAAGGGGTGAACTTTTCTGCTTAGCTGCCCCTGAATATTGGCTCCTGTCTTCCACCAGTGCCAGGGCTCAGTTCTTCAAACTACTTTACTTCAGGAGGGCGTGGACAAGACTGCTCCAAGTCTGAGTCTTTCCATTCTACACAATCTCTCAATACGATCTCAAAAGGTTTTACAGTCTCAGATATGACTTACTCATATGGAGCGTCATATTAGGAAGATGTCACTTTGGCAAGATGCAAAGCAATACATCACTTCCAACAACTTAAAATAACAGAAAGCTCATGAAAAGAACTATGTTCCATTGGGTTACGGAGGCACCAAGGGAAGAGAGGAAGAGAGGAGTCCCAGAGACCCAGAGCATGAGTCTGTCTGTCTTTATCACTTGGCCTCAGCATCTCATCTCACTTCTATATAGCAGTATAGCCACAGGATCTAAGTAACCTTCTCCAGTCCTATCACGAGTAGGGTTATAATATAATATATTATAATATAATAACATAATCCCACTATTCTTCATATAGCTCAGGTTTCAGAAATCATTGTTAAATTCAGCCATCTTCCATAGGCGTACTTTCAGACTCCTGGAAGAAAAAGGTTTGGCATTTCTGAAGAATAATTTAATGTTTGTTCAGTTTCATATCTTGGATCAATATCTTGGACCAAGATCCAATCTCAGTTAAGGAACACATGTATAGAGGTGGAGCTCTTTATTTCTTCCAGTTTCCAATTTATCTGAGGGGAGTGCAGGCTAGATTTTTTTCTTTCTTGATAAGATAAAATGTGTTCACATGGCTCATACACAGTGTTAGAAATTACCAGAAAGATCAAACGTACTAGACATTTCAAGAGCTCTGCAAATATAATAATAAATAAAATATCATTGACCCAACAGTCTGTATACTGTGTGTGTTTACCACAGTGAATTTGCTGAAATTAATTCCTACGTGTAGAGCCAAAATAATTTGGCCAAACACCTATTTACCTTATGGAAAAGTTTAACAAAAAAAAAAAAGGTGTTATGGAGAAGATGTCAAATTGATTGCATGAAATGTCCGTATCCAATACTAAAAATCTACTCAGTTAAATGGACACCATCTGTGTATTTTGGCATTTGGCAACATAAACAGCTTTTGATATATTTGGAGTCAGAAACAAAATTTAAAACTGCAAAGCTTCCAATAAACACTAAGAAGTATAAAAAAGGGTATGAATTCATATGTTTCAGCAACTCATATTTCACATTAGTAAATCAAACTCTCCATGAACTTATGACTGAAGTAAGAAGAGTGAGTACAGTTACAAGAGCCTGAAAAATTCTTTGTCATTGACAAGGATTAAGGAAAGAAATGGGAGAAAGAAGCCCAGTGTTGGAACAGATGGCTGTGATAAGCATTTGACCTACCACAGGTTTGCCTAAGTATGAGTTATTTCTATTACAATTTACATTAGCATTGCAACATTTAAGAAAATAAAAACATTCTTTCATCACAGCTGTTTGCATCTGAAATGTGAACTTTTAGTAACTCGATTTACCCATGAATCAAATACAGGTTGGTATGATCTACCCATCTAACTTAAAATCATAGAACCACTCAGGTTGGAAAAGACCTTAAAGATCGTCGAGTCCAACCATGACCTAACCATACTGCCCTAAATGTCCACTTAAACATATGTGTTTACCTTACTTGAGGTAAGTTTAATTTACTTCCCTTAAGTCTTTTAAAATTCCTTTTGCTAAGTGGAAACAAGCAAAAACTCAATATTTTGAGGCAAAGCTGTTTGGAAAAAATAATGATACAATGATATGGAGTAGCATTTCTGGAAAGAAGATCACGTTGGATGCAAGATGATACTATTTACAGCTTTGACTCATGCAAAACACTATCCAGACACTACTGAAGTGCAGCGGGTTTTCAGAGGAAGCTTGGTAACTATATAATCTAGCAACAACATGTAATGGTTTTAAACTTGACACAGAGCCAAGGGAATGCCACCAGTGTTTGAAACTGCAGGGGTAATATGCCTATTGCCTACTTCTGCTCAATTTGATTTGGAATGATGAAGTTAATGTAGCTACTCTGGGGAAAAAATAGGCTTTGATATAAAGAGAAGTGAGGAATTTGGATTTTCTTGCTCTCCAGCTGATTGCTGTCCAATAACACTTACCTTCTCTAATGTCCACACAAGAGACCCAAAAAGTGCCTCAAGCCTCCCTGTATCACAGTGCTGCCTGAATCACTAGGTGGTTTTTTCCTTTGGGCTGGTAGCAGTGTTGGTGTTGAGGCACAGGAGCAGACCCAGCTATAATCAAACAGATGCTGCAGAACACTGGAGTCAGATTGCATTAAGTGATGAAAGCAGAGGCATGTCACATCAGCAGATATTAATGGAGAAGGGGCACAGCTTTCTCTATCCTTACATCTCCCTAACCTCCTAGGAATGTCTGATGCTGACAAGGAACTGTTTTCTACCCAGCCTTCAGTATATGAAACAATTTCATACTTTTGCCAATATTGGTCTCTATAGTATTTGTCAGGGAAATTGGGCTTTTGCTTTTAATGGTTGGCTAATAACATATAACTGCTGAGTGTCTTTCAATAATTACTTATTGCAAATAAATAGACTTCTGGTAGTGTTCAGCTAGCCCCCTTCAGCCCAGGAGTACAGTTTTAAAATGGTCTCACTGGCTATGGATCTTACTATTTGCCTTGACTGTCAGTTGGATTCTAGTACCCAGTGCCCATTGGAAAGCGCTGCTCATCCTGAGTGCCATTCCTTCTCACTGTCTGCTGTCTGGGAAAGCAGCTTGGCATCAGTGCCTCCCCTCATCTGGAGGGGAATTCAGTGTGCCTGAATGAGGCTGATCCATGTGAGTGTCTAACACTCTTAGCTCAGCCAGAATTATTATTTTATGCCTGTCTCCTTTTCACTTAAAGCACAGGGTCAGCAGATCCCCATTTATTTTAGAAGTGGGAGGGCTGCTGCAAGCAGCTGATGTTTCTGTAGGAGTAGAAGCTGCCAGATAGCTTCCTTTATTGACTTTTGTAAGGCATGAGGGGAAGCCAAACAACATGAACATCATGTCTCTTCAAGTATCCTTTTGCTGCCCTGGGCTACTGTTTCATCACAGGGCTCTCAGCTGCAGACCTAGGTATCACCTGTAGATGATTTAAGTGCTATGTCAGAATCTTTACATGAGCAAAAACTGAATATGCCTTTCATAAGTAAAACATAGGAGCAATTGTTTTTCTTACATGCAACCTGCAGATCTCTGTACTGTCTCTTTCTAGACTGTTTTACAGTGACTACTTTATACTTGGCTATAACTTTACCACTGAACACTGCATATGGATCTTTTCCTCCTACCTGTTCAACATTCACACTAAGCAAGGAGTAACAGAGTGGTGTTCAAGTACAAAGCATTTGTTTTCAAGGTACTTAAATGATTTGATGTGAAATGTGACCACTGAACTGGCAATTAACAACTAGTACTGGTACTCACCAACACTCCCAATGCAGGGAAATAGCATGTCTTAAATCTTTCTTTCTGAGTTGGGAATGTACTTTTCCTTTTCACGTTTTTTCCTTATGATGTCCAAATGTCCAAACAGCTTTGCTGTTTCAATGCCAGCAATAAAATACTTTGTCTCTTCTTGTGTAACTTGTAAACTTAAAAAAAAAAAAGCCTTTGAATAATTGCAATGCTGATGGCTGCACCCAGTCAGGGGTGCCTTAAAGGGATAAGACCCATAGATTAATGCCAGGCAATGTCTGGTAACCATCTATTCCTTGTTCCTGCTGCTGCTGGGTCTCTGTTGTATAGAAATAAAGAGCAGTATGAGATCCACCAAGATCATCTGTTCTTCTGCTTGGAACCCAGTAACAAGCACTCCAATGTAAGTGCTATATGAGAGATATGTCCTGCCTTGTCTTAGTGAGCTTGTGGAGGAGTGATTTAGTCTCAGCTTCTTTCATGTCTTTATCAAATGCACTGAAATTTTTGTACTTCAGAGAAAGCTAGGGTATTTAAAACTGAAGGTGTTAATGTGTCCTGTTATGAGTGGTGTCCCCCAAGGGTCAGTTTTGGGGCCCATCTTGTTTAATATCTTTATTGATGACCTAGATGAGAGAATTGAGTGTACCCTCAGTAAGTTTGCAGATGACACCAAGTTGGGAGGATGTGTCAAACTGCCTGAGGGTAGGGAGGCCCTTCAGAGGGATTTGGATAGGCTGAACAGCTGGGCTGAGCTCAATGGGATGAGGTTCAATAAGACCAAGTGCCGGGTCCTGCACTTTGGCCACAATAACCCCATGCAATGCTATAGGCTTGGGGCAGAATGGCTTGAAGAATGTAGAGAGGAAAAGGACCTGGGGGTGTTGGTTGATGCTCGGCTCAACATGAGCCGGCAGTGTGCCCAGGTGGCCAAGAAGGCCAACAGCATCCTGGCCTGTATTAGAAATAGTGTAGCCAGCAGGAGCAGGGAGGTGATCATCCCCCTGTACTCAGCTCTGGTACGGCCGCACCTCGAGTACTGTGTTCAGTTTTGGGCCCCTCACTACAAGAAGGACATTGAGGCCCTGGAGCGTGTTCAGAGAAGGGCAACAAAACTGGTGAGGGGTCTGGAGCACAAGTCTTATGAGGAGCGGCTGAGGGAGCTGGGATTGTTTAGTCTGGAGAAGAGGAGGCTCAGAGGAGACCTTATTGCACTCTACCACTTCCTGAAGGGGGGTTGTGGTGAGGAGGGGGTAGGCCTCTTCTCCCTGATAAATAATGACAGGACGAGAGGGAATGGCCACAAGTTGCGCCGGGGAAGATTTAGATTAGACCTGAGGAAACATTTTTTCTCTGAAAGAGTGGTCAGGCACTGGAATGGCCTACCTAGGGAGGTGGTTGAGGCACCATCCCTAACGCTGTTCAAGAAGCGTTTAGATGAGGTGCTAAGGGATTTGATTTAGTAGTTGGGTAGGGATAGTGATAGGAGGATGGTTGGACTAGATGATCTTGTAGGTCCTTTCCAACCTTATGAACCTATGAACCTGTGTAAAACTGCTTGAATCACAGAAAAACTTCCCTTGTGGACTCCACCAATATATTTTATTTTCTAGAAAATTATACAGTCTTCATTTGAAATTTTCAGTAAATGGAGTATCTGGCACTTCCTTTGGTACTTTGTTTCAGAGGTTAATGACTTTCTGTGCTAGAAGAAGAGACACTAATTATCATTTAAATGTATCTAGCTTCAGCTTATATTCACTGGTTCTTATTAGATCATTCCTTCTTAGATTAAATAGTCTTTAACACTGGCGTTTTCTCCCATAGGTACAGCTTTACTATAACCAAAGCTTTTCTCCACCTTATTTTGAAAAGCAAAACAGTTTTAACCTAAATGGTCCTCTGTAAAGCATTTTCCCAGCTGTGGTTGCCCCATCCTTGGAGGCACTCAAGTCCAGGTTGGATGGGGCCCTGGGCAGCCTGAGCTGTGGGATGGCAGCCCTGCCTATGGCACGGGGTTGACACTGAGTGGGCTTTAATGTCCCTTCCAACTCAAGCTGTGATTCTGCAATTCTCTGGCAGGATCCACAGAGGAAATTAGGCACCAGAGTGCTCTGTGTTCCTCTGAATCCATAAGATAATACATAATATAATGCTTTAATATTTGCTGAAGTTTAACTGGGATCCAGACTGTCATTATACCATGTAATACTGGCTTCATTTTACAAGGACAGTGTGCAAGGTCTAACATCACAAAAAATGCATCAGAAGAGCCTGCAATGAAAACCTGATTGATGGATGACTCTTTGTTAATGCCAAAAATTATCTTCCTGCTTTAAATTGAGCTGGGTCAGAAAGTTCGAAGCATGATAAACAGTCTGTCCAAAAGTCTGCAGAGATGACATATTTTAGGAAGCAAATTATAAAGAGCGTTTTACAAACTATCCTGTGAAAATACTGAGTGCTGTAAATCTCTTCCAACACAGTGTCGTATACCTGTGCTGAATAAACTGCAGAGTCATTCATGGACTTTGAGCTGATGCTGTAAAAATGAGTAATGACATAGTAGCTGTGCCATACTTCATATTTGATAATGAAGTACTAATCTTGGGAGAAACAATCCATCAAATCTGTTAGCTTTAAAGAAATCCTGCATACCTTGCAGTTTTTTTTTTGTTTGATTGGTTTTTTTGTTTGTTTGTTTGTTTTTTCCATTGAGTTGGCTAAGAAGTCAGTTGGACGCTGCAATGGCAGTTTCCCTTCTGCCAGGTGAAAGGATTTTATGGGGATATTTTTGAATAGTTGGTACTAATGTTAGTTTTAGGTGCATAGGGAGGGGGTGGCAGCTCATTTTCTTGATGTCTGGAAAACTTTCATGAAGGAAGGACTCTATAAACAACTGCCATGCACAGGGTTTAGCATGTAAAATGCTATTTCAGCACATAACTTAAATGTGACATGGTGGCCCTACACATTGAAATGGTTGTTTTCTTACTCTGCTTTCCACAAAGGATCTTTGTCAAAACAGAATTTACTACATATAGTGTGTTATATACAATGTATTTTAATTCAATAAATGATATTCATTGTTCTTCTAGATCTATTGGGCCCCACCAGCATCATCATAAACACTGCATTACTTTTGAGGTATGGCAGGCTTTTAAGGTCACCTCTCTTAAATTTGAAAACGGTTGCTCACATTGAAGTCTTCCTGCCGGGAGGAATCAGTTCATTAACTTGCACTTATATGGATGGCTATTTTACTCTTTCTTTAACTGAACTTTGATGTTGACTGCCTGCTGTGCGCCGAGTGCTGTAAGCATTTCAGAAAGTACGTGCATGCTGTGTAGGCAGCCCTCTCTGTAAATAATGTTCCAATTAATACAATAATTATACAGAACTAGAGCACTTTATTGGTGCGCCCTGTTACTGTGGTGTTGGTTATAGCATGAAAACTAAGACAGCAAAAATATTTGCTTCTATGTCCTTGTCTTGAGAATCTTAGACATAGAAATTCACACACCACTCATAGTGAAGAAGCAGAAGGGCATGTTTTTTACAGTACTTTTATGAAAATGATTTATAGATTATTTCAATAAAATTAAACTGATTCAATTTAGAGTCTTCTTGTATGAAATGCTTTCTACTCTAACAGTTGTAATGGTAAAAAAATATAGGGAAATGTATTCTCAGTTTCATTTTCAATGTTTACTGTAACTCTCCAGAGGCATTTTTAAACTGAAATTTTACAAGTTGGTAGTCTGTTATATGAACAGGTCCTTGGAATCCCTGCAGATAGAAGGTCCAGACACAATCTACAAAGACCTGATCAGGGTTTAGTTGCCTGACACAGAAGATCCTGCACACCCCCTGCTGCACTGTTACAGATCCTTGATGCATAGGCACTTTGCTTTTTGGTTTAAAAGTCCCCAAATGCCTAGATTTACACTTCTGGGCATAAGAAGTATTAATACTTCAACCACTTGGTACCTATTTCTTGTCTGACCTCACCAGAGCTGTGGGAGGTGATGGTTCCTTTGCTCTCTGGGCTCTGACACCGTGAGGAAGGCTCAGACTGTGCCCTCCCAAGTGGTTGTGCACTGAAGGGCTGACAAAATCCCATGGCTGCTTTCTTCTACGGTAAGTGAGAAGATGATGTCTTCTTCCCATCAGTCAGCTTCCTCCTAAAATCATTAGAAAGCTAATAGAAGAGGGAGGACATCCAAGGTGAGGCAAAAAAAAAAATGTATGGAAAAAGAAAGCAGAAAGGACAGAGCTTAAAGCCCAGAAGCAGTGCTCTTACATTCAGGGGACAGTCCTAGGTCTGCACAACATACTGAGACAGTCTTCCACCAGATTCACCTGTAAGTAAACTAATATATGCATGCATATAGTCAATTAAAATGTTATGAGAAGCCTATAATGTATACTTCAGATCTAACCAGCATTCAGATTACCACTTCAAATAGCATCAGTATTATTTTCCATGCCTCCGTTGCAATTCAACCACTCCTTAAGAATATTTTAATTCTGGAGGGTCCAGAATGACTATTTGCTATATTTGCACAATGGAGGTTTAACACTCATCTGGGGTTCTTCAGACAATATCTAACAAGGATCGGTTTTGCTTGTCTTGTGCACGTATGTTGTTCTTCATTTTTTCAGATTATCTGTTTGGAAATCCTGTTCCTATGCATCCTTATCAGCTCTCACAGACATATTGCACGTTATTTACCATAGCTTAGTTTTTACAGTGTGAATTGTGGAACACAAACTTCAGAGGCTTTTCCAATCTACTTGACATAAAATCCACTGGAGCTCTTTTTCAGCTCACCATCAGCTGAACAACATGAATTTGTGCTGTTGTTGTCAAAAATGTAAAAGAGAAAAAAAAAAGCAAAAAAAAAAGCAAAAAAAAAAGCTATGCTTGTGTCTGCATTCACTTTTCAGGAGTACTCCAAGGGCCAGCCATGTAAATAAGCTCTCACCTTCACATCCATTTGGCCTTGCTTCACTTGTCTGTGGCTGGGCTCCCAGACTCAGTGTGAGTCTCCAGTCTGCCACTGTATCCAGAACCAACCCAGCCAGAGGGGTTTTAAGATTAAATGGAAATGTTTACCTGAGGATGAGGTAACTGTACACTGCTCACCACTGAGGGTACTGCCCAGCTTTCCAGCCCTCATAAGAAAAATCTTGATTATCTGTTTAGCTGTAAGGAGGTGAATACACTTCTGATTTCAGCATTCTTGTTGACTTCAGAGTGGGGTTATAAAGTGGAAAGTTGTCTTGGGATAGGTTTGTATTTGTGCATTATTTTTTATTTGCAAAAATGCATATCCTTTTTAAACTGAATCTGTATGAAAAAAAAAAACCAACAAAAACTTGCAGAGAAAAAGAGAACTCTACATTTACTGCAGGTACAAAATAGAAATTGAAGAACTAGCAGATCAAAAAAATCCAGCTACAGACTTATACCAGGCTGTGTGGCAAGACAGGTACAGGAAGTGGAAACCATCAACCATTCCGTCCTCATGTGGCCAGTGTTTTTCTTATCAGTCACAGTGCATATCTCTTCAGTTGGTCACCTTCGAGTAGCTGGATGCCTAGCTCAGGGTATCCGTGCTAGAACACATATGGGCTATGCTATTCTTATCTGCAGGTTCACAGCAATACTGTGATCTGAATAAGGGATTTATGTCATGGTCCAGAGAGGCCAGCACATGATACTGGCACAGCATGAATAAGAATATGAGCAAAAGCGGAAACCATTTTCATAGTCAGGTAGAGTAGGAATGCTAAGGATAACACAACTAATCTGCTTGCAGAGTATTTTAGGGGCAGCCTTTTGCCTCTCAGTTCCCCCACGGCTGCTGTCAGTGCAGCATGGAGCTCTCAGTTAGCAGCTGTGCCCTTTCTGTCTTGAATCAGGTTGACTCAACTGCACAGTAACATCATATGCAAGAAGATGAGTTGTATTAGTTGAAACATTACTTGGTGAGGCTACACAGGAAGATCTGTCAGTAGAGCATGGGAAACACTAGTGTGATACAGGAAAATACAGGCAATTTACAAATTGCTGATGATGAGTTCAGTGTACCTATGCCTGCAGAGCACAAATTAAGTTTTTTATTGGGCTTTCAGGGGACGCAGATGTTCCTTTTGAAGGGTGCCCTACATAGCACAGAGGCAGTGCACTAGCTTCACTAGGACAGGGGAGAGCCAGTTGTGGGGAGGAGAAACAGAAAACATAATACAACAGGAGACACACAGACCTCAGCATGAGTTTTCTGTATTGGAAGCATTTAATATCTTAATACATTGCCTCTACTAATAATACTGCTATTGACGCTTCTGCCAGAAGCTGTGTTTCCCTTGTTTACCATTGTGACAAGGTGTGGTGGAAATGGAGCAGGAGCATTTCCACATGTGTGTATGGCCACGGGGAAGAGAGCAGCAGGGAGGGTGACGTGCCCAGGAGCCGTGGTGTCCTGCAGGCCCTCAGAAGAGACAAATGTCCTTGCTCTAGGTTTTGGGTAGAAAAAGTACTGCAACAGGGAAGATAGAGTTGAATGAGTCAGCTTCCAGCACTGATCTCTCCAATTGCCCTCACTGAGGAGCAAAGCGCTCTCTCCTTGTCACACCAGAAGCCCCACTGTCCTGCAGTCAGGGTGCTATGGTCTAACCCTGGCAGCCAGGGCTCAAACACTATTTTGGGTGCCAGCCATCACATCATGCAGTAATTTTACGCAGTGGTGTCATGCACAGATCCCAGTGCCTGTTATGGAGATTGATGTGGCTGGAAGTGTTGAGTAGAACAGCTATTTCTGTGCTGTTCCTGTTACAGAGATGAACAGCTGGCTTTGCACTCTGACAACCACCAAGGAATTTCCCACATGGCTTAAGAGCGAGACAGCACTGCACAACAGAAATGCTGTGAGGGCTATTGTGATGCCGTGATCAGGTTGTCAAGATTCCCAAACTTCCAAACTTCTATTAGTAGTGGAGAAGAGAAGCAACAGAACCAGGAGAAATAGTAATAGAACCAAGACCCGTATATCTACTTTATAAAAACACATACGTTAAATGCCTGATTGCTAGGTTTCCCCAGGCAACTGGCTTCAGGTTTGTATGTGGCATTACTTTCCATTTCAGTGTTACAGTATTATTCTGGAAGCACTCAGTACGAAATCTGTAAAGTTTTTAAGAAAATCCCAGTATACTGATGAGCTTTGTGAAGACAGACTGTTGCATTGGGTCACATTTCCTTTGCACAGCTTTACTGTGGGCCAGAAGTTTTGCCAAGAAAGTAAGCCTAAATAAGAGAGGAATGATTACAATAAAGTTATTTATAACGACCACAAGATTAACTCTCATCAAGCGGCAGCATTTCCTTGTGGTAATAGACAAATTCTTCTTTGTTTGGAAAAACTAATCTGTATATAAAAAATTGAGACTGACAACTGAAGCACAGTGTTTAACAGGAGAAGGACAACTTGCTTTCCACGGCTTAGAGCACTTACTGCGGCTCTGAAAGCTCAGTAGGACCATTTTCATGCCTAACCAGTGGCCCAAAACAAAAGACGTTTGCAAACCTCATAATGTTTTCAGCAGCTCCATTTCAGGCTGTTGAAAACCATTAGCAATGCACCACAACAACTAGTTAAAAGAAAAATGCACTGTTCAAACAAATCCCCATTAAACTGTCATATTTATTTTTATACTTCTTTTATTGCTATTATGGGGATAGGTTTGTTGTTGTTTTTTTTATTTTATTTCATTTTTTTGTCTCCATTTTCTCCATTTCTCCATTAGCAAGAAGTAGAAAGCAACTCTATAAGCAGATGTTCTTGTGATTTAAATTGTGCACAAGTTGAGCACTGTGTGCAGAACATGGAAATAATGCATAGTGGTGCCATTTCTGATTGCAATTAAGCAATGCTGAGATGTAAAGCAAGCTACAGGTCATGCAAATATCAGTGACAGCTTATGTCTGCTTCTTGCTTATAGGCAAATAACCTTTACCTGAGCCAAATAAACCACAGTGGTTATGGCCTGTGCATTAACAGCAAATAAATGACAAGGTGGATGTTGTGAAGCTTGACTTCAGCAAGGTGTTTGACACTGTCTCCCATGGCACTGCTGTAATGAAGATTAGAAAGTATGGGATAGATGAGTTGATGGTGAAGTGGATTGAGAACTGACTGGCTGGCAGAGCTCAGAAAGTTGTAATCAGCAGCATAGAATCTAGTTGGAGGCCTGTAATTAGTGGTGCTCCCCAGGGGTCGGTGCTGGGTTGGATTTTCAACATCTCCATCAGTGACCTGGTTGATGGGATAAAGTCCACTCACAGCAGATCTGCTGATGACATGAAGCTGGGAGGAATGGCTGACATAGAAAGCTGTGCTGCTCTTCAATGAGACCTGGACAGACTGGCGAGCTGCGCAGTGAGAAACCTGATGAGGATTAACAAGAGCAAATGTAGAGTCTTGCACCTGGGGAGAAATAACTGCTGACCTACTGCTGACCTACTGACAGTAGAGGCTGACCTACTGGAGAGGAGCTCAGTAGAGAAGGACCTAGGTGTCCTGGTAGGCAACAGATTGCCCACAGGACAGTTATGTGTCCTTGTGGCTAAGAAGGCCAATGATATCCTGGACTTCATTAAAAAGAGTGTGACCAGCAGGTCAAGGGAAGTGATCCTCCCCCTCTACTCTGCCCTGGTGAGGCCACATCAGGAGTACTGCAGCCAGTTCTGGGCTCCCCAGTTCAAAAAAGACAGGGATCTCCTAGAAGGAGTCCAGGAAAGGGCAACAAAAGCAATGAGGGGCCTGGAGCATGAGGGGCCTTTTCTCCTGCATGAGGAAAGGCTGAGAGATCTGGGACTCTTCAGCCTGGGGAAGAGAAGTCTGAGAGGGGATCTGATGTCTAAAGTGTGGGGAGCAATTGGACAGGCCAGACCCTTTTCAGTGGTATGTAGTGACAGAACAAGGAGCAATGGCCAAAAACTGGAACACAGGAAGTTCCACACAAATATGCTTAAGAGCTTTTTTACTGTGGGAGTGACTGAGCACTGGAATAGGTTGCCCAGAGAGGTTGTGGAATCTCTTTTGAAGACATTCAAAGCCTGTCTGGATGCCTACCTGTGCTACCTATTGTAGGGTACCTGCTTTAGCAAAGGGGATTGGACTTGATGATCTCTTCAGGTCCCTTCCAACTTCTTCATTTCTGTGACTCTGTGAGGTGGAAGACTTACCAAGTTTATTAAACAGAGATAATGAATGGCATCATAATGCAGCTTTTCATATTTAAACCACAAATACAAACAAAATAACGCCAAAATGCAGAGCAGGATGCTGGAGCAGGAACATTTTAAAGGCTGGGAAAAGAGACCTTTCTGTCTTCCCCTGCAGTGACAGCCTTGCTGGGGTCCCCAGACAGTGCTAGCATACAGAAAGATGTTGATTAAAAATGCTGTGCCCCACAGGGGCATGACACTAGAAAATATTTCTGGTGCTGAGCTTCCTCAGCCACTAGTCTTGTGCAGAGCATGAAGGTCAGAATACCCCATGCTCTGCACAGCACACACCCTGTGTTTGGCTGCTGACAAGGCTCTTACTCGTGACTACAGGGGGAACCAAATGAGTGCCCTTGGTGGTTAAGCTGCCTTCTGCTATGATAGAGTTGCTAATCACATGCTAAGTGTATCATCTGATACAAGAAGCTTCTCCTTCCCTACTCTGCTTTTTTTTTGTAGTTTTCTATTCTGTGATTCTCCTTAACATCATTTCAGTGCTTATCTTGCTTCAGGAAATCTTTAGCACAGCATTAAGTCTACTATTTGAATTTCTGCCTCAGTACTTCAGATGAACATTTTAACAGATAAATGATTTATATAATAGTAGCAGTTTCAAAGGTTTTTTTTTTTTTTTTTTTAGTAATTCCTCCTAACAGAAGTAAAACATGTGCACTGGGATAGTTTTCCATCATAGCCGCTTTCCTGAAAGCACTCTTGGTACTTTTTGTGTAAGCTCAAGTTGAGTGAACAAGGCCAGTGGTTAAAACCAGCTGATGAGATTGTTTCAGTAAGCACTGAAAATATTAGTCTGTCATAATCCACTGATAAAACATGATACCTAAAGCTCATAAAGTATAGGAAAGAAACTGCAATGTCAGAAATGACAATTGCTATTGAAGGATATGAAGCTTGTCAGCAATTTGATAGGTGATTTGGAAGTGCTGTTTAAAAATATTCAATATCAGCATTAGAAGATCATCTACTCCATAAAAGAAAGCAAACAACCAAATTGCTTTCCAGCTAGAGCTAATTCCATTCTAACTGCATGTTTGGAACATTTCCTTGACTTGCATTGAATGTCCCAGTTTGGGTCCCTTCTGGAAGGCAACACATATCTGAAGATTAGGCAGAACTATTATATAAGCTTTGAGCAGTGGGAATATAGGAAAAAATACCTTTTCTGATAGAAGTAGATGTGTATATTTACACTTATCATGGAAACATAGAACATTCTGAGTTGGAAGAGACTCTAAGGATCACCAAGTCCATCTTGTGGCCCCAGGGCCACCCAAAAATCAGACTGTATGACTGACAGACAGTTGTCCAGACACTCTGTCAACTCTGGTGTCTCAGTGCCACTGTCACTCCCCTGGGGAGTCTGTTCCAGTACCTGACCAGACCCTGGTGAAGAGCCTCTTCCTGATGTCCAGCCTGAATCTAGGAATCTAGACATATATATGTACTACTAGACATATGTATATAGACTTCATTGATTTTTCTAAACTACTATTAGGTAAAGATGCATTCTGGTGCATATTGTCTTCATAGTTATGATCCTTTGAAAAGCCTTTTTTTTTTTTTTCCCAAGACAAAACACACTTTGCTTTGTATAATGTAGCCATGCATTAACCATAAAGGGCTGAAGTGTACGGGCACATAGTCAACAGTATAGCTTACCTTCAGCTGTTAAACACTCAGCAAGGTGCAGAGCAGACTTTTGTAGATGACAGCAGGTAGGCCAGACTGGTTACAAACATAAGGGTTACAAACATAACATTCACATTCAAATGAGTGGGAGCACAAACAGTTCTAAAGAAAGGGGGGAAAAAACCTTTCCAGCAATGATTTTAATGCTCACATTTACAGCCCAGGGAGCTTTCTCTTTGAGCTTTTGACAGTGAATGTTGAGACTATAGGAATTATTATTGTTAGATTTTGGAAACATTTTCTGAGAAAACAATAACTTTGCAAAAATAGTGGGTTTGTTTTTCCCAAACCAGTAGCAATTTTATTCTGTTCTGTCTGGAATCAAGACTGGGGTGGAATGGGGAGCTGTGTTAAAAAACCTGCAGGTAGGTTCTGCTGACCCCTGACCTTGTGGCCAGCTGGCTACAGCTCTTCCTCAGGGTGTGGGGAAGTTACCTTTAGCTTCTGGGTTTTAAACTGATAATCTTCTGCCTCAGCAGCATACTCTGCCATCCATGTTACAAGATGTGGAGAACTGAGCACGGGAAAGATCTTAAACCTTTTGCTGATGGCACTTGACCTTGAGTTATTGGGCATTCAGTGGAGCAAAGAAGAGACTTGGTTTATCCCTGTTCCCAGATGAGCAGACAGGCCTCCCAGGTAAGCAACTGCAATCATTCTTCCTTGGTTTCCCAAAGATATTTTAACAACATGGAGCTGTGGCATGGGAGAGGCTGATAAGCAGCCAACCTTAGAAAATGCCGTGTCCTGCAGATTAGCATCTGCCCTGACTAGTGTGGCTTCAAATATTGCTCAGGTACCTGAGGAAATCAAATATACCTTCTCCATAGGAACAGAAATTTTGCTATCACTGAGCCACTGAGTAAAAGCGAGCAAGTCCAAGTCAGTTTTTGCAGGGCTTATGGAATTGTGTTGTAACATTTACTTTCTTTTGCTTATCCTAATGACCAGAAATTTAGCTTAGCATTTTACTTCACAATACCTAGTTATTATTATTTACTTGTTAAGTATACACTCTTTATGAGAAGTATATTCCAAGAATATAGTCCCTTAATTGATCATATAGCACCACACACACCACCTTAGTGCCTGTATGCTGCCCAAAGAGACTATAGGTGACCTGTAAACTATTTGTTAAATATAAATTTATCTTCTTTTTTTTTTTTTTTTTTGTCAAAGGGATTGATTTTGTTGTAAAGTTTCTAAAATACAACAGCAATAAAATACAACAGCAATAAAATACAAATAGCAATCTTTGCCAGAGAAGGCTGATTTGGAGAGAAAGTCTTGATGCTGTGCCAAGGACTGTTCTGTAATCACCAAAACGCCTTTGCATTGCATTTGTGTTGGGCAGCCTATGTCTCCAAGGATTACTTTACTCTGGCAGAGTGTGCAGAATGGAAGGTGAAAGACAATAGACTGTCAGAGTTATGCTGCTTCCTGCATGTGCTCAGAGCTCCTGGCAGCATGTGATTTAGACTTATTTTGGGTAACATGGTGGAGAGAAATACAAGAATCCCACGTGTGTGGTTCAGCACCAGCAATAGATCCCAAAGCCGGGAATGGGAATGGGAATGGAGGTCAGTGGAAGAACATCTGAAAAGAGGCACAAAGGACAGGGGACCAGAACAGGCTGCCCAGAGAGGCTGTGGAGTCTTCTTCTCTGGTCATACTCAAAACCCACCTGGACACATTCCTGTGCCACATGTTATACATAATCTGCTTTGGCAGGGAGATGGACTAGATGATCTCCAGAGGTCCCTCACAGTCCGTGTTTCTTTGTGCAGAGGGTGGGTAAGGTAGGGCTCACTCAGCGTGCCAGGAAGATGGAGGAAGATGCCTGGCAATCCCTGTACTGTAGGAACAGACCTGCTGGGCTGCCTAAACCATCCCAAAATCCAGCAGCCTACCTTGCTTAGCCTGTGCCTTACACCAGGAGTATTCTTCAGAGGAATACATGCTACCTTAAGGGCACTCCAGGCTGTGGGGCTTCATCTTGAGATGGCCCATGCGCTGGGTCCCATCAGAGACTTCTTACCAACTAGGAGAGCTTTCAGTGCTAGTGAATGAGAGATGGTATGAAATTACAGTTCTTCCTCAGCGGTGTATGGTCATCAATAAAGAGAGCACTGTCATAAAAATTTCACAGATCAAAAAATCAAACTAGTGTAGAAAATTAAGACTTGCTACATCTACAATTATTAAAAAGGTCAAGCAAGGAATGTGATGACCAACATTCTCTTAGGTTTTGGCATGTTTATTTAGGCAACTGAACAGGAAAACCTATCATCTGTGACGCACTGTGCAGTTGGGGTTGACTGGTGGTGACAGTACCTTCAGCCAATTGCTGAGTGGCAGTGTGGTGGTTCTTGCATCTGCCAACACAACTGAATCCTGTGTATGCTCTTCAATGCTCTACAGCTGCCAACAGTGCTGGTATCAGTTCCTATGGTAATTCTCAACGGTTTCTTAGCTTTTTCTAGTGGAGATGGGTTTTTGCTTCTCCATCCAAAGCCAGCTTCACTGAGCACTGCTTCCGTGCAACAAAAAGGAGTTTTAGAAGAGTCCAAATTTATGCGACTTAAGAGACAAATGCCACAGAAATCTCTCACAGTCCTACTGAGCAAGAACATGCTTGCAAGGGAGAGGCTGAAGAGTTGCTACCTCCCTGTTTCTCAGGGAAAGAATAGGTATGCATTGCCCATGCCATACTTCCAAGGACCCAAAGCAGGATCTTGCCGGGAAGTTGACAGTCATCCTATATGGTCAGCTCTGCCACTATAGGCAGAACAGCTCCCATTGTGGGTTTGAATACTCCCCATCAGCTTTGAATGGCAGTGAATACATGCACACATAAGCACTCCCAAACGCTTGACAGTAGCTTCCTCTCAAGGAGGAAATGTTTGTTCCTTCTGCTAAACAGACAGTGACAGCATACCCCTGGGATGCTCCTGAGGCTCAAAAGCAGGATCTGCCTGAGAAGGCGGAGAAATCAGTCCAGATTCTGCCAGATGAACTGAGGTCTGGGTGAGCCATGACCTGGGAACCACATGCATCTTCAAGGAAAAACAAACCCCAGCGATCCTTGTGATGCTCCATAACAGCTTCTATGGGATAAGGTGGATATGCATTGCCAGCACAATCATTTGGAGTGGAAAAAAAAGCAGAAAAGCTTTCAACATGTGCTGCAATGTATCTCATGGTAAGAGATCTGCAGGGACTGGAGAGGGACTGTGAGGTCCTTGCACAGGATCCATACATGGGTCCAAATTCTTTCAAGCTGTGGAGAAATGCGCTTGAGCTGTGGGCAGGGACTTGGAAGCTCCCCAGATGCTTTGAGGAAGTAGTCGCCTGCGCTAAGGGAATCCTGCTGGACAGACAGACTGTGCTTACTTACTGAGGTACCTGTCACATCCCCTAAGCATCAAAAACTATGGGGGGAGTACCTGAGGACAAAGGAATGCATTTGCATTGCTCATGATGCACAGTCCACTGGCCAGCAAAAGTTTGACACCACCCCATGTCCTGCCTGGGTCACAGAGAAGAGTCATATAAAAGCCTGATTATTTCCCTGCTGCACTCACCATCCATGGCCACTTTCCAGGCAGCCTTAAGGGTTTGTGACTGGTGCTTCCTTCAGCACCAAATCTACCTGGACTCAGTGCACACCATGCGACATCCTGGGATTGCCCAGGACAAGAGGCCAGCAGGAAGAGGGGAAGAAAGTACAAGCAGCAACTGGGTAGCTGCCCCCCATGCTCACCCCTTGCTCCCCCTCACTGACAGACAACAAGTGGTGTCTCCTAGGTACTACTTGGCATAATATGGGGCCCTTGACTGCCATCCCAGGGCACACACTATCACCTCACAGAGTTCCTCAGATGAGCCAGAGAAGCCTTGCAGCCCAATGTCAATCCAAGGCACCTCCACACCCTGGGACCCCATTTGTGCACCATAATTAGGTAGGACTAATCTTCCATCTTGCTAGCTCTTAAATAAACCCCAGTGCTCTGCAGGCTATCGCTCGCTGTGACAGCTTGTTTCCAAATGATACTTTTCAGAAAAATAACATTCCCAAACAGTATAAGTGGATGAATCCATGAGGTTTCCCTTGGTGTTGTGTGGACCCTTTGGTTTAATTAGACTTGTGCATTTGCCAACAATCTATTTTCTCTTGATGCACTACTCACTTCTTGTATTATCTCTAGGGTGGATGTGACTTGCTGTTATATAAGAAGTTGTTCCCTGTCTTCCTCTGGAGAAATTAAAGAACTGCCAAACTGACATACATCCTTGTCACCGTCTTCACTAGGATTATCAATAATGCCACTGATTTGATTAATTTTGTTTTCAAAGATTATTTTAAAAACAAGCATTTAATGCTTGGCTGAGATCAACAAAGATCTCAAAGTGAGTACAGCATGGAATTAGGAAAAAAAGGAGTATATAGCAGATGTGTAATGTGAGATGGCTTGCCTAAGCATGTCTTCCTCAAGTAATGTCCCTGTTGTGCAGTTTCCCCATTCTGTCTCCTTCTTGAAACTGCATATCCTCAGAAGACATTAACAACAAAGAAAACTGGTATCTCTTTCTGTAAACACCTTCTGGTCCTGTATGGTGAAACTGAGTTTCTAGGGATCCAGGCACAACTGGAAGAATTTACATAGTTGTTACTCCAGAATGGTGGACTTTTTTCTTCTGATAGTAAAACACCTGATCTTATGTGTGCAGTCTTTAAAATGGTCACTATTTAAGGAAGAACAACTTCTGTATGTAACCACCAGCCCAAACTCCAACAGATGGCAGAAATGACTACAAATTCCACATATCTCTAAAAGTGATGTTTTCTGTGGGGTACACCAACAGCTGTCACCTCTCTGAGAGCATCTGATATTTCTGTTTGGGGAATGCGGTTCTTATTTAGTAAGAAAAAGAGAAAAATGTGAAATGGCATATGTGCTCACATAGATTGCCACTTTACAGGCATTTTACCCCCGTCTGGGCACTCGTCCAGTCTCCCAAGACACTCAAGAGAATTCTGGACAAATTATTCAAAAACAAGTCATGTGTAGCAACATATATAGTTGTAGTACAAAGCTCTCTTCTTTTACATACTACAGATGCTGGTGCTTGAATTGCAATGAGTTTCAAATCTGCTAGATGAGTCCTTAGAGCTGCTGGACAGGAGAGCAGAACTTGGCCTCACAGCCCAGGCTGGAGCCTTTCATTGCTAGATGTTACACGATTGCAGACAGCGAGGCAGTATTGGTTTGCTCTTCACATGTAACATGGATGTCCAAGAATTTCTCCTCCAGCCCTTCAGTATCCAAATTTACTATTCTATTCTAACTGGTTTATGTTTCATAATGGCAAAATTTTGAGGATACGGGTAGTTCTGTGCAATTCAGCAGTCCCCCAACATACATTTCAAAGATTGTGCTCAAGGTAATAATAATAGTAATAACAACAATAACGATAATAATAGAAGTGAATAAATAAGGACCCAGAAATATACCTTTCTTTAGAAATTCAGAACAAGTTCTGAATACAACAGAAAACCACGGGTTTCTCAAAGTAGGCAATTTCTTACTTGAAAATAAACTTTTCTCGCGGTAGCAATTATGAGCAGCACTCGAAATTCTTTCTTCTTTCCCACCCCTTAAGCGCTTTCACCTTTCTTCCTGTGGAGAAAAACAGCTCTCTATGCGTTAGGCAAGAGTGACATCTGCTGTTCGTCAAGAAGAGCAGAGCTGGTGCACGCTGACCTGGTTTTTAAGGACATGGATGCATGTAGGCTGTGCTCTCAGGTCTTCAGTTCACGCCATCAACCGCAGTGAGTGAGGTCAGTATTATTGAAGCATCAGTAAATCACTCACACTTCAGATTGGTTGACAAAAATGAAACCTGGAGCCATTAGTACCAAAGTCATAGAATTATTAAGGTTGGAAAAGACCACTAATACCATCTAGTCCAACCATCAGCCCACAAATCCCCACCATGCCCATTAACTGTGTCCCCCATTGCCGCATCCACACGATTATTCAACACCTCCAGGAACAGTGATTCCAGCATCTCCTTGGGCAGCTTCTACTAGCGCTTCATCACTCTTTCTGTCAGGACAGTAGTCAGGCCATTTACGAATAAAGCAACACTACCAACATTTAAAATTCAACAAATCAAGAGGATAGAAGCTTTCCAGATTTGCGGATGTGTCACAAATCAGCCCAATCCTCCTTCATTTTGAGGAGGGGTCTACAAGTTATGGGAATCTGGGCTGAGAAAGGTCAGGACAAATACACAATGTGCATAGTGAGGCACTTTGATTCTGAAATCAGAGAACTTCTTGCCTTTCTGCATTTGTCCTTGTTTTGCCTAAACTGGACCTCTGTAGCTAAAGAAAAGGAGCAGGGTTCATCCCTAACTGCTAAGAACAGATTGTGTAAGTAGCTCAACCTGCAAACCCATACAGGGAAGGGGAATGAGGAAATAACTTGCAATGAGCTGCAGAACCATCTGTCAGCAACACCCACCCTTGACAAAGCACACCCTGAAAGATAAGAGGAACCCTCAGCAGGGTGTAGCAGAACAATAAAGGAGAGAGATTTCCTCAATGCCATATCAGAGACAGCCTGAAAAGACATCAAAGTCCTGAACACTGATATGAAAGCAGAGAATTAAAGTAAGAAGCATGAACTCCTAGTTCAGACACAGTCAGACAGTCCTTAAGTGTGATACATGAGATAACCCATCCCTGAAGTATATATTCTGCAGCAGTTGCCTAACTTGTCATAGCACTACAATCTCACTGAACTTAAATAAAGAAAAAGTGCTACAAATAAAGCATACCAAAGACTAATGTACCAATTACTCATCCTGCCATGCAAGCTTCCACAGGCATTTGTGGTATTCTTCTGTATTTCTTTCTGTATTTATTGCTTCACTCCAGCAAACAGCTACAATATGTGGGAAAGTTATTTGGGAACAGGTATACATCTGTGGAGTACACACGTCTGACTGCTATGCACAGGAACACACCCTTCCTGTACGTCCATCCCATGTACCTCTGTCTGTATTTCTAGGTCCTGCAGCGATGCTGCTGCTCTCTTGGGGACAAACATGTTGTACCAAGAGAATAACAGGAGCAGAGTCACGTAGAGTAGATGGGCAGAGCTGACTTGTGTGCGCACAGTGGGGATGCATGGGATTTCTATGGGCCTGATACCATTGGCTCTGATCACACTGCCCAAGATGCAGAACTGTGGGATGGAGTCTGGAGGACCTCAAGTTCTACCTTACAAGACTGACACGAGGAAACAGAATTGGTTGTAGAAGCTCAGGTGTACAGTGGGATGCCCTAAAGCTACCAACCTAATATGAAAGAAATATGTAGGTTGATTGTATTACAATGTTTAAATTCTTCAACAAAAAACATACAGCCATTGTTAAACAGATTTCCTCTTATAGCACAGGTAAGCATGAAGAGGGTAGAAGTCTGTAAGCAGAAGCCAGAGAGAGTCATATAAAAATCTAAGCATGTGATTTCAGCTGTGGACACAATTAATCCTTCAGAAAAAAACTATCAAAGGAATGAGAGGATTCTCCCTTTGTCTTCAAATCAAGATTGTTGTTTATTAAAAACAACAACAAAAAATCAAGAAAACACACACCACCAAACAACAGTTACTGGGACTTCTGAGCAAAATCTTATGGTGATAGGTATGCAAGAATCAGATCAAATTTTCTAGAATTCCTTCAAACCTTTGAAACTTTTGAATATCTCCTGTGAAGCTGCATGATGGTATCATCTCATGCTGCTCTCCCACTGAACCAGTATTTATGCAAAAGACTTTCAAGTGTTGATTTAAAAATTTCTATAGTTGAAGAATCTATTGCTTTACTCAGGGGATTTGTTTCAGCTGCTACCCACTCCCACCAAGAAACACTCATGTTTTGCTATCAGCCTGGACTGGCACTACTCTTGCTGTACTGATGCCAGGAGTCTCTTCCCATGAGTTATGGTTATCACCATTCCTGTGTAAATTTGCTCTAGAATAAACTAACAAATTTATTCCACACAAATTTGAACTTAAATGCCTCTTGGAATATATCTTCCATGAGGTATATAGTAATGAAAGTATTACTTAGTAGTAGACAGTGGTTTCAACACAGAGGCATGTTGACAATCACATCACCACTGCTGAAATGCACCACGCACCACCTCAGTGTGCTCACATCCACTGGTTGGTCTCCAGAACTCTTCAGCAAGAATTTATGAATGTCAGTGGGCACCATTTTATCCGTGTGGAGGAGTTCAGTGACACACCTTTGCTTCATACACACTTCTATGTGAGATGCCATGTGTCACAATGCCCCTCTGCTGCCACTGCCATCTGCCACGTGGCAACAACATGGAATGGAATATTGGTGGGAAGGTTCAGCCCCTACTGCTATACCACCAGCAACCACCTCTGATGCTACGGGCCAACAAAATAAAATAGGAAGCCTGACTTTCAGAGCAGCCCTTGTATAAAGGTAAGAAAATGGGATAGTTATGTATTAATTTAAATTTCACTGTTTGCAAACTAATTTGAGGCCTGATTCACCATTACATCACGCAGTGCGTAACTGCCTGTGTTTCCAAGTTCACATCTCTTATCATGATGATAAAATAAATAATAGCTTCAAATGAGTAATGCTGCCAGATCTGAAATTAGGCTCAGTGTTGGAAAACATTCAAGTTCTTTTCAGCCTCAACCAAACATTTTCCTCTAAAGATAAAATCTTTCCCACCTGTCTGCAAATATTTGATTCAAAATAAATCTGGTACTTAATGCTTTTGAAAAAGTTTATTTGTTTTCTCCTTGGAGGAAAGAAATAAAAAAAGAAACAAGAAAACAAGAAAAGAGAAACCTGAAACTAGAGCAATGGTGGTTGCTTTGAAACAAGGTGACTGTCCACAATGGAGCACAGTTATCCCAAGAAACAAAACTATTGGAAAGGATATGGGGAGAGATTAAGCAACAGGTGTAAACACATTCTGCAGGAAATCTCAGTAGTGTAGTAGTCTCAGGTAGCACTACACCAGAAAGCAAAGTCTTCCCATAAAATCTTTAACTGCTTCCTCCCATGTAATTACCTCAGCACTTCTGGGCAAGCCCGTGCTCCTTGCAGGTCAATGTGCAAGAGAAGCAAAACACTTGTCCCAGCACACTCGAAAAGGTGCCTGTGCTCTTCCTCCGTCTCAGAAGAGAGAGACAGATGTGAAAGAGGGATAGAGAAGAGAAAGGTAGATGTGGCACTAAGGGACATGGTTGGTGGACATAGTGCTGATAGGTAGATAATTGGACTGGATGATCTTAGAGGACTTTTCCAACCCTAATGATTCTCTGATTCTTTGACTTCCTTCCACGTTCCTCCCCACAGGAGAGGCAGTGATCCCACTGCTCCCAGAGTGGCTGGCAAAGGCACCCTTCCAGAAAGGCCAGGGCCTGGTCCTCCACTCAGCATCCACCCAGCCCTCTGCAGGGCAGCTCCCTCCAGCTCACAGCCTCCATAACACCCCACATCTCCCACCTCCCCTGTGCTGGGACCAGGGGACTGGTGCTTCTTCGCTTGGACTCTGCTGTAGTGCTGCTTCTCTCTGCCCAGATTGCCTCCCATCAGGAGTCTGCTTCCAGCCACAGCATACTGCCTCAGCCAAACCAGACAGGTTACAGGCAGTCCTGACCCATGTTGTGATAGACTCTGGGCCAGTCCCCTTATCCAGTGCAGGAGGCAGAGGCCAGGCAGGGGACAGCTGGCACTGGGACGTGGCAGCCAGTCTGCATGCAGGTGTGAGGGGCTCAGGCTGCCCATGGCCTGCCTTCATTTGCTGCAGCTTCCCAGCACCCCATGGCACCAGCCTGTTGTGTTCACAGGCAACTGCCAGCTGGAGCGGGATATTTAAGGGTCCAGCTATGAGGAGGAGAAGAGGTCACGCTGAGCATTTACAGGTAACTTGTCTATTTTGCTTTAACAGTTTGAACAGAGAGAGAGAGAGGGAGAAATGGGGAGAGGTGAGCAAAGAGTTAAAGGACGATGAGGGCATGGAACAAATTATCAACAAATTAAACTTCTCTGAAATGCATCCACTGCTCAGGTTAGATTCATATACTCAGCCTGCATGGAGATACTTCACAGAATTTTACAGACTAAGGAAAGTCAGACTCTTATCTTCAACCTTAAATATATCATTTGTGGTTCTTAGAACTGAGCCAGTGGAAGAGTCAGATGCTGTGAGCCAAATCCTGTTTAATTTATTCAGCAACATATCTGTGTGAAATATAGTCCAATTACGGGCATTAGGTTACTTTGCCATGGCTGCAGACATTTGGCTTTTATTTCCAGCAGGCTGTAATTAAATTATCACAATGCAGGAGCAGATACTTTTCCTTTATACGTGACTGCAATTAAAGACATGCAATCACAACATTTTTTAAAGTGACTCCAATCAATTGGTTACAGTAAAAAGCACTGTGTAATGGAGCAGTGGTTCTGCTGCAAAGACTGAGAGAGGGTTTCTATTTCAATAATCCAGCTCCCTTTTAGTTTGAGTTCTGCTCTTGGATAATTTATTTAAAGTTCATTATGTGTCTACAGCATATATCATTTGCCCTCAGCTCTGGCTGCAGAAGTCCCATTACGGCCAATTACTTAGTGTGATAAAATCTGCCACAGCACAAACTGTTGCTTAATTAGATTTAAGTTTTGTCTATATTCTATTTGTAATTCTGACTGTGAAATAATAAGGCCAACAGCAAAGACTTGCTGTCTTCTCTCCCTGGTCACTGGCAGCCTATTACATTGGGTGTAATCTTAGGGACAGTCAGAAGGGAGAACCCCAGATCCAGTGCTCTTCTTGCAGAGCTTGTCTCCACACTAGGTGTCCCTAACTGGTCTGGGATCCAAACCACGCCCTGTCAGATACCTCTCCCATAAGAAAGGGGGCTGTTGTGTGAATGTGGTGGTCTTCATGGAGTGGAGCAGCTGAGCGCTGCTGCTGCCACACTTTTTGGTGGCTGTAGGTATTCACTCTACAGCACCTATAGGTTTGCTCTATGGCCCCTATGGATTTGCTGCAGCAGCACATTGGTAGGTGGAAATAAACGCTGTTGACAAAATGATAGTCCTAAAAAAAAACATGAAGAAAGTGCAGGAAGCAGCACCTAGCCATGCCCTTCAGCTCAGTTAACAAGTGCACAGTGTAAACACCACACTGTGAGAAGGGCTGTGCTCCCAGTGTGGACAGCACAGTGCTGTGGAACAGGGCCTTTGCTATTTGACTGGTTAAACATTAGCTGTGTGGATGGCTTCAGGTTAGTTTGGGTATGATAATGTAGCTGCATTTCTTCTGACCAGGCATCTTTCCACATCATCTTCTCTTTGCCCTCATCCACGTGCATCTCCATGTTTGGCATGAAATAGAGGTTTACAGACAGCACTGGCTTTTCTCAGGCAGTCCTGCCCTTCTCATGGAGGGTGGGATGCTAGCCTGGGAAGCACTACTGTGTGTATTGATGTACACCTGAATTCAAGCCACTGATTTATCTGCACAGTAAGTGCTTCAAATGCATTTGAACTGAATGTTCCACATAAATTTGAATTAAAATCCTGGAACCTGTCTTTGTGAGATCCCAAAAGCTACAGAGGGTGGGAGCTACATAAAGAAAATCTGAGGTGGAACAAGAAATGGAAGTGATGATTCAGTAGGATTCTCTTTAGCAGACACAGACCACAATAATTTGAGGATGGATACTACCTTATAAGAAGTTGCCTACCCCAGGAAATAATTGCACTTGAGATTAACTCAATTTTTTTTCCCATCAAAACAGCTATGAAAGAAAACTGGCATCCACACAACTGCTCTTACTGGGTGTGACCTTGGCAGTTATTTCCTATGAGCTTCAGTGGCCCCATATATCCTACTGGAAATTCTATGTCCTGGACTATCTTTAAGTTCCTTCAATCTTGGTCAAGACCCAGAATAAATCTTGAGAATGGCTGCTTTGCAAAGTTGGCCACATTTATTCAAATGTTTCAGAAAACTCTGAAGACAACTGTCTAAGGAAAACACCATATCATTTTTTTTTTAAGGAATATACATTTACACAGCAGATAATGGAAAATCTAGAAATAGCCTGTTTCTTTGCAACATTAATCTTGTTAATGAACTAGAAAAAAGAATAAATATTCATGTATCAGTTATTTTCAAGAAGCAGGAATTACTGTACTCCAGTGTTAAAAAGAGTATGCAAACATTTTAGCATCTGCTCTGTTTTTCAGTTAACTACCAATGATGTGAATAGCCTTTATGTAGCAGCCACATTCTGGACATTCCTCTCTGTACCTTTGTTCAGTGGTACAACACAACCAATCTGTTCTTCTGCTGGATTTGAGCCCTGATGAGAGCAGAAGGCGAATTCCATGTGCTGGGGGATACACAACACCCACTGTGGTGCTGAGTCCCTTGTGTTCTGCTTGTGAAGACCCTTTCCTGAAAATATATATGTGGGAATACAATCTTTTCTATCTCTGTATAAATATGAATAAAAGGCCTATAAATCAGGATTAATTCTCACCAAAGCATCAAGGAAAGGCACTTCAACAGAGGCAGTGGTGGGTACTTGAAATAACACCTGGCTCTTGATTGTTTTTAACAGGCTAGTACAGGGTCTTATCTGTCAGAGAACACTTAAGTATTTCTCTTTTCCTGAAGCATTAAGGAAGAAACATGAACACAAGTGATGATTTAGCCAACCCCACAACCTGGCAAGACATCAGAGGTGATCTTCCCAACTGCACTGATGTAGAAGTCAGTCTGAAGACTTTGTACCTCCCTGTTATGTATGGCCTCATCTTCTTGGTGGGCTTCCCAGGGAACGTCATTGCAATTTGTGTATACAGCTTCAAGATGAGGCCTTGGAAGAGCAGCACCATCATCATGCTGAACCTGGCTCTCACAGACCTGCTCTACCTCACCAGCCTTCCTTTCCTGATACACTACTATGCCAGCGGGAAGCATTGGATCTTTGGGGAATTCTTGTGCAATTTCATTCTTTTTGGCTTCCACTTCAACTTGTACAGCATCCTCTTCCTCACCTGTTTCAGTGCCTTCTACTATATGGTGATTGTCCACCCTATGAAGTTCTTCCACATCCAAAGGAGGCAGTGGAAAGCGGTGGCTTGTGCAGCCATTTGGGGGATCTCCCTGGCAGCTGTCAGTCCCATCAACTTCTTGATCTCCTCAAAAGAAGAGCAAAACAGATCCTTATGCCTTGACTTCACCAGCTCTGAAAACCTGGGTGCAATCAGGTGGTATAACTGGCTGCTCACCATCCTGGCCTTCTTCTTGCTCCTGGTGACAGTGACTGTGCTACATGCTTATTATTTGTGCATTGGCCACTGGGCCCCAGACACGGGCTGACCACAAACAGAAGGCTCGCAGACTTGCCATTGTACTCTTGATGGTCTTCTATGTGTGCTTTCTCCCCTTCCACCTTTTTTGGGTGGCTCGAGTTGAACTGTGCTTGTGTCCCATCAGCTGTCACGTCAGGAAGCAGATCCACTCCACCTATATCATCTCTCGGCCTCTGGCTGCGCTCAACACCTGTGGTAACCTTCTGCTGTACGTTGTGATGGGAGGTAACTTCTAGCAGGCCATCTTCTCGCTCTCGTGGTGCAAGTGGAGCAAATGCATCCAGCCACCTGAGAGCAGTAATCACATGAACAAGTTAGAAATCACCTTAAGGCTATAAAAGAGTCCCTTGAAGAAAATTCCAGCAAACCTGGGATGGCTTTGTTGCCGCACAGACAGGTGTATGGATATGGCAGTGAGAACTGCTGCTGGATTCTCGCTCTCTCTGCAGTAGAGTGCTTGTTTAAAAAGCCATCTCAGGAGGAGGCTTATACATCCTTCTCATAGCAACCAAAAGAAAAAGAATGAAGAAAAAAGATTGTAAACCTTGAATTTTGACTGGCCCAATTGGACTGTTTCCAAAGATATTTGGGAAATGCTGGATTCTCTTGCTTCAGGATTGGAGGCTGGCTGTGGAAACACAGGGAGCAGGTTTGGACAAGAGAACAACTTCCACAGAGTTCAGTGCTGTCACTGGTGTAGTGCTTTGTTAATTACATCTGGAGTGAGATGCAGAGGATTCTCATAGTTGCTGAAATCTCTTCAGGAATTAAAAAAGCAGTTTTGATAATATCAATCTCAGAAAAGTACTGGAACAAATGATCAGATGACAAATCTACACAGAGTGAGTACAGGTAAATACCAGGCACTTTGTCAGGGTTTATTGGGTATGTACAATCCCATATTAATCTGATTTTCTACTCCAATACATTAGCAAGCCTGTACATGGAGGAAAAGAAGCAAGTGTCATAAAGCTTAACTCCTGAAAGAATTTTGACTCTGAGATGATTCTTTTAAGTATAAGCTAAAGAAACTGTCTAGATGAAACTGGTAGCTATGTAGCCCTGCTGATTAAAGAGCTATATTCAGAACAGCGATATTTGTGATTTCATGTCAAAGTAGAGGGAGCCACCCAGTGGGGTTTTGACTGATCTGTCCTGGGTTTGGGGATGGTTGGTGTTTTCTTTAACGAATTGGATGATGAAATGAAGCCTGGTTATTGTATTTGCAGATGACATGAAGCTGAGAGGACAAAATTGTGCTGACAAATTGCAACCATGTTCTGAAAAAGCACAGGGAGCTATTAGGCAGAGACAGGTGCAAAGTAGTGCGTTTAAGTAGAAATAATGAACTATGCAAACACAAAAGGAAAAAAAATGGGAAGAAATGATGAGTGGAGCACAATAAGAGTATTCTCAAGGGAATGATCAAAGGAAAAAGGAACTGGACAGAAAAACAAATGGTCCAAAAGTACCTCATGGGGGAACATCAGGAAGGGCTTTCTTTTGTGGAGGTAATGATGCACTGGAAAGGACAAGAGGAGCCTACACCACTGGGTGTCTCCAGAAGCAGATATCAAGGCAAGAGGGACACAAGGTCACCTGTCCTCTGGACATCCATTTTGTCCACTGAGCTCTGTAATTAGGTGTGCCTTGCTGGTAACATCAGTGTCAGTGACAGAAGTAGTGCCTGGGGACGGAGGCTTTCCCACCATCCTGCCATAGCACTGGGGCACCTGGTGCATGTGGCAGGCCCGCAATGGCCCCCCTGCTCCTCAATAGTGGCTGGTACCCACCATGGGTTAGTGCCACTCCAAAGATATTTGGGAAATGCAGGATTCCCTTGTTTTGGGCTTTATGGCTGACTGCAGAACAGGCAGTGCTGTGCAAGTACTGTGAGTATGAGGTTATAATATTTTTACATTCCTTGTGTTGCCACTAGATGGTGATCATTCATGTTCAAGCTGCCTGGATTCACATAGGCATGTTTGATTTGCAGCCAGAACTTATATAAATACACAAGATGGTTCATGTGAGATAAGTTCTTTTCTGACATCATTAATTCATTACATCTTAACTTTCCAATGTGGAAGAAAAAAGCACAAAACACAGTATATATTCTCTTCCTCTTCCATGTAACTGAAAGCACAAGATGCGTCTCCTACTGATTATACATACAGATCCGAAGCCTCTCCATGGGTTAAAAATACCTTTTTTCCTCTTTCAGAGCAGGGACCATCATTACATTTTTAATTCTTATTCTCAGAAGCTCTTCTTTCTCAAGCCCAATCTGAACTTATCATGCATGAACAGAAGTACAGCCACACATACAACATAAAATGGAGAGACTAAAGGTAAAGAAGTGTGTAATGGAAGTGTTCAAGGCTTTCCATGTCTGACAGCAGCAAGAGTGACAGTCTCACAGTCCCAGAGACTTGGAAAGGCATTGCTTTTCTGCCTCCTCCTCCTCTCTTCCCTTAACTTAGCCATAGTTTGGTTGCCTGCTTCCTGTCTTGCCCACTATTTCTCTTCACTCAGTTTGGGCTGAACCATCTGTTTTCAAAGTGCTGAAGTCATAGATTCACAGAATATCTTGAGTTGGATGGGACCTATAACAATCATGGTGTCCAATTCCTGACTCCACACAGAATCACCCAAATTCAAACCTTATATCTGAGAGCGATGTCCAAATGCTCCATGAACTCTGGTATCTCAGTGCCATGATAACTACTGCCCTAGGGAGCTTATTCCATGCTCACCACCCTCTAGTGAAGGGTTTTCCTGATAGCCAACATGAATCTCTCCTGTATTTTTGGAACTCTCCTGGGAGCCATGGTTCATTGGTGGGACAGTAGTCACCAAAAAGGCAGACATTTTTTCCATTAGCATGGCTGAATCTGAAGGACAAAAGCTCAGCCCTAGTGCAGGCATTTTTAAAGAATTCAAGGTCTGCTCAGGTGCCCTGTGGGACCGAGAGATCATTATCTCATGTAACTCATTCCTTCTGCTTTACTGGGAAGGGTGAGATTTGATAGCTTCTATTCTTAGCAGCTCTAAGTTTACTGCTGAAACAAGGACAAATGTTTCAATTGCAGTAAACAGGAGACACTTTCCTAGCTCTGTATACGGTATGACAACAAAGCTACATAAATTACTATGATATTGCAGGCTGATTCACAAAGTAGTATTGCTCCAGTAACCAGGTTTCTGTTAGAAGTTTGTCTGCAAAGACAGTTGTGTCAACTCCAGTGCATGCCAGCCATCTGCTCTCTGCCTGGGACCGCATAGAGTTCTATAAAGAAACTTTGCAAGGTAAATCAGGTTCACACCTCTTAGAGAAATGTCAGCTCTGATGATAGTAATGAAGAAATTCTGGAATTGCTGACTGCTTTCTTAGTCATGTCGAACCTTACTCTTCACAGTGACTTACGTAGTGTCAGAGACTGTAACAGAGTTATTTTTTACCACTACTTGTCAGGAAAGGCAATTAGCAATTTTTACCCTTTCTGCCAACATTGTGTGTTCCCATTAGAAAAGAAAGCAAAACTCAACTCATACTCAAAGCTCACAGAAAAAATACTGAATGCAATGGCATAGAATAATCAAATTGTTAAGAGTTGGAAGGGACCTTTAATGGTAATCTAGTTCGATCCCCCTACAAATGAAATCAGGTTGCTCAGAGCCCTGTCCAGCCTGACCTTGAATGTCTCTAGAGATGGGGCTTCCATCACCTCTCTGGGCAACCTGTTCCAGTGCCTCACCACCTTTACTGTAAAAAACTTCCTCCTTATGTCCAGTCCAAATCTCTCCTCTTGTAGTTTGAAACTGTTTCCACTTGTCCTACACAACAAACTCTGCTAAAGATTTTTTTTTTCTTATAGACCCCCCCCTTCAGATATTGAAAGGCCACTCTCAGGTCTCCCTGGAACCCCCTCTTCCACAGGCTGGACATCCCCATCTCTCTCAGTCTGTTCTCATAGAAGAGGTGCTCCATCATTTGGATCATTTTTGTGGCCCTCTTCTGGACATATTCCAACAGGTCTATGTTTCTGCTGTACTGAGGACTCCACACGTGAATGCAGTACTCCAGGTGAGGCCTCACCAGTGCAGAGCAGAGGGGCAGAATCACCTCCCTTGCCCTACTGGCCACGCTTCTTCTGATGCAGCCCAGTATGAGGCTGGCTTTCTGGGCTGTGAGGGCACATTACTCATGTCCAGCTTGCCATCCCTCAATGCCCCCAAGTACTTTTAGCCCAGGTTGCACAGGTAGGTGTCTAGGCAGGTCTTGAACATCTCCAGAGAGGGAGATTCCACCACCTCTCTGTGCAGCCTGTTCCAGTGCTCCATCTCCCTCACTGTGAAGAAGTTCCCACGCACATTTGTACAGAAATTACTATGCCTCAGTTTGTGGACATTTCCCCTCATCCTATCACCACACATGGCTGAGAAGAGTCCAGCCTTGTCCCTTGGCCTCCCACTCCTTAGATATTTAGAGACATGGATCAGATCCCCTCTGAGTCTTCTTTTCTCAAAGCTGAACAGACCCAGGTCTCTCAACCTTTCCCCTTAAGGAAGGTGTTCCAGGAACTTTATCATCTTTGTAGCTCTCCACTGGACTCTTCCTACAAGATCCCACTCTTTTTTGTATCAGGGAGCCCAGAACTGGACACAGTACTCCAGGTGAGGCCTCACCAGGGCAGAGTAGAGGGGGAGGATCACTTCCCTTGACCTGCTGGCCACACTCCTTTTAATGCACCCCAGATTTGTTGAACCTCATGATGTTCTCCTGGACCCACTGTTTGAGCCTGTCTAGGTCCCCCTGAATGGCATCCCATCCCTCAGGTTTGTTGACCACACCCCACAGCTGGATATCATCTACAGTCTCGCTGAGGGTGCACTCAATCCCACTGTCGATGTCATTGATGAAGATGTTAAAGAACATCTCTTCCAGTACTGACCCCCAAAGGAAACCACTCATCATGCTCTGCACAACAAAAAAACCATGAAAGTAAGGTTGACAGAGCACTGGCACAGGCTGCACAGAGAGGTGGTGGAGTCTCCTTCTCTGGACACCTACCTGTGCAACCTGGGCTAGGGAGCTGCTTTGGCTTGGACTAGGTGATCCCTAGAGGTCCCTTCCAACCCCTACAATTCTGTGATTCTGTAGTCTTGAAAAATCTGTCCTTGTCCTAATCTAGCTGCCTTCCAAACAATTCCTGTGCTCTCAGTCTGACTGAATGCCTATTAAGAGACTAAACTCCAAGTATAATGAAAATTAATAACCTGGTTAACATCTTGTAGAGTGAAAATCTTGATGATGGTTGACTATTGAAAGTTCTGTGTCGGATACTGATCTGAGACAAAGCCACAGTTTCATCTGGGTGTAACAGAGTGTGCAGTTGAGCTGCTGTGACATCAGCTGTGAAGTTTAACTCCTCAGCAGAGACCCACCATGTGAAGGAAGGGCAGGACCAGCCTCACCATGGAGTCATTTCGACCTCAGACAGTTGTCATTTTGCTGGGAGGATAAACTTTGGATGGCTGCTCCCCTTCTGTCGTCCTCAAGTGCAGGTTGAATAATCCTAAGCTCTAAAACAACAAACAAAGAATGAACAAATTGCTATGCAACTGCTACAGGCTCTAAAATGTATTTGCCTTCCCTGTCAGCACAAAAGGAGAAGAGATTTTAAAAAATACTTATTCTGTTCCTTTACAGTTCACTTATGTTTTGTGAAAGTAGAGGCATTAGCGGTGTCAGCTGATGGCACTTTAACATAAAAGCCACAAATTAAGCCCTGGAGGGAAAGAAGTGTGCCTTAAAGAAGGTGTGTTTCAAGGCTTGTTTTTTTGGCTCATAACTGGGAGAGAGAAGTGCTTTTAACTGATGTGTCTTGCAAGTTTGATGCCTGAGATGTCCGTGTGCTGCAGTGGAGCACAGAGCCAATCAGATGATTTCTAACACAGGAGAGAAAATACATTCCTGCTTTGAGCCAGATCTGTACTCTGGGCTCCAGAGGGAGGAGGGGCAGCCAGTAAACACTGAGATGAGTCTCTTCCCAAAACAAAATATAAAACTCAAATGCTGACTTCTTAAGAACACAGGGAGGGAACATGGTTTTTTGGGTTGCTGCAGGAAAGTATAATGCAGAGTGTGTTTCACTAGAATCTCAAAAGGCATTTGATCTAAAGGGTATTCTATCTCTTAAGTTCTCCCCTCAGTTCCTTTGCTGCCTGCAATGGATGATATCAGTGTTATCTAAACCAAGAGAGAGGTGGTTGCCTGGAAGCTGCACTCACAGCATCACACTGCTCTTGTATGGAAAATAGAGCTCTGAGGTGTTTTTCTGTACTTCTGTGATGAGGTTAAGTGACGGATTTACTTTAAGTTTGTAAAATAGTAACGGAATATAAAGCAAAGAAGAAAGAAATGTAACGCTGGGAGCAGACAGCCTAATAAAACAAGGTATAAAGTACCAGCTCCCAGAGACGTGTTTCTTCATCTTTTCACTAAGCATAGCTGTGTTTCCAGCACGCTCCTTTGTCAGCAAGGTGAGCAAACTCGCTGTCAGGTTGCTCTGACCTTCCCTATGCCTTTACCATCTGCTCCTCAGGAGCCAACAGCTCTCTGGGAGAAGTATTAGGAAATTCCTCTATGCCTTCTGCTAAAATTGTGGTTGTAGGTTGATCTGACCAGTAGCTGGCAGTCTCCCAGGGCACTTTCAAGGCAATTCCCCTGCACATGAGCCGGGCACAAAGGAGACAATTTGGCACAGAGAGGAGGAACATTAGGAATGGATTTACTTCAGCCCCAAATGGTCCCAGAGGGGCTATTTTCAATTGAGTGAACCAAGCTTGTCCAATTGTTTATGGTCTCGGCAGTAATGAAGAAGAAAAAGAGATACAAACGTACTGTGCAGCAACTTAAAGCAACAACCCTTTGAAGGCTCCTAAGTCCCTTTGCTTCATGAGGCTTTTTAGCAACGGGAAGTTATCTGAGCAGACAAGGCAGCAGATCCTGCCCACAGGAGTGTTCTCACCTCTACTTTTCTGTGGGTAAGCTGCACAGAAATACTTGTATGTCACTCCCACTTAACAGGTGACAGACCTGAGGCACAGTGGCGATAACTGACTTGCCTCTGGTCACAAAGCAAGTAAACAGCAGGAGGAGATCGTTTCCCAGCCCCGTGCCTTTCAGAGTGCATTCAAGGCTTAAGGCAAGGTTTTCAAGGGAGTCTTGGTTGCTCTATGGTGGCAAGTCAGCAGTGAAGGCCAAGTTAGTTAGCAAAGCTCAGCCCAAGTGCATTTGCTGCAGCAGCTCCTGGCTACGCATTAGGGGCTTCGAGCAGTTGCTGTTCCCTTCAGGTGCTATAATCCGAATTACCAGGAGAGGGCAGACAAAACACTTCTAGAAAAGGGATTGCCTCGGAAAAACCTTAATCGCGGGATAACGGTGCATAATTTGGAACAGATCTGCGCTGGAGGAGCAGCGGAGCACAGAAAGAGAAACAAAATGGTGTTTGTATCATCCACAAGAGCAAGGTGGGAGCGTTGGTTCAACTTTTTCCGGAGAAGCACAGCCTGGGTTATGCTTTTAAATTGAGTATACATAAAGTGGCTACATGGTAAATAATGTAAATTGTCATAAACCAAGTTTGTCTGGTCTTGTGCCTGTGGATGTTGTCTTACAAGCAATGATGGGGCTGTGTAAGTACAGTGAACAGTGGGAAGAGTTGTGATCAGTGGTTCTGTATGAGTGGAAGCAGATCAAGAGTGGTGTCCCCCAGGGGTCAGCCTTGGGTCTGGTGCTCATCAACTTCTTCATCAATGACATTGATGATGAAATTGAGTGCATCCTCAGCAAGTTTGTGGATAACACCAAGCTGAGCAGCATAGTCGATACATCAGAGAGAAGCCATCCAGAGGGACCTAGACAGGTGGGAGAAGTGGGCCTGTGTGAACCTAATGAGGTTCAACAAGGCCAAGTGCAAGGTGCTGCACTTGGGCTGGAGCAATCCCAGGTATTTATACAGACTGGGGGAAGAGTAGGGCTTCACCCCCTTTCAGACTGCCCAATCCAATGGTGGGGATATCCCTGTTAGTATTGACCACTCTACAGCTGTAGGTAATAACAGCTTGTGCTTCCTCCTCACCCATTTTTCCACATTTGAAATGCAGACAGGTTTCTCTGAACCTTGTTGTATGAGGGAGAGTGTTGCTGTACACATCTGATGTACACATCTTTCCTTCCCTTGTTTTTCTTCCTGGAAGAGTAGATCCCTCTCCAGGTGAGCCTGCCTGAGGTAAAGGCGCTGGGAACAGAACTCTCTCACCACCCATCCTGCTTCTCTGAAGCAGGCTTTCACAATGATCCACCATAACTCAGGCTAGGAAAAGTAGAATTTATCAAAGTTTATTTTTTGCTTCCTTCCCAATGAAGAACCAGGACCAGAACTCTTGTGGATAGGCAGCAGGGAATGTCTCTTGCCCTGAAGAACCAAGGGCTGAGACAATCCCCACTGTCAGGGTTATTCCTCTCAGTTTCCCTGCCTTAGAGTTGGAATTCACTGCACTCAGGAAGACAGGCATAGCAGTGTTCCCTACTGCAAGAGCTGTGGGCTTTGAAAGGCACGTGTCCCCACTATTCTGGAAGGGTCACACCTGCTGACACAGCCTGGTGGGTGGCAGTGAATCTCCCTCCATCTCCCTCCAGTCAAACGAGCTGATGAAATTGGTGGAGACCTGATACTACAGGCAACAGTCTCCACAGTTATCACATCAAAGGCTTAAGAGGAGCTGTGCCTGGAAATGAATTACATCGGTGGCCCTAATGAGCCAGAGAGGAGCCCTCTGGGCGGCAGCGTGTGTTTTCACCACACTGAGGCAAGTGAATACCTTGCAAAGAGATCTTCACGGCCCATTATGGGGAGGGGGGGGGGGAAGAAAGAAGCATTATTCCTGAAATGCAGTCCTGACAAATGAGGTTAAATTACATATTCTCTATCTGGCTTGCACTGTAATGTGTGAATGTAGCTCTGCTGGATACCTATATTGGCTGGGGCGTGGAATTCAGGACAGGGCTGTATTTGATGTCTACCCGACTCTTATCAGATTTCTCTACCCAGAGGTTATCAATGCACCATCAACATTTCTTCCCCAGGTAACTATGAGAACTACTTCAAGCGATGTGGTTCTCATGTAAAAATCTTCATTACTCCAAATAAAAAGTTATCTTATACTAAAGAGAGACTGTTCCATGCAAGTCTGTGGCAGTGGGTAGAAACCAGCAAACCACTCTTGCAGGGAGTCAACAAGGTGGCTTTGGCAAGGACCAGATGGATCTCACCACACAGTTGCTTCAGGGGAGCATTTGCTCTTAAATTTTGTACAAAATTTCCTTGTCTTACCTTAACTAAAGATACTTTAATACAGAGAGAGAGTCTTTATTCTGGACATATTTATTCTTACGCATTCGTTTTTGAGGCCTCCTGGAGAAATTCAAGGCTGTCCCACTGATTTCATGAAGCACAAAACATGTATTGGCTTGAGCTGTACACTTGTTGCTGGAGTTCTGCACTGCATTAAAAGCATCATCTCAGGAGTACAAGTTCCCACCCTAAACCTTTCTGCTCCTCGGCAGATGATGAAGGTTTTTGTACTCCTTCTTCATGAGCTAGAGATACCAGAAGGTGAAAAGCCACACTAAGCAGCTTCTGAATCAAGCTTTTAAAGTAAGAATTAACTATATGACTGCTGAACCCTTCTTTCTATCATGTGTAGAGCCCTCTCTGGTAGACAGTTTATTGTCCCCTACCCTGGCACACAGAGGCAACATAATATTTCACTGCCAGTGGCAAAGAGATCAGCAATTTGCTATCCTGGAGACTTCAGCTCAATCCAGCCATTGCCACAGTTGCGGTGAGGATTATCTCTGCACACCAACCATTGAGAGAGAATTAGGAAAAATTGCACAACCTGAGATAAGAGAGAGCCATTTTCAGTGAGAATGAGGGCTGACTTCCTTCTACTAGTTTATCTGGGAAGAATTCATATATGCTGATTATGGCTAATCAAAAAATTTCCAGCAGGGTACTTTTCCCCCAGAAAACGCCAAGTCAGGAGAATCAAAATGCTTCAAGTGAATGTCTTCAATCTATCAAAAATGTTGGCAGAAACCGTGCAGCAGCATCTGGGATTCCCAGCTATACAGACAGAGAAGCAGACCCAAATGGGAAACAGGATGGAGCACAACAGTAGATTGGAGAGGGCTGCTGGCCTCAGAAGCTGCTTGGTCTGGCATCATCCAGCTCCCATCCTGGGATGGAGCATGTTTCTTTCTGGGTGGGGGCCACAAGAGACACAAAACTTGATACGTTGCTGCTTCTCTCAGATTTTTTGCAGTTACCTGTGCTGCTGGAGTTGTGGTTGAGCTGCTGCTCCATACATAAATAACATTTTTGGGAGTTTCTATGAGAGAAGTGCAAGACCCAGCTCCTGGATGTTTAGCATCACAGAAATTTCCATCCAAGTCCAGATTATGCAGTGAGCTCACCCTTACTATATTTGCTAGTGATTTGGGCAATGGAGTAGAAAGTACACCCTTTAAACATGCAGATGACAAGATGACAGTCAGCATGCTTGAGGACAGCATTCGATTGAAAACAATTTACAGAAATTGGGGAAATGGTCTGAAAATACAGGATGCAATTCAGGGAGAGGACAAGTGAAAAATTTATGCTTATAGGAAGATAACCAAAACTGCAAAAATTGGGTCTATTCGCTTAGGCAGCACTGCTGCAGTAAAGAATTGAAGGGCTTTGCAGATCACAAGCTGAATATCAGTCAGATATGCTGTGAAAAGGGCAAACAGCAGAATGGAATGTGGAAATGAGAGTACAGACTTCAAGCATAAGACTCCTGAAGGACTTGTTTCCACCTCACCTCTTGCAATGCCAGCAGGCAAAACCCCTTGGAATCAGGACACAGGATTTCAGGAAAGACAGACAGTTTGCAGCCCACACCCAAGGCAATCCCACAGAAGGGAGTTGTCTGCACTTGGTTTGTTGCACTGACAAATGAAAGCCAGTGGATTAGAGGGCTAGATGCTCTGCTGGCGCAATTGAACTTGGCTCCAAAGCTAGTGCAATATACCAGTTTACACTTTCTTAGAAGTGATGTGCAAAATCTGATGCAAAATCTCAGTTAGCCATTCCCTCTTCAGGTTCTAGCATGCCAATATGTGGCAGGAAAGTGGTATGTTGTGAAAATTCAGTGTAGGGGCTAAAATACCTGGTCTGACCTCAAAGAGCCTATACGTGAAATTTCTGACATCCTTCAGCATCCCGTTTTATTGCCAACAATCAAACAGTGCCTTTTGGGAAGAAACAAATAAAATGATTAATCAAAAAGGTAAAGTTGAGAGCACAGAGCTTTTTCCAATTCATAGAATCATATGAATCATAGAATGATTTGGGTTGGAAGGGACCTGTAAGATCATCTAGTTCCACCCTCCCTCTAGATGAGGTTGCTGAAAGCCCCATTGAATGCTACCAGGGAGGGGGCATTCTCAACCTTGCTGAGCAACCCATTCCAGTGTCTCACCACCCTCATAATTGTCTTCTATCTTTTAATTCTCTTGAGGAGTTGAATATACTGTTATATGTTGTTGTGATTTCTTCACCATCTCCCTAATATTGCAAATTTGAATGGATACTTTCAGAGTATCTGCTCGCAGAGCAAGCTCTGAGAGCAATGACAAAAATAACACTGCAAAATTACTCTGTATTGTGGGGTATTTACAACACTTGCTTGTGAAGTTACCCCAGGGGAACTGTTTTCTGCCAGCTCTTCTCTTGGGTAGAGAAAGGGATGTGGACACTCATATATTTATGAGGTATTATCCTTCAGAGCTTCAGCAGGAATCAGTTACAGCACAGACCAGCAGCACAATGTTACATTCTGAATTGTATTATTGATTTTCTAGTGTTCCAGGTTTTGCATTTGGCCTATATTTGGTGCTTTGTTCATTCAAGTCCTGCAGATCTGAAAGAAGGTGTGGAAGAGTGGACCAAAGCTCAGGAGTAGCCCCAAAGCTCTGGGCAAAAGCTGGGGCGGGAAAGCAAACCAAAAGAAAGCTTCTGCAGAGAACACCTCTCTTTCATTTATTTGATGTAGAAGAGCACAAAATAATCAGAAGTTTAAGATTAGATAATAATAATAATGGAAGCATGTATTCCACAAGCTCAGCTTGCATGAATTATCTACTTGAAGGCTATTTCAATCCACTCCTCTACCCAGTCTGAATTGTTGGAGAGCCATTTAATTGCATGAGTATAATAATGTTTAGCACTTCAGCAGTATTTGAAGAGCACCAGACTGCCCAGGACCAGGTAGATCCTTACTGGCTGATTCTCAGGATGATGCCAGCTGAGTAAGCAAGGGAGCAGAGGGAGCTGCCTTCAGACATGGCTTGAGAGGATGCATGTGGTATGTCTGTGATGGGCAATGGGCATGAATGGCCCAAGGTGCTTGGTGTGTCAGCCTTAGGGGCAGCAGGAGGCTCAGAAAAGGGAGGCAGCTTTAGCAGCTTTGGGTTGTCCTGGTTTAAGTGATGCAGTGATGGTCTAAGCAGCCACTGTATCCTGAAGTCCAAAGAAAAGGATCTAACATTATCCCTTAAGTCCTCTGTACAGATGATCCTTGAAGAAATAGTTGTTTGTCTCCAGGCCAACAAGGATATTTCATGAAAAATTGAAGACAATTTCTACCACCTCACAAGACAATGAAGCTCCTGTTGGGAAAAGCTGCCTCTCATCTCTGCCAGGAAGGGATGAGCACCTTTCCAGTTTGCTTAACTCTCCCCCTGTAAGCAATAGAGGTTTCTCCAAAAAAATACAAGACCTTTAACTCGGCAATCTCGAGACAATTTGTGATGTGTTTCCTTGTGGTTATCTAGTTTAGTCTTTTTCTGTCACCGTGGTCAAGTAAACTCTGAATTTCACTTTGTCTGGGGATTATTTCTGCTTAATATTTTAGGCTACTAAAATTCTAGCTCATCATTACCTGATCAGAAACAGTCGCAGTGCAAACAACTGGTTTACCTGTTTATAACTCTACTAATAATGAAAAGAAAGGAATTAAAAGAAGTCTGCTTGTGAAGGAAATAATGCCTTTCAAATATGAAACGTCTTCTACATGGCTAAGCTTATTTCATTTCTTTTGCCCATCCTGTGTTCCCTTGACACCAGCCCTGCTGGGAAAGGCTCTTTTCCAAAGTGGGTTGGAGCAAGGCTCATAGCAGTAATGGCTGTGGGAAGGAGGCAGCATGAGGATGATGATAGTAGGGCTTCTGAGACTGGTACAGTAATACAGCAATGTAGTGGTCCTCTGCACAGCTGAGGGGTCCTACCAGCTGAGGGGAAAGCATCAAGATGACAAGAAGACTCATGTCTGTGTATATTAAATTCATGTGTAGGTAGCTGCCATGGTACAAATCATCCAAAGACAAACTTTGTTAGAGTGGCCTACGACAAAGGGCAGACTTTCCTTCATTTGCCATAGCTCTCTGCCAAAAAACATAGCAGCAGTGTCAACACTACAGAATATGTGTCCAAAGACTACAAACTTGCTTGTACACTGGAGGCCATGTTGTCAGCACCCTTAGCTGAATCCTCTACTGACACACCACTGAAAGTCAAGGATGCCCCACGAGTTTAGATTCTGCTTCATCTCTAAATTAAAAACCAGAATAACAAGCAGCAAATTGGTCCTCTTTGCTTTCAGATCAACTAAGTTGGGTCATTTTCAGGAAATGCCCCATTACCTAAAACAATTACAACTGTTGTCACATCTCCAATGAGTTTAGTTTGGCTTTTAGTGTCTGCTGGGAAAACAACCCAGCACAGCTGCTGCATTTAAGGCTGCTTCATAGCTGGGTGCCCCTGAAGCATTTTTTATTCGCTGCTTTATGGATTTGCCCAAGCTGTACCAAGGTATCTCAGCACACGCTGGCTTTAAGCAGGCAAATTGTCCCATTGCTTTTCGTCTGCCCACTCCCCATGGAGCAGCTCACCTTTTGAAAGTTCAGTGCTTCAGTAGATTTCTTCCTTCTATGCACTGTAGCCAATGAGCACTGATTCACTTCAAGGACTAATATTAGCCATAAAATAGCACTCAGATCCATGCAGACTATTTTTGGAACTGTATCGAACTACTTCTGCTCAGCTGATGTGGTAGCACTGCTTATATTCCAGATTATACATGCAATTTTCTGAAGGTAAAATATTCCTTTCCAGAAGTTTTCATTAACAGTCTCTATTACCTACATAATTGGACGGCAGCATTTAGCAGTGATTAATTGAAACTTAGCGTGCATTTAGGGATTAAAAAATGCTGCCCTTACCAGTCTGTCCCAGAGGAGAAATGTGAAAGGAGAGCAGGAGCTGGCTTTCCTGTGTGATGAAGATGCATAGTACTATTCTCAACAGAATGGAGCATTTCTCGACAGCGTTCTGATAACAACTATAATTAGGTATTCAATCACATACAGGGTAAGACCAGCCAAACAAATGTATGCCTGCTAAGGGAAATAGCCCATGGAAAGATCATGCATTTGCTGAACTAAAAGTAAAACGTATAATGGAAGCTCTTAACACTCTGGAGCCGTGCACTTGCCCAACAAACTGCCTATTTTCCTATACAGTCATCAATCAGAGCTAGCCTTGTGATTCCTACTGTGTCACACCATGCTTGTCCATGTCTGAAGGTCTGACCCTAAGCCCAGTACCACTGTCAGGAGTCTTTCACTTACACTCATCAATTTTAGATCAGAGTTCATGAGATGAGAGCGGTCTCTGAGTCTGTGGGACAGCTTGTTGACCTCCACATCTACAAGTCTTAATAACAGTTAAACCCAGCAGAGATGCTGAGAGACCACAAAAATCCCTGTATTATCTTCTCTGCCTCTGTACCTGCAGAAGTTAATGGACAGTCCATATGGAGGAAAGAGGCATTGTTTGCAACTAGCCACGTTTGATTTTATGTGACAAAGCAAAATAAAGGCATTGGGCTTTATTCTCCACTTTTGTATTCTAGACTGCAACTTCCTGTAGCAGGCTGTGTGCTCCAGAAACATGAACCCATGCCCTGTGTGTCCTCTTCCCTCTGCCTTCACTGAAGGAAAAGCGCCATATAAAAAGATAATCTCTTTGTATCATGCACTCTGTGACAGCTGACCCTGCCAGCAGTATAAAGTTTTAAGAGGAAATATTAATTAATGTCCTACTGCCAAATCATTCCAGTTTCCTTTCTACACAATAATCAATGGCAAAACTTATATATACGTATGAACTCTGCAGGATTTTTAATAATTGTTTCAGGGAAGACGTGAATAGCTTACTCTTTGCTCTTGCCTGGTCTTCATAATTCCTATAACTGGTCACCAAATTAGGGAAAATAGCAGCACATCTGACAAAACTATCTGCCATACAGTCTTACTATCATGCCTCTGTATGAGCTGGTCTCCTTTTTGCCCTCTTCTTGCTCCCTGCCACTGGAGCCCATGCACACACAGGAGGAGCCACAGCCACTCACCAACATGCTAGGAATAAGGATAAGAAAAGTGGTTTGCTTTCAGCCAGCTCAATTAGCTGACTTACCTCATAACAGTAGAAATGCTGACAACATGTGGTTTAAGAAGAGAGGAGGGAGGTGGTGCTGCCAATGTTTCTGCAGCAGCTTGCAATTAGAGTTATTGAAGCCAACTGTGAAAGCACAAGGTATTCTGGTATTCTGATTTCCCTCTACTGCTTGTAGAGGGGTGCTGAGCAAGCATAGCCTGAAAGCATGAAAAGAACCTAGTTTCTAGGTAAGGACCAGACTGGTCTACCTATAGGCCAACTTAAAAGATATATGGAGATGAGGTGGGAAAGTACTGATAAAGAGATGATGCCTCAGACTGAGGAGCTACAAGTCACGCTGGAGAATCATCTTTCCTTCGTAGTGATCCTGTATGACACTGTGCAAGCAATTTAAATCAGCTGTTGACAAGTGGCACTTATTAGTTCATCCATAGTTTCCTAAGCACCTGATTCAGTGCCTCTGGACCATTGTCCTGCAAATGTCTGCAAATTAAAGCAATGTTTCCTAAGGTTCATGTGCAAAGAGGAGTTGATTGAACTCTGGTGAAGGGTTAGGAAAGGTCTGAGGCATGTATGAGCCAGCATGGTCTCTTAAAGCCAAAGATGAGAAAAGATTTGGGTAGGCTAAGGAGCAGTGCTTGCTCTTCAAGCAGAGCTGCTCTGAATGGCCACATATTACCCCTTTCTTGAAACAGGTCTGAAAATAGAGGCTTTTTTCTCTTTTCCTGCCCAAGTCAGGTACTTGGAGTACCTCAGTTTGAAATCCCAGTGACCTGGATCCTTGTCAGTTACGGCCATGGTGCTGGGAAAACCCGTTTTTGCTTCCCACAAGGTACAGTCACCACCAAGGTGGGATAAATACCAGCCCCCGCTGCACGGGAGTATAATGGATTAAGTAGCAGATACATTAAATGATCCCTAACTATAATTAGCTCCCTCTGTGCTTCTAACACTGCAGCCTCATACAAATGATTTCTAATGACACATGCAGTGACTGGGAACAGGGTAATAGCTATTTAAACAGTTGCTGACCCCTGAGCTGGTACAGGACGATGTATTTTACAATGATTGAGAAACTCCGGATATTTTTTTAGAAGTGCTCTAGGCACTGACCTAGAGAAATGCTCTGTTCAGATAAGAACAGAGATGATGCCCTTCCCCTTGTGGTAACAGGGGAACATCTCCTATCTTAAATGTGCCCATTACCACTCTTAACCTACAGCAGGATTAACAAAGCTAATAACATTCTCCCAACTCATGCCTACGGTGTAGGCACCCAAGCAGAGTTATGATGGTCTTTCAAAAAATATTCTTATCTAAGCAGTTCTCTGCAACTACACTAAAATACCTGTTGTTCAGAACTAGAATCTTGCTGTCTTAGTACTAGACTCATCGCTGAATAGGACCTATAGCATTCACCAGGGCTGTGAGGCTGCTGGCCATGCTGGGGCCTCTGTGTGGACCAGACTGCAAGATCAGGGACTGAAGCCTGCAGTTTCAAAATGCAAGGTACTGCAACTTTAGTTTTCTTTTTTAATAGTCTCTTTTGATCTTGCTCCTTGAGCTAAGGATGATAATGAGGATTTTTATTCAAGAACAGTCTTTTGGTTCAAGGAGCATGGAGAACTGCAGCTTTTTGGAATCATGAAGCCTGAAAGCAAAGGCTCAAAAGAAAGCAAGTTTGCAACTTCAACTACCTCATTAATAACTAGCCAGTGCTAATTGCAAATAACCTATTCACCAAAAATAAGCAGGAAGTGCCACAGTTCTTGAAAAGCACATCATTCCCAAATAAAACTTCATTTCTTACATGAGGTGAAAATTGGACTTTGTTAGATATTTATTTTTAATGAAGAAATGATATGTCGTTACACGTTTCACCTGACCTTGAAATAACAACACTCCTTATTCGGTTTGGTGATTGGGTTTCACTTCACAGGAAATGGAGAATAAATTTAATTTTCGCTTTTATAAACACATACATACTAATTTAAATATTATCTGCTGCTATTTGAATACTACAGGGTCATCTCAGCACAAAGAACTGCTGCCAGCAAAGCATGATCTGCCCTCAAAAGGATGTGAGTGACAGGGGGCAGAAGATAGCTCCTACAGCCACCCAGGTCTGAGAGCTGATACCTCAGTGGGTGACTGATGCCATACTAAAACCTGCACTGACTGTGCCGTACTTAAAACTGCTTCACTGCGAGGAAGACGTAAGTACATTTCATTTGTAGTCTTCTTTGTTCACAGCAATAAAAGCTAGAAGCAGAATTGCAGCTTTTCAGGTAAGCAGTATTTCTCCATTTTCAGTTTGGAGGGTTCAAGATTGCAGTGAAGTACAGATCAGCAGTACGAGGAAACTAAACCGAGGATCAATCAAGTATTCGAGGAAACTTTGTCTAGTTTTATTTAAAATGTACTTTATTGTTGAAGACATAGATTTGGGTGACAGTGGTATCACCAAGCACCAGAAGAGAGAGAAGACTTGTATCTCTAGCTTTTTTTTCTGAACATTAATCTGCATTTTTTTTTTAAGACAAACTTCATATTCTTTAACAAATTCATTTGACAGTGAAGCTGCTGTACTCTGAGCTAATGTTTGATTGCCCAGAGAGGCAGTAGATGCCCTGTCCCTGGAGACATTAAAGGTCAGGTTGTTTGGGGCTCTGAGCACCCTGATCGAGCTGTAGGTGTCCCTGTTCACTGTGGGGGGGTTGGACTAGGTGACCTTTAAAGATCCCTTCCAATGCAAATGATTCTATGATTTCTGTTAGGAAGTATTATTCTTTTCACTAAATGATGGGGATGTTGCTCAAAATTCACTCCAAAATGCTCCTGAATAACCAGATGTTACCCATCTTCCTCACAGGTTAGGATAAGGGTGATCCTGTTGTGTTCCAACTTTAAGTAGGTTTGTCAGAGAAAATCTGCATTTCTATCAGTCATTAGGATAATGCAGAAACTGGCATAGAGGTAACATGCTAAATGCTGTTATCTGAATCACATCAGAAAGTATATCCTATACACAGGATTTTCAGGACAGCAATAAGGTATGATTCTGATTTATTATAATTATTTTATTTTTTTAAATGCAATGGCTTCATCCTGAGTGTTCAGTGTAATAATAGTTTAATGTAAAGACTGTTTCTGAGACAGGGGAGAGTAATTTGCTTGATAGTATCCCCTTACAACACTTCAGGAAATCACTTAAAAACATTTTCCCAGATGGACTAGCTCAAGATGTGGGGGAGTGGTTCTCATCTGAGATGCTGAAGACCCACAGAGGGATGCCTCTTGTCTCACCCGAGACATCTAAAGGCTAAATATTCAGGTCTGAACAAGTCTCCTTGGGCTCCCTTTGTCATCAGTAGGGAAAAAGAGGTGTTAGTCATTTATCTTTGAAACCTCTCTGATGAGAAGATACGATGCCCTGGAGGAAAGTAGATCTCTCCCCTGATGTCAAAGTGGGGTTTAGGATGACTGGCTCCAGTTTAGACATCTAACGTTTCTATGTCTGAAGTTAGATGAGGTTAATTTCATCCTTGGTTACCATTCTCTCAGGTTAAAACAGTATCAAGAAAGGTTATATCTTGAATTCACTGTGGAGAGAAACCATTTCAGAGACGAGTCTGTCTAGTTCCAATTTGCACAAAATGGGAAACAAGACCAGAGCCTTTAATCAGTATCTGTGCTTTCCACCTTTTGCACTTTGAGAAAGTCTTTAGTCATTTAAATCAGTTCTATGCCACCAGCAAGCTTTTTTTTCATTTTTTTTTCTTGAAAAGCATTTCTACCAGTTTCATACTCTGATGGTTCCAGGAGAATACAATCATACTCAGGGAAGAAACCATGTCTGTCAGGTTACAGGAGCACTGCATCCTGAGGTCTGTATCTGCGCACAGCATTTTTTGGCTTCCATGAGAACGGAACACTGTCTCTGATTTCATGACTACAGTCAGTCTACTGATTAGTTCAAATCAATGAATATAAGATGTAGGTATAGTTTTACTTTCTGAAAGGCTAACACTAATGCACACTTTTGCAAAATCTAAGCCCAAACTCTCTCCAGTTCCCTAAGTGTGTTAGCTGCCCTTGTAGGTTTGCACATAAAGCAGCAATTGTCATCTTTTATGTAGGAGGTTAAATAAAGCAAAGGTAAAATTAATCATTATCAAAATTCAACAGAAGGTGGGTGGGAAGGGTGAAATCAAACTAGGGAGTGGAGGGGATCTAGTCAGAGCTGGCTATGTTAACAAAACCTTATTCTTCCCCCTTACTATACCCTATCATAAAGACATTTGCTGCAGTGACAAGAGATGTAATCAAATGCATTTATCCTAACAGTAAGTTAAAAATAAACATCTGATTTTTGTAAAGCTCAAAGAAGATTTCTGCAAACATGGCATCTGAACATGCACACAATGTTTCTACTCTGCCAGACTCTTCGACAAGTTGCGAGGATGAAAATTTCTTACTGGTAAAATCCTACCTCTCTGCCTTTTATGGCCTAATCTTCCTGGTGTGCTTCCCGGGGAACATTGTGACCATTTTTGTTTACTTTGTGAAGATGAGGCCCTGGAAAGGCAGCACCATCATTATGTTAAACCTGGCTGTCACTGACCTGCTGTATGTAGCTACACTTCCGTTCTTTATACACTACTCTGCTAATGGAAATAACTGGATTTTTGGAAACTTCATGTGCAAGTTCATTCACTTTGGCTTCTACTTCAACATGTACAGTGGTATTATCTTCCTTAGCTGCTTCAGCATCTTCCGCTTTCTTGTAGTTGTCCACCCAGTTAGATGCTTTTTTATTCAGAAGAAGAGATGGGCAGTGGTGACTTGTGCAGTAATTTGGATGATTTCCCTGGCAATAATCAGCCCCTTAGGCACCTTGATCTCCATAAAATATACACAGAACAGGACAATCTGCCCAGACCTGTCTTCTGCAGAGGACCTTGACACTACTCAATGGTATAACTGGCTGCTGACGATATTTGCCTTCTTATTGCCCCTTGTGACAGTAACTCTGTGCTATGCACTCATTATTCATGCCTTGGCCACTGGGCCCCACACTCAGACTTGCTACAGACAGAAAGCTCGCAGGCTTGCTGTCATCCTCTTGGTGGTCTTCTATGTGTGTTTCCTCCCCTTCCACATCTTTCAGGGGATTCGGATTGAGCTTCGTGCACAAGTGGCTAGCTGCAGTCTCAAGAATACAGTCCTTTTTGTGTTTATTCTAACTAAACCTTTAGCAGCATTAAATACATTCGGAAACTTGTTGCTCTATGTAGTGGCAGGAGATAGCTTCCAGCACGCAATCCTCTCACTCCTCAAGTTTTGGACACACAGGAACTTGAAATAGAAGATTCTGCTAAAAGAACTATGCAGGGAGAATCCAAACCTACCCACGACCAGGCAGGCAGAACCTCTCCTCAATCAGAATACTCAGACCTGCACTGCCAGTGCCAAGAGAGAATTTATCTGTTCTGCATTTTGGATTTACACATCATCATCATAGCAAACAAGCAACTCCCCCTTAAAATTTAAAATAAGAATGTGAAATAAAATTCTGAATAAAGTACATTTCTCCAATTTTTGTGGTTTTATCTTTCTTTTACTTTTCCTTTTTTTTTTTCTGCATTTATCTGCTGTATCCTTGATGTCTCTTTTGGGAATGACCAATCAATTTCAGCAAAAAGTCATTGCTTGTTAGTGGCAGATACAGATTCAGGATGGGAGTAATTTTATTTAATTTTAGTAACTTAGAAGTAAAGTGTCCAATCTAAGTCAGGTACCTATCTTTGACTTCTTTTCTAATCAAAGAAGAGGGATGAGATGCTCCAGAGGACAATTCATCACACCTACTTTAGACCTGCAGGAGGGTTCATCTCACCTCCCTGGAGACCTTGACAGCTTAGATCTCTATATATAAGCTAATCACCTTGTCCTGCCATTATAAATTTCTACTCTAGTGAGAGAAATAAGCAGTTTTTAGAGCGTGATTCACCTAATTATTCTTGATGCCTGCATTTAGACAAAATGAATCATGACCTAGAAGTGCCTGTTTCTCACCATTGACCATAAAAGGTAAATAGATCAGGCACAGACCCAAATGAAGATGCTTTACATTTATACCAGTCCAGTACAGAGTGGGATGGATTGCCTTCAATAATCACCTGAGCATTAATGGTGCAATAATGAAAGACTATTCCTATGAGGGTTTTCTGTACTATTAACTATTATTTGTGGATTAATTTTAGTCCAGGTGAGAAACAGGGAGAGATTCTCTCAGGGAGTTTTGATGACAGGACAAGTGATAGTGGTTTAAAACTAAAAGAGAGATTTAGGTTAGATGTTAGGGGAAAATTCTTTACTCAGTGTTGTAAGGCGCTGGAACAGGCTGCCCAGAGAAGTTGTGAATGTTGCATCTGTGAGATGTCCAAGGTCAGGTTGGATGTGGCCCTGGGCAGCCTGATCTAGTGATTAGCAACCTGGCTCATATCGGGGGGTTAGAACTGAATGGGCTTTAAAGTCCCTTCCAACTCAACTATGATTCTATGAGTTTGTGATTCTGTGTAAGTGAATGGATGTATAAATGGCCCAGATCCATAGAAAATAGAGATTCGTATTTGCCTCTTTCTTTACTCAGTAGGGCTCTACTTGTTCACGCCAAATAAAGAGACAGTTGGACTTGATAATCTCAAAGGTTTTTTTAATCTACACGATTCTATGATTTTATGATTCCAAGGAACAGCTTTGGGTAATAACACATCTGACAAGTAATATGGGCCATTACACAAGAAAAAAAAATAGATTCACAGCAAAACAGAAGTCTAATACTTGCAGACACCATTTAGAGAAGTTCCAGGACCGGCTGAGATATCCTAGCCATCATCAGTACAAAACTATTACCAGCATTTTATTTTGAGACTAGAATTATGACCACAGTGTGATTCATCTAATGTTTTTATAACAACTCTATTTGATGTTTCGTTACTGTTGCTCACTGTAAAATGTCCATTAATCACTGACAACACATGCTGCCATAAAGCTTTCTTGGGACCTTTCTCTTTATCCAGTCTCTATATGTGTGGCCGTATTTTCAAGTGACCACTAGGCCACTGCTTCCATTATGCACAAGCCTCAATGACTTGTAGACAGCCTGTGACTCCTCTGTTTCACAGGAAGCCTATTTATTGCCTCTCTTAGGGCATCAGAAGCTAGGGAAAAAACAGCAGGCAACAGCAATCAACAGGCACAGCAGAGGCAGGAGGACATGAGAAACCATCCCTGACACAGTAAGATAGATGGGGAAAAGAAGAGCAACATTTGTCCAGGACAGAGTAGAAGGCGGGCTCTGAAGCAAAAGTTATGGCAGAAAATGCAGATGGAAGCCTTTTTTTTTCCTGCAGAAATAGCCCCTATGTGGAGTCAAAGCAAGTTTTAAAACTTCTGTACAACACGGCATGGCTGTGACTAGTACCCATTGTCAAAGTGAGGGGAAAAAAGCTGGTTGAAGAGGAAAGCTTGTGTTGTACAGGCCTGCAGAGATGTTACATGTTGGAAAATTTAAAAAAATGCAAAGGAAAGATCTCACACTCTACACACTGTTCTGCGTTTGCAATCTTCCCACTTCCAGTGCTGCTCACTAATGCTTGTTCCAGAGATGAGAGAGACAACTGATACACCATCAGAAGACAAAGCTGAACATGGCATTTTTTCAGGTTTGAGTATACTATTAAAAAAAACACCTCTTTTCATTTCCTTTTCCTTTTCCTTTTCCTTTTCCTTTTCCTTTTCCTTTTCCTTTTCCTTTTCCTTTTCCTTTTCCTTTTCCTTTTCCTTTTCCTTTTCCTTTTCCTTTTCCTTTTCCTTTTCCTTTTCCTTTTCCTTTTCCTTTTCCTTTTCCTTTTCCCTTTCCTTTCCCTTTCCCTTTCCCTTTCCCTTTCCCTTTCCCTTTCCCTTTCCCTTTCCCTTTCCCTTTCCCTTTCCCTTTTCCTCTTTTTCCTTTTCCTTTTCATTTTTTTCCTTTCCCCTCTTCCTCTTCCTCTTCCATTTTACTATTTTAAAATGCCAAATGCCTGGAACATCTTCAGTACTAGCATCATCACCTTGTATAAATTGGACAGGAATCAATTTGTTGAATCAGATCTTGGTTTCTCTACAATCTAAGAGCAAATATACAAGTGACTTGATTATAAACTGTAGTTTTACAGTTTCTCTAGTAGTCACAAAAAAAGGAGTTCTATCTAAGACTCCTTCCTGGCTCCTATTCCCTCACTCAGCCCTGGCATGAAGCTTCTACACTACTCCATGCTGTGATACCTGCCCCCTTTGAAAGTAATCTGTGCAGACATTCTCTCACTTTTCCCCTGCCTTTCTTGCCTCCCTCTGCTCCTGCTGCTTGCCTGGCACACAGATTGCTGTAGAGTTGTAGATCTCATGACACTCATTCCTGACCCAGTATTCTATGATGTGACAGCCAACCAGAGGGGGTAGTTGCATAGTCACAGCTGCTGTGCAGTTGTCAGCATCATTCAGCTCTCCCTTCACCCCACTGCAATTCATCCTCAGCCTGAGATGGGGGAGAAAAGGGAAAGACTACTGCAGTGTTATCAAGAAATTGCAGGCATCTGGTCACATTCAATATCAGGACATGATCCAGATTTACATCACCACAGATAGGGAGAACAGTTTAGCTGTATTAGTATTTTATTAATTTCTGGTTTTACACCTGTATGAGCTTCATGGTTTCTTGGCTTTAATTTTTAACATTCTCCTAAGTTTGTCAGAACTTCTACAGTGCCAAAGCTCAAGATTCCTTCCAACAATCCCTAATACATTTGTGTTAGGGGAGAAGAAGAAATAAACTAACTGAGTTCAAGGAATAGTGTGCCTGTACCTCAGTCTGCTATGGGTAGGGCACCAATCCTTAAATAAGTACCATACTACAGCCATTTACTGCTTATATTTGTGATGCTGTCACTGCACTGGAGCATAGATGCATTCACACACAAGCCACAGAGTCATTAAGTCAAAACAGATGTTTTATAGGTCTCAGTAAAACCCCAGACCTCCTAACCTGCCTGTGCAACTAACTGCACAGGCAGAAAGAAGGTACCCACAGAGGACAAGGATGACTTTTTCTCAGAAAGTACAGAATTTAGCTGATGTCTGATTCCCAGCAATAGCTGAAACAAAAGTGGTGGCTTATGAAATGATTCCTTACATAATGAAAGTGGCAGCAATCACTCTTGTAAAGCAAATAGTGTTAGGAATGCTACTGCGTACACTGTGTAATGTTCTGCTCTCATCTCCAGGCTGCCCTTTGGGATCACTGGGATAACTCCCCTGATTTCTCACTGATCTATTTGAGGCAACAGATCCATCTCTAGAAATACAGGAGGCAATGTTCTCACCCCTCAGCTCCATCAGCCTCCTCCAGAGAAAGGAGGCTTTGGAATCAAGAAAACACAAGAGAGCAAAATGACATTCTCCAATTGTCTATACTAAATCACCTTCCAATGGAAAGGAGAAATAGTGAGGACTCTTTTTACACAGGCATAGAAGAAACCTGGCTGGTGACAGCAGAGGTGACAGTGGCAAATTTCCAAGCCTGTGCCCCACACCTTCCTGTTAGCAGCATGGTGCTTGGGGACCTGGTAATTGACAGCAAAGTAGGGGACGAGGCGAATCTCACCAGGTGTTATGACATATACACCTGGCTTGTTGTCCACCTCTAAGGAAACAGAAATATCTCTATTTTTAAAATGTTTAAAGAGCCCAGGAGACAGTCCAAGCCTACCTGAGCAAGTGCCCTGTATGGGCTCTGGACCCGTATGCGTGCCATACATAGTTGTGCTTCAGGGGCAGTGAAATGGGAGGGGAGAAAAAGCTGCCTGCAGTTTGCTGAGACTCTGTAAGTGAGTATGACCCCCTTTTCCTTCTCCTTCTTTAATAATGTTTTCTCTTTCTCCAGCAGCCTGTGCTCTGGGATATCTATGCTGACCCCACAAGGAGCTGGAGGCATGGATTGATATGCTCAGCACAGCTGTGGTGGGGAAGGCGTTGCACAAAACCACAAAAGCAACCCACAAAACCGAGTCGTGTTGTGTAGAAGTGTAACCACACATGGCTGGACATACAAAATGCTCTTTGGTCCTGTGTCTGTATGGTAATGAAGAAGCTTCTGCTAATTCATCAAACATCTTCATTTCAAAGGTGTAAACCTGACCCTCAGTTATATGTATCATCATTTAAGCACTGTACTTAAAAACGATGATTGTCAGCAAGATTTCTCTTCTGCATATGTACCAATCCCATGCAAATAGTCACATAGTGCATCCTCGCACAACCCTCAGCAGATTTTCCCTTCATGAAACCACCAACCCAAACATTAACCTCAGTGGCTGGACATCATTTTGCATAGGCAAACCCTGAGGGATGGTGACCAGGATGGCTTAACTTAAAATCACGTGCAGTGGTCTGAGGATCTGAAACACGAACTGCACTGAGAAGTTGAAACTGTCCTGCAGTGCCTTGGGCCAGCACCACAGAGATGAAGGCAACATCAAAATAAATCATGGGTTTGTGTAGAAGGAAACAAAGGTTTTGTGGAGGGCTTTGACTTCAGCCTGAATCTGCCAGTGGAAGGGCAGCAGGCAGTTGCAGCAGCTTGCAGCTTGTGTTCTCATTCCTGAGCACTACAATCACGAGGGGAGGGGATGATGTCACTGTGTGTTGTGGCCAAGTCGTCCACCAGCAAAGAGGAAGGGATAGTCTGGCCATGAGCTCAGTGTAACACCAAGCTCTGGTCCTAGAGCTGGCCAGCCCTTCCATCCAGCAACAGAGAACCACTTTATCTTCCCTTAATTATTTCCCCTGCCACATTTTATCCGCTTAGAGTTATAAACTCTTTGGGGCAGATGCCTTAGTGAACGTTTGCACAGCAGGATCAGAATCCCAAATGGACCCTCCTGGCATTATGAAAATTCAATCAAGGGCTTGTGCCATAAAAATGTAAATGATGCAGCTACTTAGCATTTGTGCTTATAGAGACACATAAGCACAGACGTGCAGATACAGATACATGGGGAAGTAGTACCTAATGCAAAAATATAATTCTTTCAAAATAACATTGCTATGTTATTTTCAAACCTCTTCCTTGGGATACAAAAGCACATTTCACTCATTTCTTTTCTCTCCTGTGCTACCAGAGCAGTACAATGTTGAATGCAGAAGTTGGTTGAACAGAATTTCCCTTTTCAGAACAGAAAGAAATGACTACAAAATAACTGTATCAGTAGGCAAAGTCTTCAGAAGCAGTTTTCAAAATAATGTGGGGAAGTTCTGGGTTAAATAAACATGAGGACTTCTCAGATATAATTTTCTGCCATGGAAAATTAGTAAGGTTTTACTACTGGTTCCAAGACCAGTCTCTATTCTACTTTGTTTATATTCTGTATAGGTGGCACCTGGCTATTGAGATTCTTTTTTTGTGCCATGGAAACAAGCTCAATTTGCCTATGTGATAAACAGTAATGTTCTGTACTAAAATGGATTTGGCTGTGCATCCAGGGGGAGGCTATTCAAGTGTGGGGCATTTGCTTGTGTAAATTTTGATGTAAATTTTGCCGTTAAGATGCTGATGTTTTAAGACAATTGTGTGGCTCATTTCTGCACTGCACAATTGAGTGTGTCTCACTGTCCAAGTCGTTTACATTTATCCACATACTTAGAATACAGAGAGCATCCTTATCTGACCTGTTTCATATGCATTTGTAGCATTACATCACCCTCTTAGGGTGACTACTTTTGCTTTCTATAAAGGATCTTTTTCCTCTGGGGGGAAAAATAAATAGAAGCATAGTTTTCTTTTCTCTTAGCAGTCATCCTAGGTAAAACTTCCTCAACTGACTTCAGATAGAATGGAGAACTATCTCTGAGTTATCTGTGGGTAGTCTTACAGCCAGCAGGGAGGAATGGCAGCTTGGAGAGCCCAGTCAGTCCCTCCTAGAGCATATGAACTGTACAGGCAGTCAGTGGCATCCACAGTTCTGACATCAGTGCCTCTGGCATGATGAACCTGGTCCACTATGTCTCATCTGTAGGATGATAATCATTTCTATACTGAAAAGTTTGGCAACAAACAAACAAACAATGGATTCAGGTTTTGATGTTATGATACATTTTAAAGTATAACATGAATTTTTGCTGGGTAACCAGTATCTTCAGGCAACCTAATTTAGGAAATCTGTAACATATTTGTTTGCCTTGCTAAGTGAGAAGATACGGTTATGTGGAAAAGAATACAGAATATCCTATGTGTATTCTCAGTATTTGTTCTATAGAAAGATTATATATAAAATCATAGAATCATTTGAGATAGAAGGTTTATCTATTCCAACCCCCTGCAATGAATAGGGATGCCTACAGCTAGACCAGGTTGCTCAAAGCCCCATCCAGCCTGACCTTGAATGTCTCCAGGGATGGGGCATCCACCTTTTCTCTAGGCAAACTGTGTCAGTGCTTCATTGGATCTAGAACACCATATGGATGAGACACAGAAGAATATAATAAAATAGAAAATAATAGTAATAATTGAGCAACAGAACAGTAATAGTAGAAGAATATAAATGGAAAAATATAATAGAATGTGTGGAATTGTGAAGAAATAATAATAATAATAATAATAATAATACATTCTAAAACATATTAGAAACATTTAAAGGCAAGACTCAGATCAAATATTTGGCATATGAGAGCTGGGGCACTCCAGTCTATGTCCCCATCCCCATTCCTGCAACAGGGATCATCCCACCCTCCCTACACCCTCCCTGCACACACCCAAGTGGCAATATACTCAATTTGAGAGTTACATTTATTTTACTGGCTATTTATCTATGCAGGTGAGACCCTTTTGCATGGGGATTGCAGGGCATGCCAAGGGAGGGACTGGTTGCTGTGTAGATGTGTGCTAAGATTTGGGATTGGGCTTTGGAAAGTAGTGAGAAGGATGTTTGCAAGGGTGGTAGCAGCACCAAAAAAAACCCGAGCCTGTGAGTTACAAGAAAAAGCAAAAACCATCAGAGAATTTGAACTTTCACCATTCAGAAAAGGGATGAAAAGTGTTGAGCAAACATGAACAGGAAAGGAGCCATCACAAAGGGAAGAAAAGAAGGACTACAGTGCGTGAGCACAGTGCAGGTAGCCACACATACACATGGATTTAGCAGTCTGAGTAGCCATTCAGAGGGGTGGCTTACTGTGCCCAAGTCCTGGTTGTGCACACCTGAAGTATCACTCCTCTGCACCTCTGCAACCTGACTGAGTTTGCTGGAGAGCTTTTCAAAGTCCTTAGAGGAGCTTGTCAGAAAAGGGCTTCTCATTAGACCCCACAAATTTGCCATAGCACTAAGATGGGACACGGTCTAACTGACACCCTAGATGGAGTATAAGAAAATGTTATGGAAATTCAGGAGAAGAACTTATGGAAGATTCCTTCCTGCGATGTAACCAAACTATTACACTTCTTCATGAGACTTCTGAAGCACATAATTTTCAGCAGTAAAATCGAGGGGTTGCTGAGTGCCTGAGAAATATAGGTGCCAGGGAGATTAAAATGAGTGGCAGCCTGCAGGGTGACAGCTGCTGGAGAGATATCTTCCACACCTGTGGAACCGGTGCCTGCACTGACAAGCATTAACACTCATTCCTAATGCTCAGCAATCTCTAAGCTACACTTCCAGCTAAAAACTGACACAGCTGAAAATTTGTCTCGGTTGCACCCAAGCAACACCCACATCAAAGGATGCGATATAAAAATATCTCCCACTTACACCAAGACAATTCAACATGATGGCTGAAACAAACATTGCGAGAACACAGAGGAGAGAGCTTCAGAGGGATGTGTGTGACTTATTCCTCGTGTTGTACAGCTTTCACCATATCTTGTTGTTCCAGTTGTTGTACATTGTCCATTCTATGTTACTTTTGTCTTTTAAATAGGCATGCCTACCAGTCACAGCAATGAGTTAAGAGAGCTGTTTGCAAACAGTCTGCCCAAGCTCTCCTTTATCTAAGTTTATTCAGATGCCCCGAAAGGCTCACAAATAATACACATTGTTCTGATAAACCTCACTTGCTTATAACACTGTTCATTCAGGGAATAGTGCCTTTCCTCTGCTCTGGGGATCTCTGTGAGGTCACAAGTTGGAGAGAGCCCACTGTGAGCAGCCCAATAGATTGTGGGATATGCTGCAACCCCACACCAATATCCACACTCTCAGATGACCTAATGTGTGTGGCAGCTAAGAGGGTCAAAAACAGGTCACCAAAGCACTAGAATCATAGAATTGATTGTGTTGGAAGGGACCCTTAAAGGACATCTAGTCCAGCAGTGAACAGGGACAACCACCAGCTTGCAGGGCTCCATCCAGCCTGAATGTCTCCAGGGATGGAGCTTCCATCACCTCTCTGGGCAACCTGTTCCAATGACTCGCCACCTTTATCATAAAAAATGATAGAAATGTAGCAAAGAGGTCCAGAAACATCTTCTTTTTCCTTGGAGCCCTTGAAGCCTCTTGTTTTCTGGTTTACCTTTACCGGTCTTTTGTATCCCTGTGTAATCCCTTTAAATTCTATTTTAAGATACAGATTTACTTGTTACTCAGCTTTAATTTCCAAGGCAGCACTCTTTTGTCAAAAAGTAGATATCTCTTTAAATATTACCGTCCGGTTGTCACCCTCATGTGTCTTGTAGAAGGTTTTCTGACACAGGCGAAGGTCATGGGGGCTGTCTGGGACCACCAATGCCAGCTCATACCTTGCCACTGAGAGAGCAATATTAGTATAGATACTAACCCAGTGGCAAGGTCAGTGGAAAAAAGACCAGAGATATGACAAATACCAAATGAGGACAGGTCCCAGCTCACACAAGCATCTTCTTTCATCGCTTCAAACAGTTTGACCAGGTCTTGCTTCTTGTGCATGTTTTGCATGCACCAGTGGTGTCCATTATCAGAGGTACTTCTCAGATATGTGGAAACCCCTCAGAGAGGGAAAATTTATTTATTATATTCTAGGCTGAGAAATGTTTTGTTAGATCTAGCTGCAGCTGTCATGGGATAATTAATGTATGTATCTTTGAATCGTGACTATTATTTGAATAAGCACCTCTGTCTGCCCCCAAAATTGCACATCACTTAAATAGATTTGTCACCAAGACACAAATGAATCCAATCTTCAAACTCATGATTCATGTGCTACCCAAGAAAGCCAAACGCTGTTTAATTGTTCCCTATACTAATTGCTTAATTCCGAAAAACCCACAAAATTCCCCTAAAATGTTCTTAGCCAAGCATTTGTGTAACTGGTGCTTGGCTGAAAGGTCCTAATGAGCCACCAACAGCAGACTTGGCACCCTTGCACAATGCTTGCTGCTATCAGGACAGCTATCTGTTCTTTCAGTAAGAAAATGAAGTTGGGGTTTGGCCCAAAGGGTCACAGGAAACATTAGGATAGACTAGTATTTGTGATAATGTTCTGTGATTCTATGATTTTATTCTCCATTGGTGTTGTGAAATAAGCTGGCCTGAAGATAGAATCCATGCCATCTATGCAACGCTTAAGGTAAGCTCTCACTTACATGCCTAAGCCAAATTAGGTCTTACTGGGTTTGCACAAAAATTACTGGTGATGTGCTAAGCCTCAGAGTGAGACAAGAAGCCTAACAGCTCTCAGCAGTGTGTTTCTTGTACTCTGTAGCACAAAGAGCCAGTGAATTCACATTTACTCTGCAAAGTGTGCAATTCAAACAGGCCTGAGTACTGTTGGGTTACATAGGGTGCAGGTAGAGCCCCAGAACTGATCTGTACCCCATTGCACTTCAATAGTGTGAGGGTCTGCAAAGTTCACATTCCACATATAGCCTCTCTGTAGACATTTCTTTGCTGCCTATTGCATAGTGTACAAGCAATGAATTTAGACCAAAACCTAATATTCAAAAAAAGAAGAATCAGTTTCATTTCTCTTTCAAGAACAATCAGGACAAGGAAGCACAGCAGGGAAAAATGCAGTCACCCTGTCCCACACTGTGTGCAGGGAGCCCTGAGACTGCTCCGTGTGAGCACTACCACCATCTTCATCCCACAGTGATGCAGCTGCAGATTACACTCTGCAAGTTGTGAGTAGTATTCATTTTTCAGCTCTGTGGGCCAACAATTTAGCTGCAAACAATTTAGCTGACATCTCACTCAGAGCCAGGGGTCTTCAGCTGAAGGTAGGGAATATTCTCAAGAAAATACTGAAATAATTAAGAAGCAAACAATGAAGTATCCCCAGCTCCACCAGTCTGCTCCTTGTGGCCATCCCTATTCTTTCCTCATGCTCCTCTCTGTACTATTTCTTCCTTTGAACACATTGAACATTTATTTAGCACAAATACTGAAGAATTGGAGCATAAAAACATGAGCAGGAACACTACCATTTTTCTGGTCAATAATTCAGTTCCTTGGATTGTCAGGAGAAGCTGTGTGGCCTTGGAGAGTATTCATCCATGTGGGAATTGGATTACAGCCTCATAAAGCAGCATCACACTCCTATTATCACCTAAATAAAGCTGCCATAATTCTGTAACAAATAGGTAGAAGTAGTCAGACACTGAGGAGCTGCAACTGAAGCAAGAAATAATAAACTGACATACGGTTCTTAAGAAATTCCTCACAAGGAGGCAGAAATAAAGCCCTGGAAGCTGGGATTTTATACACACACAAACACACACTCTTCTTTTTTTATCACCACCCTATTGAAGCACGGTGCGTTCTGTGAAGACAGGATGCAGGTGCAGTGCTCTCGGAATGGCTGCTGATTACAATGAACACACAACAAACACTCTGTCACAAGGGGATGTTCAAAAAGTTTCACAGCACTTCCAGGCCAGAAAAGGAGATGGTTTTATTGCAGCTGTCCTTGGCTGTAGGTGGCTTGGCACAAACCCTGGCTGATTTAAAACAGCTCCCTGCAGGCTTCTGTGGCCTGTGGTGTAAAAGCACCCACGGGGCAGTAAGCTCTCCCTCAGCACTGTCTGAGCCCTGTTCTGGCTGCGTGGCTGGCCCGCCATGAACACTGAGCAAGTTGGTTTAAATTCTTTGCCTGTAGTTAGAATGGCACAGATTCTTCTTGGGAAAAAATATTGAACAAGCCCCTACAGATAGTGATTTGTGAACATGATGTGTTGTCACTATTTTTGCACCTCTGGGTATGAGGACAGAACCATTTATCCCACAGTTGCCATGGGGACCATGGATTTGCAAAATAAGGATGCAGAACCCATTTAAAATGCTTTTTATCTAAAAGACTAGATCCTTTTCTGTTCTGTAAGTGCTCACATAGCTATTTCTCAGAGGTTGTTAGACCAGACAAGACCACATCAAGACCACATCACTTTGGAAAAGGTATTTAAGGCCTAGCATCTCTGCAGTCTCCTCCCATCAGCATCAGAAGGCAAAAAGGGCCCATGGTGTCAGTACCTCTCCCTGCAGAGCAGGATATGAGTGAGTTTGGACAGCCTCTGAGCAAAGAACGAGTGTTTCTGCAGCACACAAGAAGGTTCTATCACTCCTGCAAACTGCTGTTGGCATCAGTACGAGGCAATGACTGCTGCTATATCTGTCCATGCTTCATACAGGTGTTCAACACAGGCTTCACAGCACAGTTACAGCAGTGAGCCTGCTGACAAGCCCCTCAAGTTTTGTCTGTTTGGCTTAACAAATAGGAGGTTGGGTTGGTTCTGTCTTGTTCTAGGTGTAGCTTTGTGAAGAGATCGCTGTTAATAGAAACTTCTTGAATCCAGTCAACAAATGCATAATGAGCACAGCCTCTGGACAGGAAGAAGAAGTGAAATTAACTGAGGTTCAAAATGAGATGTGCAGTACTGGGAGTGCTTCAATCAAGGCTGGATGTCTCTTTACAGACTATGACACAGCTTGCCATGGAGTTACAGGTTTGATGCAGCAATCCCTTAATGCGATGATATGGCTTTAATGCACAGTCTCTCCTTGCTTTTAAAATCCTGGGAGGAACAAATTTGGTCACAGAAAGTGGCTGGTGGTGTTGCATTTCTGTTTCCTCTGTGTGTCACTGGGGTCCTACAAGCCCACCACACTGACACCAGTGTGCCTGCCTCTGCTCTGCGACAGTGAAGGAATGCAATACTCCCTGAGTTGCTAAAGATAAGGAGCTGCCTGGACACTCATATGCTGCTGCAGCAATGTGTATTGCTGATTTTGCCATCCTTATTTAGGGCCTTTTTGTTTTTCAGCTATAGAAGAAATCACTGTTTAGAGTTCAGTTGGCATACATGGAACCTATTGAACCTATTCTTTCTGATGTTAAAGGGATATTCTAGGTGTTTGAGCAAGCAGATGGGGCTGGCAGGACAGGCAGACACCCCTGTCATGTGCAGCAAGGTGAAAGTGACCTCTAGTACAAGTGTCTGGCCAGAAGTCCTCTGCTGCCAGAAGGGACAAGGGAGAGATGGAGCAGCTCTGAGGAGTGGGGAAAAGACCCCAGTGGGGAGCCCCATTCAGCACAAAAGCTTATAGAATCATAGAGTCACTTGAGTTGGAAGGGACCTTTAAAGGCCCAACCCCTCAACAATGAGCAGGGACACATACAGCTAGTTCAGGTCACTCAGAGCCCCATCCAGCCTTACACTGAATGTCTCCAGGGATGAGGTATCCACCAGGTCTAAGGTTTCCTCCTCCCTGAGGCAAATGTGGATCAACAACTGCACACCCAGCCTACGGGCAATCTTGCCCTCCCAACTATTGCCCAAACCACTTATTTTTATTTTTATATTCCAGACCTCTAGTCACATTTCTCTAGATTTATCCACATCCTATCAGCAGACCCATCAGTATTTTTCACCAGCAAGGGAACAACTCATTGAGGAAGACAGGTACTTGTTGATCATGCCCTGGGAGGTGGAGGTGCCAGGAAGAACACCAGCAGCCATTGCCCAGTATGCCCTGAGGATGCTTGGGCACACATTAACCTGCTCCATTGCCCCAAAGCAACCAGTTCCAGGTGGCATCAGCAAGGGGGACATGGTTTAATGGCTGTGGTGGTGATGGGTTGACACTAGGACTAGATGATTTTAGTGATCTTTTCCAACCATAATGAGTCTGTGATTCTATGATCCTAAATGGGACCCAGCACAGCTCCCTGCTGGAGGAACTAGACTCATTCATTTCCACTGAAGAAGTCTTCAGAGCTTATTGGGCATAAATGCAAGGAGCACAACTGAAGAGCTAATTTGAGAGCAATGATAGAGCTGATGAGGATATTTTTAATTTCCCCAAGGACAACTCTGGAATAGCTAGAATTATTACTCACTCTTTTTCTTGGGTGAACTGTGAGGTGGTGGATGCTTTCTTGAGTGCTGAATTCACTCTACTCCCACTCATGTCCTCAGATTGACTTGCAGCTGATTCTAAGTCTTTTAGCCAAAATTGCCTTTCTTCCCCCTCACAAGTACTGTCAGCAGAGAGTCTTCCTGCAAAGCACGGCAAGACTGAGATTACTTAGATGTACACAAACTGGGGGAAAATGGAGCTGGAGCAATAAGGCAGCTGCTCCCAGTCAAGTGCTGTGGTAAGGACATGCCTGACCAGGAGATCTGACTTTCTCAGCTCCTTGAGATAATGGGGACTTCCTGGAACTGAAATAACTCTGCAGTTGTCAGTCTTAGGGTATGGCCTTCTGTTTTTATGTGCATTTCATTAAAAAACAGATACTAAAGAATAGTATAATTCTACAAGGAGCTGGTAAAATACTCAAAGACAAGATTCTTATCTAAACAGGATTCTCTGATTTGGGCTCAAAACTTGTGTTTCTCAGTGCTACAGGGATGGTGCCATGAAGTCATCGTTTCTGTATGTCCATACATAACTTGTCTATATGGCTGACCATTGAGCCCTAACTACTGCTTTAATTTTTTTACTGTGTGGCTGGGCCTCACTTCCAAGATGTGCCAAGCCCTAAGGACAAGGCTTGAAGCCCTCAGGGTCTCTGACATCCTAGGGGGTACTTGGCAAGAGCAAACTGCTTCTCACTGACCCTAAGCAAAAGCAACGATGTGCACAATGGCAAGGCCTGAGTGGAGAGGTCTTGGAGTTACTGAGAGAGTAATCAGACTGCATAGGAGCGTATGCACTTTGCACATGGCCTGAAGGGAAAGGTGCGGAGCCTGGGGGTGCAGCTGGGAGCAGCACAGGATGGGCAGGGACCCATGGGTTTCTCACTGCAAGCAGCAGCATTCCTCCATGTGGATGTGCTTAAAAGGTATCTCCTGAGCTCATTTTCTTCTGACATATTACCTCCCTCTGTAATGACACGCTTGTTTATCAAAACCATAAACGGCTTTCTAAACCCTTCCTAGCTCCCTCCAAACAGCTTCACCTGATGGCTGCTCTTCACCCACCAGTTGCACACAATCTTTCCCTTCTCAGCTTCTAGCCAGCTCCCCCAGAGGATAGAAGGGCTTGTTATTTTCCTTTCCATTTAAGCAAGCTTTTGCTAAGAAGAGGTATCTGAGGCAGGCATATACCGTTCTTTAATCCTCTACCTCCCACACTTCCCTCTTTTCTTAAACTGTTAATAAGAATGCAGAATACTGGAGCCAGAATTTATAATAACAACGTTCAGTAGCCAACTATAAATTTTACAAACTGGTTGCAGCATGACCAAATTACAGCTCTTCTCATAAACATTTCTTATAGTATGTATTTTCCACAGTTTACTTATCTCAGGTTATAGTCAAAGATATTTCTGTGAACAAATGTGCCTATTTTTAAGGACTTTCTTTGTTACAGGCATGAGGGACAGCACTTCATATCTCATTGCCTTTAAATCTACATCAGTGGAGAGGTCACAGTGTCCCAACTCTGCAGACTTTTAGCAGGGTCACAACACAGTTCATCTGTATTTGCTGTTGTATGAAGCAGTACTGGAGGTTTGTATGCATTTTTCATAGAACCATCATAGAATCCTCAGCGCTGAAGGGACCTCTGGGGGCCATCTAGTGCCCCTGCAATGAACAGGGACAGCACAGCTAGATCAAATTGCCCAGGGCCTGATTCAGCCTCACCTCAAAAGTCTCCAGGGATGGGGCAACAACCACATCACTGGGCAACCTGTAACAGTGTCTCACTACCCTCGCTGTAATAGAATTTTTTCCTTATATCTTGGAAAACATTTTGTGTTTTGTGCCCAGAGTAAAAATTTGCAGTTAGAAACATTTTAAAAGCATAGTTTAGCCTGAGCACATTTGTCTCGGCTGAGTGCAATGCCACTTCTTCAAAAAGCAGCAACCCATCACTGAAAGGCTTTTCCATTAGTAGCACTTAATGTTACTTGTGCATATGTAACACGGAATTGCCAGCGAATGAAATGGCCATTACAACTCCTAATTAAATTGACATATACACATTATGCAGCTCTCCCATCACCTCTTTAACTCTCTTGGCTGCTTGCTCCAAACCTCAGTGACAAATAGCTTCTCATGGTGGCTTTCCCTGCAAGAGATGATGGGGCTGGACGCCTCCAACACTGGTGGGCATTGATGTGGCACTCAGCTTAGTGCCCCTGAATAGACAGAGGGCTGTGGCCCTTGTAAGTGACATCAAATGGAAGTAAAGGCTTATTAGCCATGTTTCTGGCTTTTTATATTGTTTCATTCTCACACTTCCTAGCTAAGAATTCAGGAGACATGACAGTGCATTCACTATTTAAAGATCCACTTCAGTCCGAGGATGTCAAATGCACAGAGGATGAAGGAGGTTATGTCACTGAGTTCACACTGAGTTCACAGATGACAACATTCAGTTAGCCTGTGGCAGCATGGCTGCAGCTCCTAGCACCTCAAGGTGGACCTCAGCAGCATGTGCAGGTGCAAGGGGAGTCCCTGGGAGCAGAGAAGCAGCAGAAGAGTGTATTCAGTGACCAAGAGCAGCTCTGCTGATAGCCTGACCATCTTGAGTGCTTTTCAGATTTTCTGCTTTATCAGCCTGCTGTAAGGAAATTAGAGCTGCTGAAGTGCACGCTTGTGTGCTCCAGGCAAGCTAATTTTGCTGCTGGTCAGTGAGATCTCTGGCCTTGCTCTCATTTTCCTTATCAGACTCTCTTAGGAGGTTCTGACCTAGACTCCTCAATAATTGCTGCTCTTTGTGTCTGCTGATAGGATATAAGTGCAGAAACTCCAGAGCAGGATGGACGCCTTTGCCCTCAAGCACTGTTCTCATCATAACAGATAGCTGCTGGGTGTGATTTTTTTTCTGGGGTTAATCCCCCAGCTTCCTGAGCTCTTTGGCAAACACCTCTGGTGCCTTCCAGCCTGCTGCCTGCCTGCCCTGCTCAGCTCAGACTGGGCTAGTGTGCAAAATATTCACTGCAGGTGAATGGAGGATGCAGCTGGCCAAATCTACACTGGTGAGATGATGTGATCTGGGTCCTTGTCTCCTTGTCTCCTTGTCTCCTTGTTATTATGCAGCTTCTGGGCATAGGTTTGACCCTCACAGTCTTCTTTCTCCCAGACCCTGCACTGAAAACCCATGGCCAGCACCTGAAAAGTTGCTTAGAAATAGCCATCTTGGTGGAAACAGTCTGACCACATCTAGCTGCTGTAAAAGACAGAAACTGTTTTTCCTTTCGTTTGTCTCAAAGCTTGCTTTGTTAGGCCTCTTCTGGTGATAAGACTCTGACTGATTAACTGCTGGTTATCTGGAGGGGTGTCATGGTGTCTCATTGTCTCTGCTTACGGTTGTAAAGATAAGCAGGAATGGGTGCAAATAGTTTTCTCCGTGGGGGTACGGCTTGGAGAAGCTGACCACCACAAATCAATGCGCCTGCATGGCAATGAAGGCAACATCCGCTGCTGGCTTATCTGTTGGGCCAGACATGTTACACAAAAAAAAAACTCCTGTGAAATGGGGGATAAAAGGCCTTCACTGAACTACGGATTTTGGGAGAAGAACTTTCAGAAAAGAACTTGGGAGAAGAACTCCCAAAGAAAAGATCTTTGAGGAGAACTCCCGAAGAGACTTAGGACGGACCCTGAGGCCTGCTTGCTGCCATCTCCCATCCCCCGTGGTGACCGGACAGGTTCCTGAGATCAACGGACCTACTACGAACCTCGCTGGATCCACGGTGGTGATTATATCTCTCTTGCTTTCTGCCAAGTCTCCTTGCTTTTCATCTCTTTTCTATCGCACACCTTCCCTTCCCCATATCCCTAAGCAACTAGTATTTGTAATAAACTGGTTGGGCTAACATTTGACCCGTTGTGTCTTAATCTCACCCTCGGGTATACATATACATATACATATAAAGAACCTCGTCTCCCTCCTTTATATTGGAGCGTGACATTTTAATGGCGTAGTCGGCAGGATACCCGACAGTGAGAGTGTTGCCTTCCAGGTATAGCTGATGTGTGTACCTTCTGGAGTTGCCCGGAGTGATATTTTTGATAATCTAGATGTGAGTGCCTCTCCAGAAAGAATCACTCCGCATATTGAGTTTTAAGTGTGAAATTTGAGCTTTTTTCCCGTGTGTGTCTCCTGGAGTTGTAAGGAGTGATAAGTGTGATAATTTAGACGTGTGTAGCTCTCCAGGAAGAATCACTCCGCATATTGAAACTTAACTGTGTCTTTGGAACTGTTTGTGTGTATGCCTCTCGGGAACCTATTAAGTAATTTTGAGTCCCGTGAAGATTACTGTGCATTCTCGAAATGTACGGGTTCCTCCTAACTTAGGTGTGGGGTTTGAAGGGTTTTTTTTCTCTGTGTGGTTTCACAGGGAAGTGAGAAGCGATTTACGTATTTGCATTTTCTTTGATCTTCTTTGACTTTTGCATGCTCCTCTCAGTAAACAGAGGAGTGATTTGAGCGATTGCATTTGTTTGACTCGAAGTTTTGGATTCTGTTCCCTCTCTCTTTCTCAGTGTAGATTTTTCTGCACATTGAAAAATGAGTGACAGTGTAGTCACAATGAAAGGTGAAGATGTATTATTTGACCTTTTAGAAAAGCACGGTGCCAGACCCTCGTTAACAGGGGTAGAGTGGGCACGGCAGAACTGGTATAACGTGCAGAGCGTCTCTGACCGTATTAGTGTTTTGCAAAAGAATGCTCGTATCCGAGCTGGAAAAGGAAAGGCATTTATTTGTGCGGTATTGGGTTCGGCTCTGGTTGCAGCCATAGAATTCCGCGACCAGCAGCTTAAAGCAAAGAGTGAAGCTTTACAAGCACTGCAGGAATCAGTTAAAGTAAGTCAGGAGCTGATAAAATCTCTGCAAAATCAAATTGCAAACCTAGAGAAGCAGTTAGAAAGGGAAAAACATAATTCTGATCTGTTGCAAATGGTCTTAAGGGAAGTGTTAACGGGTAAGGATGCTAGTGATACTAGTACACCTCAAGAGAAAACTTATCCAAGGGAGGAATTGCAAGGTATAAAGGCAAATATTGACAAATTAGAAGTTCCCCCAGCTCAGTTGCGTCCTTTAATAAAAACTGAGTATTCATACGATAACGGTGAGGATTTAGATCCTCAAATGAACATTAAAGAAACCTCTTTTTCTGCTACTGAGCTAGCAAAATTGAAAAGAGATTTTGGCCGCTCCCCTAAAGAATCAGAAACAGAGTACGTATGGAGGGTCAGCCTCACGGGTGGAGACCAGATACTTCTAACCGAAAAGGAGGCTGAAGGTTATTGGGGACCAGGAGTATTTTTAACTACTGGTAACAATCGTGCTCCCTGGTCCCTCACACAGAGAGCTGCCTATTGGGCAGGTGGTCTTAACCCTCTTGAAAGAGGAGACCCCCTTGCCATTACTGGGACAGTTGATCAGTTAGTAGAAAGTGTTCAAAAGGCTGCTTGTCTGCAAATGATGTATGATAGAAAGCTGCAGCCACACCATGAATCCCCTATGATGATGCCTGTTGATCCTGAGAGAATGACCCCTCTTATCAGGGGGCTTCCTGAATCATTAAAACCTATAGGTATACAACTACAGGGAAAAATACAGGCTGTGCCTCAGGGAGAAAGAATTCAGGCAGCGTCAGAAGGTGCTGCAACCCCTAATCGTCTGCAGTCAGGATGCAAAGTATGGACGTGGGGGGAGGTTGCCCAAGAATTAATTAACTATGGGAGAAAATATGGACCAGTGACTTCCTCCAACAGTAAATTTGAGATAAAGGCAGTGAGGAGTGCAGTTGCCAATTCGACCCCTCCCCTATCTAACCGGGACCCCCACAGATCTAAAAGGTTCTCATTTTCAGTGAAACCAAGTGGGCGAAATATAAATCATAAACGTAATAGTTTTTGGATGCTGGGCCGGCAGAAGGGCATTCCGCGAGAACTAATGGATGGATTGCCTACAGACAGATTAGAGAAGTTAGTTAATGGCTGGCCAAAACAAAAGTCTGAAAGAAGTGACACTCCACCTCCGAGTGCCCCCAACTTCGGAATCAGTACGGGCACTAGGACCGCAGGAAAACTAAGGCTCTCGCCCCTCTCAAGTGAGCGGGGGGGGGGAGGGTGGATGTACATTAGAAAACTTACAACAAAAGGAAACGACCTGTTAAATACGCTTAGAAGTCTAGGGATGCCTGGGAAAAGGAATACCAAAGTACCACTCACAGGATTATTCCCTCATTTTAACCATATTAACAAGCCCCAAAAGGGCAAGCCTATGTCCTCTTTTGTTTTACAGAAGACCCCCGTTGGACCTCGACTGAACACAGAAAGGCAGACAGCTGACTTTAATCTTTTGTGTTTTGGGACAAATGCTGAAGATTTGATCATACTAGAACGCTGAATACACCTCTTGATTACACTGTATTACATTGTATTTGGGTTGCATAGTATCGTGTTTCAGGTTGTTGTGGGTGTGGGTGTTGTCTTTAGGCGCGTCACACTTGGGTTTGAGTTTTCACACGTTTTGCTGGCTTACTGGCTACTCCCTGCACAGTAATGCCATTCCTTTTGATCCCTTCTTCTACCTCTTTTTATCAAACTGATTATGATTTGCATGTAACTGCTATGGTGTTTCCAACTTAATAATAAATTTGGAAGTGAACCATCTAATGTCTGTCAGATGTGGCCACAAAAAGAAACCCATTATGATGTTCATTGTAACACCAGTCCAGGAGTTCCATCCAAAACATGGTTGTTGGAAAGTGCTTATGTTTTGTTAAGTAAGGTGTATGTTTCTGTGATGTTTCTGCGTATGTTTCTCTAATGTTTTATATTATGGGATATCCTAAACACACTATCCCGCGAAAGCTCTATAGATTATAACAATACTTGAACTTGCCAAACTAGTATATATCTCTCTCAGCATTTCAATCGCTTTTGAGATGCTTAAATGACAATTCTGTTCATATTTAACCTTGAAGCAACATGCAGTATTGCAGTGTGGTGAAGTTATACCTTCACTCAGCCTATTAGAAAACATGTTTGTTCCATCTATGATCTTTGAAAACATTACATGGCAAATCCACGTATTGTTGAATTAGATGAGATATGCTTTCTGAGAATTAAAATCACCAATGCAACAAGTACTGATAATGGCATTGCAAAACCAGTTAGTGCTCGGTATGTTGTTAAGGAATAGGTTGTTTGTGACAAAGTGAATAACTCTAGTTGTTGTCTAAAATCGATGATAATGGTAAAGTTGTTAAACAAATTGTCCATGTTCCCGCCCAAACCTGGAAAGGCCTAGATGCTGATCTTATTTTTCCTGGCCTCCGGGTGGCCATGGGTGAAACGTATTCTATTTTATCTATTGTGTGTTATTGCAACGCTTCTGTTTATTCCTTGCATGATTCCCTGTTTTATTCGACTTATTCAACATGTTGTATCTTCAATGCACATTGTAACTGCCTCAACTGACGATGGTCAAGTCCAACAGATCCGAGCAACATTTGTAACTAAGCCCAAGAAATCTATTATAGCAATTTTGTAACATTTAACCCCCCATTACCTCCTCCCCTCTTTTCCCTTATGCTTGTTTTTTGTTTTTTTTTTCCTCTCTTTCATCACCGTGGACAGATGTTTGCGCATCAGTTTCAAGCAATCTTTGAGCCACCGGGTGGTGTAAAAGACAGAAACTGTTTTTCCTTTCGTTTGTCTCAAAGCTTGCTTTGTTAGGCCTCTTCTGGTGATAAGACTCTGACTGATTAACTGCTGGTTATCTGGAGGGGTGTCATGGTGTCTCATTGTCTCTGCTTACGGTTGTAAAGATAAGCAGGAATGGGTGCAAATAGTTTTCTCCGTGGGGGTACGGCTTGGAGAAGCTGACCACCACAAATCAATGCGCCTGCATGGCAATGAAGGCAACATCCGCTGCTGGCTTATCTGTTGGGCCAGACATGTTACACAAAAAAAAAACTCCTGTGAAATGGGGGATAAAAGGCCTTCACTGAACTACGGATTTTGGGAGAAGAACTTTCAGAAAAGAACTTGGGAGAAGAACTCCCAAAGAAAAGATCTTTGAGGAGAACTCCCGAAGAGACTTAGGACGGACCCTGAGGCCTGCTTGCTGCCATCTCCCATCCCCCGTGGTGACCGGACAGGTTCCTGAGATCAACGGACCTACTACGAACCTCGCTGGATCCACGGTGGTGATTATATCTCTCTTGCTTTCTGCCAAGTCTCCTTGCTTTTCATCTCTTTTCTATCGCACACCTTCCCTTCCCCATATCCCTAAGCAACTAGTATTTGTAATAAACTGGTTGGGCTAACATTTGACCCGTTGTGTCTTAATCTCACCCTCGGGTATACATATACATATACATATAAAGAACCTCGTCTCCCTCCTTTATATTGGAGCGTGACAGCTGCAAGAGAGCTTCAAGCTGCAGAGATGAGTCATGCCTTTACCAGAGGACATCTACCCTTCCTATGCTCAGTGGTTGTGGCAGTTCCTGCTCACACCATAAATTTGGACCATTTAAATGCACCCCCACAAAACAGTTGCTGCAGAGGAATATGTGTGAGGCACATTCAAGATATGGCCACAGAGGAAGATCTATGAGCAGCAGTGAGTAGATTAGTACTGTGCAAATGAAAATGGTAATAGCCCATTTCTATGCCTCGGACATCCTAAATTACCTCTCAGACAAAATGCTTTCATCAGGTGAGTGTACATCAAGCCCCAAGACAGGGGTTTGAGGCTTGGATAAGTAGAGTGCTTATGGGAAAGGAGAGCACCCTTTCCCTCACCTTGTCAGGAGTCATCAGCTGAAAGTGCCACAATGCTTTCTTGCTGACAGTTATTTCAGCAGCAGGAGAACAAACTGAATAGCAAGGCCAGAAATCATCATGGGCCAGGTTGGGGCACCAGGAAAGACCTTTCTGGCTCCTAGGAAACATCTGTTCAACAATGGCATTGTCTCTGTGTGTGTTGAGTGACATATTGACCACCTAATGACATAAAAAGCACATCATAAATTTTAACTTGCTGTTCTGTTGCTGTCCCCTGCATGATTCTCTTCCAAAGGGCATTTATGTCCTCAGACTTCTGCTCCATAGAGGCATGATGTTTATTATATTTTAAGATGGGCCTTATCAATTACAGTAGCTAAAGAAATCAACTTGCCATAGTTTTCCTGGAAACCTCCTTGATATTCATTACCTGCTTGGCAGATTGCATGAATGTGAATACTGATTTACAGAATAGAACTTTAAACCAGTGTGATATACCTTACCAGCTGGAGGACATGGAGCCTCATTTCCAGTTACATTGAAAGGAAATATTAAATGCTCTGTTTTATTCCAGCAGTTCTGATAGGGGCTTTATTATGCTAAATAACAGCTTCTGTATTAACCCATGCATAGGTTAAGGAGATCTTAAATCTAATGTGGCTTTCACTTTTAACAAAACAGAAACTGGAAAAAGCTATGCAGATTTTAAAAAGTATATCTTTATTTCCCTTTCCTGATCCCCAGAACCCTTTCAGTTTCTCTCAGTCAAACTCCTATGAATCCTAAAATTTTCTCCTTGCATAGTTCTCCCAAGCACCCTATTGGTAGTCAGCAGGATCTCTCCAGACAGGCGGTTCAGTGCCATTGCATTGGGACTGTCTGTCCAAGACCAGATCGTAACCTTTCTCATACCAACAATGGACTCGTGTATTCCTTCAAAATCATTATTTATCTGATTGCTCATGCTTATGTTTCACAGCTACTGTCTCGTGTATTTTCGGTGCCTCAGCAGGGCAGCCACAGTTGGTGACTACAACAGATGGTGTAACATAGTATGTCAGCACCTAGGGTATAGTTTGCAAACAAGACAAATTGAATCAGCTCTTGATGTTTGGTAGGAGAGGGAGAATTAAACCTCTTCATGTTCAAGCTGATCCTTGTGGAAAAGAATGGCAATGGTTTTCCTGCCACTTTTGAAGTCTGTCTCACATTAGACCAATCCAGCTATAGGCCTGGGTCTTGTATTTCCTAGTGCTCAGGGCACAACCTTGGAGATCAAATGAGATTTCCAAAAAGAAGTGCAAAAGCCACATTATAAACATTGACCTTGAATCAGTAGCTCATGTGTAAGAAAGCATAGGGATTGAGTTCACTCTTGGTAAGTTTGCAGATTACACCAAGTTGGGAGAAAGTGTCCCTCCAGAGGGATCTGGGCAGGATGAATTGCTGGGCTGAGACCAGTGGGATGAAGTTCAACAAGATCAAGTAATGGGTCCTGCACTTTGGCCACAACCACCCACAAAACTCTAAAGGCTTGGGGCAGAGTGGATGGAAAACTGTGTGGAAGAAATGGACCTGAGGGTGTCAGTTGACACTCGGATAAACATGGGCCAGCAGTGTGCCCAAGTGGCCAAGAAGGCCGAAGGCATCCAGGCTTGTGTTGGAAATAGTGATGCCAGCAGGAGCAGGAAAGTGGTAATCCCTCTGTACTCAGGTCTGGTGAAACCACACCTTGGGTACTGTGTTCAGTTTTGGGCACCTCACTACAAGAGACTGCAGCCCTGTAGCATGTCCAGAGAGGTGCAATGAAGCTGATGAGGGGACTGGAGCACAGACCTTATGAGGAGAGCTGAGGGAACTGGGATTGTTCAGTCTGGTGAAGAGGAGGCTTAGAAGAGACCTTATTGACCTCTACAATTACCTGAAAGGAGGTGGTGGTTAAGTGGGGGGATCTGCTTCTTCTCCCAGGTAACAGCAATAGGACAACAAGGAATGGCCTCAAATTGTTCTAGGTGAGATTCAGATTGGATATTAAGAAAAATTTATTCTCCAAAAGAGTGGTCAGGTATTGGAATAGACTTCCCAGGAAAGTGGTGGAGTCTCCATCCCTGGAGGTGTTCAAGAAATGTTTAGATGTAGTACTACAGGACATGATTTAATGGGTAATAATTGGTGACTGGTGAATCGTTGGACAAGATGATCTTGAAGATTTTTTCCAACTTTAATGATTCTACAGTTCCATGATTCTATGAGAACATGATTCATTGGGCTGTGTAATTAATTCCTATTTGAAATCAAATGAAGATTAAAAATAAGATATTTGTTGAAAGAACATAAGATTAGAACCAAAATACCCGCACACTATTCAAATAAATATGAATTGAATCGGGCAGTCCAAATTAATCTATAGACCTTAGCCAAAAATTCTCAGTAGGAAACACAGGTACCGAAACATCTAAGGGCCTTTTATTCCTTTCACAGTACCTTAGCTCAACTGAAAAACTCTTCCCTCACAATCCAGCTCAGCTTTGCCCTCAGCTGTAAGGATGGCAGTGCCAATCACAGAATCACAGAACTGTAGGGGTTGGAAGAGGTCTTCAGAGGTCATCAAGTCCAACGCCCCTGAAAACAAGTCTCCCTACAACAGGCTGCACAGGTAGGTGTTCAGACGTGTCTTGAATATCTTCAGAGAAGAAGACTCCACAGCCTTTCTGGACAGCCCATTCCAGTGCACTGTGATGGAAGCACTGTGAAGTTCTTTTGCATATTGGTGAGGAAGTCCTATGCTTCTGTGTGTCATCATTTCCTCTTGTCCTTTTCCCACAGACCACTGAAAAGCTGTTGGCCATGTCCCTTTGTCTCCCACACTTAAGATATTTATAAACATTAATAAGATCCCCTCTGAGTATTCTTTTCTGAAGGCTGAACAGACCCAGGTCACCTAGCCTTCCTTCACTGGAGAGACGTTTCAGGCCCTTTACCATCTTTGTGGCCCTCTGCTGGACTCTTTCAAGGACTGTCTTTCTTGTACTGGAGAGCCCAGAATTGGACACAGTACTCCAGGTGGGGCCTCACCAGAGCAGAATAGAGGGGGAAGAGCACCTCCCTTGGCCTGATGGACATGCTCCAATTAATGTACCCCAGGATGCCATTGTCCTTCTTGGCCACCAGGGCACATTTCTGACTCATGGCCAACCTAACATCCACCAAGACACCCAGGTCCTTCTCCACAGAGCTCCTCTCCAGTGGGTCATGTTCCAGCCTGTACTGGTGCTTGTGATTATTCCTTCCCAGATACAAGACCCTACACTTACTTTTGTTAAACTGGTTTCTTACTGCCCGGCTCTCTAGCCTAGACAGGTCTTGCTGAATGGCAGCACGGCCTTGAGGTGTGTCAGCCACTCCTCTTAGCTTTGTAGCATCAGCAAACTTATTGAGGGTGGACTCTATCCCCTCACCTAGGTTGACAATGAAGATGTTAAACAAGATCAGACCCAGCAATGACCCCTAGGGAACACCACTAGTCACAGGTCTCCAATCAGACTCTATACCACTGATCACCACCCTCTGAGTTTGGCCAGTCAGCCAGTTCTCAACCCACCATCTACTCACCTGTCCCACACTTTCTCAGCTTCATTTTCAGGATATCATGGGAGACAGTGTCAAAAAAAAAGCCTTACTAAAGTCAAGGTAGCTGACATCCACTGCTCTCCACCCAGGAGGTAATGCCATCATAGAAAGCTACAAGGTTAGTTGAGCACAGTTTCAAGGCAAGCTCTTGGGAAGAAAAAAGAGCAGCAGGCTTAGAACTCCTTGTGCCAGAAGGATTTCTAATGTGAATTTATACATTTCAGTCTCGTTCTCCTATTAGATTTGCAAGCAAGAGAGGAGCAGGTCATCCAGACCCACATGCTCACCATCAGCATCAGAGCACAAGGAACAGTACAGCCCAGTCTGGCAGAGATGCCCTGTTGCAGCCAGGTAGGTGCCAAATGCCAAGTTGTAAGGAAAGCAGGGGCTCTGGTGCTGCTGTCTATTTGGTAACTAGATTCTTTGGGGCTCACTGGGATGCATGCCACCAGCCCCTAACTCACCATACCAGAGACTGGCTGCCAAATTATAGGCATTTCAGTGTGAGTATCAGAAAACCTGTTGTGACAGTAGCCAGTAGTTATGGAAATGTTCTGCATTTGACCTAGTGTATAGCTTTGAAATTATCCTTTGCAGCAAAAGGATACTCCTCTAAGTTTAGGAAACAGAAGTTCTACACAGATACCTCTCTCAGTCACATGACTATAGCCATCAAAAATCCTGCAGCAAAAACATTGATTTTCATTTTCCTTACAGATGAGATTTTATTTAAAAAATAAGAAAGAAAAAAAAAATAAAGATAATTCTCTTTCATTTGTCTCAGGCAATCCACCAAGGATAGGACATGACATCCTTGATGGAGAATGTATCCACTTCTCAGACATAGAAAGGCGAATCAGGACAGGTTCTCTAGAGCCTAGTTTCACTAGAAGTCCTGGAGGCCCCAGAGGAACTGAGCAGTGAGCCTCTCGCAGCTCTGTGGCTGCTCACAACTGCTGCTGCTGCTATTCCCTGCACAGCATCTGCCCAGCAGTAGGCAGCTGCACTGTAATGGATTTGCTTGGGTTTGCAGCAGCTCTCCTCGGCCCTCTCTGTACCTTCCTACAAACAGAATGAGGAATGATAGAATAGCATAATGGTTTGGGTTGCAAGTGACCTCCAAGCCCACCCAGTCCCAGATCTCATCCATGGGCAGGGCTGTCACCTACCAGACTGGGCTGCCACCTACCAGATTAGGCTGCCCAGGGTCCCATCCAACCTGGCCTTAAATGCCTCTGAGGATGAGGTTTGCTTGAAAAGTATATGCTTAAAAGGTCTATGTTTTCCCACAATCTTCTACTAGTACAGCTGTGATGACAAATGCACCCTAGCAGCCTTCTCTGTGCCAGGTTAATTTGTCTCCTGTGTGAGATGTGGCCATGCTGTGGCTCTGTCAGTGTTTGAGAGTCATCTCCATCTATACAAATGCAAAACATTATCATTACCCAAACAGAAAAGATAAACTGGGAGTTTGCCAAAGACTTAAGCAATAATTAAGCTAAATTTCTTTCCCTCCTCACAGAGGTCCCAGTGTTGTCAGAAGGGCATCAAGGACTTCTCTTTGTTTACTGGAATTAATTTACTTCTTCCCCCAAATGACAACTGCACCTCAGTTAAAGTAGTCTCTCTCACACTAATTTATTTGTTCAGTGAGTGCCATTCAGCTTCCTGCAAAAGACACCAAATTAAAAATTGTCAGTTTCTGTAATGGCCTGACCTTTTCAAGCTGAAAAAGTTCCAAGTTTGGCCCACCGGGTCCAAAAGGAAAGCTGCCAAGATGCACTGCAGCATCAGTGTAATGCTCCAACAGGTAAATAGCATGGGAGAATATCTTGCAAGTTGAGGAAGGACCGAACGTGCTATGTACAGAGTAAATTGAAAAGGAAATGCAATTTTAGTGAGGTATCTGAGGGAAAAGGTACCTATCTAATCAAACCTAAATGCCAGAAGTTTACATGTTTTCATACTCTGAATTCAAGACAATGGAAATAACCAAAAATCCAAGCTTTCTTGTGCAGAAACTATTAACCTTCTGTTGCCTGCTTTTCGTTTGCAATTAGCCTCCTAATTCTTTTGAGTAATTTTAGGCTTCAGTAGCACACAGAGCCATTATGTTATGCTCAATATGAGCATACACTTGAATCCTTTCTCCAGGTCACACACTCTGTGGCACTGCAGTCACTGGCTTTTGTCTGGGGGACACCACAAGCTTGGGGCTCATGTATCCCCTGCTAGAGGAGATCCAGCACAGTACAACACTACGTCTCTTCAGGAGGAACACCTCCTGACGTATATGAGCTACTCTGCACTGTGCTAGTACCAAGTCAGGCACCCCTAATCCTGAGCATGTTTTGGGTTAAGGGTGGTTTGTTGCACAGATACAATAAATTAATGCAGGGAAAGACAAGGACTAGCAAAAGTAGCGTATTAGCATGCAGACTGCATGCTGTTTGCTGTCACTTGCTCTAATGTGGGTATATTGGTAGGGCTTGGGATTTTGTTCTGTTTGTAGTCCTTGCGCTGTGTGGAACTCCTGTGACTCCCATAGATGGATGACTTCAGATTTAAACTTACCAACACATTACAGTGTGTAATTTGCTAATGATCTTCCTACTGATGATGCAGATTAAAACCAACAGCTGACAAATCCTTGTCAAGAGGAAAGGTCACAGCTCTTGTAGCCGGCAGGGCAAAGGGAGCAAATCTAAGGGAGGAACTCATGCAGTTGCTTCTGCCTTCCGTACAGCTGCAGCAAGAACAGCATTAACACACACAGCTTCCTGGGACTCCTTTGATGAGAAGTAAGAAATAGACAGGGCTCTCTTCCCTTTTCTTAGTCCCTGATAAGTTTCTTGGGGATTACAGATTTTCTTCTGGTCTCCTGGTAGGGCACCTACCACAGAGTTTAAGTGGTAATTGCTCCATGGGATGCTCTTTGCATTGACAGAGCAACTGGAGTCTCTTGGCTTTTGGTTTCTTTTTAATCAGAGATTAAGCAATTTTACTAATATCTGAGAGGCAAAGTTGAAAGCTACAGGGCCGTGCGCACTAATTACACTATTTCTAATAACAGTGGGGATCTTTAGAGATTTAAGTATTTGAAGAAAAGCTTTGGTTGTTTATTTATTTATTTATTTATTTTTTGTAATCTTTGCCATAAAGGAGAGAGCACTGAGAAGGAAGAATCAGCAGAGAGCCTGCTGACTAATTATACCCTAGAAAACACATTTTCTAGTCCCTGAGATTACTCTAGTTTGATTACTGCACTTGAAGACCACATCTTGGGCTCTACAGACATCTCTGAAAACATTTTTCCAGTGGAATTAGGAAGTCAATAATTGATGTCACCAGGCCTTAAACAATTCCTGCTGTCTACCTGGCTTTCTTTCTCCATGGAGTTGGAAGTGTAGAGTAGGGTTAAGTTTCGATTACCACAAATGTGTTCTTAGCAGAGAATCTGAATTTCCCAGTTTCTCTGCCTCCCATACTTCTGACTCAACATCTAGCTCCTTGCTGCCTTGTGCTGCTGGAACCTCCTCCCCAGAAGGGCGTCCAGACCCCTACAGGTCCTGCCTCTGAACCTGCTTCTATGAGATAAACTGTAATTTCAAATTATTAAGTGCATATCTTGCTTGCTGGGAAGGTTGACTGCAATCTCATGTATGGATCTTTATGATCGGTAACACAGTTTTTCAGTGGGCAGAGAAGAGCATGAAAGAACTTACCGGGAATATACTTCCATAAGAGAAGCTGCAGAGAAGCTGCACATTGACTAATGTGGTCTTAAGAAGTTTTTGTTTTTTTTTCCAGTTCTAAGTTTTCCACTGATGTTTTGCAATGTACTTCAAGAATCAACAAGGGATTATCTGTAGCAAAACCTCCCCTTAGAGGAGTGGGAGGGTAGCCTGGTCTCCAGGCAGGTTCTCAGTTAATCATCAGTCTTGAATTAACTCTGCCTAGAACTGGTCAGATGTATCACTGCAGACTAAAAGACATCTGAGAGGTTGAGATTCCTTCTTTGGATTTTGCCAAGCTGATGCACTGAGTGTGTGAAGTGACTAGACCTGAAGGATTCTCACTTGGCAGAAGAACCCTATTTATAGGTGTGGATCAGATCTCCTCTGAGTCTTCTTTTCTCAAGGCTGAACAGACCCAGGTCTCTTAGCCCTTCTTTGTAAGGGACGTATTTCAGGTCCTTTACCATCTTTGTAGCCCTCTGCTGAACTCTTTGAAGGAGATCTCTGTCTTTTTTTGTACTGGGGAGCCCAGAACTAAACACAATACTCCAGGTGAGGCCTCACCAGAGCAGAGTAGAGGGGAAGGATCGCTTGCCTCGACCTGCTGGCCATGCTCTTTTTAATGCATCCCATTGGCCTTCTTGGCCACCAGGGCATACTGCTGGCTCTTGGCCAACCTGTTATCCACCAGGACACCCAAGTCCCTCTCCTCAGAGCTCCTCTACTGCAGATCATTCCCCAACCTGTACTGGTTATTCCTCCCTAGGTGCAAGACACTACACTTGCTCTTGTTAAACCTCATCTGGTTCCCCTCTGCCCAACCCTCCAGCCTGTCCAGGTCTCACTGAATGGCAGCACAGCCTTCCGGCTTGTCAGCCATTCCTCCAAGCTCTGTATCATCAGTAAACTTGCTGAGGGTGGACTCTATCCCTTCATCAAGGTCATTGATGAAGATATTGAACAGGATCAGACCCACCACCGCCCCCTGAGGACCACTGCTAAGTACAGGCCTCCAACTGGACTCTGTGACACTGATCACAACCCTCTGAGCTCTGCCAGTCAGCCACTTCTCTGCCCACCTCACTGTCCACTTTTCCCGCCCATTTTAGCAGACAGTATATCAATATTCAACTATGTATTTACAGCCTTGGCATGGAAATGCATCTCCTTGCACTGCTATATTATTTATAGGCTAGGCTAAACACTGGGATATTGAAGTGAGACTATGAGATGTTTTCAGTATCAGAAGCAGCTCATAAATAAGAAGTTAAGTCTTATATTTTAAGAAGTGCTAAGGTTCTTGTCCTCGAGCTGTAGAAAATACACTCCACAGTACTGCCAAAATCTATTAACCTGTTTCTTCCTCAGATCACTTCTGCTGTAAACCAGCCTGATCCCAGGGCCATCCTGCCAGCAGAGTGGAACTAGGTGGCTGCTGCCTCTGTGTTGAAAAGACCAAAGCAAGAGGGACGATTTCACTCAGTGGGTCTCCCTACACACTCTGCAACAGCTCCCTTCTCTGGTCACCTCTTGCTCATCTAGATTTCCTGCCACACTTCAGTAGCTCAACTTTAGAAGCTACTTTTCTCCTTGTAATCTGGGACATTCTGGGGACTTGTTCATTAGACTGGCTTTCGTTCAGAATGAATACTGAAGTCAGAAATCAAGGTTATTTGCCCCAAAATAGCTTTGGTATCCTTGGGCAGCAGCCTTGGGTCACATGCACTCCTTGAGAAAACTGCAGACATAGATTGGGCTGTAGAAAGGTGTATTTCAGACCCCAGTTTTTGCCCTTTCTAAAGTGGGTGTCTCCTCCTTCATGTCTCCCTATTGCACAGACCCAGAGAAGTACGTGAGCCTAAATTCTTGTCTATTGTTGAAATACAAGCAAAACATCATTGTAATTATACATCTCTGGTAGTTGCTAGGGTGGCAAGTTAGATTTTTGAGCTTCCAAACCAAAGCACTAGTAAGGAGTTTTTTGCAGAACTAAAGCACTGCCCTTTTTTCTTGACAGTCTCTGAATGCAGCTTAGGCTTGCTTCCCACTGCAAGTAAATAATAATGTGGCTATCAGTGCATTTTTGCAATAATTCCTAAATGCAGTTGTATCAAATTAAATCAGAATAGGAAGTTTATAGCACTTCACATTTTTCCATACACGCTTTCATGCTGTTATACACTGTGTTCATCCTATTTTCTTTATCTTATTTGCTGTGAGATATCTGAAATTTTGTCTTATCTGATCTGTGATTTAAGATTCTGACCTTTTTCAGCTTTTTGTAATTTGACCACCAGCTCACTCAATATACCTTTGTTTATAGCCATACAGCATAGAGAAGGGAAAATGGGAGCTGCTTGTGTGCTCGAAAGGCATAAAATCCTACTTGCCAAAATCTGTGTGCAAAAGAAGGAAACAGTTATAATTTCGAGTTTCAAAAGAATTCGAGAATACAGTTGAGAAAGGGGATTAAACACATTTTCAGTATGACTCTGCTAAAAGAATGAACCAAAAAGCAATACCTTTCTGTTTATGGCAACCTGTGTGAAAAGCAATTTCAACACTAATAAAAACTGATTTTTCACCTCCATGGTGAGAGCAGCAGAATGGGAGCATACATCTCAGCACTTTCATCAAAATGGTTGGGATAGTAAATGAAGCCTTTATATCTGCTACCGGGATGCTGTGTTGGCTTGCCTCAAGTTCTGATCCCCTGCTGCCTCATCAGCTTGCAGAATGAGCTCAGGGGACACTGATCTCCGCTGGAGAATAGCTGCTAAATTATTCAGAGTACTAAAGACAAGGGCTGAGTGTGAATTGCAGAAGGCCCTGATGACAAGGAGTGACAGTGATAGAGTGACAGATGAAATTCAGCTTAGATAAATTCCAAGTGGGAGACGTGGAAAAAAATAATCCTATTTTTTCATACACTGTACAGAGTTCTGAGCTGAATATCACTTATAAGATCTTCCCATTATAATGGGTAATTTGATGGAAATGTAGATTTGTGCTCAGTAACTGGTCAGAAAAAAAAAAATCAAAGCTGAATTCTAGGAAATACTGTGGAAAAAAACCCCACCACAACAGTAAACAACTTGCAGCACATCATTCTGTCAGCATACAAATCCCTAGTGAACTCGTACCTTGAATTCCATGGGCGGGTTTTTCCCCTGTAGCTCCAGCAGAGGTTGAAGCGGACCAAGAAATGGTGAAGAAGAAATGTTTCAGGAGATGAATCACTTTCTCCCAGTGCCTACATTTCCCAAACCTGGGACCATTATGATTAAACAAGAATGCATATTTTGCCCAGGAGTACCACAAATGCATATTTCCTACATATTAGTTCCTTCAGATTCTTATTCCATTTTGTGATTTATTTAAATTGGTTTAAATGTAGCATAAATTCTGCTCAGAGCTTATAAATAAAGATGCTTCCTTAAAATAAAACCTGGCAATGACAAACCTGGCTCAGACCCAAGAAAAGTTTACATTCAGCCCATGATCTGCTGAGCTAGCTTCCTGACTGATCCAACAGGAGATGAAACATCCTATGACTGTTGATCCAAAACGCTGATAAGCTGTAACTCATTTATTTGCTGTTTAATTCTCATAAGCATACATTTGAGGAAATCTATGCTTGTGCAACTTATATATCCAGTGTCGAGCCCATATCCCACAGCCCTGGTCATTGGAGGACTCCCTGCAACTGGAGTGGCCATATCTCCCATTTTACCCATTGGTTCTTATTTTCTTTGCATGGAGAGCAAGGTACTTGGTTAGGGCAAGGGTATCCTTATGGAGCTGGGGCCCAATATCAAACTAAGATCCAGGAGATGAGCAGAGCTTCCAGTTTGTGGCTAGCCAGGGGAACTAAGTGTGTGAGTATATCAGATGGCAAAGCAAAGGAGAGAAAGCAAGGGAAGATGCAAGACAGGTAAGATCCACAGAAGGTAACTGGCTCCATGGTTCATAAAGGGATTTTGATGGAGAGGAAGAGATTCACTGTAAGAAGTGTTTGTCCCTGAGAGTACTGACACAAATTCTACAGTGCACCCAAAAATAGTGAGGAACTGGGAAAGGGATTTAGTAGTTATTATTTTATCTTCACTTTTGAAATCAGTACTATGTTCTGCATAACCACTTGCTATCACTAGTAAGTTTTTAAGTAGTAGAGAAAGAATATAAATTTCACGAGGCTTCAGCTTCTGGATGGACACTCTCTTGCTTGCGAATGATGACATGGCTTTTGACAATACTCCTGCAGGAAGCTCCTGCTCTAGCAGTTGTACTGGTTGGAGTACCATTTCCCTGTATCTGGTCCTTACATAATAACTTCCCCCAAGTCAAAGCCAGGTGCATGGTTGGGATCTACCTTGACTGGCAGTCCAAAACATGGGTTCAGCATCTAGGAGTCAACACAAACAGTATGCAAGTGGCCAGCAGTGACATTTTAACAAATGCATGGTATGTAGGTGCATTTACACTTGGACATGGGGACACACACATCCATACATACACATTAACCTTCAGTCACTCGTGAGAACTAACCCCACCATTTCCCTAACTGGAACTGTGCACCATTCATGTCTTCCAAAATGTTAACGGTTCCTTGTCAGTGTTTAGTTTCATTTGATCTCTTTGCTGAAACCCTGTCCTGACTGGGATATCATGCATCTACAGACCACATTTTGGTCTATTGCTGATGGATTTAAACTGACTTTTTCTTATTTAATATCTGGCCACTTACTGGCATGCAAGTTCCAGCATTCTGTTAGAAACATCTGAAGTTCTGAAGCTGTGATATTGTCATTACTGCCCATCCTAAGCATCCCTGGTCATAGATTCACAGTCTTACTGCTGGAGCAGCAATCCTGACTCTACACTCACTGTAGACAAAGGGAGACTTCCTAGGCTCCATGTGTGTGGTAATGCACGGCTGCTTATTTGTCACTTGAATGTTATATCACAGCAGTGGAATCCCAGAGAGACTGCTGGGTGACCGCGCCTGCTTTTGACAGAACACATGTGGTTTGATGTGACCCCATCAGATCCTCCCTCAGAGGCTGGGACTGAGTATGTATAAAGCTTTCTGAGTAAGACAGAAATCCACTGGAATCTGCTGCCAGCTATTTCTGTGAACTTCGCATAGATAAGCAGATGTTTCAGGGCATCCACACTGCCTCTACACAGCTGACATCTTTTTAGATCTCTGATGCTTGCACTCCTCCCCACTTATTTTCTATTTCTCAGCCAGCTCATTCATTCCAGTGTTCTTGATTGTTATCTTTGCACACAGGGTCCCAGGGTCAGCTCTTTCCATCCTTAATCCTCCCACTCTGGTCTTTGCACATCCCCAAATGTCTCTAGAACTGTTACCTTGGGAGTCTTACTTTCATTTGAGTGACACAGTGGGCACGGCAGTCTTCTCCAACCTTAATAATTCTGTGATTCTATGATTCATTTCCAGTGCAGTCTTTCCAAAGGTGAAGTGCTGCCCCCTCATCCTCTGTCATGGCTGGAGCCTCTACCTCCTCTAAATACATTTGGGGATTTTTTTTTTCTCCTGTTTGCAAACAGTGAAGGGAAGGAGCCATTAGTGAGACAAGAGCCTTCTTACTCCACAGTAAATGTCTAAAACAGGCCAGATGCTTACATCCTGTCAGGGGTTCGCCAAGGGCTGCATGAAAAGGTTGTGTGCCAGTTGACCTCTCACGGTCTGAAGGGACTCTCACCCGATGTGTTTCACAGTGAAGTTGCAAGCTGTTCACCCAGTGGACAAAATCCTGCAGTAGACCTCTTTTAGGAGCAGTGCAGGCCTTATTTACTCTCACCATTATACATATTTAGCACTCTGCGCTTTCATGTAACAATAGGATTTATAACAGTCATTTACTTACCTCCATGCTGTCTAATTGCATTTCCTCATATTCCAAATTTTAGGGGCATAATCACAAATTTCTTAGGAAATGCTGAAAGGTGTCATACCTTTCATAACCTCGGTGGCTAAAATAGAAATAAATGCGAATGAAACCTTTAAAATGAAAGCCTTTCTCCAGCTGTGTGTAATAAAGTCCAGAAATGCCAATTCTCACACTTGCTTATAACTGTGCTGTAACTGTGCATTACGGTACAATTTTCTGACACATTTCTTGAAATGTAACTATGTATGAGGAAAGAAGTTATCTGTCTTCTGGTGGCAAAATCCATTTCTACTTTTGCTATATAGTAATATTTATCAGCGATACAGACATTTATTTCATTTACCATCTCTCTGCCCCTGCTTCATAACTGCTTTCACTAGAGTGCAAAACTCAGAAATGTAATAACATTCATTTTGCTTTTCTATCACTCACTCTGTCCTGCAGTGCATTTGATTTTGTGCTCACTACTGGTGATGATGATGGACTCTCACCTTGCAGACTGTCTCAATTGATGGCCTCAAATGATACGAACAATGGGGCAGCAATCTGGGTTTCTAAATATAAGTCTCCAGTGGAGAGAGTCTGTTTTTTGGAGACCTGTGGGTATCCAAGACATTTGCACAGGGCTTACAGATACAAAACAGCATCTATGCTGAGACAGACATCCTTCTGGAGCAGGAGGTGGAGGCCAGGCAGGCAAACAGCCCTGTATGACTCTGTTAGCAGTCTGAAATGTTCCTCAGTAGAATGAGCTCCCCATGCCATCTGGTCTTCGCTGTCAGGGTCCACTCTTCGTGCTCATTCAGCCATCAGTTTCTGGGGGTCTGGTTTCAAAAAAACACTATGTATTTCCAGAGGCTGACATCTTCCTCCCAGGAATTAAGCTTAATTCACATCAACCACCAGGCAAGCAATGAGATGTTGCCACAAGTACAACTTAGAGAAATCTGGAGATTACAAAGTCCTCAAATCTTTCACTTCTCCAAAATGTTGCACAATAAAATTGGTACAGGTGACATGGAAATTGAAATTTGGAATAGGAATTTCATCCAAAGCACTGAAAGGTATACAAAAGCATATTGAACAGTCTTGATGCAAGGCACATGCATAGTTTTTCCTTGTTCTTCGTTATGCTTTATGTTATCCACACATATATACATATTTCAAGAGAAGACCAGAGGTAAATCTAGAAAAAATACAAACTGGGTAGGATGACATGATAAATTTCAGAGAGGTACTCATTCATACAGAATCAATTACTTTCCCCTTATAATAGTGTTTTTTAAACACTAGCTTTTTGAGTGTAAAGTTCTGTGAAGAACAATCCACAAAACCAACCTGAACTTTTGAGAACTTCCTTTCTGCTGCTGCCCTATACAACTGCTGTTTTCACTATGTCTCGAGAGTAATTTCTCATGCAGACTATGATTTTTACCTTTGATAAGGCTTTCCACAGCACTTAGCATATGTCAGTTGGCTTTGGTGAAAAGGATGAAGGTCAAGATGACCCAATCTTAATTTGGCACAACACTGTCATCTCTTCAAACCAGACTCACCTCTAGGGATGTGGCATGTTGTTATTGTTGGAACCAAGAGCTGTGAGGAAGTTTGGGTCTGATAAAATAGTCATGGAACAGAGGCCCTAACTATTATTTGAAGGAGCTAATATAAAAATGATCCTAAATTATTCTGTAAAAGAGTTCAGAGTTTCCTTCCTATTCAAACCTATCTATGCTCATCCGTGTTTCCATCCCTGTCTTAGTTCATTCTACTCACTCATTTATATGAGATAGAAGGCTGAATTCCATCACCTCCTCCCAAGGCCAGTGCAAGAAGATATCAGGACACGTGGATGAGATTGAAGATGCAGCAGCATACCAAAACTTCTCATCCTTCCCAATGGTAGCTCTCTAGATGGGTAGAAATGAAGTTGAGATTGGTAGAAATGAAGCCCAACAAATTCACTAACTGTATTTCAATCATTTCCATACTTAAATCTTAATTCAGTCCAAGTATGGAAATTCTGACACTGAGGTCACTTGAATTAGTGCTAGTGACTATGCAAGACTCAGGTTTCCTGTCTTAATTCATTCTGAAAGCCCACTAAAGTCAATTGCAATCATAAGATTGGGGATTGGGTCCCAACATAATTAAAGAGTAGGTTATGTCAACATGCTTTTCCTCTATGTACATTTTATTAAAAAAAACCATGATCATGGTCACAGTGAAGCAGTATGAATGCTTGAAACCAGTCCAACAGGGGTATTTTTTGTCATTTTTATGACTGTGTAGATAAGATGGAACCTTTAGTATTTCAAAGATGCAATCAATGTTTATTTGTTAAGTACTTCATGGACCCAACAATATTCAATAAAACATTTTTAACAGATTTCTCAATGAGTATCAATTTACAGAAATCCACCAACTAATAAATATATGAAAACAATTGCTTTTGACATCACAATGGTTAAACACATTAAATAATTCATTAAATTGTGCTTTACATCAATGAAAACCCCTAAATCTACAAACTACCCTTTAAATAGGAATAAAAGTAGATATGGTTACTCACAATACAATCTCTTAGTAGCAGAGTTCACACACGTTATTGCACATAAACAGAAGGAAAAATCCTAAAGAATAAGATAATATACAGTCTATTAATTTATCTCAAATATGGCAATTGATGGGAACTCTTGATTTTTTCAATATTTATTTGAAATCACAGAGATATTGATATGGCCAAGAAGAAAGCCAAGGACCTTGTAGGCTATGGAACCCATTTCCTTCCAGGAAATATAAACAAATGAAGCTTTAAAAACTGAATGGAACATTTCAGTGCAAACTGGGTACCTTCTCTGAATATCCTTTTACCATATGTAGGAAGGATATAGCAGTGTATTTTATGAGAATGATTTTATTGTGAACATCTCAACGCCTTGTACAGGGCAATCTCCACTAGCCTGGAAAACAGATATTCCTTATCCCATACCAAAAGAAGAATGATTCCATATAAATCAGGGGAACAGCAATGGAGGAAAAATGTAGCAGAGAGAACAGCATCGTTGCTCAGTACTGGTAAGGACTGTGGTGGGAAATAACAACCTACTAACACAGAACAAAACGTGTTATTTGGAAGGTCAGCCTAAAAAAGGTCCCCAGCAATGCACTCAGTCATAGTTACTGATACTTGAAACTCTTGAAAATGTGTAGGAAACAAGACCCTCCCAGCTAGTATTGGATGCCAACTCTGAAATACCTTCAGATTCAAGGATGATGTGACCTGCTATTTGGACTGGTTTAACAGAGACACTGAAGTTAGGAATTTGGCTGTGGATCTGATTTCATTCAATTTTTTTTACTCTCTACTTCAGTTTCTAACAAACTTCAGGTAATTACCACGTGCTGAGCAGAAGTCCTAGCAAGGCTATTACAGCCTCATTGCTAATGCAATTGCAATGAATAATACCAAACATGATAAAGTGTATTATTATTATTATTTATCCATGGTGAAAAACTATTTTATTGTTAGCACTGATGACTGAGGAAGAGAGGAGAAAATTTCATCTGTTAATAAAGCACAGCCCATAGGCAATAGGCTGAGTTCTTGGACTAGACATCAAATTATCAGGAACCCGTTTTAACAACACAGCATGTTTCTCCCTCCGCTCCAAGCCTACAGTAAATTATAACTGGGAAACGCAGCCAGTGCCGGAGATGTGATGGGAGAGATTAGTAAGTACATCTCCATTACAAAAGAATGAGATTCGTTTCAGCACCACAGCAGCAGAAGCCAAACTGCCTTGTTTAAACAGCAAAATAAAGCCACTAGGATAGACAGAAATTCTACAGTGTTGCTGCTCACAAATGTTTTAAAAGGAACACACTGCCCTCTGATCTTACACGAGAGGGTGTAGTTACAATGAACCCTTTACCGTCAGAGCAATGAAAACTGGAACAAAAGAGATCTGAACTAGGGCCTTTTTTCTTCTTCTGCTTTACATTATTTAGGGTGCTGCCCTCGGGAAGAAAAAGCTGCAGGCCCGTGTCTTAAAAGAAGCCCACCTGAAAGTATTTCAGAACTGCTTTATTTTGGATGCTAAAGATAGCAGCAGTGTTGGCAATTGGTGTTCACTGGACCTACTCCTGTAGCTGCAGGGAGCTGATGGGGCCGTGGGTTCTGGTGACAGCAAGATCTCAGCCTCCTGCCTCTGCTCCCAGGCAACCAGTGCTACCAGACACTCAGGCTTCAGAAAAAAGAAATAACAATAAAACCCTTAAATTTTAACTAAGTCCCAAGCGTTAAGGCAAATCGCATTAACATAGATGCTAAAGCACATTAACAGCTCATCAGGTCCCTAATCTTGTCTCCTGGGGAATGACTGAAGAAAAGGTTAGGCATTGCATCAAGGTATTGCTAAACTATTAAAGTTAATGTAAACCGCCCAAAGAATGCTTTGATTTTCCTCTTTAGGTTTTGTTTTGTGTCGCGCATAAGTCTGGGGAACTGTTGGTGTGCCCAGAGAGCTGAAACTGATGCTTTGAGTGACTGATTGGACTGCAGGGAACAATTTCTGCTCTCCCTTTCCTTTCTCCTGAAAAGATAATACTGCATTTCCAAAATGAAAAACGAGGCCCCTGTTGCCGTGAGCAATGTGGAGAGGCAATCTGATGGATTGAGAGGCAGGGACGTGAGAAAGGGGACCTTTTTGGTGCTGAGGGACATTTTACAACAGGGACTGATTCTGCTTTCTTGTTTATCTTTCTCCTTAATCCAAATTTGTTCTTGCATCTTTCCTTCCACGTGCTCAGTTTCTCTCCCGCACACCCACCAGCAGCCCTGCTCCTGCCCATCCCTGTCTCAGCCACAGGGCCCTTTGGGATTCCCCTGCCACCCCAGCCCCCTGTACTCACAGAGAGGAGAAGAGCACTTGCAGACCCTGGGCATGTTGTATGGAGTGCCACAGACACCTTCCCTTCTCTTGCGTACAGAGCGAGAATCAGTCCCAGATTGCAAATGTTTCAATTCAAACCTCTGAACGCAGGTATTTCTGTGATTGAGGAGTCTCGGAGCCTCTTCAGGAAGATGAGGATCCAGTCAGGACATCAGGCAGTCTTCTCTAAGAAGGACATCCCATGCTTGTGCAGGAGAAAGACTGCAGTCCCATGATTTCCTTTCTGAAGGTGGAGGTGGGAGGAATGTGTGCCATCCACCAGTGGAATGGGTATTAGGGACCAACAGCCCTGCTGCTTACCACAAAAACAGCACACTGACATAAAGAAGCGTATTGCTAACAAGCCACATCAATAATGAGGTGCCTCCCCAGTAGCCTCCGTCACTTCTTCATGTTCTTTATGATATTCCAAGTTGAACATATTGTTGTATGCATTAAATCTCAACAGGATTGTTAGATCATATTTTTCATATTGTGCATAGTTAAGCAGCAACAACGTTGTTGGAACTAAAAAAGATACAGCATGCATTAAAAGCAACATTTGGAAATAAGGGATAGTTTTTTAAACTCGACTTTCTGCAGCACATTAAACTTTCTGTGTGTGGTTAAAAACTTGAATTCTGAAAATAAGTGAGAAATGTGCATCCACATCAGGTATTCCACTATCTCTAATTAGTAAATCTGTAAGGTAAAAGCCATTCATGCATGCAATAATATACTTTCAGCATCTTGATTTAGCAGCCACGTTGAGGCACTTAGAGAAATTTCCTCCTAATGCTTTAGATTTATGCTAGAAGAAGGAAAAAAACTCCCTCAAAAGATCTATGTTGCACAGGACCCTCTTTTTAAAGTTTCGCTATTACAAATAGAATCAAGAAAAAAGTATCAGAATAAATAGGTGCAGTTAAGAATGTAATATGTGGATGAAGAACCCATTGAATCTTTTTGTAGACAAGGAATAAAACCAGATACAGATCTCTCTTCATGAAAACAGTAGATTTACAAAGAATCTTCATACAGAGTAATAAATATCAAGCCTTCCCACATATCTATTATGTATCCTATAAAAATGAAAGCTGAGTTTTTTTCTTCTTTTTTTTTTTTTTGTATCTATTACCATAGTTAGAGAGAAAACCAATTTAAATTGTATTCACTTGGCATTAATGTATTTTAACAGACAATATCATAAACCTGCCTGTCTTCACAGACAATATATCTCCAGGCTTTTGCAACAAATCTGGAAAATGTCACACTGATATTTAAGCTTTTCCTGCTCTCTCTTTCCTCTCTCCTGTAGTTCGCTTGTTCCCTCTTCACCTTCTGTGAATGTGAAGGCTGATTTCGTCGCCTACAGACAGATAATCTCAGCAGTGTGTGGCCAGCTGCAGAGAGGTCCTTGTATCTCAGTTTCTGCTTTCCAGCCTTCCCTTCACCACACACACTCCAAAAGACAGATGCTACCTAGCTGAGTTTAATACTCTTAACATCTGCAGAGAAATGAGCTAAACCTCCCATCACTTCACTTACAAATGATCTCTGATTGTGGGCTTACAGAAAAAAGCAAGCACTGCCCCAATCCCACATTTCCTGCATCTTTTTTAATTACCTCAGCAAATTCTTTCCTTAATCAAACCCAGCATGTAGAAGTTTGAAGGGCAATATGTTTACCTCCATTTCATTCACTAGGAAGCTATGCACTACGGTTCTAAAGGACGATGTGAAATAAACCAGCTCTCGCAACACAGAGGAATAAAAGAAATTTTTTTTTTCAATTTTGATTCATGTCTGCCCAAGTTTTGGTAGCTCAGATTGTGTAGGGTACGTCCGTTAATGTCATGGACACTGCTCTCTCTTCAACCCATTCTTACAGCTTAGGGTTTAGAAGGAAGTCTGTTTGGACAGGAATCTCTTCTACTGCTATTAATAACACTAATCTATGTACACGGAGAACAAAAATATATATATATTCTTCCTACTGACAGAAAGCAAGAAAAACTGAGACGAGGAAGGATAGCTGTCAAATGCTGTCTCATTTACCACGGTGGCTGGCCTTCCTTGGCTGACTTCCAGGCACACAAGCTGCACAAAGTAGCAGTCTTTCTGATCCTCCCATGGGTTAGACAAGATGGTGGAGTGTTACCACCGCGCGACCTGGCTATTATAATCTTCAGTGACAGCTACTTCTGCCGCCTCTTCCCTTGGCCACTGGTGCGCTCTCTGCTCCCGCAGCAGCCTCCTCTCCTCTCGCCTCTTTAAGCGGTTCAGCTGATGCTCCTCTTGCTTGGAGTACTGGAAGCGCTGCAAGAACAGATCCTTCGCATAGTCGTAAAGCTGCATGTCCAAGAAGTTCAGCTCCTCTATCCGTTGCCGCACATCCTCACCGATGTCCACATTGGAGGCCCTTGTAACATTGAATTGGGTGAACGGGGAAATGAATTTCAGGTTGAATGTCCTCTCGAAGAGATACTGCGTTTTCCTCTGAAATTCTGTAAGTCCAAAGAAGGCCATATTTTTCAGATTGTTCTTGGCGCTTTGGAGAAGAATCATGTTTCTCTCACTCTCGTTCATAAAAGTCAAGTTGTAGCATCCCACCAGGCTGAGATCTGCCAGCATGCGCACCTGGCGGTTGTTGGCTAAGTTGTAGCTACAGTCCATGAACTCCTGCAAACTGACTCCGGACCAGTCATCTCCTTCATAACAGGTTGGTAGCTCGTCTGGTGTTGGGCTTCTTCCATCACACATATGAAGGGAAGTTTTCCATGTTGCACCCCTCTGGACATGCTTCCATTCGCTCAAGTATCGTGATACTGGATCCCTCAGCATTGTGATGTAATAGAAGTTTCTGAAACATATCATTAAACACAGTTTTAAGATTCAGTGCTTTCTTCAAACAAAACGATTCTCAGCAGCCATCACCACACACCCCATTCACTTTTTTCAGTGTTAGGCAGACACTTAAAATGACTATTTCTGATACAGTAAAAAGCTTAAAGCTTCACAGTATTGAGAATAAAACACAAGGTACATTTGAAGAAAGAGAGAAACAAAGTAAGCAGCTACTAGAGAAAAGGAGTTGTGTTGACATATCATCTGCTCAGTGGTAGTTACTGTATGCAGAACCCAATTAACTGAAGAATACTCTCCTCTACTTAAAATGTCAATATTTAGCAATGTCAGAAAATGTGGAAAAAGAGATTTCTATAATCATGACACCTCCCTTCTGGACTAAGACATGCATGTATGAGATGATAACCCATATGGCACTCCACTAGAATATACGAGAAGCAGTGGCAATACAATGTGGATGCTGCAAGTGCTAAAAATACTACCATGTGGAAGACCAGCATAAAAATTACTTAGGAAGAACCCTATTATTAAATGAGTTGGAATGATGATGATGAGAAGCCCCAGACCTAATCATATGACTTAATTTTAGACTAGTGCTTGATTGAAATTTGTTATAATCACATAGTATAAAAGCTTTTGTTGATATAAAGATTATCATTATTCAACCTAACCCATCGAGAACACAAAAGAGACCCTAAGAAATACTGATCTGAAAAAGAGCAAATAATGCAGCACTCATATTGTCAATTCATCTTTTAGCTATTGGATTGAGTTTGAACATCAATTTACAGCAATCGGAAATGGACTGCAATTGAGTATGATTCCAACAGGATTTCACATGTATTTTTCTACAGATAAACATTTTATACAATAACTACTAACCTAAGTTACAGGGTGATATTATAAAGACAAAACAAAACCAAAATACTTACGATTTCTGTCAGCTAGAATAATTAGCAGAAGATTCATGACTAAAATTAACACTCAGAGAGGTACAAAAATAGGCTTATGAGTTTGCATGACTCATCTGACTGCAAATAATACATTAATAAATCATGAGTTCCAAGATAAGTTTACTTAGGAAAACTCTTATCTAAATATTCTTCCTTGAACCTAAACAAGGATGAAGCAAGTAAAGATATAAACTTGTTGGAGACAAGTTATTCTGTAAGCAAACCAACATAGAGTCATAGAATCATAGAATCACAGGGGTTGGAAAGGACCTCAAGAGATAAAGTCCAAACCCCTTGCTAATGCAGGTACCATACAATAGGTTGCACAGCTCCAGATGGGTCTTGAATATTTCTATAGAAGGAAATACCTCTCTGGGCAGCCTGTTCCAGTGCTCTGTCATCATTATAATAAGGAATATCTTCCACATGTTAGTACAGAACTTCCTGTGTTCAAGTTTTTGGTCATTACTCCTTATCGCTACACATCACTAAGACTAGCTCAACCTCATCCATTTGCCTCCCATCTCCCTTTCATCTCCCTTTAGATATTTATAAATATTTATCAGATCCCCTCTCAGTTTTCCTTTCCCCAGGCTGAACAGACCCAGGTCACTTGGCTTTTCCTCATATAGGAGATGATCCACATCCTTTATCTTCTTCGTGGCCCTCCGCTGGTCTCCTTCCTAGGGTCATCTTAGACGAGAGCTAACCAGTTACATTCTTGACTCTACTAACTACCTTCAAGACTGATACCCTTAGTTTTCAGATATCACTGATTTTCTGCCAATAAAGATTCCTGTAGCTTCTCAGTAAACCTTGGTTTTGTCATAAAGGCAGACATGCCCCACATTTTCCAAAAAGGCTGATGCATTTCCCAATTCATATAAAGCAAAAGGAAACAGAAGTGAACACACTGTCCTTATTCATTCTGAGTTTTCCATGTAGAGAGTATGTATAATACATTTTCTGGATTTAGGCTATGACACCAAACTTTAGACTCTGGTCTGCCGCAGGGTAATATATTGAACTAATATCTAATGACAATGGCTGTTTCAAAGATTATTTAAAAGCAGAAGTATTAAAGATGGAAGGATATAAATTAAGGAGATTAGCCATGAAGAGCACTCTATTTAAGTACTTCAGGTATAGCTTTCATTTCTCAAACCGAATGCACATCTCACTTTGGCTTTGCATGTCTTTAGGAATTGCTTTCCAACTAAGAGAACAACAAGTGGACATTTCACCAGTGTTATACAGATAAAGTGGCCAAACTCTCAGACACCTGTAAGCTCTGAGTGTAAGACACTGTTATTACAACATGCAGCAGGCAGCAGACATGAGAAAAAATGGACAAAAATACAGAGACAGTTGCCAACATCGATGAAGTTCAAGATTGGCTTAGACCATTTCTTGCTGCCCCTCCCCACTGTGGATCATTTCAGATGTTGCTAAATGGTAACAGGTGGGTTTAAAAGTTGCTCTCAACAATTATTTATGCCTCTAACAAACAGTTCTGCCTTTTCTCACTCATCTCTAACAGTCCCATTCAGGCATGCTTCAGAGCACCAGCAATTAACAAAGATACCTCCTTTGCATCAATCATTTCCATTTCATCTCTGGATATGTAAATATGCTTGATGTGTAAGAAACAGGAATACGAAGCAAATGCAGGGAAATGAGAAGTGCACGTCTTTGTGTAACTTCCGTAGCTTCCCTTGCATAGAATGGGCAAGGAACTTCCTCCTGTCCATTACTCTTCCTCCTTGTGACTACCTGACTTCTGCAACTTGTTTTGCTGTTCTGATTAATTTGCTTCTGATTTGGGCACCTTGCAGAGTTGCTTCCCTGTGTTAAGGCTAAACAGCTTCATCTGGAAGACAATCTTTTACAGCAGCTTTATACACATTTTGATCCCAAGGCACTAAGAGTGCTACTACCTCCACTCCATTCACACTTCACAACCTACTGTTTAACCTTCTGTTCAAGACTTTTCATCACTCCTAGGCAGTTTAAGCTTGGAATATCTTAGACTTCTTCCACATGATCCACTGTCCAAGTGACACTGTTAGAAAGCTACGCAGATGCATGGGGAATTCAATCCAATAGTAACAGCACTGTTCTAATTTTTTTATTTTTTCAGGAGAAAGGATGTCACGTCTCTAGAATAAAAATATAAATTAAAAATGTATAGTTATTCACATTTGTTTCAGTTGGAAAATAATCAAAATTATCTCAGGAAATTGTTTTTAAATGTTAACAGTTATGGATTAAAAAGAGTAGCATTTCAGAGCTCTTAGTGCAAAATATGCAGTTTTCAATCACATAAGGAATGGCTGAGGAGTCAACTCATGACAAAGAAAAAGGAATAGTTCACAAAAAAACTGGGGTGGTGGTGGCCTTCCATCTCATTTTTCACTGCTTAGTAGAAGAGAATCAAGTTGAGTGTGCCTGAGTCAGTCTAAATACAGACCTGCACTTGTTCTTGCCTGTGTATATGACTCACAGAATCATAAAATGATTAAGGTTTTAAAAGACATCTAAAGTCATCTAGGCTAACCATACACCTAGCACCAATATTGCCCACTAAACCTTGTTCCTAAATACTACATCTACTCTTTCCTTTCTAAGTCTTTAACATTGCCTGGGGTTTTTGTGGCCAAGTGCAGGACCCGGCACTTGGTCTTGCTGAACTTCATCCCATTGGCCTCAGCCCAGCAATTCATCCTGCCCAGATCCTTCTGCAGGGCCTTCCTACCCCAAGGCAGATTGACACTTCCTCCCAACTTGGTGTTATCTGCAGACATACTGAAGGTGAACTCAATTCCCTCATCTAGATCATCTGTAAAGATATTAAACAGGATGGCCCAATACTGACCCATGCAGAGGACCTTTCGTGACCCATTGCCAGCTGGATTTAACTCCATCCACCGTCATTTCCCTGTGACCTCCTTGCTTTGTGCGTGCTCATGATTACATGGCTGTGTTAAACTTGAAAGATAGACACTGAGAGAAATTCCAGCAAATAAGCAAGTATTAGCTTGTTACTCTTGTCTGACAAAGCAAACTCATTCAAGTTTTCTTAGCTTCCTTTCAATGGACTTCTGTAATTGATTAATCAAACTGCTGCATTAGGCAACCCCAGTATTTGAAGGCTAAACAAGTAGAATATGTTGGCACATCAGTGAGAAGATGTTTCATACAAAACCTTCCAAAAGGATTAAAAAACAAATAGAAAAAGAAGTAAAAACCTATAAAAAGCAGCATATATGGATACATAAGCAACAGTACTGATAACGACCAGAAATCTGTCTCCGATTAGGAGGATTCTGGGAGAACTGATAACAGATGCCTACTTCAACAGCTGAGGACCAACTGAGCATGTATCTAAAAAGCAACTGGTGACTATGAGTCAGTCATCTTTCCCCATAAATAGTGAGCAGTTCAAGAACCCATTGAGCTCTCCGTGCATGCATGCTCTCAGCCGGCTGCATGTCAGTATCTCCTCTTGAGAAGAGATGTCTCTCAAGGTTTCACATGTGCAGAGATTCTCAGTATATGACTAATAGTTTGGTTTAGGCTTTGTTAGCCTCCCTAGGATCACACCTTAGATTGATCATAAGCTTTGTCAGCTTCACTAGGATTCAATGTTAAATCAACTGTGCACATCTAAACCCTTATTCATAAACCGTTGACCAAGTCTGGGGCTAGGAGTGAATCCATTCTCATCTCAGTTCCTTGCCTCTGTGATTCAGAGTTTAGAAAGCAAGGGGGTGAACTCTGAACCTCTTAAAACAATAGGAGGGTCTCCTCAATTTTTAGTCATAAACCACTAAGTAACACTGGGACTAGGAGTGGATCCAGCCACACCTCATCTCCTTATCTCCATGATTTAAAGAGTTTAGAAAGACAGCCTACTTTGAACCTTGCGTGTCAAGGGGAGGGCCTCCTATATGAGTGTGTATTACCTTAGCCTATATGCAGGAAATAAGCATTTCCTGCCATCTTGAAATCTTAATTCATTGCCATATTTACAATCAAGCTTTGTTAAATCACTATATTTAATCCATATAGTATCCATAAATATATTCTAAATTCTCTCTTATGAGAGCAGTACTGTGTAGCTGTTTCCAACCATGACGACAGCTACCAGCTCAGCACCAGTGCAGTACTGTTTCACACCCAGTAGCTTGAGAAGCTCCATATCTGAAATGCTACTATTTACAGCAGAATTGGAAACTACCTGGAAATTCAAAAGCTCTAGTCCCACTGGCATGAAATCTAGTCTCTTTGTTAGCATTAGGCAAAAGAAATCCTACCTTTAATTAATAAAACAGATTAAATGAACATCTGGTTATGTCCTAAGAACATGCATTTCTTTCACTTTATAAGGTATTACAATATAAATACTGTAATCTTACATTAATCCCTCAGTAGCATTGCCCTAATTTAGAAATCTATTTCAGAGGAGGAGATTATTGAAGGTGAACCCAAACCAGGGCATTTTTTGTCTTCTATCATCATGAAACAGATATCCAGGCTGAGGAAGATTTACTATATAAATGAAGGATCCCCATGCATGGAGAACAAAATATGCTGTAGGGCCTCCTCAGGAAGAAGGATGAATGACATCTTCCCTGGCACACCTGTTCTTGCATGAAGCGGCCAGCATAAGGAGAGCTCTCACAGCACTTCTGGAGGTTGAGCAATGTAAAAGCAAACAGCAAGCAGAGATCTCCTTGTTCAAAGTGTGAGGCAGGACCTTACTGTGGGGATTGATGAGCTTCATAAAAGGAGAAGACCGCACTCACAGCAGCTGGTGCAGCAATGGAGGAGTATTTGAGATGGAAGAAAAGGCAGTCATAGGAGAATATTTTCTAAGACACTAACAGTCAGATGAAAGAAAACCAAAACGACTGAAAAGCACAAGTGCATCATAAAAACACCCACATTGTAGCTCTTCCTGGTAGAAGAGAAAATAAGACCTATCCAAGTTTATGACCCAAGCTGTGACAGAATGTGAGCAGCTTTAGCCCTGGAAATAAATGTGCTCCCCTGGCAGGTTCCGAAATGCCCAGCAGCAGCCATCCTGGCACTACACTTGTGCTAAGGACAGAGGCTGTCCTTCCAAGATTAAATGTTAGGAATGATCTGCAGTACATGAGCAGAAGTTGTGTGCTTCCCAGCTTTGTCCTCCAGACCACAGTCTCAATGGCAATAAAAGAGCAAACTAGTGCTCAGCTACCCCTCTTTGCTCTTCTTTGAGTGGCATGGTCTAGAGTGGTCACAGGTGCAGACTGATGTTTGTACTAGATGGTTCTAGTGGTCTTCCCAATCTTAATGATTCTATGATTCAGGCTCGAAGTACTATCAGCCTGGTAGCAGTGCATTGGGCAGAATAAACAGGTAAAACAAAGTATGGGTAGTGCAATATGTGAATAATTAGGTCATGTGAATGCACAATGAGAATGGTGGGGGGAGGCAGAAAGTGAAGTGGCACTGCTGGGTTGGTGCTAATATAAACAAGTCAAGTCATACTAGCATAATGCAGATGATTCAGCTCTTGACTAGCAGCACTGTTCTGATCAGTGTCACATCTATGTTATGCTTAATGTACAGATAATCTGCCTGATGTGACAAAAGCTGGCTATATACTTCTCCTGAATAACTGTACTACTGAGAAAATGCTAAAAGTGACACACAATCAGCTTAACCACCAGGCTGGATAAACACATTCTTACATCACCAGTTCAGCATGTAGGAAAGATTTTCCAGAAGATACAAGCCTCCACCTTTTCTTTTAATTGTGGTGGTGAGCGCTGTGCTTACTTCATACAACGGCAGCAGTGTCCCATAGACTCTCAGCTACTCCACATCAAAGGAAAATTTTACCACTTCAGATAAGTTAAATCTAAGAAGTATAGCTTGTGTTTTGAGGCACAAAATTAGATATGCCTCATCATTCCTCTGAGATTTTGCCCCCCAGAATGACCAATTTCCAGTTTCCAAATTGGCCACAGACTTTTGCTGTTCAACTACTCCTTTTGCCATCCCAGTGATGTATGGTGCAGCATCTGTAGGATGTCCATGCTCAGAAATGGGACAGGATGCTATTTCCAGGCTAAGAACTCCCAATGAAAGTATTTGTGTAAAACCTATGCATCTAAGCAACATCAAAAGATACCAGGGAGCTGGCCAACTCAGTCAGTGACATCTTGAACGTTATGCAGCTGGCCAAAGGAAGGTGCTGACACTAGAATGAGCTACATCACTTTAGGGACACCCTATATGTTGTACTGTGTACAAATTTCAAGCCAGCCTTGAAAACTAACTAGTCACATCATGCTTTGTAGTGAGTTAGACGTAACTACTTCTTGCATCTATTACGTACATACCAGTCATGTTAGGATATCTCCTTATAAGCAATTTTTTGGAGCTGGAGCATTCCCAAAATAAACAGAAGCTTTAAGTGAGTTTTGTGTTTTTTCACGCACATCTCCAAACTGAGAAAAAGTCTACCATAATTCTGTTGTCTGTGCTGATCTAAGTAAGATAAGGGGAGAGCTTAGAGTCAGACAACTTATATTAGATTTCTAGCTCCGGATTGCAAAGGAATTGCTCAGGAAGTAAATTGCAACAGCTTGTCACAGCCCAGAGAAATGAAGTGCTTGGGCAATGGGAAGCACTTACAAAATATGAAACCTCACATTTCTTTGCATTTTAAGAAGAGTACTCCCTGTTACCTGTTTCAGTTTCAGTTTCATCAATCTATTGCTTTAGCACTCGTTATTCTGATTTTTTGTTTAGAAATTGCAAACACATTCTTTCAGAAAACAACTTCTGAAACCCCAAATTAACTTCTGTATCTGTGCTAGCAGAAAAAAACTCAGAAAAGCTTTATAGCACTCTTTAATTAATTTATTTATTTATTGCATGGCTGCTGATGAGGAGATTAGTGTCCTCCAGCTGATTTAAGAGTGTCAGATAACAAAGAGTGTCTTTACAGATCACTCACCCTCTGACATCAAACAACTTTTAACAGCAGTGATTTAGGTAATCCAGAAGGGTAAAATGAAGAAAGTGAAACTGTGGCAACACAAATGGTGAACGTTCCTTGTGAGGAATTTTTCCACCCAAGGAGTCTTAATTTGCCTTCAAGTAAAGCTAGGGAAAATTCAGTAATGGTATAAAGCAGTGTTATCACATGAGAATAATAAGATGCTTGTTAAGCTATTTGAAAACAGTTTTATTTTTGTATTAAATAGAAAAAATGTGACTTTAAAAGTCCAGCAGTATATCTATCACCATCAATAGTAACAAATACATTTATGTGGATTATATATACTTTTCTTCTCAAGTATGCTACAAATGAATAGGCCCAGGACTATGCAAACTGGTAACTTTCTTTAGAAAGACTGTATGCTTCTGGAGCTAGGAACTGTGATTTTCTGCATGCATATATTTGTATGTAACAGATTTTGTAGTTAAATTTTAAATAGGAGTCATGTTTTCTACATATCACATTGTCACAAGCCATTCAAAATCATTACTGAACATGTCTCTCAAGATTTCCTCCACACAAAGGAAATCATGAGTGCTGTGACACTTCTTTCCTGACACAGGAGAATATCTATTTGTGAAGATGCAGACTTTAGCAAAGTATTTTAAACACATCAGAGACGTTAGGTGGGTACCAAACAGCAACCTTCCAGTATTAAAGGTTACTGAGAAGACAGAGTCATGTTCTTTGCTGACATGCACAATAGGAGAATGAAAGAAAATGGTAAAAAATGAAAAAAAGGATGATACATGGAAAACAACTTTCCCAGAATGACTAAGTACTGGGAAAGCTTTGCCTGAAGATGCTGTGCACCTTCCCTCCTTGAAGGTTTTGAAGATCTGACTGAAGAGAGCTATGAGCAACCCTGTCAACATTCAGTGCCAGTCTTGCCCTGCAAAGTGTGTTGAGTTAGGAACCTTCCAGGGTCCCTTCCCATCCCCATGGTTTCATGGTTCTATGTGACCATGCACAGACTATCACCAAATGCACAGACCTGTCAAAAAATGCATCAAAACATAAATGTCCTGCCAACTACATCATACCTGTCATTCCTTGTTCCTTCCAGGCTACCCAAGGCAGATTACAGAGTACACGAAACATGTGTTGCCTTTTATAAGATTGTTTTTATGTATGGTTTTAAGTAGGGATATACTACTCTGGGTGACTGATGAGTAATTAAATGGTCTAGCTACTCATGGTTTTAATCCCAGCATATCAGAAAATGCACACATAGATATCAATATGCATGAGTTATCTGAGCAACTGCATAGTTTTCTTGTGTGCTACATTTAGGCTCAAGTTTTCAAAAAGTGAGAATAATGTTAATCAAAGTTAGTACAGAAAGTCTGAAGAGCTGAGGATGCTCAAGCACATGGAAAGCATAGTCTGCTGTTTTATTTAGCTACAGGAGGCTCCCAAGATTATCATTCTTCTTCCCTGCCAGAACTCTGTTATTCCCTTCATGAAACAGCCTTTTGAAGTATTCTTTTCACTCCATCACTCTGACTGGGTTGCTTCTCATGGTTAGGAACATGATTTTTGTTCCTAGACTAAATCTTTTCCTGGCCTAGTTACATCCAGTTGTTATTGAGTTAGCAGTGCAAACACATCAAGAGGATTTATAATGGAACATCAAAGGAAGAGAGATGGCCTCTAAGCATTCATTATTCAAAGTTAACTAGTTGTTATTGTATCTTGTGATAAGAGAAGCCAGAAGTGACCATGCTGCATTCCCCCAGTACCCTCTGGTCACACTTAGACTGTTTCAACATTTGATACGAGTCTCATAAAAGTAAGTCATGCTGAAAGCACCTGAGACCAATTCTGACTTTTGACCACAAAAGCAGTACATCATTGCATTTAACTTTGCACTATCTCACATTTCACTGCACACAACTAGAACTGGTCAAATTTCACATGAGGCTTCACATATGGTTTGTATAATAAATACTTGCTTAATCTCACTAGCAATGTATTATCTGACACATCTTCCCACTGCATTTGTTGGTTTCTCTTTTGTGCCTAACTCTGGAAACTCCTACTCACTGTGTTACTGGGATACACATATAGAATCCTTCTGCTCCTCTTCCAATTTCAGCACTCCGTTGATAGAGGAAATCCATTTCAGCAGAGCTGGAAATGCATGACCTTGCAGTATGTGCTACCAAACCTCATTCCACCTCTTTCATTGAAATCCTCAAGGTCATTAAGCAGATTCCATTAACATACTTCAGCCTTTTGTGCTAACATCATTAATGAAAACATGTAATAGGATCAGAGTTAAGACCAGCCCTGAGGAAATTCATTAATAACCATTAATAACCTTCCTCTAAACAGAAATTTCCTCTTTCAGAACATCCCAGTTTGTTAACTTCCATCTACCAGCTTCCTGTCCGCCAGAAAATTCTTACACTTAACTCCACGTTTTTCTGCCTCCTACAATAGGTTTGCAGATGACTCTTTATCAAATTCTTCATGGAAGGTAAATTTGCCATCAGAGAAACATGTTATTTACATGCCTCAAGCCAAAGGCTGAGAATGGTTGCCCAAGAAGTGCTGCATGTAAGAACATGGCGAAAAGTTCAGATGAGGAAGTGGCAATTTATTTGAGAATGAAGTGGACTGGAATAGAAATGAGCAGATTAGGCAATTTGAAGGAAAAACAAAACTGCCATTTTCCATCAAATAACCTTGATACAAATTGTAAATCATTCCTTGATGAGACACAAATCTAATGAAGTTCCCTCTAGAGATTTTTGTTCCTTGCCTAAACTGTTTCAAGCTCAATTGTACTAAGTGTTCTTAAAAATTCTGAAAAGATGGAAGTAGCAAGTGCCTTGTTGAAATAAATACAAATATAAAATGAAACAAGGAAATCAAATAAGAAGAATTTGATTAAAGTACATGCATAATAAAAATCCCGTACTTTGTAGGAGACTGCATGTGAACATACAAAGGATGAAATGCTATTTAAGAGCAAGAAATACACAGGGTCCATATGAATCTTTAAAGATACTGTATGCAAGACCATGCATACCTTTGTGCCAGAGAGAATAACAAATACTTTGTGGCCAGGAATGGAAAAGGAGGAATCCATTCCTCACATCACCCTCATTCCATTTCATCCCCATTGTGAACAGATCATCTCCAGGTCTCAAAAGGACAATGAAAATCTGGACCACATGTGACACTTATACTCTGGAATGCTATTCCTCCTACCTCTGCCTTTGCTATGCAACAACACAGAGAGGAAAAAAGACACATGGATGTATCTGCACTACTTTCCTTCCTGCCTCTTCTGAGGTCTGTCGCTAGTCCCAGCATGGGGAAGGAGCACTGACCCTGTTCCTCTCAGAAAGAAGTTACAAGTACAAGAGAGATGAGCAGTGGATCACCCATAGGCCTTATGTGGCAGCAGAAAGCAAGGGTTGGGCAGAGAATAGAAAGGTGATGACAGGCAAAGAACAAGAAGAGGGCAGACTTGGAGACACAACTGGAGCTTGTTCTGCCAACTTGACTCCCAAGGTGTAAAAAAACCCTTCCAGTATGAAACAAATAACCACAGATAATTGTTTAGCATAACAAAATAAGCAAAACAGCTATAAAGAAAAATCCCCACACTTCGTCTGGCTACAACAGAAACCAAGTGTGTGCTGCAGGTGGCAAACATCCAGGCCTCATCTCTAATTTCCAGCTCATAGTTCAATTGTGGATGCTCTCATCCAAATCTGGGATGCTTAAATAAAAATTCTGCAGTATTTTTCACTTCAACACGTTTCGGATCAGTACAGTAATGCTGCTCAATTAATAAAGTAATTAACAATAAAAAAGCCCAGTAATTGAAATCCCTTTGAAAGTACATCAATTTATTCCAAGCTTCGCCTCAAGTCTTTATTAATTCTGACATCAAGCATAATGACCTTAAATTATAAATGATCATCACAAAATCCAGACATCATAAGCATTTTCTTGTCTGCATGCTGAGTTTGGTCTCTGTGAGTGATGTAAACAAAATGACTTGTGTTTGTTTACTTATAATGCAAACAAAATGACATATGCATATTACAGAATTTCAGGTGATTTTACTAATGAAAACATTGTAAGAGTAGTCTTCCCTATTAACTTCATGAAGAAATTTGAAAAAAAAACAAGGAAATCACTCAGCTATAAGACAAAATCTAACTTTGCTTCTCTTAACATTTCTCTTCTTGTGATGTAACTAGCTTTTTTTTTTTTCCTGAGAAGCCTTAAGTATGCAGATGAGGAGGTGTTTAATAATTATAAGAAAAACTGATGCATTTTACACCGCGCTTTGTGTTTTCACTGAAATTTTGATAGCGTCTAACAGAAGCCAAAAATGCTTCTTGAGAATGGCACAACCCCGCAGCTCCAAGCGAGATTGCCGTTTCCCCTTCTGTTGAGCTAACATATCTGCGGCAGACGCTATCTATATAATCTCCACTAGGGGGCGCTCTCACCATCCCCAAATCGCAGCGGAAGCTGAGCGAGCTGTCCAACAGAGCGTGCTACAAAGCTTTCGTCTATTGATACTGTGGTAGCTTAGAATATTTTAGCTAGATTGTAGTTAATTACATTATTTATTTTAAAGAAATACTGTAATTTGAAAGAGAATCAGTTTTGTTTTTTTTTTAAATAAAAAAATTTCCACTGTATATTTAGCATGCAGAGAACTTTGATAAAACTTTTCCAAGTTTACTAGCTGTAATTATCAGTTAAAGTAGGACAGCTCCAACCCCATCCCCTCAAACATACACAGACACAGATCAAACTGCCATGGCAAGGCAGCCTCCAAGATGGTACTTCACTGTAATTTCCAGGGACGCCAAGTAAGTTGTGAATGTACCCTCTAGGGAAAACAGTTATGGTGCAAAAGGCATTCAACTTATTTACATGGTCCTCTCAACCCCCAGCAGATATGGAAAACAAATATTGTTCAGGATTACATGTTATTTGCCTTAATATTATAGAATCATAGCATTGTTTGAGTTGGAAGAGACACTTAATGGACATCTAGCCCAACTCCTCTACTAGACCAGGTTGCTCACAGCCTGGTACAGCCTGATCTTGCATGCCTCCATGGATGGGGCATCCACCACCTCTCTGTTCCAGAGCCTCACCACCAATCTAAATTTCACCCCTTTTAGTTTGAAACCATTTCCCCTTGTCCTAATGTTCAGAGTATGTTATAAATCCTCATCTTTCTAACTCAAGGGATTTTTATGAGATTTACCATTTATACCCAACAGAAATCAATCCATCTCCTTCTGATCTCACATCTTAATGAAAGCAGTTCGTGAAGCACATGCCAGGCTGTGCTCTGTGCTATGCCACTATCAGCTGTGGAAGACATGCACTGAGAAACAAACAAAAAGGACTGAGGTGAAATAGGGATGCCGGGGCATGTAACTTTTACAAGGGATGTTCTGTCTTTCAGGAGCAGTTTCAGGAACATGCAATTACATGAATCTGGCCTTGCTGGTACAGCACAAGCCCACCAATGAGCTAGCTCATTTGAGTAAATATTTGTGCACCAGTGTCAATGATGGAATTCAGTTTACTGCAACACTTCTGCAGCCAGGTAAAATAAAATAGCCAAGCTGCTGATGGGACACAGTATGAGTTACTGTCTGCAGTGAGTCAACAGAGGCATCTCTAGCTCAATAGCCCTCCTCTGGAATGGGCAAATCCTAATCAATGAAGCACATCTGTCCAGTGGAGGGAAAGCAGTTCCCAATCCCTTCAGGCCATGAACTGACTACTTGAAGCATGACATTTGATTAGACTTATTATCACAACTCATTTATATAGAAATTTTGTTAGGGCCCATGAAGCAATCCAACACTCAGTAAAACCCAGCCAACAGTCTCTTAGCTGTTGTTCTGACTCTTCTTCTTTTCTGCCTTTAAAAACAAGGAAGAATTTCTTCTTTATGTAGCAGTAGGTTAAAATCTCTCTAATTTTATTATTGTAAAATAACATTCTCTTCTTAAATTAGTGCAGCAGACTGTTGCTGTACCTCACATATGCAAATAAATCAGTCTTCGTAGTCTTTCCCCACAGAGATCTTTGACATTGAGACTCAACAGGATCTGGCATCCTTCTGAACCAGAGGCCAGGGGAATAGTGCGCAGGAGTGTACTTTCAAATGTATCTTTCACCAAAATTAATGAACATTTGTGCAGACACTGAATATGAATTCAGGCAGTAGAAACAAAACCCATCTAAAATGAAGCCTAGAGCTACAAAAATCCAATGTTAAACTTCTTTGTCTTTGCAAGTCTAGGATTTCTCCTCTCCACTTTGAAGAGCCTGAGTGCTTTGTCACAAACGTATCTTTCTCTAAAGGAAACAGAATGATAATATAGTTACAAAAGATGATAACAAGGAGCAAAATAGCTAACATGGATCCCAAGTAACACAAACATTTGAATACGAAACACTCATTTCATTACAGATTCTATACCACTTTCCTCTTCATAACAAAATATTACTGTCAGTACAATCCAACAGTGATGCAGACACCAAAATTCAGGTTAAAACATCATAATGTCATGAACAGTTATAATGATTTCAACATTTGTATCTGTTAATGAATGAAGTACATTACACAGGCTGGGTTAACCTTATTTTTATATATACACTGAATATCACACGATTTTACATAAATTAATAGCTGTACACATAAAAAAGAAATCTCATTATATTTTCTTGAGAAACCTGCTCTGTCAGCTAACAAACAAACACAAAAACTCCAACAACTGACTGAAAAGGAAGCAAACTGATCAGCTTTTGCTTATTTGCCTTGAAGACATTCCTTTCCATCTAACGTTTCCAAAGGCAAGATTTTTTTTATAATTGTATCACTTTTTCACATATGCTAAAAGTATGCACCACAGCGTTCCTACTAAACGCTGTTTAGCGTTTGCATTTCCTCTCTCTACCTCGAGATTGCAGCTGTTGTATGTTCGGGCTTAACTGTGGCTCTGCTTAGCTGGAAAAGAAGCTTGCATGCATATAGACCTTTATTTGTGACACTCTAATTTGTTGCATGGCCGTAATAAACACGTCAGCATTAAGCATACTCATGCAAACCACAGCTCTAAAAATAACTCACTTGAGACATTCAGACATTTTTCCATATTGTTTCCAGTAACAGCACTGTCACTGCTAGGAACAATAAGAAACATGGGCAGGGCTTTCCTTTCAAGAAACCCTTGGAAGAGCAGTAGGAGCTCTCAGAGGTGTAGCAGGGAACGAACTGAAGAGCCACATTAGTGATCTCTGAGCACTAATGGAAAAATGCCACTGTGGTGACCAGGGTAAGCAGGCACAGGCAATCCTTATTCCTCACCCTAACATCCAACATCCTTCCTGAAGTCTGCCGACCACCAGACTGCCAGTGCAGACTGACGATAGCCTGGAGAGAGCAGATGCTGGTGGGAAGGGAAGGCACAGGCTCTCCTTCCTAACTTCATAAAGACAGGCACAGCTTTGCCTTAATCTGATTCCTTTTCCTTTTTCCCCAGTGTTCTCCGCATAACAAGAAGAAGTGTTTACAACAGATGCTGTGCAAACAGTAAGAAAGCAAGCAATGAGGGGTGAGTACAAAGGCTGAGCTTTCCTGAAAGATTTTTTCTCTCTTAAATGTAATGCTCTAATCTCATCCCAAAATGTGGCTGCATTTATTGTGAAACTGCAAGCAAACTGAACAAGCCATCAGCCTTCAAATGTATGTATCCCAGAGGCTGAACCCTGAATTGAAAGAAAATAATTTGATTTTAATAAAGAACCCATGCTAAATTCTTTGGAACAAAGGATCTCCAGATCAAATTCTGAAATCACTGTGCCCTGAGCACAATCTCAACACTCAAACTGAGAAGGCAGCTGAGATTCCTCAGAATTATGAGGACTGCAAGATTTCTGGCTTACTCTATGTACATTTACCTTTATGTTTTCTTTCTCTCTCAGCCTCTCTCAATCCTTGGCACCATCGTTATTTTTTTCTCTACTTGCAGAATTTCCAAGGAAAGTTATCTTAAACAAGAGAGGGAAGCACTCAGAAATGTGGAAAAATATTACAATAGTCAGAATCTGTATAGTAGGCAAAACCCATTACTCTCCAACAGCACTTCACCATGCTATGCCCATTCAGTCTGGCCTTACGGCTGCACACTGGGATGCACAGCACTGGAGTAAGAGGTGTGTTGGCTTCGAATCACTGAATTGTTTAAGTTGGAAGGGACCCTTGAGGGTCACCTAGACCAACCCCATGCAAAGAAGAGGGACACCCACAGCTAGACCAGGGTGCTCAGAGCCCCATCCAGCCTGACCTTGAATGTCTCCAGAGATGGAGCTTCTGCTGCCTGTCTGGGCAATCTGTTACAGTGCTTCCAGTTTAGGTGTGTGGCTGCTTCCCCATCAGCAGTTTCACAGTGCTGCCCTCATCTGTGCCTCTCCCATTACAAGCTATCTGGATGCAGAGCTTTGTGCAACTTGGGATTTTCAAAGTTTGGATCACTGAAACTGTAGCCTCTCCATTTCTGCATCCCAGGAACACCATTTTAGACTCTCTAAGGGCACCAGGTACTTCACCGTCAGTTTAGGTTTTCTTAACAAATCTGAAAGCTGGAATGATTTTGAAAGAAACCTCACTGTAACTTCCTAGACATTCTATAACAGCTGCAATATTGTAAAAGTGCAATTGAACTTCCCTCTGTTAAAGCTAGCCTGAACATGGCTTTGGCTTTCTGAAATAGAAGAACTGTGCTCTGTGAAAATAAAGCTGTGTGGAAAATATCTTATTAAAAAGAAATTCAAGGAGCTACTTGATGAATTTATGGGAGACAAACTCAGCAGAAGCAATTAAATACACAGATGTCTTCACCAAGCAAGAAATTCTCAGGACTTGAGCATTTAGATTAGGGACTATATCATTCAAGGGTAGCACTGCTATGTGCTTGCCCTGTTGGAGACAAGAAATTGGGCAAGATGGACCTTCCATATGACTCAGCTTGGCTGTCCCTGTCCTACTATAATTCTCAGTCAAGCCAACATACTCTTACTTTTTTCTAATTAACTGTGATGAGGGAAATGTTTCACACGCTGATGAGTTAATTCAAAGCAAAAAAAACAAGAACAAAAACAAAAACCCAACAAAGAAAAGGACGGAAGATGTCTGCAGTTTTAGTCATAAGTGTGAAAAAGACTTAGGATATAATAAAAAATGTTCTCTCACCTACATTAAGAAATCTTTTTTCTGTTTTCTTAATACCAGATCTTGCAATGCAGGTGTTGCAAATTGCAGTTCTTTCTCTACCACTTGTGAAAACGAACACTTTCCATTCATTTACAGGAAGACTATCAGGAAATATATTATTAGTGCTGGTTGGTAGGAGGCAACATCAAACAGCGTGTCAGCTCTGTGAAAGAAATGAGCCTAGAAATAGGCTGTGTGTGGGATCAGTGCACGGGTGTCCTGCATACAGGAGAGGAAGACCACATCCTGGCCACAACGCAGGAGGAGCAGCTGAGGAGACCTTCAGGTAGGCTGGAAAATGGCTCACCCTTGCAGCACCACTCTATAGCATGTCTGCATGTGGATGGGTGGCCTGGCAATACCAACATGGCCCACAGCAAACATTGGCATACAACTGCATTTCTGTTGAACTGTCCAGAGTATGGTGCCTGTGCTGCTTCTATGCTTTCACATGTGGCAGAATTAGGAGGATAGCTGATATCAGATGGAACTCAAGGGCTACACAGAGTAAAAACACCCATTCTGGCACAAAGTCTTCTTGCAAAAAAATAATTTATTTACTTCTGTTGAACAGCAGTTGATACTGGAGTAGTACTTTACATAGTTTGTTCACACCACTTTTAAGCAACTACGAGGAGATCTAAAGCCATAAAATCATAGAGTAGTTTGGATTGGAAGGGACATCAAAAGTGATCTAGTTCCAATCCCCTGCCACATACAGAGTTGTCATCCACTAAATCAGGTACTAGATCAGGTTGCCCAGGGCTCCATCCAAACTAACCCTGTCAGACTCCAGCTTTGAACTCCAATCTGCTAAATTTGTGCAGGAGTTACTCTGCATTTAAGATTATGCATCCACATCAGGACAGCTTGCTCAGCTTTGCTGCCCTGAACACTTCTGCATGTCATTCCTACCACAGGCTATGCAATGCTTTCTACACAGTATACATTGGGATTTTGTTTGTTTGTTTCTGGTGTACTACAACTATATGAATGAGAAGAAAGTAAATGACACAACTGAAATATTAAATTCCTTAAATGTTGAATATCACATACAAGATTTAGAGGAGTACAAAACAGTTAATAACAAAACTGTGGTAGTTTCATGAGAAAATGAATGCATAAAAGCCTCTATTACAAGGTGAAATATTGTCCTCAGAGTTAGAAAATGACAGAAATAACATTATTTGTGCAGTTTTATTTTGCCATTATGATACCATATTTAGTTGCAATAAAAATTATTATTTTTCCACAGAACCCCTGCTTTTGCTCAGAACAGGCAGTGCTCAGCAAGTGAGATGACTGTTCAATATTTCTTATTATCATCATCTTAGTGCACGTAGTTCAAAGTTATATTTACTGCACATCACACAGACTCTGCTCAGACTACAAAATTTCCTATTTCCTTATGGCCATCATAACCACCCTCACAATACGCCACACTTTTTTTCTGCCCCATGCTGTTTCCTATTCCTATTAAAAATGTATACAAACAAACAAAAATATGAAAGGATGAAAAGACAAACTTTTGGCATGTTGGAAGAGGCAATGCAGTGTTGCGCTTCTGTCTTCAGGAGAGCATATTCTTCATCTTTTAGGGCAGAGCTTGCTCGCTACTGAATAGTCATACTATCACATCTTGCACATTGAATTTGATTTATTTTGGGGTCAAGATGAAACAGTATCAAACCTATGACTGGGGACAGATCCCTTCCTCAAAGAAGGAGGAGCTGCAGCAGCTTTGTGAGCATTGGGAGAGGCAGGCTTCATCAGGCAGTGGAAGAACATGAAGAAACACCTCTTGCATGCTACATGCAAGCAGCAGCTGTTGACAGAAGCAGCTGTGGGTACTGTTCTTTTGCAGCATTCTCATCTACCTGCAGGTGCTCAGTGTGCTGCACATCTCCTGAAGCAAAGCATCCTCGACTTGTCTTCCCAAAAGGTTCTCACAGGGCTTCTCAGATGCCCCAAAACAGTCACATTCACAGAATCAAAACTAAAAGATCTTAAGAAACCTTACCGACCAAATCTGATGTTTCTTGGGCTCAGTGTGGAATCAGGCAGGCCTTAAATATGCGTCTCCCAGACTTGTTACTCACTCCTTAGGTCCTTCAGTCTCAGACTACTGAATTCTTCATTAACACCAATTTTGCAGGAAATCAGTCCATCTCTTTTCCATCCCATGTGGAATCCTGAACTTGGGCAACTAGGTATTTAAATATCAGCATCTTCAGGATGTAGTACTTAATCTATGTTACGGTCTTGCTGTGTGCACTGATTAGAAGTGTGCATGGCCTAGGAAGATGGAATGCTTACCTATATGAAAATAGTATTGCTACTAAGTGACCTACTGTCTCTCTCTCTTTGTCTATGGTTTACGGGCAGGTTCGGCCCGGTTCTGTGACGATTGGGGTGGGGGTCCTGGACTCATGCCCCAGGGAAGGAGAATGGGAAAGGGAAAAAGGATAAGGGAGATGGGCCTAAAACCAAAACAGCAACAGTGATCTGAAGAGGAAAGCTAATTTACTAAATAAGATATTGGAATGCAAAATAACGCAATATAATACAATATAATTGGAATTGAAGCTAATAAATCAAATAAAATGAGCTAGAGAGAGAGTGTCCGATAAACCGAAGGCCTTATGCTAAATGCTGAAGGTGGACGGCAGCGAGCACCCACTGCTGAGTTGATCCAAAAGGGAAGAGAGTGTCTTGTGACACGCAGTTTTTATCTTTCCCTCTGAGCAGAAAACGTAAAAATGCAAAGCAACACGAAGTCCCCTGGGATACGTAATTCTTCCCTTCTGAGACAGGTATACCTGTAACTATCAACGATCCACAGAGCTGGAGCATTAACTCTTTAACTCCCAATGCACTACATGATGTTATGATGTGGAATACCAATAACAAAAATCATAAAACCATGATGCACTTTTGGTTTGGAAACACTTGTCTCATACATTTCATTGCATCTTCTACACAGTACAAATCTAAATGAAGCAATGATTGTCATTAATAAGGCAGTAATGTGCTTTCAACTCATCCTTTAAGTGAAGTCACTAGGAATAGTTAAGACACAGGTAATGGCTAATTAAAAGAAAGATGTTCATATGACACAGCTTATTTTAGTCCATGTGTTTCTCAGCAAGAATTATATTCTTGAGTGTAAGGACTATGTCCAAATTGTTGATAGCAAAAAAACAAAACCATAATGCAAAAGGCATGTTTTGTGTGGGAGCTCCATCCCTGCAGACACTCAAGGTCAGGCTGGATGAGGCTCTGAACACCCTAATCTAGCTGTGGGTAACCCTGATCACTGCAGGGGGTTAGACTAGGTGGCCTTTAAAGGCCAATAGGATATAGGCCAATATACTGTCAGTCCAGCAACAAGTAATAGTAATATCCTTTATAAGGAAGTATATCCAGGCGACATGGAAAAGTTCATTTTAAAATTAGCCTACCATTTTATACTCACAAATAATGAGTGTGGCTTTGCAAGCAGAGTTCCTTGCAGACAAAAATAGTTTGATGAGATATCCTAGGGACGAGTTGGACATCTTGTCACCATTCTTTATTTGTGTAAACTTAAAGACGGGCCTGTGCACATTGCTGAATAAAGACTTTAAGGCTTTAAGTGTCTTGCTGAACCAAGGTTTCAATTATTGCTGTACATTTAAAGAACTTATAATCTAATTAATTACACACATTGTGAGCACAGTAAATTAGCTGGATGATAGGTGGACTGCACATGCTCTGAATTAAAGTAATTAGTTTTATTTTTCTCTGACAGGGATTTATTCAGTCAAAGCACAAATAAATGTTATAAAGATGGGACAGCAAATAATTGGTGTAATATCACTTCAATTCTGGAGATGTTTTGAAATCATTTTTGCTCGAAACTTGACTGCTTCAGACCATGAGCGTCTGTTCGGAGACATCACAGCTGACAGGAACAGAGAAATTATATGGGAACGCAGCTCTTGCCTGAGTGCCTGCAAGGGTTGAAAGGCCTTGAAACACAGGGTGAGAGGCAGGGTAAAGGTGGTGAGACCTCATGTCCCTGACTCAACAAGCAGCACGGCCACACAAGGAAAACCAGAAGAGGGCAAACCACCAGGCTTCAAAAAAGATTCTTCCAGTTTAATTTTTCGAACAAAACAAATGCTACCCATTTTTAAAATATGCCCAAAATACAATAATACAACTCTGTGGGATAAAATATCAATGACTGTAAACAAGTTTATATCTGATGTTCGATTTCCTCCTTTCAATGACTGGATATCTTTTTTTCAGACAATCAAAGCTTGAGAGATCATTTGGAGCTAATGCATCCATAAAATCTTTGCTTCCCTGTATTTCCTCTGGTCTAGGACACTACCAAACATCTGTATGTTTTGTTTTTTGTCTGTTTTTCTTGAACCTTCAGTAAACTGAAATACTGATTTTTGTGAGATCTCTTCTTACAAACCATTGTCCGGATCCATAGACTCTGATAAACAAGTTGCCTCTCACTCCTTTCAGCTGTGTCCTCAGAAACTGCAATGTGTGTGTTTCTCTGCAGAGATAACTGGTTCCTGCAAACTGCCTATAGCTTATATTCCAGTGCCTTGTCTTCCAACAGATTCTCCCAGTGCATCATGTTGTAGCACTGATCTCAATGGTCTGAGATCACTGTGTCTTTTTGACATTTTAATTAAATTATGCATCTAAAAATATTTCTTCTGAGAATTCGGCAGTGAGAATAGGAAGGTTTTAACCAGGAAATAAAATGGAAAACAAGTGTACAAACTCACCTTTTCTTCTGAGCTCTCTCTTAAATGTTAGTCTCCCCCATTCATAATCTTTTATCAGAAAAATGGTTACTGCAAACACACACATTCAAAGTATCTTCAGTTTTTTTACCTCGTTGATAGCTACATCATCACGCAGGACACTTAAGCTAATAACTAATTCACTTAGTCACCCAGTGTTAAATATCTAGTCTCATAGAATCACAGAATCATAGGGGTTGGAAGGGACCTTAAGAGATCATTGAGTCCAACCCCCCTGCCAAAGCAGGTTCCCTACACCAGGTCACACAGGTAGGCGTCCAGGCGGGTCTTGAATATCTCCAGAGAAGGAGACTCCACAACCCCCCTGTGCAGCTGTGCCAGTGCTCTGTCACCCTCACCGTAAAGAAGTTCTTGTGCACATTCGTGCAGAACCTCCTGTGCTGCAGTTTCTGTCCGTTCCCCCTTGTCCTGACTCCACACACTGCTGAAAAGAGTCTGGCCTCGCCACTTTGTCCCCCACACCTCAGATATTTATAAACCTGGATCAGGTCCCCTCTCAGTCTTCTTTTCTCAAGTCTAAAGTGACCCAGTTCACTTAGTCTTTCTTCACAGGGGAGATCCTCCAGGCCCTTCACCATCTTTGTGGCCCTGCGCTGGACTCTTTCCTAGAGATCCTTGTCTTTTTTATACTGGGGAGCCCAGAACTGGACACAGTACTCCAGATGAGGCCTCCTCAGGGCACAGTACAGGGGGAGGATCACCTCCCTTGACCTGCTGGCCACTCTCTTTTTAATGCCTCCCAGAATGCCATTGGCCCTCTTGGCCATGAGGGCACACTGCTGGCTCATGGTCAACCTGTCGTTCACCAGGACACCCTGGTCCCTCTCTACAGAGCTCCTCTCCAGCAGGTCATCCCCCAGCCTGTACTGGTGCATGCAATTATTCCTCCATAGGTGCAAGACTCTACACTTGCTTTTGTTAAATTCCATCCGGTTTCTGACTGCCCAGCTCTCCAGCCTGTCCAGGTCTTGCTGAATGGCAGCACAGCCTTCAGGTGTGTCAGCCAATCCTCCCAACTTCGTATCATCAGTAAACTTGCTGAGGGTGGCCACTATCCCCTCATCAAGGTCATTGATGAAGATGTTGAACAAGACTGGACCCAGCATGGACCCCTGGGGGACACCGCTGGTTACAGGCCTCCAACCAAACTCTACACCACCAAAGACAACCCTCTGCACTCTACCAGTCAGCCCGTTCTCAGCCCACTTCACTGTCCACTCTTCTATCCCACACTTCCTTAGCTTTGTGATAAGGATGTCATGGGAGACAATATCAAATGCCTTGCTGAAATCAAGGTAGACTATATCCACCGCCCTCCCCCTATCCACCTAGCCAGTGACAACATCATAGAAGGCCACCAGGTTGGTCAAGCATGACCTCCCCTTGATGAACCCTTGCTGGCTACTCCTGATAACCTCTTTTTCTTTCAGTTGTCTGGAGATGGCATCCAGAACAAGCTGTTCCATCACCTTTCCAGGGACAGAGATGAGGCTGACTGGCCTATAATTACCTGGACCTTCCTTCTTGCCCTTTTTGAAGACTGGAGTGACATTGGCTATCTTCCAGTCATCAGGCACATTCCCCATTCTCCAAGACCTCTCAAAGATGATAGAGAGCAGTTCAGCAATCACCTCTGCTAGCTCCCTCAGCACCCGATGCATCCCATCGGGTCCCATGGATTTATTAACATTAGCATTGCACTCACAGACCACCTCTTCCCTGACTAAAGGAAAGTCACCCATTCCCCAGACCCTCTCACTAGCCTCCAGGGTCTGGGATTCCTGAGGGAGAGCTTTTTCACTGAAGACAGAAGCAAAGAAGGTGTTCAGTATCTCCGCCTTCTCAGTATCCCCTGTTACCAGAACACCCCCTTCACCTAGTAGGGAGCCCACATTCTCCCTAGTCTTCCCTTTACTGTTACCATACTTAAAAAAGCCTTTTTTACTCTCTTTTATCACTTTTGCCAGATGCAATTCCAGATGTGTTTTAGCCTTCCTCGTTGCATCCCTTCAGGCCCTGACAACCCTTCTATATTCTTCCCAAGTGGTCAGACCCTTTTTCCACATTTCAGGGACCTTCTTCTTCCTTTCGAGTTTGTGCATGAGCTCCTTGCTCATCCACGCAGGTTTCCTGCCATTCCTTCCTGATTTCTTGCTCAAAGGGACGCACTGATCCTGAGCTCGTAATCAGCTGTTTAAATGCTGACCAACTCTCACAGGCTCCCTTACCTTCTAACACCCTACCCAAGGGACAGCTCCAAGTAGGTCTTGGAAGAGATCAAAGTTGGCTCTCCTAAAGTCCAGGGTACAAATGCTATTTTTTGCGTTGCTCTTTTGTGATCACTACAACCCAAGCTGCCCCCAACCTTTACTTCCTTAACAAGTCCCTCCTTGTTAGTGAGAATAAGGTCTCATTTAAGGACTTGAGTTCCCAGTGCAGTCAATGGAGACAATTGGTACCTTCATCTGCACGTCACCCCATCAGACCAAGCTGTCTTAAGATCTATGAGATGAACCTGTGTGAAGGTGTGATCCAGCTGAACTCCATCCAGTTGTGCTCACTTTTGATTACAACCCCTTGCTGCCACCACCACCGCATTCTTGACGTGAGTGAATTCACACAAAATGTGACTCAGTAACTGACAATCATCACACTGAGTAGTTAATTTCTTGCATTTGGTAGATGATGCTTCTCTTCAGCAACTGGTAAGCAACACTGTAAAGAATCTTTAATGAACATCTAGCGAAGACATTTTCCCCAGGTGACTTGTCTTACATTACTGGAAAAACAATATGGTTGCATCACTTCTTTTATAAAACACTGACTTTTAAAAGATGGCTCTCTGGCATTTAAAAGTTGAGTGCTGCTTGTTTTGTTTCACTGTTGTCTGTGATCTCCAGCTTTGTAAGTGTAGCTGCTCAGTCATCCATTGAGTTATTGGTTTACTGCCATATAATTTAAACTAAATTATGGTCCAATCCATTTATAAACTTCTTCTGTCTCTGAGCTTTTGCCAAGACCTGCTCATTGCTGTCACTTGGAAGAGGAAATTATGATACACTTTGGAATGTGCATGGTATATGTGGGGCTATTTACTCCCTCTGTTTCTGATAAGAACCAGTAACACTGAGGGATTTCATTAAGGAATGCTGTGACTAGTTGCCTGAGCTTAGAGCTTGACAAGTGATAGCAATTTTGCCCATAAATTCTAAACTCAGACATTAAGATTTCTAGAAACAGGGGGTGGAAATTAGGCTTTTAAAGCTGTATCTAGATTCCAGTTCAAGAAGGATGACTTCTAGAAATGTGCAGGATGAAGCTGCAAGTGATTGCAATCACCACAGTGAAGGTATTAGAGGAGTGCAATCAATGTATACAAACTGCTGTAAAATATAATGGTGTTCCATAAATCCATGAAAAAAATGCTACAATTTCTCAGCACTTGACATGGTCTTATAGCCTGGTAATTAAATCATAGGGAAAAACAAAAATTAATATCAAGTCTGAAACTACTGCAAACAGAAATTTATAATAGGTGCTGCTTTGATCAATGCTGTTGGACACAATGTTATCTAGTGTAATATACAATGATTAAATACTTCTAGTGAAAAGATATCAAGTGAACTAATTAATTGTGAAGATGATAGTAACTTGGAAGATGCCAAGTAACTGGATGTCCTGAAAACAAGACAAAGATACTTTGAGAGTGTAATAAAAAGGATAATCCTTCAAAATGTATGAGAACACACGAAGGAAAATATAACCTGAAAATTTAATTTTTGGGAATGGAAACATCAGGATCTGTGATTCTGTAATGTGTGAAATGCTTTTTGCATATGCACTTTGGGAAAAAAATGGAAATTTGTCACTTCACACTACAAACGACTCCATTTTATTGTATGGCTCTGCTGAGTTACAGCAAATTGTCCTGGATATTTTGGGATAAGAAAAAATACAAACAATCCAGAGGAAATGGCATCAAACTGATGCCAGGACAGGAGCAAACGTATGTAGCTGGGCTGTATTAACTCCTCCTTCTTAAGCCTTGAGATAGTGACATTCAACTAGAGAAATTTGCTCAAGACTGTTTCCATTTGGCTTTTGAGTATCTCCAGGGAACCAAAATTCAACAGTCTCTCTGGGCAACCTGTTCCAGTGTCTGGTCTCCATCCATCACTGTAATTTTTTTTTTTTTTTTTAATGTTTAAATGGCATTTTCTGCAGTTCAGTTTGTGCCCATAGCCTCTTGCATTCCTGCCGGGCACCAATGAGAAAGAGTGGCTCTGGAAATATGCCCATTAGGTATTTATCTGTGTTCCTATGATACCTCCTGAGCCTTCTCTGCCAAACAGTCCCAGCCCTCTCAAGCTGCTACTCATCCTTCCAGGGCTCCTGCCCTTTCATCATCTTTGTGTCCCTTTACTGGATGTGCTCCAATATGCCCATGTCTAATTCTGGGAGCCCACAGCTGAGCACATCATTCCAGGAGTGGTCTCACCAGGTATGATTCCACCTGGTTGGAGAATGTCAACAGTTGTAGCATGCATGAATTTAAAACTATATAATTTAAAGCGCACAAAATAGCAGGGAAATAAACTCAAAGGTAAATGGCTAAACTGTAAGGAAAGATGAAAAAATACGTATGTACATTAATCAGAATAACAGATAACTGGATGGTAGAGGCACAGTCTTCTCTGAGACGTTATGACAACTTTAGTAACTTGGAGTAGTACTAATCATTCCAGACTTAGCACGGGGAATAAACATGGACAGGCAGAGAGAAAAGCAATGTTAGAAAACGCAATATGTCTCTTCCATTTTTAACTTCTGGGAACACATGTTGCATCTTTTCTGAATGCTGGCAGATGTCAGCGTCCTGCCGACTGGCTTCTCACTAGAGGAGGAATCAGAGTGGATATACTCCAAAGGCAAATGGAGTAATTTACATTTAGACACTCACTCTGAAGCAGAGATTGTCATAAATAACACGCAGGCAATCCCTTCTTTCAAGACACTCAGCTGAACCCCAATGCTCTGCTCCTAGAGAGCACCTTCAATCAAAGATATTGGCTGATAGCAAACTCTCTGGCCTCTCACACAGCAATGCTCTCATCAGAAAGGTGTATTAAAATGTCAGCAGGAAAGAGATGCCAATCTCTATGTATCTTAGTGTACAATGACATTTTGGAAGCAGTGCCACCTGGTGACACCTGCCAAACAACACTGCTGCTCACCAGAGGGTACGCAGCCTTGGAAATATCTTAAAGGAGGGTATAGAGTTGAATGGAACACACACACACACACTCAAAGTGGATTTTTTCTGTATTTCCTTTTATTATTCCTCGCCAGGTTTCCAAATGCAAAAATGAGTTTTATTTTTATCTGAGAAGTGGTAAAAACAGGCAATGGGTTTAATCGCTGGCATCAGCTCCTGCCTGCTGGTACTGTAATTTATCTCAGCAGCATGCCGTCGTCCCTCGCCATAAGCTGCCGTGCCACCACCAGTTATGAATTCTCTTGCCAGCAGTGAGCCTGACCCATAACCAATGGTATCCATGCTTAGTTCAAAGCGGGTTTTGAAGCACAGTTAAGCTGATGCGGGAGCGATCACACCGCCTTTAAATGCTGCAAACATCCAAATATAGTCTGCAGAAGCTTCTCCTTCTCACAATGCTGACACAAAGGTTTTATGATGCTGGCAAATGCATCAGGAATGGACCCTGGACAAACCTGTAGATCAGGGCTTGGTTAGAGGAGGTAGGTCAGTTCTCTTCTGCTTTGGATGCTACTGTGTCAGAGGGAAACCCCATCCTCATTCAGTGGTATTCATCGCTTTCTCTAAAAATAGCTTTGTTTTTCCAGATTCAGTTCAACATCAAGCTGTAACTGTAAGTGTAAGGGAGCCAAGTATTTGCAGGCTGAGAGGCAAGCCAAAGCAATACCTCTTCCATAAGCATCTCAAATATGGCAGGGTTGTTACACAAACCAAAAAGCTATTGCTTTAAACTGTCATATCCTTTGCCTGCAGTAAAAGTAGTCTTTTGGCTGTCCTCTGGATCCATTTTTACCTGCCTATTCCCAAGCATCAGCATTCAGCCAGCAGAGAAAAATCTGCTGCCACTGGAGGTCTGTGCAGCTAAAATTCCCTTTAGGCCCTATGCATGCCATCCTCTCTGTCCACTGAATGATTGACATTAATTAGTTCAATCACAGCATGGATGCTAGCTCTGGTGAAAGGGATTAAAGCTGGAGTAAATGGAGGAAATTTTCTGTGGGAGGATGCAACTCCTACCGACTCGGTAGCAGTTTCTCCTGGTGTATTGTGAGCTGCTAACATCAATCCCCGTGCTAGGCCTATTTGGATATTTGCATATATCCTGCCATCCCAGCATTTCAAGCCCAAGGAAGGAATGTGTCATTCCACCCAGGAAGGAATATATTATTATCCTTGTCTTTGGAGAGGGAGATTAAGCAGTCTCAAAGTCACACAAACAGCCTGTGGGAGGGAAAAAACAAGTCATCCAGATTCCCCATGTCCCTGGTCACTCCTGATTCATCAGCTGGCCTTTCTAGAGTTGAACCATCAACTAACTACAGACAGAAAAGCTGCTCCAACTTCATAATTCTTTGACAGAGAAAGAGACAGTGAATGAGTGGGTACTGAATATTCATAGGCAGCATATTTCTTTTACACCATTCATGGCCTGGCGTGAAAACAAGCAGCCAGGCAGCATCATCTCTTCATGTTCATATTGCTTGCCATGGCCTATCGCATCCGATCAATGCATGTGCCAAGTTTGAAACACAAGAGAAAACATAAGTAGCTATTTCCCCCTGCCTGATAATGACAGAACTGAAAAAAAGAATTTGATCATAAAAGGTCTCTGAAAACTGGAACACCCAGTGCACGTGTAAATAATAAAAACATCAAAAGGGAAAAATCACACATCAAATTTTCTTCATTCTTCTGTTTTCCTTTGGAAACAAATGTTCATTGAATTGGATCTGGGAGGTGTTTTTGATATACGCAACCATCTTGCTCCTGAAGATAAGGGTAAGCAAGGAGGAGCCAGAACACCAGCAGGAGAGGTCTAAAGCTCTTTTTTTTTGCTTCCTTTTAAAATGGGGATTTTTCTTCCCATTAAGAAGCTGCTAAAAACAAAGAGTCAGCTGGTGTCAATCCGCGCTTTGAGTCTAAATATTTTAAAAGGCAGCAATAACAATGAAAATATCGAGATGCATATATTCCACCATGAGTCATTATACTGCAATATTACAGTGTCTGGCAAATCACTGAGCGTACCCAACATCTACCCTTTGAGATAATTAAATTTAAAAGTCATAACAAATGTAAAATAACACATAATGAAACAATTCAGAAGTTATATGTTTGTATTTTTCTTGGAATAATTTCTGATTACCCTCTTGCAAACTGTCTTCTACCCAGAGACTGTAAAATTGTTTGAATAATTCTAAGAGAAAAATCAAACACATTAAGTTTTAATAATATTTTATGAGACGCATAATTCTTTGGTATGTAATAACCTCTTATCCTACTGCGATTAGTCACTTGGATCCATCATACTGGTCCCCTGGCCTTCAAGACAATCTACATTTTGAGTTATACTGGAAAAGGTAATGGAAATCCAAAATTAATACAGTTCTTTGTGCTTTTAATGTTGCCCCTAATGGAAGCATTTTCTTTAAAAAACTTTTTTATACAACTGGGAAGCAAATGGTGAAGAGACAAAGGATGACATAACTTGCAGGAGACAAGACTGTGATGGTATCTTAGAACGAGGATTTAATTATTACCTTGAATAATCACCGTTGTAATGATGATTGTTTGAAATGATAGTGAACACCAAAACTCCCTGCTGTCAAAGCCAGAAGCAAGAGGCAGGAAGACAGTAAAACCCTTTCCAACTTGATAGAGGGCAGGGAAATATCATGTTAATATTAGTGGCCCACAACTCACCATCTCCACCATCTCTGGCTGTGGGAGGTATCCGATGTTTCTCAGAACACCACTATATTTCTTCTGCTTTCGTGTCATTGGATCTGTTTGCAGTCACATTTATCAATTTAATACCTTGGCTAATTTCACCCCAGAATAATGTTTGTTTACATAAATCTATTCTCCATGGTAAAATAGCTAATGCTTGAGCATTTTGAACGTTACCCTATTAATGGAAGACAGGATGGTGAGAGCAGACGTCCTATAGAAAATTACCACACTCTCCAATTGCCTGTGTTAGTCCTGACTGTCGGTAAGTGGTGATTAACACCCCGCTGGCTGCAGCTGTACTTCTCAATATAGCTTCTCTGAGTAGGAGGATGCACAGAGAGTACCTCATTACTATGTCTTTAAAGCTGTAAAGCAAGGAATAATGCAAAATAAATCCTTTAAAGTAAAGGTCATAGACCAGAATAAGTCAGCATGAACACCTGCTTGCACTTTTCCCTGGTAAAATCACAAAGATACGTGATTTATCTCCTTTTATTCCATTCCCTTTCATTGCAGGTATGTAGAGGCCACACAACTGGATGTTAGCAATCCTCAGCCATACCAATGTGGTTTATACATAATACCAGAAGAAGGCTTAGAAGCTTAGCTAACAGTCTGCTCTGCAGGCTGCTGGCTGAGATGGCAGAGCTGGCATCAGCTGCTTCTCTTCCCTGCCCCATGATCTTTGCTCACCACAGACTGAGGGGAAACAGACCAGCTACCTCATTCCCCCTCACATTTTTAACACTTAAAAGTTTAATTCAATTCAAGCATTTTTTATGCACACTTTTAATCTGTAAGCTGACAAGTAAAAGCCAGCCAGGATGTTAAACCACAAAACCCCAGGATTCTATAAAACAAAATTGCCAGGCAGTGTGAAGAAGTCTGTGTGGCTACCACCCTGATCAATATGGGGCTCCTTATGGGCCACACTTTTGACCAGAGAGAGGTCTATGGCTGCCCTCAGTCTCCATCTCTTGCTGCTCCTCCAGTAACCTCAGAGGCAAGCAGCAGCACAGACAAGTGCAGACTATAAGGGATGTTCATAAAACGTGACATCCCTCTGCTGTGACATCCCCTTCTAGATGAAAATAAGCCTTTTGCTTTTTGTCTGACACACCACAGCACTCTGCCCTGGACACTGGTGGGTATTTCGGGAGTCCAACCCAGCAAACCCTGAGTCCCTTCTAAAGGAACCCAGAACCTCAACAGCTTTTAGACCTGAAGCACACACAAAGAATGGCAAAGTATTTGCAACAAGTGAAGCCTTCTGTAAACCTGTGTGAAAAGGATGCTCTTTTGGAAAATGCAAAACAAAGCAATATCTCATAGAACAGTGGAATCATTAGCGTTGGAAGGGACCTCTGAAGGCCATCTAGTGCAACTCCCTACAGTGAATGGCTTGCCCAGGCCCTGATCCAGCTTTGCCTTGAAAGTCTCCAGGGATGGGGCATCAACCACAACACTAGTTTCCTGCTGCCAGAGGAGCTCAGCACAGCTCCCTGCAGACCGCAAGGGTCTTCTCAGGGAGACGAGCAAACTGAGCTGTCCCCAGATGACACCACCCCTCACTGTGCAGAAATACCCACCCATGTGCAGGGTGCTCCCACGTCCAGTATGGCCACACAGCCTGCCAAGAGCCACGACAGAAGGAGAAAGGGGAAAACATCCACCTCGTGTTCCATTGGCTGAAAGAAACAGTACAGCAGAGGCTGAGCAATGCTCTGAGGCCTCTGCAGTGCTGCAAGATCATTTTCTAAGTACTGGCTGAAGTGCTGCAATTTTTAGGAGACGTGAGTAGATTTTCTCAGGTTCCCTGCTGTCTTGCTGTACAATCAAAAGATGCCAGTGATACTAGTCCTGATGGGCTCTCTGATCAACCAACATCTGCCATAAAACACACTGTAGGATTACTGTCCCTTCAGAAATTATCAGCTTCCTATAAAATTTACAACCAGTTTTGACTGTTCAGCTTGCCTTTCCCGTTGCTTTCTGAACTAGCTTATCTGGGAATTGGGCACTGTTGGAACTCAGGATTTTTCTCAGTCAGCTCCCAGCCTGAATCCTGAGATGAAAGATTTCCTTCTTTCTGCAGCTCAGGAAAATACATCCTGCTGAACCTCTGAAAGACAGGATTCCACCATTTGTGCAAGCTGCTGCTGGCCTCATAAAGAACAGCCAGCAAAAGCCAGATTCCAGGATGTGGGCTAAAAGAAAATAGGCAGCACTCTCAACAATTTGAAAACCTGTAACAGTGCATGATGAGGACACTCCATGGAGATTTACCAGCAGATTCAGGACTTCTGGGACCCTTCTGCTGCCCCAGAAGCACAAGGCTTCAAGTCCCTCTGTAGGCAAGCAAACAAGCCTCTGCTGCCTGCCTGTGCTGTATGTGCAGCCTCTCAGCCAGGTTAATGCAGTTCTGCAGGTAAGAAGCTCTGCAGTTCCCTGGTGTAAAACAGAGAGAAGACACAAGTCTAAGAAGTCAGAGGATACCATAGAACCACCCCTTAGGCAAGTCCTCTGCCCTGGCAAGTCATTGTGTGCACAGCGTAACTCAAGCTTTCAAAACTGATGTTTAATATTTGCATTTCTCTCTGATACACATGGGATTATGCTGGGTACCTGACAAAGCACCTTGCACTCCATAATCACAACTGCCTGTTAGGATAATTAAACTGTCACCTAACAGGAGGAAGATTATAAGTGCAGGGGGCAAACTTGAAGTAAGAATTACACTTGGACTACAGATATTTATTTTTCTACTTACTAGTCAGGAATAGGAGTCATGTGATACATGCCAAATTGCAAAAATTTAGCACAGCTCAACATGTCATCTACAGATAGAAGCACAGAAAAAAAAAAGTAGAACTCATCATACTGTTTCATCTACAGAATTATAGGAAACAGATTGTTTGCTTTTAAATACTTGGGAAACACTCAGATACCCTGGTTATGTCAGAAGACTTTGGATTAGATTGATAATGCAAATACGTCAGGTTTGCTCACCTGGAGAGATGCAGTGCATCTAAGATTAATAAACATGTCACCAGGAAAGGCTTACACACCACAGCTGAGCTGCAGATTTGCAGCTCAAATTGTTGAGGCAATCTTGAAAAACAAACCCTTATAGAACAAAAAGATGCTACAAGTTCAGAAGAGAGTCCTAGGTGCCGCAGTCCTTACTGACACTCAGAAACTATTCTGTGAGGTGACAAAACCCTGTTTCCCTGCATTATTTTAAAGCTGAAGATACCTCTGGATCAAAGCCTAGGGCAGCAGCAAAGCCCTCCCTTGATGACAGAACAGCCTGGGAAGTAATTCCGTTAACGTATGTGGCTGAGGTTGTGAGATGGTCCCAAAAAGAGCTTATCACCATTTGAGACAATTGGACATCAGAATAATCAGTCCCTGGTCAATGCAATCCCCTTCAAAATCTCCAGGACCTGTTTCACAAAAAGGCTGCTTTGCTCACCCCTAAGTCCAGGTCTCTGGCAGGGAAGGGAAGAGAGACCTTCAATCCCATGAAGAATGATCATGCCCTATTGTAATGATGAAGGCACTAGCCAAGAGCCACTGAAGATCATAACTGAGATTACTTCTTACACAAAGATAAGCAGGAACACTTATTCCACATCTGGCATAATTGCCGCTTTCCTCAAAAATGAGAATAGTACATAATTAAAAAAAAATTAAGGTCAATTAGCCAATCACATTTACTGCTTTAAAAATTATTATTTTTTACTTAAATCACTGATTATATTTTCCAATTTAATCGGAGAAAAGTGTACAATTTTGTGAGTGTTTCCATAATTCCACTTAGACTCCCAAATAATGAACAATACTCCAGTAAATTACCTTGAAGTATGAATACTGGCTTTGGTCACAGAGCAGCACCAGTATCAAACATGTACAAACTGATGTATCTGTGTAACATGTGGTGGCTGATGGATATATTAAAATGAAGACTACCAAAATTATGAAAAAAAAAGGAAATAATATGATGTTCTTTAAAAGAGCTGCTTCCAGAAAATATGCATAGTTAATATTCTACATATGTACACCACCCAGCTGCAAAACTTCTAGAAACAGCCTCATTCTACGTCATGGCTAAAAAACCAATCTAAAACATATTGGTTACCAAAGTGCTGGCATGAATATGTACTGCAACTAAAGAAGCACTAAACTGCAGTATGTGAGTTTCCCAGCTGCCTTAACAAGTGCATACGATCATATTGTTTTCATCCCATAATATGGATTCTTTATGAAGTCGTTCTGCATTGTGTTTATTTGTGCCTTATGAAACACAGGACTTCCCCCTGACAAAAGGAAATCACTGCTCAGAAGTAATTATGACTTACCAAGTTTAAAATATCATTTAATCAAATTGTATTTACTGACGCTAGATTTTAAAATAGATGCCTATGGTCTGTTTGACAGATTTTGCATGGTGCTCTCACTGGGGATTGCCTTCACTGCCATAGCTGCTCCCTCTCGAGCAATCAAACCTGCCCTTATCGGTCCAGTTGTTCGATAAAGCCATAATCCTAATGTTTGTTTTGCAGAATGTCCTGCTTAACAAACGTAAGTAGAATGCATAAATTCCAGGAAACCAATTCTACAGGAAGGGCAAGTTGCTTGCCTACATTTTTCTAACTAAATCGCAGAAGACTTACCCAGTTACCAGACCAGATCAATCAGCCCTTGCAGAGATTTAAGAAAACAAAGAGAAGCACAGTGTAAGTGAATTTCAGTAGGAGTTGCTTACAGACTAGAGCAGAGAGCAGCCTTTTGCCTACGAGCCTGAAGGGAGAGGGAAGTGCTGGGCAGCAGATCGGTAGCGCGTGATTTATCACCACACAGCTACGGGCTACGATGTATGGCACTCTCAATGAAGCACCTGAAGGCAGCTTGGTAGGGATGTATGAAGATCAATGATACACCAAAGAATACCATTAAAAGACACATTCATCTTCCCCTAATCAATAATGGCCTTAAAATGATCTCCATGACACACTATTCTTACAAGCGTTGCTGCTGGGCTGCTGCAGCCCACTTGTCATCCTCTGGCTCAAGTCTTATTACTGGCAACTACTTCACATGTTCCCTTCAGCACAGGAATTTGGCTTCCAGTGAAACTTAAAAAATGGAACATGGAAACATAAAACTGGCATAAAATTCAATGAAAACACTGAAGCATTCAGTTTCCTCGATAACTTCTGACACAGCTGGTGCAAGTGGTAAGCGAGTTTTTGTTTCTCTCATCATAACAAAGCAGCCTACTGTTGTTACACTGTTCATGGATTTTAACAAGCCACTGTCAAGGGGATTCAGTAGTAATGAAAAGCATCCTCAGCTCTGAACGAACAGCCATTAAAGAGAAAGAAGCACCAGACCACTAATGCTAAGCTTGATTTATTGTTTTTGTGCAGGTGAAGTGTTAGCATGGAGTTGTGTTCCTACTGGGATTCTTGTCCTACTGGGATGAGCTTTGTCCTCTGTGTGGGAAGCTGATGTGACAATGTACTCCAGGCTGCCAGAATTCTGCATGTTTCTCATTCAGCTTGGGTAGCATCAAGTTCTCTGCATAAAGACCTGGTCTGTAGGGTGGTGGCCTGGGTCTTCAGCTCAGCTGCCAGCTGGATTTTGCTAGTAAACTCCCTGAATCATCCATGAGAGGTTTCTCTGGTCAAGGGACAACAGAGAATGGCAGTGCTTGCTGGAAGACCTGAGTCTCTTTTTGAAAAGGTAGATAACCAATTTCTCCTTGTGCATACAGACATTACTGAGGCAGAGAAGATGTCTGTGGGTCTCCAAACCTCCCACCAGGAGATCTTTCTAGGTGATGCAGTATTTGCTCACTGAAAAAAATCAATATAGTTTTGCTTTGGCTGAGGCAAACAGATGCTGCTGTTGGTAGGGGGAAGGGAGCTAACACATGAGTTAATGAATCCTAGATAAAACCCTTTTATCTTAGTTGTTCCTTCTACTCTTGCTTGACCAAGCTGCTAAGTCAAGATATCTAGCAACATTGCCCATGTGCCTTATAATGTGCTTGTTTAACACTGTTAAGCAGAGTTACTACTGCAGTTGTGAGGGCAGAAACCATCCAGGAAAGGCCTCTCACAGTCAGTGCCCACCAGTAACAATTCCTCCACCTCTGACACACAATTATCTGTGTGCTCACAAGCCCACCGTGCTTGATTTTTTGCTGTTCAGCACTGTTGAGCATGCACAGGGAGTCCTCACCCCTACTACCTCCTGAACACCTTAGGCAGCTGAAGTTTAGTTCTGCTTCATTAAAAACATCACTCTAGTTAAATGAATGAGAATGCAGTAAGACCTTGATAGATACCTAAATGGTAGGGGTTGCAATCATGATATTATATAAACATTTTTCCTGCACCTAAAACATAGTTCTACCCAAGACAAAAAAGTTCAGATCTGAATCCAACTTGCTGTGAAATCCCAAAAGGATATATATATTTGAATTCAAAATTGTGCTTGAAAAATGTCCTCTTACAGACCAGTCTGAGAGGATGCATCCCTACAGAAACCAGAATTAGTACCTTTATGACTGAGCCTGTCTACAGAAACCAGAATTAGTACCTTTATGACTGAGCCTGTGCCTGAGATCATTCTCTCATCACATGCTGAAACACACAATGGAGAAAAGGCTTATATATACTTAAGAAACAATTACAGCTCATGATGCAGAAATAATTCCCATACCAAAAATATTTCAGAATTAGGAGAAAATATAACTCAATTTTGATTATAATTGGGTTTCCTGTGGTTAGTTAAATGTTTTCTCATTTACCCTTTTGTTCTACCAGTGTAATCAGTCACCTGGTTCTTTATGAACTACACCATGGTGCACATGTAAAAATAACTGGAGATTGTCTCAGGACCAGCTTCTGCAAATGTGATGCCCCAGGCAGGAAATAAGCATGGGGCACATACATATTAAGAAAAATAATAATAATAGTAATTAAAGAACAAAGCTTATCTCCACTTTATTGCTTAAAACTAATGCAGTTATTATACCAAGCAACAGGACTTTTAATTTCTAATTACAGTATTTATTTTCCTAAACAGATTTCAAAGTTGTTATGAAATAATTTTTTTCATATGAGCAATTAAATATTAAGACTAAACAAACAGTATTCACTGGATAATTATGTTGAACTATGTAATTATTTAGGAAAACAAAAATGAATCATCGTTTACATTCCCTAGCCTTTGGGGAAAAAAAACCATTTTTGGAGATTTCTATTAGAAATGGAAGGATTATTCATATCTAGTAAAATTCAGAGTTGAACTAGCCCAAAGAACTGCTTGCAAATTGAATCCATATTTGCCAACAAAGGCAAAAACTCCAGACAGCATTTCTCATTGATTAAAACAAACTGCTTTTGAGTAGAAAGCAGGGACACTGAAACAGGATACAACAAAACAGCAGAACTCCTCAAATCTTGTATTTGGTTCCATGCCACTCCAGCTTCCTTGCTTTGCAGAATGAATCGATAAAACACATACAAGGTTTTTAAGGAACACAGAAGTGGAGGAAGTCCCTGTTTACTCTCAGTAGGTGCATTAACATGGGTGTTTGGGATAAAGTGAATTGCGTGAGTTCTCCCTAAGGTTTACCAGCTTCTCGCTTCATTAGAGCTGCTTAAATTCCCAGACCACTACTTGTGTTCCCACTGAAATGCATGGCTCAGGTGTGGATTTTTGCTCAAAGTTGAACAGAGTAGGATAGCAGCTACCCCCTTCTGCAGCTGTAGGTTACATACTACAGTACTTCCTTCTATGCTGTTCTTCACTTTAAGCATTCAAATAGCATTTTAGCCTGAAGTATTTCCTAGATCAAAACACTGATTTTTCATTGCATTTTATCACTTTGAGACTGGAAGCAAATGAAAACTTTAATTTATTTATTTATTTATTTTACCTTTTAACTGTTATCTGGTGAGAGAATATCATCAGAAAATCATGCCAAGTTTTCCCTAGATATTTACGTGCATTTGTGTATCCATATGTGCTCACTTCAACATATTATCAGTATTAACCAGCTGTTCTCTTTAATAAGTAAAGGGAATAAAAACAGTGCTCTAAATGTTGATGTTGTCACTTCTAATTGCCCAAAATAAACCTGAAAATCTTCTAGGGAAATGCACTGCAGATACCACCACATATGCTTTGTGAATGATGAGAACAGTCAAAATGGAGCTTGGAACGGCTGAAAACATCAGTGCTGCTGCCTTGATTTTAACTGCAGTGAACTTTACCAAAGTACCAATGGCAAAATTTTGAGCTGACACAGATATTCCTCCCTCTTGGCTGCACGTGGAGCTGTGGATACATATGAGCATCGTTGAGCAACCAGTCTGGGATCAGAGATTATTTACTTTGAGGAGGAAAAGAATTTCAAGCCATTCAAAACATTACAGGAAAAGGAAAAAAATTATTTGGGAAGCACGCACGATGAAGCAACTCATCCACTAGAAATCCAGACGTTTTATAACACAGATTTGTAAAAAGGAGGCAAATTACAGAGCCAGAAACCCATGAGCACAAACAGTCCCAGACAATTTATAATTCTGTACCATAAATAGCTAGTCCATAATTCATTGACGGAGAGTTAATGAGAATATTTGTAACTAATACCCATAAGAAAGATAAGGGGTGGTATAATGTAGTTTATATGTTCCTGAAACACTTTTCAAGGACAGCTGGGGAAGCTTCCTGACAGCAAAAAGCAACAAGAAATATTGCACTGACCTACTGATTTCCTACATTCCCATCAAAGTAATCCATGTGTAGAGACATTAAAGAACAATTTGTCCCAACTGACAGTTTCCAAATAACTAGATGCCTTTTAATTGCTGGCATCATTAACCTTAATAGTATAACTGTGTAGCTCCAAATAATAATAATAGTAATATAATTTCCCCTCACTTCCAAATCGTTCAGTAAAACTGAAAAAAAAAAAGATAGACAGAAAAAAGATTCTAAGAAGGAAGAGAATAGGGGAAAAGTTTTTAATAGATGAGAACAAGAACTTTATCAGCTTTATCAGCCACAATTAACAACCTTTAAGGAATAAGTATATGCATGAAAACTTTTTCAGACAAGCAATAAATATTAATATTTACCAGTGCCTATAGGTTTTAACTGACCTTTTCAAAGAACATGTCAGCTCCCCTCCCTTCCTATAATGTGCTATGGAACTTCTTTTAAAATCAGTGCTGTTTTGAATGATTCATTCTTGTATATGCCCAGGCTTCACAATGCTACCTGCCAGAGTAACGTCTACTGAAGATATATTGACATATTCTTTCATTGACAAGTTTAATCATGCCTACAAAAATAGATGTTTTTGCTCTGTTAGGCTAAGGGGAATATGTGATCACATGCTCCCTCTCCCTAAACACACAGAAAGACCTGTTTAAAGTTCCTGAGACATGCAGACAAGGCTGGGTGGTCTTCACCACAACCTGCCAAGCCTCAAGATGGAGGAAAAGAGATCACTTAAAGGCAGTTCACATTCAATGACTTTCTGAAGGACGTAGAGGGTTCAGTCTCCTAATTGTAAACGAGATGCATTTGGATTATAAATGTCTAACGTGTTTTAAACAGAACAGCATATGCTAAGGGAAAGGAAAATTCATTTTGCCAGACAAATCTGACTCAATAGCTGTCAGTGGCATAAATAACCAAACTATTGTTTTTCCCACAGTCATCTTTGTGGAAAAAAAAAAACAAAAAACCCTAGTAGATCATTTTGTTCCTCTGCATTAAGGAGCATAACATAGCAAATGACTGATTCTGCACAAAAACATCATGTTAGAAAGTGCTGGACTTCATGCAGAGACAGTTGCTTAATGTTCAAATATATGCATAAATGCTGTATTAAATATAAAACCCATGTTATGTAGTGCTCTGTCAGTGAAAAAATGCAGAAGTGAACAATCAAACATGAGTATCAGTCTTCAGGAGAAATCCTCACTAGAGAGAAAAGACTTGGGACAAATATTCTTCTGGAAAACACATGAGGTTGATCTCTGGTTCTTTTCCTGTTTTGGCCATTGTTATACTCTTCCAGTTGTCCTTTACCAGTCTCTTCATTATCTCATGACTCTTTCCTCACAGGCAAACCAGGGATAATGACTATTAGCTCCTTTAGTGCTTTGAGACCCGTTGATAAAAAGCTAATCACTACAATGAGGTTTTCTACAGTAATTATTATTGTCCTGAAAGACAAAACAGTATACAAAGATGATAATCCTTAGGATTTGAACAACAAAGTATGCTTTGCAAAAATAATTATTTAATGAAAGTGTTATTTCCGAAACGTTAAAAAATTAACAAAGCAAGAAGATTAAATTTCCTATTCTCATACCTTTGATCTGCTATAAATACACTGATTTTTTCAGGGAGAATTTTCAGGGAGAAACCATATATAACAGCATACCCAGATTCCTTTTGAATCTATATTCTTTGGAATATATATAGCAATTCTACACTGTTTTCTTGGCAAATATATTTCCAGGGACGAGATTATTTTAATTGAAACACTGATCAATTTCTGTTATTTTTTCATACTGTTATTTTTGACTTCTGACTGGTCCATGCCAGAATTATTAAAAACACAGTCTATTCCATTCTATTGTGCCATAGCAGGCAGTAGATAATCCCCCAGAAACTTTCTTCCCTGGAGCAGGGTATATAATGTGGTCTGTAAAAACCAAAAGGATAGGCACTCAGATGCATTCATTTAATTCTTCAGGCAAAGACACTAAGTTTCAAACTTTGCTTAGCAACTTATTTCCTATTTGGAGAAGTTACAGGATGGCCTGTGGACAAGTGTTTGCATTATCTCAAATTATATTATATTTAGCACTTGCACTGAATATTCGTTCTTCTTCCCCACTGTATATTCAGAGCTGATGTTTACATGAGAATATTGTGCTGGGAGACAGATCTTCCAAAAATCAAGAGGATCTTATTCTTTGCTGTGTTATTTTCTTAGAGATATATATATATACACACATACTTTGATTTAAAATAAACAAGCAAACAAAAATTTGATGAACAGATGTTTACACAAAGGCTCAGACTCAGCAAAGCTATCTCCAGTGCACTATGAATATTCTTGCTAAAAGAGACATTTAAACACTGTGGCTCTCAAGAGCTGTCTTGTTGAAATCCACGTTGCAGGAGCATTACACGTAGAATTCCCAACAGAAAAGCTGAAGGCTTGAGATGGCCCATAGACAACTGGTAGCAATCATGTCATCAATCATCTCCAAATTTTATCCAATTCTGTCTCATAAACTGTTATTTAATATGGCTTTGTCTGGCTAGAGCTCCTAGGAGAACTGCTTCTATATACGGAAAAAAAAGTAAATCTGTCGTTAATCTTTCATGCTAAGAAAACAAGACTGAACTAATAAAATACAATTAGCAAATCTGTTCTGTGTTGGATTTCTTGTCTGAAATCCAGCCAAGCCTTCTGCTTTAAAACTTGCTGTAATTTTGTTAATGCTATTCTTTCTCTTTCTCTTGCATTTTTATAAATTCCATATTGTACGCAGAATCATTCAGAATGATTGAAGTTGGAAGACACCTCTGGGTCCCTCTGGTCAAAACCTATTCTAGAGTACAGTTGCCAGAACACATTGCACAAGATCACAGCCAGGCAGCATCTGGAGAGCTCCAGGGAGGGGACCCCACAGCCTCTGGGCAGCCTGTGCCAGTGCTCCGGCACCCACACTGTGCAGCACTGCTCCTGCTGTTCAGAGGGAGCCTCCTGTGCTCTAGTTTCTACCCACAGCCTCTTGTCCTGGCATGGGGCACAGCTGAACAGTCTTACATTATTCTTACATTATTTTCAGTGGCATGGTTTAGTTATTTTATTATAATGATTGGACATGAGCACTGGTGCAAAAGTTATCTTTTGTGAAAGACTCTGGAAAGGTGGGGTAAACCACATTTTTGCAGTGTCACTGAAAATCTCTTTTGTATTAATCTTTTCTGTAGACATCCCTGGGGCTATGAGCAGAAAATCATCAAAAAGAAATATCCAGGTTGTCTCCTATAAAATGCTGATATCAGCAGAGCACAACATTTTTGTACGTGGAGGTGATATCTTCATCCATTAATACGTCAACCAAATATTATTGCTTTCTGTCATCTGTAAAAGTTATGTCTTACTTTCAGACTGCAGACTAGCAGTTACATGTTGGGAGACAGCTGTATAAGCTGCGTTTGCTACATGCTTCATAGCAAAATAGTGACATTTCCCAGAAACAAGTCACCACACACACAGAGATCAGTGTTACTTCGACAGCCAGAGGTGTTGCTCATCTGCTTGTGACAGCTGATGCCATGTCTTCCCTTCAGCATGCACCATAACAGTGAAAGCATATCAAGATCAATTGTAAGTTAAAAAAAACCAATAGCATTGCTGGAGAAGAGTTAGAAGAGAAAAAGTTGGGCTACTATGTCATGTAAGACTCCGGAACCTCATAACTGAATCCCACCTTAAAGATCTTTCCTGAGACACACATGAATGACAGGTGAGACTTTTGAGACCTCTCAGTTCTTTGAGTGATTGCACAAAAAGAACTTTGCAGGGATAATTATGATAAAAAGTATCGTGCCTATGTGCATGAAGGTGACACCATGGCCGACACTAGTTAAAAACTTATTTCTGACAGTAACAGTGAACAAAGAGCAGTTCTACTATTCATACACTATAAGAAGAAGGCAGGTAGACTAATATTTTAAAAGAGGGGCTGCAAAATGTTTAATGTTCAATCAAGCAATGAGGAAAAGTTTAATCAAATATTCAGGAAAAAACATAAAGTTCCAGGAGCTCTTTTTTAATATGATAAAAGCTCGAGAGCTGCCTCTCAGGAACACAACAAAAGATTATTTCACAGGGGCAAGAGTAATTCCAAGTCATGTCTCCTATCCTTGGGTCTTCCACTTGCTGATCCAAGCTAGTAAGGATGCTGATGCTGATTCGTAACTCTTCACATAGACCTAAATATTTGTGCATTTCTGTTTAGCCTTTACTAGGAAACTAGTGCAATTTATCAGACTGAGTCACATGCAGTGGTGTAATCAGTGTGACTTCATGACTTTTGACATCATAACTAGATATTTCCTCCTTATTTTCTCCTTTGGGCACATGACTTTTCTATATTGGTTGATAAATACATTTAACTGTACTCAATGAAGACACACAATTTGTATTTTGTTGCTGATGGATCAAAGCATTTTGCAAGGACAAGGTATGTGTGTTGTTGGCTTCTTTACTCTAGCTTTCTGATGTTCACATTATCCAACAGGGTAAATTGTTCCTAGGTGACACAGAAAGAAAAGACTGATGAAAATGTTATATAGAAAACGTGATGAAAAAGGAGTTAGAGAAAAGAAAGAATGAGTTATTGGTTCAAGTTGTGTCCAAATTAATTAAACCCATTTGCCTGCAATCAGTTACAGCATAAAACTACACTACTGTGATGTGATCTGCTAGTCTTATTCTCTTTTATCACCCCTGTGCTGATTGGAACTTCCTCAGGGAAGTCCCACCACTCCCCATCTGAGTTAGTGGGCCAATAAATAGCAAATAGCTCACAATCCCAAGAGGAAGGCTCTCATTTTTTAAAGCAGCAGCTCTATTCCTATGGAAATACTGGAACATGATTTCCCAAAAGACTTATTAACCAATCACAGTCAGCTTACTATATTCAGCTAAAAGCTTATTATATTGAGGCCAAAGGTTCCTTCTGCCTCTGAATTTCAGCAATTCTATGCCTCCTGTCCTCACAGTGTTTCTAAAACAACAAGCTGTTGTGCTGCAAAGGAGAATGTCCTTTCAAACTCAGTCCCTTCAAAGGGCCATTCAGCTCTCAAAATCACTTGAGGTGAACAGAATGCAGTTAGCACTCTGGAAATTTGGCATTCTTCAACTATGGCGTGAGAGATTTCTTTCTCTTAAGAAGCAGCAGGTCACTAACATGATACATTCTGGAGTTGAGCAAGAATTAATAGCACTGGAAACCATGGCTCAAAAAACATAGTAGATCTAACAGTGTGCAGGAAATGCTGTCTGTCCAACATACAAAAGACTCCTGTCAATACATCTGTCAGTCTTTGGAGTGTGGATCTTTACAGAGAAATAATGCAAAGAGAACTCATGATATCCTCTTTTCAAATTCAGTGTGCACATTCACTCCAGTCTTCTGCCCTTGATTCCATTTATCTCCTAGGAAGTATTTGAAACAAAATGGTAAGAATTCACTTTTATGGTGTAGTGTGAACTGGTTTGACTTAAAAGCTTTTGATCTATAAAAAATACGCTAACAAAACTTACAATGTGGCTCCTGTTTACTTAATGTGCCTTTTCCCCAGGAATTCTGGCACTGTCATATATATAATTTCTTGCTTTTATTACAATGGAGATACTTACCTTTTTCAGTGATTCTAACAGAACAGAATTGTTTACATAATTTTTGCCTTCTTTCCACTAACGTTACCAATCAAGCCTATGTGATAGTAAATAATGTCAACAATTTTATGAATATTGCTGCTCCAATAACTCAGCGCATGCGGCACTTTGTTCCTTTGATATAGGTCAAAGATTAGACTGTTCAGATGAGAAATTTCAAGAATTGTTTGTGTATCAGGAATATCACTCCTCTCTCCTACAGCTGCTGTCAGCCTGACAGATGGAGAAGAGGAACAGACAGCTCCTGTGCAACTACCCCCACAGTAAGGGTCCTCAGGTTCTGTTCGCAAGGCTGCAGCACTGGGAATGGAGGTCACTTGAGACGCACAAATGCCTCACTGATTGGCTAACCACAGATTCAAGCTTCTTCACATGTCTTCCTCAGTTTCAAAAAAGATGCAGGAATGATGCTCCTACTGCAGGTGAGGCAGAGGGAGACAGGAGACAGAGACATTAAACTCCAGAAGAGTTTAATCACTCCAAAGAGTACACAAGGAAAAATGGTATCTCCTCCAGCTCACAGGTTGAAATACTACCACCAGTGTGGTGTGAACACAGAGCTTGAAATTCTCATTTAGTTCCCTACATGAAGTCTGCTTGTCCTTGACTTGAGAAGAACAAGATGAATATCACTGATGGAGAATTTCAGGACCCTGCTTGATGCATACTAGTTTTATAATTAAAAATATACAACTGAAGAAAAGATGGTCATAAAGCATTGCCTAGGGCTGTACCTAATACATGTTGTTGTTTTAGTTTCCTTCTTACATTATATTTTAATCATCAAGCTAGGGAGGTCATTAAATCTGTAAAGCTGCTGAAGTTATCTAATGGTGGATTGTATTATAGAGAGAACTATCGATCCAAGCTACTCAATCCTATTACAACACGCTTCCATAAAGCTTGAGAGGCAACAATCTGTTGCTTCTGCACTGACTACATTTATTTGTCATGGATGGAATAATGAAGTGTTTTCTGATGTATAATCATGACAGATTTTATCTGTAATGAGTAAAACAAGTAAAAGTCAGTCATAAAATATAGCATGGCTAAAGTAAAAGGAAGCAAACTCATCTGCTCTTCCATCAGAGTGACAAATAACTAGCACATTGTGCAGCTCTTTGTATATGACATTAAAACTCCATCAGTTGTTTTCCTACTGCGAGATTAAAATAGAATTATTTATCTGGAATATAAGAAGGAGCACTACATTATGAACTCTAAACTTGTTTTGGTGCAATATCTTTCCCAATAAAAACTAAATAATATCAAATGGACTTCTCTGAAGACACAAACTATGAAATCTTTACCAGTGCAGCAAAACACTGTTTAATCAATTAAACAGGGTTTATACTCTGCGTAATTCTTATAAGTGGAACTCACAAGACTGAAATTCACTAGAAGAAACTCATGAAATGGATCATGGAATGGCTGAGCCCAGAACCACATCCAGGTGGCTTCTGGATTGATATAGGGAGGAGAGCCCACAGCCTCTGGGCAGCCTGTGCCAGTGCTCCCAGTGCTCGGAGGAAGCCTCCTGGGCTCCAGTTTGTGCCCATGGCCTCCCATCCTGGCATGGAGCACCATTGACCAGGAAGAGCTTGGCTATAATCCTAAGGAACTCAAGCAAATTTTCAACATGAAGGACTCAGAGGAACACTTTCAGGTGGTTTTCTGTAATTTAAGGTCAAACTCTAGAAACTTGAACTGTTACTACACTGACAGCTAGCAGTTATATCCCATGATAGCTGTATAATATTTCTTATGATAATTATAGTACTTATAATATAACAAAATTTGAATATTAGAGGCTGAATTTTCGAAGACTAGTATGTGTAGAAATTTTCTTGGTTTTCATTGTTTTTTCTCCTGGACTGTCAGTATCAGAAAATAAAAAAATATCTGTGTTTGCCTTACCAACCTGTTCACATGAATGGATCCAGAACTAACTTTATGGAAAAGCCTGAACATCATTGTTTTTGTGCGTGTGAAGCTTCGATGCTGCTTTGCCCCCATAGCCACATTGGGAACTGTGGTATGAGGGGAGGGAGGGACCAAGCTCTTTATCAAACATGTGTGCTTCAGAAGCGTTCCCCCAGCGTCAGGCAGCGATGGAAGCTAGCGGCCTTTTCAGGTCTTTTATAGTCTTGGATGTAGGTGTTGAGCTTCAGTTTTATTTTTAAAAACCTGCACTAATTTACCTGGTTTCTTAGGGAGAGAAGAGAGGCTTGTTTTTTTGTTTTGTTTTTTTTTTTTAACTTTTATTTTTTATGGGTTTGTGTTCTTTTTGTTGATGTCCATTTGTATTGAGTAATTTGCTACATTTGTAAAATGCAAGAGGTATATATAATATATGTATATTTCTAACGTAAGAAAAAAAAACTGTAATTTTTTTCTTTTCTAAAAAAAGAAGAGAGAAAAATATATTTTCAGGAAAAAAGAAAAAAAAACTTTAAAAAAGAAACAAACGAAGGCAATGAAGATTGAGCAACAACTCAAAATACAGGTTACTTGCTGCTCTAGTGTCAAAAAAACCCATGAAATCTGAGATGCTATCCAACTTCTATCCAGCTCAGAGCCACAAAAATGATTAAGGGAGTGGAGTATCTCCCTTATGAGGAAAGGCTGAGGGAGCTGGGTCTCTTTTCTCTTTAGCTTGGAAAAGAGGAAACTGTGGAGTGACTTCAATAATGTTTATAACTGTAAAGGGCGAGTGTCAGGAAGATGAAAAAATGGTGAATGAAAAATTCTGTATGCAACAGCTCACCTTGTAATGCAGATTATGTACTTGTGTAGTCTCATCATAGCCACAAATTAAGCTGATGCTACAGTGCATATACATAATAGGCATCTGTCAGTCTAATAACTGTATTATAAGCTATACGTGTACATGTTCACACTGGGCAACTTGACTTAGCTGCGGATGTCCCCGTTCATGGCAGGGGAGTGGGACTAGATGACCTTTAAAGGTCTCTTCCAACTCTAAGGATTCTATGATTCTGTGAATAAACTGAAGTAAGACAGCATGAAACAACTTTATCTCTGTCATTTCTTGACTTCTATGTGCTTGATTCAGTGCTGTAACAGTCTTCTGAAAGCCTTTTTCTGTATATATGCATATCTACCTCCTATATCATTTCAAAGTAATTGTACTCTCATTGCATTCTACAAATGTTTGTTCAGAACTGCAGTACTTAGAAGCATGGTAAAATGTAATCTATTGTGTAAGAGGGTGTCTACAAACACAATGTTTGAAAATAATCAAAATACAGTACAATGTGCATCATGTGATCTGTGGCATCAATATAAGCAAGTAGAAAAAGAAGTTGTGCATCTGGACTCAGGCTAGAGCTCCAGCTGTATCCATTTCTCATACTTAGAACAGGCAAAACCTTTCCTCCAGTTCTTGGTGGGGGAACTCCCACTAGAGACCTTCCAGGCAGAGCTCCTCCATCCAGCTACTTAACTTTATGAAATGCATGAAGATAATCATCTTGGAGCCCTTTCCACCGCTACCAAATTCATCTACCACATTTACTGAGGAGAAATAGGAAAGCAAACACAGAATACACACATAACCTGGAAATATTAATAGTATCTGGAAAATGACTTTGATAAAGTGCTGTTGAGAACAGAACAAGCAATCAATAACCCAAACAATACAACTTGACAAGTAAAAGACAGGCAAATTTGGCTTGAAAGACAGCTGGCTCCAGAGAGCTCATACCTACTGTACAGCGTGGTCAGTTCCTTAATTAGAAACAAATAGAAATCTTCTTTACAAGCATGTCCTTAGATGTTACCAAATTATTCCACAAATGGCTTCTTGATACTCTTGCACAGGGTAGCTTCAGAGTTTAGATCACTATGTCAGAGTTTTATTTCTGAATATTTGACCTCAAACTGCTCCTATCTGAGTTTAAGAATTATATGAAAATGAAACACAAATAATCTTAGCAGGTCTCCTACAAGCAATAAAGCAAAACTACAGAACACAGTAGATATTTTCCTGCTGTTAGAAGTGCCCAATCCTTCCATAATCTCCGGACTGCCACATCATATTTTTATTTTCTATGTTAGAATGTTGATTCTTCATTTATTAGAGGCCATATAGAAAGTTAGGGAAAATAAAAAATTAATGATATTTTGTCTCTATCAGAAATGACAAATAAGCTGGGCTTAGAGAGTGTGACTCAGATGATGCAGCAAAGATATTAAATGTTGCCCTTGCTGGATAAAAGGAGTGACAATTAGAATAAACATTACCTCTAAATTCCACATTGATGGGAACAATACTAGACTATCACACAGCCTTCTGGACTTTTCATTTTAAAAGAAGGAAATAACACTGAAGAATTCATATAACACTTAACTGAGAGTTGGGAAAATTTGAAAATGTGTTATAGCAAGGGACTTACATTAAAACTGTTTAGTCTTTCAAAAAAAGATGAAGAAAAGATTTGGCTACAGTAGTGCTGTACCTATGGGAGAAAATGTCAATATTAAAGGACTATTTAATCTAATATGGAATAAAATAACAAGAACCAATGACTAGAAGCTGAAGGCGGATAAATTTAAATGAGAATTAACGTCTCTACTTCTAGCAGAGAGAGTCATTAACCTTTGAAACAAACTACCAAAGGAAGTACCAGATACTCCGTTTATTGAAAATTTCAAATGAAGGCTGTATAACTTTCTGGAAAACATCCTATAGTTAAACTCATCAGTGGGGTCCACAAGAGTAGATTTTCTGTGATTTCATTAATAGCGGAAACTTTTTCACTTCTCGACTAATATTGCACATTAAATACAGCCTTACACATTAGCAGCTTCAGTTTTAAATACCCTAGCTTTTTCTGAAGTACAAAAACTTCAGTGCATTTGATAAAGACATGAAAGAAGCTGAGACTAAATTTCTTCTCTTCCCTTTTTAATCCACAAGCTCATTAAGACAAGGCAGGATATATGTTTCCTTTATCATTTTCATTGGAGTGCTTATTACTGGATTCCCAGCAGAAGAACAGAGGTTCTTGGTGGATCTCATACTGCTCTTTGTTTCTGTACAGCAGAGACCCACCAGCAGCAGGACTGTGGGGACGCCTGTTCTGCAGAAGGGCAGGAGGACGTTCCCTCAGGGCTGCTCTCAGTGAGTTCTTACATCTGGGATTGCTCTGACTGAAGTGCATCACCTTGCACTTAGTCTTGTTCAGTCTCATTAGGTCCTCAGGGGCCCAATTTGAAAGCCTTTCCAACTTCCTGCGGATGGCACCCCTTCCTTCTGTTGTTTGTTATCAATTGCACCACTCAGCTTGGAATCATCTGCAAATCATCTGAGGGTCCACTCAATCCTACTACCTAGATCACTGATAAAGATGTTAAAGAGCAACCATACCAAGAAGGATCCCTGAGGACACCACTCATCACTGGCTGCCACACGGACATGGAACCATTGACCATAACACTCTGGCTGTGACCATCTAGCCAATTTCTCATCCACAACGTTGTCCACCCTTCATATCTCCCCAATTTAGAGATTTATTTAGAAAGTATTTACACTTCTTAAGGTATTTTTGATCATCAATGATATTCCTTGCATGAATAACACAGGACATCGTTCGAAGAAAAATCAAAGTCGAACATTCAAGTATATTCATTTACAAAGCCCTCTTTGGTTTGGCTTTAAAAGTCAAACTAACGCTTGTCTTATTGTCAAGGCTAATATATTTTAAACCAACAGCATAATCAAATAGTCAGTGCCAAGTGTACCTCCCTCAAACCACCAGAAACTCTGACTGCTGAGTAAGGGACAGTTCACCAGAACAGCTTCTTCCCCAGCCACATGCGAAACTGGACATATACCCAGAAACTAATTTCTCTGTGGTTTCATCACATCCTTCAAAACCATAGCTTGAATAGTAAGTTCAATGACAATTCTCTAATGGGAGAATTCCACTAAAAACTTCCACTTAATGATTTTATGAAGCTGTCAGTTTTAATGAGGCTCCTGAAGGAAATGAGGCATGTTTCCTGTAGAGCCGAATGTATCTCCTGACTGTTTCCCTTGTGGATCTGTAATCGCTCAGTAGAAATTGAACACCAAAATATTCCTTATTCCTTCTAAAACAAAATAAACATTTTGACACTTTATTCACTGCTTTCCACAGGCACTCACAGACACAGGATTTGTTAAAAAGCCCTAATTTTATGGATTGCAGGGTAACGCTCACATGAGGAATCAAACTTGTAGGCAGGAGGGTTGTTTACTGTGTAGATGATGGAGTCCTTGCAATTGTGTCATCAGCTTGCTAGGTGAGACTTGTCCTCTTATACTTAGCTGGCTGATGACCATGCTGGCATATGCATTATCTTAAGCTTCTTATAAAGGATACCTATTTAAATTAAAAAAAAAAAAAGTATGTATATCCTAAGTTACCATCGTGACATCTGCAGGAGTATTTCCTACTGCCTATGGATAAGTAGCTTGTCTACATAGTATCTGGCCAGCTCTGCATGGCCTGTCTCAAATGGCCAGGTTCACTACCCATGATGTTAATCACCATATAGGGCCACACGAGTAGTGCCAACAGACTGGCGCAGACATGGCAGGCCTTGTGGATCTCTAGGTCTGTCTGAAATTCCCAGCTATCACCAATTAGTCAAATATTGTTGCTGTGAAGGTGACTCACAGTGGAGTCTGTTGCCTTGTCTCAAGTTGAGCCACTGTCTCAAGCAAGCCTGTTGTCTCATCTATACACATGGATAACTGGGGAGCTCCATACCACACAAGAAATTTCTGACTTAAGTGCACTAGGTGTACACTCAGACACAGCTCTGATACCTATTTACACCACAGTTATAACAATAGGAAAGGCTTCTATTTTGCCCTTTTATTTCTCTTGTAAAAAACACTTCAGAGCTCTTGCCATAAAAAATCTCCCCAAAATGTAGTATTTTTCATCTAACGGAATCCGAACAATGCATAGCTTTTTTCAGAATATATTTCATCAACAGAAATTGAAGGATTAACATTATTATGCCTATTTTACAAACAAGATTTCACAGGTAGTTGTGTAAAAAGGGAAAAGTGACTTTCTCATAAAATTCCTCAGCCCAGCACCGACACAGAATGGAGAACATATGTAAGAGAATAGGCAGTTAGCTTAATGTCTGTGTTCCCAGACCTTTCATCAAAAATGATGAAAAAAAATACTTACCTAAAAGGTTTGTATAATTTCTTCAATTCAGCACCAATTAATTGATCCAGGAGATCTCAAAAGATCCCACTTGCAACAGATGCAAAGAGCCACATTTTCACTGACTTTGTGTTACATACTTTAATTTATTAAGCATTTTTTATAAATACATTATCAGAAAATACAATGAGGATATAGGTTCCTTCAGCCTCAGTGTAAGACAAAGCAGAAGCCAGCTTCTCAGATTTATAATCTTGTCATCATCTGCTAAAGTAACCTAGAGACAGAATACACAAGAAGAAAACACAGTTTTCCTTAAAGCAAAATGTGCATCCTCACCTTCAAACTGCACCTTTTAGGATGCTCCTCTCCTTTTTGAGTACAGAAAAAAAAAGGAGAGACTCATAATGATTTAGAGGAACCATTAATAAATAAATTATACTTCAGCACTACAATTTCTAGGATACTTGGTTCTTTTATTAAAATCAGCCTTCAAGCACTAAACTGAGAAGTCACAGGAAATTAGACCTATGTTTCTGCTGCACTGCAACTGCTCTGAAAATACAGAGCACTCACTGATTTACAACACTGACACTGCAGATTCTACAAACTGATGACTACCTACAGGCTTTTCTGTTTGTTTGAAATAGTGCTGAACTTTAGCCGGTGCAGGAGTGTGATTATGGAGGCAATCTCTTCTTGCCCTATTTATTATGCTGATAAAACATCAGCTAGCCTCATACATTAGTTGGAACTTCTACTTTAATTACAGGATTTTACTAAAGCTCCTCTTTCAGTGACATTTCAGGAAATGTGCAGTCTGCATGTGTGATGTAAAAACAACTAATTGTTCCTATATCACTGTGCCTGCATTTAATACTCGCTCTTAAGATTTTGGCTCTTAAGTATTTAAAGTGTGGAGAAGTAATACAGCAATATGCACTTGCTACCTGGATAAATATTCTGTATGAAAAAAGACCTTTTCCCAGCTGGATGTTAATGCAAGCATAGAACTAAGTTCTTTCATTGAATCAAATTAAAGTTTATAGTAAATATAAGAAGGCTTGATTTCAAGAATTATTTAGAAAAATGGTTATCTACTGATGGTGACAGATTACTCAAATTTAAAAACCGAGTTAAGCATTGAATTTAATCAATATGCGATTGCAATGGCAAAGTCAGATTCATGAACAATGTTAAGAGAAAACCTGCTAGGAATAAAAAACAATCCCTTACTAGGAACCAGTGGCACCTCACATGAATGTCGATTCTTCTAGCTTTATCAGTGATCAGAAAGAAATACAGTTGGCTGTAGTGCACTGCAGTAAGTTCCTGCATGAGCCACTGCTTTCCTACAAGTTTCAGTGAAGGTCACAGGCTATGGGACATTACAAAGATTTCCAAAATTATGTGATTCTTGTTTCCTTTCCAGGAATCAGAACTTCTGAGAAATCAGTTTTAGTCTCTCACAACAGGCACTCAAGGATTTACTTTCCCTATTAAGAATATCTGCAGATGCATCCACCTATAGCCAACAAAAGTTGCTAGAAACTGGCACTCCAGGGTAAAAAATATCTAACCCTTTTAAATGCTTAAAGGTATACTTACAGGATGCAATGAAACATGCCCTAAAATTGTGTCTTTCTACCCATAGACCATAAAAAAAATCCAGACAACTAACTCCAATGCAGATATTTACAACTCATGAGATGAATCCCACTCTTAGTATCACCAAACGGACTCAAACCCAGAAACTTGAGTGCACATTTCCAATACAAAGAGGATCAATATTCTCAAGTGTGAAAGGAGAACTTTCCTGATCTCACTATTTCCATTTTAACATGGGTAAATAAGAGACCTATCACAGCAAAATACACCTGACAGCCTGGAGGAACCTCCATGTCACAGAGATACTATCTTTCTCCTAAATACATTGAAGAGAACAGAAACTTGAGGTCCTGTACCCCTCAGCTATACACTATCACATATTCACTGCCTTAAAGGCACTAACACTTATCAAACCTAAGACAGCTCTCTATACTGCTGTAATTATATGCACATTGAAGAATTTAATTCAGCCACCATTTCCCATTCCAAGAGGGATGTTAATCACCTCACCCAACATTCCCAGTAGGAAAAAGGTATCAACTATTCCAGAAAATTACTGATCTAAGCATACTCTTCATAACTTAACAGTCCTGTTTTCATAACTGATCTGCCAGTCGCAACCTAAATATAGATACTGACTGCCCTGACATTACTAGCAACATCAAGCACCACCACTATAATAAGTGAGACCTGATTCAGTTCTCCCTTTTGTACGTGTGACCCTGCTGCCATGAGCTAAACTGCAATTGCCCAAGAAACTTTATATAAATGGCTTGCTTGCAGAAAGGGAGGTCTGTTAAGTGCCCATTTAGAAAGCAAAGCAGAACAAACCAAAACAAAACAGAAGAATATTGCATATTTTTGCAAAATCTTCTGTAAAAGTAGAATGAAAAGATAAAAGGCAGTATAATAGATTTAAGATCAGCATTTATCTGCCCTCCCTACCTTGTCCCCTCCACCCAGCTTGTCCCATGCTTCAGTAGGCTCAGTGGCGGCTGCTACATCACCAGCATGCAGCATGCTGGATCATCACTTGAATGGGAGCCAGCCAGCCATGGCGAGGATAGACTCATGGGCACTAAAAAGAAAAAAGTCAATTTTGAGGTAATTATGTGTTGAATGCCCTTCTTAACCTGCAGCTGTCGGGGGCATTCAGCACATATGGTTAAGGTTGATGGAATTCTTAAAGTCACTGAAATTTATAAGGTTACCTTGGCAGGTCACCCAGCTTGATTTTTTTTCTCACTAGTGTACAGAAACAGCTGAGAGCAAGACAACACCATTTAATGACTGTAAAAGGGGAATGCAGTTGTGCTGCATCAGAAGGTGCTCAAGGACCAAAACTGAAACAGAAGTCTTCAGTGATCCAGGGAAAATGACCGGGAGGTGGGGGGTGGAGGGGGGGAGAGGTAGAAGAAGTAAGGCAGAAACTGTTATCCATTGTCTCGTTTACCAAATGCAGTATCACCATCTGGCTCTATCCACTCCTCTTCTTCAGCCTCAAAAGAGAAGGAAACATTTGAAAAAATCCTGCTTTCCTTTCAGACTGCTGCATGACTTTGGACATTTGTAGCTCCAGCAATGAGAATGAGAACTCCTTATGGCCCTCAGAATATTCACTGGCAGAGTAAGGAACTGACAATATTTTTGGATGGAAAGTTCCTTAAGCAAAAAACATTTTCTTACTCTTTTCAAAGAAACACATCAACAGAAAGGGACTGATGACCACCCGCCATTCCCACAGATTTGTGTAACACCTCTCAGGACACTAGGTGTGTGGGCTTCAAATATGGCTGGAGTAGCTTTAGAAAGTCATTATTACCTGAAACAGAATGAAGTCAGCCGGGGTTCCTATTTCTAGTCAGGTCTTCACACCATTACTCACTGCCACAGCACTGAACTCCCGACTTTAAGAGAAGCAAAACACTGAAGAGCTGTCAAGATCCCAATGAGCTTTCGTGGCCCTGACTGTGCCAGGAGAATTCCTTTCACTTACTTACCAATCCCAGTTCAGCTCTCCTTTGATAACGGTGGGGCCTCCACCAAAGCCTGCAATTAAAGTGACTATGACTGCTCCAAAAAGTTCAGTCTCAGAAGAAAAAACACATTCTGCAAATTTTCCTGGGTTTTGTTTTCTGAATCAATTTTTAAAACTGCTTCTGTTGCCTACAAACAGGTCTTAAAAACAACTGCACAAAATAATATCAGGCAACAAGATCTTAGTTGAGGTGTAAGTAAAGTACAGAAAATATTCTCTGCGTTTCAGTCAGATGATACACATATATAAAGGAAGTCAGCAGGTTTTGAGGATCTGAAGTGCTCTTCCCCAACAGAATGATGTGGCTCCTTTGCAATGATCACTCTGTAGGAAAGTTCATGTCCTCACCTATATACTGCACAAGTTCAGTGTTAATAAAGTATTTCCATGCCAGTCACTTTGGAATTGTGTTGGAATTTTCAAAGAACTAATCATGATAAATCGTTGCAAGATTATTTACAGCTCTTTAATGAGTAAAAAAGTAGTGCTTGGTGATTTATAAATGATACAAGCTTTGGCTGTTAAAAGCTTACATTATAGTAAGTTATAACAGGACATCACTAAATCCTTGCCACTTACACTCCTTCATGACCTACTATAATAATACACAAAATGATCTGTCCTTTGAAAATCTCCTTTTTTATTGACACTGTCTGAAAATCCTTCACTAAATTAAATGATGAGGTACAGTGAATAACAACAGCCTGCCCTTGAAAGTCTGTCTAAAGTACATAACATCTTCGCTAGAAGCAGAATGACCCATCCCTGGAGGTTCAAGGCCTGTTTGGGTGGGGCCTCGGGCAACCTGATCCAGTGACTAATTTAGTGGATGGCACTAAACCCTGGCACTGCAGGGGAGTTGGAACTAAGTTATCTTAAAGGTCCCTTCCAACTCAAGTTATTCTATGATTCTACGACCGCTGAAGGGAATCAAGGCAAAAAGAGTCCATGCATATCTATGGCAGTAATATTAAGGAATACTTAAAGTAGACAAACATTCACATCTACATGCAATGGGTCCCACTGAATAGCTTCATGGCATTGTGGATAGTTAAAAAGCCACACACCGGTCAGAAAACTGGTAAAATTAGCACAATTAAACTGATGAATGAAGCACAATTAAACTGATAAGTATATACAGTGTAATTTCAACAATCTGCGTATTTTTATGTAACACAGAGCTTGAAGGAATGAAGTAAAGCTTTAATGTTAAGTAGAAAAATATCTAAGGAATTGTCCCTTTTAGAAAAACAGACTTATTTGTAGTGCTGATTAGCCCTTAAGTAGTGGAAGAACAGGAGCCAACCACAGTGACAAAGGCAGTCAAGTAGCTCAGCCATTTGAAGAGAGGCAAAAAGGAGATCTTCAGCCTTAGGAATAGAGACCGAGTCAGAACTTCTCGACATGAAAAACTCAATACTGCGATAAATACAGGTAATCCACATAGGAAAGCATGCCAAATCACACACACACACACACAAAAATAACCAGAAAGTGAATGGTAATCACCTTACATCAATATGTTACAGGCAAAAATTATGAGAAACCCCTCATCTTGTACCCTAGCTGTCAAGAAAGCAGACTGATAGAGGTAAGTTTGAAAAGAAAGCTGTATCAGATTCCAGATATGTAAGCTGACTGAGAGGGGTTAACCATTTTGGTTATTCTGCTTTATTGCTGCTATTTAATTTTAAGGAAAAAAAGAAGAAGAAAAGCAAGCCATTGTTGAGAAAAGAAATGTCACATAGGGGCTTTTAGAGACTTTCTCTGATGAAGTACACTGTTCAAAGCACCTTTCTTCCACAACAGCTTAAAAAGAACAGTACTTCATGTAACTACCAAGTGTAATGTTTCTTAACACCACATCCTGAAACACTCTGTGAGGTATAAATCAGGCTGAACTACGTGAAGAGCCTAGCTGGGGCTGCTGGAAGTAATTAGAAAGTGGAATATTACCTACTGATTTGTTGTTATTACTGTATATGACAGAGAGCACCTAAAAATTCCAAGTATGTATTCAGTCTTAATTCAGACAGTTCAGAAGGATTTCCTGACTCAACACTATAGTTATGAGAGACCTGCTCCCACCTCCAAAGCTAGTACAAGTATCCTGACTGGAGGACAATAGACCTGCTTGTTATTCCAGCCCCTATGACGGATATGAGTATTACATTCCTATGACTTGATGACCCAAAAGATGGGAGTAAATTAACTTTTCTGCAACGTCCTAGCCAACCTCCTTTCTTCCTTTTGTAATGGCTTTTGGTATCTCTAACTTTGGAAGCAGAAGGAGGAGAAACTGAAGAGCCCTCTCCTGACAGATTGAGGCAGAAAGTAATGACACATTTGTGCAGAGAAAAGTTAACCTAAGTACGTTAGCAATGGCCAGACCTTCCTTGGAAAAACATACTATCTTGAGAGATCAGAGATTTTCCCAAGCCAGACTTGAAATAGGAGAAAACTAAGCATCCACCAGAGAATGTCTTATCTAAAAAAAGATGAAGATGGCAGAAACTGTAAATGGGGCAGTAGGCTTGAAAGAAGTCTGCCAAGAGTTGTGCCTGAGAGAGGAATCACCTTGGGAAAATTTGAGACAGAAATGACAGAAACTGGAAAATTAAAAAGAGGGATTCATTCTGACATTCTGGAGAGGACTGGAGCAATTAAGTGTCATGGCTCAATCCTGTCTGACTTCTGTAGTGCTGTCGCTCAGTGTCAAGCTGTTGTGCCTACTTAGCCTCGGTGTTGCACTCAATGTTCAGTATCTTTCTCACCTACAGAAAAGTCAGATTGCAGTGAGTACTGATTTCTGCATAAGAAATAGTTAACACAAACAGCAAATCTAGTTGGAGTTGAAGTTCTCCTGCTGTCTACAGGAGCTAATTGCAATCATAGGCTTCTTCCTTTCCCAAAGCACTAGCAATAGGTAATGGAAACATTTGTCATAATTATCCTTTCTGGAGAAGAGCAAATCAAATAAAATCACCACAACACTGGCTGTCCTGAAAAGGTATCAAGATGATCTATATATAAATGTTGATATATGGCTAGAGAACAAGAGCAAGCATTGCCCACTCCCACAGTACAATCCTGTTTACTTCACTTTCCTTTGAAGAAATCGGATGAAGGAAGTCAGAGGAAAAGTTGTAAAGAAAGATCACATAGAGCCAAAGCTGCTAAAATGTTTTTTCAAAGATAACACAGGTTAGTGATGTCACTTCAGGGTGCACTTCTGAAATCCTTCAGTGATGCAGAAAGAACAAAGCTAGCATCCTAACCATCATTTTTTCATTTCAGTGACTGTGGGGAGCATCTCAAGTTTCCAACCCAAAACATACAAGCTCTCAGTTTAATACTCAGGGTAAACCAATGGGAAGAATTACCTGCTTTTGCTGGACCTGAAAAACAGCACAGGTGGGCAGAAAGAAGGAACTCACTGGATGGGTTGGACACTCACACAAATAAGTGTGCAAGACAAAATTTGCTGCCTGTGTAGTAACCAAATCCTGTCAGCTCCCTGGAAGCCTGAGCACCAGAGGGGAAAAAAAACACATACTTCCTCTGAAGCTGCCCAGAGCCTGAGTCTCAAATCCCATGATTGTGAGTCTCAAGATTTAGGGGTTGATTAGCAAACCTGTTACCTAGGAATTGGATGTGAGTGAAGATACCTCAGGCACTCATTCTTCGCATATATGCTTTTATCCCCTGAAGCTCAGCAATACCTACACTACTCCTGACAGATGTTTATCCAGCCTATTCCTAAAGAGCTCTACAAGCTCCCTCTATTTCTTCATTATCCCTACAGTTGAAAAGCTTACCTAATATAACCTGCAGCTGGCATACAGATTTCTTCGCCCAAACAGAGACTAAGCTCTCTGAAAACCTCCACAGGTGCACAAAGATATCTGTGTTTACTTGTATTTTTAGACACATACATACTGCTTTCTATGTGTGGATAAACTAAAATGATCAACAAGTTAACCATGACTTACATTTTAAGACTCTCTAAGTAACAACTCAGGCTGCCAGAGAACCTCAAGTTGCACTTTAACTACCTGTATAGAAAAATCACTTCATCCACAAGCAATAAGCAGACACCACTGGGATAAAATGCACCATCTGCTTAACAGAACACCATGACACTATACAACAGTTTATGATAAAAGTGAGATGCCGGGAGGAAAGCAAACTGATTTTAAAAGATCCTATATCTATTACTCAACAGTCCTCCTGTGTAAATCTAGTAACACCTGCTTTCCTCAGTGCCTCCTTTTGCTCCTTTTAGTTCTGTCTGACCTGGAGAGCTATGGCAGCCAAAGCTCCAGCACTGGCCAACACACTATCAACAGAGCTGTTAATTAAATTGCAGGGTCAAATTGCACCCTCACTGCTCAAATGTAACAAAGTGACAAAGATTAATATTGTCCTCCATGTCTGACAAAACAGACCTCAAAGCAATGAAAGCAATGGGAATACCCACCCCACTTCCCCACCCCCCTTTTTATTTTTTTTATTTTTAAGGGTATAAACCTCATCTTGAGATATCTGCGTGGCTTTTAGCATCAGCTTGAAAAGAATTTAGGGTTTGGGTCATGAAAGGCTCTTTTTTTTTCAGAATACAAATTTGGCAAAGGTATGTAGACTAATAGGAATAACAGGATTTGTAGCAGGGCCTCAGTTAACGGTTTCAGAAAATGGAATTGAACCAACTTTGGTTACACACATAAAGATGTAGTAAAATTAAGGCAATAAATTCCCACTCTTCAGGTATTACTTCACATGGGTCCTTACGGGCAGCAGCTCCCCCAGCCCTCCTTCCCCACTGTGGACTGCAATCCATGACTATCACATGTAAGGAGATGCTTTTTCAGTTCTCCACACCACTGAAATTTCATAATTTTCACAACTTAACACAGCTCTAATGGAAAAGACAGAAAAAAACCAACAAAAACATGCAGTGATTCTACACTACAGTAGGTAAGGCCATATTTGAAATAACAGTTTTCACAGAAAAATACTTAATTTTATGAGTAAACATTTTCTGATATGTCACTTACCAGCATATTCTCAGTCTCATTTTAGATGAAATCATGTCACATTCTGATCAACCATTACATTTCCAGAACCCCTTCAGACTTTTTCCCATCTAAACGCTAACTAGAGGTGATACTGCCTACTTAGAAAAGTCAAATGAAGTCACAGCCCACATTACTATAACAGCAATAAAATGGCAAGAAAATGAGGAACTGTGCTATTAAAGATGATGAAAGTAATAAATGTTGTAGACTTTGCAAATGGATTGGGAAATATTCAGAAGTGCAAGCATTTTTATTCCAAGTCTAGAACAGAGCTGAATAATTAGGAACAAGATGCCAGAAACAGACACATTGCACTGGGACACACTGCAGCTTGTGGACCCTTTCTGTCTGCTTACTGCAGATGAGGAAAAAAAGTGTAATGCATTGTTCACAGTGTACTCAAGCTTAAAGAACTACTACCTACTAGAGGACAAGGCAGATTTCAAGGAGACCCTGGCACTTTATAAGGAAGACATTGGGATTTTGCTATATCTTTTAGTCATATAAGAACCATGAAAAGTGGGCTGAAAGTTCTTTTATAGTCAGGTAATAAAACTATGGAACTTTGTGAGAAAATCTTCTCCAGTAGCTGTAAAATATATCTGAAGCCAGGACTAAAAATTTAAAATATATATCTTCTAAAATGAATATGTTACAAATTTGGAGGGGGGAGGAGGGAGGTAAGAGGGGAATTTATATGTATTTTATTAAAAGAGAAAGGAAGGAAGGAAGGAATTCGGAAGGAAGGAAGGAAGGAATTCGGAAGGAATTCGGAAGGAAGGAAGGAAGGAATTCGGAAGGAAGGAATTCGGAAGGAAGGAAGGAAGGAATTCGGAAGGAATTCGGAAGGAATTCGGAAGGAAGGAAGGAAGGAATTCGGAAGGAAGGAATTCGGAAGGAAGGAAGGAAGGAAGGAAGGAAGGAAGGAAGGAAGGAAGGAAGGAAGGGAGGAAGGGAGGAAGGGAGGAAGGGAGGAAGGGAGGAAGGGAGGAAGGGAGGAAGGGAGGAAGGGAGGAAGGGAGGAAGGGAGGAAGGGAGGGAGGGAGGGAGGGAGGGAGGGAGGGAGGGAGGGAGGGAGGGAGGGAGGAGAGAAGAAGGAGAGAAGGAGAGAGGAGAGAGAAAGAAACGAAAAGATAAAATAATAACAGAAAGAAGCTTTCTCAGTTTCAATACTGTTCCTGCTTAGGTACATTCTTACAGTTTAGATTTACCTTCCGTAGCAGACTGCTAGCTGATATCTGGTGCCACGCTGGTCAAGTATCATTTCCATCCTGGCCTTGCTGCTGAGTTGCACTGAGCTAATCCACTTACTACACAGCTATCCATCTGATGGCCTCAATCTGCTCCTTTATCTCTTCCTCAAAGGATGAGATGAAACCCTGTTATGCTCAGGCTAATTTCACATTAACCATGGAAGCTCTGGTAAGCTGGGTGCTATTTCCCTCCTTACACTTTAAAAATGTGCAGTGTTATCAGTGAGAAATAATGGGTCCCTGGCTATGAAGAGACATAACTATTCTGATATACCAAAGGCAGACTTTGTCAGGCTTTCACAGTGGGGACCATGCCTTCAGCAAAGGAAATAACTCCTGCTGAGGCAGTTTGCTCCCTGGATAGAGGAGAAGAATACACAATATGCAAAATAAAGGCCAGTCTGTAAGTCACATTTTTATCCATTTAACTAACATAAAAAAAAGGTTTAGCTACAACAGTGCAAGCTCTAATGTAGACAAGCCCTAACACTGATATAGTCAAAAAGGAGCAGAGGAGCAGCTACTTGCAATGAAAATAACAACCAGCTACTCTTTCCACCCCATTTTCCATAGTTTCTCTTGACTAATTCTTTCACAAACCATAATTGCCCATCTTGCCATGGCAGACTTTAAATTAATTTAAACATTTACTGAGGTTAATGCAGCTACTCAAATGTTTCAGCTTACAGAAGCAGTGCAGTGATCTATAGGCAGAATAAAGGCAACAGATGTGAGCCCCTGAATTTCCTCCAGAAGCAGGTCAAAGGCTGGGAAATAAACTCCAGGAACATCCACACATTACCACATTCCCCAGCACGCTCTGTTCCAGGAGCAGAGCACACATCACTGACACTGTCCTCAGCAGCAGACATGCAAAGCCAGAGCATGCAGAATTATTAAAGACAACCAAGCCGCAGTATGCAGTAATTTTTCCTCTGAAAAAAAAAAAAAAAAAAAGAAAGGGTGAGGTATGACACAGGCAACCTATTGTACTCGTGGAAGTACTATAGTGCTGTAATTAAGATGCCACACCTTTGTCATGCGAACATCAAACCTGGCTTCTCAGTCTTCACACCCTATACATATACTCCTCATTTATCTGCTGTCTACATTAGTTTTCAAGAAAATCATATTCCACATGCTTTGGTGTTTCCTACAAATCTGTCTGGTCTCTACGTTTCTTCTTCAGAGGAGTTGATGAACAGTAGCTTTATATCCACTCTCCTCAAAGCCCTTCAAATTAAAGGAGTCCTCTTTACTGCTCTCACAGCTCTGGATTTGCGTTGATAATTCAAATATTCGGTGCAAGGTTGAAATGCCTTCTTGTGCTCTTCTGAGACTGGCAGAGGAAGCCTTCTTTGGCTTTCTATGAGAGTAGGGTTGTGCAGATAGATGATCTGAGGCAGTGTGCACCAAGACTACAGAGCATTGCACGTGTCACTGGAACTTAATAACCATCTTGCCTCGTGGCATCTCTGGACCCCTTCACCTCAACCCCTCTACTTGTTTTAACTGAAAGAAGCTTCACTTCCTATTAGCTGTGATCCACTTCATAACAAATCAGAATTAATGAAGGCTTGAGGAAGCCAGAGAAAATCATAAATGAATTTCCAGCATCCTGACATATAGCCTCTAGGGAATTATTGGGTTTAGTCTCCAAGGTTGCTACAAGCTGTTAAGACCTCAGTGGACAAAATGTCGTGACCACAACTAGAAGGATACAAAAGAACAGGAGTAGCCTGCTATGATTTAGGTTTAAACAAGGACATAAATATTAGAGAAGGACTTGATTTGTGATAAACATGAAAAGAAATAAAATTAAGAGTATGTGTGTGTGTTGCTATTTCACGACCCACTGTGCAAATGTTGCTGTAGGCAATGTGGTTTTTATTGCTCATTAGTAAATAGTCAAGTTAAAATAAGATGGTTGGGAAACTGCTGATTGATGAGGAATAAAATAACATGACATAAACATCTGTCTCCCAGTGTAATGTGCATTGGTAGAGGAAGAAATTTCTAAGGCACTTGAATGCTCAATGCACTGATGTAATTGTGATTACATTGGAAAAGTGTAAGGCAACTACAGCTGCCATTCTCTTTTCCACAAGGGGAACATTACAGAAATGTGGATCCTGATTGTTTACTTCCAGAAAGTCTTGAATCCCATAAGACTGCCACATGATCAAACTTTCTTTCCAGAATAAAATTCTGTTCCCAAGTTCCACAGCTCTCAGGCTCTTGCTTGCAGTGGTATTCACAGAGGAAACAGAAGCAACATTTTCAGAATTTAGTCAGGGCATATTGCAGTACAACACAAAACTCCACCTGAAAAATAAATACATTCACACTGAAATCACTTCTAGAGAATATAAATGAAGACTGTTAGTAGATAAGTAGAATAAGTATGAAACAAGGGGTAAATAAAGAACAGTTCAGAACGATACCGATGCCTGGGATTTATCTAATAAACACCTTAAGAAAAATAAATATAGCAGTAATTCTTAAGTAGGTCCTTTGACAAAGTCACAGCCAGCACCAGCACATTCTGCTGCCAGATCTCTTGTTTCCAACCTAAGTGAGAGCCCCAGGGTGAACTAGCCTTGGCTAGCAACCAAACACTCATCCAGACACTGAGTTAGTTCCTTTTCTAGATAGGATGTTGGGAAAAAAACCAGGATGAGAAGCTCATAGAGTCTGTTTAGCAGTTACCATCCTGAGAAAAAAGACGTGGGAAAATATTTTAATCTGTTGCCAATTAAAATAGATACGGGTAGTGAGGAACCAACACCAAAAGAACCCCACCTTTCTTTTCTAATTTCCCCTATTCAACTGTCCTCCAGATTTCTCCATCTGCCTTGAGGAGTGAGGAGGGCGAAGGAGGAGGAACATGATACACAGCAGTTTCTCTCTGCTGCTCCTTCTTTCCGGCATTTCTTCTTCTGCCGCACTGGATTTCCATAGCCTATATGGAATATCTACTTCATCAGGGAACACTTCTTCTCTAACCTTGGTGTTCCCTCTACTATTTTTCACCTTTTCTCCATTTCCTCTACCTGTCTGGAGTTCTGCCTTTTTGTTAGTACATTTTCTCAGAGACACCACCGTCTTGGCTTCTGGGCTCAGCTGTGTCCTGTGGTGGCACCAGTGGAGCTGACTGGAACCAGCACTATCAAACACCATGGACCATAACACTGTTTGCTGCCTCCAGGTCACTCACACAAAAAGAAATTGAGATTGAAGGTTTTCCACTTGCTCAAAATCTACAGAAGTTAGCAGCAAATGTTGGTTTGGGTCATAGAAACAGACAGGTAATAGGACAGACAGGTGGATTCTCGAGAGAGATGAAAAGGATGTGAGAAGGATGGGAAACTTGTATCACTGGAAAGTTTCTTCAAGTGCTTCCTTTTCATCCTTCAGAGCTTTTTTAGACAGTTCTGCCCTCCGCCACCTTCATGCTTGCTGCATTCACTCCCCCCAACAAGCTGCTACTTTCACAGACTTATGAAGTTGCCCAAACTCCATCCCATCTCCTGTAGCTCCTTTATAGTCACAGGTAACTAACAGGTAATGCTCTCCTGATCTTCATAGGATCACACTCACATCTTCCTTTGCTTTTCCCCTACACTGAATGCACCAGGCCTGGTCAACCATTGAACAGTCTCTGGAAAGTGGCTGTATCTGTAAATAAACATACTTTCATGAAGGTGTCGGGGTTTGTGTCAGTGTCATATGCCAAATACTGTGCATAGAGGGCTGGGAAAGGTTTCCCATGAATAGGCATTCTGGTCAGGAGAGGCTGAGGATCCAGGCCACCAGAGGGTGCACGGATGAAGCCAAGAAGGTATAGGGTGTGTGACAATGCCCCACACCACAACAGAAGTCTGTTTTCTTCTCTGAAGGAAAACCAACCACGTCTGAGACAATAACAATACACTCAGAGAACTCCCAACACACTTGCTGCAGGCACACACCTAGTTTTACCACAGAAGTGCCTTGTAGTGCATGCTATTGGAAATGGAATGGATGCACTGGGTCCAGAATGTACCAGGATATCACTCAAAAACATGAGCAGTAATGATGGTTTGGGGTGCACTGCTTTATATGAGCAATGCTGGTGTAAGTATTTACACAGGTACTGCATCATGATCATGTCATCTGCATTACAATCATCACACTGTATAGTAATTTCCATAATGAAGACAGAGTTAAAACTCTCACACCAGCTGCCTCAAAATTAAGAGATGTGGAAGGTCTCAAATCAACTGCCCAGGTACATACATTCATTACCATTCCATTTAAAAGTCTAGATTTACTAAAGCAAAACTACTGCAGTCTTAGGAACCCTTTTGTCAGCATTCTCTCCTGAGATTGCCATTTCCCTCTAGTGAATAAAGTCAAACTACCAGAAATGGAGCTGAGTTCTGCTATTAGTAGTGGTTGTGCATATGCTTTGTATTAATAGAATCAGTTGCCCCAAGGAATTAGCCATCTATATTCATGAACTAAATGAAATAGTATTCATTGAGCTGTTGATGACAGCACAGCTGCAGAACAGGTCAGTTCCTGTATTTACTAGGAAATCTTTGCTTCCTGTTGCAAATGACATTCTCTACAGGAACAACAGTGTTCCACCCAGTTCCCTTTTCCCTTTTACCAATGCTTCAGTCTCCTAGGTAAAACTCAGAGTGTAACTACGGTCACTAGATTGAAGAATGTTTCATGGTGACACAACAGAGCCCAAAGAGAAGTCATTTAGGAAACATGTGCTCACCACTACTAAGGCAAATATATATTAGATGCTTTTCTTGTCTTCAAGCTAAACTACAACAAGGGGCTCAACATTTGTTCTACTCACAGCTGGAAGGTTCAATGTCCATTTAAAGATCCATTTGAGAAAATTAACACTGAATGTGTCCAGAACTGATCAGAGACAATAAAAGAAGGAAGCAGCACTTAGCACCAGTATGGTCAGGTGCTAAGTACAGTCTTTCATTAATTCACTTTTTAAGGTTTAAATCATCTTAGTTTCATTTTAATCTTTGCACTACATCTTTTTCCCCTTTTTGATGACTCTGCTGTGATAGATGAGGAGCAGCTTCTGCTGAGAAAGGAATTCAGAAATTGACTTTGCTTTACTCTAGCTTCAGGAGAAAACCTGGCAACATATTGGTGAGACCAAAGAAAGGCACAATAAGAACACACTTTTCATTTCCAACACACAGGCATATGGTCCCTGGATGTCATACCTACGTATGTAGCCTTGTTAGAAGTACTTCACCTGATTTCACGCTGCAGCTCACTGGGAGAATGGGCTCAAGAGACCTTCTTGGTCTAGATATGCTCTAGAATTTGGTCATTCCCTGATTTGCTGGTGTATCTTGGGAGCAGGCTCCAATTGCATTATAAAACATGAACTGATATCCAATTTGCGCCTTCAGGACGTGTTCCCTTTGTTTGCCCTATACTCAATAATTCTAACAAACACACCTCTCCTTGAATGTGAACATCTTTGTGTTTCTTGATTGACTGGATAACTCGCGGAGTGTCATAGTAAGTTCACTGCATCCCTTTCTCCAAGTCATGATGGAGATTGCTCCCATTTTCTGTTGAAGATAGCACCCTCTGGTCTTGACTTGTACCTTGGGTAAGCTGGATTTCTCCTCATCCTTTCTCACTAGTCCTGCCCAGAGGAAATACACTCCTGTGTTATTGTCTTTTGTTCTTTCCTCCTGAGCATTCTGTGCAAGTCTTCAGAGCTCATATTCCCAGACACTAGTTCTCTTGTTCTGCAACTAGATACTTACAATGCTCCCATCACCACAATTTGCCTGTTCTCCTAACGTGTCTGCTGCTTAGTCATCACTAACATCATTAAGCTTAACATCTCATCAGTATTCCTCATCTGCTAGCACATATGGACGAACTGACAGGCAATTCACATTTCACTGTGTGAAAAAACAATTTCTAGAACTCAAAAATTTTGCACAGTTGGTATCTCAATGCTCATGCTTATAAATGCACAAAGAATGCAAGATGATACAAAAGATTATCTGTGGCATTACTCAAGAAATACCACAGCCTTCTCTGTTCTCTCAGCCCACGGAGATATTTGTTGTACACCCACATGAGACTTTTTTCTGCTTCCCTGAAGGTGACATGTACTTTTTTGTTGTCTATCAAGACATTTTTAACGTTTGCGCTAAAATTTTAAACAAAATGGAGTATAATAAAATCTCCTACAATGACTGTAACTGCCAGTTAGTTGGAAATATATGTTTTTGCTCTGCACTCAACTAACACCACTTTCATTTGGTGTTTCCTATCAGACATTTTGATAAATCTATAACATCACTCATTATTTTGTCTGGACTCAAATCAGCAGCTGTAGGATTGGAAGGCACATATCCTATTTGTTAGCCAGTTCTCCAGATAAGCACTTCTGCCTAAAAGTCATGCATCAGTTTTGGTCACAGAAGTCACAGTTGATCACAGGGAGAAACAGTGTCCATTGAAGTGTTGCTGATGCGCTTCTGACTCTGACTAATTGTACATAATCAACTGGTTCTCTAAAATCAGGTTGCTGAATGTTGCCTTAAATCACTCCTACTTGATGAGAAACTTTCTATTGCCTGAAGTAGTGAAATTGGTTGAGCTAGTAATGAAAGTCAGATCCAACACTTCAGGAGCAATCTGTTGAATGAAGTTATATAGAAATGAACCTTTCCCCTCCCGTCTTTCAGAAAATACCCTGAGTTAGGATTTTTCTTTCCTACAGAACTGAATAAATACATTAAACACAAAGCATTAAAATGTGTGCAGTATAAGTATTGTTAAAATACATAACTGACTGAATTTGAATGGTAAGGAACTGGCAAAACACTGACTGGAAAACAGCAATTCTGGCTTTTAATACAAGCTCATGATTCACAAAAAATTTGATGTGCTACTAGGTAGAATTATACATTTATGAGCAATCCACGAAGACTATAATCTAAAAATCAACCATTGCCTTCCCTCTGGACCCAACCAATTTTACTTTTATTTAGAGTTCTCCATTTCATATTTGAATTAGAAAAAATATTGCTGGTCAAAAGACACCTTAAAAATTCAGTCATAACTAATATAGAGGAATCTTGCAGAGTAGTATTGTTTCTGTGTTTGTAAACTCTCAGAGATATGCGATAGCTACAGAAATATCAAGACCACAAGGCTATGGAAAACAGTAGATTGACACTATGCTTCCTAAAACATTTGCAACCATCAACTCATCAGCTTCGTTTCCCAAAGGCTAAAAGTAAAATGTATTTAGGTGTAACAATTCTACATAATTAGCGCACTGACTTATTTATTTCAGGATAGTCTCCAAATATTTAAAGCTGAGAAACATGGAAAAAAGAAACTACAGTGGGGCATGCCAGTGCTTGATTGCCTTCCTTTCAGGTGCACACTCATCCATGCCATGAAGGATGGGTGTCCATCATAAAGTCTCAGTAGACCACATCCAGACTGCATTAGTGTCCATGCCTTCCCTTCTGCTCGTTGATAACAGCCTCATGAAAGGATCAAAGCATCTATACCTGGACTTCTGGGTAGGTCATCAGCTACCTACATCTGAGTCATCTCCTCAAAATACCCATGTCTTCATATTATATGCTGTTAACACAAGCCCCCAGTTTGATACAAGACATTGTGCCCCAGAATTTTGTTTGAGTGAGTAACCTGAAAACCAAAGTTCCAGGTTAGGATACAGTTAAAATATTTTGAAGTTTCAAAGTTCTCAGTTAAGTCTGGAAAGGCTCAGAATACGAGATACAACCTGAACAGCATCACTTACATTTCTTAATCTAGGGCACTGCTGTGTATTGTGGATCTTTCTGTGTGCATCAGGTATGCATATAAGGTTTTTCCATGGGGTAAGTGGAAGTTACTCCAAGATCCAAGCTCCAAGATCATAGCTGTGGATGGGGGGCCTGGAATTGCTGAGCACTATCAAAAAGAGGTACTTTGCAGATGCAGTGCATATGGTATCTTCTATGTTTGCGTGAGATTTTGCTTTTTTTTTCCTCCCAGCTATCCTGAAATAAATAAATAATTAAAGAATACATTTGTAACTGCCATTGCTACAAGAAGCAGAAATGCTCCTTGGAAAACAGGAATCTCTTGAAAGACTCTGATCTCAGCTAAAACAGCTGAAGTTAGGAGCAAGTACACATAAATCATATCTGCAAGATAAATTTCTTTTATGGACGCTTTGCACCACTGTACCTGGAAACAGAACTACAGCTTTGTATTTTAAAGGCTAAATCTTCTCCTTCATCACTATTTTTATATTATTACTAATACTACTTTCTCCTTTCTTTTTTCTCCTTTTTGTTTCCTTTCCTCTTTCTTCAAATTAACATTTGAAACACTTGACAATGCTAATTGGGTTTCACTTCATTCAGACAGAAAATAATGACCTCAAGCTAATAGGAGAAGTTAATAGCCCCCTGCAGGTAAATTAACATGATATCAAATGCTTGAAAACCTTGAGGATCATGACTGTTAAACTTAAGGACACATTCAAAGCAACTCTGAGCATGTAACAAAGCAGGTCACAGTTCATAAATCAGAACTACTGGGAAAAAACAAAACAAAACAAAAAAAACCCCTCAAAAAGCATGGGTACTGCAGAACACACAAAGTTAACTTTCTACTGTAACACAGCCAATGAAATCAAGATTTTAAGTAAACAAGCAAACAAACAAGCAAAAACAATAACTGAATACTTGATATTTCCTGAAAGGAGTGTATAATGAAGACAGTAGTTCAGTCCAAAATCAAATTAATATATTTCAGTAAGCCATTTATCACAGACAGCTGCTTTTCTGTTACAATAATATAGCCTTTTTTTCTCGTAATCACCTTTCTTCAAAATACAGATTTGATCATATTATAACCATGAAGATAAAATACTTCCAGAAATCATAGCACTGTTTAAAGTCACTAAAGAAACACTGTCACAGCCCATAAACTAAGAAGTCCTATAAAAATGCCCAAAGCATAACAGGCACTCCACAAATCATGTTGATGTCAGAAAGGACAAAGATGCCTGACTTCAGGAAGCTTCTAGAAAAATATCCTCTACTTAAAATACATTTTTGAAAATTAAATAGATTTCGACAGACTACTCTGATTTAAACTCAAAGCCCTCTATTAAAAATAATGGAAATGTGTTTTAAAAGTTAAAACTGACAGGTGACAAGAGCAGATTTTCTTTGGCTGTACAAGTTCATCCAAAGTTAGGAAAGCAGCTCTGAATGGGAAAAGCTAAGCTAACGTTTGTTCTCTTCCAACATATGAATACAAAACATGTGTTAAAAAGAGAGTAAATAAAACCATTTGAAGGACAAGCATGTGTATTCATCTCATCATGGGTGCACAATGCTACAGACAGGCGATGGACTGACTTTTCAAGTGCTTCTCAGCAGGCTCTGAGCTTTAAAGCCATTTCAGGCCGTGGCTTGTTCAAGGCTTCATGTCATGGCTGTCCCAAGAAAAGAAAGAAAAACATTGGCTATGAAGGCTCAAGCAGACAGTGGCTCCAAGAGGCACAGTTCTTCCTACTTGCTGGTTTTAGTAGCTCTCCTGATAACAAAAGCCGCAACAGTAAGGCTACCAAAGATGTAATAGAACGCTGCTTCCTTGGAAGGGCTGCAAGAATAACCTTGACACTTCATGTGCTGGGACAGTATATTGAAATATCTACACTGATAGCTGCTTAGATATTCAGAAAAATCAGTTCCGTAGTGACTAGAAGCAGCAGTGAAATTTAGTATATTTTTTACTTGGAAAGACATTGATAAAAGAACAGTAATAAAGATAAAACAAATGCAATCACTAAAAATCTGATAAATTCTATCATTTTTTAAGTGCCCGTTTCCATCCAAATGGAAAAGGCATAAATCACGAGTGAAATAATAAGTAAATATGAAATACATCAAACATTTTCTGCACAATAAGAATTAAACATTATAATTTGATTAGAGCTTGCTAATGATTAAACTGCTAAAATTAATGTTCTGTATAAATAGTATTCTGCATTTGCAAAGAGAGGACTCAAAACTGAGCATGAAAGATTTTCTCAATTAGAAACAACTATATATGGGTGGCTATGTTTTTCATGTTCTTTGGTCTTTCTTCTGGAAACAAATGCTAAGTAAGATTGCAATAAAGTACTTAAAGCATACATGCGTCGCATTAAGCAATCATTAAAGACTTTAAATTTCTTCTTCTTAAGACAGCTTATCTTTCTCATTCCAAGCTATTCCCTGCACAGCTCAGTCGTGTTTTGCAATGATTTAGATTGTTATCCCTTCTGAGTATGGTGAAAAAAGCCTATTCTGAACAAGTTGCTATTTGATTCTGGATGTGGAAATTATATACCTGAGAACAGTACTTTCCCAAATGATGTCGATATTATTTTGTGGATTCAAGAAAGAACTTTGCAATCAGAATGCTGCACCATGGAAGTTGAAGGTGAGCTCCAAGGAGTTATGGTGACTGGAGCAGAGCTAAGAGAAAAAAGCACTTGAAAATAATTGATGCTTATGCTAACATTTTGCTACCAGTGTCTCAGTCAAAAATGAAAAGCAGTCAGAGCACCATGTAAACGCATCCACACCACACATCGTTCCAGCTCTAAATATTTTGGGTGCCTTCTCCTCCAACATTTCACTTTCATTTTCTATTTGAACAGTATGCCAAGGCCCTGTGCATCATCCCATTGATAAGCTGCCTTGAAACTAAAGCAGAGTTCTGAGCTTTTATAAGAAGTGTTATGGTTGACACCAGCTTCCCAGCACTGACAGGGGTGACAGTCTATCCTGGCAACAGAACAGTTAATCACAGTGGGAATAATGCAGAGTAGCCTAATTAGGTTCCTTTTCTACTAGCCCGAATGTATATCTTAATTACTTTTTTACATCAGTTTAACAAAGTTATCTAAACAGAACAAGTTTTATTTACCTTAAAAAAGAGGCCTTCATCAACCATAAACTCTGACAAACTTAAATGCTTGCATTTTGAGACTCCACAGCATTATTCTGAATGCTACTGAATTCCACCTCATTTCCTAAATATAAATGCCAAGAAAGTCATGGTAGTTACTGCAGTGCATTATACTGCCATGTAAAGCACACTTTATGGAAGCACCTTCATACATAAATAAAATATAACAGAAAACCCCAGTTTCATTAGTATAACTTGTACACAATTGCATTCCAGATGTGATATTCAAATGAGTTCTTATTTTTCACCCTGAGGCATCACAGCCAGAGTTGCTCTGATTTACAGATTTATGCCAGAAAATTACAGGTGCTGCAGTGCCTTGTTTAGTGAGAGAGGAGTAAATGGTACAGCAATTCCATACAAAGTTCTGAGGAATTATGCATGACAGCTGAAATTTAATACAGACTCATATTGTCCTTGTTTAGATGCACATATGTAATAGCCAAATTTAATAATATCAGAGATCTGCCTAAAGAATTTCAATGCTCAATAGGCTCAGCAGACTTGAAAAAAATGATAAAGCTGTGTGGAAATACTAGGCGTCGTTGCAACTAAAATTTTACATGACAATGATTGAAACAAGGTAGTGAAAAATACACTTAATTTCATTATTTCCTTATGTCACTTGTCAATTCATCTTCCGTGGCTACAGATATTCAGAGGAGAGCAGAGAAAAATTATAAAAATAGTACAAAGATTTTCTGTTTGCTAAAATAAAAAAAATATCTATTTTGTCTTGGTACCACTAGCTCTCATTTCCTATTATCACCAATATTAGCTTCTTTTGGAGGCTTTTTTAATCTCTTCTTACTTTCCTTCATCTTTCTCAGGCTTAGGAAGAACTCAGCATTACAGAAATGACATGCTCCTAGTCCCTTTCAGTTCTTGCTTTAACAATATTTTTTTTTGTTGTGATGCATATGCACGACTAAATATGTGTACTTTGACTTTTATAAAAATTCTGTTTTTGTTGTTTGTGCCTCTGTCTACATTCTGTCCTTTTAACTCATCTGTTGCACAGTGAAAATTACATGAACTTGAGGCAGTCTGTGTGATGTTTTACAGAGCATGCCTGACTGAGGCCTTAAACTTTAACTGAGATTCAAAGATACTGTCCCTTACAGAACTGTAAATAAACATTCTTAAAAATAAGCTGGATTGGGTAAAAACATATCTTACTGCCACACAGTCTCAGTCTCTAGGGATCAGACAAGTACTGTGCTTTTTCATAGAATGGCCTGGGTTGAAAAGGACCTCAAAGATCATGTGCTTTCAACCTCCCTCCCCCCTTGCATGGGCAGGTTCACCAACCACTAGACCAGGCTGCCCAGAGCCACATCCAGCCTTGCCTTGAATGCCTCCAGGGATGGGGCATCCACACTCTTTGAGCATTTTCCTTTGTATTTGCAAACACTGTCCCAATTAGCAGTGACGGGCCCCAATTGCAAGTGGTCATGAGCTTGTAAGAAAGTTAGTGGTAGTGTTTTCATGTTGTAATCAACTCTGGAGTGAGAACTACAAATGGAAACCTGCTGTGACAGAGACATTATGGAACAGCAAGTACATGATGTTTCTAGATCCTTGATGCATCGTTCTGTACTGCAACCAAACCACTTCCTGCACAGTTTGACCACTTTCTATCTACAGCTCAAAAGGACACAGCCTATACAGTACAATGCTCTTCATACAGCTTATTTTCAGATTGACTACTGAAGACCAAGTATACAACAGTTCTTAAATTTTTGTACCAACAGTTGGTATATCAAAGTTTGAGTATACCTCTCAGAACATAAAGCTATCACTTCTAGTGAGCATTAGTTCATGACTGAAGACTTTCTCAGAATATTTCAAAATGTTGAAAATGCTTTTAATTACTATTTTTATATCAGTTTTTGCATCCAATGCCTTTCAGCTTTAGAAGAGAAAATATCAGCATTTTAAGAAACAGAAGGGCTGAATCCAATTCACATTAATTATGTTCCTAACGGAGTCATGTGGACCAGAGCAGGGGAGCAGGGAGCCTCCTAGCTGCCCACCACAACTGATTATATTTCTTCTCTGGAGTAAAAAAGACCCCCTGAAAGTCCACATAACTGGAGTACCTTCTTACCTCTACTAACTCATAAAGAACTTGTGCTCTTCCAATTGGGAAACTCTAGGAACTGGAAATGCTCAGTCACTCAAATCTAAGACTGGATTTAGTTTTTATCAGCAATAGTGCGACGTAAAGTGCATCCATAGTTTGGCAATCTCTGAGTTAGGAAGATTAGTTCTGCAAGCTACCAGTTCACTAAACGAGCACTTCCCTTACTGCACTCTTCCTGGGCTCAATTCCCTCAGCACAGGAGATAAAATCTCTTGCAGAGAACAGCTCAAAACCCATTGGTCAGGACAACTTTTTTGCGGCATTTGGTCATTTGCCTCAGGGTTTATGACTGATCAGAGTCCCACTGCTCCCTGCTTGATGGCTCTAACCATGAACAAAAATATAAAGGCCTAACATCAAAATCTCTTTGAGATCCAATAATCTCTTATTTCATAGGCATCTTTTAAAGACAAAAGTATTCTCCAAATTTATCTGATAGCACTTCAGGGCCTAAACTTTCCTAGACCAGTAGAATTAACCACGTACAGACTTACACAATAAGATCAAGCATGCAATCAGGCAGCCCTAAAAAGTCATCAGACTGAGTGTCTGTCTGGACTTGAACTGCAGGCATTCAAGTCTTGACACAGCAGGATTTAGAAATCTAACCTCATACTGATTCATGGTCATCTATAGACCATGGAAGCTGCACCATGAGCAGCTCATGATCTAGACCTCTGCTGAATATGAGTCAGACATCCTACAAAATTTGAAACGAACTGAAATCTGTAGCTTGGCATTTCTCTCTAGCCTTGAACTAGCTGTATATATGAACTGCAGTGAATAAAATTGTTATATCAAAAGGTTGCCTTGTCATGACAGTGCACAAATGCCTTCTGACAGATATTCTTAAAAACCTTCATTATTACTCAAAGAAATTATGGAGCCACATAGTGCTTCCCAATGCATCATTACCGTCACCAGTAAAAGACATTCCTAATATATAACCTGAACCTTTTTAGTTTGTCCATACAAAATATGTACCATACTATTGCTATCCTAACCCTCATATGCAACAGCACTTTGATAATAAAGACTACATTTTAGGTTAAAAAAAAAAAGTCATTGAAATCCTCTGTGTAAGTTTCTCAAGTATTACCAACACCAACATTTAAAATCTCTGCTTCATAAATTGTAATAGTTGTTTAGTTAACTGTTAAGTTGTTTAGTCAGGGCAATTGTAGAAATTTGAACAAGGCTGAATTATATCCTTCCAACTAAGTGCACCAGCGCAATCCAAAAAGTTCACAATTGCAATTAGCTGTTATTTTCTGCACTGTTAAGTATTGCTACCATATTGATATTTTTGAAGGTCAACACCCAGTTCTTGAGTAACCACATTACAAAAGCACCACAGAATATGGTCCTTTACTAAAGGACTGACGTGTTCAGAGTTCTCATTCACAGGCCACTTTGTCCAGTTTGCTGCTTCTTCTGGAGGTCAAGAATGACAAGCTGGGATCTTCCCTAAAACTAACTTAATATTAAACAGTTGAGTAAGAGTCAATACACTCAGGAGAAAAACTTAGGAGAGAGAAGTGCACAAGATGCAACAATCCTTTTTACTTCTATTAGCATAAATCCCTATCTAATTAGAGCTTCTAATAATTACACTGTTTTATTTTTATTTACTTGAAATGAATAAAATGTATCTTATGTTAAAAAAAGAACAACATAGCTCTATATCTTGGGTTCTTATGCCTTAAATTGAAAACAAATACAAAACCAGAAGAAAACATGCTGTACAGAAGGGTTGACTATAAATTTAATCAACTCTCACCCTTTGCACACCCACTTTCCAATAGCTAGGGAAAAAGGAATTAAGCTGTAAAATTCATTCTGGGCAGGAACTTGGCATCTGCTCTGAAGTCAGAGTCCTGAGCAAATTAGCATCACATATTTCAAATAAATTGACTTAACTCATATAACTGAGAAAAAAAGAGCTTTGACTTAAATCATAAAGGATTAAATCCTGACAGGTTGAAACACCAATGCATGGGGCAGCAGGGATTCAGGCAAAGAGAGAACAGGGCTCATAAAAGTGAAGTCTCACTGGTGGCTTCCTTCACCAGATGATTTTGCCCTGGCATAGGAACTGACTATTTCACATCTCTTTTTCCAATACTAGTTGCAGATTTAAATACAAATTAATCAATTCCTGTCTCTCTCTTGTGAAATACTACTCAATCAAAAGTGAGTACTGCATTCTTTCACCCCATCCTTCCTGACTAGGAAATGTCTCCAGTATCAAGTAAGCAAAAGACCTTTTTGACTGTGAACTAGAAATGTATTTTTATTTTTAATTAGCACCCACCAGGAAACTGCAATTCTGTTGTCTCTCATGCAGCTCTTAGCTTTAGAAGATATGATCCAATCTAAACCAGAGTGAACTACTTCTCTTCAATAAAAAAAGCATAAGCAATGCAAATAATGAGAACTACAACTGGAGGAAAAATACCTCGAAGTAAAGACTATGAGGATTTTCCAAGGATTACAATACCCTTGGAAAGTAAGATTAGGAAGAATAAAGCTGGAAAAGATTCCTCTTCAGTAGATATATTTAGTGTAGACAGCAGAATAGAGAAGAATACAATTCTCAGAATTGAGAAACTGCAATTAAAATTGCAACAAAAGCTCAAAAAAAAACCCCTTTTGCTTAAAAAGGAGGTATCTGCTGCAGTACCAAAGCCTCCTAACATGATAACAATGAACCATTCACAGAATTTACAGCAATGAAGAGATTCTACCTTCTTATTAGTATTCTTCAGCACTTTATTATCTGAAATGATCTTTTCAAAACACTTCTATCAGTCATTACAGATTGCAGTCTTTAGGAGAGAAGAGAATTGATGTGGCTTTCACCTACTTCAAATGAATCCATGCTAGCTCAATTCTGAGATCTTATATGTTAACTTGTACACCTACTGTTGGCTCAGGATCAGAAAGAAAGCTACAACTATCTTCTACACCATGAAAAACATTTTGGATCCTGTATTTTCAAGGGTCAGATTTCAAGTCAGCACTCAGTCATTGTAGGTGACATGGACAATGGGATAAAGTGCAAGAGACACTAAGCTGAGAGGTGCAGTTGACACACTGAAGGGAAAGGACACCATCCAGAGAGATCAGGACAGGCTTGAGAGGTGGGCTCATGCCAACCTCATGAAGTTCAGCAAAGTCAATTGTAAGGTGCTGCATCTGAGTCAGGGCAACCCCAAGCACAGATACATACTGGGTGGAAAATGGCTTGAGAGCAGCCCTAAGAGAAGGATTTGCAGGGTGTTGGATGATGAAAGACAATGTGAGCCAGCAGAGTGCTTGCAGCCCAGAAGACAAACCATTTCCTGGGTTGCATCAAGAGAAGTGTGACCAGCAGGTTGAGGGAAGTGATTCTGCCCCTTTACCCTACTCTTGTGAGACTCCACCTGGAGTACTGTGTCCCAAGAAAAGAAGGACATCAAACTGTTAGAGCAGGTCCAGAGGGGGGCCAGATGATCAGAGAGCTGGAGCACCTCCCCTCCAAGTACAGGCTGAGAGAACTGAGGCTCTTCAGCCTGAGAATGCTCTGGTGGCACATTATAGCAACCATCCAATACCTGAAGGGGGCCTACAGGAAAGCTGTGGAGGGACTTTTTATAAGGGTATGTAGAGGCAGGATGAGGGGAAATGGTTTTAAACTGGAAGATGGTAGATTTAGACAAGATATTAGGAAGAAATTCTTTTCTGTGAAGGTGGTGAGACAATGGAATAGGTTGCCCAGTGAGGTTGTGGATGCCCCCTCTCTGGAAGCATTCAAGGCCAGGCTGGATGGGGCTTTGAGCAACCTGGTCTAGAGGGAGGTGTTTGTGTCTGTAAGCATGGGGGCTGGAACTAGGTGATCTTAATGGTCCCTTCCTACCCAAACCATTCTATGATTTCCTCAAACCTGTAAAAGGAGCGTAACAGGCTGAATTCCAAAATGAAATAAGCCAGAACTAAAAGACTGGTCAGCACTCAGCTGCTCAGAAAAGAATCGTCCACTGAATGCTGTGCTTATTCTATGCTTTTACTCATAATATTTAGTATTATTTTGGTAGATTAAATTTTAGAATAGTCTCTGCTTATTTTCAGATTTGTTATGTTCTCCAAAATGGATTACTACAATTTGTCTGGCAAGGAAATTCGTAATTGAGATTTCCAGAGAGACCTTGCTTCCCCTGTGCAGCACCCTTTGAGGACACATAGAAACATGAGGGTTTTCAGATGACATGACATCATCAATGGCATCTTTCTACTGCCTGTCTTGTGCTGTTCAGGAATTCATAGGCACTTGTGAAATGGAACAAAGATGAAGGTAAGACCTGGAGAAGGCAAATTCATCCAGGGGAAAGACAAAATGTTTCAATCGCAGCTAGAAAGCAACCCTAATCATATTTTTAAGCTCAACATAGTTTTACCCATTCGTACATGCTTCAAGCACTGTGATTTCAAAGATATTTTCACTATATGGTACAAATTTTGCAAAGCAAGTAAAAACACATACCATCTCCTATAATTATTCAAAACAGTTCTCATACGCTTTGTTTCTAAATAACGTTACTGTACAGCTGCTGGACCGTAACTGGAGCCACTACAAATAATCATAGTGTTCAGTTACCCAGTTTCTCTTCATTTCTTCTACAATCTGAATTTATAATTAACACTTCATTGTTCTTAAGCTTAGTATAATTACTAATAGCTCACATGAAATCCAGACCAAAACCGAACCTCTTAACAAACTGCTGCTCTAGAAACAGAAAAATGTTTAATAATAATAAGTTTAATAATTAAGATTTTTTTTTAATAAAAGGTAATCCTTAAGTATTCTATATGAAAAATCAGTTAAACAGTCTTATTCCAGAAGCCTTCCACGCATAAAAAGCAAACATAAAAATGAAGTAAAAGCTCAAGTATACAACAGTATGTTTCAAAGCCTAAAGTAAATAGAGAGGAAAAGAAAGGGGTATTCTGTTTAAAAAATAGTATATTCTCTCTTTTAGCTTTGGAAGAAGTGAAGGCAGAGTTTTGACCTGGTTGAAGATGAAATTCATAAAAAACGTGGCAGAAGACATGGCAGGGAGCTACTGTTTCAGGAAGGTGAGTGGAACTTATTCTGCAATCAGTAGAAATACTTAGGGGACAGCACAGGCTTTGGCATGTACAGCAGGCGACTGTTCCTCAAGACAAAGGAAGCTATTAGAGAAGCAAATGTTATTTTAGATTTAATACAGATTAATGGGAAATATTTGGGAAAACTAAGTGGAAGTTCAGTGAAGCTGAGAATATAGCAAAAGAACTTGCTATTTTAAGGAAAAGAATCAGTGAGAGCAGAAGAGAAGGGCAACTGTCTTCATAAGAGGAATTCAGCCTACCCAGGGAATAAGTTGAAACAGTCTCCTGGGAGAGAAGCATAAAGGATGGAAGTGTCCTGGAGATCTAAGAGTCTTATTAAATACAACAGCAACCAACTATGCCATTGCAGAGAAAGGGTACAGAGAATAGTGATAAAACAATATGAATACTTTCAGAGCAGTCAATGACCTGAAAAGGAAGAAAAAAAAAAAAGAAGAAAAAACACCAACAACCTATACAGAAAACTTAAATAAAGACAGTTATTTAAGGATAAGAATAGAGGAAGAGCACCAGCATGTGGGAGCAACACTGGAAAGGTTGTGACACAGGCCACATATTTTGTAAGAGACATAAAAAGCAGAAAAAAGGTTAGTAGTTAGAAGAAGACAGAAAAATAGTGCTCATTTCTGTAGTGGGAAAAGAGGACATAATGGATGATGTAGGGAAGTCTTAAACACTCAGTGCCAATCTTCTTTCAGTCATTTATTGCCCTCCATCTCACCTCTACTCCAAATTAATTAATCTAGCTATAACGTCTGGACAGGAATGTGAAGGAACCAAGAAGGAATTATGGAGCAAGACAAAGATATCTGAGTCAGGACAGCCTCTGAACTGCCCCCCTAAGCTACTACAGGAAGTAGCCAAAGACATTTCTGAACCACATCCATGACAAGTATTGTCAAATGTCAATCTTTTGGAAATGCAAAAGAATTGGTCTGATATTCCTTCTCTGCCATATTCAAAATAGCAATTTCAGCTGAAGACTCCCTTCTTAGTTACTGTTCTAGACTGGAGTATTATATGAGAGTCTCTCATACCATCCTTAATATTTTGCTGAAGTTATTTCCCTGTTCACAGAAAGCTTTACCAAATGAAACAGATGGCTGTAGAAGAAATACTGAAAAATTTAGTTGGCCAGATTGCAGGCATTTGGTTCTTAGTCCTTGCTCCAGTGGTGGCTTTCTTGTCCAAAGTGAATGCATGTCAGCAGGAAAGGCAGAAGATGAGATGTGGTACTTAGTTTTGATGTGGAAGGCTTGGGTCTGTGCCCTTGAAGTAGACAGGAGTTGAATAAAGTTCTCCCATATCAAGGGTGAATGCTCTAATCACCAAATTAGTTATGGGATTAACAAAGAGAAAACTTCCAATTAAGCTCTGGAGTTTTTCCAGTTTTTCCAATTATTTGATGCATTCAAATGCTTCTGAGACCTTAAACCATGCTGTTCAGCAAATTTGCTGTTTCTCAGTAAATATAAACAAACTCATACAACCCTAATGATTATTGCCTGAAGGAGAAGGAAAGGAAAGTTGTAATGAGTTGAAGAAACAGGATACAACTTTTGGATAAAGCATTCAGCTGGCAGTTCTGGCCATCATCCCTGCCATGGCCTTTTCTCCTGGTGAACACTCTGCTGGTGGTGCCAGCTGGGAAGGAGGTATGCTTCCTGCACAGCACTGCAGGCATGCCAGAGCTGCAGAGCAGCAGCAGATACTTCATCGTAATACCATCTACATTGCATACATATGGAGATTTCGAGAATATTTTTCATCAAACACACTCCATATGTTGCTACCACTGTTCTCACTTGGAGTTCTCACTCACTTGTCCCCTTCTCATCTTCACATGTGCAAAAATAACACCAATTTATTATTCACTCTTCCTTATATAAGGCACATGTAGAACACTAATTGACAGCAAAGGGTGAGAACAGCATTTTAACTAATTCTTGAAAATATTTCTTCCTCATGCCTCTATTGTCTCCTTCCATCAGGTTCAGATCTGAGTGAGCAATTTTGCACAGGCTACTGTTCTGGGAGGAAGGCAGTGTTCATGTGACACCATAACAATCCATACTGTACTCATGTTCACTGCTTGTTGGGAATGAGAATGGAACCAAGAGGAAAGGTCTGGGAAAAGCAGTGAGGCTGTTGATCAGTTCTGGGACTTCATCATCATCTCCCCTCCTGAATGCAAATTACCAGCATATTGCAGGGGATTGAAACCAGATTTTATGTCCTTTTTCTGAGACTATAAAATATGTTATCAATGCCACTTGCATTCACTTTTCTTAAGAAGAGTGGGAATGGGTAGATTTTGCTGGAATCAGACTTTTCTATAGTTTCACATGAGGAAATCGTTGTTATCATTTTGAATTCCTAAATAAATTACACTGTGCCAATAATGTCATATGTTCTTCGTATATTTAAAGCCATCTTCTTCAGGGTTTCTGTCATGTGCTAGCTATGCTTTGCTTTGTGTTTCTGATAAAAAAAAAAAAGCATTTAAAAGATGAGTTTGAATGATCAAACTTTTATAATACCATAGGCTTTAAATTCACTGAATCTTCCCTTTTGGCTTTACACTTTCTTAGAAAGGCTTTTGTTACTGAGGTTGTTTCTTTTTCTTTTTCTTTTTTTTTTTCTTTTTTTTTTATTACATTAAATATACAGTCTTCGTCTAAGAGAATATATAATAGAACAGTAGGAAAGAAACTCATCCCCATAGCTATGGGGTACTATGAAATTGTTCCATGCACAACAGTGAACTTAACAAATCTCCAATTTTCCACTGTAGGAAATATTCACAGAATCACAGAATTGTAGGGGTTGGAAGGGGTCTCCAGAGATCATTCAGTCCAACGCCCCTGCCAAAGCAGCTCCCTAGACCAGGTTGCACAGGTAATTATTAGTTAATTATAGGTATTATTTCACATCCATGTTTGTAGTAAAAGATGAAAGGTTCCTTGAGCAGCATTGTGTCACCTTGGGTAAGTGTGTGACTGAGCTTCTCTGAAAAGTAGCCTAATATCCTTTAGGTCTCCAAGGGAAACAACATTGGCTTTATAAAGCCCAGTGTGTGTCATTTTCTTCCTGTTCAAGCATTAAGGAGGCACCATTCTAAAAGGTTACATCTCACACTCAGCAAAGCCACACAGTGAGTCTTTTAAACACAGAAATGTTGTATTACTGACACAGTATGTGTCTATATGAACCTACATCACCCTATTCCTAGTCCCATAAGACAAGGAATTGGATAAAAGCTGAGGGGCATAAATGCCAAAAGTAATTAACTCAAAAGCATGCCAAATGCATGTGTTATACTATGTGACTTGTACCTCACTGTCACACACTATGTGCTAGACAAAGGAATTCAAACAGGAAGGGTGAGCATCTGTTCCTAAGTTAAAAACAACAACAAAAAGTTTTAACATTCATACAGAAATACATGTATTTTAAAAACTCCTTATGGAATTTTAACATAATTGTATTTTTTCAAGATAAGCAGCAGCACATTACAGGCATCTTGTGATTAATATCACCTACAGAAAATGAAAAATTTGCAGCCAGCTGCAACACTAGTTAATATAATAGAGACAACAATTTGTTTTAATGTAAGTTATTCTCAGCTTCAACAAGTTTCAGCAACCAAAATAGCCTGAGGATCCATACTGCCAAACTTGCACCTATGTTTGAGGTAGAAAAGCACTTCCCAGAACGGTGGGTAGGAAGGAACCCCTGAAGGCTTCCAGAATATCTTCCGTGCCTTCAGGGTGAAATAACTTCACACCTTTTGTTACCAGACATATTGGCCTAACAGTTCTCATTCTAGTAGTTAATCCTATATTTAGAAACATTTCTCTTTAATTATGAAAAAAATTCTTGTTAGTCTCTATTTTTTCCTTCTGGATGTCATCTGCCATCTAGGTCTTTCTCACCGAAAAGTAAAGGCTTGACTTCAGAAACTGTTAGATGTAAAATCGCTGGGTAGTGTTTGCAAAGAAGAAAAATACTAAATCAGGTATAGAAAAGTTGTAAGGAAAACAGAGGAAAAATTGACATGGTGGGAAAAACTGCAAATTCAGTTTGTATGATTTTCTCTCATTTCACGTACAGATTTGCAGAATACCTCAGTCAAGGGAAGCACATTAAAACTGAGAGAAAGAGAAGGAGTAAGCATTGCTGACTGTTACTCCAGCTACAGTAATAAAAATAAATGGAGTTAACAGAAATGAGCTTTTTGATGTTCAGGATTTGTCTCTAAAAATCCCCAAATATTTCCTGCCTCTGATTCTCTCCCCCCACAGAATCATACTGATTTCTTTGAAGAGCACCAGATGAAAAATAATTTTGTCTGTTCACTTCTCATGTCTGATTTCCAGGTAGATAAAACAGGTCAACGTGGTTCTGCCATGATCCCAATCCCTCTCTTCTACAAAATCTCTGCTTCCCACCTATTTTGTCTACTGGGATTTGTCTCACTTCACTATTAACACATCTTCACTGTAGATGCCTACATTGCAGCCACGTAGACTCAGCTGTCCATTTTTTGCCTTTGTATCAACAGAGAAATATGCCCTCTTAGGGCACAATTCATGTTCCCCCCAGTTCAAATTCTGAAAGAGGGCAGATGAGTTGTACCCTCAGACTGTCTACTTCTCTGCATCACCCATAACAAGAATTTCAGCAGCTAATTCATTCAGATGTAGCAAAAAATAAATATGATAATAAAAATAAATAAAATAAAGTGAAGCAGCGTGACCCAGTCTGTGCTAAAGCTGCCAACACAAGTTCACTATGACTAAGCAAGTGTGTAATCTTTTCTTTCATGCATCCTTTCTTGCCTCTTCTTGTCACCAACACACTTCATGAATCTGTGACCTGTATTTCAGGCTTTTTTTTTTTTTTCCTGAGATGTATTTATTTAGGAGATGCCTAAGCCCCATGCATCATTTCTATTTAATACAAAACTGCTCTTTAAACCTCTCCCCAAGGTTCTCCACTGCCTCAACCTCTTAATTTAGTCAGATGTCACTCTACTTTTGTGCAAAGATCATTGCTTATCATGCTCACCACTTGGACTAACTTTTTATAATGTAGCAGCAATTGCAACAATACCATTCTCTTGTTCTCCAGAAACTGTTTTTTGTCTTAAATTTAGATGATAAATTATTAGGCGTAGAGATTATATTTCTGTTCAGCATTTATCCAGTACTTGTTACAGTGGGGTGATGTATCATGACTATGCCTTCAAGGTATTGTAAATATAAATAACACACAAACACAATAACACAATTACATTTTGTTTTTGCTTACAGCTACTCGATTTAACTTTGGCATTAAACAGAAGAAAAAAGAGAGCTAGTATATGTAAATGCTTCTATGGCACCCCTTGCAATATAATATTTCTTCATCTTATAAATACCATATAACAAGAGTAATTGTAAAGTGGTAACAGATTTACAGAATTATCCATATAGCACAGATACTTTTATCTACTTTATTGCTAATGTGTAGGGCTCAAAACAGCATGTCTGTCAGTTCACTTTCCTCTCTTTTCACTAACTGTTTCATGTCCCCCTTTTGCAGTAGCTCTCATGGTGGATCAACCTGATAGCATTAGAAAAATTTTGCAAGTCTACATCAAGCCCTTTATCTCAATTTTATCCAGCTCTAGGAAAAATGCTACAGGAATGTAGCATTTAGGTAGGTTTAGGTTAGATACAAGGAAAAAGTCTTTTACAGTGAGAGTGGTGAGGCACTGGAACAGGTTTGCCCAGGGATGTGGTTGATGTCCCATCCTGGAGTCTTTAAATGTGAGGCTGGATCAGGCCCTGGGCAACATGATCTAGCTGTACTTCCCCTGTTCATGGCAGGGCAGTTGCACCAGTTGGCCTGCAGAGGTCCCTTCCAACTCTACAGATTCTAAGATTCTATTCCAATGCCCCACATATCTTGATCCTCTGCAACTGTAAGCTTTCCCAGGTTTTCAAAGGTAAGGTACTGCTCTCAAAAAGAGCAAGACTTTCCATTTGTATGAGGTCATTTAATTATTGCCACCCATCAGTCAAAAATCAGAAACTAGCTTCTTGAATGACAGGCAAATGACTAAGCAAAGTCACTGCTGTAACCCAGTCTTTTTTAAGATCTCTTCAGCTGTTTTATACTTCTGCTTATAATTGGTCATGCAGTCATAGGAAAGTATTTTTCCCCAAAACATGACCATTAGCTTAATGTTGAAGAAGCATTAAGATATGAATGGCACAAAAACATTACACTACTTAGACTATTAATTATAGTTTAATTATATAACTAGTGGGTTATATATGTGTGCATGCACGAAATTTCAGGGCTTTTTTTTAAGAGATACACTTTGGGGATATTTTTTCCTTTCTTTAACAGTTCATTGAAATCAGTGAAACAAAGCACAGCTTTGTCTCCTGATTACTGTGTGTGATTAAGGCAACCAGCATCAGTAATTTTTCACAGCACTACAAACAAAGATAAAATAACACTTTCTAGTTCTTTATTTATTTGTGTGACATAAAATACAGCTGTATTTACATAACATAAAATATCGACGTATTGGATATTCCCTTGGACTCCAGAAATGCAGTTCCTAGACACACAACAGACAGCCACAGTCAAGTGAAAGCAATGTTTTAGCACTTTCTGCCTACAATGCAGGAGAACCCTAGGTTGCTTATAGGACGCAAAGGGATTAAGTTGTCAACTCTCCTGCTTTTGTCTAAGAATGTTTCAAAAGCTGGATGAAATGCATTCTCCCAACCATAGAAGTTGGGTAAAATTACTAGCAAGTTAATAGTTGAGCCTATTAACAAAGCATTGTTCACAGCCCCTGTTAATTAACAGGAGAGTGTAAGTAGGAATTCTGCAGAATCAAACAGTTTTTTAGAATAGCTATTGTGAGGAAGCAAATTCTTCTTGGTATTCAAAAACAAGCAAACAAACAAAACTGAAGAAACTTCCATATGGGTGCTCTGTACAGGACTGAGCCATCCTTCTCAGAGAAGAACTTTTTAGCTGAGTGAAAATAGGTCTATTCCATTGTGATTACTATAATGTGCAAACTGTTGTAGTTATCGCCCAACTTCACTTTGATGTGGTGTGTTTTGTTATATATCATTGAGCAGCCACTGCTCAGCACTCAGTATTCTCCTCCAGACTTGTTTGTGTGCCATCAGGGAAGGAGGAACTTCCTATTTCAGCTCTTCAGAGGCAAGACACAATGTGAAGCATTTAAGTCTCTAGTGACACAGGTATTTTGTGTCAAAGTGAAATTAGAAGGCAAGGCTGCAAGCAAAAGATGCATTAGAGTGTAACATTGAACGAAACAGAAAACACTTCAACCAAACCAATATCCAAAGCAAAGACATCTTCAGCTGTTTCAAATGTCCATTCATAACTTCCCCTCTCCTTATTTTTCATTCACATCCCTTCTTTGATGCACAAAGAAATACCTGACCCCAAATATTTCTGCAATATTTCTGGTACTTTCCTCTCCACCTTCAGTCTTCCTAAAGCTTGCTACTAAGGCATCTTCACTGCAAACTGGCACTTGTTCTGTGAGCTCAGCCTAAGTTGCTGATACAGACTAGAATAACTCTTTGTGCACTTCACCCTGTTGACCAAGCTTACTGAATTGCCAACAGCAATCAAATTAGCAAACACCTCCATAAAACAAACCACAGACATTCAGAAGTCAGCACAGTTTTTAACATGTTTTTTTTGTGGCATCCTGTATGTCATTCAGCAAGGAGAGCTTCAGGATCCTGAGATGTGTATTATTTCACTTGTGTTCTCCCTCCCAAGTAGCTACTGCACTCCTTTTAATGACTCCTAACAAACATTAAGAAACTTCAGAAATACAGTGAAATTCATCTGACCTGCATTTCACAAACTTCAAAAGAATAAAAATGTTATTAAAGCTGCATAAATGACACCTTAATCCCACATCAGATGGAGGTAAACATAGCAAGAAGTCAAATTAAATGCCATTTCTTTTTCTGTTTTTCCCCTTGGACTGCCACACACCAAACATTTCATACGATCTATGAATTTTCCAGGATAACACACCAGAAAGATACATTTGTATAATTCTTTTTGTATTTACAGCAAGACAAATCGTCTTGTTTTGAAACACTGAAGTCTGACTGGAGTTGTACAGTTGGGTATAAAATCATCATTGCAGCAGTCTGTATTTGTGTGTACTCAAATACTGCACTGACAGTAAAACAGAAGATGATTGCACTTTGGAAGAACTGCATCTATATTTTGTTATCAGATCTAAAACCCCTCAAAATTGTGCTAATCTTCTAATTTTACCTTTTTCCTAATGCATTCACATCGATCCAAAATGCAAATCTAGAAGAATAACAAAGTTATTTTTACCTATGTTGTGCTGAGATGTACTGGCATTTACATGTTTTCTGCTTGCAATTCTGCTATTTATTCTGAAAACAAACAAACAAACAAAAAAAAACCTGAAGTTATAGCAGCCAATCTTTTTAGTGGTGGTGCCTTCAGTTATCCTCCCAGTTTTAATCTCAGTTGTCTCTGTAAAAGCAGTCATGTTAAAAGATGTGAAGGACCATTCTATTTTAAATAAATTGATCAAGATCTGAAAATCTCACACCTTATTGAGCTAGTAAGGCCGTGTGGCATAGTTGATACAGTCCACTTAGACTGCACCTGAATCCCAGAAATTGCACAGCATGCTTTATGTTCTCATGGAAAAATGTCTAGATTGTTTATCCCTTGTCCCCCACACATTCAAGACCGCACCTCTGAATCAATACTCAAGATTTTGTAGAAGCATTTTCCACTGATGTGTGCATTTGTAAGCAATAGCCAATACTGTGGTCTGAGCAGGACCAGGTCATTTGTCAGAACTGGGTGAGATCAAAGGGTATATGTAGCTCAGTATTGGTAGGCCACAAACAAAGAAGTTTAAGTATAGCATAAGCACCGATGCATTCGTAGAATGCAGCAACTTTTGATTCATTCGCATTCTAACCCAGAGGGGTAACTTTCAACTTCAGTGGATTTTTCTTTCATTTTTTTCAATGCTTTTTTGAAGCTCTAAAAACTTACAGCATCAACTCATTGTCCTCTGAGGGGAAAAAATTCTATAGCTTAAACAAATGTTGTGTGAAAAAGTATTTCTCTTTCACAGTTCTGCTCATTTTTATCATCTATCTCCAGAATTACAGCTACTGACGTGATTTTCTCATCCTACCAAAACAGTCTATAAAATACAAAGACCATCCAGTTCTAAAAATCTCCTGTACCCCCAAAGAGAAACATGAAATTAGGCACTGAAGAGTAGATCATCTTTCCTTCTCATCATACAGGAATGCAAGTCTATTAAGTATGACTAAGAAAACTTCACAGTCTCCTCGGTGGAGGTACAGAATCTCTTCAACATCTGTACACTATAAGTGATTTGAATACACTAGATTTATAAAAAAAAAAAAAAAGAAAAAGAAGTAGAGAACACATACATATTTAGACAATAGCCTCAAGAGGTAAATGGTTGGTGCTATCAGGAATGCTGACAAGTATCAGCTTTTTTCTCACACCTTTGTGGACACAATATTGATTAGATTTGTATAAAGCTCTTAAACTGGGCAAGATTAAAAACAGGTAAGTTGTACTATGTGGCTACGAGTTTGGCATACTTGTGAATGGAAACTCAGCTCAGCAGCTGTATGGCCACTCCTCCTCCTCGTGTAGTGTCTTTATAAGGGTGTACTTGTGCCATCACCTAGGTCATTAATTATTTATCCTTAGAGCACACCACTGGCTATTGGCCTCTTCCACATCTGTAAATTGCCTAATTCAGTGCAGCTAATTCACCTTCAACTACAAGGTGCCAGCTGAGATGAGCAGGTCCTCCAACTTGCATTATCAGTGGTGGTGGTACTGAAGATTCAGACTTTAACTGTAGATCAGTTTCCACTTCTGTTGTCCTGTGAGATTAAAGTAGACAAGGTCTTAAAGTAGAAAGTATATGCCCTAATATACTACTAAGACTTTTATCAGTAGCATAGAAGGACTCTTAATTCCTTAAAGGGGTGGATTATCTTATGTCTATGTGGATTTTCTGGGACATGCTAGTCACTGTGATATCTGTAGGGTGGGATGTTCCTTGCAACTCTATTAGGAGCAATGAGTTTACATCAGCCGCAAAAGAAGCAGCACGTCCATGATACCAGATTGTCTCCATACCACTGTATCTTCTGTCCAAAATCTAAATGTTCTATGTAAAACTTGACTAGACAATTGGTTATTCTTGTCTACAAACCAAAGACTATTTAATAGGCCTGCTAGGCATTTGCAGCTTAGAGTTCTGTTGATCTTGCAGGATCCACAATGTGGGACAAGACCCAACACCTGGCACATCACACTTTCACCCATTTCCTGGTGAAAGGATGATGGCAATAGCATTTCACAACTACCCAGATAAATTCAAAGGCCACATGCAAGTAGATTTAAAATTTTATTCTACCATGTCTATGCTTTAATTCTTTTCAGTTCAAATGGGAGTTTCAGTCAAGAAAAATCAATAGCAGCTCTGCCTTCAAGACTTGTTTCTGAGGGCTGAGTGACCCTTTAGCCTGTTAATCCATAAATGGCCCGTTCCTCATTCTTTTCTGTTTCTCATTTCGTACCTTTGATCCTCTCAGAATCTATTTTCTCCAGACACTCCTGTCTATGATTAATTTGGATATTTCACACTTTGCTGTGTGTGGAAGTCAAGTTTACTTACACTCATAAATGAACTAGGCTATAAATAAAGTCATCACTGCACAGTCTGATTCACAGAGCTCCTTTCTTTTTCGGGTTATTATTTTTTTTTAATATTCCATGTATCTGTATTACAAGTTGTTGGTTCCAATTAAAAAGATCAAGAGGCAGGCACAGAGCTAATTTCGTCCTGTGTAGTTACTTGCTGCTAGATGAAATGAATATAAAAATACAGCTATTCTCTTACAACATGACTTCAAAACTTCTACTCTCATAAATCTGGAGGAGCACAATATTCTGCTGTAGCCTCATTACTAATTTTCAAAATTGAAGGGATTACTACAATTCTCTTTTAATAAAGTCACATAAAATAAGGAAAATTCTTGACAAAATTGTTATTTATTTCCTGGTTACCAAATGCTGAGATCAGTACAAACATCTCCCTTCCTCAATATTCTAATACTAGAGAAATTACATAAATACTACCTGCTCATTTCTGTTTTGTCAAGGATCATTAAGAATTTTTCACAGTGCGTTTCAGACAAGCACCCCAAAATGTCTGCAGAGGATAATGCAATCTGGCAATAGACTTCTGTTTGTTGATCCAGCACAGTGAGAAAAGTAACTCAGTGATTTGAGAAGAGTTTGGTAAGAGATGAATTTAAGAAACTCATCCATTTTTCAACTGTCAGGTGAGCTAATACAAGCTATCACCTCTCTCTGAAAATCAAGGCTCAAAAACATGTAGAAAAAGGATGAAAAATTATGAAAAAAGGAGAAAAATTATGTTCTGCTTAAAAAAATGCTGTATGCCATAATTACACATAAAATGTGTTGTTTGCATCTGATTAAGAAGTAGTAGGGTTCACTGAAACCTCTCTTCAGAGAGTAAAAATCACTGAAGTAATCTCTATATACTTGTCAGACGGGCTTTATCTTGACATGCTCTAACTCTGTTCAGTGCAGGAAATGTATGTGTACTTGCCTTTGGTGGGTGCCCTGTTGTATCTCTACAGTGAAGTTAAAGAGTTGAAGAAACTTTCTTCTGTAGAGAGACTGGTAAGAATTTCAGCAATATAACTACGACACCACCATCCTAATCCCTTTAGTTACACATTTAAAAGATTTTAAAAATTAAAAAAAAAAAGAGAGAGAGATGAGAGAGAGAGAGAAGTTAGGTTAGCATAGGCTTGACTTCATCATGCTATTTTGGACAGAAGTAGCCATAATAAATTGTGACATATGCTGAGAGCACAGTAGAAAAAAAAGAAAAGAAGAAAAAAAAAGAAAATTCATTTTCATGCACATTTAAATACAAAAATTCCATAGTATTTGGACAAACTGACACCCCAGGCCAATCATTTTCGTTTAATGCAAACCTCAAATGCATATTTCTTTATGGCCTGTTAAACATTCAGCACTGGTTGCCATATTTTTTACACAATCCTCCATTCTTAAGCTTTTACCTAAAATTTCCATGTATGTTTATATTTGTGCTGGAAATTATATTCAGTATTATCCCAGGACAAAAGACACTTGGAAGTAATTTAAAAATTCCTGTGCCAACAAATCTGTGCCCAGTCATGGAACTGGAATTTCTTCCACTGCCAGTAGTGAAATACCTAGAACTACTTAACTCAGTCTGAAACTATTAAAATCTGCTCCCCGAACAACTTCTGTTTTCCTAAAAAACTGTTATGAACTTTCTTCAAAGACTTTTAAGATGATTTTAAAAATTCTCTCTCTGCAAAGGGCAATATTATATAGCACAGCCCACAAAATGAGTCCTGGTTACTGATCTGATTTCATATGAACCAAGCAGTGACAAAAGAGAATATTTGACATGTTTGGTTTTTGTATCACTTTCTCAATTGCTCTCAATTTTATCACTGCCTCAATTTGCTCTTCTAATGAGAGAAAAAAAAAAGTAATTCATACACTAAAAACCAATTATTCATATTCCACTGTTTTCTGTGGCTTTAGATACCACCCTTGCAGAAACAGGTTAGATTAGGTGTCATTTTTCTTTAGTCTCTCAGAATTTCATACTGTTATCTATTAAAAACAGAGTTATCTTCTCACCAGCCATTACTTAAAATCGTAGAATAACAGAACCACAGAACAACTTGGGTTGGAAGGGACCTCAAAGCCTGCCTGGCCCCAAGCCTGTGCCGTGGGCAGGGCTGCCCCAGCTGCCCAGAGCCCCATCCAAACTGACCTTGAGCACTTCCATGGGGCACCACAGTTTCTCTGGGCAGCCTGTGCCACTGCCTTATTACCCACAAAGAATGTCTTCCTAAGGTATAACTTTCGTCTCTACTCTTTTAGTTTAAAGCCATTCCCCTTGTCCTACCACTATCTGCCCATGTAAAATGTCCTGTAAAAGGTTAAAACCAGAAGGTGAATAGTTACACGTGCTCATGCTACTTATGTTGACCAGACAACATGGGATAAAAATGTTTACATACCAAAGATCTCCATAGGAAGAAGAGAGGCATAATAAGAGGTAGTTATGATTGTACTACTGTCAGCAAGCTGATTGGAATCTGCAATGTTTCTAGCTTGTCAGGATACAAGATGTCATAATGCAGCCAGCCATCCAAATCATGAGGAAGAATGTAACTCTGAGACATTTTGGACTGACAGTCAGTAAAAAGTAGAGATCATTTTAAAGGAAAGCATTTAGGTTTATATGTTTTATGTAATGGAGAATTCATAATTTACTATCTATAGTGTAAATGAAGTCTCATAACAGCATGAAATCACAGCAAAGTCATAGAAGCAATCAATTAGTATTTTTAGGTTATGCAAGAAAATGAATATAATTATTTTTCATGTTGCCTCAAAAAGGCACTTACTTTTCTCATTAGTAGAGTAAATGAAGTTATGTGTTTTGAGAACTGCTGAGAAGTGGTTTTTGTTTGTTTGTTTGTTTGTTTGTTTGCTTTTACCATACATTCATGCAAAATTTTGACAAGATCAAGTACCATTTAATCAAAACTAATGATTCAGGAAACTTTGTTTCAGCTTTTTGCTAGTGCTGCTTCTTTTTACAAATCTGCTTTGAGCACACTGATGACAAAGAAAACCGTCTGAATATGTTAATTTCTGTAACATAATTCCCAGAAACCTAAGTGTGAACACAATGCTGTGCACTGACATGGGCTAAGGAGTACGTATAATGCTGACATGACACACTGAGGTTAGCATGCCAACACTTAGTACAAACCTCTCACTTTTCTATCTTTCTGGGCTTTGGGAACTCATCAGGAGCACTAGCACTTGTCATTTTCTGTTTCCTAAAGCATGAACAGTTGTCTACACAGGAGACTTACAACAAAGCAATCCCCTTCTCTGGGTGTATTCAAAGCCTGCCTGGATGCTTTCCTGTGTAACCTGCTGTAGGGAACCTGCTGTAGCAGGGGGTTGGACGGATGATTTCTAGAGGCCTCATTCAAACTCTTTTGTGAAAGCACATACACAAAATCAACCACCCAAGCAGTCCCATAATATAACAGTTTGTCTGCTAGGCTGGGAGAGAATTTGTACTCAAATTCTTTTTCTTGAAGAAGAAAAAGAAGTGGAAAAGCAGAAGACAGGTGCAAGGAAGCAGGCAGGAAAATCACTCCATACACCCGAACTCACAAAGCTTTTAGAGACATCACTAGAAACTCCCCTATTTTGGTCACAAATCTTACTGTGTGGCAATGTTTCCTTAAATCTCAATTTCTACAGCCAAGCAGAGCATCTCCGCCCTCATTCATACAAACATATCTATAGCCCATTCTATATTCACTTCTACCTTTCATTAAGATCAAATTTGTGTGACTACAGCAAAAGAAGAAACATACAGACATTAACAACTAGGTGCAGGTAATTTGTTCATCCATGCATGGATCACAGCTGCATTCTTGAAAAGGAATGCAAAATCCTACTGTGCTGCCATCACCTCTTTATATCATTTCACTCACAGTTTCTCATTCTCTCCCATCAGTTTCACTTCTAAGACCTAGGAGTCCTTCTTACTAGACCTAGGTCCTTCTTACTGTGTACCAAGAAAAAGATGGCGTGGAGTTGTAGTAATACCCTAAATTTTCAGAGCATCCCTTAATCTACAGACTTTTCTTCGGGGCAATGGACTTGTCTCCTGTATGCTGTCCTTGTTCCATTCCAAACAGAAGTTTTGCAAAGAGATGAGCAGCAGAACAGCCTGAAAATAGCAATAATAATAATAACAACAGCAACAACTGAGTAATCTACTTAAGCTTGCAGTTGGCATCCAAGAAGGCCACATGGGAAATCAACTCTTCCATTTTCCTAGCAAATAGACTCATCCTACACATTACCGTCTCTCTAAGCCCATATGTGAAAAGTATAAGCAAACAAAACAAACAAATAAACAAAAAACTACGATAACAAAAAAGGAGATTCTGCTGGAGAAGTTATATCAAAAGTGCTATTACTAGTCATGGACAAGCTGAAAATCCTTGCTGGTAAACTTTCAATCAGCACACTTAGAAAATTCTCAAGCTTCTTTTTAGAGATATTTGTTTTAAGATTCTTTTTCTCATAGAACAAAGCATTCTGGAGATTACCCACCTCACAAACTCATTTGAGCTGCTCCTTCATGTCAGATTTCATTTCCAGGGATGCAGGTATGCAAACAGACTGAGAACTTGTGGCCTACCTCACGTTCTGACACTTTGGCAAGAGTGATCAGCAGTGCTTTGCTTTCCTTGCTGCCTGCTCAAAAGCTGGGCTGCTAAGATTACATAGTTTTTCCACACCAAAACTGATGTTTCTCATTTAAATAATTTAACACAAATGTCCTCAAGTGTCTGTCCCCTTTGTGCTCCTCTTGCTTTTACTGACACTTATGTGGCAGATGGTACAAATGGCTTGACATATGCTTGTAGCCTCAGTGCAGGAAAGGAAAATGACACCATTGCTGAAACCTTGGCCATGGGCCTCTGAAGCCAAGACTTGCTGGCTGAGAAGAGCAATGTCTGAATACTAAGTTTGGAGTATTTGAATGAGTTTATGTTCTTTGTGTTATCTTTTCTTTCTCAGACTCTTTTTGCCTCTCCTTTACTTGCAAATTCCACAGCACTGCAAGACATCTTGGGAAGCAGTACATTAATTTCCTTCACTTTATTTCAAGTCCTTACAATAATAATATATATATTCAAACAAATTTATCCACTTAAAGTAAGTGAATAAATGTATCTTGAACTTAATGAATCTTTAGGAGCACTGCATTTAATATATATATGCTGTTCTTAACAACTTCACCCATCTGAAGGTATGTTGCCCTTTCTTTTAACTGGAAATAGAGGAATGGGCATGAGGTGCAACATCTTCAGTGTCTTCGGCTAGTTCTGCCAAATTCCCATCAAAGCTTCAGTATTGTCTCATGAAGAATGAGTAGGAAAGTAACATAGGTACCTTGGGACTAGCTAAAAAAAATAAATCTCGCATCCGTTAGATGATCAAAGATGACAAGAGAGCTTTATGGAAACCTCTTTTGTTGTAAATGTTGATAGAAAAATGGTGTTATTTTCTTGAACAGAACAGACTCATTTGAATGGAAGTACTGCCTCAAACAAACTTCTGAGAAAAAAAAAAACAAAAAACAAAAAACAACAGGAAGGTAGAAACCTACTTGGTTTCCTGCCAACATGTGTGTTGAAAACTTCAATATCAAGGCCTTTCTGCCTTGATATTGAGAATCTTGGGGTCTTTCATCTCCTTGCAACACCATAAAGACACAAGAGCACAACTTTCCATCAGGGACCCTAACATCTCTGCAGCCACGACTGGTACCAGGATTTGCAAGATGCTCAGGCTCCATGCTGGGAAGAAGCTAAGACTCTAGTTTACTAGAGTAAACTACTGAAGTTCTACTGAAGTTGAGCTGGCAGGTCACATTTGTGAACGTTTGTATAGTTTTGGAACTGATTGTTTTCATTTGAGATCCTTCTTCTTACTTTCCATGACAGGAAAACTTTCAGTTTTACATCTCCCCCCAAAAAAAGAAATTGTAAACTACTGAATATGATGCATCATCCTTCCATGAAAGCTAACTGTCAACAACAAAACTGTAAGTAAATGCACTGGTTATATTTGTATGCATACTCCATAAACAACCTAAAATAGCTTTCTGTTACTCACAATGAATTTTTCAGGGATTCTGATTTCTCTGAGACTTTAATAATTCCAGAAAAAATCACACATACGTACACACACAAAAAAAGAAACTCGGTCAGATCTATATCATAGTATTTAACTTCTTGATTTGCCCCTTAGCATTTGTTCTATTGGCATGAAACTCTAAAAATACTTCACAGAATCAAAAAATGGCTTGGGCTGGTAGGGGCCTCAAAGCCCACTCAATCCCAACCCTGTGCCATGGGCAGGGCTGCCCACCACCAGCTCAGGCTGCCAGGGCCCCATCCAACCTGGCCTTGAGTACTTCCGGAGATGGAGCACCACAGCTTCTCTGGGCAGCTGTGCCAGTGCCTCATTGCCCTCTGAGCGAAGTACATAATTGCAGCACTTGGCTCATGGCATGTGACACATGGCATTTGACTTGTGGCATGTGGCTCATAGTGCATGGTACACAACTAATGGTAAGTAGGTTGTACGTGGCCAGCACAGGGCTAATATCCTTCCTTTCTTCCTTTCCATTAATGTTAACAGGAAGGCATGGCCACCCAAGGAGACATGGACAGTGTTGAGAAGTGGGACTTCAAGAATATCTACACAACCAGTGAGATAATTTGAAATGTGGAAGAGGCAGAATAGGATAGCAGTAGATATTCTGAGGACATGTGATGTCCACTTACTTTGTCCACCTCTGTGGGTTTATATCTGCAGTGACACTACAGTAAGAAAATCTGTGCTGCTACACTGACGTCCAAAGTAAAGTATTTTAAGGAATCAGATTCCATTTTGTTCCTCCAAGCTTTTACATTAACTTTGCAGTATGTATGCAACTCCATACTTTCCCATTTACTAGATACACAGTAAACTCTAATTGAAGTCAATAATGTACATTAACAGCCTTCAACTACATGTTTACTAAGGTATACTCAAGTACTCAAAGCATAGCATCAGCATTTCACAGACCATTTCATCTCAACATGAAGATAGGTGCTTTTTCCTGCTAGGCTAAAGGCAAGTCTACAAGAACTGAATCTAATGTATTTACCAAAAGGAAAGTCTTTTCTTCCTAAATCCTACCAGCACTCATGCTGAAAGGCCCTGTGGGACTAACTGGATCATACTCTTATAAAATGTTACTACCAAATGGCAAAGAACTTGATATTGCTTATTTTTTCTTCTTTTTTTTTTTTTTTTGGCCTTAGAAGGAAGGGTAGGACTCCCTGGTTAGGCAACCTTTGCCAGTGACTAATTCTCTGGAAAATTGCTTCTCTAATGCTAGTTGTTTATTTATTTATTTATTTTCCCCACTGAACTGCGTTTGTCTCCAGTGATCACATTAATGTGCAAACAACATAGACACGCCCACGAATTACTTTCCCTTTTCTGGCTTCAGATTACTTAGATTAAACACTTCTATATTACTCTTTTCAATATTTGCAGTGTATTTTTCCAAAAACATAACTATCCCAAATCATTATTAGAAATACACATTTTGTCAACATGTATTTTATGATTCAGCTTTTTTTATGACTCACCAAGATTTTTAGGTAGTCAGTCACTTAGGAATTCCACACACATAAAGGACGCAACATCTGACGGGGAAAAAGAGTCCTTTAAGTTACTCAAGGAAGATACTGGCAATTTCTTTGGATGGACAGAAGTAGGAAAGATAATAGAAAAGTCATTCTCAAAAAATAATCAACTTAGCGGCTTTCCCCAACATCTCAACATCCTTTTCACTCTTCTTTGTATCTGCATGCTAAAAATGAGGCAAAACAGTTCTGTGAGAGCCCTTGATTAAGTTACTGGGAACACATCATTGACACCACTGGTGTTCCTGCTGGACGGTGTCTCAAAACCCAACTGCCACGGAAGTAGACCTCCTTTGCCTATGAGATGCCAGGTATTTGCATACCCCATCATATCTGTATACATTTTTGTGTCATAAAAACAACACAACTAAGAGAATAAACTTTGTTACAAAGATAAACACTACTGTTTTCCCAGACAACACAAGTGAGTACAAGTCTGCAAGTGTGAAATTGCACTTTTAGCTAAACAACCAGCATGTATTACTTCTCTCTTAAATAATAAGGAAGCAGTTAAATGAGAGCTGTTTAATAATCATTTGAATAAATTCATTTGAGTGAAGGAATTTGAATTACCATCAGGAAAAACTGTAAACCAAAAAAAAAGTTCTTTTATTGCAACTAATGTTGTGCTGTCTGTTTCAATGAAATTTTCATTTGCCAGTCATTGTTGTTGTGGTGAAAGACTAAATTATTTGCTGCGTGTTACTGAGGGGCAAGAGTGTAGACAAAATTTAAGAAGTTGACAAGTGAGATGATAGAAATGAATAAAATTTATGTTCTTATGAACCTAATGGCAAGTAATTATCTCTGAACCTGCAGTACAAATGTGCTTTTTCATCATGAATACCTGATGTGTATGAGAAATTTCCAGAAGACATATTATTTATACAGTGAAGCAACAGAGTGGAAAACTTGTTTAAATATATGGCTTCTGCATCCAGCGTTTAATAGAAAAGTTTAATTGAGTGGTGAACTTTTCAGAAAATTTTATGCAATGTTAAGAGGCAGATGCTAAGAAATAACAACAAAAATAGCCTCCTAATCTGATATTCTGCTTTTTTTTTTCCTTTTTTTTTCTTTTTTTTTTTAATATCCAAGTGTCAGATTTGGTTCCATTGTATGCTCTGGTCGTAGACTCCAGCATTAATAAAGCTTCTTATAGGAACATGTGTGTACATGTGCCTATGTAATACTTCTCATTATCACAGAACACAGCAGCTCATAAAAATAATACTAAATCTAGAAGTCAACACCCAAAAAATTACAGAAGTCATAATCATGGTAGATGGTCCCAGCTTCATCCTCTTTCATGTGCTCCTGTACTTGTACATACTCAGCATGGAAGTCTCAATTTGTACTTTTTTCCCCTAAGATGAGCTCTGCCTCATTTAAATGCAGAGCTTTCTAGTCAGCATTTTGTGTATGACCCTGTGCCTAATTTAGTAAACAATATTCAGATCCTGCTAGAAAGACAGAATATTTAATTTCCTTGTAAACTTTACTGCATTACTCATCCCTTAAGTACTTAAGTGCCTCACTAATAATTTATCCTCACAAGATCCCTGAAAAATGAACAGCTGTTATTATCCAGATTTACAGATGAGAAAGCAAAGCACAGAGAAATCAAGGTCAAACATACCTGTTAAATATAGGGGGCTTATTTTGAATATCTATCCCATATTATGGCACGGGACTCGTCATATGTTAGATATTCCCCTGCTACAGCTATGAACATTCAAGAGCAACTGGAGGCAGCCCTAGGAGAGCTCAAGGCACACAGCAACAGCTCAAGCCCGACCTCCCCAGACTTTGTCATGGAGCAACAGGGGGCGATCCATGCTCTTCTGGGGGGGCAGCTGGAAGCCAAGGAAATATTACAGCAGCACAATGACACTAACTGCTAGCATGTGGACAAGTGCAATGCACCCCTACATGAACATAGGGGTTTTTGTTGTTGTTTGTTTGTTTTTTGCCATGGGCAGCTTCATACAGCAGGTCTGTATAAGAGTTTTCATCTTTTGCAATGTCAGAAATTCTCAGCATGCCCAGTGTATTAGTCTACAGTGAGCTCCAATGCACGAGCCTCTGAAGTTTTAAGAAGCAAATCTGGCCCACTCACTCCATTTGGTTTTAAAGTACTTTTGCAAGAAAGTATTTTTAAGTTATGTAGGAGTACTACAAGTTCAACTTGTATAAAAATTATCTCCAAGAACTTCTTACATACAGACAGGCATTGCTAACTGATTTCTTGGGCTGATACATCCAGAAGTGACTAAACAAGTACATCTGATACTTTGGTAGTGGTATTACTTTCTGCATGATAATGATTAAAAATAAATTGGAAAACCAGTTGTCTCTTTGGTTTTCAAGACAGCATTTCCAAACTACATCAGAATACATTGCCTTATCTATTCAAAACCCATTTCAAATCAAAGTAATTTTAGCATGCATTCCACAACCAGTTATATATGCCTTTAGCTTGGGCTCTGAAAAATTGATTTCAGTGCAATTCCTCCAAGGAACAGAGACATGGCAGTCCAGTAGGACTGATGTTAAGAGGATGCTTTTCTTGACACTTCAAAACACTGCTGATAGCAGAATTAAATCTTCCAGACTTTTGCATATTGCTGACCTTGGTAATATTGAAACAACCTCTGTATTAGTAGGGATGCAGTAGAAGCAATTGTGCTCTATTTTATTGTTGGGTAAGCCTTTTCACAAACACACAATTGTAAATAACATTAATAACATGGACAGACACTAAACTAGTTTAAATATCACACACCTTACCTGAAGCTCCAGCCCATATACATAAATGTTGTGGTTGTCAATGCCAAGCATTAATGACTGGCCCTAAACTCAAGACAGCTGAATGTGAGTCTCTATATACAGGCATTTACTTTCTCACATGTGCCTAAGCTCCCACAGCAGGAGCAGAGATCTGTTATTATATCACATTATAAAGGTGTGGTGCCACTTCAATGTCATGGTGTATCCCAAGCAGCCTCTGCAGATATGGCTCCAAGACAGGGCAGGCTTCCCCTAAATCCCATGTTACATCTTCTTGACCCTATTCAGCCGCAGCACAGGTATCTCAGAAAGCTCTCAATCAGCATTACATGTCTGTGTTGAGACAAGCAAACGCTGTTTAAAGAGAGCTACTTGACTATCCTTCCATACCCTAGGGACACCCCTACACACTCAGACATCTAACTTACATACAAACACCAGCATGCAGACATCTAAACATATAAACAGCAGTCTAAAAAGCCAAGTCCAAAATCCCCAACAACCCACATTAGCATGCAGATAAGAACCCTGGGCACCACACTGAATATTTCTTGATTTCATCAAGACTTCTTATGACAACCACAGGAGATTTTATGTTCACAAAATCAGATAAGCAATGAGGCAGTCTCCTTTTGTCAATGTGGCTAACAGTAGAGAAAGTCAGTGTGACTTTATGAAGGGAAAAGATGAATTACCTTTTTGTATGGCACTCACTGTATTTTAAAAGCATGGGTGTGTGTAGACGCTGGAGGATAATATTATTACTTCAATCACTCTGCTCCCAAAATGACTACTGTCTAGGTTCCTCTATCTGGGATCTTGAGATCTAAGAAGAGATCCCATATTTTCTAATAAGTGATCTTCTATTCCCTGCATTATCACAAAGCCCTCTGTCACAGCTAACATTAGTTTCAGAATGCAGCAGTGACCTACTATTAAGGTGGCCACTCAGAGAGAAACAATGAGAGAGCTTATTAAGAAACTTGACTAAATTAAACTTTCAGTCATCTGAGACAAAATAAGGAGCTTTGTCATAGTCTTTCTATCTTTACTTAGTCTTTCTATCTTTACTGCCTGTCCTGATATCAAAATTTGCTGAATGCTGCTCAAGAATATCAAACTACATGAGCACAAAATTACTAACAGTACTAGTGTACATCTTGAAAAGCAAGAACTCCTCACAGCTGCTGTCCGAGTTGGTATTGCAGAATGAATTTTCCATTTTAGCACAAGAAAATCACTTCTTCCAGCAAGTTTGTTTTCATTGCATTATTTCATGACACACAAGAAGCACATTTTATGGCAAATCAACAACAGTTTATGCTGTTAATACATATAAGGCCACATTTTATTATCTGCTACATCTGTGAAGGATTGTTGTGTATCAAGAAACAGAATTTCTCTTGTATTTTTGTATGTGACAGAGGGACAATATGAGTGAAGAACCAAATGATGAAAGAATATGCACATCTTTTCACTCATGAAAGAGTCTATAATGTATTTTCTAACCAGAAATGTCTTAGAAACCAGCCTGTAGTTAGCAAATAATCTAGGTTGTATACTTTTACCTGTTTACTGTATGTTTGGAGTTTTTTTCCCACCAGTAGGAGGAGCTCTTTATTAAAAGAAAAGAATACTAATTCGGTTGGAGGTTTACAGCTTTTTTGGCTCCTCTCTGGTGTATCTACAGGAAAAAAAGGGGGAGTGGAGGGAAAGCTTTCTGGGAGGACTGCTAGTACTTGAAGCATGTACGAATGTACCAGGCTAACTACATGAAGTCACAGCATCTGAGCTTCTGAGCTTTCCCCTGTTAACAACAAAGAAAGCCAAAGAGAGTTCCTGTTCTGAAGTTCTAATAGTTGTCTGATTAAAATAATTGGTTTCGACCCAATAATAGTAAAATCTTATGTTAGAAAGTAGAGAAATGATACCTGCTATTAGATGTGGGAATATGGGCAAGGGGCAAACTTGAACTAGACATTAAAAATGAATCTTCGATCTCTGGAAAGTGAACGGTTCCCTAATGATTTCCATTACAGTTTCTCAGCAGGCCTATACATGCTTTAGCAATTTGGTGCAACCAAGCAAAAATACTGAAGGTTTAAGGTCAGTCTCTATTGTCCTAGCAGGAGAGAGAAGATAAAGCACTAAGCAGCTGCTATCTTCAGATACCTAGGATTATATAAACCCAAAGAATTCTCTTTTATTTCAAACTCATGCTGGGCAAATAGAGTTACTTCTTAAATCAGAAGACTGCTGCATTAGCTTTCTGCAGATACATCATTACAGTAGTTATTACTGTAGTTTTTTTCTGTAGGGATCACAAGCTACGATTTTGTACGATTTTGGAAACTTCCTCTGTTAAATACAGACATCTATTTCTCATCCCTGTACCTTGTTTGAAGGGCAGTAGATAAAATCTCTAATTCAAGGGAGTATGTGATGCTTTCACCTTCTCCTTTATCTTCAAGTTTCCATTCTATCCCCTTCCCTCTCACATTTTTTTTTTAAGTGTGGAATAGGGTCACATCTGTTTCTGTTAAAGTATTTTGAAATACACAGTTTTGTTGAGATTAGAGCATTTAAATCATACAGCAACCACAGACCCAGCCTGTGTAAGTCTATAAATTCACTAATTTCACTTCATGTTTTGGGTAGAGTTCATCTCTCACAATGACATGTGTAACTTTGGTATCTACTTTAAGTCCCTCTGTGGAGACGGACAGAGCTGCTGCCAGAAGGCAATTTATCACAATCACCTATACCATCCGGGTGAGGAAAGAAAAAAAAAAAGCCCTCTGGCTTCCTCTCTTTCTCACTTGGAAGTGACTAGAAGAAGGCATGAAGATGATGAGCTCAGACTTGCTCTTTATGCGGTACCTCTCACAGGATAAGTCCCATCCATCATGGTCACACCAGATGTATCTTACAGCACCAGCAGAATACAAATAAGGATAGCTTGTTTGAGAACTTTTTGGACTCACACCTCACAGTGTCCAAGTTATTACTTGTCTCTCAGCGAGTGCACTGCCCTACACCTACTGATCTCATCTTACTTACTGTTACCCACCAAATCTATTACTTGACCACAGCATGAGCCATGTTTTCATTCTGCTTAATGGCTCACTGTACCTTTTCTCTCCAGAGCACATTCTCCCAGGCTGACCCTCACACGGAGTGAGAGAGAGTGCAATCAAAGCCCTTAAAAAGCATCCCTGTTGTCCTCCTTCAAATTCTTCATTAATAGGCATCTTCTATGGTCTTGGGCAGAACAAAACAGTCTTGCACTATCCATGCCATTAGATTTACACACACAGTCCTTCACTCACCCTCCCCAAACAAGACCATCCCCTATTATCTTGCTCCTCAAAGCCACTAGGCAAGTATGTTAATCTATCAATTGAATCCCTCCATAATCCTAAATTTGGAGCTCTCCAGGGAAAAGGTCGCTTTCAACTTGCTTAGCACATCCAGCATACATGACTGTATAAGCCTCTATCCAGCAGCTACTGTCAGGCACATTATTAAAAATAGCTGTTGCAACCTACTGCTCCTGGGTTATAAAACAAATTTGTTTTTAAAGGGAAGACTACAACGTCTCTTAGTCTTTCTATAAATTCTGAGGGTTTATCAGAGACTGAGAACACTTTGCTAAAAGTGTTAGCAAGCCGTTCCTAGTGCAGCCACCTCCTCTGAGGATTTAACTGCATCTTGAGTAATTTTTTAAAAAGCTCCTTTTGGAGTTATAACCATTTGCTGTTATCTTTCCTTTCATATGAAACAAAGAGCTAAGCACCAATTTATCCTGCTAACGCTTAATTGTTAAGTTAAGGTGACTAATTTAGGACTATAAATATCTCTGAAGTGTCTTTCACATCTCAGTTACCTAATTCTGAAGGGGCCTATTTTCCTCTATAGACTAGAAGGGAAGTATAAGCAATTGTAGTGATACAGCAGGTACTTGAGAGAAGTGTGTGAAAGTAAGCAAGCTGAATATACATCTCACAAGTGCATAGAGAAGCTTGGAAATCCAGAGACTATGTGTCCAATAAATAGCAAACAACTAAAATCTCCACAGTCACTACTGTTAAAAATCCTTTCATTTTAAAGGCAGCATCACAGCCTCAGATCCTACTCTGTGATTACAAATCTATCACATTTTGCAAGGTGTGGTGCTTTTGCAAGGAGTGTGATGGGATAATTTAAGTCTCGGGAGACATGCTGAATACACATTCTTTCTCCACATCAATTGAGCAAAACAGAGTTTACTGAATTAAGACAGATGAAGAATAGATGTTGAGTGTGTTGTTTCACATGTGAAGATGAGCTCATTAAGACATGCCTGAAAAATTCCTGTTTCTAAGCAGAGCTTGAGCCTAGGCTTTTTATTTTTCTACTCTGCACAAGACTACAAGTATTGCATCCAACTGAGACCTTTGGCCTACTCTGTTTTCTCTCAATTTTATCACATACACATTCATGATTTCACTGGGACTACACTTGTAGTTGACTTTGAAGAAAAACAGCATCAGCATCAATAGGCAAATTTACTAGTATTCACCCAAGCATTACAACAGTAAAAGCTTCTGTTCTCCTGCCTTGTCATTTATCAAAGCCAGAGAGACATATGCAAAGGAAAGAGCACACTTCAGTGGCATGCATCCAGCCTTGGGAAACTTGCCACAGCATCAGTTCAGTGGTTCTTAGACTACACAGCACTTACACAGGTTGCTTGCTTTGACCCTGGAAATCTGTTCCTTTGCTGTAAATGCTACTTAGCATCCAAAGTCACTTTAAGGTACAAATTTTGCCTGGTGACCAGTTAGCTTGGTTATACCTTCTCTCCTTAACTGGCAAATATTCATTTGAAGAAGACTGGCAGTATTCAAATGCATTTGATTTCAGGTGAGAAAAGAGCCTCTCCCAGCAGAACAGAAAGAAGGAAGTACAGAAGCTGTTGGTTTGACACTGGGGTTTTTATTTGGGGGATTCTGCTTGATATCTGATCTCGGATTTGGAGAAGCTCCTTCTTTTGTATTTTCTTGTGCACTGTCAGTGGTGACTAAGGAATAAAGCAGGGGAAAACAACTATGACTCTGCACTGTTGAGAACACCATTGACTTAATGGGGGAAAAAGAAAAAATGGAAGGCTAAAATTGGGAGTCCTGCTAAGAAGCAAAGCCTCTGATCTACACCACCATGCAGAACTGGGGAGTAGATGCACTTAGACAAATTTGCACAGCTTCCACTCATTAAATCAAGTCTCAAAACAGATGGAGAAAGAACACGAAGAAAGGACGGGCAGAATGGCTGAAGCAACAACAACAAAAAAGTCACTCTACCATTTGAAAAAGATCTCTCTTACTCCTGTCATTCCACCTCCCAAAAAATCAGTTTTTGAGGAGAAAAAAACCAAAAGGTGGAGTAAGGGGGAATGCAGCAGTGAGCTAATGGATGAGAGGTAGTGAAAAACACAAAGTTCTGTAGGATTAATCAAAGGATCTTAGAAACTGAAGAACTGTGCTGGAAGAGGTGTTTGTGTGACCGTGGGGGTGCTGGTTCAGGATCTGATGCCACCACCTCACTTCCATGCCTAAACAAGAGCATTTGTTCATCAGACATGAAACACACAGCACTGTGACCTTTGTGGTTTTTTTTTGTTGTTGTTTGTTTGTTTGTTTGTTTCCTTTACAGAGCTGTACCTAATGCATCGGACCTGTAGCAGGGAAGAATTGTATTCCTCAGCACTGCAAGCTGTGTGCTTCTAGTAGGTGCTTCCCTGCAAGGTTTATCATCACAGGGTCACCTTTTGAGAGATAGCAGTCCACAAGGACAGTATGTGAGTCCCCTGTGACCCACAGCTCCCACCTCCCAGCACAGTGCCCATCAGGGCTATGACCAGGCCACCAGGGTTTAACCCTGCAATGGCAAGTGGGCACACACAGCTCCCAGCTGCACTCCTCTTGCATGCACAAAGCTCACATCAGATTCCATATCTGCATGTGTATTCCAAAATTCTATTTCTATAGATATGCCAAAACCATTGCTTCACCCTACCCTTTGTGAAGCACATTACAGCAAATAGTTGGGTTTGTTAGTTCCACACATCTCTTATCTTATCTGACTGTCAGATTTTTTTGGTGGTATTTCTGTAATGCTATATAAGTGATGTGTAGGACCAGGTGCTCACATGAGCTTCAAGAAGCACTGTTTTTCTGGCTGATTCGGGAAGGAGTCTGGCAAAGGCTCTGTGTTCCAGGTGTTAAAAGCCACATTCTCTCCTTCAGGACAGGAGAGCATCTAACCCATCATCCTACATTTCTCCTGAATATATGGGAAACTGTTTGCCCACTTAGCCCTAAGCACTGGTGAAATCTTTCATTTACATCTAGAGTACATCTAATCAGGACACTGCGTGTTACACTCGGTCTTTACATGTCAGCAGCACCTAAAGTCTCTGGCATATTTACTGTATCATTAATTGATCAGATAAATAGATTTATTGTCTCTTTTGGACTTGGCAATCAGCTCGTGTACTAGTTCTGATTCAAACCAGTAGCAGCAACAAGACATCTAAATCTGAGCCTGACACAGCATTACTTGAACCAGTGGCATAATCCTGAGTGATGTTCACAATAGCATAGTGCAGTGCTGGTCAGCAGCTGGCTTGCAAATTGACCACAGGCCAGTAGATCAATTCAAACATTTTAATTATCTTGTATTTTGCATGAAATCATTATCTGTCTTGTAATCACTGCTTGTAATATCACACTAGAAACAAGGAACTTTATAACTACCTCAGAGGCTTTAAAACCATCTCTGAGGCAGCCAGGCATTTTATTCTGCCTCCTCAGCATCACTCATGTCCCATGTTCCTATTAAGCAGCAGGTCTGACACCTGTCTCCTTAACAAGCGGCAGGACCCCCTCCTACAGACAGCCCTTAAGCTTGCATGTAAATGATAAATACTCCCCTCTCATGAAGCCACACATCTATGCACTCAAGTGAGAATAACTGCTTGTCCTATTGCAAGCAATAAAACGTGTCATTCAGTCCTTGAAATAAAAACTTAAAAGTGAAGGAGAGGTAATGTGGGTGGAAGCCAACACAAGCAAGTTGGACTCCAAGGCAGCTTAGCAATATTCATGAGGTCAAGGATGAGTAAATCGTATCTCCTCATTCTCATGCCTTACCATTGTCCTAATCTTAAACTATGGAAAATTCAAAGCTGCTGTATAGAACCCATTTTTAATAACAGTCAAAAAATGTACTAATTCCATCTTATTTACAGATGAGCACGTCGTATCATGAAACACTACAATATTCCAAGAGACGTTTACCAGTGAACCCATATCTAACTGAAGTATAGTTGTATTTCAGCCTTGTAACACAGTGAAGGTTTCTACTGCATGTAAAGACAAGGATTCTGCCCCTTTGCCAGAGATTTCCAGTCCCAAATAACAGAGTTTGTTCTAACTGCAACCCACTGTGAAATCCAAATATGCGCTCAGGAAAAACATTTGAAATCGATCCAATACTATTTAGTTAGAAAACAGTTCCTCTTCCTACTTCTTTGCTCTCCCGGGATAGTACGATTTGTTTCTGGTTTTAAAAGTCTACTCACAGAATAACGATGCATGACCTTCCTTCATTCTGCAAGAGTAATATGTTTTTAAACAGAGCCTACACTGCATTTTACTCTTGACAAATGCTGTTAGAAGCATTAGTGCTCTTTTGCCAGCATTAAGCAGGTATCCACTAGAGGGAAGACCAAATCTCCTACCCTTTGAGCAATCCCAGTCCTTCCTGGGAGCAATAGCAGTGATGTCCAGTTCGTGTAACTTCATAAGCCAACAGAACTACAGGAATCAAATCACGTCACTAAATTTACTGAACCAACAAAAGCACATGATGTTCAGAAAGACAGTCAGGTGTCCTCTTATAGGAAGGAAGTGCTGTACCAAAGCATGTGAATCCTCGCACCACTACTATTTACACACACCTTTTTGTGAATACACTCTCCTGGCCTGTAATTTATCAGCTTTGCCCAACCTACCCAAAAGGTGATCTAAGGGCTCACATACAATTTCCATGGGAGATGGGACATTAAAATAAAATATATTCAAGTTCTTTGATTCCCATTGATTTTGTGGGTAATACAATAACCAGAATGAGATAGCTGAAACCAATAAAAACTGATTTATAGCATTAAAGGCATTCTTTATAGCACTTATTTATGGTACATTACATCTGAAATCCAATTTCACAGGCTGCTGTTTGAAACTTTCTGTTCAATCATAAATACACTACATACAGCATACCTCAGTGCCACAGAGTCCGATTATACAAATGCCTGTGTTCCCAGAAGGAACTGAACTTCTGCTGCAATTGTGGTAAATGAGTTTGACAGTAATTTTTCCCAACCAACTTCCAACCAACAGTTCCAGTCAGCACTCAATAAATTTTAAATGTACGGTTACTCCTTTAATCATAATAAACATCAATTTATTCGTATACTTCAGTTACTGAAAAGACATTAACAGAAATCATGAAAAACAAACTTGGCATATGCTACATGATAGCCTACTATTTAAACATGCTACTAGTGATCCAGTTTCAAAAGCACACGCAAGCATCCAAGTGCACCACTCTCATTTATGGGGATAGGAACATTGTAAACCAGCTAGTTTAATTTTAGAAGGGTAAAAAGTATGAGTTTCCAGTTGCACACTTCAAAGGCATAGACTACATTCAGGTCACTTACTATAATCATTGTCAAGAAAAGGGCAAAAAATCAGATCTGACTTTTACCGAGGCACTGTCATGTGAATCTGGAGCAAGTTCTTATTTATTTGAAAGGGCTTTTCCCTGAAAGTAAAATTGCTGCAAACTATGTTTGTCAGGCTTTGTACAAATTTAAGTTGAAAGATGTTTTCTCCCTGCCCCTGATATGAAGGCAGACTTCGTCTTAGTGTGATGTAATCACTTCACGGTTCTAAGAGATTGTTTTTAAAGAGGCAGGTACACTGATGTGCTACAAAACAGAGTACCTATACTGTTAATATTTATAGAAATAATGAAAAATAAAATCCTATTGTGGCACAACACATTTGATCCTTGTGAGAAACTACTTCTCAGAGAAACACACTGAGACAAAATTTAGTCACCACACATACAAGAATATTTTTGGTCTTTGGTTCCTTAGCTACAAAGATATAGACTCCTGTGGGAACAAAAAATACATCAATATTGTCAAAGCAGACAATGGCTGGAGACTGAGTGAGAATAGCTGAAAATATGCAGACTCGGTATAGATTTAAGGGGAGAAGCATGATAAGGGAAGAGCAACAGTATCCCTGGTTGCCAGTTAAGAACAAATCTGAACTGACATCTCTTTAATACAAACGTCCATAGGAAGCAGATACGAGGGAAGAACACTTTCAGTGTGGAAACTTGAGACTGTAAAGCATTAGTAATCTAATATACAATCTTTCACTTCCAGAACACCAATTCAAATCCAATTCTCATCAGCTGTGACTCAAACTTATTAACTTGCCTGCGCGTTGAAATGATATGGTAGTCTTAATTGTTTTCTTGTACACGAGATAAAGCTGGCCACTACCTTTGACATTAATAGTAAGCTATACAAAGCACTGAATACTGCAGCTGAGAAACACTTCTCCAGAGTAGCCAGTGCCTACTTCAATGGAGAAGTATTTCCTTGTACTGGAAATAAAAGGAATGTACATAATGCTAAAGCAATTAAAAAAAAGAGAGAGAGAGAGAGAATTTAATAGCTTGTGGCATGGATTTTTCCAAAGAGTTATAACAGTATAACATGAATTTTAATTGTATATTTGTGCTGCAATTGAAAGATAGGTTTGGCCACTTATAAGCAAGTATTGGCAAGACCACAGAGCTGGGTGACATGGATATAACGAACCATTTGACAGCTTACAGTCCTCTAAATTATAAGCCAGATCCTACAGGTGTAGCAAAAGGAACCCAAGGATAAACAAAAGAGGAATGGAAAAGGATATTCAGGTCACATTATCCAAGTCCTGGTCCCAGGCAGAGAAGCACTTTTATATTTTCCTTGATACCATTTAAAATGGCTCACACTTGAGAAAATACATAACCATATAGCATCTTAGAACTCTGGACAACAAGCACTGACTTAGGAGCCTTATGGAAATAAATGTTTGTATAGATTTCACTGAAATGGAGATACAGTAGCACCTCTTCTGAGATTTAATGAAGTAATATTCTCTAGGTTTGAACATAAAGTGTCCACATCAAGACCGGGATTTCATTTCCAGACAAAGCATATTGAAGTACATACAAATATATTATTTGGAAAAGATATTCTAATCTCTTTTCAAAGAGACCAGAGAATCTTCCACAGTTGTCTTATATGAAAGACTCTACAGCCAGAGAAACTTCTTTTTACTCAAGATTTACAAAGACCTGACATCACTGGAGACACTTCACATACCTACTTCAGTGTACAATACTGAACACATTATACAATCTTACACAAAGCTTAAAACGTACCTGACTTACTCATACTTCCTAAAGTTCTTGTTAAACTTTACTCCAGTGTGAAAAGAGTGAAAGTCATACTAGATAGCTCAATGACAATATCTGCTTCTGGTAGAGATTCAGATAAGAAGATGGAATGATTTCAAAAAGGAATTCAAGTATTATTATTAGTTTTTAAATACACATTAAATCACCTTGTTCATTCCCAGTAGCATATACTCTTTTTGAAAGAGTATGCAAGTGTCAGAGAGATCAAAAATTCAGTGAGAATTGTAAAACAACAACTATTTAAGTGGATACATGTTAAAATGACAAATGTGCTTCTATTTACAGTCTCCTCTTCTTAGACAAGATTAAATTCAAAGCTAATTCACTAAAGTATCATTAAAGGAGTATTTTTTTTCAGATACAATACATGCCCACAAAATGCACTATGAACTAGGTTAAAAATATAAAATAACAATTCAAAGATATTATGAATTATAGCATCAGCCCTAAATTACCCTAATGTCTTTTTGTTGCTTGTTTTTTCCCCTTTTAAATGAAATCCATAACTCTATGGGCCTATGGAAAATGACAAATATAATGCTGATGCAGTGCAATGCTTCACACTGATGCATGGCTTTTCTCTGAATACTTGAGTAGGAAATTAATAGCATAAGAGATACCAAAGTAAACACCTCATGAAATCTAGATCAATCTGGATAACCACAGAAAAGCAAGAAGGAGTCATGAAACAACTGAGATCCAGCTGCAGCAAAAAAGCACAACTTCACTCTACCATCTACATTGTACACTGACAGACAACAAGAGACTGAATCTCTTCCACAAATACTTAGCCTCAAATATCATGAGTGATTTAAAAATCAAGACTTTTCCCTGATTATGCATTGCATTCGCTATTCCCTTGTTTCAGTGAACTTATTTTGAAAAGGTAGAAAAACACCAGAAATGGAAATGTTTGTCCAGATAGGGTCAGGTGGGGTCAGAGAACTGCACACAATACAGGAGGCCAGATCTTGTGCCTTCGTCCATAATGCTGCCTGAGAGCAGTCTCTAGACTAAACTATCCAAACGAGGTGAACTCACTCTTAGCAGAAGCATCTGCCTTGAGGAATGCCTCACTCCTGAAAAGACAACAGGTGGTTACTGAGATGAACATTAAATTGTGACAAAAAGTGGTGATGAGGACAGGGTGTGAAAGGCATCAGAACCATTCTGAGGAATGCTTTTATTTCATACATCAGCCCTGATATTTCATACATCAGCCCTACAAACTCTCAGAATCAGCTAGGAGCACAAGGAGGAAAGGTGCAGAGTCTGAAATCACTGCAATGCTCTCTTGTTTCCAGGTCTTAAGCCATATGCATACTGCTAGAATTTAATAGCCTATTAGCTGGTAATATATACATATATACATATATGTATATATATATACATTATTGTTATTTAGTTCTGATTTTCACAACAATTTAAAGCTTACTTTTTCTCTTGGTTTTGAAAGATAACCAAAAAACTACTGCCAGTATTTTCCCACCGGTATGCAAAGTCTAAAATTCACAGTAATAAAAGTACATAGTACTGAAAATCTCACTGTACTTCTGTCTGCCATAAAAGACCCTTCTTGCACTAAAAAAAAAAAAAGAGCACTAAAAAGTGAATTTTAAATGGTATCCCAAATGCTGCACAGCAAACCTATTTTATGATGGATATTATACATTTTCCTCACTTTTCCTTTTCATTAGAATCTCAGAAACAGGAGTTTCATTACTGTGCAATTTACCATAATTCAGGCACTGAAAAAAATGTCAGTGTCAGCAATTCAAAGCTAAGATTTAATAGGATAATGTTAAAGCACACTATGAGAAATTATAATTATTAAACTGTACTTTGTGAAGAAATGAACGTGAAATATATCTAGTCTTTATTATATTTTATTTACTAATTCATAAGATTTAAAAATTTGCAAAGAGCTTTCAATTATTGATGTGACTTATGCTTTAGAATATGCTCAACGTATTTCAGCCTCATAATCTAAAGCTGGAGACTCTTAATTCCTTCATTTAACTCCTGTCCTGCTGTGCGCATATAAAGAAAAGGAGGCTTCTGAAAATAGCCACCACCATTCAGTATGGGATCTTTGGTATCTGTTTAACCTTCATTTTACTAATTGTGTAACAAACATAGATAATAACTGGCAGGTGGAGCCAACCCCAGCACTCTTAGGATGGCATACACTCTGTTTCCTTTGCTTCTGGATTTTGTTGCCACAAAGTACACACGATCATCCAAAATCTTACAGATTTTGAGAGCTTCACTCCCTTTGTTTGTGACAAATGTTAAGTCCTTTAAATAAAACAAACTGCTGCAGAGGGTATTTTTTGTCTTAGTATCTGTGACAGGTAAGCGAAATACACAATGTCATGTTACCTTTCATAGAGCACATGCTGTATTCTGAACAATTAGAAATTCTCACTTTTAACTGACTTTCTTCAATTAACAACCAAAGTGCTTCTTACCCGCTAATAACCATTGTCAATGAAATCCATAAACTCACTGCAACTGAAAAAGTTACAGTGTGCCAGAATTACTTCATAATTATTCTAAGACAGTAAATAATGTTTATGACCAAGTGGATCAAAGCCAATTCACCTGAGTTTCATTTAGAAATATTTTAAAATGGTCTTGTTTGCAGCAGTTGTACCAGAGGAAAACTATGGTGGTGTATTCCCCACCTTTATTTGCCTAAGCAATAACCACAGTGGCAGACATGGTGGCTGTATTCTTGGACTCTTGGAGACAGATATCAAGTCAATAGCAAAGGGTTATTTTGCATGATAACCCAGACATCTCGCTCAACAGCTGAGGACTAATTGAGCATGTCCCACCAAGGTACAGATGGTATGTAAAACTATGATGATGAGGTAATCATCTTCATCGTAAATAGCACGCAACCCAACGGCCCGCTGAGCATTCCAACATGGCACTGAGATGCATGACAGGATCCCTCCTTGAGTAGGGACACCTATCAAGCTTACACTTGATGCAGAGATCCCTTACACCTCGGCGCTGAGAGATCCCTTACCACAGCAGATCCTAGGTAGGTGACAGACAGCATACTAACCTTTGTGAGCTTCACTGCTTTATTGTCTTAGAATGATTTTACAGTAAATTGCTCTTCAGCCACCTTTCCATCTTAAAAATGACACCATGACATCCAACATCTCTTCCCTTATTTAAAACTGCACTCTTGTCCAGGGCTTACCCTTCAAGAAAAGGGCTTCCCTAGTACCTGGAAATGCTTCTAACCAAACAAAGTTACACAGCTTATTCTAATAGGGAGAGAAGTAATGTGCATTTGCAGAACTATGAGGCTCAAGCAGCACAGCACCAGATTAAGGCCCCGTCTCAGAGTACCCAAGCAATCACACAGCATCCCCTTCTCCTTTGTTTCCACTTGGTGCCAAATAGGAGGAAGAGAAATAAGTTAAAAGTGTTCTGTACAAGCCTCATGCTTGTCATCTCTGTTAATCTCAATGAAGAGAAGGACAAGAGTAGCCTGGGAACTTCAGTTTAATACTTTGGCATCTACCTCATGGGAGATACATGTAAGCATCTGAAAGCAACTAGAACACAACAACACTGCACTTGTCAATTTTCTACTCACAACATAGTGGACTGCCCAGAGGAAGTGGAGGTGGGCACCCAGCAGAAAGACTGAACCATCAGTGGCTGAAATCCGTGACTAATTCCTCCCTGTGTGCACCACAGCAACATAAGGAAGACCATGCAGAAGACAGCAGCAAACCCAGGAAAAATGGGTAATCACAGCCAAGGCTAAGAGGGAAGCTATTATTCACACCATTCGTCATTTTCTCTTTTGTTTTTCTCTACCTACAAGTGCCCCTCCCCTCACAAAAAAACAACTCTTTTTCATGATAGGCCCTTCTGCGGTATGAAAAATGTAATGAGCAGATGGAATAGCAATCCATTATCCATTAAAATATTACAGAGGGTTAAACCAGCAAATAAAAATGGAGAACAAAGCAGATGGCCATTTATAGTACTCTTGATTTCTTAAATATTCCTTCCCAGCACACAGCCATTCTTGTATTTAACGTGAAATGCACAGTTCTCACCATGTGCACATTATGCAACCATTCATATGACCTCATAAACATTACATCTTATTGAGCAATTATTTTTTACTCCTCTTTTAAAGGAAAAGCTGTATCGTTTCATGGCAATTATTCCCAGATCTCAGATATCTTGAAATAATTTGAAAAACCTGCCAACAGCAAATGTAAATCCACCAAATGCAAATGCTTGCTCCTTTTTGGCTGTATCTTCATTTTTTTACTTCATAGAATAATACAGGAAAAACATTTTCACATGAGACTTGGATTTAATATTTCAATTATTTAACATTATGTCACACACAAAAGGAAAATAGGTACTTGAACATTTTCCTTAATGTGCTCAACTGGAAACAGCTGTTCCATCAAAGCAATTACAATTCACAGTGAAGCAGCAATTGAATATCAGTAAGTTACTTTAGATGTTACAAAAACATTCTCCATTTTAAAAAAGAGAATATAAATTTAGTGATTGGCTCTTACTTGTCTTTATATGCAAAAACCAAAGCTTGTCGATATTCCTTGCAACAAGTAGACTGCAAATAGCTAAAAAATACTCTTCCTTTATTGTGAGATACACAGAAGGTTAAAATAATTTCTTAAAATAAGGTTTGTCATTAAGGTGCATTACGATATTAAAACAAACAGGAAGTGAAATTATTATAACATTAACTACAACTGCTGAGTACATATAAACCTTATACACCAACTAATCTCACACTGACAAGAGGTGCTTCACTGAGAGTCATAGTTAGAACTGGGGCTTTCCCCACCAAGTTAAAAAAAGCATAACCATCATGTCAGGTGTTACACTTCTGATCCTTTTTTATTTATTTACTATTTTATTCTTTGGCAAACTGCCACTGCTTTGTACCACGTTATATCCCAGATCCAAACTTAATTCCAATTGACATGAACAGTTTTACTGGCTCGAAGAAGGTGGAAAAAAAGTGAAGTACTTAAAGGCAATATGCTAAACTTTGCATGTTTGCAAGGACAGAATTTAGATAACCACCTCTAAAGCAGTGATTCAAGGATTCAAAATAGAAAACTGAAAAGCTGTAGACATCTACATTGGCAACCAAAGCACTCTCAGTTCCATAACAGAAATCCTGTTGCTACCCAAGGGCACTGCTGCTAGAGACTAGTTGCTCTGGATTCACAGCTGAGACATCATTTGGCCCTATGTTTTCTAAGAGCTCAATCAGTGAAGTCACTCCTACCACATATACTCATGCCACCACCTTCTGGACTGAGCACTGCAATTAGGGCTACTTTGATTCCTTCAGCTCTGTGTGGAATATAAAGCCTGTTCTACCAGCATCTGCTCAGATATGATGAAACCAGCAGCCTTTGCAGGGTGTAGGGAGGGAGAAGGCATCCAAATATTGGCCCTGTCCTGAAAGCAAGTACAAACACTACCAAATCAGCCAGGAAAAAAAAAAAAAACAACCCAGAAAATTAAGAGGTGGCACAGAGTGATGAGAGTGTGGCTCCTGTCTATCCCTTCATTTTAAGATGGGGGAACGTGCAACAGTGCCAGTGTACAGGAAAGAAATGGACAACAGTACCTAGACAGGGCCAGAAAAACCTCCATGGAGAAGGGACTTGACAGCTAAAGAAATAAAGGATTTGAAAAGGGACTGAGCAGACAGAGCAGGATGGGTCAGAAGTGATATGGTAAACAGGGGAAGAAGTGTGTAAAACTAAAAACACACTTCGTTCCAGAGCTGGAATGAACTGAAAGATTCCCACTCCTGGAAACCAGTTTACATGAACCTACAGGAAAAGGGGCAAACCACTTGGAGGATGAAGCTACTGCATACTGAACTAGGATAAATAGCAAACTTCTCTGCAGTGCATTTCAAATTTTTCAGTTCTTCTGATGATCGGTGTGCACACTGACTTACGTTCTCCCTTGTGACTCTACTTAAACCTCTAGAAACCACACGCACAAAATTTTCCTGAAATAACCTTATGATGATTTCAAGTCAAGCACTCCAGAGAGAAAATGCCAGAAATTGGTTTTCATCTGCAAATTTAATTTATTCCCCCATGCATACACACTACAATTCTGTTTTTAATTGACCAGTCTCAGGAGTTTGTGGAGATTGGATCCAAGCTGTGGACCTATTTGCAGACTGATGCCCAACAAAATCCTGAAGGAGCAGTCTTGCTGTAAGTGATAGGTTTTGAAGGGCACAGAAAGGAATTTGGCTTTTTAGGCAAACACTACTCAACATCTGACAGCCATGCAAATAAACTGAAAGTGTCCTTAAGACAGGCAAAATCATATTTCTAGCAGACACAGCTACTGGATCTTGCAGATACTTGGTCAAATATCTTTTTTACTACACAGACAGTCTATAAATGATGCTGATTCACATAGAAGAAAGATGTTGTGAAGTTTTGTAATGAAGGCATAGAATGAGAGACATAGTGACAGCAAGGAATGAAAAGAGCATTGTGGCTCTTTTAGGTACTAAGAAACGGTTGTGAGAGGAGCTGAGGGGCAGCAACAGGGAACAGCTGAGGGAACAGCAGGGAGCTCTATCAGAGGAGGGTTGGCTTGGGGATTAGGGAAAGGTTCTTCTTTAGAGGGTAGTTGGGCACCAGCAGAGGCTCCCCAGGGCAATGGTTGAAGCACTGAGTTTGCTAGAATTGAAGAACCATCTGGACAACACTCTCAAGTCACATTGTTTGTTTTTTGAGTGGTCCTGTGTGGAATAAGGTCTCAGTGATCCCAGGTTGATCTGGGACATCTTTATAGACACTGGGATTGAGTGCACCCCTAGCAAGTTTGCTGAGTGGTGCAGTTGACACGCTAGATGGAAGGATGTTAACCAGAGGGACCTGGATAGGCTTGAGAGGTGGACCCATGCCAACATCATGAAGTTCAACAAGGCCAAGTGCAAAATTCTGCATCTGGGTCAGGGCAGTCCCAAGCACATATACAAGGTTAGGTGGAGAATGGCTTGATAGCAGCCCTGAGAAAGATCTGAGAGTGTTGACTGATTAAAGATTCAAATGAGCTAGCAGTGCACTTGCAGCCCAGAAGACCAACTGTTTCTGGGGTTGCATCAAGAGAAGCGTGACCAGCAGGTCAAGGGAGGTGCTCTCGTGAGACCCCACCTGGAGTACTGCATCCAGTGCTGGGGCCTCCAACACAAGAAGGACATCAAGCTGTTAGATCAAGTGCAGAGGGCCACAAAGATTGTCAGAGGCTGAAGCACCTCCTACAGGACAGGCTGAGCAAGCTGGGGCTCTTCAGCCTGAAGAAGAAAAAGCTCTAAGGAGACCACATAGTGGCCTCCCAGTACAGAAAGGGTGCCTACAGGAAAGCTGAGGAGGGACTTTTTATAAGGGCAATTAGTGACTAATTGAGAGAAAATGGTTTTAAGCTAAAAGAGGGTAGATTTAGACTAGATAGGACTAGATGAGGAAGAAATTCTTTACTGTGAGTGTGGTGAGACACTGGAACAGGTTGTCCAGCGAGGTTGCGGATGCCCCCTCCCTGGAGGCATTCAAGGCCAGGCTGGATGGGGCTTTGAGCAACCTGGTCTAGAGAGAGGTGTCCCTGCCTATAGCAGGGGGTTGGAACTAGGTGATCTTAATGGTCCCTTCCAACCCAAACCACTCTATGATCCTTGTGGTTCCTTTCCAACTCAGGATATTCTATGATTTTATCTTATTCTCCTGACATACATACTACAATTACGTAAATATTTAAACTCAAATGGCATGAATCCAAGCCTGGAATTCCTCACTTTAGGCTTATTCCTCCAAGTACTATCACAGTCATGTTGAAAAGATGTAAAAACTCCATCTCAAGAGTGCTAGTACAAAGCATTACTTGGTATTTTAGAAAGTAAGGAGTTTAAAAACCTAGGTCATGCAGGCATGCATAAAGTCAGCTCAAGCATAATAATTTATCCCATAGTTACTTGGTGTCACTTTCTCTTGGTGCCACAGAAGAAGCAAAACACAGTTCTCTTTTGCCCTGACATAAACATGTTTTTCAAGCAAATACATCTTACTGTAATGAGAGTCACAGGAAAAAAAAATAATCAATCTATTCTTACACAGTAAAGCTTAAAAATACTGGTAAAATATGATGAGGGCAATATGCTGTACAAAAATGAAGTTATTATGATTAAGGGAATGGTACACATCCTACTCAGAGAGTAAGGAAGAGATTCTGCATGAGAAAAAATGTTAGATCATTTGAATGAAGACTGTCACAGTCATAAAAATTAAGATTGCATAGTGCTTTTGCAAGCTTATTACGGTCTTTCAGAAATTGCTATATTTGCAACAAATTCCTATTAATATTTCATACTACACTGAAATAAGACAGATGCATTTAAACTGGAAGTAATTGGTCTTCTGCTGTACTTATTTATATTCAGTAGTTTATATTTGCTTTTCAATTTCATATATTTCATTTGCATTTATTCAGGATAAAGTAGAATATTTAAAAGCAGTGTTATGAAATCGAAGATATTACAGCAATGAAAGAGATTTAGGAGGAAATTTTGGGGGGTTAAAAACTGGAGCAAGCACAATTGAATAATGAGAAGAAATTTTAACTATCTAAAAGAATTATAATTAGAACCCAAGTCAAAAATGATGAATTTCACCATTTAGAACTATCATGATGAAAATGGTAAATATGAGTTGTCATGCTTTAATTAAAAAGGAGTGGAAACGGCATGAAAGCATTCATTGTTAAAATGTTCTTAGCACTATAATTATTTTTATTGATTAAAGTAATTATTAATTCATGAATAGGCTCTAAAATGTTGATACTGTAATTCACGAGATGAAGAAAGGAATGTGCTATCTCATTTATTCATGAAACTCTAGGATTTCCATAAATAGATCTTTACAAATGGATGATAGCTAAAATAGCATACCTCAACCTGAGACAAACTTTGAAAAGTGTTTAAACTTGCATAGTGCAGTATCTCACCAACAAATTTGACCAATTACTGTTTGACCTGAGTTCAGCTCGCTGTTAAGTGTTACCATTGCTCACCTGCTCTCTGCATTTGAACATCTTTTCAGCAAAACTGCTTTCAGCATCTGAGCTTGGTGAAAAGGAAAAACACCCCATCTACAAAAAGAGAGTGCTCTTTCCCTTGATCTGTTATGTTACTCCTCCAGAAGATTTTTGCCTAGGTGGAAAAACAAAGATAGTGCCCAGATTTCTAAAATATCTGTGACACCAAACCAATCATATTTGTGCAAACTATTTTGGACAAATTGGACTCCCTGAATAAATGCCACAAGGTTGATACACACAAGAACAGCAGTTCCCAGCTGTGTCAGCTCACTGCATGAATAGAGTGCGTGTGCACAACAAATGGCACTTCTCAGGACTGATTCATCATACAGATGCTGTACATCAGACCTCTGCCACAATATCCCATTCATTACATCCTGGATGGGCAGAATGGGCACCTGGGAAACTACAGGACAGTAAGTTTCATGCCTACACCTGGAAAGATCATAGAGAAGATCTACACGGAAGCTACATTAAAGCACACATAACACAAGGAGGCGACCTTTGACAGCCAGCATGGTTTCAACAAGGGTATATCATAACCAATTAGACAAAGGAAGAGAACTGACATCATCTACCTGGACTTCTGCAAAGCCTTTAATCTGATCCCACACCACATCCTTACCTCTAAACTGGAAAGACACAGATTGGAAGGGTGGAATATTCAGTGGATAAGGAATTGAATGGATGGTTGCAGCCAGAAGATTGTGGTCAACAGCTCTGTGTCTGGTGATTAAGTGGTGTCCCACAGGGATCCATCTTGACACTGGTGCTCTTTGACATTTTTATCAATAACCTGAACAGTGGGATTGAGTGCACCCTCAGCAAGTCTACTGATGACACCAAGCTGAGTTGTGCAGTTGACATAACCAAAGGAAGGGATGCCAGCCATCCAAAGGGACCTGGACAAGAAAGAAAGGTGGAGCCACGGGAATCTAATGAGATTTAACAAGACCAAGTGCACTTGGATTGGAACAGTCCTAAACTATGTACAGACTGGGAGAAGAACTCATTGAATGCAGCCCGGTGGAGAAGGACTTGGAGGTTCTGGTGGAGGAAAGCTGGACATGAGTCAGCAGCGCACTCTTGCAGTCCAGAATGCCAACTGTATCATGAGCAGCATCAAGAGAGGTGGCCAGCAGGGAGAGGGAGGTGATTGTCCCACTCTGCTCTGCTCTCATGAAGTCACATCTGGAGTACTGTGTCCAAGCCTGGGACCCCCAGCACAAGAAAGATGGGTAGTTTTTGGAGAAGATCCAGAGGAGGGCCACAGTCAGAGAGCTGGAGCATCTCTGAAGACAGGCTGAGGGAGCTGGGTTTGTATAGGCTGGAGAAGGCTACAGGGAGACCTCACTGCATTCTTGCCCATCATCTTTAGTTACTGAAAAGCCACTATAAGATCTCCACAGGACCTTCTCTTCTCCAGCTGAACAACCTCAAGTTTTTATGAAAGATGAGGGTGAAAATAGGTTGTTTTATATCAAATGCTTTTCAAAGTAAAAACAAAACAAGCTTGCACAGCCTACCAGTCATTACACTTGGTGGAAGCTGACTGATTTGAAAAAGTTGAATCCATAGTGACGTTTAAGGTCGTGAATTTCCATGTGATGCACAATGCAACAAGAGTGGGTTAGCATACAGTTTCATCAGCTGTGAGCCAGATGGATACCAATTTTGTGACAGTGTGACTATATGGCTATAAGAGGGATGTCAGAGATTTTAATTATGTAACAACTGAAATTTGAGTAACAAAAAAAAAAGGAAAAAATGTGAAGCTCATTTTGGGGATGTCAAAAATACTTTGTGTGATAGATTACTATACTCCTTTTTTAAAAACAGCTTAAGTGGGGTCATAAGTGAGAAACTGAGGTAGTACAGTAACTACTCGTTTGTTTTTAATACTCACAATTTTTCTTGCAGTTAGCTTTTTAAGATACTAGAATCCTCAAATAAAGAGCCAGAGGGGTGTTTTCTACATCATGTCATGCTCACATCACTTGTGATTATAACTTCTTCCACAACACAAGCACCATAAATTGGAAGAAGAGCTTGGTGAATTTGGGTGCTTTTTTTTTTTTTTTAGAAATGCTGTGCTAATGCACTTCTCCAGCATTAGGCTATAACTTTAAGTAGTAAAAAGCTATGAACATACAAAGATTATAAGCACTATTCCACGTTCGTGACTTTCAATAACTGCAAAATATTTCAGGGTGGTGGAAACAGAAGTGGAAGATATGAGATATAAGAAATGAAAAGCAGAATAATTAGAGGATGTCTTATTGTACATACTCTGGATGTATTTACATACTGTACCTATGCTTCTGACTTCTACTATGCAGCAAGTCAGACATTTAATGGAAGAATACATACAGCACACCATTCAATCTACATATAAAGCACGTACTGACAAAATTAGGAGTGCAAAAATACATGGTGATTTACAAGAAATGGATGACTACCAGCAAGCCACTTAATGCCCACCACAAAAATGAGGACTGAAATAACAGGAAGACACCGTGATAGGAGACACAAAAATTCCAATATTGAACCTTTGTAATCTCCTAATACCAATGACCCTACAACACAACTTCAACATTCCCTACAAGCTGGAAAACCCTGCTTTACCAAGGATCACAATGTGCTACTATTAATAATTTTTTACTATTAATAATTTTGCCTAGCAAGCTCTGTGGAATCCTTTTTGTTTTAACTCAAGCATGTTCTAAATAGATGGATATCAGAAAAGCAACAACTCCAAGCACTGGGGAAGAAATTCCACGTGAGAAGTTTCTTCATGATAACTTGGACAAACCAATTTCCAAAGTCAGTTTTAGCCTGATAAATTTCCGAAGAACTAATAATGCAGAATAGGTACAGACATCTATTTCCATCTTTGTTTTGTTTGTTTGTTGTTGTTGTTGGGTTTTGTTTGTTTGTTTGTTTACAGGAAATGAAGATATAGCCTTATTAGATGAAGATGATTAATCATTTGTGGAAATAATCTCATTTCTGACAGCACAGGAAAAGAAAAAGACATCAGCAAAGTTGGATTTTCTCATCTTTTCCACACTTTGAAAATGCTTACCATAATACAGACTCCCAGGGAAGCTTGTTCTTCACATGACAATGAAGACAGAAGATTAATTCTGCTAAAACTGAAGAAACTAAGAAAATTATAAATAATTAATATCCTGGCTGCAACCAGGTATCAAAGGCATTACTGTAAGGGTGAAGATCTGGAAAGTTACTTTGTGGACAAAAGAGACATGGGCCAGAAACATTCTGCACCACCCATGGTCCTGTCAGATCAGCAAATCTTACACTACTGTCTGACCTGTACTAAAGCTATCTGTAATTATTTTACTTTGCATAGGAATTTTTTTATCACTATTTTTAACTCCTGGTACTATCACAACACCCGTAGGCTGAGTAACTGAACCAAACAAATGCAAACTTTGAAGGAGAAAAAAAGAAATCTTAGACAAAATGATAAAGTAGCCCTAACTTTTCTAAAAGCGCTGACAGCTACTCGAGCTTGCATTTAGGCCAAACATTTGATTGCCTACAGTTTCTGAAAAGAGCAGAAAAATATGAAGAAAGGTAGGTACCTATTTTGAACTGAATAATTCCACAAATATAAGACATTGTTCTATTTGTTCTCTGTCCAACATGTCATTTTTGCAGACTTTGTTTTTTTGCAGATTTTTGGTTTAGTTGGAAAAATAATCACCCATGATGTGTACACAACAGATTTTAAAAACACTTACTTGACAGGCCTTGAATCTCTTCAAAGACAACAAGAGGTAAATAAATTCAGAGAATTTTCAAAATTGCATTTCATAACTTTTCATTGTCATATCTGAAAGCATCAGTGAATAAAGTACTCTTCGAAGAAAGGCCGCTGCGTTTATAACGTCCCAAACCATTTCCTCGGTCCTACATTATGGTGCATGTTACTTGAGTTCAGTAAAAACACAGTAAAAACAGATATTAATCATTTCTGGAAAACCTTTCACACTTCTGATAGTGTGTGTGTGTGTGTGTGTGTGTGTGCGAGGGGGATGAGGAGGAGTGTGGAAGAGGACACGAGTGAGGTCAGATTCTGTCTTCTGAAAAAGCATCACTGGTAACATTTGTGGGCCCATGAGCCCAAGCACATCCTGAGGCTCAGTATGCCACTAACAGGCACTTTTGAGAAACCCCTCTTGAATCATATCCTCTTGGAAACATTCAAAGAACTTTCAAGAACATAATATAGGTAGGAGACAAGTGAACAAAGGAGCAATGTACTTCTCTCAGTCATGGCCAGGAGTGGTGTGAACACATCCACCACAATACTGCTATGTTGGCTTTCTGTTGTACACGATCCAAATCCCATGCTGACCTTTAGCAAGGAGCATTTTGTTTTCCTCCTTGATGGCATTTCCTACTGAGAGGAAATGTCGTAGTTGCTAAGATCCTTTCAAACAATTTTCTCTCCAATGCTCAAAAACACTTATTAATCCTATAATGCTGCTACAAAATTGAGAGAAATTACATTTATCGGAAAACCAGGTAGGATATGTATTACAAAGAGAAAAATAAGCAAGCATGTTCTGGACCCCAGAACTGCTTTACTCCACAAGCACCTTCATTTGCTTTCCAACAAGCACACTATATGGAAAATGAGACTCACTCACATCATCACACAATGATCTTAAAGACAGTAATACACAAACGTGCAAAAGAGGGGTGCATTGAAGTAAAGCAGATGATTCTCTCTTTACATTTAGAGCTTTAAGTATTTGATGTCATGATACTATATGTTTGCTGATAACTATCCCACATATCTTTAAATAGAAAAATTTAAAAAATTACGAAATCCCACTGCATTACACAATTTATCAGACAGTGGAAACATCCTAACTACAAATGCATTCCACCAGTGAGGGAAAACACCTTGTTTTGTATTCTTTTCTTTTCTGTCTGAAGGCTAACATGAAACAGAAAGGAAAATATCCTGTCAGGCTGCCATGCCAGAGATATTATTTAGAATTATCGAGAACGTTTTTTTCATTAACTGTCTTGGTTGACAGTACTCCATTTTGGGGGAAAAAAAGAAAATAAAAAGAAAAAGTAAATCAATGTGCAGACCTAAGGAAATAACTTCAATTTCCATCTAATTTTGAATGCAAACGTAGCTCAACAGAGAGGCATATATTAAAAGCTGACCACATGATTTCTGAATCATCCTGACCTGTATCTGAGCTACCTTCCTCCTCATGATCTAGTAACCTATCATAATGAGACTTTCAGCTTAAGTAACTGTCATGCCTACAGCTAACAGGTATCTTCCCCTCTCTCCAACTTTTAAGCAATCTCCAAAAATATAAATTTTTTAATTTTGTAATTGGAAGTTATGTTTTCAATTTATGAATTCATTAAATCAATGAGAATTTAATGATAAATGAATTACAAACTCCACAAAAAATGACACGATAATTTTTACCATTGGAGGAGAAGAAACAAAGATATCAGTGCTGTGAAAATATTTTTAATTTCCTTGGGCAGTTAATATAACTGTCAAATCATTCCCTTGATATGCTACACTTCAGAAAGTGTAAATGTATGAAGATGAACCTAGGAACTGAAGAACACTTACCTTCATTCACCTGTAATGGAAACCTCACTGAATCATTCGCTCAGCAGTCAGACACACAGTATCATTTACACAATTCTTTTGCCATTGCCTCTCCCATAATGGTCTGACATTTGTTGAAAATACTTATTGTACTTTGGCCAGACATACCAAGAAGAGATTGGAGTCACTTGCGTGAAATTTTTTCAGCTAGTGTAGAAAACAAAGTGAAATCCTAGAGTCAAATTCTGTCTTCATTGAGATATTCTTCAGACTGCAGAGGTTACATGAACAATGAATAATGTCTTCCATGTACCATAGTAACTTGAAAAAAGGCAATTTAATTACTTCTATCCTCCATCATGAAGGTTTATCTTTGGCTTTGCACTTAGTTGAAGTCACAGAATTGCAGGAGTTGAAAGGGACCTCAAGAGATCAAGTCTAACCACCTTCTTCATGTATTATAATGTTCCACAACATTTGCTATTTTAGCAGACTTACTTTGCCTAGAATTCTCTTTGGGCTTCGTATAGAGTATCAGCTCAGAGCCCTTTCCATAAAGAATTTTTTGATTGATGAACAGATGCTTAGTTCCTAATGATATTTCTGAGGATAGTCTACTCTAAATGAAACACATACTTGGATTAGCTAATTTTTAGTCTCTAAAGAATCATCTTAAATAAAGGTCACTGAACATCTCACTATGCAATTAATAAAGATTCAGCTAGCAGTTCTTTGATCAAATATTAGTATTTTTGATTGGTCCCAGAAGAAATATCTTTTTTTATACAAACCTGGCACATGAATCAGAGCCACAGCTGCTGCCTGATATAATCAGTGTACAATATTCTAATCCCATGAACTCTGACTCAGCAAGCATCTGCTTTACAAATAAACTTTATAAAACACATTTTTTTCAGAACTAATTTTGTCAGCCAAAGTTTAAAAGGAGACATATCTCAGAACGTTTCACAGAAACACTTTGAAGTGAAGCACTACTCTTTGGTTTCTTTCCAGGAGAGCTTCCCTTGGAATTCAAACAGTTATGATGGTCAGTTAGAATGTTTAGTTAGTAAAGAGAATACTGGTGAGTTTTCAGTGATGTTGCATAGACAGTAGATTAGATGAGCTGCCATTCTTGATATGCAAGTTTTAAGTACTAATTTTTCACTACGCTAATAGTCCCCTAGTGAGTAGGTACTAAAGTAAATCTGAAAGACCTGGGCTTAAAAGTCTGCCTTGGTTATCTACCTGCTTCTAAGTACACACCAAAAGGCATAAAATATCTAGGTCCAGAGCCTCAGAAAACAACTACAATTCTCCCTTGTTTTCTTATAATTAAAATCACAATTTTGTGACTGCAAGTTTTCCACACAGCCTGCAGCTTCCTATAGAGTTCTTACATTGAGGTATTTCCTATCATCAGAAAATAATAATAATAATAATACTGCAGATTCTTATAGTAATAAAATAATCAATACCCCAATACATAGACTGCCACTTTTACCTCATCTTCTTGCATTAATGCTTTCTATATGCAATCACTGGTATTGCAAATAAACGGTATAATGAATCTCCTCAACTGAGGGCAAACCAGAAACAAGGAAATCACAGACAAATCTTCTAAGGAGAAATGTAAAGCTGTAGGAATGGTGTCACAGAGCCATGTAACTCTGAGGTCCAAACAACCTCTCACTCAATATAGAACTATCACCAACATTATACTGTTAAAGAAACTGTACCTTTATCTAGCCAAGTCTTGAAGAACATTCACAAACAAAGACTCCACCACCTCTTTGGGTGACCTGTCCCAGTGCTGCACAACCCCATCCAGTGAAAGTGGCTATCTAATATCCAATCTACATCACCACAAGCACATTTCACACAAATGCTAGGTTACCTCCTTTTAGTTATTCACAGGTTTGAAGACACACTAATACAGAAAAGATAACAAATTATTGCTTAATTGGTTAAAATGCTATTCTCTATCCAATGTTTTATATTATGAACATGGCATAAGTATTCAATCATTGTGGAGTCATTAAAAATCACAGCTGTATTGTAATTATATAAAGTATAATTTTTTTTCTTGGAAAAAAAGAAGTTATCTAATAATCCAAAAAGCTCCACCGTAAGACCCCATATTTTTCCAGGCGTTTTACAGTTAAGGACTTAGCTTGCAATTTAATTAAAAAATTAATATAAGAAGCTATAATTAGGAAAGAGCATAAGGAATGCCATTTCCTGTTATTTCTAATAATTGCTAACAATTTCAGAGTAAAAAGTACTTCATACCAGTGAAACTTCAAGACATCATTACATATTACAAAAATAAAGCAGTTTATTTCAGTGAAAGGCAGCTTTCATAGAATCACCAAGGTTGGAAAAGACCTACAAGATCATCCAGTCCAACTGTCCTCCTATTACAAATAGCTCTCTCTAAACCATCTCCCTCAACACAACATCTAAACATTCCATAAACACCTCCAGATGCCTTCCAGCATTCTGTTGCAGTGCTATAGGATGGGAAACCTCTCATCTGTAAGACAATTTTTTTTTAGCTTAATTAACTGATGTCTTTCCATTTTCAAAATGTCATTTATTCAGGCTGAATATGGTATTTTTGTTAAAACTTTTGTTCAGTTCACAGTTACATGCCATTTTAGTTTTACTGATTATGGTCTACTTTATTACTATTAACCTACGATCCACTCTTCATTTCTATAATTGTTAATGACTAGTTAATAGCTGTACTTTCAGGCCTCATCGAACTGGATTCAACTAGCAGGTCACTCTTGAGGTCATGCCATCACTTTCCCTGAAGATTTAAATCTTACACAAGTCCAAGAGGCAGAAATAAAATTAGAGCTGAAGTCCACACGGTATGGTGCTCTTGGAGCAGCAATGGAAAGGGAGCACCTTTGCAAGGTTCCTAAATGCTGCCTTCATGTAGAAACAGCAGCTGGAGAGGACATCTTGAAAACCTGCAAGTCTTCATTCAGTGTCAGGGGTGCTGAATGGCAAGCAGTGTGGCAGCAGTAGGACTACAGTATCTGCCTTCAAGATATTTGCTCCACCATGTAGCCAGGAAATAACAGAGGAGATGCATATATAGTTGAGCAAAGAGAAAGTCTCCAAGGTGATGAAGCATGTGGGTTACAAAAAAGCCTGTCTAGGGGAAGTAAGATTCCTCTGGCTATCATAAGTTGTCTGACCGCTGCATAACAAGTCAGAGGTTGAGCAGATAGAAAGGGAAGAATAATGTCAATGTGGGACATCGATAAAGAGAGCAAAAATCATATGGAATAACAATAATCCTGACAGAGAATGAAAAAAAAGAAATAAAGAAAGCACAAAGTGAGACCAAAGAATACAACAGAATATAAGGAGTGAGCAAGTAACATTGAAGCCACAACACTTTATTTATTTCAGATTTATGCGTTTCCATATTCATTCATTGAAGGCAAGATTCCTTTTGAACTATCAATCATTTTTGCAAGATGTGACAAGCAGTTTTTCATCTAGGCTCCCTTTTTCCATTTCCTTTTTATATGCCTTTTCAAAGACCGACAGATCACTTCACAAAGCTATCTATCACAACTGCTGTATGGCAAGGCAGCAATTTTGGGTGCACACAAATGCACACTCCTTCTTGACGGGGCAGTTGTTCTGCTGACTCCACCAATATCTGTAGCTCTACACCAGTACTGTTTGTGGATGCACCTCTTTAGGCCGTTACACTTGACTTTTACTCTTTCATGCATGTACTCCACACCTACTTACAGGTACTTATTTGTAGCTTCTTGCTGGTTTTGCAAGCAACTAATTTTACCAGTTTACATAACATCCACCGAACTCTAATAGACAAGATTTGGGTCCTAAAATACACAGATTCTAGTAAGATGCAAGAGTCTTCTCATCAATAAATTCTCACTAATTCACAATTGGGGATGAAGAGATGTTGTGATCTTGAACAGCTTATGTATTTTATGAAATACATCTCTGACTTCTAAGATAGAGTAAGTAGTTATGTTAGGGAGATACCTGTGGTTCTGACTCCAGTGTAACACGACTCCGTTTAGTAAGGCACATGATCCTGACAGGTCCTTTACTGTAATGCAGCACAGCACCCTAAGGTGCCAGCTTCTTGGTGAACCAAGCCCTGGATACTACTGTCGAGAAGCTAATCCTAATAAAGAAGTATGAGTTCCTCTGTGCCTTGAGGTAGGTTCAAAAGCTTTTTAATATACAGCATGACAAGGTAGAAGAGCATAACATTTCATCTGTCTGCGCCTACAAAGCAATTTTGACACTGCTTTCTTTCAGTATAAACTTTACTTCAGTATAAGAGGGAGTGTAAGAAAAGCATGTGTTAGACATTATCAAGAAAGTTCATGTGTTTGTTTGCTTTTATTTTTACAGAAACCTGTGATGTGCCTTCAAAATCAATCAAACAAACAAACCCAACCAAAACAGTAAGGTAGGAGGAGAGAGGGGAGATTGTCCTTCTGGGGAACTGCTGACCACGGTGAGAAGGACCTGCCCATTCATTGCCTGCTGAAAGAAAAGGGAATCACAGCCCAGTCTAGGAATGCTGTACACACCTGGAGACTGCTCAGACCCCAGAGAGAGCTGAAAAACTCCTCAGCACCAGAAGGCCAGTGTTGCATTTGATGCTATTGAGAGCCATTAAACTGTCTGGAAACAAAAGCCTTTGGAATACACTGGGTAGCAGATTTTTTAATTAATAACAATGCAAATATAGACTCTTTGGTCTCATTTAGCTATTCTGAGTTTTCTAGATTTAAGAAGTTACATATTCTGTCTTTGACTAAAAATCTAGTTTGAGTTCAAAGGTTTTGTCTTCTTCAGGGAGCTTATTACAGGAAAAATGTCTGAGCACATCTCCATCAAAGCTCTAAGTCAAGGCATATATATATAAATAAGGGAATAAGCCTTGATCTGAAGAAGACCTTGTTTTGCCTTGAGCAGATTTACATCCAGGATCTTCCAAAAACTGACCCTACCACTTTATGACCTTGCTAGAGAATGTTGTTGCATACTACACTGAGGTCACAAGTTATATTAAAAGTCTTTCAACAGATGCTTGCTTTCATTAAAGTCTTCCACTTTTATCCCATGTTGTAAAAAAGACCACAGAAAAGCTTAAGCTGACAGAGAAAATAAGGTCTCACTTAAAACAGTCTGCCATGAGCAATCAAGCTGCTATTTCCAACCTCAGATCTCCATCCCTCAGTTTCCATAGCGTTTTCTCCTCTTCTAGAACGATGTTCTCTAAATTGTATTCGCTGCCATTATGAGATAGTTAGCTGAGCAAATCATGATGTCCTGATCTTTAAAATGTGATAATTCACATAAGTGATAATTGACCATCATTGGCTTGAAAAATGTACGAAGCAGGTGGAAACATTACTCCTCCCTTGTTAAACTGATGGAAAAATATTGTGTGTAATTTAAAACTTGATGTATGCACAAATGCCAAAGTAAAAGGTATAAGAAATTTTTGGAAATTATCAGGCCCATGTGATTACAGAACTATCCATAAAATGCTGAGAAAGTATTTGATTCAGTGGAGTCCAAACATCACTCTGCTGTTCAACTGGAAACATTTCTTCTCTGAATAAGACACAAAGGAATGAAAATTTTTACTTTCTTAAAAAACACCAAAAAAACTGAGATATTTCTGAGTATTCTATGTTGCATAGAAAACAGTTATCCAATCTAAAACCACAACTTCTAGTTTTCTTACTCAGTTACCTTAGTAAAACTGACAAAAGTGTCACAAAGTTAGTAGTCTTAGGATCAAATCAGTATCAAACTATGTCTGGATATTTTTCAATAAGACTTTAAGGAAGTGTTATTTGAGTTAAAATGAATCAGAAATAAGTTGTTTATCAATAAAACTCAGTTGCATTATCATCACATTACTCCATTAATCAAAAATTTGAAGCACAGCTATTGCTTTTTTGCTAGACTTGATAGGTAGAGTCAAAATGAATTTTCTGCCTCAACTCACCTTTTTATTCCAGACATTTTTAATTATGCTATTCTTAGGAATAGAAGTGAGTGAAGAATGCAAACTAAGATATTTTCTCTCAAGAAAGAAAAAAGCATATATTCCTAGTCTAAGCAGACCAGTATGCTGGCTAAGGCAGCAATATCACTCAGTTCCATTACTATTCCAGACAGTTGAGACTGTCTATTGCCGAGATGCAATTTCATAGCTTTTGCATTAACAAGTTGTTTCAGAATTCAAGAGCAGTCTTGTTCTGAAAACCTAATAAATCTGTTCTGCTAGCATAAAGTAAGAAAAAACAAACTGAGCACTTTTTCCTCATTATTAGTTTCTAAGACAGCAGCTTAACGCTCCATTCAGGCAAGTGAAGATACACAAACCAATGAGTTTTCATGTTAGGCACGATTAGGAGACACAGAAACTATGTAAGCTGTATATGGGGGCCATTGAAAGAGTATTGAAAGTCACGCTGTGCCTGGCCATTCCACTTCACATTTCACTTGTTACTGATAATCAAACACCAGAGCAAAATTTTATTTTAGGTCTCTAAAATTAATGTCTCTAAATGCTGAGTTATTGTTACCACCCTGAGCATACCTTCAAGCTATGATGTCTACCCAGAAGAAAGCGGGCAAGGCCTGCTATCTAGTGAGTACATATCCATATGCCCTCTGATATAGAAAAACCCAGTGACAAGTAATTTTGAATTGCACTATTATTAACAGGAGAGAATGTGGTATGAAAAGGACAATCTGATAGCAAGCATAGGAACAGACTCATCGTAAATCATGCAGACTGGCAAATCAGACAGCAGAAAAGTCATAAATCTTGAACATCTTTCAGCCTTTGGGAAGATGTTTCAGTGTTGAAAGGTAAGCTATACTTCATCCGCTTCATATTTTTCTTAGAAAAACAGAAATAGACAAGCCCAACAGAGACAAAACTGTTGCATCATTAAAGGTTGATTAGTTCTTGTATGTATTCAACTGGCACTTTACACAAATGTTCCTGATTCAAATGTTCAAGTATAGATAACAGAATGTGAGTCTCCATGCCCAGAGGGCAACTACATAGGATAGTAACGGACAAGTTATGTCATACAAGTCATTATATGGTTTGCTCATGCTCCATTAGTACAAACCCTGGAATGATCTCCTCACATGGTCCTGGAATTGCATATGGCTTATATGGCTTTCCCAGAGGAAGGTATGTGACACAACTGGATGGTGCCAGCAGTACTAGCAACAAATCTAGTTGGTTGCACCTACCAGAGAAGGAGCTCGTGCTTACAATTTTTCCTGTTCAAACTCTGATACATTCTCAGGTAGCATTTTCATCCCTGGTACCTTTTACAATCAAGGAGAATAAATAATGCCACCAGAAGGTGACTCACCTGGCCTCTTCCAGGTGCCTCTCTTAGGATGGGTGAATCATCCCTCAGAATTCTTATTTCTCCCCCTTGACTAAAACTAAGTGAAGCAACTCAGATGAATTAGCCAATTAGTTCAGACTAGAATGTCAGGTATAGAGTTTTAAATTACATAAAATGAACATGGCTGTATATTTTAATTAAGATGTTGCTTTAGATCAATGGAAAAAATTTACATTTTAATCAGCACCTACATCACTATAGAATTTTTTTTGTTGTCGGTGGAGATATAAAGGAAAGATTTTATCTCAAAGAAGGAGGAAAAAAACATTCAGATATTTGACTCAAAAATTGATACCACTATAAAGGAACCAATTTGGGAATTGTTTTGTAAGTAGAAAAATATTTATAAACAACTAAATATTGATGCTTGAGGAAACAGAAGCACAGAAGCGTTATTATTTGAACAAAGTCTATAAGGAAAATGCCTCTGAAGCAGTACTGTAACTCAAAACAGTAAATGTGAAACAATTTTCAGAAGACCCATTAGTGACTACCAGTTTTGCTCAATTAAGGTCATAATTTTTTTTTAAGACATTACAAGTGATCACATAATACAAGAGACAATTTTAAAGAATCATAGCTGAATTAATAGGAAGCAGAAAAATTATACTGCTATTTTTATGTCTACAAGAAAAAGGCTTTGGACTTGGTTACTGAGGTATTAACACATCAGATTAAAATTAACAAGAATAATGGCAATAAACAATGGTGTTACAAAACACATGCTTGGACATTCAAAATGAAAGTACAAGGAGAACAGAATAGATCTCCAAAAAGTCATTGATTAGCTATTAATCTGAAGCTTTCAACCATAAATTAAATGAGATTAAAATTTTTTAAGATAAAATATTCAGAACTAATAAAATGTTTTTCAAGATTTTATCTAAATCTGAATACTTCGATTACTCTCTTCCATACTTGAGGTATGAACAAAGCAATTCATCTCATTTTCACATGTTCTGTGCATTTTTTTCACTCCTGCAGTTACCTTGATATTTCTTAACAATATGCTGTGAGTTTGCTCCTCATTACACTATCTCCATGAGAGCAGAAAGACAAGAATTAACTGGAAATATCAGAGAAAAACACAGAATAAATTACAGCACATGGCTGAGCTAGTGACTAAAACACACAGAAAATAGACAGCCTTGAACATCCGGAGTTTCTCAGAAAAAGAGAAAGTGCCTAATCTGCAAAGGTGATATTCAAAAGCCTACCCTGCATCAGGAGGAGTGACTCAAGCCAAATGGAGTAAGACCTTGCTTCTAGACACAAAGCTATTTGGGATTACTTTAACAGAGAACACTTAAGTAATCATATTTGATGAGTGAGACTACCTCATTTATCAAAAATCTATGGTTAAATTTAATTTTCCATGTGAGTCAAAGACAGCAGCGGCAACAGTGCTTGTTGTTGCTGATCTGTGCCTGTTGATGCCTTCTGAAGTGGAAATGATGGATGCCACATGTTCTAGCTGTGATTAAATTTGCTTTGACAAAGCAGCATGGAAATCTGATTTTCAATAGAGTCTTGCATTTCACCCAGTGCTGAGTAAACAGATACACAACATAATGCTATATGGTTGTCAAGCTGATGGCTAATTCATTGTGCCAGTCCAATCAATCTACCCATTAAAATATTACCTGTCAATATCAAGCAGGTTCAGTTTGGAAATTGCGTGGAAACCAGAAGCTGTTTAGAAGTAAACATTAAATCTGAATGTATCTTAAGTTATTCCTCCGGGTTCTTGCAACAGCTTCAGTCAACCTCAGTAACAAGGTTGGCAGATTTTTGTTGCCATGTGCATGACACTTCTCAGATGTGTCATCATCCAGTTATGCCGCAGAACATATAGAAGCCCTCTCTTCCTGTGCTACTGCTTGAAAAGAATGAAGGCAGAGAATGACATTAAGGATACAGCTCATCTAAATGTTATAATCCCAGTCCTCAAAAAAATTGTACAGATACTGATTTCAAAGAGAGACATCCTTCCTGCCTTGACTGACTAGGAATGCAAGTCAGCAAAACAGGCACGAAAGACACTGACTGCAGCAAGCTCAGGCACAGCTATTTCATGTTTTAGTTTTGACATTCATTTTGAGGAAATTGGGATTATTACCCACTAATCTTTACCAGCAGCAGTTCATTCAACGTTCCTGTTCTATCCACAGCACCCAAAATGTCCTGACAATTGTCATAACCAAAATGCATGATGCTCCTGCTGTTACCCCTGTTTTCAGCATTCAGCTCCTCACCAGACTGTTAATCACCATGGTGTGGCAAGTAGCATGAGCTACCTGTAAAAGTAACCTAAAAGACTACTTGTAAAAGCAGTCTAAAGTATCAGTGTAGTGACTTTTTTTTTAATAGCAAAATGTTGTCTAGAAACATAGTAAAACATAGTATGTATGCTAAACTGTAAAAACAAACAAACAAAAAAAACCAACCAACCAGCACTTTGACAGTGTCAGATAATTAGAGTTATTTTAAGCTTAATTGAATCAGATGAAGAGAAAGAAAACGTGCTAATAAGCATTAACAACCACCTCCTATTCTTATTATTCCTCTTCTATTCAGATTTCTACAGCTAAAACATCACTCTGAGTTCATACAATCTCCTCTCCAAGAGAAAGAGGGAAGAGGAAGTTTTAACTCGGATTACACTAGGGGAAAGCTGAAAGCCCTTCGTTCATTGTCACAAGAGAGAACAGAAGCTATATCCAGTTCTTGGCTTTGTCAGAATACTACAGTGTAATTACACTGTTGTTTTTTTTTCTTTGCAGAAACTGAAGAGATACTCCAAGTTCTTGTAAGCTTATTCAAGGACTTTTGCTGTCAACCTAAGACAGAATGAGACTGCTGTCATTCTTGACAGCAGTGCCCATCAAAAATCTGCTAGGCTACTTATACAGTACTGTACACATACAGAACAAAATGATCCAGTATTGAACTTCGGCATTATCTTGGAACTTTGAGAAAACTACTTCAAGCTTGAAATAAGATAGCTACAGTATGTTTGTAAATGGTACACCAGTATTTGCATTATTTTGAAATACCTGTTCACTTGTTTGCTTGTGGTCATGCTCCTTGGAGCTGAAAGATGAAAAGAGCCTGGTTACTCAAGCACCTCAGCTCTAACAAGGATAGTGCAAGAGAAAAATTGTATGAACTCATAGAAAAATTTTACAAGATTCTCTAAAGTATGCTTAAAATGAAAAAAAATCTTGACATAAAATTAATAGCTTAGTGTGGAGATTCTGAAACATCAGCAGATGAGCATAAAATTTAAGCCAAAATCAAAAACAGAAAAATTGCTGTCAATATCCTTATTTGTGACAAGATGGATCATGTCATTGACATTTATTTTAAATGTGCTGATTACATTTTGCAACTTGTTGAAAAGATGCTGTATTTATAGAACGTGTCCAACATCTCTCAAACTGATAAAGGCACATCTACATTAAATAATGCATTACAGGATGCATATGCTTACAGCAGTTTTATTATGCTGGTAATTTGGGTCCAAAAGAATGTAAATGTAAAGGAAAAAAAACAAAACCAAAGTTGACAAGCTCCATCTCTCTGCAGTCACTGTTCTTAATTCTACAGTAGCCTCAGCTGAGGATTTTCCCAATGTCATCTGCAGACATTTTCACTTTGGTAAGGACATGTTAGGTGCCCCAGAACTATCTCATGTATTCAGTTCTCATATATTCAGATGTATTCTGGAAGATTTTTCTCTAGAATACTAATCTGTTTTCACACAGAATCTGTTTGAAGAGACCTTTCTTGCTGGGTGAGGGTGCGGGGAGGTGAATGTGTGCCATCAGTAGCTCTTGTTATTTGTAACCAGGAAGCATTCATTCCTCCCCTGGCTCTGGGCATCCTGATGCAGAATCTTTCTATGAAGGTGGTATCTTTTTTATCCATTTCAAATAAGCTGGATAACAACGGCTTTTGCCATAGTATCAATTTTTTGTGCATTTTCTATAGGAAATGTGCATTTTCTTCTTACCCTCCCCCCCTCCCCCCAGCTAACTCAGTTGAAATTCCTCTTTATTTAAAACCAGCTGAAGTTGAAACCGAGTATTAATTTATTATATCCAAGAGAGTCTCAACACAACTGTAAGTGTCTGTAAGGTGAGGAACTAAAAGAAAAAGTAGATTTAGCCGATCTATACCAAGATCAAATCTGAAAGCTCACCCTTCTATCCCGGTGACTTTGACACACTCTGTGAGACTTTCTGCACATCCTACCCTAACGGGGATAATCCTGGCTTCATTACAGAGAGCCCACTCCTAGTGACATGTGCCTTCACAGATAAATAACTTCTTCTTTGCAGTTCCTTGGGAGTTCAGATAGAATTAAGTTTCCTCCTTGAAATGTGTTTATTAGTTCTCTCCCACCTGCTCTGCCTCCCAGCTCCCCATAATTTAATTTCTTTTAATTTATTCAGGGGACAGTTTTGCCACTCCTTGAAAATAACCCTCCTCTTGCTTCTTCAGTATGCAAATGTTGCCTTGTTAGATTAGATGTCAGCTCTTGAGCAGTTAATCAACAGATTCCCTTTTCAGTTGGGGCTGAACTCCTCTAGATTCCCTCCCTTATATAAATCAAGGAGCATGTTTCAGTTTGAAGAACTTCCATCTCCTGAAGCTTACAGTTTGTACACGTTTGTTCCCAAACATGCCTGGGACAAAGATGCAACTGGGAAATGTGAGAAAGTCTTCATAGCCTCCTCAGTGTGTGGAAGACGCCTGTCATTAACTGCTCAGGGATGGCAGAGGGCTCAGATGGATAAGGGACATAATTCCTGGCAGCATTGAGCTGCTGCATGCTGCATAACTCTAGGACAGACAGTCCTGCATGCATTCTAAGGCTAGTGCTGGGCATAATAACAGAATAAATGAACTTCAGAGACATGAGACTTGAGGCCCATTTTCCCAGACCCTTTAGAAAAGACTGCACCCTGGAACTGCTAAGTCTGACAACTTTAAAGAAAATTCAAAAACATCATCCATCCATCATTTCAGAAGTTTCTAAGTTTCTGTGAAAATTTTCCAGTTGGAATTCCTGAAAATAATTTTTGAAGAAAAAACACCAGTAGAGTATAGAAAAATATCATACTTAAGCCCTGGGTAAATATACAGCAAACTGGAAAGCATTAATTCTTGTCAAAAAAGGCTCTAGATAGAAAAAAAAAATGAGGACCGAGGAATATTGTTAATCATGTCTTAACCAATTAGCATTAAAGCTAAGAGATAAATTAACCACAGGACATGAAGTAGTAGCATTTCTCTCAACACCAACACAAACAGAACAGGCAAATTTATCTTTGACAAAACAGATACACCTCCCATAATTAAAAGGAAAAACAGGGTAGTATTTAATGAAAGCAGGATGAAACACTATCACCAATAGCAGACAGAAGGAGAGAAAGAGTAAAGACACAGGCTTAAACTGCAGAATGAAACCACTGTAAAAGGCCTAATTCAAAAACAAAAGTTAATGATAAACAAAACTCCAAATATGTCAGCCCAAAATGTTTTCCTTAAGGAAACTTTAAAGTCACATCAGAAGAAACTCTCTGAAAGCCAGTTTTTACAAAATAAGAATACCTACTGATTTGGTTAATTGAAAAAAAAAAAAAAAAGAAGCCAGTTTTAAAAGGAAATTTGGAATAAGAATGAAATGTTATTTTCTTAATATAAAAAACCAATAGTGATCATATCAGCTATATCTGCAATAATAGGTGACAGTCGTTTGCATAAGTAACTCCATTTTTAATTTTTGCTTCCAGTTTAACTCCTGTTTGCTACAGCAGCACAGTTAAATTGTAGAAATTGAGATGGCTACAGGTCAGTTATATTTTGGAAAGGATAAATATATAGCTTCCAAAATAAAATAGAATTATCCTCTTCTGAAAGAAAACTCTCTTACTAATTCTGAATTTAGAACTTAGAGTTTTCAAAGTTTCCTCAGAATTGCAGTTTCTTAGCTTCACTAACAAAAACAGAATATTTAGGATACACTTTTAGAACTTGTCACTGATAGTAAGCCCAGCTGTTGCAAGTAAAGCATTTCTGATTGAGGGACTTTTACCTTAGTTTTCTCAACTGCTTCTTCCTGCTCCTCTGCTTGAGCACAGGTTTCCCATGGACCACAGTGCATTCAAGTGTATCCATACTCTAGCACAGGCTCTCCCACAGGCAGCACTCCTTTTGGGAGTGCCTATACACCAAGGTGTTCTGTGTGTTGTAGTCCCTTTGGAAGTGTACCTTCTCTGACATGGGTCCTCCACAGAAGAGGGGTGTATCTTTCTTTGCTTTAGGGGTGTATCTCCTCCAACATAGTTCTTCTGTGGCACACAGTCCCTTCAGGGGTGTACCTGCTTCAGCATGGTGGGCTTTCCATGGGCTGTAGTTTCTCTCAAAGCTTTCCCTGTTCCTGAGAGGATGGGTACCTCCACAAGACAGTTCCCTCTGGGAGGTTTCCTAGCTTCAGCATTCGCTGCCTCTAGATTACAGTCCTAATGGAAATATTCCCCCTCCACTAGCATTTCTTTGCAGCTCCTCTCTCCAACTGTGTCTCCAACAATATCTCCCTTCCACACTTCTCTTCCAAACATATTTATTTCTTCACATACCTCCTCCTACGTATCCTACTCCTGGCAGCTGAGACTCTTCCTTAAATATGAGGATGCACGAACACATTGTTGGTTTAAATTTTGGCACATGCTGTGGTGCTTCAGAGCTGACCCTCTACTACAGGGGACACCCCACCAGCACACTGCTTCTGAAACCCTGTCATTGATATCCAGTACACTAGAATTCCAGAAAAAAACAAAACATTCTCCATCTCCACTGTAATGGCAACAGGGAAAAATTGTATCCAGAATTTTTCTAACAAAGGGATGCAACTCCAAGAACCATACTTGAGGTTCTCACACTTAATTAGAAGAGTAAAAGTAAGAGGGTTCTTGAAAGACTCACGAGTGAATCGTAGAATCACCAAGGTTGGTAAAGACCTAAAAGATCATCAAGTCCAACCATCCACCTATCACCAACAGTTCTCTCTAAACCATCTCCCTCAACACAATGTCTAAATGTTCCATAAACACCTCCAGGGTTGGTGACTCCACCACCTCCCTGGACAGCCCATTCCAGTGCCTGACCACTCTTTCAGAGAAGTATTTCAAAGAATCCAGTCTGAATTTCCCCTGGCACAACTTGAGGCCATTCCCTCTAGTCCTATCACTAATTACAAGAGTAAAGAGGCTGACCCCCAGCTCACTACAATCTCCCTTCAAGTAATTACAGAGAGCAATAAGGTCTCCCCTAAGCCTACTCTTCTCCAGACTGAAGAAACCCAGCTCCCACAGCTGTTCTTCATAAGGCTTGCACTCCAAACCCCTCACCAGCTTTGTTGCCCTTCTCTGGGCATGCTACAGGACCTCGATGTTTTTTTTTGCAGTGAGGGGCCCAAAACTGAACACAGTACTTGAGGTACAGCCTCACCAGCACCAAGTACAGGGGGACAATAATTTCCCTGCTCCTGCTGGCAACACTATTTCTGATACAAGCAAGGATGCCATTGGCCTTGCTGTCCACCTGAGCACACTGCTGGCTCATGTTCAGCTGAGCATCAACCAATACTCCAAGGTCCATTCCCTCTACACAGTCTTCCAGCCACTCTGTCCCAAGCCTCTTGACTGAGGTTGTTGAGTCCAAAGTGCAGGACTTGGCACTTGGTCTTGTTGAACCTCATCCCATTGGCTTCAGCCCAGCTATCCAGCCTGTCCACATCCCTCTGTAGGGCCTCGCTACCCCCTGGCAGATTCATACTTCCAGTCAACGTGGTGTCATCTGCAAACTTATTGGTGTACTAAATGCCCTCACCCAAGACATCAGTAAAGATACTGAAGAGGACAGGCTCCAGCACCAACCTCTGGGGAACACAACTCATGGCTGATCACCAGCTGGATTTAACTCCATTCACCACCACTCTCTGGGCTCAGCCCTCCAGCCAGTTCCTTACCCATCAAAGAACATACCTGTCCAAGCCATGGACTGCCAGCTTCTGCAGGAGAATACTGTGGGAGTGTCAAAGGCTTCGTTGAAGTCCAGGTAGACTACATCAACAGCCTTTCCCTCATCCACCAGATGGGTCACCAGATCATAGATGGACATCAGGCTGGTCAAATAAGACCTGCCCTTCATGAATCCATGCTGGCTAGGCCTGATCCCCCAGTTGTCCCACACATGAACTGACAAGATGCTCACTAGTTTTGACATGCTTTCAACCACTGGATGTTACTTTTAATTATTACTTATTTTAATGTAAGCCATCAATTTCCATTTCACTATTCCACACTTAAGAATGTTCTAAACCAAGAAAATAAACCTTAGCACATGGTCTACACCTAAGAACATTTATGAATTTTCATTTTACACTGCAAATTATGCATGATTCATCACCACTTCATGTCCTACTGTTTCTAATTAGCTAGCTCACACTTCAGAAAACCAACAACACCAAAGTAGCCTGGGAGTTGGATTTCAGTAGGGAGAGCAAAACTGCTGGGTGAAATAAGCTATCCAGTGTTTTATCTTGGAAAAATATGGTTCAATTTTCAAATGAGCCTCTGGAAGTTTTTTTTGCTCTTTTTGACACAGATCTACTGTCACTGGTAGCTGACATTATTCTTGGAGCACCACATACCATTAAGGAGATGAACAGTGCAATAAATTTGTTGTCATCTTGGGTCTATGAAGTATGTTGTGTTTTTCAACACAACAGACTGTGTTGCATACTATGTTTTTATTGGTGGCCTGTTTGTGGTTGTTTATTTATTTATTTATTTATTTTTACTCTACAAGCAAATTTTTCACTCAGCATTGCCAACATAGAATTTACCAGCACCATGGCTTTGAAGGCTATGTCAAAAATAATCTCTAAATTTAACTTTTTTTCTATGCAGTGGTAAAATAATGCTCTGAAGTCTCCTGTAGATTCAGGAAGCACTTTTCCATCCAAAGAAATCCAGATGTTTGAAGAAACAAGAAATTGAATTAAAAAAAAAAAACACAGGTTCATTCTTGCACAAAGATCAATACAGTTCTAGATTATTCACTCCTTGCAAAAACAGTTCTAAATAATTTAGCAGTTAGTAACAGACTATGAAGGAGAATGAGCCAACATTAATGCATTACCAGCAATAAGAAAACCGAAAATTTACTACAATAACAAAATCAAGTAACTTTCATATCAATTTTGACTTTGACCCATAGCATTTTGATAGGTGGCACTGATTTTTAAATTAGTTGTAGCTCGAAGTTTTCATCTGACCACCCAAAATCAACAAGAATTTTATTGTTATTCAACCACAGTCAGGCAAAACTATTGCTAAATATAAATCATAATGTTATCAAAAGCCTACAGCAGTGAAAGACTGAATATGAAGAAAAAAAAAAGTTTTGTGTGAAAACAGTTTATCAGTGATAAATAAGCAATACGCCATGAAGGCTTGCTACATAAATCAGGAAAGAAGTGGCTGCAACAATGTTAGTCTGACTAATACCTCAGTTACAGGTCTACATCAGAGACCTCACTTTGCACCCAATGGTTGTAACTGAATATTTTCTTTCTTCATTACATGCCCCTGTCAAGGTCAGGTCCAGCTCCACTGTCCATTAAGAGTCAATGCACAAGGCACCCTGACTGAGAGAACTGTAGCATATGCACTGTTACCAACCACTGTATAATCTGCTTATGGCACACATCATTATTTTTCACATTAAAAACATAGGAAGGTTAAACACGCTACACAGAGCTTACCTACCTCACTGATACAGCAATACATTCAGACATATGGTAGTACATCTGTATAACTCCCAGCTATCAATCCTGGGCAAGCTCTAATAACTCTATGATCAGGTATTTAGTAGTATATTTCAAATTATAATGAATTAATAGTGTAGTTTTTAAATCAGCAGCTAAAATGAATTCTTTTGTTGCCAAGTATTAGCATTCTTTCATCTTTAAATTCATGCATGAAAGTCTTACTGAGGATACAAACGACTTTGAGACACAGAAGAGAGTATGTTAATTCCAACAGACGTTATTTGCTTTACAATTAAAATGCCTGAATAATTTGATGTTCAGCACTTTCTTTTCTAGATATTTGTTCACTCAGGACACTCAAACTTCAATTCAAACTAACCAAACATTTGGCTTAAAAGTTCTCTAGCTAAATTATATCAAACTCCCCGATTTGGAATATAACTGAACGCAGTTAGACTTACCTCATTTTTTAAGTGAATTAAAATAAATCAAATTAAGACCAATGCAATAGTCAAGTAGAAAGGTTAAACAAGGATTTTATCTAATTTAACTAACTTAAATTCGCTCATCTAGTAAATTCAAAGAGATGGAACCTAATTTAATTAATCTACTTTAAAAATCAATTTGGATTAGTCTTCCTGAATGATCCTATATAGACAAACTGGTGTTCTCCCAACACAGATAAAAGTATTATTGTGCTAGCCTCTGTGGATTGATAAGAGATTATTAGCTCTTAGGTAATAAAGTGCTGATTCAGCAAACAGACATCCCAGCTGGCAGTGTAATTATGCATCTCTGTTGGACCGATCAAATTGCTATGAATTATTACCAGTGAAAGCGTACTAAGAAGTAAAAACTTCCTATGGATTTTTCCATGCTTGTCGTCCTGGAATGACTGTGTTTTGGTACTGATTCTGGTCACTGAAATAGCAGCAGACAGCAACCAGTTGCCATCAGCCAGGCATGCTCCTTCGGGAGTGCTCAACTAAGATCCAGACAACACAAGTGCCAGCATTCAAGAGGTACAGGAGAGACCATATCCTGTCATGTTCAGGTGCTAGATAGATATTCCCAGATCTAGATCAGCTCCTACATGCCCTGTGCACAACTGATGAAGTCACTAGCAGTAAATACCAGGCAGACATCGAGAAGCGTGCTGTGCTGTACCCTGGCACCTGCCTTGCAGCAGGCAGGAGTTTACAATGAAGGCCATACTCACAGGTTGCATCCAGATCCACATAGCTTCAGCTAGTGAAGTACAGGGAAGTGGGATGCTCTCCTACATTTTTCACAGTACCCTATATTGACTGGAACAAGTATTATCCCACTTAGGAGAATGGTGAACAAGAAATGATTATTTAAAGTGGGTATTTAAACGCTTTTCTGTTCCTTCTGTTAAAACAGTTGTATTCTGAAGGTGCAAAAAATAGAACCAGGTCACTGCAAATGAGCAGAATGAATGTTTAACCTGTGGACACAGAAACTGAAATCCCAGATCTGACCATCAGAATGGGGATATAACCAGGATTATCTGCACAAACACTCCTAAAGGCACTTCATTTCCTGGTGAATGCCCAACCAGAAGACACCCAAACCATGCTTCATACTAAATGTCTGCACCACAACTGTCTCTTCCTACTCAGCATCAGGAAGAACAGTGGTCCAAGTGCTTTAGCTTTCTTTATTATTGGTATGCTGCCTTTTATAGAAGAAAAGCATCTAATTCCTACTCACTAGACAACTGAAAGCTGCAAGTGTAAGTGCTCTAGTTAGAAGATCAAAGCTATAGATTAAGGAAGCTCTTCTAAAGCTGAAATTATTGAGTTTGGTGCTAAGAAAATCAAATTAACAGATCCACCCTTACCTTTGGCCCTAGCAGAAGTGCAGGAGAAAGCAAAATAAATAAATAAATAAATAAAAATCAGATACAATGCATAACCACATATTTTAACTAGACAGGATTAAAAAAGACATAGAATGTATGTTTTCAGCTGTGACTTCATCTTTCAGTATCTGTCTCCTTATGGAGCCAGTACACTTGAGTATTTGCTCTGCCTCTTACTACTTACAGCTCAAATCCAGATGTTTCAGATCTAACACACATCTATAAAAACAGATTGGTATTTCTGTCTCTGAAGAACACTTTTAGTGTTCCCAAACTTGTCACTGTTTCAGTTGCATCCAGTTACCTAAAACTACAAAAATAGCTGCCTACAATTTGTCAGAAGAAGCTGAGAGACTAACAGACACTTCTAGAGTCTCAAGCCTTTCACACAAACATTCTCAAAATTAAACACATTACAAAACAACAGTGAGAGAAGTTTACAAGGGTTGCATTGGCCTGTTTGAGAAGACAACTGAAAGCTAAGGCATCCCTGTTGAGGAAATTCCCATGGATTCTAAGGTTTCTTGCATTTTAAATGAGACATCTTCAAAATACCTTTCCCTTTCCAACTATGTGAATATAACTGTGCTATTAAATTATTTATATCTAATTTCCATCATTCTTAATAGTTTTTTAAATGACCCCAAAATGTGGCTGTACTGTTTTACTTCACTGTTTTCTTAGTATTCTCACCTCCAGCTACTACTAGTCACTCAACTGAAATCACCCTCCACTTCTTTAATGTTTCTGAAGTTTCCTACAAAAACATCTTTGCCAAAATACAAATTCTTAATAATGTAATGCATACGAACTAACATACTTGCAGCCATCTAGTTCTGACTAGAGGCAAATTTAACATACCTTTGTGCCCCAGTTTCATAGAGTCATAAAATGGTTTGAATTGGAAGGGACCTTAAAGATCATCTAGTTAGACCCCTAGAATCATTGAGATTGGAAAACACCTTCAAGACCAAGTCCAACCATCAACCCAACTTACAGAGTCCCATCATTAAACAACCCTGCCATAGGCAGGGACACCCTCCACTACATAATGTTACCCAAGACTTGATTCACCCTGACCTTGAACTTACTCATTTCCACCAGATTTGGAGCTCTCACTTCTTATGCTTTTTTTGATGAGCATTAAAATTTTTTCCTCTTTAAATTCAGCAAATAGAAACATACTACAGTTGCGTAAATATTTAACAACAAACTAGCTTTCAGAATGAGTGCACATTTACTTTTTCTGTGTGAGCTTCATGCCTTAGAGATACTTTATTTTGTACTACATCTCACACATTAAATAGAAGAAGAGGAATTTGTTTACCTCAGGCTCCATGATTGCCTTAACAAAGCAGCATTTTTACGGTTCTCACATTACTAGATACAAGAAGAGTTTTAAAACACCTGAGTCAGAACTATGACATGCATGCAAGTAGTTTTCTTATTGGAAAGAAAACCTGTACCATTTTTGGAGCTCACACCATCTTGTGATGCTCTAATATTTGTATTCTGCAATGACACTTTCAAACAGGTGAGGATATACTTTTGAACAAACTATAGTCTAGAAAAAAATCAAAGAAACAAGTTGAGGAAATAAAACACCTGAGTAAAAGACCCTGTACTACTAGTTTCAGTTCCACTATTAGTGGTCAGCAGCTCTTCAGGACTTCTTGATGAAGTACCATATCATGAGCCATGCATTGATTATGTCCTTGAAACAATTATATAACTTTAAACATTTTCCTTATTAGTTATCTGTCTGCATGTACACCTCTACACACTACAGATAACAAAATCTATTTGATCTAAATATGAACATAAATGTGAACCATCAGTTTTTTGTTTTTTTTTTTTTCTACTACTAAAACAAAAATATAAGTGGAAGTGATAATTATGCCCAAATGGCTATTTCATTAACTAGCTTTTTTCACAGTTCTTCAGAGTGTCATAATGACAGTCATCAATTCTGGCACTCAAGGACAGCAAATGATTCATAGTCGACTACACTGAACTAATTAAAAGCATATTCTATAGTGCAAGATGAAAATGCTGTCATCTGCTCCAAGGAGGGCAGAGGTGAGAATTATGCTGCAGAAACATTTCAAGCAAGGTTCTTACCTGTTGAAATTGAATACATCCCAAGTAAAAGCCAATGTTCCCAGCATTTGCACAGATGACAAATTTGCTGTTCAGAATAATCAGATCAAAGGGAAAGCAAGATGGAATTAAATTAGGAGTTTTAAATTCAGCAGCTGTATCTAGGCTCCTACACAGCACTATTCATTAGTGAATATAAAGGTGTTTGGCTATAATTACACACAGATAATAATTAATCTATTTCAGTATATAATTTACCAGGTGTTTTTACAATTTTATTCACTACAAAGATCTGTGATATTTAATGAGACTAGTGAAAATAAGTTTCAACTTTTATAGTCATTCTGTAGAAAAATGAGGAGAAAAGCACTGAAGATGCTGATGGCAGTGTATTTTACTGTCATTTCACACACTTAAGACCTAATGTAAGGATTCTATTCTCTCTGGAATAGTACATTGCCACTAGCATTCTTTCAGAGTTGTAGTGCTTCCTAACTAGGGCTTGATGCAATCAGCAGGGATCACAGCCAAAGCAATAAGCAGGGTTTATATACTGTACTGTCAGGCAAAAGAAGGAGGCAGGCACACAAGGAATATGAGCAATATATTTTCTAGAAGCAGTGCACAATTAGGTTTCTACTTAAGATAGAAAAAGGAGTGTGTAATGCTAGAGTAGTTCCATAAGGGCTAAAATCTCTGGGAATGCTTATGAGACCAAGCAATAGTTGCTCCCAATCAACAGTAGTATCTGCAAATTAAAAATAACTACTTGGAATACACCAAGCAAGAACAGTCTGCAAATTGGAAGAGAATATCTGGAAGGTGAGGTAAAATTCCCACTTATCAAAGCATTTGATTTGTTAAATTGATTGGGATTTGTGGAATGTGCTACCACACTTCTTCCAACAGAACCTGGTTAGGTTTCCCATCTCATTCAACACATTTCTCCAGATTTTATTTTATTTTTAAATCTGAAGGACATAAATTTCCTCAGCTTTTCTGATTCACGTTTGCCTTGAACACACTTCTAGCAGAGCACAGCTCCAAATTTAAAAGCACAAAACTAGCCTGGTGCTCATTTCTTCCATGGCTTTCTGTGCAAAGCAGCATGCAGTTTGTCTGCTTACAATACATTTACCAAGAATTTCATCATACTCTTCAGTCCTCCAGCAAATAAAATCTTAATTAACCCTTAGTTCAGCTTTACTGTGCTATAATACAGGTTAATGTGGAATAAAAAAAACCCTGCAATTTCTTGTTATGTATCTGAAAATAAATGCTCTGTTAGGCACTATGCAAAATTTAGGAAAAAATCTGAGGCACAGAATCCTCAGAGGTTAAGAAGAATAGAAGTAAGCAAAGAAGAGTGTGTAAATAAACTAATATAGAGCTTAGAAGAGCAAAGGAATAAACAACAAAACTGACAGGCAAAGAAATTTAGAATCAATAAAAATTTCTTTATTAAATAAAGAGTAGCTTAAAATTAATTGAGGATATTTTTGTTTTTATGTTATCATGGAAGTCTTTCCAGACACATACATATGGAAACTATATGGATGCACTTGTAGCTGTCATCCAAAAAGCTGAGAGGGATTTGGAATGAGATTAGATACCTATAAAGATATTAGAAAATTACACAAGATGATGAGAATTCACAATTATAACAGATAAGAAAAAAAGAAAAGCATAAAACCCCACAGTGCTTCACATAATAAATCAAGAAAGATGCTTATCATGCACCACTGCCAGATGTTATTGGCTTGTTTCAATGTAGCCATTTCTGATTTTTTTCACTGACAATGCTGAAAGTGAGGGAATGGGCAAAACTGTAATTGCATTTGTCCTGGTTGAACTTGTTAGTTTGCGTTCAGTCTAGAATAAGAAAAGCATAGACATACAATGTTTTCATCACTGTTGTTTAACTTAGTTGGATCTCATCCTTAGTCCCCAGTTCCTCACTGACAGCTTGCTGGGCACTTACATGAATCCCTCTTTTCTGTGTGAATAGGGATGAAAATCCTGACTTTTCTCAGGAACATCGGAAGCTGAGAAATATTTTGAAACAAATGGATATGGGTAATACTGTATTGAAGCACTCAGATATAAAGTTTTTTTAGGCATCAGAAAGAAGATCTACACATAAGAAATTCTTTTAATCAACTTCAGAGCCATAAGACAAAGGACACCAGCTCATAAGAATGCTAGTGATGTTCAGGGATAACCAAAGTTCTTTGTACACAAGAAAGGCTTTTGAGCCGTGTACTTACAATTGAATATACATTAATTAATGGAAAGCCTGAAGGGATAACAAAAGATTGATGGCAATCCTCCTTTGCATAGCCCTACAAATGAGCTTGCTTGGCCCACTGAAGGCTCAAAGGCAACACTTACCTCTCCAGGAAGCTATTTTTAGAGGTGTCATGTGGAACACTGTGAGACAACACCCCATCCCCTGCCCTACTGCTGTTATCAATCAGACCAGCATCATTTCTATGTGAGGAAGCCAGCAAGAGGCCATATGCCAAGGAATGAGTTCTGATCCTCCAAGCCCACATAGAGCCACATGAAGCACAAACCATGAGTTGAGGGGCAGAAGTGGGATGGAAGTGGAATTGGATTTTGGTTTCGTTATTTTTTTTCCCCATAACTTCACTGAGAAGGAAATAGAAATGGTTCCCCACTCCAAGCTCCAACAAGCCAATGAAGGCAAAAAAGTAAAAAATTCAAGGGAGAACAGCATTAAAGAAAACTGAACAGAAGCTCTACCTAGAGAAAAGCTATGCAATTTAAGGGTATCTAAGAGGATTTATAACCAGTCATGTTCCAAAGAAACTGCTTCCATGCCAAAAGTCACTCAAAGTAATCCACTCTCACTGTTCCCTGCAACCTCTTACTTGATTGCATTGAATCAGCTGATCTACATGTTTGTCTAGCAGAACTCATTGACAAACTAGCCATAGAAGTAACACTATTTCACAAAAGTGTGATTTTCCAACCGTGGATAAACGTGCACCTTTCGCAAAAGGAATATTTATTTCTACACCAACTGAAAAATAGTGGCAGTGATGTACATGCATCCTGTTTCAAAGCAAAATCTTCTTTTGACTCTGGTAGCAAGTTGATAATGCATTGATCTGAACAGCATTTGAAGTCAAGATGCCAAATGAAGAATGTGCTCCAATTAAGCTTAAAAATAGAGAATGAAATAGAACATATTGAAGCAATAAACAGATTCTGCATAGGTAGTCACTCATAAATAATCCATCACGTTGGGTTTTCAGCATCCTTTTCCACCCACACCACAATGGGAAATGTTGATTGAACACACTGTTACTCTAGCAGTTATACCTTGCTCCCTAATGTGTTTTCAGAGACAGTAGAAGAGGGTTTAGACCTTTGCTCACTGTTATGGTCAGTAAGGAGTGGGCTGCTTCACAGTGGCAATGGGCAATGAAGATCCAATGAGATGAGCAAGAAATTGCCACAATTAGTATGCCCAACAGCATGTTTAAAATGTCAACCCATATCTCAGATGCAAACACTTCATTCAGTTAATTAGGTAACTCTTTAGCCTCAAGACCCAGACTGCAGTAAGCAAATGAGAACGAGTTCAAACACAGCAGCCACAGATGGAGAACTGAAGAAATGAAACTGCGTAGCTTTAGGAGACCTCAGGTAGGCAGGAATCTCCAGCAAGAAATACCCTTAACTCCACTGCCAACTCTTAAATGAAATCTGGGAAAAAATCTGACTCCACCCCTTCCAGTTACTCAGGTACATTGCATGCACCTGTGTTGTCCCTGCCTTCCCATCAGGCGCTGAATCATTGGTTCAGACCATCACTTAGCATTTCCACTACACTAAGGATGCACTAATCATGCCATGAGACTCTGAAATCTACAGGATGGACAGCAAATGGTCCCTGTTTCACTACTGCCTCCACAGTACTCTGTACAGCCCCCTCCTACATTTTCAGCTGTATTGAAATGATCCACTTGCAGCTTTGTGTCCTTTGCTCACAGTTCCAGTTCTGGTGAGTACGATGTGCTCTACCTCCCTTAAACACACAAGAGGGTCACCAGCATCACAACTCTGCATTCTTTCCTCCTTTGTTCTAGAAACAATTCAAAATCATATATATATACATATATATCTAACTCCTTTACTAATCTGTAGCAACTCTCTTTAAATCAACCCTTCCCTTCAGTATGCATAGATGATCAAAGATGCAGCGGGCATGAAAGGTCACATCATCACAATTCCTTATCTTTAATCAGACTTCCCTTTCCCCCTCTGCTGTAATCACTTTCCATCTTATTTTAGATTTCAACAGACTTTTTCTCTCCCTCCCTCTTGCTGTACTTTTCCTTCCTTTCATTAGGTTATGTGATAAAAAGCTCATCTTGTCCCCATTCCCCTTCAATTACTACTTGTTTCTGTAGCTATGTTATTTGGGCCTGCATAGGATTTTGAGAACATAAAATCCATGGACAATAAAAAATATAAGCCTAATATATCCTGCAGTGTCTTATATCACTAGTGAGGACAAAGAAAAGAAGCTTAGGTTCATTTATAAAAGACAAGCAGGACATAACAAGGTTCTGCCCAAGAATCCTTCATGGCTTGCTGTAATAGAAAGATCTGCTCGGGTATCTGTGACAGCCGAATGAAGCTAAATGCATACCTCTTTGGAACTCTAGCTTCCCCACATTGCAAGGAGAGCATGCAGAAGAAATGGAGCAGCACTCTTCTTATGTCAAACCAAAGGGGGAGAGAGGAGGGATTTAGCTCAGAACCTTTAGCAAAAGAACAAAGAAATAGAGAGACATCCCAGGAACATGCTCCCAGCTATACAGAAACTAGCAATGCCATCAGTTTAGGTGTGGTACCTGTGTGCTGTGACAGATTTTTTCTGCATTTTGTGACATTATTTTATTCCATTTTACTCAATTTCTCTTTGTTTTCTGATCTTACTCAAGTGTTGGAAACACAAAATATCCCTGATCACATGAAGCACCTCCCTTTTTTTCTGAACCTGTCATCTGTTACCTCCTTTTGATATCTCTGAGATCAAGTAGAAGGCAATGATCCTGTATGAGAACACTCACTGTTCACCTTTTCTGTTCCATCTGTGCAGTTATAGGCCTCCTTGTATCCACTGCTCTGCTGAGTGAAACACTGGCTGGATGGCTGCGCCCAAAGAGTTGTGGTCAGTGGAGTTAAATCCAGTTGGCAGTCAGTCATGAGCAGTGTCCCTCAGGGCTCTGTACTGAGGCCACTTCTGTTTAACGTCTTCATTAACAATCTTGATGAAGGGATTGAGTGCAACCTCAGTAAGTTTGCAGATGACACCAAGTTGGGAGGGAGTGTTGATCTGCCTGAGCAGAGAAGGGTGCTACAGAGGGACAGGGATAAACTGGATTGGTGGGCCAAGGTAAATTGTATGAGTTTCAATAGGGCCAAGTGTCAGGTCCTGCATTTTGGTCACAACAACACCAGGCAACCCCACAGGCTTGGGGAGGTGTGGCTGGAAAGCTGCCTGACAGAAAGGGACCTTGGTGTACTGATGGACAGTTGGCTGAATATGAGCCAGCAGTGTGCCTGGGTGACCAAGAAGGCCAATGGTGTCCTGCCTTGTATCAGGAATGGTGAGGCGAGCAGGACTAGGGAAGTAACACTGCCCATGTACTTGGCATTGGTGAGACCTCACCTCAAGTACTGTGTTCAGTTTGGGGCACCTCAGTACCGAAAGATATTGAGGTGCTGAAGCAGATCCAAAGAAGGGCAACAAGGTTTGTGAAGGGCTTGGAGAATATGTCCTATGAGGAGAGACTGAAGGAACTGGAGCTGGTTAGCCTGGGAAAGGGGAGGCTGAGGGAAGACCTTATTGTTCTCTTGCAGTATCTGAGAGGTGCTTACAGCAAGAGCGGTGTTGGTCTCTTCTCACTGGTGACAGGATGAGGGGAAATGGCCTTAAGTTGCACTAGGGTAAGTTTAGGGTGGATATCAGGAAATACTCCTTTACCGAAAGGGTTGTTAGGCACTGGAATAGGCTCCCCAGGGAGGTGGTTGAGTCACCATCCCTGGATGTATTTAAAAACCGTTTGGATATGGTGCTCAATGGCATGATTTAGCAGTGGGTTGTTAGAGTTAGGGTAGTATGGCTAGGCTGTAATTGGACTCGATGATCTTTGAGGTCTTTTCCAACCTGAGTGATTCTATGATCCTATGATCTACTTCCAAGGATGATGGAAGGGTTCTGGCTTTATTTAATTACTCACTACATGTGCAGAAGCTCTCACACACCTTTATATGTCTTTACGATTCTTACATTATCCCCTCCAGTTCTATTACACCCTATTAACATTAAGGAAACAGAACCATACATTGCACTCTAGACATAGTCAAGTTAGGATTTCTGCTGTGCTAGCTGTTTTCTTCTTTATTCTCTACATTATCATCCCTGATTTTCTGCATCCTTGCCTTCTGCTGAGCACAGATGTAATGTTGTTATGGAGCTACCTGTTATAATTTCAACTTGTAAAGTTGCAGTCCGAGAAGCTGGACAGTGAACACAATTGTTTGTTGCCATTGCTGTGCTTACCACTGGCGTAGGAAGACATGCAACATGAAGAGGTGTCTAAAGAAGACTACTCAACAAACAGCAACTGCCAGGCACCCACCCAGCTGCCATGCTCCAACCACACGTTCTAAAAATATCAATGAGCATTTTAAAAGATGGTGTGTTCATGCATCACATCACATTTTTGTTGCTGGACAAAACCCAAACTGCATTGCCGCTAGCAGGCTGTGTTAAAATGGAAATCTATTTTACAAATTTTTGAAGTATTAAGTCATGCAGAACATATGCTGTCCTAAATACTGAAGGGTCAGACAACTGTAGGGCTGTATCATCAAATTCAGGTGAGGATACAGGCTGCTGAATTTGGGGAACAAGATTACATCTGCTCTCTGCATTTCTAAATTCCTGAATCAATGTGCCAGGCCACAACCCAGTGCTACACTGGTTCATAAAACAAGTCTAGTTATCCACATAGGCCCAGTCTTCCTGATAAGGAAACTCAAGTGGAAACCCAGAAAGGAGCCACGGTAACACCTGGTAAAACAGTTCTGTGGCAAATAGCTGTGCTCACAACACAGGCAATAGGAATCATATAAGTTAGATACCTGAACTCAGATGAAAACTAGGCCTCTAAAGTCTGTATCTGTCACTAACAGCATTTTTATTTATAAGTAGACACAAACAACAGTGGTTCTCCTATGTTCAATGTCAATTTGTATTCCTGTTTCAAGAAAAGTTAAGAAAAAAAGAAAAGCTAGCATTGCCCTCTAAACCATTTCCCATTCTTCATCCAGCACAAATCTGCAGCACCTGGGTATTAACCACTGGTTTGCTGTCCAGAGATGCTCAGACAAATCATCCTCTTTAGTTACCTACATTACCTACACTTATGAACTATCTGTTTTGATACATTTCTGAGCCAAGGTTATCCTGTCCAACAGATGCTGGATGTGTTGATGTCCCTCTGCCTGCTATGGTGGGTGGAAGTGCAGATGAGCAGAACACAACGTGCTTGCAAGGGCCTCCGTGATTTTTGTATGTGCTGCCCAGGTGTTATCTGCCGCAATAGATTTAGTATGATCTCACTAAAAAAAATAAGATTTCTCTTTCTGCTCTTAAAATACTACTCATGGGAAACTCAACCCTCATGAATATTTAATGTTTATACTCACACAGGCAAACGTAGGCATATGCAAGAATATAACAAATATTAGGCTGCTAGAATTGTAGATCAGTTTCTGCTGTGGACTACCTTCAAAAAGCTACCCATATTCTCTTTATGCTCCAAACTCCTAATTCTCACAATGCTTAGATTAGGGAAGCCTTACATTCAAAGGACCTTACTTTAAAAATTTGTATGTCATGTCAAGTTGCAAAAACCACAGAGAGGTGCTCAAACCTCTGAAATCTTTTACCAAATCATTAACTGATTTGTGTGACTTCTTTCCTATGATAGACAAGAAACAGTTGTTAAAAATAAATTCAAATAGAAGCATCACAGAATATCTAGAGATAAAATGGCAAGTAAATACCATGTAGACTTATGAAAAAGTATTCATATGTAATCTTAATTTCCTCATAAAAGGAAGTAACTTTTGATTTTTAGTATAGAAGGTCTTTAGCAGGTTGCATAAATCAAAAACAAGCAATCTGCTCTACAGCTATTATTAAGTAACATTTTAAAAATAAAATAATAAGAAAGAAGAAAATGAATTACCTACGAGAGAAAACTGAAAAAAAAAAGCCATTAATGGGGCAAGGATGCTGAAATATCTCTGTCAAAATTTGTCTATCCAGAACAATTTATATCCTCTGAGTGCTTCATTTAACCCATACACAAAAAAAATCAGTCTCCATTTTCTAATGCATAAGGTTAAAAGGAAGATAATATTTTGCAGGCTGTCTGCTAAGGCAAGAAACTCTGCACACTGGATCTTAAATTGGGCTGGGCAGTTACTAACAGGGCAAGAGGACAGTCCTAAGAGCTTTCCAGTGGATCTGCACTTCTTGAGTGCACAGTTCTTGTTTCTGCTCTTCCTCTGCTTAATAAATATGTAAATCCATTCTGGTGGCAGAAGTATAAAGAATGGGAATTAAGTAAGACTCATGGTGAGAGCTGGAGGCGTAGGTTATGCTGTGGCCATGCTATACTAATAACCTCCCCTCTCAATGGGCATGGTCTACTGCAGAACCCATTTTGATAGTATGCACAGCCATGACTTCACTTCTAATGTCCCAGCATAGATCAAAAAGAAGGATTCAACTAAGCCAATGATGGAGAAAAACTAATTTCATGGTAAAATAATTCTAAAATATATTTAAGGTACATTGGTAAGGCTACTTTAAAGGGAATCTGCATTATAAAGCATGTAAGGGAATTGAAGACTATATTCTGACATTCTCCAGCTGCTAAAAAAAAAAAAAGTTATTCTTTATCACCTTCTGACTATGGTATTTTGTGTAAACAATTTTCTGAGAAGAAAACCTCTTCGTTCCTTCACTGTATTGGTTTGGTACTTATTTTTAAGACAGAATAGAAAGGGCTGCATCTTCAGTATCATTCAAAATTTCTTTTTCATCTTGGAGGACACAGAAGAACAGGATGTAGGGAGAAATTTAAAATAATATTTAACAAAAAAGTCAGCTGTCTAAATGTGACTCTTATGACCTGAAGTTGTTTAGAACAAATATAAAACTGTCATTTGGATTTTACATGTAACAGTACCAGGAATCACTACAGAAAACTTGTCAAAGCAGCTGTAGCTAAACTTTGCACATTCACTGAGCAAGAAATGGAGAATGCAGCACTGATGCAGCAAAATTTTCAGAGAAACAGCAGCTTCTCATCAGACAAAAAAGGAATAGGTAGGTTTTCAAAGCTGTATTTGTTCAAAAGCAAAGGATTGGATGTTTGTGATTCTGTGATTCTGTTTGAAGAATATCTGGGATCCTGAAATGTGGACATTTATTTTTGACTAGGACACAGAGTGCCTGAAAATATTATCAGAGAATGTAGGTTGCTACTGTATTCACTAACAGATTAATAATTAAATTAAATGAAAAACAAGTTATAAGCACATAGGGGTATTTTAAAGCAAAATTAAAAGTGTAGAAAATTACTAAGACCAATAGAAAATAAATACTAATCCATTTAATAAACAAAAACTTAATTAAGTATGCAGTGACACAAAGTCCAAATTTCTGATTAATGCTCATTTAAGTTTGCACTGTCAATCTAGATAGAAAGTACATTTAAAATAAAGTATTTTTTCTCACATATATGCATCTTGTAACTGGAGAAGCAGGACTTCTGGTCAGATTCAATTTAAAATCTCAGTATTTAAATTACATCACTTCTCTGTAATTGCAAGGTTGTGTTATTATTAAATACGACGCTATTGGATATAGCATAACTCAGATGTAACACTGAACTTGCAGACCTGAGCTGAAAAGGAGCATTAATTTCATTTCCATAGTAAAAAAAGAATAGCTGAAATGGATCACATGCGGAAATAAATCAGTTCATTCTTATTTCATGCATAATGTGAAATTAAATGGTCAAAAAATGAAAGATGAGAACAATATGACACCATTCAATTGTGCTTTCTTTAGCAACTACTCTACAAGATTTTTTTTTTTGTATGTATGTTGAAATTACTTATAAACTCCATGGCCAGTGGCTCAACAAAGGCTCAATTTGGACAGAAAAAAAAGACGAGGATGAAGACCACAGCAGGAGGAGTATTTTTTCTTTCCTTTTAAAAACAAACCAAAAACAAACAAACAAACAAACAAAACAACACCAATTCTATTTAAAATGATGCTTTATGCACAGAAGCCTGCAACAGCAACTTGTCCTATTGCTTTCTGTATAATTCTTCATCACATCAGCTATTTAAAGAAGTCCCATAACTGCAGACTTGTATTGCATCTTGATACACACCATGCAGTGCAACCCAATTAACCCTCATCTTTGTCTTGACACTACTCTGCACCACCTGTCCAAGGAGCAATTCTGTACCACAGAGAACAAGTTTTACTTATGCTCCAGAACAGTAAACCCCAATTATCTCTGCTCAGTCACATTTTCCTTGCTTCTCATAAGAAAACTAAGATCACAGTTATTTTTATGGCTATAGTTAAGATTATTATTAGCTCGCTGCTTTTTATTCACATCTAAGGGATTGAATTGTGCTACACACTCTTGTATTATCTGCTTCCATATTCTGCCTATATTCTTTTCTGTTTGTTTCATCAACCTACGCTATAGTACTTCTTTGCTTTGCTAATGGACTTGCTGTTACAGAATACATAGAAGTAATAGTAATATGATTGGGGATTTCAAATCCCAAAAACACAATCTTAAACCCTTTCTATACTGCAGTGTTACTGTAGCAAGGAAAAAGTTCACAGCTATAACTTAAACCAGAGAACCTAGGAGGCAAAAACCGGGGTTTGCAAATTTGAACATTACATGCACCTATCTGTTTGTATCTAGCATGGTTGTTTATTTTTGTTGTTGTTGTTTTTCTGTTTGCTTGTTTGCAATTGCACTTTTGTTTGTTCTGAGTTTTAGGCTTCAGGTTACCAGAAAATATTCCACAGAAGACACTGTTTTAGAACTAAGTGTTTCAGTCCTATACATTGTTGAGCTTTACTTTTGGATCGTGCACCTGAGTTAACTGTGGCCCTAGGCAAATCAATTAATCTCACTTTATTCCACTTTCTCTCTCAGAAATCACACCATTACTCTTATACATATCTAGGGGACAGAATCTGTGAGTGATGGTGATGAAAATTCTACAGGAGAAACATAGACCACGATGTCTCTGTTTTCAGTTTTCCTTTTGATATGGGAGGGATGGCACACAGCTCTTGCTGAAAATTAATGTGTTTCAAGTGAAATGTTTGCAAAAAGAGAATCGTTATTATGCAGCTAATGAAAGATGGATAAAAGTTGTCTAAATTAATATTATGAGAGAACTAAACTCTTTTTAAAAGATAATGAGAGAAAATTCCAGTGACTTGGACAGACTTGTACATATTTAACAACAATGCATTTTCTATTCTACCTCAGAGGCACATAATGATGATATTTCCAGGGCTAAATTAACATGGCCAACCTTCTGCAATGTAAATAGGCTGCTATTGATTAAATTAAGCATGGGGTGAACTTAAGCTGTTTTATCTGACTGTCAGTGAATGTTTTGTTGGCTGGGAATGTCCCTAAAGAGGAACAGAAGTGCTTGGAATCGATACTGTCCAATCCAATTTTTTTTCACTGTTATCAAGGACAACTCTGTAATTAAGAAGCAATTCCATTACACTGTCCACCACACCACACTACATAGGGATCAGTCTGAGACAGCTTCTCATGCACCTTGTCTGGTAGCTTTGAATAATGTATTACCCAAGCAGATTCTCAAGTGTATATAAAAGAAGACTTTGTTGCAATTAAATTTTATTTGATGGTTTCCAGAAGAATGCCTTTCATATTTACCTTGGTTTAAGCAGATGTCATCCTGAAGAACCCAGAACCTATTAGACACATTATGTAGAGTCACATTAGTCAGTGCTTTTTGTTCTGTAACAACTACAATATCTAAGATATCCTAGCTATACTGCAAAACTTCCCCACACCACAGAGATAATGCTGCTTACCCATCTTCCTAATAAATACTGCCACGTTTGACTTGAGATTCTATCTCCACGCACTCCACAAGTATATTCAGTAGCTCCCCTACAGCAGGAGTTGATCCACATTCTCCGAACAGAAATGATCCATCCACAGTCCCATCAAAGGCCTTCCCTCCTGAAATCTGAAGTTAACAGAGCATTTCCCACACTGGTCTTATTTTTCTATCTCTTATGTGAAAGTTAGAAACAAGTTCTCCAGAACTTAAAACATTTCAAAAGTAAAATTAAATAAGGATATGATGGCAAAATTGTTACTGTATAAAGGAAAGGTCAAAATGGTTCAGATGCAAGTTCATCTTAAGTTTCTAAAAGTGAACCCAGGGAGTTGAACAGTCTTACAGGCTGCTGGATTTGCTTCCAAATCTAGATTATCCATATCAAACACGAACTGCTTAATACATCATCTCTGAATTTGGCAAAGCTATTCTATTAGAAGTAAGCACTAAGTTAAAACAGACAAGGTAAAATGAGATCTCAATACATTTCTTTTTAAAAAAATTGTACTACAAAGTTTTCAATCAAGTGATTTTGCCCACATGAACTCTACTTAAAATTTCCACTTATCTTGGCAAAGACTATTGATTGTTTAATAACATTTAATATTGGATTGTTTAGTTCCAAACACACTAACTGGCAAATCATTTTTGACACATTCCTTATTGACAAGTTGTTTTTGTATTAGATACATTAAGAAATACATATTTTAGGATACATTTACCCATAAAAATGATGCATTTCTCCAGTGTGCATCTTGTGTGTATCTCAAAAAGGACTTCTCAAAATGAAGAAGATAGCACAGCAGTTTGGAAAAAATGGCACGCGCTAATTTAGCTTGATTATTCATTAATACTTCAATACTCTGCATATCTGCTTTTACTCCCTAAGCATTTGAGCAGCACGTGGTTCCAGAAGTCCAGCTGGACTGGGAAACTTCTCTGGAACTAAACTAACTGAAAGAGGATTTGGAGCATGATGGAAACTGCACAAAGGTTAGGGTGACACAATCTGGCTCCTTAAATTCCATCCAGGTCCCACTTTACACCTATCAGTGTTTTCTGGATGCAGCTATTAGCTGTTTCAGAAAGAGAACAAAATCAGCTTAAAATTAGGTTATTACCAAAAGCCAGTGTCTGTATGGAAGAAGGGACAACTTACTGCAAGCTTGGCAGGATACCTAGGATTGAAAGAAAAACTCTTTATTCAACATAAAAAGGTACTCCCAAACCCCATGGTGGAGAGTTCATGAACTTCTTGCATTCAAGAAAGGAAATATTTTTAGGTGACCCAGCAGACCTGAATGTCACAGAGAAATTGTTAAAGGTAGCAAAGATCAAATTAGAAATTTCCTTAGAACAAGCCAAAACGTTGCTGTTCACTCTTTAAACTCTGTATTTGAAATAAATAGAAGGAAACTGAAATAGCAGTAATGAAACTTTTGAAGCAAGTATGTGAGACAGAAGCAATGACTCTATGCTGGGAATGAGACACCTGAAACTTTCCGATAAGGAAAAATAAATCAGGAAATTTATAATAAAAGTCAAATAAATAAAAAATTAACAACCATAATGCAGGCTGACCCTTTTCTTTCTGAAATCATAATGCATCTATTACTTTCTCCAAGGAAGATGCTGTCCAAGATAATGTTTTTTAATCTGCTTTTCTGTTTCTGAGAGCATCCAGTAGTGGAGACCTAGAAGACACAATAAAATAGCCCAAACTTGGAGTACTTTTCCCTTAGCATATCCTTCCAATTTCAGAGGGTATTTCAGCTCAGGGACTGCCTGAGCCAGAGATGGTATCTTTCTCCTTAATAACCCTCAGCACATTTTTCTTCCATCAACTTCTCTTTTCCAATCCATGAGGGCTTTTTAGCACACAAGTAAGTATTCTGCATAAAAAAGTCACTATTTCATTAACTCATAGGAAAAAATATCTTTGCATGCTAGTTGAACCTGCTACCTGCTGACATTTAATAACTCTTTGTATTACAGAGGCTAACGAACATTCATGTGTCATATAAAGCAACATTCAGCTAGAACATTGTTTTACAAATGCTCAAAAGATACCTTTCACCAGAAGCAAGAAATCTAGAGAAAACAATTGGTGCAAGTAACAGTAGAAGTATCTTTACATATATGGCTTTTTTCCACTTGTCTTATTCTAGTTAATCTTTTGGTACAGTGTCCTAAGTGTTTATTACGCACTGCATTTAGAGTTGTCAAGCTAAGACCTACAAATGTTTGCTATGCCTTCATTCTGTAACAGGGTTTATCATTTTGCAAACAGCAATCTAAAAGGATAGGACATTTAGAGCACAACCAGCCTCATCAGAGATAATGGTACAGTCTTCTTAATATGGGGAACTTGCAGGGAGGAAGAAAAAATATGCCATGAGTGTCCTTAATTCATTTTTTCCCTGTACAAACAGTAAACTAATTATGTTTCCTTGCTTGAATAGCATTTATGTTTATAGTAATGTGTGAGACTTAAAAAAAAAAAAAAAAACCTCTCTCTCTCACACACACACAGATAAATCCAGGCTGCTTTCTGAGAGGCACAGAATTTTGTGAAACCAAGCTACTAAGATTAGTTCTATGGTATCATTACATTCCACTTCAGAATTTTGAGAGACCAAAAAATGAGCATTAAACATGAGAACACATACTATATATGAGTGTAAAACCGTGGCCAAGCGTTAGCTAGTTACTATAATCACATTGTTTTCTGTTTACAATTTCATATTACAGTTTGGCTTTATGGTTTTCACTATGTAGGTAACACCAGAAGTTGATAATGTAATGTAAAATAACATAAACATTGTCTTCCTTTTAGACTACATTAGACTCCAATTTTTGATGGCTTCAAACTTCTCAGATGTGAATCACAGCCTTCGTTTTCGTTTTTCCCTTTATCCCAGCAATCATAGAATGGGTCAGGTTGGAAGTAACCTTTAATCATAGGATCACAGAATGGCCTAGGTTGTTAGCTTGGTCTCCATAACGCTCAGCGAGTGTCAATGAACGTCAGTGAGTGCCATTGTTTCCACATGAAGGAATTCAATGCCACGCCTTTGTTTCATAAGCACTTCCATGTCAGATGCCATTCTGTCAGATGGCCCCTCTGTTGCATAGCAACAACATGGAATGGAGTATTAGTGGGAAAGTTCAACATCTACTGCCATACCACCAACAGTCAACACTGTGGGCCAACATAATAGAATTAGTGGTATTACTTTTGGAGAGGTCCCTGGGTTTGTTTATATAAATGCAGGTGATAGATTTCCACAGCATTTCAAAATGTCAAAAATTCTTTCCGATATTTAAGAACTACAAGTGTGCCATTCAGTTATCAGGTGCCTTTAGTCTAAATATTCCTCTTTGAATCTTACCTATTTTATTTCAAGGTGGCAAAGCATTACTTCATCCAGCACAATCAATCATCCACTGTTGCATCACTAAAATGGCCGACATGACTACATTCCACATGGGTAAATGGTTATGTTTTCTTTCTTTCTTTTTTTTACAGGAAGAAAAAAACAGCATTATCTAGATTATTTAAATTCTTATTTTGGCAAAGAAAAGCAATTAGAATCCAGTCTAGCTTTAAACCTAGCAATTTTGCTTTTGTTTTCCAATCTCATTCTTCTGGTATCTGGCCTGATGTATGTAAATATGTACATAATTTTGTATGGTAAAATGAAAAGCGTACAGTGTGAGCATACATATTCTCCTAAAATGACAGCCTCACAATATCAAGTGCAATTCAGAGTTTCAGACAACATCTAAATCTCAAACATAAATGCACATCCATTTTAGCCTAAACTACAGACACTCAAAATAAAAAGGTAACTGTTCTGCTGAAATGCTTCTTGAATCCAGACATAGTCACATGTACTTTGAAAGCCGTCTGCTTAGCCCACACTGAGTTCTGTCAAATTATAGCCCCTAAAGCACCATACGAATTTCACCTAAGTATCACTGGTGAGGCCACATGGAGTACTGTGCCCATTTCTAGATGCCCAGTACAACATAGCGGAGAAAGTCCAACAAAGGGCCAGGGGAGATGATGAAGGGTCTGGAGCACCTCTCCCACAAAGATGGAGTTTGGACTGCTCAGCCTGGAGGGGAGGCAGTTCAGGGGGATCTCATCAGTGTCTATAAATACCTGAAGTATACAGAGGACGCTTAGTTTATTTTGGTGATGCCCAGTGCCAGGACAGGAGGTCACAGGCACAAACTGGAGCCCAGGAGGCTCCCTCTGAACAGCAGGAGCAGTGCTGCACAGTGTGGGTGCCGGAGCACTGGCACAGGCTGCCCAGAGGCTGTGGGGTCTCCTCCCTGGAGCTCTCCAGAAGCCGCCTGGCCATGGCCTGGGCACCCTGCTCTGGGTGGTACTGCTGCAGCAGGGGCTGTGACACAGGGACAGAGGGCCCTCAGCCCTCAAGGTGTTCCTGAAGAAGCTTGATAAACCATGTTTGGCTCAGAGTACAAGCTATGGTAGTGTGCATACTGACCCTGAGAATAATACTACGTCAGGTCATTCCTGTGCAAAACACTTTTCGTACCCTGAAGCTGAACTCCATAAATCCAGACATCCAAAAATAAAGAAAAAAAAGTCAGCAAGAAAGCAGATCAGAAATCTGTTTTTTCCTCAGCAGTTTGTCACAACGTTGCTACTAACCTCCAATAAATTAAGCATGGGGAGTTAACTCAGCAACCTTTCCTTAATTCAGATGCATGTATGTAAGCTAAATAGGGTAACTAAGTGACCTCTAAGGCCATTTAGAACACTGTGCTATCCCACAATGAGATTAACTTTCCTAAAAACAATTCTTACCTTTTGAATTTTTCCCCATTAAAAAGATACTCAGATCAATCTACACCCATCTCATTCCTAGTAGGGGCTGGTATTGGATGCTTAGGAAAAGAATACGCCACCCTATTTCATACAGTAATACTTCTTTCCCTCTGCCCAACTCTCCAGCAACCTTTCATCTTCCTGTAAACTGTGGTTTTGGGATTCCCAATTCCCATCATCGTGCTTAATAGCCCTAGATGGAAGTAGCCGTCATGAATTTCTCTAATTGCTTTTGAACCCATTCAGACTTTAAGCCTCCATAACACTCTGCAGCAATGAATCCTGCAATTTAATTATGCACATCATGAAAAAGTACTTCCCTTCATTTGTCTTAAAGCTATTGCTTGATCATTTCACTGGATATTCCCTCACACTTCTGCTATAAGAAATAGCAAGCAATTATTCCTTATTCACCTTCTCCATGACATTCATGATTTTATATACTTCACTCTATTCCCCCTTAGTCATTCCTTTACTGAACTGAAGAACTCTTTATATAAAGTCTCTTTGCACAGAAGTTGTTCTTTCCTTAGGAAGCAAGATCACCGTGGAATTAGGGAAAAGCATGATGTCTTTCATTTATCCTCTCTTTCCCTCTCCTTATCATTTATAACATTATCAAAACGCCCCTACAACACCTCCTTTTCAATTTGCAGAATTTTGTTTTAATCCTTCTGTGGGTAAAATCTTTTTTATCCATTACTTAATGCTGCTCTGTCCTTTCTGAGGCTGGGAGACCAGAGCTGCATTCACATAGGTACAATACACAGTAGAAAATGGTGTTTAATTTTGTTCTCATTCTGATGCTATCTGTATCTGTTCTATTTTCATCACAGATCTTTAAATCTAAGCTTTTTGTCATGCAAGTTGGAAGTTGTGTAAGTAACATGGGAAACAGCTCAGGTCAAGAGAAAAAATAAATTTAAGTATACCAGACACGTTAGTGGAATCATAGAATCAGTAAGGATGGAAAAGACTTGTAAGATCATCTAGTCCAACCATCCACCAACCACCAGTATTGCTCACTAAATCATGTTCCTACACGCTACATCTAGCCTTTCCTTAAACACCTTCATGGTCCATGACTTCATCACCTCCCTGGCAGCCTGTTCCAGTGCCTGACCACTCTCAGAGAAGTTCTACCTAATACCCAACATGAACTCCTCCTAGCGCAACTTGAGGTCATCCCCTCTTGTCCAACCACTGTTACATGGAAGAAGAAGCCAACCCCCACCTTGTTACAATTTCCTTTCAGGTCACTGTGGAGAGCTGTAATGTCTCCCCTGATCCTCCTTCAGACTAAAATAGTATTTTCCCATGTTCCTATGACAAACACCAGTGAGAGAAGTTGAAAACAATAACCCAGCCCAGAGGTTCAAAGACATTTATACAACATCAGTAGCACACTAGATAAACAACTGTGTGTGTGCTAACCTATTAATTAGCATAAATGATACAATGGAAGATGGGCAGCATATTTTAAGGTTTTGTTTATGCAGAGTCTGAAAGTAAACATCAGCCTATCCATGCAGATACAAACCTTATTCTACTGACTCTGCAGATGTGCAGCACATAACAATCTCCATGAACAAAACTAGCATTGCAATAACATTTGCTAGAACCAAAGTATGAAAACATGGTTTCATCAGTGCTCATCTACAGAATACCATGCTCTGTGGGCAAACAGTTTTTAAAACAGTTTTTGAAAATTTTCATTGTGTTCATTTTCTTTTTAGTATTTGCAAATCATGAAAATTTTGAAGGCCTTCACATTTTGGAATGGAGCTATCCAGCAGACAGTTACATTATACCACTTATTCCAGATGGCTAGTGTGAAAAACTCCTATATCAAGCTTAGACCAGAGATTTAAGCAGCTCCTTCCTCTGAAGATTTCATGTGCATCGCCACTCAAAAACTCTTGTGAGCTGCTGGCTCAATGCAAGCACAGTCTTCACAGAATTAAGCAAACTATGTGCTAGATATATACAGAAAGACACTGAAAGAACAGACGTTTGCAGTCACTCCTCCTGCTTATTCAGAGTCACGATGACTTCCCTTTCCTGCAACCGTAAGAGGAAGCTTCTGTACTGCCCCCGAGACAGCATGAAGGAGGATAAATAAGCACTTCCAACAAGAACTCAGAGGTATGAAGAATGTGGATGAAAGATGTAGGATCCAAAGAAGATATGAAGAGAATGCAAAATGTGAGTGGGAAGAAAACATGAACAAAATCAGAACAGAGAAGCATGGGACAGAAGATGACAGCTTGCAGAAAAACTTGCAAAGGACAGGACAAAAAGGCATGAGCGTGAACATACATGAACAGTAATAGATTCAAGAGAAGAAAGGAAAAATATCCTGGGCAGTGAGAAAAGGGGTGTGGTTGGCATTATGGTGACTGAAGAGCACTTCATCAGAACATCAGTTCTGTTATTCTGGAATAATGTTGCATTCTTTTTTGATTCCTACAAGATATCCTGTCATCCTTCAGCAATGACATCTACATTATCCTCAGGACTTGTCCACAACAGATACGTGCCTGAGGAAAGTCACTGAGAACATCACTCTGTTTACACCCTTCTTCTACAGGGAAGCCTGTACAGAGAACATTCTGCTCATGATGAGAAAAGCTTGATGGAGAAGCCTGCTGCAAAAAATTCAAACATCACAAATAATTCACCAAGGGGAAGGAAAGAAGAAACCATAGAGTTTCAACACATTCAGATTTAAACCTTTTGTACATTTAGAATACAAGAAAGATGCTAACATATCAGTGATCGGGAAATGAGAAGACAAACCCTGCTTTAGCAGCATTAATTTATCATCTATGTATTAGGCTGCAGTCTGTAATTACATGACCATGTACTCTTTTGTTCATTAAATTACATAAAGGACAGACTAATCTGAGAGCGTCAGTGATGCTTGTCCACAGAATCAGTCATACGATTCTCCTTATTTCTGCTGTCACAGACATTAGAAAGTATGTAATGAACCAGACAGGAGACTTCAGAAGACAAGCAAATCCTACAGCTCAGGATAGCTCTGCTCTCTATATCTGGAGAACCATATGCCATTGACAACGCTGTAACAACACTATGATGTTAATCAAGTGATGTTGAATCACAAAGATTATTCGCAACTAGGCGGAGGTATGTAGGTCAACTACAGTCTACACCAGATGGATAGCTTAGGCTCCTGCTAGTCAGAGGTAGACAGGTAAACTAGCTGCTCTCTTTCAGAGCTTTTCTTCTCTACAGGTAAACAAATGGATACTACTACTGTTGATATAAGAACACAATACTTTAGTAAATTATGTCCAACCTCAGATATTGTCAAACTCTTCAGCCAAAAACTATTTAGTGTAAGCTTATTTCTTTGCATCTGAGCAGAGACTACAGCACTGCCTCAGCTCATGATGGTTCCAGAAGTTTTTTGCAAAGATCTAAAGGGCTGCCATAATCAGCAAGTGGAGGTGATTTTTTAATCCGCCTTTGATAACCTGACACTCCACAGTGAGAGTTAGAAGAATAGCTCAGGGAAATGAAAAGATTGTTATCTGCTTTACAATGTGGTCATCCTACATTAATGATGCATAATAGTGCACAATGAAAACAAGCAAATGGTAAGTGAGATGGGGATGTTTGCTGATGACAATGCTTCAGGAATCTGTATTCTCAGTAACATTTTCTTAAAATATTTACAACCTTTTTGTATTAAAAAGAATGATTAAGAAGCATATTGTTGCTTTTAAAATATCCTGCAAACAAGGCAGAAAGCTAAAAATTTCACAGACTACATTTTTTTTTTTTAATATTATCTCTATTTGCAGAGAGAGAAGGAAAAGAAAAAGGGTTTTATGAACATTAGCAAGCCAGGTTGATTTCACATCTCCACAACCCATGGAAGTCATCTCTCTGTGACCCAAAGACATGTTGTAAAATCAAATGCCCTAAAAATAGCTCATTAAATAGAACACTGCATGGCATAAGAACCTGTATTTGATGAAAAAAAAAAACAATTCCTTCAGCAAATGTAAACTTGTTTTACTGCTTTTCAAAAAATATATACACAAAACTCAACAGGAGCGAATACACAACACAATGAATCATCTAAGCAACAAATTAGTTCCATTAATTCTTCAGTGCTAGTTTATAAATTAAATCTGATAAGAGGTCTGAGTCAGTAGTGCTAGAAACGTCAAAGGAATATGCTCTGCTTATAAATTTTCATGATATTGAATTGCTAAGAAAGTGTGACCAGATTTCTGTGTTGCTTCGTGTTTGGGTTTTTTTTAAAGCTGTTCCCCAAGTGTCTTCAAGCATGTAATCAAGAAGCATAAATACTGTATTTTAAGGGTCCTTAATATTTACAGTGCTTTGACAAGTATACAAAGGTAGTCACATAAATCTCACAGTGGCTGTGAGGGCAGCCAAAGTATAATTGTTACTTATCCTAGACCACAGGCATCAAATATTATGTGTGTATGAATGGTGGCTGCATAACATTATAAATAACAAGCACAATTTGAAAACATTTGTGGTTACCTTTTCATAATCTGTTCTGAGAAGTTTTGTCATCTTTCTCATATCCTCAGTTATACATTTCTAGCACAGTGGAGAGTCCCAACTACCTGGCCACTCTTCTTATTTGAAATCATGTATTGCCTCCACTACCTTTAAAAAATAATAAAATAAAATAAAATAAAATAAAGTAAAATAAAATAAAATAAAATAAAATAAAATAAAATAAAATAAAATAAAATAAAATAAAATAAAATAAAATAAAATAAAATAAAATAAAATAAAATAAAATAAAATAAAATAAAATAAAATAAAAATACTTAAAGCACTCACACCACATAGATGGATAGGTCAAGCAGTTGGTTATAATTAAATTCTATCTCAGCTTACTGATTTGCATAAGTTCTAATGGACATGGAAACAGGTGATAAAACTCATGAATATCTCTCACTCATGAATATCACCACTTTCACTAACAGCTTGATGATGTAGAGTGATTCAATATTACTCACGAGAGAATTTTAAAGCATCTTAGTTGTGGCTTGTGTGTAGATTTAGACAGAGTAAACACAAATTTACTAATGGAACTGTGAAAGACACCTACACACATTTGCAACAGAATCACAGAATAGTTTCAGCTGGAAACTTAAAGCTCACCCAGTTCCAATCCCATGCCATGATCTGTCATGAGATTAGGCTGCCCAGGGTCCCATTCAGCCTGGCCTTGAATATATCCAGGGATGGGGTTTCTAAGAAAATTTTGAAGAGTATTCTCTCCTACCCAGAACTGCCTTGTCATTCATCTATAAATATATGAAGATCCTTGTTCGTAACACAGAATTATCTGAAAGGGCAGAATAACAAACTAGAAAAGGCCAGTCTACTTAGTCTATTAGTCTTGGTAAGTCTATTACTTTCCACTTTCTACAATGTACTATACAATCACTAGGGCACTTCTGAGTACTCAAACAAGTTTCATCCCAGCACATGGGGTTTAGCAGGGCCTGTAGTGATAAAGAGGAAATAGCTTCAAGCTTAAAGAGGGTAGATTTAGGTTCATAGGTTCATAGGTTCATAAGGTTGGAAAGGACCTACAAGATCATCTAGTCCAACCATCTTCCTATCACTATCCCTACCCAACTACTAAATCAAATCCCTTAGCACTTCATCTAAACGCTTATTGAACAGTGCTAGGGACGGTGCCTCAACCACCTCCCTAGGCAGGCCATTCCAGTGCCTGACCACTCTTTCAGAGAAAAAATGTTTCCTCAGGTCTAATCTAAATCTTCCCCGGCGCAACTTGTGGCCATTCCCTCTCATCCTGTCGTTATTTATCAGGGAGAAGAGGCCCACCCCCTCCTCACCACAACCCCCCTTCAGGAAGTGGTAGAGTGCAATAAGGTCTCCTCTGAGCCTCCTCCAGACTAAACAATCCCAGCTCCCTCAGCCGCTCCTCATAAGACTTGTGCTCCAGACCCCTCACCAGTGTTTGGATATAAGGAAGAAGTATTTCATAGTGAGGGTGGTGAGGCACTGGAACAAGTTGCCTAGAGATATGGTTGATGCCCTGTCGCTGGAGACTCTCAAGACAAGGCTGGATCAGGCCCAGGACAACCTGATCTACCTGTGGTGCCCCTGTTCATTGCAGGGGAGTTGGACTAGATGACCTTTAATAGTCCTTCCAACTCTAAGGATTCTATGATTATATTATTTTATTATCATTACCTAATTCTTATTTTGCTCTTCTTTGATTGATAAGCTTTTAGATCTTCCTATGGAAGCATTTCTGATTAAGTATCTCTTCTTAATCATATTATTTATTGGCTTTCTTTAGGGAAAACAAGAGGTCCAACTTAGCAGAATGTAACTCACTTTCCTCAACTACTACATACTACATATAAAAATTAGTCTCATCAATACCCTTTTACCCAAGCTATAAACAGCATAGACATGACTGAAAATCACAGCCAAACACATAAACACAACATTCTGAAAGCACTTTTGAAAGATTACAGCACAAGCTTTAAGTTTGTAATATGTCCACTCCCATTTAATCTATTCAATTTCTTCCAAAAGGCAGTTAACACGCATTACTAAAATATAGATTATATCTTATATTATGCACTACTGTCTAATTAAATTAGCACTAAATATCAGTGACTAATACTGCTGGGATGAGCTTCATAATTAGAAGCATAAAGGACAGAAAAATTGGAGCATTAACATTTCCCCTATTCTCATAATCACGCAATTGTTAATATACTTCTGCTTTTACATGCAAGTCTGTTTCTTTGATAGTAAAATTAAACACGGCACGCGTAGAATAGGAGAAAACTCAAATATTCTATTGCTGTTATATTCAGAAGAACAGGGGATTTCTGGTGCACAAATCAAGAATATGATGCAATCTTCCCTCTTTATTCTCTCCCTTCAAGGCAGTTCTTAAATTCTTTGGCAAGTTGTCTTTCAAGATAAGTCTCCTAAGTACCTTTCGAGTATGTTGTTAATGAATTCAATTGTCTCCAGAACTGAGCAACCAGATACCTATCTGTATATACCAAATTTGATCATGAATCAACAGAAAGCAATGCAAGAGCTTGCAGAAAAGCTAGTCACTACATACATCCTCAGTATCCTGCTAAGTACCAACTTTATCTAGAGGTCAACTTTGGTTTGAGGCCTACTGTCCAGGCCTTACTACTTCAGAGATGTATAATTTGGGCAATATGAAACACAGCAACCAACCTGTGAAAGAGTGTCAAGGGAATATGCTGCTCTGTTTTACGGACTAATGTGAGAAGTACTGATGATATTCATTCCTCATGCTTCTGTGCAAGTGATTCACCATTTAAAGTACAAAAATCATCTTATGCATAAGGTATCATATATAATTTTTTTCTATGCAGCCACATTTCTCCATAGGTGTTCATCTGATTTCACCTTTTCACTACTAGTTGAAGAGAGAACTCAATATAACAGAAGTCCAAAGTTTCTCGAACTCCTAATTTAACATGTCTACGAAATAAACGTATACTGTGCTCCTTTCCACAGCTGCTCCATGGTCTTCCACATCTAGGCTTTCTCTATGTCAATTTCAAGGCTTTATTTTCTACTCAACGTTTTTTCACAATATATTTGTGTAAAGGGGTTTGGAGATCCAGCCTTGTAAACTTTAGATTTCCCATCATATTAAGAAAAAATTGCTCCTAAAGTTCTGGCAAATTTCCCAGCAACCCTTTGATTTCCACATACTTCACTTTTCACTGAACTATAGTATCCTACATGCTTTTCTTCCAATTTGAAAGCTGAAATGGAAAAACATGACACTATTTTTAAAAATACAAAACCAGTGTTAAACTTCAAAACCTACCCTGCCAACAGTCAGTTGAGCTGTAAAGCTACTAACAGAACACCCGCTCTAATGCTGCTCTTCCTTTCTACTGATTTCTAATAACCAGGGCCCCTATTCATAAGAATCAAAGCTTTCTATGTACACACCTTATACACACCATTTAAGCATCCATCTCTTTCCCTGACTCATCTCTTCAGTCTCCCTTTATCTTGCTATTTCTCCAAAACTGTAGATCATAGGAACCTATCCATTTATACTGAGGAACAATCAGAGATGTATATAATTTCATCTACTTTGAGTAACTGCAGTTTGGAGCTTATTTGGATGATCATTTCTATGCATATACCACTTGTGGTTAAGTGTTATCCTATCTACAAAGCCAGATGTATTGGGTGAGAACAAATGTCAGTTTAACCAATCTTTTCTCTCTAACAGCAGCTGACAGGGGTTGTTGAAGAAAATGGTATAAGGAAAAATGGGGAAAGTGTGTAATCAAATGTCTCAATTTTCAGCAATCTATTTTAAAGAGTTCCCAAGCTGAAGAAAGCATGTACATCATTGTGTTTATCAATTTTTTATTTACTCTCCATGCCTAATCTGTTTGGTGAACATTTATGTTTTTCACCTTTACAAGAGTTCCACATAATAATTATGCACAGTATGAAAAGTCTTTTCATTAATTTATTTTACAGTTGCTTCCTGTTCATCTCAGTTGATATCCCTTCATCAAGTGCATTGAGGAAAAGGTGAAAAATCAGTCACCATTTACCTTCTCCAAGCCATTCTTTATGCACCTCAATCAATTTCTCCTCAATCATCTCTTTCATAAACTGGAGAGCCCTTAATCTCCCCTGGTACAGAAGCTGTTTCATACACAAGATGAAAGTGCATAATGCATTTACAGAACACTTTCTATTTTGTTTTCTCCTCCTTGCCTAATCATTTTTAATGTTGTTCCGACTGGCACTAAGCACACTATCAGCGTTTTCAGACTCCTATCACAATTATTTCCAGACTTATTTTCTGAGTGCTAATGGATAATTTACAGCCCATCACTGTGTAAGCAGCAATAGCTTCATCCCCGATGCACTACTCTAAATTTATTGCTACAATTTCATTTGTCGCTGAGTATCATGAGATTCTTCTGTAATTCTTTGGTTTTAATTTAATGCTTTAATTAGACAGAATTATGTCTTTTCATTATTCATCACTTTTCCAGAATCGGGAATAAGTTTAACAGTTCACATTCCATGAGATTCCTGCTAGATGCTGCTGCTCATATCTCCTGATACTATAAAAATATAGCCTATGTTCTTTGCCCATTCTCCTTAACTAGCCATTGATCCATCTGTAAAAAGGCCTTCAATGCCTGTGAAAGAGGACTCCTTCAAAAGCTATTTGACAAAACACATCGAAGTTAAAAGCATCAAGAATCTCTATCACATTTGTATCCCCTTAAAGACTCAAAACAGTTTTCTGGTAATCTCTCCCAAGAACTCAGTGTAAGCTATGTTTTTTTTTCACTCCACACACCACAATCTCATGTTATTCCCAAGGTAAGTTTGCTGATTGAACTCAGCTCTTCCTCTTCCTGAGCAATAAAATAGCAACGATGTCTCCAAGACCTCAAAACCTCAAAGAAATTAATGACTGGAAAGAAGAACTCACAGTACTTGAAATAGGGGAAAACACAGGACAAGTGTCTTCTGGTAAATGAATCGACTCCTCAAAACCTCTTCTTCAGACAGTCCTCCTGCTTACTACAATTGCTTCCTTAAACAGGATTTAATACTTCAGACAACACCAACATGAACAACTGGTGTTGGTCGTCACACATAAATGTTTTGGTAACACTGACTCAGACTAAGAAGACAATTTCACAACTAGCAGCTAACCTAGCAGCTCACTGTTGCTTAAGGAACAAAAATTTGCCTCTTTCCCTATACATTCAATCCACTAGCAGCAGCTCTAGAATCTCTTACATCTTTCATGCATGGATTCAATCCACTAAGCAGAAGGAAATTTAATTTATTTCACTAGCCTAGTTTCTTTCCAGGCTAGTGAGTTTAACTGTTATGTGAAGTAGTGCAGTGAGCATTAGAGACATTGAGTGAGAGCACAACTGCCTCCTTTAAGAGGACTTCCTCTCATCTCACACAGCTCTGTGCCTCTGGGGAGGGCAGAGAAGAAAGCAAGATCCAATGGCAAAGCTGTCTCTCCTTCCTTCTGACATATGGATTTTAATCTCCAACTTAAGAGATGGATATACTTGTTGAAAACTAGAAGTTTCCTTTTTAAACTTAGTCTTCATTAGATTAACAGAAAATAAATGCTAAGTGTCTCTGAAATCATATAAATAAATTTTCAAAATCACATTTAAAACTACTACATTAAATTAGTCATGCCCAAATTATCATTTATTCCTCTAGGAAATATGAAGATTAATGGCCTGTACATTCCCAAAGATACTGAATACTAATAATATCACTATTAAAGTGCATTTACTTTAATTAAACTGTAAATAAGCTTCTGGTCTTGGGACTTAAAAGTCCATTCAGTGTTCCAGGAAAACTGCTGCTAGGTGTCATGGTCAGAACACTATTTTGCTATCGATATTAGAAAAATTCTTTTCAATTACTTAGTGCCTGCAATTTGTGCGCAGTGAAGTGCAGTTACCATCACTGTACAATCTGATCATAGTAAGGCTCAGAGGAGAGCAAGCTTCAAAATGATTCAGGCTGCCATAAGACTCATCACATGTGTAAATATATATATATATTTTACACTTGAATAGACATATTCAACACCTAACTCCTCTCTAGAATCACAGCCTGGTGCCTTCTAGCTAAAACCATGGAGTACCTCACTGCCAACTTAATAGCATCCTTATTAGGTGGGACACAGAAAAATCTGCCCAGAGTCAGATTGATTGTGCTCTGAGCTTCTAGAACAGCTGTCCAAGCATTCGGTGCCTTTGGCTACCCCATGACATTGCATTAGTCACATTAGGAGGCTGAGATTGCCTCAGGTTATGCCCATTAAGTAATAACTAATTCATCCTGCTCTCAGCAACAAGGCTCTAATGTAGCCAAATCTCCCAGAAACATGCACTCAATTGTTATTAGATTATTAGTAGAGCCTCCCTGACCTTTGCTGTCTTAAAATTAAGCTGCTCAGAGACTGAAATAAGCATCTCATTTAGGTGTGCAGTAGTAATCTCATTTCAAAGTATAATGACTGGAAGCCATCTATAAGTATTTTCTAAGGTATTTGAAACTGTTATTTAGTAGTTGACATTTCCAAATTGCAGACCTCCTGAACTATTACACATTGGGTAAAATGGCATCTGATTCAACTTCTTGTGCTCCTAGCTACATGGAACTTGCCTCGCATCATGTTACTAAACTCTGTGCATATATTAATTCATTCACCTTCAAAGGAGGAGAGAGGGGGTCATAAGCATTTTCCTTAAATACCTGCAATAAATGCCCCATGCATAACAAGAAAAATAATAACGATTTAACCACTGAAGCACATTTAAGTTGTCTGTTACCTGTGCATAGTCAGATTTGCTGAAAGTAGGAAGTGTTGATTCTTTATATGTCAAATTTGCAGAAGGTAGCACTCAACTGCATCCAATCAACATTTTAAGGCTCATTTAATATGGAGGTAACACTTATCTCCCTACATTATGTTCACCTGTATAAAGAGGTAAGACTCAAAGCCCTGCTTCTCTTCTCTCATTTCTACTGAACTTCCATAGAAATAAATGAAACACATTTCTCAAGCCCTTGCAATTGATATTAGGGAAAGTGTGAAGGGGAAAGAATCACCTGCTCCACCAATGAAGTAACAGTACCACTAACCACCTTTATAAAGTGCTACAAACGACAGAAAGAAGTATGAAATACTACTAATGGTTTATTCAGGAGGACTACTTTCTTAACTGAACTTTCTACCAAAGGAACGAAAATGTAACTTGAAAACAGAACTGAACTGTGAGACTCAAAGGATGAACAGATAGTAAGGAGTCCATGGCTAAGTTTACACCTGATTGAATCAACCCCAATTCCCATCAGTTGCAGTGTTTTGGACCTACTGATTTCAGAGATGAATTTATGCTTATATTATTTTAACTTCAGCTAACAGATTGAAATAAATTGTTTACAACTTCTTTCAAATGTTTCTGAACATGTCCCATTATTTTTTTAGGGCAATAAAGCAAGCTCAAGTTGAACCTTACACCTCAAAACCAAGACCGAGGAAAAATTATGACAGCCTGCTGAGACTTTTTGTCTGATCTGTTTATTCAAAGAAATCTGAAGTTGTTGCACAAATAATTTAGCATAGAAAACAAGAGAAGTTCTTTCCTTCATATATTTAAGTTTTATAATGAACCTGTGGCACATATGGTTGACCACGGAGCTTCACTGACCATAGAAAGACCACCACTTCCTTCACCTTCCATGCATTACGATCTGTGATGCTGGTAACTTCTGACATGTAGAAAGACTGTACATCACCTAAATGGAAGATTATAGTAACAACATGACCACACTATGTATCTGACAAACATTTAGCTCTTGAGGTTCTTCAAATAGAAAAACGTGATAGCAGCATGAAAGAGTAAACATGTATAAAGTATATACAAATATAAGGGTATTTTTTATAGGAGACCAAAACTGAAATAAATACTGATACTATCCAAAGAAACATGAAGAAGGCAAACAAGTTTAAGAAGTATTCAGATGGATGACTGGCCACACTCTCGCTGAAAAAAAAAAAAAAAAACAGGAGGGGAGGTGAGGGGAAGACTTTTTACTAATTTTGTCCAGAAAAACTTTTATTCATTATGTTGATAAACTCAGTGTAACTGGTATAGTTTGTATCACTGCGGAACTTGCTATCACTTTCATCACACTACTGTCCTGTGTGCAGATAAGAGTTGGACTCAATGATCCTTGTGGATCCCCTCCAGCTTGGGATATACTACGATAAGAACATGACACATCTTTCAGTGCACCAATACACTGAGGACAAGCAAGGTTTAAATAAGCATGAGGCGAATCAAGCCTCATGCCTCTGTTGATTTACTGGGTCACCTGGAAATAATAATTAGTGATATTTGTTGCAGATTTTCTGATTGAAGCAAGTTTTATCAATCACATAAAGAATGTATGCACTCTTTTCCACGTCAATTTCAGAGGTGGGAAGGGATAAGAAAAATCACTGTTGGTAGTTACGTGCCAGCAGATTATTTGAACAAAAGATAGATTTTCAAAGTAGCATGAACAGCTGGTGCTGAAATGGATTAGTGGTTACTTTCTTATAATGGCTGATTATCCTTTGCAAAACAACAGAAAAGTTGTCCTCTATCTTTCTAAGAAACTTACATTATAATTTAGTTTGTAACCACTCTGCTGTAATGGACATCCTACATTACCCTCATCAGGGCTGTCACTAACACCTCAGAAGCAGACCTTTACCATTTTTAAATTCCCCTGGTGAAGGGTTTTGGCACCTTAAACTGAAGTGATTTTAAGGAGGGAGTCTGCTACCCAGCCAAAGCAAAGGATCCTGTCACTACAGAAAATATCAGTCTTCTGATTCGGAAGGGACTCCTAAAGGTTATCTACTCCAACTCCCCAGCAATGAACAGGGACATCAGGTTGCTCAGAGCCCCATCCAGTCTGACCATGAATGTTTCCAAGGATGAAGCAGCCACTACCTCTCTGGGTAACCTGCACCAGTTCCTCACCACCCTTATTGTAAAAAACCTCTTCTTTATATCCAATCTAAATATTTCCCCTCCTAGTTCAAAAATGTTTCCCCAGGTTCTGTTACAACAGATGCTACTAAAAAGTCAGTCCCTTTCTTTCTTATAGTCCCCCTGCAGATACTGAAAGGCCACTATCAAGTGGCCTTTCACCTCTGAGCCTCCTCTTCTCAAAGAGCTGAATAGTTCCAGTTCTCTCAACCTGTCCTTGTAAGGGAAGAGTTCTATCCCTTGGATCATTTTTGTGGCTCTCCTCTGGGCACACTCTAACAGGCCCACATCTCTTGTGTACTGAGGACTTCACATCTGGACACAGTATTCCAGGCGAGGCCTCATCTCCCTTGATCTGCTGGCCATGCTTCTTTTGATGTAACTCGTGATATAGTTGGCTTTCTGGGCTGTAAGGGCACAATACTGGCTCATGTCCAGCTTGCCATGCACAAGTACTCCCAAGTCTTTTTTTTTTTTTTGACTTTTTTTTTTTTTTGTCAGGGCTTGCTTGTTTTCTCACATTGCCAAGATGCAGATGCAAGACCTTGCACTTTGTTTTGTTGAACCTCAAGAGCTTCTCCTCTGCTCAAGCTCAAGGTCTCTCTGAATGGCACCCCATTCATCAGGTATGTTGACTACACCACACAGCTTGGTGTCACCTGCAAACTTGCTGAGGGTGCACTCAATCTGATCATCAGTGTCACTGATGAAGATGTTAAAAAGTACCAGACCCAGTACCAACCCCTGACAGACACCACTTGTAATCAATCCCCATTTGGGCATTGAGGCATTGACCACTACTCTAAGCACATGATCTCAAACAATTCCTCAACCATCAAACAGTCTATCCATCAAATCCATCTCTCTCCAATTTGGACAGATATACAAGAGTAGGACACAAAAGCCCATGTCATGATTCTGACCCCAGATTACCTACAGAATCCAATTGCTGTGAGTGCAAATCATTTATCTGGAAGACATTTGTAGGCTTTACATCTGCAGAACTATACTGCACAGTTATTCCAAGCTGCTCCTTGGCAAATTTAGTTCTTCCTTAGTCTGATGCAGGAAAAAATCAGCAGTCTGCACTAGTTCATAGCTGGACAAACTGTGTTGATTTAACATCTTAAATATCAGCAATAACTTGTTTTGTTAATTGCATTGTTCTAATGCAGTTTCCTAGTCCATAGCAAAGATATGGCATTTAAGGTGGGAAGGCCATAAAAGCCTTCTGGAAACTACTTTGCATTTGCAATTTTTTCCCCTTAAAAGCAGTGAAGTTTTTAATGACAGGTACTAAATGACATTAAGATAAAACCATTTGAGTGATAAATGTCTTTTCAACAGACCAATAAGCAATGATAACAATTTTCTGTAGGTTTACTCCATCTCCTATTCCAGCACTGGTAGAACAGATGTAAGAGAAGTTCTTGTTCATAACTATATGATTTATCACCACTCTCCTTTGTTACTAAAAGATCTGAAAATATGAGGAATTTCTGCAACTACATTATCACATCCTGAGGTAGACACTTTAAAATACACAAAAAAATAGTTAGCATTCTTGCTTGTTTTTTTCCTAAGTTAATATTCATATTTTTTCACCTCTTTCTACTCGTGATCTTATGACACCATACTAACTTCTCTTTATCTGAGTATATTTTAGAACAGAAATCTCAGTCTTCCTCTACATTTACTAGTTATAGTCCCTTGGCGTCCCTACTTTACTCTTTTTAAAGAAACTCCCAATTTTCTGTCCATATTTTCTTCCCAGTCAATTTAAAATACAGTTTTCTTCAGGTCTGGAAAATTAGCTCTTTTGATTTAAACTTGTGATTGGGCTTGCCCTGTTGGCCTGTACCAAATACAATCAGGTCAGGATGACTGGTCCCTTGGCATTAGTTTCCAGACCAGTTCATCTTTATCCATCCCCAGAATTGACTTACCATATATTCAACATTCTATCTTTTTGCTTTAGCAAATTAATCCCTATCTTCCGGCATCAATAGCTTGTTTTATATCCAACTGCAGAGAACTTCCACTAAATGTCTCTTATATTGAAGTTTCCCTGTAACACCACCATTTTATTAACTGTTAATTACAGAGGAACTTAAAGTAACTCTTCTTCTCTATACTATCATTTGATGGTTGGCAGCAGATCCCTCCAGCAGCATATTGATCCACACATTTGAAAGGCCATCGTTTTGTTTTCTGTAACTCTATAAAAGATAATGAAATCTTTAAAAGTCAGTGTTACCTACCTTGTTATTTTCTCTGTCCATCATAAAGTGACTATAATTCAGTACAAATGATTCTACCAATGACATCCAACTTCTCATTGTATCTTTGCTTGTTATCTAGACATCTACAATTCCAAGGGAACTAGAAAAATATCCCCCAAATTTTACTCAGCATCACTGCAATTTTTCTTGACACACCAAGTTGCAATCTGTATACATTTGGCATCCTTACCAACTTCTTATGATAATTTTAATTTGAAATTCACCTGGCATGTTTTATGAATTTTTCAGCCAAAATAATTACTCTTTTTGCAGAGCATCTTGTTTCTACAGCTCTTCTGACAACACATGCAATGTAAGGCTCCACAAAAATGGACTTTCAGCTTTTCTTTTTCCTTGCTTTGCACAAAACACACATTGGCCTTAGAATAATCCCATTGGGAACTACTAAGAATATCTACGATATACACCCGTGACTTCAGTAAGCATCGATGACAAAAGGCCAATGATGCTTTTTTTTCATAATTCAAGCAGATCAACCTCACTTAAAAAGTCAGATCATTTAAAATCTAGTGGTCAGTACAGAAACGTATCACAAGGAATGGGTTTTCTGATGAAGTTTTCTTATTATTATTCTCAATATTTAAACAGTGTTACAATGGTTAACAAACAATTCCTGTCTTCTACACTGAATTAACTATAAGATGGAAGGTTGGACTAGATGATCTTGTAGGTCCTTTCCAACCTCATGAACCTATGAACCTATATGAACCTATAATACATAGTTTTATCACAGTAAAGGGGCATCAATTATTTTTTACTCCTAACTCCTGTAAACAAGAGTACAATTTTTTTGGAACTCCAAAATACAATGAAGTATAGACTCCAGTTTTAATAAGAAAATATCTAGATTAATTTTCAGCTCTTATCTCCTTGACTTTGCTTCTCTCTGAAAGGAACTTGGCTACTGTCCAGCTTAACTCATGTAACATTTTGTTGCTTATGTTTAATGTAATCGCAAACACAACATGCATTCATAATTAAGCCCAAAGGGTAAGCCTAGAGTCTGGGACATTCTGGTTTATACTAAAATAAGAGTGGCTAATCTCTTCAAGAGCAAAAATGAGAAAATACACTATAATGAATATAAAACAATACAAATACCTATTGTAGTTCAAACATGCTGCATTATCATCTTTCACAACATCAAAAAGTATATAGTAATATTATTGGCGAAATTAAATTATACTAGTTACAAGAGACATGAGTCTGCACAGTCCACTTAATGAGTCTGTAAACCTAATAAGAGGAATTTGTGATAGTCTGATCCTGTCTGGATATATCAGAAAACTTAGACGGTTTTCACTACTATACAGCACTGAAACTTAAAAGTCATGCAACATTGATTTTGATATTTGCCCCCTCCTCTCCTGGCACTCAACCTGCTAGAAATACAGCATCCTACATTACTCCAGAAGGACATTAAAAAATTTTCCAAGCACAAAAAACTGTAGATACATCTATACAGACCCCCTTTGGCATTATGACCTTGCCAGATCCAAATCATATATAGCAGTCTTTATACATAGACTGTAAGAAAAGGGGAAATAAGGCCACTTTTGAGCATAGCTTGAGGAAAGAAACATTTACCTGAAAATTACTGATAGTAGCATCACAAAAGTAACATGAGGAAATAACCCTAATGATCCATTCTGAAAAGTAACACAATGGAGTGATTATCAAAAACACAAAAGGAGATACAAGATGAAATCATCTGAAGCAGTATTTAATTTGGGAACTCACATAATGCTCAGGCCAATACACCTTCGATGTTACCTAGCATGGTAGCAAATTTGGCAGGGGAGAGGGTGAAGATCCTACAAAGACATGGAGAGACAGCAGCCATCAGGATCAATGACTGTGCAGAAGCAACAGAGCTTTTTTCTCACCACCAGACCTGGGACAATGCTCAGTGCTGCTCTCTGACCTGGACAGTGGTCACCACAGCCACATCCCAAACAGTGACTGGCACCATCATCGACACTCTCCTACAGCCTCTCATGCAAGAGAGCAAGAGGCACCCAGGGTAGCCACAACATGAACAGCAGGACTGAAATGGATCATAGGAACTCTATTAGTTTATTTAGCATTTTCTTTCACTTTACTTTTAGACTAACTGAAGGTATTTGTATCAATTTCAGTTAAGAAGTATTTCATTTAAAAAAGGTATGTTTGCCTGGTATACCCCTTTGCATGTTGACTGATCTGCTGTCACAGAGCAACTGTGACCACATTCAGTGCATGTTGCGTGGCCAGATGGCATCAAAGGTATGGAAAGCTGTGGATCCATCCCTGCACTCCAGCACCACAGCTGCCCCCTGACAAAATGGCAGCTGCCCCTGCAAAGAATAAAGAGCTCAATTACTAACTGGATGGAAGGCAACTTAAAATACTTAGTACTTGACTCTGTCAGCACAAGAGGTCACTGCATGTCAACCACGTATTTTACAAAACAATGTGATGCTTGTGTGGATGCCTACATACAGTTTTAGAATACAGCGTGTTATGTCTTATTTTCCTCCCTGAGAGCACAAATAACCAAAGAAATTGTGCTAATAGACACTAACAATTATGGCTCATAAAGAAGGAAAACAGCACTCCATAGCACATCTTTCTATCTGACTGAAGAGAAAAAAAACCTACAGCCACACAGAAGAAAATACTTAGATTTCACATAGAGAAGAGACTAATAACCAGAATGATATCCATACACACAGGCTTACTTCAGCTTAATAAGCAGAGCAAAGCCAGGCTAAATCCTCAAATGTACAAAGCTGAGGGGCACGAAGATGGCAGCAATTCCAGGAAAAAAATGATCTTCAACATTAAATGTCCCACAAGATACAAAAGAAACTCAAAGAGCTTATGGTATTATGAACTTATAAATCTAAAGCAGTAAAAAGATCAGAGAAAAAAACTGCCATTATGAAATATGAGCACACTGTCATGTTTCCTTTTACGAATAATATTGGCGTAATGATATAACTGTAATCAGCGTTATGCTGGTTTTTACTCATCTTTCATATCCAGATCCAAATGAAAACTAAAAATGAAAGGAGATTAATTTTGATGTGGGACAGATTCTGAGGAAGAATCTAATAAAGCTGCAATACACAGAGGAAAGTCTTGACAGCAACTGGTATCAGTCTATCCAAGCAATAACAAGAGTCTGTAATAACGTCCACAAAGTCTCTTCTCCCATATAATGTGTTTCCTTTTTTACCCTGCTTCTATAGCTCTATAGGATTCCAGGTCCACAGAATGTGCCGTTTTACAGCAACTACAAAGGACTTGAGAGCTATTCTGAAATTTATAAAGTAGAAGCTGGAAAACTGAAAACAAGGAACAACCAATTCTACCACTCTTGTACAAGGGCACAGTATTTCTTTCATGAAAATCATAGAACCGTAGAAACCTTAGAGTTGGAAGGGACCTCTGAAGGCCATCTAGTGTAACTCCCCTGCAATGAACAGGGACACCAAAGCTAGGTCAGGTTGCCCAGGGCCTGATCCAGCCTTGCCTTCAGTGTCTCCAGGGACAAGATATCAACCACATCCCTGGACAACTTGTTCCAGCGCCTCACCACCCTCACTGTGAAATACTTTTTCCTTATATCCAACCTAAATCTACCTTCCCTAAGCTTTAAGCCAATTCCTCTTTCTCTAACACCACAAACCCTGCTAAAGAGTCTGTCCCCTTCTTTCCTGTAGCTCCCCTTTAGATCCTGAAAGGCTGCTATCAGGTCACCTCACAGCGCTCTCTTCTCCATGCTGAACAGCCCCAGCTCCCTCTGCCTGTCCTCATAAGAGAGGTGTTCCACCCCTTGGATCATTTTTGCGGTCTTCTGCTGGATGTGCTCCAACAGGTGCATCTCCCTCGTGTACTAAGGACTCCACATATGGATGTGGTACTCCAGGTGAGGCCTCACCAGCACAGAGCAGAGGGGAAAGATCACATCCCTTGCCCTGCTGGCCATGCTGATTTTGAAGCAGTACAGGATACAGTTGGCTTTCTGGGCTGTGAGGGAACATTGCTGGCTCAAGTCTAGCTTGCCATCCACCAGTACCCCCAGCTCATTTTGGCAGGGCAGTGCCTTTCATCCTTTCATCTCCCACCCTGTATTGGTAGTGAGGGTTGCCTCAATCCAGATGCAAGACCTTACACTTGGATTTGTTGAACCTTCTGAGCTTCACCTTGGCCCACTGCTCAAGCCTCTCTAGGTCCCTCTAGATGGCATCCTGTTCCCACTGGGTTGCCTGAAGACCAGCATGAAAAATGACAAAACCCACAGCCTTTCTGAAGCTCGTAACCTTCCTAGCACAAACTATTTTTAAGAAAAGCTTTTATACAAAGCTTTACAAAGAATCTTTCAATGCCCATGCTGTAAAACAAGGAAAAGGTATACGGGTTGTTTTCCAAAACAAACATTCTCCCTTGCTACAAACTGTCTGTGTAAACATAAAATTAAAAATAATTCCTTAGCAAGCCGGAGTATTGACCTTTACATTTTTTAATATAGTGAAAAGGCTCCTAACCATATGACCATGAGTTTTCTCCTTCATGATGGAAAATCAGACTCTCACAAGACTTTTTTTTTTTTTTAAAAAAAAAAAGGACGTTGACATCGTATGATACCTAGTTTAAGTAAGTCTAAAGAAAACCATGGAAGGTACCATCAGACTCTCTGCTCCCTCTCCAGTCTGCAGTTTCCATTCTCTGTCTGCTTACTACAGCAAAAACCAACAGACATCACATTTCAACAATTTTGTAACATAAATAAACATAAAAGCACTACATGAATACAAGTGTGATAGGGCAAGCAGAAAGGCAAGTATGACATCTCTGTGCATCTTCCCTCTATGTAATAATGTCAAGCAATACCTGAGGGCTTTCACACAAGAAACGTGAGAGTCAACAAAAAAGGAAATAATACAACACAAGTATCTTTTGTGTTCACAACTTCTTAAGTATTTCAAAGCATGTTAAAAAGAAGAAAGTATCTTATGCAAATACAAATATTAAAGCACTTCTCATTCATATTTCAGCTTAAGGATTAAGAAAGCAACTCAAGTATTCTCTCAATCTATTCATATAAGAGATCTCAGCTGTTGAGAATAGTATGCCTTACAGTGGTGAAATATGAAACAGCATTGTTCCAGTATCTCCATACATACAGAGGTCACTCCAAAAGTAATGCCTCTTATTTACTTCCACAGAAACTGCAAATGCTAAAAAGAGCACAATAATACTGTTAGATAGAACCAGTTCTCAGCTACAAATCACTGAATCACGGAATTACAGAATCGCAGAATTGTAGGGGTTGGAAGGGACCTCTAGAGATCATCTACTTCAACCCCCTTCCAAAGCAGCTCCTTAGCCCAGCTTGCACAGGTAGGTGTACAGGCAGGTCTTGAACGCCTCCAGAGAAGGACACTTCACCACCTCTCTGGGAAATGTGTTCTAGTGCTCCGTCACCTGCACTGTGAAGAAGGTCACTCTTTTTCAACATAGTCACACCATTAGCTGTGCATTTTTGCCAGTGATAAACAAGAGCCTTCGTGCCATACTCTTCACCAGCAGAGGTTTCCAACTGTCACTGTCACCACTGCTGAAATGCACCACCCACCACCTCACCGAGCTCATATCCAATGGTTAGGCTGTGTAACTGTTCAGCAAGAGTCAATGAATGTCAGTGGGAACCATTTGTTCAGCATGGAGGAATTCAGTCACACTCATTTGCTTCATACACACTTCCATGTCAGATGCCATTCTGCCAGACTGTCCCTCTGCTGCCATCTGTCACATGGCAATAAAATGTAATGGGATATTGGTGGAAAGGTTCAACCTCTACTGCCATGCAACCAACATCTGCCTCTGACACCAGGGACCAACATAATAAAGTAGGGAGCATTACTTTCAGAGCAGCCCTTATATTTCAATCTTAGCACATATTAACATCTTGACTGTCACCTGTGAAACACCCCTAACTTTAAGGTAGTGAGAGCATTTGACATTCACTTCTCCCTCATCTCATGCTGTACAGTAAGTACAGTAAGGAAAACCAACTCAAGTAATTTATTTTTAGCAAACTAATTATTCTAAACAGGTTGTTCATTTTCTTGAGGAGTCCAAATAAAATGAGTGAGAGTATATTTAAGTCGCACTATTTAAAGAGTAACTGCATAATGATGAGTCTGTAACCAGAAGTACTCTATTCCCCAATTATAAATGATTAGAAGAATAAGAGGATGGTAATAGCTGCTTTAGCTATGTAGCAATCAAAAATATTTTTTTATTCACCAAAAAGATGGAAGAAGAAATAATCAAAGACAGATTGCCATGACATATTAGTATGTGTCTTGCAATGAACTGTGAAGGAAAAAGAAAAAATACAAAAATCAGGTCTGCAAAGTCTCCCCTCCACCTCCATCCCTACACCCTGCCCTGTCTACTATTGCTTCCAAATTGAGAATGGGGCAATAGCAGCATTTGCTTTCTGATGGAAGGAGAGAGAATTTCAGCTTTCAGACCATGTGCATCTCTGACATGTGCATCTCCTTTGTTTTACCATCTCTCAGTTACGAGGAAAATGCTGTGCTGCTCTGAGGGACCACTGCACAGCCACCAGCCTCTTATGTGAACCTGAAGCAAGAACAGCTGCAAAACAAGGAACACACAACTCCTATTGACCCAGATTGTTTCTCTCTGGCCACATCACTTTATTTATAAATTGTGCTCACAAGTACATGCACTGTTCAGACAGGTCTATATTAGCAGTGCTCTACATAACTCAACATCTGGGTTACTTCCCCACTGACTGACAAATATAAATGGCAGAAATGCACCACAAATTCATCACTATTTTTTACAGCTTTCTAACATAAACCAGAGGGCTCCATCTAGATAAGAGTTATAATAAAAATCTAATACTAGTTCCATCTTTTTTTCCCTACATCACGTAAAGAAAGATAGCTATTAGGTTGACAGAGTATAAGAAAGGTCAGAAAAGCAGTTAAGTATCTTGATCGTAACTGCCTGCAGCACTGCCATGGAAAAATGATTAAAACACAACAAGACCTCAGATTCAAAGACAACTTCAAACAACAGGCATGCTGCAAATAGAGCCTGAAATAGTAGAAGCAATTTCTGCATGAAGGAGACCCGAGGAAAGGCATGAATATACACTTTTTAAAAGCATCTAAGAACTATTGAGCAGATTTCATGTTTGCAATTATGCTATGCAACAAGTCAATCCAATTTTTCTGGCATTCCTTAAGTTCAAAAACTTGATTATTCATTCTGAGTTTTTGTTTTTTTTACATAGTCCATCACAACAGCTTTAGACAGTACCACAACAGAACACAAATGCTTACAATAGGATCCTACTGTGGACATTTTATTTCCAAAGATTATTTGCTGAAGCTGTATCCATGCCTGCATTCATCTTCTGTACAAGCAGAATGATAAACAAACAAAAATAAACAAATCCAGCAGGATTTGTGCCCAGAGTCACCAGGTATACTTATAGTACTAAATGAAAGTTGGACAACAGAAAACGCAACAGCATAGGACCTCCATTGTTCCTGCTCACCACCTTGACCTGTGACTTCACCGAAGAAGTTAAATCTGCTTTTTCTGACAATAGACAGGCACGGTTCAGCAGCCAGGAACTACTCCCAAGAGGACAGCGGTTAAATTGCCCTGTGATCAGGTCCTTCTGCTCATTCCTCCAGTACGTCCCAATGAAGACCCTGAATTTTTCAGCACTTCCAAAGCATTCCAAGCCTTCAGTTTTATTATAAAAAAGTCAAAAAATATATCATGCTTGGGCAGCAAACTCCTCAGAAACCACTCCAGTACAGTAAATATAAGACAATCACTTCTTTCTCCCTTCCTCCACATCAACCATTAAGTCTCAGACTGATGCTGACCCTACACAAGGCTCCTAACTCGAAAGTCCAAGTGCTCTGTGTAATTCGTATGCAATCTTGTTTCTTCTATCCTTTTCCCTTTCAAATGGCAGCACTGATATGTAGAGACATAGGGATTTCCTGCGTCTTTCTGCTCAGTTCAGATCTGTTTTGTTCAGTCTACCAATGAGCCCCCTTCAGCCCATGCTTTCATTCATTAAACCATTTAAAACTAACAGTCAACTTGAGAGTGGCTACAGATGTTTCCAGGAGCTGTTCAGACAAAGATATTTCATACAGAAAAGACCAGGGCAAAGTGGTATCTTTCATGGGCTGCTTCCCATTATCTCACCTCTTCCCCTAATCTCCACAACAGTGGCACATTCCAAAAAGATGCTCAGTCTTGGCACTTGGGCAGCTGGATGCCAATATAATATGTGCTGACCAAAGTAAAAACAGCCATGTACTCATTTATTTATTTATTTATTTATTGTGCAGAGGTGACATAAAACAAAATAATCCTTTCTTCAATCTCTCCCAAACATCTTTGATGAATTTACAAATTCAGAGAAAAACCTCAGTAAGTCTGTTTTGTCCTACTTCCATCAACACCAATAAAGCTATGAACATAGAAGGCAGAGGATTCTGCATCAGACAGACATAACTAAATGTCATCCTTCTCAAAATCATGCACTGCAATCCACATGAAATAAATGGGCTTTGTATGCCTCAAATACTAAATATCCATTTTCCTTTGCTCTTACTTGTTCTCTATATGACAATGGAAATCACACTTTGCAGACGCTTAAGCAGGAAGACATACCCTCAAGGATTTGGCTTTGATGCTCACTCCAAGCTTTAAATGCTTAACCAAACCTGTCACAATCCCTTGCTGCTTGGTAATGTAAGCACAGAACACCTGGACACATGTAAATTTCCACAACTACTTGTGCCCCTGATCAAAGAATAAGAAGTTCAAAGGAAACGTTCAAAGGTTTTGTTCCATGTGGATAAAACAGTTACCAGGAGTTCAGACACTTGGCCACATCTGCTTTGAATGTTAAGGACTACATCTGGTGAGGAATATGAAAGTTAGCTTCATATTAAACCTATGAATCCATGTGTTGTGTATAGTACAGAAAAGAAATTTACTTCCAATTATGAAACAAAAAATGGTCTGTCCTTAAACAAAGAAGATGTGGACATTGGAGCTGGATTATAGATCACTCTTACAAGGAACTTGTTAGAAACAGTACATTTGAAATGGAGAACTCACTACGGACACCACTCCTTTGAAGGAGGAACAGTCGGAGGAGAGTGTCCTACAGTAACAAAATCATCAGTGAAAATAGATCACAAATGCTGGGAGCCTTCCTTCAGCACGTTTTAGCACAAAAGGTTATTAACACAGGGTGCTCAGAATGCATCAGTCAACTGATACCTTCAGCTTCATAGATTTTGTTGTCATATTTGTTAACTAAACTCTGTAGAGGGACAGGCAGTAGTCACCTGTTTTACCAGTTTCATTTGCCAGAATAGCTTCTTGGCTCACACTGCTAGACAAGTCCCTTATAGAAAGATTAACTACCTGTTTACCGTGCAACTTTTTGTTTTCAATTGTTTAAAAGATTGACTGATTTCCTCCCTTCAAAGAAAATAAAAAAACCCCTCTACATTTATTATATTTGTTCTAAGAGTACCAGCACTGCAGCAGCTCAGCACAGGAAACATGTATTTGGTCTTATTCATCTACAACCAAAATTGCTGAAGGATAATTCTACATTCAATTTGACAGGAAGCAGTGACATCTGCATATCCTGGATGCCATTGGTGAGTCTAATGTAACACTCACAGAATGCCATTCTGTTTCAGTGGTGTTGATTTTACCAAACCTGAATAAGGCATGATATGCAAAGCCCTCATTGCTTTAAGAGTTCAGTCTGATTACAATATAAAAACTGGATGTACTTAAACTTCTTCATTCAGATGCTTTTTTTAAATAACAGACTTCTGAAAAAAAATATGGGAGCTTTCCCAGTAAATACTGCACTTCAATTATATCAATTTCAATTCTAGCTGAAGTTATTTTTGTTGTTACAGCTCTTTCCACTCAAATTTAGAAACATTATATTTTGTAAATGATTTTTCTAAAAACAAAATGATTTGAAAGACAATTGAACAGAGCTACCAAACAGAAGAAGGCAAAAAGGTACACAAATAGATACAGATGAATATCCCAACCTTATTGCTACACTTCATGAAGTGAAATCCTGAACTGAAATCCTGAATTAAAGTAAACCCAAACAACTTCCTTTCTCTACCAGCCCCATGTGACAATAGTTGCTTCTTCTTCAGGGCCAGGAGAGAGTAACTCCCTTGGTATCAAAAGTACAGTGAGACCCTAGCTCAGCCTTGCCATCAATGGCAGCAAAGGCAAGCTGATTAACTGAAGCATCCTCATGAGCAACACAGACAGGGTAATCCTGGTCATTCTGCCACCACAGCCATGTTGAAAACAAACATTTCGTATTGATAGAATCAATTCTCTGTTGAGACCTCACTTTTTATGACCATATTTTTACCCAGTCCTGTATTTCTGATGTCACTGAGGTAGTACCACAGTTCCAAGTTCTCTTTTTATTATTCCTGTAATGATGTTACAGTCAAAGTATCAGCAATGTCCAACAACCTCCAGTGCATGTGAATCAGAAGAACAATTGTTTTGTAAGAGCTATACTTGAAGGAATGGCACTGACTTCTAAGTTTCTGACAATTCATATTGATGCTGTAATATATCCAAAACGAGGGAGTTTTGTTCATTTTGATATCTCAACTGTAGACTATTGATGTCACATAATAATATGCATATAGAATGTGGAGCTAGCTTTGGCTGACACTGTGTCCTAATGAAGCAACTTACCAAAGGCCCTTCTTTCCAACTCAGTGTACTGTCACTCATTTAAACAGATGTTCATGCTTTCTATTCACACCCAAAAGTGATCCAATGATTTGGGAAAATTATAGAATAGAAAAATTATCAAAAATATATGCTGAAAATGTGAACTTTCTGCTCAAGAGAGCAGTATAAAGCTTTTAATTTAAATAGATAATATAAGGATGTACTAAAGTTAATTACCTGTTAAATAGCCTAGAACAAACTGCTTTAATGTACAGAAGAAATACAGGTGACACTTATGACATAATTAAATCAAAATACTAAGAGCTTAAGCAGAGTCCTTTATGGATTGCCTACAGCTGGTGGCTAAAGTGATGGCAGCAGAGATGGCAAAGCTGACTTCCTCTCTCCTCTTCAAGCAGCTCAGAGACTACAGCACTGAACTAAAATCCCCGTGCTCCAACTTACTAAACTCTCCACAACATCTTGAAAATTAAGGGAGGAAATAACCAAAGCATTTGTATTATCCCATTTTCAGCATTAGGTCTTTACCCAGTACCCAACTCTTCCCACTGAGTATTCTCTGCCAACACCTCCCATTGCTTCCTCCTGTGATAAGGAAGTTAAAATTGTCATGGTCTTTTCAGCAAAGGCTTTGAGAACCCCTGATATTCAGTAATATTCTTGTAAGTACAGTTATTTATGGCAAAATATTAATCTAACAGCACAACATACCAAAATGTATTTTTCAGTTTTCTAAAGTAATGCATAAACTAATTTTCAAAATAATTATTATATTAGCATGAGCCAACTGAGATGTGCATTAAAGAAATGTAAAAACAAGTACTGTGTCATTTAATTTTACAAAGAAATCTTTTCCATGTTGTTTAATCTTCATCTACTCTATTAGCAGCAGTCACACCTCTTACTCTCTAGGAATCCCATCTCACTCAGGTTACCATCAGTTCAATTACCATACACTTTCATGGCCACTGTCTTCACACTGCAAGTGGAATCCAGGAAGGAAACAGCAGAAGAAGTAAACACAAATCAGTACTTAGGAATGTAATTATCAGTGAAACGTTGTAGTACAAGCTGCTTCCCCTTACTAAATAAACAATAATGCAGTTTTCAAATTTTAATTATGTTACAATTAGCTGCATAAAGTGAACTAGAATTTTTATACTCTCCTTCGCTTGGTTGGTGAAATTTGAAAGTATTTGAAGTGTAAACTAGTCGTTCTGTTCATCAGCAGTTCTAAACATAACATTTGTGAATATAACCTGACCATAATAAACATTTTAAACAGCACTAAGCCAGTAATGCGTATTTGTGCTTGATTAATTTTACTGTACAACTTTTATATTTTGTTACTCTTGCAGTATTTTAGAGCCATGAAAAAAAGAAAGGACAAAACCAGAAGGACAACGCAGACATATGCATGATTTGAGAGGAAGGAGGAAGCATAACTCTTTGAAGCCATCATAATCTGAAGCTAACTAATGTTATCCAGGTTTTACCTATGCACAGCAAGGAGGTGGAGTGAGCTTATTATGCTAACTGAGCCAGCATTAATCTATTACAGCTGGATACTCACAGGTCTGAAGGCTGACCTCACGCTCAACCTGGAAGCAATCTCAGGCATCCGCTGATACTACTGAGGTCTCATTGCTGCTCGTATACATATACCCATGCTACAGTCAATTCTGGCTCTTGGCTGGACCAGGTTCATGGTAGGAGCAAACTGCAACTTGTCATACCTTTGGAGTAGTGTACAGACATCAGAGATCTGTATGTGGTTGCAGACCTGAACTTCTTAAATAAGAACTACCTGAACACTGGTACATTTTCTAAGCTCTTCTGCAGAATTTGAATGTACTCACCAGCTCTAGACTCTTATTGAGGCCTCACAAGACTTTTCAGATGCCACTTACAGTGACTGATCCCAAGCCCCTTTATATATGCATACACATGTACACACACAGATATACTCAATTTTAAGGAAATAAGTTGGAACACCATCTGTGGAAAAGCTATCTAATTTTGGGACAGTACATACACTGTTCAATGTTAAATCAAAGCAGTGAAGTTCAGCAACTCATAAGATCGTAGCCTACACAATATTCTCCACATTATGCTACCCCAGTACCTCAGGTACAGACATCAGAGTCTTCAGACTTTCAAATTGTGCACAACCACAAAACAGTGCTTTCAGAGGCAGTGAGCACTTATTCTTTACAATAAAATCTTGCTTTGCATAGGCAGACATCTATTATAACCAGAAGGAATTCATGTAAAATAGCATTCTTGTTGGCGCACATTCCTTCACAAAGAACCTGAAAAATACCAAGTTACAAAGCACTTTTGACTGCACCCCATGCCAGTACGGGCTGCAGCCAACATGACATTTGCAGCCATGAAGGCAGCAGCCTCTCAGCCTGAGCCCAAGGGTAACAGCTCAGGTTTCTCACTTTGCACCTCCCAGCTCCTGTATTTCTCTGCAAGCAAAAACCACTTGCTCCTTTATACTAGAGATTTATCATTCTTCAAGAAGCAAATTCAAAGAGAGAATTGTTACTATGATTTTATTTTAGAGCAGACACCTCATGCTTTACGATCCATCTAATGCTAGTACATTCATAGATCTAAAAGGCTGGTTCTTAAAATTTGCGTTCCCACCCCCCCCCCAAGTTGCATCACCTTAACAGATGCCATTCTTACTCTGAAGTTCTTTTTTTTTCTTTTTTTATTCCAGGATATTTTAGTGACTGGAAATCCAACCCATCATTAAGATTCCGTGTATCATTTATTAGTTCTAAGTAATAATAATAAAAATTAAAACAAAAAACAAAGAAAACATTTAGAAGTTGCTTGAAGTTGCTTTTGAGTACAACTCTCAGACTCTGAAAAGCTAGTTCTACTTTCTCCACTTCAGAAAGGACTTAGTGGTCCTCTTACCCTCATTTCATTCTTATTCAAGTGTAACAACGCAACATGAAATCACAGAATGTCAAAAACTCTCCATTCTTCATTCTTTGTTTTTCTATTTTTTTTCCATGCTTCTGCAAAGATTACAGAGGCCACACTAAAGAGCTGACAAATAGGCAGGTATGAGCAGAGGGGCACAGATTTGAAAATAAAACTGTCAGTAGATTTTTTTTCTTGTCATTCATGGAACCCTAAACACCGGAATATATTTCAACCTTAAGAAATACTCTAGAACCAACTCCATGCCACATAAGAAAGCAACTGACTGCATCAGCACTGCAGCAGAGATAAATGTGACCTGCAGTGGCAATAAGGCAGCAGTTGACAATACTCCAAGAATGTGTGAATTTTAATAACTAGTCTTTCTGCTCAGCTTTGTAAAAGACAAGGAGAAAAAGGCAATCTATTGATTCATTTCTTGGCATTTATTCTAATCTTTCTGTTTTTCAAAATGGTCGGGTTTGGGGTTTTTTTGTTTTTGTTTTTGTTTTTGTTTTGTTTTTAAAAGGCTCAACTGTAGATTTACCACAGATGAATTAACAGGGATCTCTAATATTAGCATTTAACGAGGAAAGAATTAGGTTACACGAAAGAGTACGTCCTCCAGGAGGAAAGAGCCTACACTAACAAATACTTTGTCTTCAAAGCACTATGATCTGTGGGTGCAATTTGCAGTATTAGCTCTGTTAGGTGGAAGGGCCTACAAGTACTTAACAGAGCACAGCAGTATTTAACATTTGAGAGAGATTTGGAGATCCACAGTGCTCAATTCCAGGCTCTCTTGATCATCTCTGGATCGCATAGATTCACTCCCACACAGGCAGACACAAGGAACTCTTCTGCTCCTTATCTAACTCAACAGGTACTGAGAGGCTACAAACTGAAAGGTAGCTTTTAGATCAGAAGTTGTGGGGAAAGGGTGACTGTATTTCTTGTTCTCATCAGTGTAATAGTTTTATGTTTAATATCATGGCGTACTTCTCAAATTTCTTGCATTATAAGGACAGTTTCATTTCTCTTAGGGGAATCCAGCTGGTGATGCTGAGCTTTCTCACAGAGAGGAGTTGGCTTCTGGCTGTGTCTTCCTGTCACAGCCCTATGAATGTCAGCACCTTCACACTGTGCTTCTCTGATCCACTCAAAGAGCACAGTGGAGACTGACAACTTCTACTTAAATCAAATACACAGGGCCCACCAGTTTAGCTTTCCTCACTGGTTTACAGGCAAAATTAACAAGTGTATTTGCAAAGGGAGAACAGTGTTATTAAAATAAACAAATTAATTAAAAAAGAGATCATTGCCAACAAAAAGACCAACCAAAAGCTACTGTTCCAATTCCACCTTTCACATCCAGGATTAATTTTGCACATGAAAGAAATACCACAATCATACAAGTAGCACACACATGTCTTTCAGGTAAAGAGAACCAGAAGAACACCCATATGCACTGTTAGCCATTTAAACAAGATTAAGTGGGTCACAGTTTATTTGCCTGACAAAAGTTAACGTATTTCCAAATCAGACATATCTCCAATGTCTGAGCAAATGCTTTACACAACCTCCTGTGAAGCCTGGCCGCAGTGAGGAGTGCCTGGCCACAGCTAGCACCCTGGGCTCTACCAGCACTTGGCCAGACTTCTCAGTAGCCCTTATAGCAAATGAGGGGATACATCAAGGTAAGTGCTCACAGAAGACTCCACCCCAAAATCTAAATCTTTTTGTTGTCTCTAGAGAGTGTTATTCTAAACTTTGTTTCCAAAATCCTGCTTTGGTAGTGCTTTAGTCATCAAAATGGATTATTGTTCTTCAAGGACACTATTGTATGACCCTTTCATTTATTTAAATGTTTACACTAGGAATTAGTTACCATGAATGATGCATTTAATAGAAAGGTCTACAATGAACAAGTGTACTTGACACCAATATTTATGACTGCAACTTCAGACATTTCGTTATTCACTTAAATTATAATTAAATTATATTAATCCATTACTATAGCAGTAAAACCACTTGTATTTTACAACTTTGTTTTTCTGATGGTGTGAGAACTAAACAGTTGATGATAAAGAGCATTTTAGGATATTGTAATTAATGTTTTTCCATAATAATGGAGCATGCACCTTCTTAAAGAAGTACATACCACAAGCTGTATCAGGAGGAAGATGAAATAAATGTCATATGAGATTTAGATATTAATTATGAAATCACAAGGACAAAAATACATCCTTATACAGTGCAAATTCTTGAGCATTGTTCCAGTAATAATGCTATGAAGAAAGATAAACAAACAAACAAACAAATAAAAAACCTTACTCAACCTAGACACTGGAAATTTTTGTCACAGTTTGGTGTTAGCCTTTGAACTTTGGCATTGGTATTTTGGGTTACAACTGCGCCTCTACCATCAGTGTTTGCAAATCCGGCTTGCCAAAAGACACACAGCTGTCTGAGAAGAAAGGGAATCTGTTACTTTCTACTGCTGAACTAGAGGAGCAGACAAAGGCAGCCAAACCTGATTTGCATGTTTATAACCTAATATCACTAAACTGGGGTGTATAAAATTAATGGTGTATCTTTACTGCATCTCTAAGAGGTAAAGCAACTGTACTCACACCCTAAGCAAGCAGCTGTCCTAATGAATATCACAACTGCATATCCTGATAATGGAATTGCTAAAGTAAATTAGTAAATTCAAGTGTGAGAAAATAAATGTTGCCAAAATTAACAACAAAATTCATACATCTTTTCAAAAGTGTAGATGAGCCATGTTTTCAAATAAATCCAATGTGTGACAATGCTTATAAACGATAATGATATTTTATAAGAGTAAGGAAGGTTTGTTTAGAAGCTGAAATTAGCTATATTTTTCATTTATCAGAATGGGAAAAACAAAATTTAGTTTTCAAGTGGAAAAGTCAACATTCTCATTGCTTTCCATTCATTTTGAGCATTTCAAAAATCCTCTTCAGGGCAAAACATCCAACCTGAAATCAAATGAAATGGGTCTTGAAATATTTCAATGGCTATGTTAAGAGACATGCAACCTTAAAATCTTATTCGATTTTAAACTTAAAAAGGTTAGTTTATCATCTGACATCTGATTTTTTTGTCTTTTTCCCGCTCCTAGATTGAAAAGGCAGAATATTTAAATAGATAAAAAAGCAGGAAATTATAATAAGCCTGCAGAACTCTTTAGTCAACAAAATAATTTAAAATATTGTCAGCCCACTGCTTCATGAAGATGAACTTGGGGTTAAAACATCAGTTTGAACACTGAAACAGCTATTACAGTTGATTCAACAGATGCAGGAGGACTCTGTAGACATGGACAGGGTGGGATAAAAAAATCAAAATGTCTCATGGATTATGATCACTGGTTTTGCCTTCTGATTTTCAGAAGAATATGCACTACTGATATATACTAGTATTATATTAATTGAAGGAAGTTCTCTGCAGTTTGTAACGTTATTCATCCCAAACTCAGGGTACTGGAGGAAAAAATGGGCAAGCAGTTTTTGAAATGGTGGTTACATAAAGTTAAGCACAATGTGTAAGTAACTCATGTTTATATCAGAAAATTCATTAGATTCTAAACTAAGGATCAAGGATCCTAACACAGCACATAAGGACTGCCTATGGGCCCTACTAAATTTGTAAATCTAAAATGGAAAGAATAACTATTCACCTTTGAAAACTTAAAGAACATATTTGCAAAGGGTACCTTGAGAAAAAATTACAAATATTAATCTTAGAGAAAAAAAAAAAAGCATTCTTCATGTTAAAGAAGCAGGTCTTGCTTTGATTTCTTTTTCAGACAAAAGAGATTTAAACAGTGTTTTAGGGGAAAAAGTAGGTGTAAAAGGGGAGGCACAGACAGAAAGACATTGGAAACAGTCTTTTGGATATATTTACCAGGGAGGTAAAATACTATTGACAAAGACTGTAGTGACTGATTATTCTTGGCTGGGTGAACCAAACTGTAATGTTGATGCTCCTACTGTGATAATTATGACTGCTAATGCACTCAGTCAGATCAGTCAGATCACAAGACTGAAGCATATTACAGAGATACTACTTAGACCACACTATGAAAGCAAATGAGACGTACGTTCATTCAAATATGTCTGAAGAACAAGTCTTACTAATGAGGTATAGCACCCTTGGATTCAAGGTGCAAGCTGCTGGACAGGTCTGTCCCATTTCATCTTATACTCCTGCCTCAGTATAAGATGAAGGTAATTTCAATAGAAATTGTGAATCTCTCTCCTACTGTTTGCAATCAAACCTCATCTTCACTTATCAAGAAGCAGCTCCCCACTGTGACCCTGCTATTTATACCTGGAGGCACAGCATTTTTAACTGAGAGTCACCAAATGAGCTGATAGTTTTCCTAGATACAAACAGCATAAATTGCACCAAGGTTCACCGTGGAGATGGTATTTCAGCTGTACCATGTGCATCATCTTGTACATGAGGTGACTCTGGATAAGAACAGAAGATGAGGGCAGGAAGAACAGACATGCCGGAATAGAGTGATATAACGATGCTATCAGAATACCTTTTTTACAGAAGGTAAATTTGTGCAAATGTTTAAATAAATTATGTTCCCCATTCCCATAAGTCTTAATGCAACTCTGAACAACTTACCATGTCTTATGCTCTGCACATTTCAGGTGGTTTAAGAACAAATAATACTGAGAAGTTGAATATTTTTATGTATAGATTCCTTGTAGACCAGAAAGCTTACACCTAAGCATACATCTTTCATTCTCCTTTTTCCCCAATCCCACACCAACTATTTTAAACCACTTAGTAATTCACAATCTCAGAATTCTAAGTCCCGAGGGATAGGGATTACAGGGAATACTGATGGTGAATCCAAAGCATGGTAAATGTGATTTTTTGAGCAACCGTACAATTCCACATTTATCACTGTCCACTCTACTTTACCATGTTACTTTACATTTATTTTATTTTAACATGTTAACATGCCACAGGTCTGTGCTAAATCTGTTCTACAACAGATAAGGACACCATCAACAAGGGTGACTAAAAGACATTATGCCCACTTAGAACAGGAAATCTTTCCCATAAATAGGAGTGGTTTAATAAATAGGAGAAATGCAAATTGTTAAAAAATCTTCATCTAAACATGTGACCTACTCTGAGCCACTTCTCCAACAATGTTCAACATCTCCTATACCCTCCTGAGATAACCTCAATAGAAGACTCCTACCTGCTATGGAAGCTTGACACTAATGGTGCATGTGCCTCTTGCATGATATTACAGGAAATAAGATGTATCATGACATTAAAAGCCTTTCTAGAAGAAACCTTTGCTGTCTCTAAGCAATAAAATCACCAAGTTTTCCTCCTATTATTGCTCATATTCAATTTAGTGGAAAGATAAGAAATGTACCCAGATGAATGAGTTTTGCATTTGATGCCAATATGAATGTTTTCAAAGCATAGTGAATCCCTTAAACAATAATTAAGCACCAAATGAACCATTTAGAAATTCAGTGCTACCATTAGAACAAATTAAATTAAGTCAAGATTAACATATTAAGTTTGTTCAACCCAAAGGCGCATCATTTCACTTAGTTCCTGTTTAGATATGTGTAAGCTCTCTTTCAAAACATCTGACTGTAAAGACAGGCCAACAAATAAATGCAAATGAGTACGTGAATATTTTACATTTTAAGTATAATGGTGAATTAGCTCTTTACCTTGTAAAAATAGTCCACATTTCAAAACCCTTAAGCACAAATTACTTTTTTTATCAGACATACAAGCAAAAGTAACCTCGTGTTTTGCTTAAGTACAGGAAGAAGCACAGCCTAACACATGAACATAGTAAGTTCCACACAAACACGCAGAAGAACTTCTTTATGGTAAGGGTGACGGAGCACTGGAACAGGTTGTGCAGAGATGTTGTGCAATCTCCTTCTATGGAGATATTCAAGATCCATCTGGACACCTAAATACATGACCTATTGTAGGGTTTAGCAAGGGTGTTGGACTCTATGATCTCCTGGGGTCCCTTATAACTCCTGCAACTCTGCGATATCAATATAGAATGAAGAATATTGCAAATACCTTTCTAATTTCTACTTAACCCTTCAGTACTTACTAAGCAATCCAGAGAACAATGCAAATACATAGATGTCAATGTTTATCAAATAAGGTTATCAAAGAGCCTCTTTAAAGTAGCTGAGGTAGTTTCACTTCATTATAAAAATGAACTTCATCAGCACAGTTCTCAAAGCTATAATTCTTCAGTTTAATAAAACATTATTTCTCTGTACTATGTGTACTTTATATATATATTTACTTACATACTTTTAATATAGTTGTTAGATTACTATTTATACAAACATACAAAACAGCTAATAACCCATTACTACCAACTACTTCATCAAACTGGACTCTAGGGACTTTCTCCCAGCACTCACGAGACACATCTCCTCCTAGGGTTTTAAGAATGCCCATACAGAGGTATGCTGGGAAAATGAGATGAACTATCACAAATTTCCAGAAATCACATTCAGTAAAAACAGACATCAAATATCACCGCCTGTGCTGACAGCTATCATGTAATAAACTCCTAGTTTTCACCAGGAACAGAAATATTGTTATATTCCACCAATTCAGTTCATAGCCAAAAAATAATGATTGACAAGACTTCAAAGACAGAGCATTCCTGAATCACCCAATAATGAATAATTTTCTTCTTATTCTACAGAGACAGAGCATTCAGTCAGTAATTCTTTTCATTGAAGTAATTGAATGTACACTTCTGGATGTCAAAACTTCCTCCTTAGAAGCAGTTACACTTCCTCATGTCTCTCCAAGGTCGAGCACATTGAGAAAGATCTATTGGACTACAGGTACTCATGATGTCAAACTGGTAAAATTGAAACAAGTATCCTGTGGCCCATTTCTCTTTCTCCCTTCATGAGAAAGACTCCTCTTGCCAGAGATTCTTTCTTAATCTTGCCCCCACTCTCAAGTTCACTACATCTTTGTCAATGTTACAAATACACACAAGCAAAGAGTGTAAAACTAGCAGCAGCATTCTGAATTCTAGCTTAGAGTTTAGAAGTTCTTGAAACAGTAGCCATATCAAAATAATTGTAGCATACAGTTGATTAGTCTTAAAGACTCTAAACCAGATAGCAGAAAGAAATGAAGACCATTTAGAGTATTTGCAGTGAAACTGCCAGGTCAAACCCTGAACCAATTGGTTGCATACCCAGTGAGAAGGCACCGCTAACCTAGGGAGATCAGGTGCAAGCAATACATCCGAGTGATGGGAACGACTGGATCCTGGATCCAACCCTCCTCACCCTCATTTAAGGGTTACAGATACAGGTTGCACTCCTCTTGAGCCTTCAGTGGTTATCAGAAGGGGCGAGCCAATTTTTCTTCATTACCTGCTATTACACTGTAGTGATTGTATCTAATTAGAAGGCACTGTCATTGCTTTCTTTTGCCATACAGTACTCAAAGTGTGTTTAAGCCATGCCCTGTAGTAAGTGAAAGATGCATGTAAGCCACAAAGGTGGCTTAGTACCAGTGACAGGAATACCCTCTATGCAGATGTGGACAAGGGAGAGCAGCACTTTTACGTCTGCTCTATTTTTCAGTGTGCATGATCCCCTGTTAGGCCAGAAAGTCCAGCACACACGTGTGGAGTCAGCTACTCATGCCAAAGCCAAAAAAAAAGAGCGTGCTTTCTTACCTATCATTCAAAGGTGGCAGCTCATAGCCAAACAGAGTCCATGGGCAGGAGAGCAGTGGCCACACCATATAAACATAACTGTCAAATCTCCTTTACCAGAAATCAAAGATTTAGAAATGAAGGGCGATCTCAAGAGAGGAGCAAGAAAGAAGAAACATTCAACATTCAATCCCTTCCCTATAAAGTAGCAAAGCTGAAGTAGAACAGCAACAGGAGTTTCTCCCACAAAGCAATCTTCCACTGAAGATGCAGACTATCAGGTTATAATGATGCTGCCCTTGAAGCGGTGTTAGTGCTGTTTTCCTGTCTCAGTCCCGGCTGACTGCACAGCTGTTATTACAAGAATGATGCTGGCATTGATATTGACTTCCTGTGAAAATTATTGCTGGAATAAGTACAGTTGAAAAGCTGAGAAAAAATAATGGATGCTGTTCACAACATACAAAAGTACAACACATTCGAGAAAATTTGTATTAAGATTTGAACTAAAAAGTTATGATCTATCACTTCAGAAAGTAAAGCCAGTTTTTGGATATAGAGAACAAAATAAGGGACTGGAGGTGTTTCAGAGCTGAGTTAACACATTTGAGGTTTCTATTAATAAAAAAAAAAAAAACTGTAAGAAGTGAGAGAGTTCTGCTGAAACGAGCCTGTAGAAAGGATTTTGATTACCTAGGAGGCCAAAATGCTGCCAAATATTTTTCTACTTATGCATGACAACCAAAACATTTTAAAGTCTGTCTTAAGTCTACATATGCCGTCTCAATGCTTCTCAATCACAGAAATACAAACAATAATGAGGAAGAATCTATTTTTATGTAACAAACATGTATGCTTAAGAAGGCTTTTTTTGGAAGCAATGACCCAGGAGAACTTCCAGTATTACAATGTCAAAGAAGCTTGCTCAAATTTGGATTGCAATGACTTTATTAGTTTCAAAATGCAATACCTCTTCTTTTAAAGCTGATTAGAAGGCAGTGTTTCTACACTGTTACCACAACTGTTGTAACCTAGGTGTTAGCAGAAAAGGGTACTCCTTCCTTATGACCAAGTGGTTAAATATATAAGTCTCAGGTAACTTATTCAAGCACCAAGGGAAGAAAAGAAGTAACGACACTGAGACAGATGTTGCAAGCTTTAAACTGAAGAAAGTCTTCAAACTGGACTTCTGCCCCACAGAAGCCATAGCCAGACAAATCCATTTTATTTAGAAACTGTAAAGAATAAAGAAATGGCTACTGGTCCAACAAAAACAAATAATAAATAAATAAATAAATAACGACAACAACAACAATAATAATAATAAAAACAAGATGAAGCTTTAGATCTTTTAAAAGACCTAACAATGATAAGAGAATAAAATGACCTTCCTTTCCCTACTTCCTCCCAGCATCACATCTACTCCCCATATAAGGTGCAGCGACAATAACAGCATAGAAGTGTATTTTAAGAGTACAGTAATAATTGACAGGTTGAGATTAAAAGAAGTATGTACTACAGCAGTGGTGCTGTAAATTGAGTTTTCTCCTTTTTTTATTGATCTTCAGGTAAAGCTGTATTTAAATGTTATCATCTTCAGCATCAGTTAATCACAGGCACAATTCCTTTAAATGAAATCAGTTCTCCTTTACTCAACAACTGATACAAGGTGGTGCCAATCCAAATAAAGCACTCGTCAAAAATCAAGTCAAACCACTTTCCTTTTTACTCACTATTATAGTCTTTAAGTGTGATTAATCAAGTCAACATTCCCTTTTTCATGTAGAGCAGTAATTGCTAAGTGCAAATTAAAGCATATTATATATGACATATTATACTTAATCTGTAGACAAATTTTTTATTAAGGTTTAAGTAAAATTTTGTTAATGACTTAAAGATATGCACTGAATATAGCTTAACATTATGTACATGCCCTAAGGGAAAAGAAAAAAGTATTACAAATGCACTACAAACACCATTGATAACCCATTTGCTTTACCAACAAAAATGAGTAGCAATAATAGAATGACTGTAAGAATAAGTTACAGTATGTTCACAAATTCTAGTGAGCAGTTTAAAATAGGATAATTCTACATGTATTCTCAAAAACAAACAAAAAATAAACCTGACATCTGAAGGCTAATTCTTTTTGGATGTAATGCACAACAATCCTTCACAACATTAAAACAGAACCATATTCATCACTGGAGTCACCTGATGCAACTCTGATGACTTTAATAATTGTTGACAACTATTGTGAAATCCATTGCCACCACACAGGGACAAGAAAATTTTCCCTTTTTTCCCTCAGCCTGACCTGCAGGTCTTTGCCTAGCCATGCTGGTTTCCTGCATCCCCTGCCTGCTATCTTATTCGGAGGGATGGAAAACTCTTCTGCTCTCAATAAGGCATCCTTAAAGAGTAGCCAGCTTTATTCCACTCCTTTGTCACTAAGGACTCTCTCCAGGAGATCTCATTCAGCAGCTCTTTAAACAGCCTGAAGTTCTCTCTCTTGAAGTTCAGGGTCCTGATTCTGCTCTTTACCACGTTATATAAGAAATATTTGAAAATTAATACATGCTGTGAAACCCATTTCACCCACAGAAGGCAATCTAAAAGCTCATCACATCTGACAATGCTGTGTTTCGTTACCAGAAGTGTTAACATATGTCCACTAACACTGTCTGCTGCAGAATCATTTCTGCAGTTTCACTGTCCAGGTGAGGAATGTGTGTCTGCCTTCCTGTTCTGGGATACTAAAAGTCAGAAAGAATCTGCTTTTTGTTGTTTGTTTGTTTGTTTTTCAGTTATTCAGATACTAAAGGTATGGAACAAGCCATCTACGCTCTCATCTCTGAAGGACATGTGACCATATGAGAAATAGGAAAATCTGCTACTTGGAGAAATAAACACCTGAGTAGTTCTTCCTTAAGAATTAGATTTTTATTTATTTATTTATTTATTTGTGATCCTAAACTAAATGCTAAACAGTGGCACCCTACACGCATACTTATGTTGCCATCTGCTGTACCTAGTATTTTTTCATCCCTTGGAAAAGTTTTCCCTTTACAGCACAGTTTATGACACTTCTAAAATTCTGCATATTAAGAGTGTCACTTTCTGCCTAAACTTACCTACATGTTTCATGGAGTTACTGGATTTACAATTTTCTCTGTAGCTGCCTTAATTACAGGAAGTTTTCTGTAGATTTATTATTTTTTTTAATTAAGAGATAAAGAAGCTAAAGACCAGATGATTAGTAGTCACAACATTAATCTTCTCTCTGTACCAAACAATTTAATTTAATGTTTAAGATACAAACCCTTCTGGGGTTGCTCTTCTGTTGAGCTAAAGCCAATGTACTTGCCAGGAAATTACTTCTAACTCATCCATCCTCCACTAAGACACAACAGACTTACTTTCAGGAAACTGAATCTGGTAGGAAATACTCTCACTGGCTTATTGAGCTCTAAACAGAAGAGTAAATTCCGCTCAAACAAAAGAGTGAGATACAAAAAAAAAAACCATAGAGGAACCCAATAAATTCTGTTTAAACATTAAGACTTATCTGACAGTGGAAAAGAATTCCTCTCTTCAGACTCACATCAGCAATGACATTTAGAAAAAATATTGTATGTTAATATTAGTACTTAAGAAAGGTTGTTTTAGCAATTTCTAATACAATTATTATATGCACTGCTTTCATCAGTGTAAAGGAATAACACCACTCATACCATACCCATTAAACAGCAGACTCCAGACCTTAACTTTCCAGTACAATTGAGCAGCTTCATGCTACATTAATCTGGTAATGCAAAGAGAATCCAAAAATAGAGACATTTTTAACCTGGACTGTTTAAGGCTCCAAGGAAATGAGGCTTAGGCAGTCCCACATCTGTTCACTTGTCATATTTAACTTCTAAGTTTGCTGGCCAACTTCAACTAAATTTGACAAAGGGACTTGAGTTAGCAAATAAATAAGGTTTTGCGAATTCTACAAAATTACAGTGGAGTACAAAGGAGATTCTTTCATAATGCTCTTACTGAAGGCAAAGGAGTTGTGACTGATCCATTATCTATCACCTAACTAATGAATGCCATACTCTGTGGGAGGAATCTAGTACTCTCCTTCCACACTGTTTGGTATTCGTATATAAGAGTATATATAGATCCTAGACAATCTACTCTAGATAACCCTGCTTGATCCAAGGGATAAATAGATGACCTCATGAGATCCCATCCAATGTAAATAATTATGTGAGGGCTGTGTGGCTTCAAAGAAGCCAAAACACCAAACAGTTATCAAACAGAGATGCTTGAAGAGAAACTTAGGGAGAAAAGAAAGAATTATTCTTGAAAGATAAAGTACATTTACTTGCTGGATGGTCACAGCCTGGGAGTTGTGTTCAGTAGATCTATGTCCAGGTGGAGGGCAGTGACAAGTGGTATCCCCCAGGGGTTCATCTTGAGACCAGTACTCTTCAACATTTTATCAGTGACTTAAGTAGTAGGATCAAAGGTAGTAGGATCAGCAAGTTTGCTGATAACAGCAAGCTGAATGGTGCAGACGATACAATAAAAGGAAGGGATGCCATCTAAAAGGACCTGGACAGGCTTGAAAAGTAGGCCTATAATGAGCTTCAACAAGGCCAAGTGCAAGCTGCTGCAGCTGGGTTGGAGGCAACCCCAATACATTAGTACTGGAGGAAGAACTCATTCAGAGCAGCCCTGTGGAAAAGGGGTCCAGGCAGACAAAAAGCTGGACATAAGCCAGCAGCACATGCTTGCAGCTCAGAAGACTTACAGTACCCTGGGTTGCATCAAAAGAGGAATGGCCAGCAGGGAGGAGGAGGTGATTGTTCCCCTCTACTCTGCCCTTGTAAGACTCCACCTGCATTATGCATCCAGCTCTGACACGCCCAGCACTTGAAAGACACAAAGCTGATGGAGCAGGTCCAGAAGAGGGCCACAAGGATGTTAAGAGGGCTGGAGCAATTCTCCTATGAAGAAAGATTGAGGCATTTGAGCTTGTTCAGCCTGGAGGAGAGAAAGTTTTGAGGAAACCTCACTGTGGCTTTAGAGTACCTAAGGGAGCGTATAAACGAAAGGGAATTAATTTTTTTACACAGGCAGATAGCATTAGGACAAGAGGGAATGGTTTTAAACTAAAAGAGAGGATATTTACAGTGGATGTCAGATAGAAATTCTTTACTCAAATGGCAGTGAGGCACTGGCACAAGTTGCTCAGAGAACCTGTGGATGCTCCATCCCTGGAGGCATTCAAGACTAGGCTGGATGAGGCCCTGAGCAGCCCGATCCAATGGATGACGTCACTGGGAGTTGGAGAGGCAGAGGAGTTTGAACTGAATGGTCTACAGGCTCCCTTCCAATCCAAACCATTCTATGATTCTATGACATAAATCCAAAGGCAATTGAGCTTTAACAGTTTTGCTATTAATGATCCTTTTTCTTCAGTGACCTTTAGAATTTCACTGAAGACTCATCACTCCTTATGTTCTATTAGCAAAATCACTTTAGAAATCATCTCTAGGGATACAAGCTGCATAACTTTAATTAGATTCATGTTAACACACTTTCTACATTTTATACCACTGTTAATGTATCCACTTTGGGATTAAATATCTTTCTCCTTATCAAATGGCTAAATAAACACAGAATATCTACAGCAAGATTTGTAGTGCCTGCTGTTTTATGATGGGAGGATACTGGATCAGAAATCTGGAAACAATTGCTAGTAAAAAACTGAGAATTAGTTTGAGCCTAACTCAGTGCTATGGAACAGAAGTCTTCTAACTACAAAAGTCTGAAGTGAGGGGTCCCATAGCTGAGTCCTCCCCCACCAGCAGAAGATCTTTTGAAGAAAGTGTGCATTCCTCTTTGGACAGGAACAGGAGGAAGTTGTGAGGAAGAAAAAGGCTACGGCATTGTACAGGCAGCTACACAGTGATACCACAGCAGGGTGGGCAGCCTGGTAAAGAGGTGAAAGATCACAGAAGCTGAACTCTGCTCAAGACTGGAGGCATGCAAAAGAGGGTATCTACATAAGAGTTTGTTATCTAAACTCCTGTCTAAATCAGTGGGCATTAAATCAATTTGTTATGAAGACTGGAACAAGCCGAATTAAGCCAACAAATATGTCCGAAGACTTCAGAAGTCTAAAATATTCTAGACAGAAACTCTGATCCTAAACAAGTAGGTTAAAAAAATATCAGGATAAAGTTACAATTCTAGCAGACCAACAAATCTAAGAAACAAGAAATCATGACAGAAAAGATTTAGGAAGTGATCTAGGAAAGGCACAAACTCTAAAAGTGCAGCTTCTCAAATAAAGTTTTCTCCATACTAGAAGACTAACATGGCCAATGGGGCAAATGTTTTATTTCAGGCTAAGTACAAAGCCTTGCAACTGTTCCAGACAAAGTGAGAGAAGCTACTCTGAAAACAAGAGTTTATACACAGATAAACAGGATATATAAGGGAAGAGACAACAAAGCTTTGGGGAAGCAATATCATGATTGACAAATGTTAAAATAAGATTCAGCATGTGAGTAGTGCAAATTAAAAATCTATCAGGCAGTATAAACAAAAAAAGCATCTTTCAATGTCCTTCACAAAAAGCTCTTTAAGACACAAATCCACCACAACATAAAAGGAATGTTCTTGCTTGAATAGATAACTTTATGAAAGACAGAAAACCAAAGAAACAGGCAGTATGCAGATCAGAAAGATTTTGGTCAGTAGGATTTCATGGGAATCTGCTCCATTAACCTGCTGTATGCAGCTTCAAACACATAAAACTGATTAATCTGAGGAATTAATACACTTCAGATCCAGGTAATTAAAACAGGACAGTAGTTCATAAAAAAGTGAATGGCATTGTCACCATTTCACACATGACAGTGGGAGAAAGAGCATGGAGAAGGCCTCCCTGGCCCCTTGAAACCTTCCATCCCCTTTTTGGGGGAAAGAAAAACGACCAAGTTAAGATGGGGAAAGACAAAAAATTTACTTCAAGTGGTAAAAGAGTGTAAGCTAATTATATAAAAAGGAGTTACAGGTAATAAATCAAACAAATGGGAGAGAAGGATTTTCCAACTACGCTGCTAGATGTGCTGACTGGAAGCAAAGAGACCAGTTCACTCTCGTCACCCAGAATCAGAGATCACATAGGGAGTATTGGAGGCTCCTGGGAACTGTAGTTCATCCGTCCAACTCAGGGTATCTTCCTCTTGGAGAGCAGGAAGTCATGTTAGAATGCTAGGAGCACAGAACTATAAAGGATAGTAAGAAAGGTATTTTAAAGTATGTCAGCAGTAAAACGAAGACTAGGGAAAATGTGGGTCCCCTACTAACTGAAGCAGGTGTTCTGGTACCGCGGGATGCAAAGAAGGCAGAGACACTGAACACCTTCTTTACTTCTGTCTTCACTGTGGGAACTCCGTCTCAGGACTCCTGGACTGTGGAGGTCAGTGAGAGGGTGGAGAATGGAAAGCTCCCCTTTGGTGAGGAAGGAGAAAGTCCAAGAGCATCTATGCAACATCAGTGTATGTAAATCCATGGGCCCTGATGGGATGCATCCAGGTGTGCTGAGGGAGTTGGCAAAGGCAATTGCTGAACCACTCTCTATCATCTTTGAGAGGTCTTGAAGAGTGGGAGAGGTGCCTGAAGACTGGAGGATACCAATGTTACTCCAGTCTTCAAAAGGGCAAGAAGGATCTGGGGAACTACAGACCAGTCAGCCTCACCTCCATCCTTGGAAAGGTGATAGAACAGTTTGATCTGGATGCTGTCTCCAGGCAGCTGGAAGAAAAGAGAGTTATCAGGAATAGTCAGCATGGGTTCACAAGAGGGAGGTCATACTCGACCAACCTGGTGTCCTTCTATGATGCCTATCTATTGTATGTCCTATCTATTGCAGGCTGGGTGGATGAGGAGAGAGCAGTAGATGTCTACTTTGATTTCAGCAAGGCATTTGACACTGTCTCCCACAGCAAGCTACTAACAAAGTTGAGGAAGTGTGGAATAGATGAGAGGATAGTGAGGTGGGTTGAAAACTGACTGACTGGCAGAGCTCAGAGGGTTGTGATCGGTGGCACAGAGTCCAGTTGGAGGCCTGTACTTAGTGGTGTTTCTCAGGGGTTGGTGCTGGGTCCAGTCCCGTTCAACATCTTCATCAATGACCTTGATGAGGGAATAGAGTCCACCCTCAGCAAGTTTGCTGATGATACAAAACTGGGAGGAATGGCTGGCACACTGGAAGGCTGTGCTGCCATTCAGTGAGACCTGGACAGGCTGCAGAGTTGGGCAGAGAGGAACCAGATGAGGTTTAACAAAAGCAAGTGTAGAGTCTTGCACCTAGGGAGGAATAACTGCATGCACTGGTACAGGTTGGGGGATGACCTGCTGGAGAGGAGCTCTGAGAAGAGGGCCCGGAGCGTCCTGATGGTCCTGGCTGGCCATGAGCCAGCAGTGTGCCGAGGCGGCCAAGAAGGCCAATGGGATCCTGGGGTACATTAAAAAGAGCATGGCCAGCAGGTCAACGGAGGTGATCCTCCCCCTCTACTTTGCCCTGGTGAGGCCTCACCTGGAGTATTGTGTCCCACTCTGGGCTCCTTGGTACAAAAAAGACCAGGATCTCCTTGAAAGAATCCAGTGGAGGGCTACAAAGATTATAAAGGACCTGGAACAGCTTCCTTATGAGGAGAGGCTGAGAGACCTGGGTCTGTTGAAAAAACTGGGTCTTGAAAAAAGAAGACTCAGAGGGGCTCTGATCCACATCTATAAATATCTAATGAGTGGGAGGCAAAGGGATGAGGCCAGACTCTTCTCAACAGTGTGTGGCAACAGGACAAAATGAAATGACCACAAACTGAAGCACAGGAAGTTCTGCACAAATGTGCATGGGAACTTCTTCCCAGTGCAGTGAGGGAGCAGTGGCACAGCTGCACAGAGAGGTGGTGGAGTCTCCTTCTCTGGAGACGTTCCAGACCCGCCTGGATGCCTACCTGTGCAACCTGGGCTAGGGAGCTGCTGTGGCAGGGGGTTGGACTCCATGATCTCTACAGGTCCCTTCCAACCCCTACAATTCTGTGACTAGGAAGTACACCTCCACAGTGCACTGTGCTCCAGAACCCAACAGCTTGCTGCATGATGTCACGTTACAGAATACTGATAAAAACAGGACAAGCAGGCAACTTCAAATACATGAAACATGAAACATTTATCTGAGGAATTAGTACTTTTGAATTCTTCAGCTCAGATGAGGTAACTAAAATAGGACAGTAATTTATAAAATATTGAATGGAATGAAAATGGAGACAGAACAATTGCTCAGGGCATTTTCCAACTTAAGCACCAGGGAACATTAAACAAAGTTAATATGTGGCAGGTTCTCAAATAGAAAACACTCCTTACTGTCTGTTATCCTGTGAATTTCCTTGCTTGGGTACCTGCAGAGAATCTTGGAGGGTCTGCTTAAAAAGCAACTGGACACATACAAAAACTCTCCCAAATTGTAGAAAACAAAACTGACCACAGGCATGGAGAGTATTCTGGGCAATATATCCAATATATTAACATTTGCTATCCCACTGCCAACAGGAGACAGTCAAATCGACTTTAAGTTAATACATCTATTTATATATTTTATTTGTAAATTTCAGGTAAAAAGCATTGGGGTAATGAACAACTTCAGAAACTTGGACAATGTGAGTTCTTATTTTGATATAACCTTCCAGTAACCCCACATTCAGAATAAGTTAAAAAAAGATCTGTGCTCCACAAAGAGACAAAGAAAACTTGGTTTTCATATATGAATAATTCATAAGACAGACCTACTTGTGATTATTTATATCATCCCAGATTTCCATGAAAATCTGTACTTTTCACATAAGCCTTTATAATAAGCTTCTATTACATAGACTGCACATAGATTTGTGATCACCTTCGGAGGGTATCAAAAGAACTAATCTCAGCTTTTTATGTGCAGAGCAGTATTTTAATTACATTTCTTGGTCTTAATTTCCAAGGCAGGTAGTAACGAGTCAAAGATGTAATGTATGTGTAACTTCCCTAGTTTGTCCTTTTTCTTGTAATGTATGCAGGATAGATACAATACCAGAGAAAGAAATACTTCAAAATCCTCATATATTCTGCATTAAGGAAGTAAGTCAGATAAATGAAAGTCCGATACGGTAATAGTAGCTGGAGGCACAAAAGCAGTGAGGGGAGCAGAGGGAAACAAGATACAATAATATTACACATTCCTGACAATGTGAACAAATTATTTTGTTTGCAGTTAATCTCATTATATCCTCCTTCTCAAGATTTAAATTTAATTTATCGGTGTATGTTAGTAAGCTGTCTGATGCATAAGCAACACTTTAATATACTAATTATTTTTGTGCAAAAACAATGAAGGCTTGATCCTTATTAAAACCTAGTGTAAGACAACAAAAACAGTCATGTATATTACTTTTTTTACCCCATCAAATCAAAAGGGAATGTGTTCCACAGAAACACAATATTCAAAGCCTCCCTTGAGGCGGGAGGAAAGTTACCAAAAGGGAGAGAAACTGGTCCACAAACTATCATTACAAGTTAACCAAATAACTATGAAAAATTGACAGAGTGCTTCATAAAATGAGTGAAAAAAAATTGAAAGGAGTTCAGATTTATCTCTTGGTATAATAAAATATGAGTTTTCTTCAGGAACCAGTTCTAAATCATTGAATCATTTCTGGGGACTCCACACTGAGATGCACTGAAGCACATGTTTGCCCCCTCCCCGCCCCAGCTAATCTCTCTAGAGAGGTTTGCTGCCTTCTGGGATCCTGCATTCTGGACTTCAGGAAGTGGCTACCAGGTAAGATGAAGTCAGAGGACATATTTGTAAATTAATCTGCAGAAACAGATTCAGAAATGAATCACATTCAATAGCACAACAATGACAACACCCTGTGTGTGTTTCTTTTAATGAGTATGCTTAGGGAGGTTAGAATTCAAACAAATTTCTACTACCTTCGAATGGGTACCTTGAGGGCTCCATCATCACTTCTGGCAAGATAGCAACATATATACTCACTCCTGGAGACTGTATTTTTCTGCTTAGAAAAGAAGTCCAAGAAACTCTGTCACAATGCAGCTTTAGTAGATTTAGAGCCTTTCAGTATTTTGAAGGCTGACTAAAGAACAAGAAACTTTGTGAAGCATTTAAGTCTCAAGATAAGTGAAGCATTTAAGTTCCAAGACTCCCTAGTACATCACACCTAACTGTTCTTTCAGCTGCTGCCAATGTTGCAGCAGGTGTACAGAAGTAAGTAAATACACCTACCTTTCAGCAGAGGGGTTACCTTACCCTTTGTATTTGGCTTGAAAGAGAAGGAGCCTAACCTCTCCTCTGAAATGGTGTCTGTGTCTAATTTCTAATCAACCATTGTGACATTTGACAGGAATGACAGAATTCATCAACATTCTGAAGCTTATATTGCCAGACCATAAGACCACAGCACTTTTTAACAGGATACCTATGATGCTGAGATAACTTCTTCATCTTCACAGCTACCACTCCCACACATGTCCATACAGCAAGGTATGAACTACACCTCTGAAGCTGTGAACGCTGTCAGCATGAATGTTAAGCCTCTAAAAGTGGCACTGGTGCAATGGAAGAATAAGAATTGGTTAGAGCACAAGCCCTTGATTGCCAGAGAACTTCTAATACTCGCAGCACTGATGGCCACAAGCTGAAGCATCCCATAAAACAGGGCATAACATACAGACACTTCTGCTGTGGTTTAGGACTGTTCAGAACGTCGGGGGATACCTCTTAAAGACTGAGATGTAAGTTTCTCAGAAAGGATGCTAGCCAGCTGGCGATGTTAGAGAACATATGCACCAGCTACACTGCAATTGATGCTTCAGGCACAGCCTCAAGAGATGTCTTCCTCCACCCAAAGGGAGGCAAGTGTACAGCTGGGTGTGCACTGACATATATATGTATGTAAATAGTTGAGAATGCATGCGTATACACTGATGGAAAGAGAGAAGCCACATACACACTGAGCCAGAATTAACACAGGAATTTTTAACAGGCCTCTGAAAAGTGGCCTCTATAATGAGTGTATTTCTGTCACTGCAACTTCAGCAAGCTTTTAGAAGATGCCTTCAGTTTCATGCCAAGTACTTCACATAGATATTAATGCAATTTTCTTGAAAGTTCTGCTGACACACACCATTCCATGGTGTTAGACCTTGTTAACACACACAGTGTTAACACACACCTTTTGTTAGACACCTACCCCATTTTACTCTCAAAAAGAAAAAACAACACTCAAACAACTTTAAGGAAAAAGTGATTTGTTTAGCATATCAGAATTCTTTATGAAAATACATAACCTAGCTTCATACATGTATAGCAAGTGACAGGTGCAGTTCATTGTGTCCTTTTTATCTCTGTAGCTTCAGCTTCAAAAACAAGTTTTCAGTATAGAAAAATTAATTTGAAGAAATTTCTGAATTGTTCTGTTTAATGAATCCTGCCCCACAATTTAGGACACACTTTTCATCAGGTAGTTCGCATCATTATGATGTTCAACTGGTAATTCAGAGGATACTCAAGTAGATGCTGTAACAAAATATGAATCCCCAACACCAAAAGCTGTGCATATAAAAAGCAGCTTCTCAACTGAGCACTTAGCACTCACGCAGTATTTGTCACAAAATTAGTCACATACAGCTGTTATCCACATCAATCAACTTCTCACAAAGATTTCTGTATTTAGAATCACAAAATCATTAAGACTGGAAAAAGCCATTAAGATCATCTAGTCCAACTACCAACCCAACACCACCATATGGTTACCAACCATGTCCCTCAGTGCCACATCTGCACATTTCTTGAACACCTCCAGGAACAGTCACTCCAAAACTTCCCTGAGCAGCCTGCGCCAGTGCCTCAACATTCTTTATGGAATCATAGACTAATTTAGCTTCAGTCCACATGCACTGCATATGCATTGTTTGCATTTTGTAACCATTCACTTATAACTGCTTTAAGTAAAAGTTACAGACCGTGATAAAGATATACAGAGAATTTACTTACACTGTCTAAAAAGTGGCATCAAGAAAAAACAAAAACAGTAAGCTTTTGGATTAAGTCATTTCCATCACCAGCAAAATTCACTTAATACATCTGAAAAATGCACAAGTCTTTCAGTACTCTTGCAATATTGAGTAATGTTCTCATTACATTACATTTAGAGTAATTTCTTCACAAGAGGATTTTACTAAGGTACTAAAACCAATTTAATTCTGATTTGTGCTCAAGAACTACTGACCACTTACATCATCACCCCCTACTTTCACTTGATTTTTTGTTTTAAGTTCAATTTTATAGGCAAAGCGTATCTCACAGACCTACTTTATTTTCTTCCTAAGAATGGCTAAGACAGCACAGTAACTGTGTGAAAAGTAAAGTAAAAACATATTGAAAGGAAAAGAGGTATAATTTTGTGCAGAATGTCTAGGTAGGAACTCTTCAGACAAAAAAAATGGGAAAAAGGTTTTGCCTGACACCAGGTTTTATTGACCTGATTCTCTTGAAATATGCTATCTTAAATGTGCCTTTACGTGCTCAATTCTGTTGTTTTTTTTGTTTGTTTCAATCCAATATTACACAAAAGTAGCATTCTTTCAAACTTTCAGAGAAGCTCTACCAGGTACTTAGTTCACACTGATGAGAAAGTATTGAACTGCACAAAAAGAAACCGGTGTTGTATACATCTTAACTTTTGTCAGGAATAAATAGCCACAGTTTAGAGTAGTAGCACAAAGGGTTAGACAAAAGCAAAGAGCCCTTTCCAGGTACTACACAATTCAAGGTACAGAGTTATAGCATGGCTTGTGTTTAAAGGGACCTTAGTGAGCATCCAGTTTCAACTTCGCATACTTGACAACAGTTCAAAGCAAGCATTAAATCAGTTGATTGAATGCTAAATTCTACTTTTTGCCTATTCACCAAATTTGCAGTCCACTGCTAAATTTCATGAATACTTGATACATGATACTTAGCTTCCCAATGAAAAAGCCCCAGTGCAAGTTAAATTAGCTCAGCACATCAAAATATCATTAATCTTAAAGATTCTGCAACCCCTTAAATAATTATCACTTTATTATATTTTAACTTTATTTAATAAAACAAGCTATATCTTTAAATAACCATTCTGACAATGCAACCTTGCTCACAAGGTCAGAATGTTGTGCTTCTGACTTCAGTAAACACATGAGTTAGTAAAATCTTAGAAAAAAGGATGATAAGAAAGTATTCTTCTTTTACGTTTAGTGTGTCAATAAACAAAATGAGCAGATAGCTACTATCAGTCTAGTCAATTTATCTTCACATTTAGGTATCACAAGTTCCACCAGGAGGTCTGGAGAAGTCCATCTGGGATGACTTTGTGCCCAGATTAACAGCCTAAGCTAGACATGCCATCAAGCAGCAATCAATTCCAGTGTTTAAGTCTTTAACAGTAACTGCTTTCTGAAAGACTTACAAACTATTTCTTTTCCAAGAGGGAACCTAAGTATGACATACTGTAAAGGCAGAAACATACATACCAAAGAAAAGCACTGCTCACCACAACCATACAAGCAACCTATAAACAAGCAGGGTTCACATTTTAGCATAATATTATGGAAAATGTCTCTGGCATAAAACCCCTCTGGGATCTTGCCCCTGGACACATACCTATTGTGTTAATGCCATTCAAGTGCAGCAAAATCCTGAACAGGTGAGATACTCATATGTTCATAAATCAAGTCAATACTTGATTGACCAGAAATAGAGTCTATGTAATCATTTCTCCACCACCTGACAGCTTTCATCAAAGACAGGAGAAAACAGGAAGTTTGGCTGCTGACCTGTCCCTAAGCTGCAGAGCATGGTTTTTCCTCATTGCCTTTATGGAACACTGGATCCTTAACTACACTAGTCAGAGAAACAGGACTCTTTGCCGCTGCACATGGGTAAGACTGAAAATAAAAAGGCTATTCTAGTCTGACGAAGAGCAGCATCACCCCATATGAGTTCAAAAGCTCAGCAAGATGTGAGCAGTATGCCTAGAGTAGAGGAAGTGGTCTTTAAAGAAAAAATCATTTTTTTTTGGTTGCACACCTATATCATTAAACAAACAAACAAACAAAAAAACAACTGAGTGCACACTCTCAATATGCATATATTTGTAAGTTATATACATTTACTGCCGTACTGACTTGTTATAAAACAATTCCAAAAATTGAAATTGAAAAAAGGATGAGATTAAATAAGCATTTATTTTCTTCCTGCCCCAATGAATTGTCTCACACACTCCAAGGGATGTGCATTCAACTTTGGAGACCACTGCACTACAGCAACAAGCCACTGTACTGGTCCCACTCTGGGATAAGGACAAGGAGGCCACACTTTCAGCAATCCAAGACACTAAACTGCTCAACAGAGACAGCTTTCTTCTGCAGAAACCACTTTCAGTGGTATGCAGCCACCATTTAATAACAGTACAAGCTGAATGCTGTGATTTTTCCTTGCTGCTTCTGTGATGTACTACATAAGCAAATTACCTGGATTTTTCTGAACTCTTTTCTTGCGTTCCAGTCTTTGTCTCAGATAATGAGAAGCTGGCAGTGGAACTGAGTTGCTATTTCAGTCCTAGTCCTGAACAGCTGACTGGTGTGGAAATACAGACATTAGCTGCAATTACTCAGCTAGGGTGAAATTACATCTTATAATTCAAGTCATTGTCTTAAGAAAAAGGAAAAAAAAATCAATAGCATAGAATCTCCATTGCCATTTCACTGTCAAAATAACTTATCATTGAATAAAACCCAAAAACTTAATTACTTCTCACTACTAATAAGAGTAGAAACCAGGGTTTCTAACTCTGCCATGTGCTTCTTAAAAAGTGCACCTGTAATGACAGAAAGAGGAAGCTGCATGACCACCAGGACTCTTATGAAAACATCCTGAACATACATCAGCAGTACCTAGGAAAGGAGCTGTTCTGTCCTCCGAATTATATGCGAAAACATGTGAATGTGATGTGGAAAGGAGTAACTTCTCAAAGAGTCATTTCATTGTAACATAGGCATTGAGTTTTAATGACTAATCCTCCAAGATACTCCTTTTCAAATTATGAATGTCTACAGGTCAATTAAACTTGCTTTATGCATAAGGAGCCAGTACTCTCACAGGAGGCTAAAAATCAAAAAGTATGTTCATTTATTTATAGCTGAGTAAGTAAGACTTAACCAATAGGTAGGAAACAAACTTACAGGTTCATTAGGTTGGAAAGGACCTACAAGATCATCTAGTCCAACTTCTCAAAGAGCTATTGATTTCTTCATTGCAACAATCAATTTAATTCAGATTCAGCCTTTATTTTTCTTATTTTCAAGTTTCTAGTATTCTGCAATGCTCAATATAAGGCTCACTAACATCTCCTCTTTAGAGCTTTATTTCAATAGAGTGAAAGAAGCAGTATTTTTCATCAGGTCCATTTTAACAGCTTTGATCATCTCCACAGAGTGTAAGAAAAGCAGCCATGAAAAATTATAAAACATTCCAGTCCACTTGGATAGACTCAGCATCTTTGTTACTGTAAAGGTCCCGAAAGGGATGAGAAATGAGATCTCAGCAAAGAGGTGTTAACTTTTAATTCCAACTCCAAGCAGAAATAACACTGAGGTTAATACATTGTCAAATCCTACTTTGCTGAAACATACTTAGAAATTCTATTTACCTGAATAAAAAAGGAGTTTCCACAAATATTATTTCTTTCTTATTGAGCTGTTTTCTTCTATTTAAAGGGAAAGCTTTTTTAGAATTTATGTGCTTCATATGTTTAATGATATACAAAAATGAGTAGTCATATTTTTAAAGAAGGAAAGAATGTGACAGTAATGTGCAAGCACGCTTAAAATCCCTTATTTTAAACATGTTTTGTTTATTGATGCAGGGTCCAAAATCCCTAAATAATTATTGGGAAAGCCCACTGCCATCTAGTTGTATAAACACAAATAAGCCCAAGATAACACCCCAAGCACCAACAGTAATGACAAAGGTGGAAGAGATAGCCTAGTCAGGCATGAAATTGATTTTATAATAGCAAATATCTGTTGCCTTCCGTGTGCTAAGTAAATAATTCTAAAGAAGAGAGTAAAGATAATAAAAACAAAATCATTAACTGCTCCTACTAAATCAAAAGAAAGAGAGAAACCTGTTCTCACATTGACCCTGAAGCCTGTTTAATAGCTAATTAAAGCAATTACTCCAAGCGTGACGAAGCCCTTAATCATCAACACCTTCAGATGCAGAGGTGCTTAGTTTTTTTTTTTGTTGTTGTTGTTGTTATTGTTTTTTCTTCAGAGATACCAGTATTTTATATAAATAATAGGGTTATGCCAGAAGAACTTTCATCAGTTAACCGCTGTGTTGTTAACCACTGACACAGTCCCCAAACTTCGACTAGTCTGGTTATTAAGAAATATTCTGCAATATTTTCCCAGGTTTGACTACTCACCAGAAGTAAGATTGAATAACATCAAGTGCTTTTATAAAAATGATTGCTCTAAATCATTTGAAGATAGTTTGAAAACTGACTTTTTTTCCATGCACGGGAAACAAAATTGATAGCCAACTGAAATCCAATGTTACTGCAATAATACAGCCACAGAAATGACTCTGCAGGACTTGAAACACACTTAGAATTCTATATTCCTTCATATTAGTTACTCTCTTTAAACTTACTGTGGTTGCTTTTGTTCTCTGCTCCAAAGCCAGCTCATATGGACTTAAGATTCCTTGATTCATAAGCTCCAGTCACAAGTAATATTTTATTTTAAATAAAGCTTAAAGTTCAATATCTTTACATAGCTTTTCAATAATGACTTGCTATCCCATAACCTAGTGTTCTAAAGGAGCTATATGACTTGCTATCCCATAACCTAGTGTTCTAAAGGAGCTAACAGCTTTTATTTTAATTACTGATCATTTTCAAGTTACTACATAACCAAAACTTGAAGCAATGCCTTGACCAGTATTAACTGTTCAGCTTTAAAATTTATCCAGTTATAAATCAGATGGTTAAAATTTAACAAAAAGCAAAGATGACTTTAGTAGATGTTTTACACTGGTTTGGGTTGGGAGGGAACTCAAAGCCCACCCAGCCTCAACTCCGTGCCATGTGCAGGGCTGCCACCCAGCAGCTCAGGCTGCCCAGGGCCCCACCCAACCTGGCCTTGAGCACCTCCAGGGATGAGGCACCCACAGCTTCCCTGAACAACCTGTTCCCTTGCCTCACCACCCTCACAATGAAGAATTTCTTCTTCACGTCTTATCGAAATCCACTCTCTTAGTTTAAAGCCATTCTCCTTCTTCCTGTCACTACAGTGCATAACAGAGTCCCTCTCCATCTTTCCTGTAGCCCCCCTTTATTTTCATGAAGAGCTATTAACAACTTTACTATTTCTGCCCACATTTAAGATCCAGTAAACAAAGTATTCATGGCTAGATTAATAGATAAAAATATGGAAATGCAGTAATAAAAACATAAAGGATACTCATATGGTATTTAAGAAATATGTAGACAAATTGCGATCTACAATGGATGGGGAAGTTCCCAAATAATTTCAAGGAGTATATACATTACTAAAATTGAAAAGCACTGAAAAAATGCTATGACACTGCTGATGATAGAAAAATAAATGAAAGTATTTTCACTGAGAACTAGGTTCTCCTGAGAACCTGAAAGTTTCTTCCGATTAATAAAGCTGAACACCTTGCCTTTAACCAACCAGACTTCTAACTACTTTCTAAGCATTACTGTACCATATGGAATTTTCTTCAGGCGGCTGATTAACTGATTTGTTTTTGTTTGTTTTTCTGTACACCTGGAAATCTGCACAGACAGACATATTATTCAGATATAGCTGGCGCATATATTCCCCCACTTGACCATTTGGTTCAATCATCTAACGCCATCCTTACATGAATATTTCAACATGAAGCTACAATTAAATCAATTAATCCCAACTGACAGTGAGTCTCACATACCATCGATAGATGTGCTGAGGGGAACTTCAGGATCTGTTAATTTTCCCAATAAAATAAATATCATATATATATATATTTATATTATATATATTCCATAGACAAAGAAAATAGCCCTATTTGATGTGCTTATGTTAAAAGCATTTTCCAATATGTATCTGCATTTTTTCTTGAAAATTCTATGTAACAGTGATAACAGCTAAACTATATTCAATTTTTATGCTAGAAAACAGCCAAGAGAAAAGAAATTCTAAGGTGGACCACAGATGACGTAGAACAAGCTATTTAATGAGAAAACTGCTTGTACTTTGGAAGTGCAACCTGAGCTGCTAGCAAAGGTTGAGGCATCAATATACTTAGCTTGTTTCATTTAAGATGGAAAACCTCTTACTGCACTGACCCAGACAACACTGTACTTAGTACAGCCTGAACACAAGTACTTGTATGTACACTGAGGAACTTCTATGGTATAGTGCTCCCAATTTAATTTACAGAAAGTCAAAAACTGGACTTTAGATTCACTTTGACACACCTAAGGCATCTGTGAACCGAATTGATCAGGTCCGCAGGACAAGATCACATTTGGCATTCTCAGAAATAAATCAAGAATTCAAAACTATCCACTACTTCTTATACCTCTAGAGCTCTCTGCATCTTGGAACCCGACATACAGAATCATAGAATCACCAGGGTTGTAAAAGACCTAAAAGATCATCCAGTCCAACCGTTCACCTATCCCCAGTAGCTCCCACTAAACCATGTTCCTCAACAAGACATCCAAATGTTCCTTGAACACCAGCAGGGCCAGTGACTCCACCACCTCTCTGGGCATTCCATTCCAGTGCCTGACCGCCCTTTCAGAGAAGTAGTATCTCCTAATGTCCAGCCTGAATCTCCCTTGACACAGTTTGAAGCCATTCTTTCTAGTCCTATCACTAATTACATGAGAGAAGAGGCCGACACCCAGCTCACTACAACCTCCCTTCAGTAAATTACAGAGAGCAATAAGGTCTCCCCTGAGCCTCCTCTTCTCCAGTCTGAACATTCCCAGTTCTTTCAGCCTCTCCCCATAAGGCCTGTGCTCCAGACCCCTCACCTTCAAGCATAGCTTCTGGGTTAAACTCATGCACCCAAACTACAAAAAGCTAGGACCAACAGTTAATTCAAGATACACTTGCACACTTGCCTGTTCTGATCACACTGACACACTGCTCCATTTACTTCAACTGTACATTCCTTGCCAACAGTGGCCTTCTTCCCTCAGAACCAGCCCCGCTTACACAACCAGTAAATTTCAACAGCAAATATCCTGAATAAACAGAGGCAAGGTAGACAAGGCCCTAAAAGGAACCTTTCCACAGCACCAATTTATTTTGGAAGTTTCCATCTGCTAACTATTCTGCGATACCACCATTGTCACCAGCATCTCAATCAGCCAGGCGAAGATCAGTAAGAACTTCCCCAGGCTTCAGGAGAATTTACACACGCTAATATTTTGCAGCCCACTGCCAACCACCCGAGGCGTTTCATCCTACTCCTCTTCCAGATATATTTATCCTTGACTATTTACATTTCGACATAATCTGCGAAGATGGAGCATGCTGGAAGGAAGGGCCAGTTGGAAGGCAGAGGGAATAGGTACAGATATCATGTTCACAGTGTTGCCAGTATCACTCCAAAACTAGAAGCAAAGTAGGAAATAAAACTTGTCACTGAAATAAATTTAAGGGCATATATATTTATTTTTCCCAGAAAAAGTTTGCCCTCATTCAGAAAAAAGTTTCTGGCTGTTATCCAAAACTACAACGCTGGCATTCCTCTGATGGCCCAGACTGAAAAGAAAACAAGTTTTTTGATGGAAACAAAGCACTCCTTAGTGAGATTCCCAAAACACCATACATCCATTTGCTTCTCATCAGTTATCTCCCCAACTAACAAACAGTGAAGTACAACTGACAGAACCCCATGGTGGCTGTGTCAGGCAGGGCCCTCTGTCCCTGTGTCGCAGCCCCTGCTCCAGCAGCACCACCCAGAGCAGGGTGCCCAGGCCATGGCCAGGCGGCTTCTGGAGAGCTCCAGGGAGGAGACCCCACAGCCTCTGGGCAGCCTTGCAAACTTTATGTGCATAATACCTGAAGTTAATGTAGATAAACTCTATACTAACAAAACCAATATAAACTACACAGTTAAGCTAACAGAAAAAGATTAATGATGCAGAACAAACCCTCCTTTGACTCTACAATATACCTCATTCCTTTCGAGAATTCTTGTCACTCCTGCCTCAACTGGCAAGGAAGACAAGGCTTTTCTGAGAGTATATGTGACCAAAGGCTGGGCTCCCTCAAAGCTATCTGCAAGGAATTCAATAGAGACTCCTTGAATCACTGAGAGTTCAAGGCCTCACTCATCCTGCAGGTTAATCTACATCAAATTTGGATTAGCTTAGGGAAACTGTAACAATCTTCCAGTTAATGGTCTTACAAGCTTATAGCACTTTGCTACTGCTATACTACTACACCAATGTTCTCCTACTCCTTTCTTGGCCTCTCTTTCCTCTCCAGGAACGTTTTGCCCTTTCAACAAGGAAACAGCACAGTCCACACATTTACCCATGAATGACAGCTCCGGCAGGAGGCAAGAATGAGTCTCCTCCCGAGACATGGAGGGCAATTCGCTTTTGACGTAGCAGCAGCGTCCTCTATAGGCAACAAACGTACATTTCAGAAGCTGGTTGTTAAGCTCCTGTTGCATTCTCCTCTCCTTAAACGTGGATATGAGATGGCAGTTGATTTCTTTAATAAAGGCATGTAGAAACAGAACAGGGGGAAATGGTTTTAAACTGGAAGAGGATAGATTTAGACTAGATATTAGGAATAAATTATTTACTGTGTGGGCGGTGAGACTTTGGAACAGTTTGCCCAGAGAGGTTGTGGATGCTCCAACCCTGGAGGTTTTTGAGGCCAGGCTGGATGGGGTTTTGAGCAACCTGGTTTAGTGGAAGGTGTCCTTGTCTATAGTGGGGAGGGAGGGGGGGGGGGGGGGGGGACGACTGTAACTGCATGACCTTAAAGGTTCCTTTCAGCCCAAACCATTCTATGATTCAGCACATGTTGTAATTAAAGAGACCACCAGAAATGTGAAAATGTTCATTGAAAAATATTAAAAATGTACTTTTTCATCAGTTACCATTTTTTACTTTTGCAGTCACCCGTGTCTCAAACAACTTACAATATGGATTTCATAAGCTCTTCTGAAAACTCCAACAGCTACTTTCTTCCTGCAACAAGAGTAAGTCAGATGTTAAAAGCCAAATCATCTTCCCATTTTTTGAAAAAATATTTTTGATGTAATGCTGCTTTATTAGAATTAGGGTCTGAAGTAGTTCTTTCCCAGAGTTAATCCTTAAAAGGTTCCCTCTGTACCATTTCAGAGACACAAGCCAATCCTACCACCACTCAATGTCTTCTGTCAATGCAGCTCTACTTTTGCAACTATTTTTGTTTCAAGTGCTAATAAATCTTAAGACATTATTTACTCTGACCCTTTAAAAAAAACCCACTGTTTTCAAAGTTAACTTTGTAGTCATCACTTTGACTATACTGACTGAAATATGCCAGAAGATCACAGAGCAGAATGAGAGCCCTGGACAGTCACACTTCAGGAATAAAACAGCAAAGATGCTGTTCATCTTTCCTCAGACCAGCTTGACACCTCTCCATACCTTAGTTGTTAACTAAGTGTGATACCCCTTCTGCATCATGTATGCAATACATGTTGCATTGTTACAATGGAAAATGCAATGTTAACACAGATCTTTTTAAACTGCTTTTGAACTACAAATTTATAGTCTTGAAGATTTCAAAATTAATGTGCAAAAAGTAAACTGAATTTACTGTATAGATTAAAATATTCTGTTGTATAGATTAAAATCTCTCTCTAAAGAGGGCTTATGCTAACACATCTTGCTCCACAGAAATGTTTCAACAGTGTCAAATACCTGACAGCCAGCAACTTCAACTTTCTTGGGACTGCTCATGATAAGCCAGATGTTTACATGGCTCTTTTTCAAAATCTCCTTTCCTATCCTAACCTTCTCCTATGCAGACTGTTGACTGCAAACAGAAGATTCTTGGTATCTGAAAGTGAAAGCCAAAAGTCCTTTTTATGAATGACTTGGACTGATATACAACCTATGTACACAAAGCAAAAATGAACATTATGATACACATTTTTATATGAAGAATCCCATTACAGTTGTTCAAGTTTCAAATGATTCTTAGGATGGAAAAAGGCTGAGCAAATGGACAGGCCTGATCTGGAAGCTATTAGTCACAGTGAAGGATGACACAATACAAGCTAGTTAATATATGAGGTAATCTTTGTCTTACAGACGATCCTGCAGCCTTTGCTGGAAAATGCCTTTGGAAATTAAAAAGATGCTCTGTGTTTAACTGTTGATAAATAAAGTATCAAAAGCTACTCTATTCATTCTTGTCACAATAGTGTACAAACATATTTTAAGCAAACTATGACTCCTTCAAGCAACTTCTGAATGTTGTCACCCAAAAAAGTCATGTAAAGTTAAGATCTTAAAATCTGAGGAGATAAAGGCTCCATCCTTAGCACTACTTCATTCTTTTTTTTTTCTAATTGCAAGAGAACATTCATAATCGTGCATTTTATCAGTTCGTATTCTCCTCACAGCATCAGAACTAGGAGAGAAATGTCATTCCTCAAGTCTGCTGCACAAACTCTTTTCACTGAAAAGCCAACTCATGCATTGTGCAGGTTCTGGAAATCATCCAGAAGAGAGTTGACAGGGGAAACATATCTGAGCTGCCAATTGACACCGTTAGAGCAAATTTCATGGGGACAAAGAGAGAAATCATGCTTTTAAATGACATGATGAAGACCTAGTCCTTATTTGCAGATTTTATCCTATTTATCCATTAAGCAAGTACTTCTGTAAGGTACTCATGATATGATAACAGATTGGACAAGAATACAAATCTTAAAGTGCATACTGCCCATTTTTCAGTCACGCTGTTTAACTGGGCATGTAGTTAAAAGGACTTCAAACCTCTAGTGCTGGTGGATTTGCATTCTGGACAACCCCCATGAAGTGAATCAGACCTGTACCACCTTCAACCTTTTCTTACAGACACACATCTGATGTAGAGTTCCAAAGCAGGGCAGCTGCAGGTAGTCAGGCTGTCTTCAGAATGCCATCCCTCATTCCTCAATAAATAGGAGTCAGAGTCCTCACTCCCATATCCTCATAACTCTGTGGGTCTGCAGCTAATTACTGAGGACATCTCAGCCACTGGGCATGTGAAAAGCAGCACAACAAACAAAACGACTATTTCCTCCGAACTACAGCAAAAAAAGACAGTAAACAAGATAGCACAGAAAAGTTGTCACCAGGGTAATTCACTAGAGCAATGTGAGAGCACTAGAAAAGTCTCTTCTGACATTTTGCTGGCACATTCATGCACTGATGGAATAGGCCAAGCAAGCAGCGTGGATTTTGCTTTCTTTAATAGTTTGCTAGGGTGAAGTAGTGTTTTGCTAGAGGCAACAAGAACCGAGGAGAAAGAATTAAAAATAAATAGGCCAGAACAAAGCGTATTTTCAATTTCAGTTGAAAAAGCAATGTAGCAACAATTTTCTCTTCTTTTAGTATGAAAAACATTGCTGGCAAACTGCAATGTCACCAATGTAAAACAAAGACTAAGCAACAAAGAATATTTGGTGTTTGCTTTTCTTCATTATTATAAAAGTTTCTGCTCTACTGAAAAGTTCACTTACCTGCAGTGAAGGTACAAAAACAACACACAAATCTAATATACTCAATCTTTATATTTGAGTTTCCACTGAGATAAAATAAATGAAACCAGGATTTTTATTTATGTCTGGGTTAGCATTTTTTCCACATAGGGCCCAAAAAGTAATAGTTTAGGTCATGAAGGTCAAATAAAATTCAAAGATCAGATAGATTAATATAGGAGGGTTATGAAACTGCCTTATCCTAAAAATCATGGGTTTTATTTCATTCTTAAGGACCTCAGACATCGAAAACTGAAGTCACCCTGCCAGAAGTTTCAGTGGTCGACTTGTATCCCTACTGTCTACTAGTCTTTAAAGTGAAAATAGAGCAGTCTTACTGCAATTTACTGTTGTTGCTTCTTCATAGATCTATTAGAGATAAATATAGTCCTCCTTCACTACACTGTTTCTCTGTTGTTTTATAACATGCTGTTTATCCTAACATAGGATAAACTACTTCTATTCTTAACTTCTGCTTTGGAAGTCACAAATTCCAGATCATAAATATTCTTGATCTTCTCCTTTGCACTGTGCTTACCTGGTTCTTATTTTTCTTAAAATTTGGTGCCCAAAATGGGGCAGACTGATGCAGAAGCTTAGCCATTGCTGATCAAAGCAGTATCTTCACGTGCAGAAGGGCTTGACACCACTGAATTTCATGTATGTTGTGATCAGCTACAATCTCACGCTATTTCTGCAGTAGTGAAGAAGAATTCAGTTATTCTTGAATTTCATTTCCAGTGTCAGTGTTAGCAGGTTAAGCAGGGAGTAGTGCAGAACCCCGAACTCACTTACTTCAGACCACTTCTCCAAACTGCCAAGCTCCTTTGAAATTCTAAATACATCCCTTCTGCATCCCAGCAGAAGCTCACTACTCTGTCACAAATATCCATAGCACTCCAAATACTAACTCCAGCGATCTTCAGGCAGACAAGCCTCAGGACTCCCTTCTGTACAGTAATTCCTTTCAAAAGAGGAATGCTGAAAACTGTGCTAGATACAGTTTGCAAAACAATTTTAGGCCTGGATTGCCTTCCTTTCCTCTTAGCTATTCTTCCCATGATTACCTTATGAATATCCCATTTCAACAGCTTACAAGAGCCAATGTGGATGACATAGCATATTTATTTTCATATATTCCTCAAATTTTGGTAAGCAAAAGTCAGGAGACTCAAATCTCATGTCTAAAATTAAATCCTTCCCCTCGCTGAGCTCATCTTTATAAAGGAAACATTACTTTATTTAGAATTACCTTATTCAGAACAGCTACGCTCTACTTTCTTCTGTTAGCTGGAGTTTATTAGACTTAACCACATAGATTCCTCCAGCTGATCCTACCTGCTTTTTAAGGCTCCAATTCTGATTTATCAAGGCAACTGGAAGGCCTTAAACACTCGTGCCTTGATATGTGAATGTCAGGTCACAGGTGATGTTCTTACAATACTGTTCAGAAGATTCTGAGCAAAAAGCACGACATCAGCACACTTAGAAGAGGATTTAAACAGGTCCCATTTTAAAGAAACATGGTTACTAAAGCCTTCATTCATATTCTTGAAATAGTACTCTACCTTATAAAATAAATCAATGTGCTACTGATTGGATTTTAAATGGTTTTGGTGTTTTACTAGTACTTTCTCAAAACATTAAATGCTTAGTTTGACTTCAGTTGATCTTCAGGTCACTTAAATCCAGAGTCTGGAAGATAAATAGATATATAGCTGCTAGTGCCATCAAAAGCCATGAAGATGACTAAATGCACCTGGAAATTTGAACCTGAGTCTCTCATTCTCAGGTCTCCACTGGCACAACAGTGACAGTTTTTCCTTGTTACTTCCCTCCATGTGACAGCAAATATATCGAAGGCTTGCAGCTAGTCAGGTAATATTACAACAGACTATTAAATCATCAGCATAATTTGGAATTTTTATATTTTCTTTTATTAATATCTTAAAAAGTTTGAGCTTCCTCTAACACTACATTTTTATGTAATACATGAGAGTTACTTACACACTCCCATTTCTGAAAGCATTGCTTTTAACGCTTGCACAAGCGCAGCAGGAACAACAGTAATCAATTTGATTTGGCCTTATGAAACAAGTGTCATTTTGATAAATGATCCTAATTAAGCTGATATTTCAGGTATAAAGAGTATTGAGTTAATGTGTTGGCACCTCTCTAGTTATAGTCAGACAAGTACAGATGTTGCAATAAAGCAGCAGTAGTACATTATTAACATTGCAAGTCACTCAGTTTGCATTCACTAGTTTGATCAAAGCCACACAACTCAGCAACTGAAGGAAAATGCTGATTTTAAGTTTTAATTATTCAGCAACATACACAAGTAGTAGCTCCAGGAAGTTTCAAAGCTATAGGTCATTCCTTGATGATCCATACCCAGCATGGAAATGATTAATTAGCCCAGTAGCAGCACACTACTTAGGGCAGAGAGTCACATTTGTTTAGAAAACCTTGCTCCAACAGCAAAAGACAAAACCTGTGTTTCTTCTCCTTTACATAAATCTAATTACAGGATGTCCTGTTAAGGCTAAAAGACATCATACATTTACATAAATCTAATTATAAGATGTCTTGTTAAGGCTAAAAGACATTATACACTTCTATGGAGTGCTTTCTTACGCTGTGGAAGTCTTTGACATAGGGCACATGGTTGGCAAATACAGATTTGTTTTATATTTAGCAACGGCGGCAGGTAAAACACACTAACCATCTGCTCCAAAGTCAAACAGCTCTAACATTTTCCCAATTTTTCTACAGAGTATTTTGTAGCCCTAAACTAATTTATTGCACTTAGCAATTTATAGAGAATTGCAGATATATCCACTATTAAAATACAACCTTCTAGGGAGGCAGCTGCTTTCTTACCTTGCTTTCCAGTTACAACTACTACAAAAAAGCATTGCTTTGCAGCTAAGGAACCACTAAAAGCAATTACAACACAGTCAGGTATGTAACCACAAACATTGCTGGAACATTGCAAGCAGTTCTGTCCCCGAACATTGCTGGCACGTCAGCTGAAGCTTGAGCTAACTTCTGAGATAACTTGGTTTCCTCTAAACATCAAAGGACTATACACTGCTTCTAGAAACAACAATAAGCTCTTAGATGCTGTATAGCAGGCAGCAGCATATCCTGAAAGCTCCTTCCAACTCTCAAAATCCATCTCCTTGGAAACACCTCCAGAACGGTAGAAAGTGAAGGGGGCAAGGCACACTCTTCCTGCAACAGGTTTCAAAGGCATTTCAAGAAGCCTGCCATGGCTACTCAAAATCTGGCCCTTTAGAAACTGCCTTTCTTGAGTTTTGTGTGCTATAAACAAGCACAGGCTGAAAATAAGTTCTGATGTTTCTTGTATCCAATTACACATCTCCTTAGGGGTTTTCTCTTGCAGGACAGCCAATAGAAATGCTTACTGCATTACCTTCCAAAAGGCTCCCTCTGGAGTATAGAAGGATCCTGTTCTTGATATGCCCCAGTTAAAAGTCAGGGCATTCTCCTCCAGGTGTTTTCCCCACAGAGGTACCTTGGTATTACATCAAGTCTGCTTTTACATTACAGACCATGAGGTAGGAATCAGTTCCCATGGTTGTAGTATCTTCCAGGCTGACACGTTAACTACAACAGTCTTCAATGGTACATGCATCTGAGGTAGCTCGCAGAGGTGATTGCTGAACTGCTCTCTATCATCATGAAAGGTCTTGGTAAAGAAGAGAGGTACCTGAAGATTGGAGGATAGCCAATGTCACTCCAGTCTTCAAAAAGGGCAAGGAGGATTTGGGGAACTACAGGACAGTCAGCCTCACCTCCATCCCTGGAAAAGCGATAGGTTCATAGGTTCATAAGGTTGGAAAGGACCTACAAGATCATCTAGTCCAACCATCCTCCTATCACTATCCCTACCCAACTACTAAATCAAATCCCTAATGGAACAGTTTGTTCTGGATCTCATCTCCAGGCAGTCGGAAGAAAAGAGAGTGATCAGGAATGGTCAACATTAATTCAACAAGGGGAAATCATGCTTAATTAATCTGATAGCTTTCTATGATGTAATGACTGGCTGGGTAGATGCAGGGAGAGCAGTGAATGTTGGATACCTTGATTTCTGCAAGGCATTTGACACAGTATCCCACAATATCCTTGTTATGAAACTTAGAAAGTGTGGGATGAGTGGACAGTGCAGTATATTGAGAACTGGCTGATTGGCAGAGCTTGGTGTGTTGTCATAAGTGGCACAGAGCTCACTAGAGACCTGTAACTAGCCATGTTCCCCAGGGGTCGGTGCTCGGTCTGGCCTTGTTCAACATCTTCATCAACGACCAGAATGAAGGGATAGAATCCACTTTCAGCAAGTTTGCTGATTATACTGTGCTGGGAGGAATGACTGATGCACTGGAAGGCTGTGCCATTATTCAACAAGGCCTGGACAGACTGCAGAGTTGGGCAGAAAGGAACCAATAGTATTAGAAAAAGCTACATGTGCGTAGATATAAAAAGAATTTTGATGTGTATTCTAAGAATAGTTAGCCACAGAAATATCTATTGCAATCATGATCTGTGAAAGGAGGAACATGCATATTTTCACATTTATCATTGAATCAAAAGGTGAAAAAGATTCACATAAAATGTTGATTGCATTAATAAGTGTTTGCAGGAAAATAGCATGTAGCAGCCAGTCTGTACATTCAGTTAGTTGCTGCAGCACTTAAAATATCCTTCAACTACAAAGCATATTTCTTCTAGCAGATGTAAGTATCTGACAACTTTGCATAGGTCTGAAAACTTCTAATCAGGATGTCAACAAGGGGAGCGAGTAACTAAATAAAAGGATACAATGCATAGTGCTCTTTCTCTCACTAGAAAAGCCTTTCTTACTTGTTTTTTGCATAGATAGGACAAATACCAGACAAAAACTAGAAGTCTAGGATATTGCTCATACCATCCTGGGGACCTTTTTCATACTTGAAAATGAAACTGAGTTTTCTTTTTCTGCAGCTTTATCAAAAAGATAGGGTATCTAAGATTGCCATGAAATTCTGGTGGATGGGTGAGGCACATTAGGAGTCAAAGATCTGTAATTCTTCACCACAGATGTTCCAGACCTTGAAAGGCAGACAAATAGGTTGGAATGTTTTCAGGTCGTTAAGGGCCAGTATGAAAGCCAAAGAGTCTGATTCATATGCAAGAACATAAGCAGTCCTGGCAAATGACATCAGCTGCTCTGGACACTGGTACCCACTCTTGAAATAATTTTTCATGCTCAAACTTGCCATCAGATAGGGAATTGCAGGTAAATACAAAAGAGAAAGCCTCTAGAATAGTTCAACAGCACCAAAATGTTGCAGGTAACAGCAATAGCATAGCTGACCTCATCTATAATAATGATAAATGAAAGGATTTAGAATAGCTGGATTTATAATGATGACTATGGAATCTCGGCAAAAACAATATTATTTCCTAATATTAGGAAAAATGTATTTTATCCTAGCTGTGAAGAAAAAGATACCTTCAGATAACTGATGTTTTCAATGCATCAAGGATGTTTCCTGGAGGGACTGGTACTGGTTACATGGTGAGGTGTCTGGAGCACAGGCCTTATGAGGAGGGGCTGAAGGAGCTGGGATTGTTCAGTCTAGAGGAGGCTCAGGGGAAATCTTATTGCTCTCAATAACTACCTGTAGAGAGGTTGTAGGGAGCTGGGGGTTGGCCTCTTCTTTCGTATAATTAGTGATAGGACTAGAGGGAATGGCTTCAAGCTGCGCCAGGGGAGGTTCAGGCTGGACGTTTGGAAATATTACTTCTCTGAAAGAATGTTCAGGCACTGGAATGGGCTGCCCAGGGAGCTGGTGGAGTCACCAACCTTGGAGGTGTTCAAGGAACATTTGGACGTTGTGTTGAGGAACATGGTTTAATGAGAACTATTGGTGATGGGTGGATGGTTGAACTGGGTGATTCTGTGGGTCTTTTCCAACCTTGGTAATTGTGTGATTCTATGATGATTGTTTCTTGCAAGGAGTCAGTAAATACTAGGTTTTAGCCAGCAACACCACTGCTGATACAGAGAATTAAAGAATTAGCACCATCAACTACACAACACAATTGATGTTATCTGCAAACATAACTTGAAGGAACCATGTCATTCACAGGTAGAAGCTGAACATATAGACTATGTCAACACTACAAATAAGAAGAGACTTCCAACTGTTTACCCTTGGCAGAACATTTTCTGTTCCTAGACCAACATCTGGTTACACACACACCCAGATATACAGCTTCACCTGGCCCTGATCTAGGTTGTGCCAGTCTGCAGTGCTGAAATAGCAGCCTGCAGAAAGGTGACAAGAGTGGAAAAATCTCTCATCAAAGGCATAGATCTTTTACTGACACTACTGCTGCCACTTTTGCAGATGCCAGCTTGCTAAAACCTCAGATGAAGAGTGTTTTTTTAAAAAAGAAAACAACCCAACCATCTAAGGTAAAGTTAAAACTTCTTGTGAACTATGAGGAAGTGCAGGTGCTGACAAACATCTTTGAACTTCCCACCTCCACTGAGAAGGTCCAAGAAAGACAGAGAGCTAAGAGGGAAAATGCATTATGGCAGAACATGCAGCTGTCTGTGGCTACCTGTAAAGGAGTTAAAACAGCATCTAAGGGACAGGAAATGTTGAAGTGTCCAAGGGTTTACTTTGGTGACAACCTGGATAACACCTTATTAGAGGAGGGGAATGTATCTTCTGCTCTTTAACAACAAAAAAAAAAAAAAAAAGGAGAAAGAGAGAAAAAAAAATACTTCAAATAATACAAGGGAGAAAGAAAAAAAAGATGGGTACATCCTAAGACTACAGTAGCAGTAAAACTACTGAAGACCAAAGAAAGCAGAACAAAATGCAATTTGTAAGGAAAACACAAAGTAAAGAGTTGCTTCATTTGTTAAAAAATAAAATTTACTAGAGCTGTGAAGATGCAAGAAGAGAGTTTGACATTTGAAGTCTAGAAGAAAAACCATCACTTCACTAAGTACTCTGAGTAGTTTTTAAAGAATGAGGCATTACTACCCACTAGAGTTCATCTTTACTAAATTTGTCTTAATTTTTTTTCCCACCACAGATTGCTGAATATTCCCGAATTAGTAACTCAGAAGCAAGAATGCATACAGGTTGCAACTCACTTCACTGCACCATCTTGTGGTTAACAGCAGCAGCCACAGAAAGAATGATCCACAGCAGTGTGGCCAGGGATAGACACAACTCCTGCCCTGCTCCATGCTTTAGGGATTCAAACCAAAGCAAAACTTGCCATGGAAAGCCGTGGTCTCACTTACTCACTAAGGTTTCAACTCCAGGCAGAAAACTGCACCTTCTTGGTACAGAGTGTTTATTTCCAGATGTAGCAAGTTTTAAATGTCCACTATAATAGAGCTTTGCCATCTTGCTTCCTTAACTGCATTTTCCCCTCCCTTTTACCTCCAAAAGACAGCAGGTGTTACAGCAGAAGCCACACCTGAGCAAGGTCTGCCACACAAGGTTATAAGTTGAACTAAAGCCCAAGCAGGAGTACTGCATCCAAGTCTGGGGCCTCCAACACAGGAATGATGTGGAGTTTTTTGATGGGGTCCAGAGGAAAGCCACAAAGATGATCCAGGGACTGGAGCACCTCTCCTATGAAGAGAGGTTGAAAGAACTGAGCTAGTTCAGCCTGGAGAAGAGAAGGCTGCAGGGAGATCTCATTGTGGCCATCCAGTATTTAAAGGGGGTTTGCAAACATGAGGGAAATCAACATCTAACACTGGGAGATAGTGACAAAGCAAGGGGAAACAGTTTTAAACTAAAGGGAGATTTAGATTAGATATTGGGCAAAGGAAGTTATTTACTGAGGTAGTGGTGAGGTGCTGGAACAGGCTGCCCAGAGAGGTTGTGGATGCCCCATCCCTGGAGGTGTTTAAGGACAGGTTGGATGGGGGCCCGGGCAATCTGATTTAGTGCTTGATCTAGCAGCTGGCAACCCTGCCTGTAGCAGGGAGGGTGGAACATGATGATCCTTGAGGCCTCTTCCAACCCAAGCCATTCTACGATTGAGTGGCACATGATATTGCTGACAGTTATGCCACCTTACACAGAAACCCTGCTCTGAGCTGTCACAGCAGAGGTCCTGGTGGAAGAAACTCAATGTACAGTGGCTTCTTGAATACTCACTTAGAAAACTACCTAGTATTTGCTAATTAACACAAGCCATGACTAACGCCAACTATAGTTCCCTTTGAGAAACTCTGGTGAGAGCACAGGAGGCAAAGGCAATTTTCACACAGGTACTAAATCAGCATAAACACTGTTTATAAATCAGCCCAGGTTTGTTTGTCTGCCAGCACTCTTGGGCCATACTGAAAGAAAACAAGCAACCAGCTCTCTCTCTTGCATACTTTGAAGTATCTCAATGCTGTTTTGGAGATTTGAGGTTGTGTTAAAAATGCATACAGCTACTTTGCTATGCAGGGCAGTCACAGGGAGGAAAACTGGTAAACACTTCCCTAGATCGATCAATACATTCACAGAAAGATGAGTTTTTAATGACTATTAATGAACATCCAAATAGTTAATATTTGGAAGGCATTTAGGTAAATAAACGATAAAAATCTGCCAGAGACTTTAATATTTTTCAATAAAATCACTTTTTCAAAACTTTACAAAATATCAATAAGATATTGGCTTCCCAGGAGTACAGGGCTATTAAGTCATTCTGATTAGTGAATTTAATATATTCTCATCACCTTGAAAACAATTAGCTGACAAAATATTTACGCACAAGCTGTTATAAAAGCCACTTTACTAAAACTAGATCATTTTACTCTTTAACAATGATAAATGAAGCAGATATCGGTATAAATGAAGAAAACAGCTTAAAAGATCACTAAGGGGAAAAGGAGGGAAAATCCTCACTCCTGATGATATAAATGAAGACTCCTTAATAGCCTAAGCTTTAGATGGCATAATTACTCATGCAAAAGTTACTAACACAGTAAACCTGTATAAATAACTTTAAGTGTTCTAGTGCTGATTCAGTAACACTTAGAGCCATCAAACGCAATTACTAGCTATTAAACTTAAATAATGAGCTCTCGTTTAAGCAACAAGTACAAATGAAAGAAAAATGCTCAATCTTAAACTAGGCAGATTTTTTCCTCCTTCACTTCACCAGCCAGTTAACAAATACTATTTCAACAAGGTATCACTGCCTTGCAAAACATGGAGGTACCTCTGTTAGTCTATGTAACTCACTACTAATTCTTATCCCGTAGGCTATCTGCAGTCTCTTTACCTACAATACTATAACCACTAAATTGAAACCTATCATTGTATTTATGCTCCACACAAAATGAAGAGCATGGAACTTGTTCAGAAACACTGGTGTTTTCCTTTCCAGTCATAAACTTCAAAAGTCCCATCACAAGCCACTGCTCAGTTCCATATCAAAGGCACATATCTGCTTCCTACAGCAGCAGTATATGTACTCTAGCAGACAGTCATTAGGCAAAAAGTTTCCATCACTATTCCATGATTACTTCTTTTGCTTCAAAGAACGAGTCTACAGCTTAGATATTTCTTCCTAGATTTTACCAAGTATCCTTGTGGATGTATCAAAAAGCCCGAGCTGTCCAAAAATCTGCACAAAGCAAAGGGGAATACAACATAACCAAAATCTGTTTCTAGAAAGCTTAAGCAAAGGCATTACATGTTTTCTACTGTTCCTTCTGCATCTAACATGTGAAACTACAAATTCACAAAGTGGTAACACAGTTCTGCCTGTAACACCCTATCCCTCAGGAATAAAATAGTATTCCTTTTCCTTTAAATTTTATTCAAATAGTTCCACTCACTGTCTAGCTTATTCGTAATTAAGGATCTGACTGGGAGTTGAAGTGGCAGGAAAACTTTATGCACTTTCTCATGAAGAATGAATATCTCAAGGTTGACATGACAAACCAACACACACACACACACACATACAGTAGCTAAATACAAGATCATCTAAGAACATGCCCACACACTCTAAAAGGATAACTAAGTACAAGAACATACATCTTAACAAATTTCTATTTAATTTCACACCGTCGTTTGGCTCTGATAAGCACTGCATATATTTTGCACCCAAGTAAATAGCACAGTTCAAACCAATCAATTTTACAGCAGCTTCTCCAGGTTCTAATATGGATGTAAAGACAAGATTTGTTACTTCACCTGCTACCTCTGACATACAATTCAAACCTCATTTATTGAAAAGCTCTTCGTGACATATATGCAAACCAGGATCTGATGGACACACAATTAAATATATCAGACTTTCAGAGTAGAAGAAAAACTCCAAATGTTATGAAATGCATTTAACATAAAAAAGCTTCCCAAAAAATCAAATATTTTGTCAGCATTTTCAAACATCAAAAATAACATCTGAACATCAGTGTACTTCCACTATTTTTCAGCATACTACCATTAACTCTGCATTTTCACCAGTAACTAACAAGAGCCTGCATGCCACACTCATCAAAATCTGTGGGTTTTTTTAGTGAACTAAAACCACAAACAAGTTCAGGATTTTTGTGGTTAGTGATATAATTTTCATTATCAAAAGAATTAGACTGGATTTCTGTTTTGTTATTATCTTCATATTTCATCTTCTTTGAATTTCAATTACTCATCCTATACACAGGACATAAAAAAGTCAACATTAAACACATGAAAATGTATTTTGGTGAGTCATTGTCCACAAATCTATTAAGAAAATAGAAGCCTGTGCACACTATACCAGAGAGGGTATATGAACCCTAACCCTCTATACCAGAATTCCCGTTAATCCTTAGTATCTTCAAAAGGCAACCATCAAGACAAATGTTTCCAAATGTATGAGACATTCCTACCCCTTAATTCTTTCTGACAGTACTGAAGGCTCCTTGGAGTGAAAATTTAAGCTTTTTATAGGCCACTACAGATTATAAATTCATAGAAGAACTGAATGAAACTGAGTTGTGCTTGCAGTTTAAAGCAAACACTATCTAAGAAAACAAAAATAAGAGACTGAAGAATAACAAGGAATGAACATATACGTTCACATGTACACATACACACTACTTAGTACTTATGCTACAGACAGTAAATCTGTAAAAATCCAGACATCACAGTTATCTCAGAGAAATACATGCAGAAGACCTAATACAGAGAGACTGAAAAAAAATAGAACAGTTTCCATAAAAGAGGAATAAAAGCAAACAAGAACAACCCACTATCTTATTAAGAAGTTAAAAGACTCTGTGGTGTATGTGTAAATAGTTAATAGGTACCCACTTGTTCTTCACACAGAATGGGACAGTCAGTAAATTCAATGAGTAAGTCAACAAAATAAGCAGTAATAGTGAAAAACATTATGTTCTATATAAGACATCTGAAATGACTGCCAAAGCTGTTCAGTGTCAAAACTCAGAAGACACTGATGTTAATGGATTTGTCACAATTAATAAAATCTAGTTGCCCAACTCTTTCTGGCAAAACAAAATCGAGGAATAGAGATCATAATAATATACCACACTGACCCTACAGACGTTTGTTAAATTTGTCCTTCGTTTTCTCTTAAAGGTCTGGCAGTGACGATAGCTAGTTAGCAGTCATCCAGACAGGCTAGAAGATTATATATAGCATGGAAAACTTTATTTTCCGATATGCTTTTCAACATTAAAGTTAATCTTACTAGCAACGATGTAACTCCCAAAGATAAGTAGACAGAGTTACATATGTGATAATAAAAAGGCTCTCAAATAAGAAATGCATCACTAAAAATGTAAGTCCGTTTTGCTCATCACCAAATCACAGAATAATTTAGGTTGGATGGGACCACTGGAGGTCACCTAGTTCAAGCGTCTGCTCAAAGCCATCTGATTAGACGACGGGGGACTGCATCATCTGCTCCTAGATGAGGCTTCTCCACTCACCCCTGAAGACCCTGTGGGCAACACCAGATCTGAGGCCACCTTAGCACTTATGACTCAAGGCCTCTTCAGGTCCTTCCCCTCATCCTAACCATCCCATGCCAGGTCTTGCCCAACCACTCAGGGTCTGCATCCACCTACAGGCTCCCCCAACCCCACCAGCTGCTCTGGGTCCCAGGCCTATCAAACACTGATTTTCAGTCTCCGCACTATGAGACCATGAGAAAGCTTTACCACTCCCTTCACTTGCACCCACCAGAGCCAATGTCCCACATTGCTTAGCACAACTTATGGAGACAGGGCAGATGGGAAATGCATTCACTAATAATGGTCAGACAGGAGGATCTGTACACAGTGAGTGGAAGGAGTGGAACCTTTTCTGAAACACATGAAAAGAGAGTCTTATTTGATGTCTCTCTTAAGGACTGCTTTGAGACTACATGGCTTTCTATTTCAAATATCAACTGCATTTAGACTTCAGTCTGGTAAGCTTCTTAGTTCCTATGTCTGGGTGTTAGGATTGGGTGGGTGGAGGAGATATATGAGACAGAAGGAGCAGTAAGCAATAGGATTAAAAAAGAAAATAAGGGCGAGGTAGGAACCTGACTCAGAAAATCAGAAGACAATATGAATAGTGGTATAGAAAACCAGGGAAGCAATTCTAGGAACTGCAACCAGGAAAAAAAAAAAAAGGAAGGGAGGAAAGGAGGGAAGAAAGGAGGAAGGGAGGGAGGGAGGGAGGGAGGAAAAGGAAGGGAGGAAAAGGAAGAGAAGAAAAAAGAGATGGAAAAAAAGAGACAAATAAAAAAAATAAGAAAAAGTAGGAAGAACAAAATCTTTGGGCGTAACGTAAATTACACAGTTTTCCAGTATTACTGCTGATTTACAATGCCACTCATTAAGCTATGTTCCAAAACCAATTTAATCTTTATATTTTCTGGAGTAAAGAAATACAGCCTTCACTTTTTTTCCTTGATTTTGAGTCATTTCTTCGTGGTGAAGGAAGAGATTAGCCAGAAACACTCAAGAATGAGAGATTTCTAATGCTTTTTGACTCCTTAGAACTTTATGCCTGGTGTTTCAATATGCATGCTTCTCCCCTGCTTGAAAATATCACCTGTGAAAACTGGTGAGTCTAAACTGCAGATTGTGATGGAAAATGATAAGACTCAGAGGTGTATTTTGATACCGAATTTGAACAGAGTGTGATCTGAAAGTGAAAGTGTATAGTATATTTCTACAACTAAAAAGCTCAACCTATTGTAACCCATGGCACAAATCAAGGAGGTAGAAGAAGGAGCTGCTTCAGCCCTCCTAGCCTCAGCCCTCCTAGCCCCAGTTGTTATCCTCATATTATTTTCCATCCTTTAAATGTAACTGCATGCACAGAAAAAATTTTAGTGAGATAGATAGTTCTCCAATCCGATTCATTTCACAGCAATGCGAGCTTTGGGAAGATGATAGTAGAGAGAAGGAGAGAAATGAGCACTGGCGCAGGATGTGAAATGAGAGAGAGTAGCACAGGACTTATTTTTGAGAAAATGCTAGTTTATCCTGGCTTGAAGTCTTCTGCTGTGATTTCATAACCATTTTAAATCTGCTCACAAGATTACCATGTACACGAACACCTACAAGTCCTCCAAGACAATAAAGCTATAATCATGTTTTACCACAGCACAACCCCTTTTTAAAGATAAAATGGTAAATAAGATATATTGTACGATATACAGTCCTATAACAACCCCTTCTTTGGTTTTAAAAATAGAAGAGCTTCTCTGTGCATGTTCACATTTCCAGAAACAGCTCTGAATAACTAAATGCATGCTGGAAGTGAAGGCTTCTGTTTCTACAGGAGCCATGTGAATGAACAGCCAAACTCCCAGATCAGAGAGAGGAGAGTGAACCTGGATAAACCAAACCCATGCAGAACACGAAAACTACATAAATGAGGCACAGTGGATTATGCATATTAGGTAGTTAAAAGTATAGTGGTTAAGATAAATGTCAGTGATGCTGACCACCAGGGAACACAGAAATTCCCAAGCCAGTGTTAATGCAGATTTTTCACCTAGATTGAGAAACACCATTTTGGACTAGCAAGCCCAACCATGTCTGGTTTGTACAGAAGCTGTGCCACACGCACTCCTTCTGCATCACTTGCTATTCTGAAGTTGGCAAAGCTTAAGTTTTAGAGAAGCATCTAAGATACCATGCTTGGTCTCAGCAAAGTCAAGAACACATTGATCTGAGAAGGCAAATAACATATTTGCAAGTGCCAGTCAGTACTTAAAAAGTTTTGCTACTGTAAAATCTAATCTTCCTACAGTCATCAAAAGCAACCATAGCTGTATAGCAACCAAGCAGTTGTATTGGTCCTGCAACCAGCTGCAAGGTACTCAAACTCTCCATGTTGCCACAAAGCAAGTCCCTGCTGCTGCCCCTTCACCCACACTACATGGCTAAGGAGTTTGAACAAAGAGCTGGCTTTTCCTTTCCTCATCACCACTGCCTCCTGCACATGCAAAAGATACAGCTTTTCCTACGTACTGTCTCCACTACAGAGTACTAAAACAAGAAGGAAGATAGCAGATATGGTTTCAATCATATTCACTGCATTGACAAAGCAGCCCACCAAAACATCTTACAGCAAGAGGGAAACACAATGGAACTTCAGCATCCCAACAGTTTTATTCAATCCTAGTACCCCAGTGCATGAAAGCACCACTGGATGAAACTACAAGCTCCTCCTATGATGTATGGTTCACAACAGAACAAGTCAAACAGTGTGATCTTCTCAAAGACTCCTGTAACAGCATCCTTAACCTTTCAAGCATCTGAATTAATAACTTGTAGGACTAAAGTATTAATTAGGCAACAGTTTGAGAAATGCCAACAATTTGAGAGATGTCACCTACTACAGTAAACTGTGGCTGTGGGCCACAAGGGCTTCAAACAATCTTACTTTCTATATTGTCATACATAACCTTTACATATGATATCCTTCACATAAATGTCTGCTATATTTCAACATCTTTCAGCTAAATATTTTTACATGACATATAATTATTTCCAGAATATATCCACAGTGGATTCAGTGTAGATATTAATATATTTTATCACCAAAAAAAAACCAACCCTTTCATATTCTGCTTTTAAGGGTGGCATATTACTTCAAGCTGTAAGTGTCAGAAAAATCCTTGATTATCTAAGACGTACTTTTTGTACTACTCTCTCCAGTAGAAGAGAGTAATGCTTAAATTCATATAAAAATACATAATTAATTGTTTGACTCGAGGAAGTCAAGAGGGGGAAGAGGAGGGTTATTAAAGTTTTTTTCATTGTTATTAGTTAGGTGGCGAGAAGTTTGGGGTTCATTTGTTGGGTTTTTGGTTTTAAATGTGAGGTAGAAACTAATCATACCATATTTTGCAGACTATTTCAGCAGATAGTACTAAATAAGATATGGAAACACACAGGAGACTGGTAAATTCACACTAATAGATGACATAGCACGGATAACTGTAAAAACTCTTCAGACAATTCATCTTGTGAATAAGTAAATACTGTAAAAATAAGTAATTACATGCCCAAAAGCCTCAGAAGCAGTGAAATGCACCAAAAGAACTGTCCTAAGCAATGTCTATAAACCAGTTACTCTTGAGAAATACCGTAAAAACTTCAAACTTAAAACAAGATGTTTGCTGTCCCAGACCTCTTGAATAGAGATCCCCAGCAGCCACTCTCAACTTAGATTGTTCTATGACATCCACAGCCGCTCATATACAATCACAGAATATCCCAGGTTGGAAGGAACCCACAAGGATCATGGAATCCAACTCTCAGCTCCACAGAGAACCAAAATTGAAACTGTGTCTGAGAGTGGCCTCCAAACACACCTTGAACTATGGCAGGAAAGGTTTTTAAAAGCAAATCACAGAGTGAATAAATATAAGAAAACTATATTGCACAAAGACTATATGTATATATATATATGTGTATATATATATATGTATATGTATATGTATGTATGTCTATCAGTGTGGTCACATTTTGTATATGCTTCAATACACACATATTCTAAATGAAAATCAAAATATCAAATAACACAGCCAATGCGCAGCTCACAAGTAGCCACAGCTCTCTGGTGTCTTCCCCCTTCAGTTACAGCGCCCATACACTTTGAAAGCTGCTTCAGAGTTCAGTTACCTTTATAGAAATGGGTTCACAGAAGAACCAACATAACCAAATTTCAATGGCTTCTGTCTGTTTCAAAGTAGAAGAAAAGGCACTGATCATCCATTTGTAACACTGGCAACCAGAATCAACTTTTGTATTCCATTGTAACATCTCAAGATCAGACAAGGCTTTTAGGTTAATATCAAGTACCACTTAACACGGGTTATGGTTTCACCCAGCAGCAGCTCAGCACCACACTGCCCAAGCTGGATAAAGGAAAGAACTGGAAACAAAATAGAATTCATGGGTTGAGATAAAAACTATTTCCTAAGACAGAAGAGGAAGATGGGAAAAAAAATGCAATTATAACAATATATATGTATACCTGCAATACAGTGACTCACCACCTGCCAACCAGCACCATGCCAGCATCATAGTATCTCACCCCAACAAACGACACACAGTGGCCAGCCACCAGTCAACTGCCTGCAGCTTTATACCCTTCTACATGGTGTCATGCATGACCCAGCCTCATTCAGACACCTCTACTGGTCTTGCCCAGTCTGTCCCATGTCATTTCTTAACTATTAAAGTATTAACAATTTATGCCTCACCAACCCAATTTACTTCACACTGAAACACCTCTTTATGTTATGTCTAAGAGAAGCAAATGTGAATTGTAAGCTTCCCCTGTTATTCAAATAAATAAAAGCATGAATAATAAACTAAAAATCCAAGTATACTACAAACACCTATCTCACAAACCCAAAAGGTTATCTAGAAAGGCTATTTGCCTTTCCATGCATTTTACGCAAAGAAAGCTAATCTCAAATATTGTTTCATATGTTTAAATTAAACTGCAAAATAATATTTAAGTTTAAAAAATGATGATAACAGTTCAAAAATGGTCTTGTTGGTCTTAGCAAAGATTCAGTAATTGGGGATACAACTTGGACTACAGGGATGCATAAGAAAACAGTGCTAATATGGGCTGTAGATAACACTTCCTCCCCTGAAAATTCTCTCACTATCCACTGATTCTGTCACAGAAGTGCCTCAGGCACTTAAGAATGCCTTTGCATTCAGTGGCTCTCCACTTTAGATGCTCGTTTCAAAAATAGTCATAGAACTTAGACATTGCTAAGTTATGTTTCTGCTAAGTTATGTTTCTGCTTTTCCTCATATCAGAAATAAATGACATTTTCTTAAGTCGTATAAAGCACTGTAAAATACCAAAATAGGTATTTTCTTAAGTTATGCTGAAGTTTTCATTCAAACTCCAGGAGGTGGAGAGCGAGTTTGTAAAAAAGATAAAGGATACTTCCCAGTTAGATTCAGTCTTAGGGATGGAAAGCTTTCTTCTTTTTTGAAGGGTTATGATGACAGTAAAAGCTCTTTCTACGATAAATGTTTGAAAATGTTTTTATCTAATGATAAGTCTTGCCACAATAATTTCATGATTATACTCCATAGGAATAATAAAACATTATAAATACAAGTTGACTTGATGTTGTAAGCAATTACTTACCATATTTCTATCAAGCAAGAAATAGACTACATGCTGTTAATAGTGCAATTCCTAATCAAACAAAGACAAGAACTTCCTAATAACTGACAGAAAGAAAGCACTCTTGCTCGTGAAGTATAAATCTAAGAGATATAACATCATCTTTAAAATGACAAAGAGCTGGGAGATGAAGCTTTTGCATGAATTAAACATGACAACAGATTGCCTTTCAAGCAAAACCAACAACTTAGAATCTAAGTATGCCTTGAGAAAGGCTATGGAAAACAGAAGTTTTATTTATTTATTTATTTATTCTTGTATTCGCTCCTTCACTCTTACAGCATACTCACAGTAAATCTGTTTATTGCCTCATGATAGTCAACAGGTGGCTTAAACATGACAAATGGCTGGAAAGCCAAGTGGTGTGTACAGGTGATACGGAAGAGGAAGCTCGCAGAGTAATTTTTTTCAAAATATAAAAATTTGAAAAAACAGCTGAAGTAGAAGTAAACCTGCCACCAAGCACGTAACCTATACAGAAAGCTCTTTCACACAATCTACAGATCAGGTATTTTCTGAGGTATCCATTTGCAGTGGCTATTCATTTATTTTAACACTGATTATTTTCAGTCCCTTCAGTAGTTAGCAACAATATTTGTAATATTACACATTAGAAGCTAACAAGAAATAAATGAAAAGTAAGTGTAAAACAGCAGGGTCCTACTTCTGATTTGAAAATGAAACCAGGAAGAAATTCATCCAGTTCCAGGACATACATCTGTTAATTTGGTCCAAACACCTTAAACACAACTTTCCTCAAGCTACTGAATTTCTCTCAGTATCTTACTATTAGAAGAAAAAACAGTTATACACCATGGCTGACACGTGTCATACCCCTTCTCGTTTGCTTTGTCAAGATTTGGCCAACAAAGTAAGAATTATCTTGCTTACCATCTGTACAGAGTTTAGGGATTATTTTGGTGAGGAAGAGCAACAGACCAACAAAATGAGACACAGACACAGATGTAAAAGAAGTAGTGGAAGGGGAAGAATTCCTGTGAAAGCAGTTTCTGTTTTATCAAGAAAAATGATAAGGAAAAAAATACATATCTGGCTGTGTGTACTGGTTTGGGCTGGGATGGAGTTAATGTTCTTCACAGCTGCTCCAACGGTGCTATGTTTTGGATTTGTGACTATTGATAATACACTGACACCAATGTTTTAGCTGTTGTTGAACAGCAGCTGCACAGCATCAATGCTTTCTCAGCTTCCCATGCTGTCCTGCCAGCGAGGGGACTGGGGGTGCACGAGGAGCTGTCCCAGACTGACCAAAGGAATATTCGTATATGCATATCATATTGCATCTTGCTCAGTAACGAAAATGGAAGAAAGAAGGAAGGAGTTGGGAAGGGAGAATGCTACAGGGGGTGGGATTCAAACACGGCATCTGCTTTCCCAAGTAACTGTTACACGTGATGAACCTCAGCTTTCCTGCAAATGGCAAAGCATCTGCCTTCCAATGGGATGTAGTGAATGGATGTTTCATTTTGCTTACCTTATGCACACAGCTTTCACTACAGCTATTAGCCTGTCCCTATCTCACACCATGAATTCTTGTACTTTTTACCTTTTCTAATTATCTGTCATGGTTTTATGATTTTTGGTATTGGTATTCCACATCATAACATCATGTAGTGCATTTAGAGTTAAAGAGTTAATGCTCCAGCTCCATGGATCATTGATAGCTCCAGGCATACCTGTCTCAGAAGAGAAGAACTCCATTCCCCAGAGGACTTTGCGATGCTTTGCCTTCTTACGTGTTTACGCTCAGAGGGAAAGATAAAAACTGTCTGTGGTCACGGGACACTCTCGTTCCTTTGGGATGGACTCAGCAGTGGGTGCTCGCTGCCGTTCGCCTTCAGCGTTAGTGTAAGGCCTTCAGTTTATCGGACACTCTCTCTTGCTCATTTCATTTGATTTATTAGCTTTAATTCCAATTATATTGTATTATACTGTGTTATTTTGCTTTCTGATATTTAGTAAATTAGCTTTCCTACTCAGATCGTTGCCGCTGTTTTGTTCCTAGGCCCATCTCCCTTTTCCCTTTCCCCTTTCCCCTTTCCTGGGGCGTGGGTCCATGGGTCCCCCGCACCAATCATCACGGAACTGGGCCGAACCTGCCCGTAAACCGTTGACATTATCTCTCCCATCCTACCTACTGCGAGGTGCATGAGCAAGCAGCTGTGTGATGCTGATTTGCCTACCAGGGTTAAACCACAATACCATACTTAACAAGAAATTGGAAATCCCTAAACTATGAAATGGGAAATTTCATAGAGGGTGGCATGGATATCATGAATTTGCCTTTTTTTAATAAGAGAATTCATGCAAACATGACATAGTTTGAAAAATCAGAGCTGATAGACACTGAGAGTCCTCTCTAACACATGTAGAATTCAAAAGCATTTTCAGGTATTTTCAATTAAAATAAAGTTTTACTGAAACAAAGTATCCATGATTATAATCTGACTTGCTAGGGCACTTTTTTTGTTAGTAGGCACAGAGGCCATTGAGCACACTGCCAGTATACCACCTCCCACTACCACAGAAATAGAAGGTGCACTAACCCTACTGCTGTATTTATGACCAACTATTCTTGTGCTTCCTCCACAAAGGCACTGAACTTGATATATCATAGTTTCTTATGCTATGATACGAGAGGGGGATGTAAACACCATTCTGTTTCCTACATTTTTCTTGTAACTATTGTTCCCAGCCCCACAATAGCCAAAGCCAGTCCACACGCTGTGCTCACAATTAACTTTTTACCAGCTGCATGCTGGAAGAAGTCATCTGACTAGAGATTAAATCTAGACAAGGGAAGTTTGCTTAATTGTAAAACTAATGAGAAGTTTCATGTTTTCTAATATCAGAGTTCTGCCAACATGTATTCCTGTGTACACCTGGGTGTGACTCCCTGTATACCTCCACTTCAGGAACATCCTCTCTGAGCTCCATAGAACCCTTGCCCTGCTCACTGATTAGGAAAGATCCACCCTAGGGATAAATCAGAGCTGAGGAGGCCAAGAGGTCTTGAACACAGAATGTGAAATTTTTCCTTCTCTTGCCTTCCTGTTTATAAGCTCTTTTCCTCATTCACCTTATCCTCCTTTTATCTCTTTCTGCCTGTAGTTTAATTGGAGTCTTTTTCAGACAAGACTAAATCTTTTCCTGTAAGTCTGCAGCTACTGAGGCAATCAAAATACAGTGTCTTAAAAAGCCAGATGCTAGGACAAGCTTGGCAGGTCTCCAAGTGTTAACACTGCACTCTGCACCAGTCTAGGCCAGAAGCCACAAAGTAAGGGTCAAACACTACATGTAGTGTTCTTCCTTTTAATCTTTCATATTCTTGGGCTCTTCATAACGTATTTCTACCTCAAAAGATTGTTGATTATTTGGTGAGGTACTCAAATGTTACATCAATGAGTACCAGAAAAGCCCACCTGGAGATTCCTAATAAGGACTTAATAGCCTATAGTAAGCAGAGACTGAGGCTGACTCTACGCAACCAGGGAAAGATAAGATATTGATTAGTAGCCGTGAAAGTGAATACCATCTCTCCTTCTTACTGAATGAGGCAGGACTGTGGTTGGAAAAGAATTGTGCAGACAATTAGGTGAGTGGAAGTTCAGTCATGCTGCCCAAATACAGGGGAGCAAATTAAAAACACACACACCACCTCAGTTATGGGATTCCTTAAGTGAAGTATTTGATGCCAGTTTAAGATAATCTGTGCTTGTACTTAGCTATGCTTTCTATCATCAAAATGTATTAATAATGACTCAGAAACTATTAAATCGGCTTGTATTATTCATTATATTACTGTGAAAGTAAAATATATTAAATACTGACCAGTATATTAATCCATTTTATTTCTGACATGTTATCCTCCAGTTTTAGAGATTCTCAAATGTAATTTGCAAGAAGAGTAAGTTACTAGAGTTCTGTTCGAATGTATTAGACTTTAAGTAATTTATAAGAGCAAATGTTCACGCTATCTTAATGATCAAGCAATAATGAAAAACAAAGATTTTGCCTGAGGAACATTTGTGTACTTGAAGATGTGTACAAAACCAAACTAAATGTGCCTGCATTTCTGCAGAGATAGATGTAGCCTCCACTGGTAAAGCACAAGGTAAACTGATTTCAGAATGTTGAAACATACAGTATTGTCTCTTAGGCTGTTTCTTTCTTACTGGCTATTTAAACACTGCCAAAACAGAACAACAAAAAAGCCACCAGGAAATCTACAAAAGACTTTCTATTAAATGTAGACATTTAGTTCAAATTCGAGCACTCTAAGGTAAACTCCTCCCACCAGACTCCAGTACTCTAAAGTACTATAGGTCTTCTGAAAAATCCCCACCTACATTTCATCTACCAGCCAGCTCCAACTATCCAGGGTACTAGAACCAGCAGTAAGGATAGGTGAGGTATCTCAAAAGACACCTAAAAAGCCTCTCAATCACGATGTTTATGTAACTGTTTCCTCAGCTTTGAAAACTGAGTTCCCTTAGATGTTTGCAGTTAGGCACCCTTCATCTCTTTTTCAAATCTTTATTTACAGAACACTCATTCCTCATAATATTATACATTTTCTTTGATTTCATACAGGAAGGTCTTAGTCTTGGTGTTTGATATAAATACTTATTTTCTATCACTTTCTTCCTTCTCTTTTGTTCAGTGACTCTTTTCCCCCACACCTGAGTATATTCAGCTGTCCCCACTCCATCTCACAACTGCTCTTGTACTCAGATGATTAACACAGACCATCAACAGTGAGCAAGCGTACCAGATTAATTGCATGTGAAAACCAAGTATGTTCAACTCCTTCTAGTCTACATATCTACAAAGTATAATTGACATTTAGTCATCAAAACATGTATGTATCATAAATCTGGCTTCCTTAGTAATGACAAACAAGCATAAATATATAATAATAAAATAATCCCAGGTGTGAACATTAGTTCACTCTGCATTTAAAAAAAAAAAAACCTCACTTAATATTTTGTTTGCTTTTTATAACCTTTAAACTTACAGAAAATATATGTAAATACCCAGTATCTGAAATGTTTTACTTCATGTTCTTTTCCATAAATACTGTCCAGCAACAGAACATTAAAAAAGTGATTTGATAGATGAGAATTTACAAAACAGATCAAGCAAATTTTCTAGAATTTTCTCTAGCAAGAAAATAATTACTGCTATTGTAAATCAAGACCTTTGAGTAGTAGCTTGCAAACATTCCACTGAAAATTGAAGTGGTTTACACATTCTAAAAAAATCTTTTATAATGTTAAAAGATTTCCTGTGGATTTGCAGCTATGTCCCTCTAGAAGAACATATTTTTACAAATGTCAGATTTTTAAAAAATAGATTTAAAGCCTGGAATTACACATTGAAACAAACCACATGAAATTTTCAGCACTCCTGAACAGACTATCCTTGCACTTTCCAGTGCAACAAAAAGGACAAAGATCCCTGACTGCTCATGGCATTTGTTGCTTACAGAAACTTCCCTTACTAGAGGGAGGGCAGTAGATCCTGGTGACATTACTATATTCATAAAGCTTGTTCTTGGTAGATGTTGAAGGACTGGTAAGCGCGGGAAATTTGGAAATATTCTAATATTTTATTTAAAAATACAGTTTAGACCATTGTTTCCTTATATTCTTAAAGCAAAGGCATATACATTTATTCACAGAATCACAGCATGGTTGAGGTGGGAAGGAACTTCTAGATCCATCTGCTCCAGCAGCACCACCCAGAGCAGGGTGCCCAGGCCATGGCCAGGCGGCTTCTGGAGAGCTCCAGGGAGGAGACCCCACAGCCTCTGGGCAGTCTGTGCCAGTGCTCCTGGAGTTCAGGAGCACTGTTATACTGTTCCTTACAACAACTTCAGTTTGTGTCTGCTGCCTCTTGTTCTGTCACCGGACACAGCAGAAAAAAGCCTGGCTCCATCTTCTCTGCACCCTCACTTCATGTACTTATAGACACTGACAAGATCCATAGATACTGATGAGATTCCCTACTGAGCCTCCTCTTCTCCAGGGTGAACAGTTCCATCTTTCTCATCCTCTCTTAACAGGAGGGGTGCTCTGGTCCTTTATCACCTCGGTAGCCTTCCTTTGGGCTCTTGGCAGTATGATCCAGAATTGAATCTAGTACTCCAGGTGCAGCCTCACCAGTGGCAGGAAAGGACCACCACTCTAATCTGCTGGTGATACTCAAAATAAAAATTTGAGACAGCCCAGGATATTACTAGCCTTTTTGGCAGCAAGGGCACATTGCCAACTCATGTTCAGCTTGGTGTACACAGGGATCCCTCTGGTCCTTTCCTGCTGAGCTCCTTTCAAGCTGGGTGGCCCCCAGAATGTATTGTGCCTGGTTGTTAGCCTCCATGTACAAAACCTTACCCACCTCTATTGTTAAACTTCCTGAGCAGTATTATCTAGTGGTTGGTAACCTTGCACATGAAAGGGGGGCTAGAGCTAGATCATCTTTGTGGTCCCGTCCAACCCAAACCATTCTATGATTCTAGGTCTGATTCTACGATTCTTGTCAGACCACCTCTCAAGCCTGTTCCCTTGGATGACCAAATGGCCCTGTGGTGAATCAGCCACTCAGTCATCCAAACATTACTGTGCTGCTAATAATACGTATGAGCCAGTAAAGAGCGGGCCACTATTCATTTTCATAAGGTGCTAGCAGCAGCTCAACAGTCAGTTCCTAGCACGACTCTCCCCACAACAATTAAATTAAAACACAGAACTGCTTGAAATTAGAATTAGCTCAATACCCGAAAGAAAGATGTCACTGTCAAATTAGCTGATCGACAAAGCATAGGTTTGAAGAAGTTGCCCCTCAGTGATATCAGGTCCTAGGTTGAAAGGATAAAGTGGTCCTTTCTGTAGTCATCTCACAGTTCTGTGATGCCTTTGAAATAGCTCATAGTTTTAAGAACAGAAGAATAAACAGATCTTGTTTTGAAAGTAATTTTGACTAACTGACAAATTATTTTTGGGTCTTTGTTTGAAGATTTCTATTGGAAGGTGAGTAAACTTCATACCTTATCAAAGGTATGAAGTGACAGCAACCCTCTACATTATTTTATTTCAAAGAGTTTCCTCCTACTGGTATTACTAGTGAAGATCTCACAAGTAACTTTGAACATTCACAACATAAATTATAAATTTAGCTAGTGTGATTTGTTCCAGATAAGTATGTGAGACAATTAATATGAAACATAGATAAGTAAGTGGCAGCAAGCTGTGAAGTAGTTAAGACTGCTTAGTGATTTGACCTCTCCATTAGTTACTATTTCTCAATAGGAACATGGGCATATGGAAAGACACAGGTGAGCATTCCATCCTCTGAAATTAGATGCTGCTGACAAACCTTATTCTCTGCTACATGTAAGAAAGACAAAAAAAATAATCGTGCTCTGAAGAAACCACTTCCTTTTACATTTTACCCCAATAGCCAGAAGATGTCAATACAGGAAATTTTATACAATTGTACAACATACGTAACTGAATGACAGAGGCATGTGCATACAACTTTTGCATGAATAGATTAGGATGTAATAAAGTTTGTCTTCTCTAGATTTATCAGTTAATTGTAGATTTGATCAAAATTCCATAAGAAATTCAGAAAGTAGATTATTGCAACCACTGGAGGCATTAGACACTCACACCATCAGGTATGAATGCAGGTATAAAGTTTATTTCCCTTCACATTGAATAAAAAGATTGTGCAATGCAATAATATCCTAGCTACTTATATTCAAATCAGTCATTAATGTTGCCTTTTATATGTTGCAGTGAGAAAGAAATGGAAATAAAGCAAGGGATTTTTCATGGAAGTTCCTGGGATCCACAAGGAAGCCTTTTCTATCAATCCAGCTCTAGACCTTTGCTTGTCCTCTACTTTTCTCTTCCCCCTGCAGGCAATTTAACTTAAAAGAAACAGACAGTACCAAACAACATAAGGAAAAAACTCTGGAAATCTATCTTGAAGTAGCTGCAAAATACAAAAAGCTGTGGTAGATGGATGTAACTGTCTTGGTCCCTTATCCCAACTCTGTACAACATGAATAACCAGTCACCTTCACATAACAGTGAAAAAAATAATCTAATCTTATTTTAAGCAGGGCCAAAATCAGTCTTGACTTACTTTCAACAGAAACACACACACACACAAAAATAAAGGACAAGACATCAGATTATGTTTTTTTCCCTGTACACTTCCAAAATATTATGGATTTTTTGTAGTATGTTCTTTTAGTAATATGTTCTCCCCCACAATATACTTCTTCCCTTTCCAATATGAGAAACTCATGGAGCATGGTAAGCTCACATTTGATGCTGCACCAACAGGATGTCAACTCACGTTACTGCTTTATAGAATTTGACCTCTTCATTATTTCTTTTTCACACAACACCACAAAGCTCTTTGCAATTCATAATATGTCATGTGATTAAAAAAAAAAAAAACCAGTAGTTTCTCATTTTTCTTCAAAATATTTTTATCTGTGGGAATTCTCCAGTCTCATTGACCATACATATTACATTGAATAAATAAATTGGTTAGATTACCAAAAGCACTATTTACAAAGACAATTAAAGGTGGATGTAATATTACTCTTTTTATTTCTCTTGTGATGTAGAGAATATTTGGAGAAGAGAAAACAGAACATTATTTCTTCTCTACGCATTGAGCACTTAGGATTGCAGAAAACAAGCACACAAGTGACAGAAAGGGAAAGTCAGGAAGGAGGGAAGCTATGGAGCAGTTAGAGCTGACAGTGATCTTGACAGCTTCCAAAAGCAGGATGGCAATCAAGCCACAAAAGGTAATTGAACAAGGAAATGGAAAATGCAGATTGCCTCAAGCTGAGCGACCACTGGGAAAGGGAAAAAGGAGCAGGATTTGAAGGGAAAATAGAAAGAAAGAAAGAAAGAAGAAAAAAAAAGACTAAAAAAAAGCCAACACACTTGAATGGCATATAAAGCAAGCAGTAGATTTTTTTTTCCAGCCTTATAACTGATTCACCCTTGCTCTGAGGTTTTCATATATATATTTTTTATCCCGGTCAGATTTATTATGTGCTATAATAAAGTCTTCAGTTCCAGGGATTTCATAGTTTGGCATGCTCAGTGTTAAAATGGAGATGGGAATACATAGAAGAAATAATTCTGCCTGTATACACTGTCTGATTCAAGGTCCTAGGAGATTGTATTGCATTTATGGAAAAGATCACATCATTCCTTTAAAAAGCTTCATAGTTGAAGATTTAAAATTACAGTTTCAAAAGCCAGTGTAGTTTATCTTAAGAGTGCCAAATGAAGGTAAAGGATTTCTTTGCTTTACACATCTTTAAGAACTCATAGGTAATATTTCTAAGCATTGCTACCATATGTACCTTTGCTAACAGCTGTACCACTGAATAAAAAGCTGTCAGAATTCATAGATACAGAACTTCAGTGGAATGGAGTTTGCAACAGCAGATGTATCTAAGCACATCTTTTCATGTGCAAGTACTTTTCATACAAACATCACATCAAGCCAAAAAATGCATTTTCATTGTGGAGGGGATTAAAGGGTGCATCTACATACAGCTCACAGAAATTTCACTCAAAGCTTATTGTATTCCATAATGACTATTTTGATTCAATGGAATTATAATCCATCTATTGCAATGTAAGTGTCTGCATAAGATGGAGTTTGAGTGCTACATGGGCAACTACAACCAACAAACTTGAAACTGATGTGACAAAGTATAAGGTGTAAAAGAATTAGGATTTGCACTAATTTGACTTCATTTCTCAGGAGTTTCCATTTATTTCAAGAAGTTGTAAGTAACAGCAATGAAACCCTTGTGAACCATTTCTCTATCAGTCATTCCCAAAATGAGTGCTGCCCAAAAAGGAGTCTTCTTTGAATGTACAGGTCTTGGATAATCAACTGCTAAGAGTCCTAGGATTTGCATTATTTTCAAAGTCAGGAAAGATACATTAAGCTCATCTATTGTGAGGTTTTTTTTAAACTCTACCTCTCTGTTCTATGGATGGCAGTTCAACTTGGATATGAAAATAAACGTAAAAAATAACAGCAGTTTTCAAAACTCTGAAAACCTCTATCAGCTTCTATTCAACCTCACTGCTGAGCCACACATATATTTACACGCTATACTAAATCCTTGATCCTACCCTTCTCCTACTCCTCTTACTCAGTTTCAGATCTCAGAGGCTCAGCAATGCCTACAACCTTACCCACTTCAACTCTGATTTCACACTTGCAATCAAATTCTGTTTCAAATACAGTGAATGCACCCCATAACCTTTTTCTACTAATCCTTATTCATGCCCTCCTAAAACTATGGTCCTGTAGATGTCCTGCCTTTAAACAAAGGCAGGAATTAATCAAAGAAAGCCCTCAATGTTATCAGTCCCTGGCCACACAAAGCATCTAGAGCACGTGAATCCAACCTTTTGGCTTGCCTATGCTGCACTGAGTGAAAAGGAATTTTCTTGGGCTGCATATAAAATATATAATACAGTTAAAGTATGTAAGGAAATGTTTTTAATATTTTTATTAAAACAATAAAAACAAAACTCTGTGGCATATTTTACCTTGTTTTGGTGAAAAAAAAGAATTTTATTTTACAAAAAATAAATTTTATTTTACAAAATAACACAAACCTAAGTTTAATAATTAAGTAAAAAAACTTCCAACAAAAAATACATACTTTCAGAGGCATACACATGTAGGTAGACTTGTAATGATCTAGCGAGAAATGAACCACTGTATCTTGTGGCTAGCAATGTCACCTCATCCTATGCTTCATCGGCACTTGAAAGATGAGGCAGCGAAGAAGCAGATAACTTCCTTCTGCACAGACCATCTCCACCATTTACTAAATTCTACCACTCTATGCATCCAAACATCTAGAACTGACTTCTTGGAATTAATTCTTGTCCCCATTTTCCACTTATCCACAAACCTCCATTCCATCATCCAGGTCATTAATATAGACCTTAAAAAAGTATTGATCCCAGTGTTACTTCTTGAGTGACACCACAAGTAATCAGCTACTAGATGAATTTTTTATGGTTGCTCACCCCAATTGGAGAGCAACAATTCAGTTCATCTTACTATCCCACTATCTAGTCCATATCTCATTCATATGGCCCTAACACCACTAGGGAAGAGCTTGTTGAAGTCCTTGTTAAGGTCAACCCAATGGTCTCCATAGCTAGTCCTCTCATCTCAGAAGACAACAGGGTTGGTTCATCACAGCTTGCCACTGAACTTTGTGCTGGCTGTTTCCAGTCCCCTTTTGGTTCTTCACATGGCTGAAAATGGCTTCCAAGGAAATTTGCTCAGTCACCTTTCCAGGGATGGAGGTGAGACTGACTAGCCTGCAGATCCTTGAATCTCTCTTGTAGTCTTTCTTGATGAGAAGTATGATTTCACCTCAGAGCCCACACTCTACAAGGAAAAACTTGGATATTTGTATGCATCACTACACATTAATTGACTAAGAATAACAAGTGTCATTTTAACAACTACTTACCTAAGAAAGTCCTACTGCAAGTCCTCACAGTCAGCTTTTTCTTGACAGTCCACAGTATCACTATCTCAATATTCATTTTCTTTCTGGATTATATCCCTTTTCTTCTGTCAGCATTTTAGAAAATAAGAAAAATGAACATATTAAAAAGTAAAACACAGGGGGATTATTTCTACACCCATGGCAAGACCTTCCTTCTTATTTGGTAGCACGTTAGTTTCCCAGAGTCTTTGTCAAACAAACAAACAAACAAATAAATAAATAAATAAAGACCTTGTTGAATGCCCTTGGCAACTCAAGCAGACTACAATCACCAGACCTTCGCTACAAACATGTTTCCTTAATCTTTTCAGAAATCCTCCTATGTGATTATTGAGGCACAATTTCATATTTCAGAAGTCACTTGGATCTCCCACTGTGCTGTATTAGGTGACTATAGTTCCATTCCTTGCAGTAGTTTTCCCCGTTTCCCTGCTCCTAGTTTTCCCCATTGCAGATGTTTAGCTTACTAGTAAGCAGCAGGACTCTTTTTAAAAACTACTTTCAAGTATTCCAAATACCAGGCTTTAAGTTGAAAGTCACATCCAGATGTAGTAGTTTGGTTGTTTAATTTTTGAGCTTCTTTAAACACCATCTGGTTGTGGTAAGTGGTGCCTTTAAATACCATCTGGTTCATGTCAAAAAAAAAACAAGACACACACCTTGTTACATAATTGCCTCTACCAACACTTCAATTTGAAGAAAGATCCAGAACTTCTTCAAAGCTCAAAGATGAATACAAATGTGAGTGGTAAAACAGTAACTTCTTTTTGAGTTTTATTTCCAGAGTACTGAAGGAGAGATATCTATTAGCCCTACACATTTTCTAGCAGGTTTCCAATTCCAGGAATATTTCCAAAAGTCTAATTTATACCTTCTGAAAATTTTTTCTCAAATATCTTTCTTAGTTGCATTGTATTTTTACCATATCCTGCCAGAATTTATGATCCTTTCAACTTTGCTCTTGCAGACAAAATTCACCCTCTAAAATACAGTGAACAGCTTTGTGTTCTACCTCTCTTGTTACCTGTTGTTTATGCTGCTATATCCACCTCAGTTTGATTGGTGCATGCATTTGCTTCAGGACTCTCAAATACAGCATCTTTGAGTAGTTCCCATGCCACTCACAATGGTTTTGCCTTTATAAATTTTATAAATTATTTTCAATTTTTAAGTAGTTTCTATTAAAAAGAAAAACAGGATCTTTAGAGGGGAGAAAACATGCTTGTTCTTGTAAGAGTTGTAAATATATTTTACAGAACAAGTATTTGCCAGCAATGCAACATACTGCACATGGTGGTCAGAACTATAGAAAAAAAAAACCTCCTCCCTCTTCAGGTTTGCTAACTGCTCCATGAAATACTCATTAAGTGCCTTGTACTTGAGTTTCCACATCAATCACTGCTGCAGCCACAGCCACTACCACGCAGTCACCATACTGACTAGGGAGCAATACAATTGAGAAGCCAGAAGAGAATGAAAGGACTTCAAAGACAAAGGAGAGGAGAATGAACAAATGATAAAGGCAGTTTTTATGCATCCATATAAGCACATTGCTCTTAGGGCTCCAGGTCCTGGAATTAGACATTTATCATTTTTTATGAACTGTTGTTTCTCTTAATTTATAGCTCGTAACTGCAAAGAAAGAAAGTCAGATACTCAACGTGAATTCAAGAAGCATAAAGCAAACAAATTTCAATTAAGAGATAAGAAATTAAAGTTAGTGTAAACTAACTGCTTAAAATTAGCTCTCAAGTATTTGAGAGAAACACAGATTTGACTGAGACTGAACAATCCACTGCCCAGCCAAAACAATTCATGAAAATTCACTTGATAGAGCTCTGTGTATTAGAGTGTTCTGAAGCAAACACAGATTTTTTTTTTTTTTTTTTTTTGCCTTTTGTCTCAATCATGAGATCACATTTCCCTTTGTGTACCCCAGGATTATCTCCTACCCTTCTTACAGATAAGTTCCACACTTCATACCTTCCTAGTGTCATCAAACCATCACCTTTTTTTCCTAGGATCCAGAGGATTAGCAATCTTCCTTCTCTCCTTCTGTGAGAGAAGGAAAGAGCTGGGACCCATCAGCCTTTTTTCACCTGCTGGAAAGGTGAATGAAGCTAGTGGCTCACCCTGTAGAGAAGGGATTTCAGTACTGCTGACCAACAGCTGACAGTAAAGCACAATTCATCCAATAACTGTCAGTGACAGTCTTAAATACCTTCTTCTCCAAGACATCATAAAAGAACAATGAAGCATACACCACAGAGACTACTTGCAATCATTTAATATTCTTCTCCTAAGATGAACTGAACACAAATCTAAGAGAAACAGTTATGAAAACAGAGTAGCAGCTTAAGGAACCAGAAAGAAACAGAGTTACAAAGAATATGTTTCAGGTGGAGAGAAGAGCAGTTATTTCTCCTTATCAGCTTTTGTGTACTGCTAGGAACAAAGAGAACAATAAAACAAAGAAGTTAGGGCAGATTAAAGTAGTAAATTTAGTTAGCCCTCATATGTCTCAGACCAAAGAGCTAAAACTCCCAGAGCCCCATTGAACTCTAGCAGGTCAGAGAAGCTCAGAGCTGAACAACTCAAGTCTGCGGTTTGCCAAACAAGCAGAACAGAGACAAGCACTTCAGCTAGCTCGTTCTACACACAAAGCAAGCAAGTACACTGTGAACAAGAAAAGCACATAGGACAAAAGCAAAAAAGCAAGCAAAATAGGGGGAGTAGCAACGGGGGGAGAATGGGCAAAGTTAACTGACAAGTTAAATCACAAGTTTAAAGATGTAATCTGGGTAACATAAGAAATAGGAAGTCCTTCTACTGGGGGGAGGGGGGGGAGTACTAAAGCAGATAATTGCAGAAAATATATATTTTATTACCCTACGTGCTTTTGAGCTCTTCTCTTACCTACTCATACATAAGAAAATGAAAAACCTCTAGTCATAGTGCTAAATTTAGCTCCTGAAAGTACACACTTAAACTTTGTTTAAAATACCAATGTAGCTGCAATAATGTGCTTACTATGAACATTTCCTAATTCATTTTATTTATTTTAAATATTTTCTTTGGAAAAATCTCATATTGGACTGAAATACAAGCAATGGAGCACGAAACAAGAATGATAAACATCTACCATTCCAACTGATCTCCTAATCCAAGCTGCAGTTCTGTGCGGCTGCAGTTAAGCTTCTCAGTCAATCTGTTCGTCAGACGCAGTCCATCAGTTTTACTATTACTTTATACCAATGCCCAGCAGCCGTTTAGATGCTTACTACTGACCCATATCACAATAGGATTCTTTATCATATTGTCAGATATCTGACAATTTAATCAAAAGGAAAAGAGATATACATTAATGTGAAATAATCTGCAGATATCAGAGGCAGCACTGCAAAGCTCAAGGTGGTGTGCATTTACATGTTCATTGACCTGCCAGCTTTAGAGTGCAGATGTAGGAGACTAGAGAACAAAGTAAAGACTTTGCTTAAAAAAAAAAAAAAAGTTATGTGTTATAGAGGAACTGAGCATTTTAAGAAAAGCTACGTTCAGATATTCTACACGCTTAGGCAGCCATGTTTTATATTTGGAGGAAAAAAGGAAAAAAAAAACAAAAGAAAAAAAAGGGAAAAAAAGGGGGGGAAAGGAAAAAAAAGGAAAAAAGGAAAAAAAGGAAAAAAGAGGGGAAAAAGAAAAAAAAAAAGAAAAAAAAGGAAAGAACAGTTATCTTCTTTCACTGTAAATGCTAGGTCATTATTTCCTGTTACCACATGGTAATTAGGATTTTACATTATTATCTTTGAACAGCTTGATAAATAAATTTACAACTGGAGAAGGAAATCAGAGATATGAATAACACTGAACATGGAAACCAATAAAAGTATCAGATTTCTGGATAAAAAATAATTTAAAAAGAAAAGTTTGAATCAACATAATTTGACACTGTACAAATATTTCCAAATATTTATAAAACATACATTCCCAAGTGTGAGTGTGTTGAGAAGCCAGAATGAGACTGTTTCTGCATGCAAAGAACAGAGGTACAAACAAGAGGAAACCAACCCCTGAATCATTTAGTTTGATAAAGACTCATAAGAACACCAAATCCTACCACTGCCATGTCCCCCACTAAATCATGTCTCTAAGCTCCACAACCACACATTCTTAACGGAAGACAAAAAATAGGAAATTTCAGATAGGTGAAAAGGCGAGCTCCTTTCCTCTAAGGGTGGTCACATACTGCGAGATACAACTCAGAGAGACTGTAGTATCTACACAGATTCAAACCTCACGGACAAAGCCAAAAGCAACCTCCTCTAGTTTTACTTCTGAGCAAGGAGTTGGACTAAACAGCTGCCAGAGATTTTGTCCTACCTATATGAGTCTGCAATAAATACAGGTGACTAGTAAGAGAAAAAACCAGAATAATTCAAGAAGTCATTCTTCTCGTCTGAACCTCGTTAAATCAACAACAGAAAAGACATGGCTTGAGCTTGACAAAATGCTCTTCTGCCATGAAAACGGTGTTTTAACAGTTGGAGAAGGTTGCTCGTGTTAGAAGCCTCCAAAGCTAATGGTCCCAATCCCATAACTAGAATTGGAGGTCTAGTTAAAGGATGAATAAAAAGTTATATGACAACTATACTATGTGGGATTTACAGTACAGGAGCTGAAGATGCCTAATGTAATGTTCGGCTCTCTTTGTAGAACACTTATCTGACTCCAGGAACCAGGTGGGGAGAGGGAGAAGGCAGGGGATGGTGAAGACTTTGTAGAACAGAAGCTCAAACTAGCTAGCTCTTGAAGTGCCTTGTCATATCTACATCTTTGTCTTCCATCAAGTATAGAAGATACTCATAATAAATCTGTGATCTCCCTTGCCTGGATTCTGCAGCAAGGATTCACACATCCCTGAACCAGAGCCTCTAGGTGAGAACTGGGGTAGCATACTCCACTCTACTGCAAGAGCAAAGCAAGACCAAGAGCAACCCAAGAGACTGAAAGTGTACAAGTCCATGGGGCCAGATGACATGCATCCCAGGGTCCTAAGGGAGCTGGCTGTGTGAAAAGTCATGGTTGTCAAAGACCCTGGGGGCTGAAAAAACTGGAACATCCCTCCCGTTTAACAGAAGGGGAGGAAGGAGGACCTGGGGAAAAGGCCAGTGGAAAACAGAAAGCGGCAGGGAAGCCTCATTGCCACCTTTCAACTTTTAAAAGGAGTTCAGAAACATGAAGGAAATCAACTTTTTACACAGGTAGACAGTGATAAAACAAGGGGGAATAGTCTTAAGCTAAAGAAAGGGGGATTCAGATTAGATGTTAGGGAGAAATCTTTCTTTACTGAGAGAGTGGTGAAGTGCTAGAACAGGTTGCCCAGAGAAGTTATGGATGTCCCATTCCAGGTGTTTAAGGATGGGGCCCTGGGCAACCAGATCCGGTACTGAGGAAGGGAATTAAAACTTAATGAAGTCTCTTCAAACCCAAGACATCCTATGTTTATGCTGTTAATACCACTTATGACCATTTAAATGATCAGTTTCTGCTTCCTAAATGTTGTCCCCCAATGTCATAGACTTGATTCAGCATGACCAGTATGCCTGATGTGAAAAGCTGGGCACTGAAAAACAGTTTTAATACTCATTTGACTGCTGGCCCATGACAGGAGAGAGCAGGGTGTAGTAGGGTAAAGAAAGCTGCTGCTCTTACCTAAACCTGGCCTACTGCACTCCTTGATGCAGTGTTAGAGCATTTTTTTTTTTTAAACATTTGGAAAAAACCTAAGCATTTCAGATAGTCCTATGTGAAGCCAGAAACTGGACTTGATGATCCTTGTGGGTCTTTTCCATCTCAAGATATTCTATAATCTCTTCACCTTGCAATACTGCAGCTCTACTTCTGCTCCCAGCTCTCCTCTGGTGTCGTCCAGCTTAGCCCTTATTTCAGGCTCACTGCTGACTCCTATGCTCTTCTTTACTTCACCTCCTACTCTTAGGAATTCCTCAGCCTACACAATGAGTTGCTATTCCACTCATCCCCAAATTCTCAGCTGTAGTCTGTATGCAAATACATGGAAATGAAGTCAAGAATTGAAAATAGCTATTTTTGAGTGTGAAAATAAACAAAGTGAGATATAAGTTTATTTGCTACTTAAACAAAAGCCAGTGCTAGAAAAACAATAGAAAAATGTTACTTGGTTAAAGAAAAATGCACTCTTTTTCCTGCATTACTACCTCTAAAATTTCATTTTATATGCAATTAAACTTGCCTAGCATCTAAAAATGGAAATCTAAGATTCAGCAAGTTCTTCCATCTAGACCATGGATGAGAATGGGGAAAAATAAAACCAAAAAAAAAACACCTTTTGCAGACTTTAGCTCAATTTGATCTCAGGACTGATTAAGACATCTATAATACTGAAAATTAAGCTGTCTGTATATCCTGTATTTTAATGTATGTGTGGAAAGTCTACAAATTTTTCACAGAATCACAGAACTGTAGGGTTTGGAAGGAACCTCTAGAGATCATGGAGTCCACCCCCCTGCCAAAGCAGCTCCCTAGCCCAGGTTGCACAGGTAGGCGTCCAGGCGGGTCTGGAACGTCTCCAGAGAAGGAGACTCCACCACCTCTCTGTGCAGCTGTGCCACTGCTCCCTCACTGCACTGGGAAGAAGCTCCCACACACATTTGTGCACAACTTCCTATGCCTCAGTTTGTGGCCACTTCCCCTCATTCTTTCAACCATACACTGCTGAGAATAGTCTCGCCTTGTCCCTTTGCCTTCCACTTTTTAGGTATTTAGAGAAATGGATCAGATCCCCTCTGAGTCTTCTTTTTTCAAGGCTGAACAGACCCAGGTCTCTCAGCCCGTCCTCATAAGGGAGGTGTTCCAGGCACTTTATCCATTTGTGCCCAGAACTGGACACAATACTCCAGGTGAGGCCTCCTCACAAGGACAGAGTAGAGAGGGAGGATTACCTCCCTTGACCTGCTGGCCACGCTCTTTTTAATGCACCCCAGGATGCCATTGGCCTTCTTGGCCACCAGGGCACACTGCTGGCTCATGGTCAACCTGTCATCTACCAGGACACCCAGGTCCCTCTCCTCAGAGCTCCTCTCCAGCAAGTCATCCCCCAGCCTGTACCAGTGCATGCAGTTATTCCTCCCTGGGTGCAAGACTCTTGTAACTTGCTCTTGTTAAACCTCGTCCAGTTGCTTTCTGCCTAGCTCTCCAGCCTGCCCAGGTCTCACTGAATGGCAGCACAGCCTTCCGGCATGTCAGCCATTTCTCTCAGCTTTGTATCATCAGCAAACTTGCTGAGGGTGGTCTCTATCCCCTCATCAAGGTCACTGATGAAGATGTTGAACAGGACCAGACCCAGTACCAACCCCTGAGGAACACCACTAAGTACAAGTCTCCAACTGGACTCTGTGCCACTGATTATTCTTCATTAGTGTCAGTAAAAAATACAACAAAAACAAACAGCCACCATCCTGGAAACAGATCATATATGCCTATCCATACTTTTTTCCCTGAGATGTTCTTGAACTATCAGAACAATGCAATTTGGATAAACTAGCGTAAATCATGTATAGGATGTTAGATCTACCACAAGCCACTTTTGCTACTGCCTCCAGTGAAGAAAGTAGGGGCTTTTTCTCCTTAACAAGGAACACGCAACTCAGAAACAGTAAGTGTTTTGTGTTATTGAATATTCCTTCCACTGTTTAGATGAGTTTGAGTAATAACGCACATGTATACAGTCAACATGTGACACTATGTTGAGATGACTACACCTCCCCTTTAGTAGGTTTTTATGATGCATTAGTTCGGAAGAAAATATCCAACAGATTTCCCAAATGATTGAACTCCTAAAGGCACATAATCTGAATTGATCTGTTCAAGTTCATATTTTATGAGTGATCAGCTGACAGAGAAACAGCTCCATACTATCCAGTACTATTTCTTAAACAGTTTACAACTTTAAATATTCTGTTTCTTAAAAATTGTAATTACTTCAGAAAAGTATAGATATTATACCATATATTCAGATTTCATGTTAAAAGTTTCCACAGAAGTTCCTACCAATTCAATGAAGTTTGGCATCTTTCACAAAAGTATTCTTGCTTTACATTCCAGCTCCCCACTTTACACCTCCAAGGCAATAATTTTTAATTCCAGTTGTGATACCATTGAAGATTATTGCTGAAGAGAATGAAATGTTTTTTTTTCTGCTTCTATAGTCACACAGACAACAATTTATCAAACCCTTGACTATATTTGACAAGGACTTGGGAGAAACTACTCCCACACTCAGATGACAAACTAGCAACTTGCATTTTTGCTGAGTTGGTAGTTGTCATGGCTTTATGATTTTTGTTTTTTGGTATTCCACATCATAATGTCATATAGTGCATTGGGAGTTAAAGAGTTAATGCTCCAGGGGCACAGATCATTGATAGATCTGGGTATTCCTGTCTCAGAAGAGAAGAACAACTACATACCACAGAGGACTTTGCATTGCTTTGCATTTTTCCATTTTCTGTTCAAAGGGAAAGATAAAAACTGTTTATGTGTCACAAGACACAGGCTCTTTCCTTTTCAGAAAGTGCTCCTGAGCCATCTAGCCTCCAGCATTAGCATAAGGCCTTCGGTTTTTGGACTCATTTTATAAGTTCCATTATATTGCGTTATTTTGCATTCTGATATCTTTTTTAGTAAATTAGCTTTCCTCCTCAGATCGTTGCCGCTATTTTGTTTTTAGGCCCATATCCCTTTTCTTTTTTCCCCTTCCCTGGGGCATGGGTCTGTGGGTGCCTCTTCCCCAGTCATCGTGGAACCAGGCCAAAACAGCCCATAAATCGTTGACAACAGTTTACTCGCATTTCATTCAGCTAATGTTTCCAATTTCTTTATTAGTTTAATTCATGTACTGTCCCATCATTTTCTGCAATGCTTTCTAATGATTCCAGCTTACACTGAATAGGTTTCGTACCTTTTATATGTGGCATTTTGCACAAGGGTGAGGGTTCTTGTTTGGTTTTGGGTTTTTTTGTTGTTTTTTTTTTTTTTGGTGAGGTATACATCTTTCTTTCACTCCTGAGTTTCCAGTTTACTTGCTTACCAGAAGTAACTGGTCTCTGAAGGGAGGTTAACAGCTCCAAGAACTCTAACATCCTGAAAAACACCGAACAGCACCTGGAACCACATGCCACCCTTCCTGGAAATATCATGTTATTTCATAGAATCAGGTAGCATAGCATCAGATCAGTTATGAATATTATTGTTTGTTTCATCAACCCTTCATTAAGTTCCTTATATGGTTTCATTCTTGCACAATAGGTATACATTCATAGAAAATAACTGTGCTTCATTGCAGAGCAACCACAGCCCTCTGAGCTTGAAAAACGTATCATTGCAAGAACCCACTTCATACCATTTAGTCAGTAGTCACCAAGATCTTAAGCACTGCTCATGTAAGACACTCCAGGTGTTTAAAGAATTAACTGTGTTGCCATTCTATATTTTTTTTCAGAAAGATCAACACCTATCTCGTTTTTGTTGTTAATTTCTTCTTCTCTTATATTAGTAGCCATGTCAATCTTTATCATACAGAGAGGTCAAGTTAGACCAGACTTCTTGACAGTATTTAAAAACCTTGTTCAGCAGTAACGGTGTTGAAAGGACCTTAAGTTACCTTCTAAGGCAACTCAGAACATTAAAACAATCAATTTAGCCTAGCGCTTAATCAAGAAATTAGTCTAAGTTTGGACTGCAGGTACTTCCAGAGAACAGGATGCTAAGTACTTTAGAGAATACAGGTTCCCTTGCTTTCATCAGGTCTCAAGCTGCACAGAGAATCTTTATGCTTGGAACTCAATTCACTATCATTGCTGCACCAAGCTGCAAGAGGAAATGCTTTCCTGTTACAGATTTTGAAAGCAACATACAAAAACTGCCAGCAAACCTGAGGGGAGAAATCATTCTGTTAAAATGGTAAACCCTTTTGGTTTAGCTTCTTTGTGTGTGATCAGTAGAGCTGAGTTGTGAGTTGTCAAAGATTGCCCCCTTCTCTTCCCCTCAAAGCAGCCTCAAAAATAAATAAATAAATAAATAAATAAGAAGAAACAGAACAAGTTAAAATTTAATTAAATTTTATCCCTATTGTTACCAATTACTGTGCCTACAGATTGTATCTCCATCAGCAGAATGACATTGCACAGAAGCCTTTCCCACTGCACCTCAAAACAACACATAACTCTAAAACTAAGTAAGAATTGGTTTTAATCCGTAGCAGTAATCAAGAGAATTGGAAGTTATTTAAATTTAGGCAGCTGGGCAACAGAAATTAAACTTATTAACACAAGAAATAAAACAGCTACCATCTTATAACACTGTACAGTCCTAGAGGAAGGTGCTGACAGTTTCACTCTGTTTTTCCTTCTGTAGGTTTTCTCTGCCCATATCATAAGGATCCAAAAACTCACAATCAATTTCTCATCAGATTGGTGTTAACAACTTTCATGTACACTAGCAGTTAACAGAAAACAGAGTTCTAGTCATTGTTGTAGTCCCCGTGCACAGAAACCTGCTGAGGTTTATCACAGCAGCTTCAAAGATTTCAAGATGAGACTGGGTCAAAGATTTTCTAGGGTTGGACCAACTTCAACACTGGAGGTCTCTATCCCCCATCAATCATTTGCCTGCTTCTCCTGAAGGGATGCAGAGCAGTCATCTCACAGGAGACGAGCATAGTACAAAATTAAGTTGGGTAGAGTTGTTAACTATTTAAAAAATAAAAAATAGTATGAGTAGACAATGTTTCCAGTCAGTGTCTTAAGAAAAAAAAACAACAATGGTCTAGAGAAAAAAAAAAATTGGCAGGGCAAAACTCCCTGGAAAGCAATCCTCAGTTAAATCAAACAAAACATATATTACAGTGGAATTGAATTCTATTCAATGTTTGCATCAACAGCACAGCTACTGAATACAGAACACATTTAAATATGCCAACAATGTAAAGCTAAGGACAAATTAAAACTCAGATCAATTCTGCAAACTAAGTAAACTGGCAGAAAAGGAATAAAATCCAAAGAGGATGATCATAAAACTCTACACTTAAATGGAAATAATTAGCTGTGTAAGAAGACAATGGGAAATATAAGTAATAACCTTTGAGAAAATAAGTAGTGTCTAAATCTCAAGCTGAACAGTCAATGTCAGACAACTGCAAAACAAGCAAGCGTAACTGAAACGTACAAGCAGAAAGACAACTTGTAGAATAAATGAAGTAATCTGTTCTGCTCCACTTTGTGTATATATAGAGATGAAAAATTGTACCCCCACTGAAGCATCGCACTTCAAAAAAAGAACTGGCATGAATCCAAAGAAGTGAAACAAAACGAATGACCTACAAGAAATACAAGATGAGCCAGATTTGATTATTTTTTTTCAAAGGGGAAGGCTGGTTCATAACAAGTCCTCTTTCAAAGTACCCAGTAGGCAAACAAAGAGACAGGGATTAATTTTTCTTATATGTTCCTCAGAAAAGATTCACATTAAGCTCTGGAGGGAAGACAACACCAGTTTCTAGCACTAAGGACAATGAAACCCCTGAAGGAATTACTGAAGGTTCTTCTGAAGTGACCAACACAAGAAAAAAATCTACAGTGTCAGTAGCAGGATCTCAAAGCATTCTTTTATCTTTGTTCCTTAAACTTACTAAAGAGAGGGAAAAGAAACAAGTATACATGAAGCTCATTAGTTCAAACATTGACTTCAGTAGAAGACACCAGGGTGTGGTAGAGAATTTCTGTGCATTTTTTTTCCAGTTTCAGTACTTGTAATATTTACAGCTTTTTATTCTCTTCTCCCCATTACCTTCAGTATAGTCTTAATTTTTAATTAGCACTCTTACGTTTTTGTGATGATCATGGTTACCATGGCTGCAAAGGAAGGAGCCCATCTTATATTCCTGTTGTAAGAGACTTGGAAAAAAAAAGAAAAAAAAACTGACAATGACTGCATTGGAAGAAAAAGGGATCTGCTAATTCCTATTTACCTCTTACCTCTTCCAATTCTGTAACTCATGGGTTCACTGCTGATTTGTACTTCCATACAGTAACAGAGTTAAACAGACACTAAGATTTGGAAAGTATAACAGAAGTGAATTAATGACAGTCAACACTTCAGAAGACTACTGTACTGATAACAAAGCTCATGAGGTTCACAAAATTAGACTAAATTCACTGTTTAATATAAGAAAATTAGACAACAACAGTTTCAATGAAGTGTTCTTTCAAGTGTGTAGTTTAAAATATTACTTTCCTAGTTAATCAAACTCACAATCAATAATAACGTATAATTATTAATGATACTACAGACACAAACAATTGAGAAAATGTGCCTTGATAAGAAGTCTTGAGGTACCCTAAAATGTATCACACATAAAGCAGAGATAAAAAGCAAGCCTTATCATATGCACCAAATCTTGCTTGGTAACTTGAGAAGCAATTCTCTTGGACCACCAGACTGCAGCATTGGATGAGGGATACTCCTCATCAGGTTTTAGACACCTAGACACCCATTCCAGCTTTCCATTGTATTACCCTGAGAAGAACTGCTTCTCTCCCTTCATGCCTCAGACCCTTCAGATCTCTGTTTCTCCACTGTTCAAAGAGGCAGCCTAAAGTCACTCACCTTTCTGCACTCCTGCAGGGTTCTGCACCAGTTACTTTCTAATGTAGCAGTCATTTTTGAAAGACACAGAAAATAACCCACATCAGAGATGCTGGATATAGCAATATATCTCCTCTGACGTGTATGCAGGGATAATGTCGCCATTGTAGAAGCCTCCCCATGAACATTACTGCACCCTCATGAGAAAAGACATGATGCTTTAAATATATGAATTCTTAGTTTTCAGTTCAGTGTTGCAAATAATAATTTCATTTACAACTGTACCAACTGCATATTCTTCTCAGTATCCCGATAGCAACTTTTTGTAAAGTGAAAGCTAGAAACTAACAGCCTTGTTCTCTAAACACATCGAGGTATTTCAGCAGAATATCACATCTTGCAAATTTAAATATATACAAGCTTTCAGAGAAATTAAAGTCTTGTAGCTTTTTTAAAGTAACATCATTCAAAAGAATGGCCTTGATTCTCAGTTTGTTTGGATTTTTTAACCTATGAAAAGTTCTAGACCTCACTACAACATCTAGCACACAGTCAGTAAACTTTTCACACTGAAGTACCTAGGCTAGACACAAGACACTTTGTATCACTGCTTCATTGCATCACAGATGCAACAGCACACTGGCATCAAAACTAAGAGTCGGTGCTCTGGCTTGAAAGAGTTCAAAGTTATGATCCACAACGGTAGCTCCTGTCTATTGAAATCCCTTCAACACCCCAATGAGATTTCGGGTGTAAAATATCTCTTTCATGTGTTTTTTAAAGAAATAATCCAGGGAGAGGTAGGGCTTCACGTATTTCATGAAATCCTTCTGGCCATCCTCCATTCCTCCCCTACCCACCACACAGCCTGCATTCCCATGAATTCTAACTATAGTTTTTCCATCAACTCTTCTAAATGCCTGTGTTAGGAGATTGGACTTAATCTAACATAAAACAGCAAATAAAATAATTGATAACGTCAAACAAAATCATGAGGCTCTCACTTGTTTAATCTTGACTTATGTTACTACTACCAGCGCTGTAAGAAACAAGTTCTCAAAACACACACATCTATATTTGTAGTTAAAGTGACATATATTGAGATCTGAAGAGGTTTGTACCTTGCTATGAAGGAAAAATGAAGTTAGAGATACATCCCCATTGCACCAAATGTATTACACAAGGGATCAAGCACCTTGGTACCAAACTCATAATATGATTTGTTCCACTGTCCCCTCACCACAGAAAAAATCCAATGTCATATACTTAGCCAAATTAGTCTATTTTTCTTTACTCCATAGCTGGAACACTGAAGAAAAAAGATATTCAAGAAAGTCTAATGCCTCAAATACCTTCAGAAACTTTAAAGGATGACTTAAAAAAAAAAAAAAAAAGAAAAAAAATGCTCTACTTTAGGTACATATGATAGTTTCTTGCTTATTTTAGGCATCCAGGCACCTCATGCTCAATTTTCAGTTCATACATTAAAAAGCCCTCAGCACATGCCTCTAATAGTACAGTCCTCCAGCAAAGTATTTTAGGCTTGACTCCAATCTTACCAGGAGCAAAGGCATTCATAGCAGAGACAATCCGTTCCTCAGGGTTATCTGATACTTCATTTTAAGAAGAAAGAAAAACTAAACTCAAGCTGCCTGACCACAAAGAGAAGGGAAAGGTAAAAAGGAAGAAGGTGTAATATGCACAGCATATAATATACAAGGAGTAAGCACTGTAATGATACAGTGCTATTTACAGTACTTCCCTCCATAAATATCCCTTACCATGCCACACTTATCAAACCATTCCCTAACTAAGCAAACATGAACAAAAATTAACTCTTCTCAGCTGTAACTGGTGTCACTACTTGTCTTTCTTCAAGCAGAATAATTACTAACAATCCACTAAATAACTCTCATGACCTCCTTTGTAACCCAACTCAAAGTTATAAATTGATCTAATTTATTTTCTATGATTATTTTAAAGTATTAAACCTGCTATTTCACCAATTTTACTTTCCCACTTGCTTTCTGTGATTCAAAATAACACTTGGTTATTTACTTACTAATATTCTCCATAACAGGAACAGAGGATGCCAGGGACAGACCGTGTGTTATCAGATGTTGCCGTGAGCATTGTTCTTTGTCCTCCCTTTCCTGGTTTACACTGCAATCACCCAATATCCCTTGAAGCCATAAGGTTACCACTAAATTATTCTGAGCTCAAAGAGATTCACTGCACTTCTCTGCCACTAGCACATGAGAAGATGTTTTACCCTAAGCAGATCTTTAGTTTTTCAATATATAAATTGTACAAATGGTCCTAACTGTACCCTGCAAGTCCACTCCAAGTTCCCAGCAATCAGCATTATGTTATCCTGACTGGAATAATGCCAGATGTGTTTGGCTTTGTGGTACGCGAGGGCCTGGTGTCAGTTGCATCGAATAACTCGGTGATGGCTGAGCAATTGAGGATACCTTCTTGATGCACAGGGCCAGTGGGCCATTGGGCTGCATGTGCTTCCACAACTCCGCACACAAAATGATACATGAGCAGTCCCTCTGAAAATATAAAGTCTTGAGACTCAAAATTAAGACAAATTATAAAAAGAAATATCGTGTTTTCTGAAAAGCTACATAGATTTTTTCAGAAGTATTTCACATATATTGAAGTTGCAGTTGTTAACTGTAAAAGTTTAGGAGAACTCCTCTGTTCCCTCGAACCACACACACTTCAGGATCTATCCTACGAGTAAAGACGAGATCTCTCGCATTAGCCTGAGAAAACGGCTTAAAGGTAAACAAATGAGAGCAAAGCTCGCAACCCACTGCATCACCCCAGGCTATCCCGTGCCCGGAGGAGCCGCTCTTCGACCGTTTCTCCAATTTAAACTCTAAGACTTCGTTGCCAGACCCGACAGAAGCCCGGAACAGGAGAACGCGAAGAGGCCGCGCGCGTACAGCCACGGAGCAGCAGCAGCACGGGCACCGAGCGCGGAGCCTGCCCGGAGCCGGGCACGGCTTCTCCCCGCCGCCTCCTTTCATAGCTCGGGGGCATTAAAAGAACTTCGAGGAGGACCGAAAGCTCCGCAGACGCGCGGCACTGACCTGAGCGTGCGGTTGCCGGCGCAGCCGCGGCGCTCCATGGCGGCGGGCACGCAGCTGGTGAGCTCGGTCCAGTCGGCGTGCAGCCCGCAGCTCCAGCCGGTGGAGAAGCGGGAGAAGAGCCAGGTGTCCTTATCGCCGCCCGGGCGGTGGCAGGCGCACTTCTTCTGCCCGGCGCGGCAGTAGCAGGGCTGCTCCAGGCGGATGTTGCGCACCAGGTGCCGCCCGAACGTGGTGCCGCCCGTCTTCTGGATGTGCAGGAAGACGATCACGTCGCGGCCCCGCATGTCGAAGCGCACCCGCCGGCACAGCTCACCCCGCGCGAACGGGAACTTGGGCTCCAGCCGCGGCACGGCGGCCGCCGCCTCCTCCTCGTCCCGCTCCTCCGGGTGCCCCTCGCTTCGGGCGGCGGCGGCCGAGGCGGGCGGGCGGCGGGGGCAAGCGGCACCGGGGCAAGCGGGCGACACGTACTGGTAGACGATGAGCAGGAAGAGCAGCGCCAGCAGAGGCGGCAGCAGCCACCTGTTGAAGCGCTCGTCCATGGCGACGCGCGGGGCACGGCGCGGGCTTAGGCGCTGCCGGGCGCTGGCGGGGCGGCCGTCCCGCCCGGCTCCCCTCCCGCGGCGGCCGGCGGCATGGCCCCCGCGGGGTCGCTCGGCTCAGCGTGGCCCTCCCGACGCGGCCATCCCGGCGGCCGAGGCACCGCGAACCGCCTCCGCGCGCAGCCGAGCGGCGGCAACCCACAACTCCGCTCCGCTGACAACTCTCCGGCCCGAACGCACCGCTCAGCCTCCCGGGGGGCGGGGCGCAGCCCGAGCGCCGACCAATCGAGGCGAGCGGCCGCCGGAGTAGCCAATGGGCGGGCCTAGCACGCCGGGCGCACCGCCAATGAGAGGGCGCGGTGAGAAAACGAGGGGGAGGTGGGAGCCGGTCCTCTCTCTCCTCCAGGTATCGGGCGCGGACCAATACCGCGTGGGGGGGGCGGCGGAACCTGCCAATGAAACGGTGAGGGCGGGGCGAAAGGCAGCCAATGAGAGGCTCCGCCAGGTGAGCCGGGGAGAGAGACGCACCGTCGGCTCGGCCCGCGCGGTGGGTGCCGGCTCTGCCGCGGCCGGACCCAGGGCACGCAGCCGTGCTGCGAACGAGCTGCCTGCCGGCAGAAACGCGCGTTTGCAACGTCTGTCACGGACACCTCGTATCCCACGCGAGCCTCGAGCAGCTCCGGGATGGGAATGCATTAACATGCAAAGCGCTTCACGTCAGAGCTGATTGCTCTGAAGGTGTTTAATCATGGAATGGCTTTATTTACCGAGGGATTAATTAGATATCTGGCAGTGCCAGAGCAACTTTCCTGCTCGGCACTGAAGACAGCCTCACTTTGGGAGCTCCGATAACAGCAGCATGGCACCTCCCAAGGGACCGTTTCACTTTTAAACTATAAAAACCATTGGGCCTCCGTATTTCAACGTGAGGATTGAATGGAGAGCAAGAGCGTTTGGACAGTGAATGTCGGTGCGTGCCATTGCTTCCACCTGCAGGAATTCAGTGACACGCCTTTGCTTCACGCACACTTCCATGTCAGCTGCTCTTGTGGCACACTGCCCCTCTGCTGCCAGCTGCCACGCAGCAGCGACGTGGAATGGGACACTAGTGGCAAGGCTCAGCCTCTGCTGCCATACCAACGTCCACCTCTGACACTGTGGGCCAACACAATACAATGGAAAGCATGGCTATTGGAGCAGCTCTCCTCTAAGTTCCAGAAAATGCTCAAGCTAAAGGGAGGTTTGGCATACATCACCTGACTCCAACCATAAGAACAAGCTGCACACGCACTGCCAGGATCCCACTGCAATGGTAGGATTTAGGTTGAGAGCAGGGGGAGCAGCCAAGACATTGAGAAACATGTGCTTCTGTCTTAACTGAAATGTCGTGGACTCTCTGGAGAATGTCTCCTTTGCACAGCCTCAGCCTCCTAAGCAAGGACATGGTCTTCTCCTTTACTAGCTGACAGGGAGCCTCTCCCACAGGCAGCTGAGTATTTATAATCATAAGATACGGAAGCACTTTGTTGTCACTTTTAGCCTATTCATTACCTAACAAGTAATCATCAGAATGAAGAAACAACGTTAAATATAGCCTCGTTTCTGCAACAAATAGCTCTGGTATGCGTTGGTAAATCTGTACATGGAATAAAAGCACTGCTGAAGTATTAAGTCTGAAGTATCTCTCAGCGAGACATAGCGCTTTAAGCGAGGTACAGAAATGCTACTGCAATTTTAAGATTTTCTCATTAAGTACCAGATTATTCACACAGTACCTTCATCTCCCTGAAAAGGAGACCAAAGGTAAATTTGCTAAACAGAGAAATTGTGAATTACAGTTACTTTTAAATCTTATTCAGACTTGGATAAGACAGTTTCTGATTTGTGAAGACTGACAAAAATCAGTATCTCTGCGTATTTTATTAGACAGAAAGGACATACAGGAGAATTAGGAACATTTATAATTAGGCTTAGAAGAAAAAATTGACTTTTAAAAACCTGTTACATTTCTGAAACTGGCAAAAAGTACACATGAATGAATGTGCTTATGCACATCTCTCCCCGACAGCCTTTCACTTATGAATTTTAATATTCCTAATGATGTTCTACAGACTGCATTTGACATGGCTGTGCCACTCAGGGTACATCCAACCCCCACTCAGTCACACCGTAAGGAGCACTGCCAGCTCTGCTGAAGGCAATCCCAGTTGGAGGAGCAGCCAGGGTCTCCAGGAGTATCCATATGGCATCCCTACAAAGAACACATTCTACAAAAGAATGGTGTTTCTATTTGATAGCATTTTAGGTTCTCCTTAGAGAGGTGTGTTAGTACAAGTCCCTGTAGGATTCTATTTTAATGAAATTTAAGTTCTGTAGAAGACAATGGCTATAGCTCATCAGCCTCAATGAAGCAATAGTAAGAGCCATTTTGAACGTAGTCATATTTCCACTGATTCACTGGGAATATGACTGGGTTCAAAACAAAGCCCTAAGAACTGCAAAATCAGTCCAGTCCCAAATTTCATCCGTTTGAAATATAAGCCAACTGTAAGTCTCCAATGAGAGTTTAAGGAAAATCCGTAGTTAGTTTCAGGCTAGTTTTGAGGTACAAAATGAATGATTTCATGGATTTCAAAATAAGACAATTACAAGTAAGATGAGGAATCTCTTATTTTTTTACGTAACACTTTTCCAAGACCTTATATTGACAGGGCTCGGAGTTCACCAATTATTCAAATAAAATAATCCTAAAATGATCCATTCCTCATTGAATTTCAAGTAGAGTATATCTCCCCATTAAAAACATGTAAAGCTCTTTGTCATTTCTTCATTGCCGGAGAAGTGCTGAAGTGAAAATATGAGCACAATGTTTAACTAAATTCCAACACAGTATGTTCCTTTTGTTTGGCCCTTCACAGGTAACACACAGCAGGCTCTCTGAGTTGTGAAAAATAAAAATTGTCATGCTTACCATTTATCTTAGATGTCTATATAACATTTGCTAGTCAGAATCAATGGGCATATGAAACAGTGTCTGTGCCAAAACGAAGGTTTGTACAAAATGCATGAGTAAGCAAATGATATTAGGAAACAAAGGTACAAAAATGTGATTTCATCCAGCAACTACCTGTCTGAAAAGTTTAAAATCTATTACATCCGTTAATGGAAAATTGAAGTGACACTTCCAGCACATTGATTTCTTTAAATTATTTATCACCACTTCACCTGAGCTGTTTCAACACTTGTAGACAGTTGAGATTTCCCATACACCAATTTTTCTCTGTGCAGCAAGTCCCAGGTGTCTCCTTTGTCACATGGATGCAAACTGTAAAACCATAATAGCTAAATTAATAGACTCATGCTAACTTCAGTTATCTCTTTGGGATTTAATTTGTAGCAAGGTTTATAGTAGAAACCTCCCCATTTTTTTGTCAGATTAAATGTTATTCTATGCATTTATTGAACCTTCTATTTCAGTGACACACTGAATGCTTTATTCTTCCTTTATTCTTCCTTTTAAAGTAATCTATGCCCTATACTATCACCAGTCCACTGTGTTGTATTTCTTGCAATTCATTACGATGTGTTAATTTTCAATTCTTGTGCTTGCCTTTCTTTTTCTGTAGGTAATAACTTCCCAACAGTAAGCAAAATATCAAAATAACACTAACCCTAACCCTAACCCTAACCTTCTATTTCAGTGACACACTGAATGCTTTATTCTTCCTTTATTCTTCCTTTTAAAGTAATCTATGCCCTATACTATCACCAGTCCACTGTGTTGTATTTCTTGCAATTCATTACGATGTGTTAATTTTCAATTCTTGTGCTTGCCTTTCTTTTTCTGTAGGTAATAACTTACTTAAACTTACAACCCCCTTTTATTGCCTTTAATCAGAACATAGACATCACAGAAGCAATGTTTTCAGACTAGCAGAGATGGTAATACAAAAGAAAAAAAGAAAAAAGTGAGTTAAATTGTGCTCTTCAGAGACTAAGGGTATTTTCATACACTGTTCCGGGAGTGACATAGTATCTGTTCACTATACGTTTCTTATCTACACTATGTTGCAGTTTCATCTGCGCCAGTACATAAGAAATCACATCTGTAAGTCATTCTCTACACACTGCTGATAATTCCACAAGATACTGACCTAGGACAACTGGGGCAGTCAGCCTTTTACTCATTTCTTTTTCATTTAAATCAGTTAAAAAATTCACAGTATTTTTATTTTATTTTATTTTATTTTATTTTATTTTATTTTATTTTATTTTATTTTATTTTATTTTATTTTATTTTATTTTATTTTATTATTTTATTTTATTTTATTTTATTTTTAGTTCAGACGTTGTGAAGATAGTTTTTCCCCCAAAAGGAATATTTCTGAAAATCGTGAGATAGATCTTTTAGATGAATGCCAAGGCTTTGCTGCACAAAAGGGGATCTCTTTTCTACCAAGTAGACTTGGTCATCTTTAGCTCTTCCAAAAGATTCACAGTGGGCATCTGTACCAGCAAATGAAACAGCACTTGTTGGTCATTTCTGGGCGTTGTGCTCATCTAGCAAAGTAAACAGTGTTGCCAGCAGGAACAGAGAAGCAATTGACCCCATGTGCTCAGGTCTGGTGAGGCCGCACCTTGAGAACTGTGTTTAATTTTGGGCCCGTCACTGCAGGAAAGACATTGCGGCCCTGGAACGTGTTCAAAGAAGGGCAACAAGGCTGGTGAGGGGTCTGGAGCACAGGACTTATGGGGAGAGGCTGAAAGAGCTGGGAATGTTCAGACTGAAGAAGAGGAGGCTCAGGGGAGACCTTATTGCTCTCCATAACTTCCTGATGGGAAGTTGTAGTGAGCTGGGGGTTGGCCTCTTCTCTCGTGTAATTAGTGATAGGACTAGAGGGAATGGCTTCAAACTGCACCTAGGGAGATTCAGGCTGGACATTAGAAGATACTACTCCTCTGAAAGGGTGGTCAGAATGGACTGCTCAGAGAGGTGGTGGAGTCACGGACCCCGGAAGTGTTCAAGGAATGTTTAGATGTTGTGTTGAGGGACACGGGAGCTATGGGTGACAGGTGAATGGTTGGACTGGATGATCTTTTAGATCTTTTCCAACCTTGGTGATTCTACAATTCCATGATTCTGAACAATAATAAAATGGTCTATCACATTTTGGCACGTGTCACTCTGCCAAACAACTCCTGAACATAGTTTGGGATTCAAATGAGAGCATCAATGCAAGCCAGGTCATGTCATGGCATATAGCTTCAGTATCCAAGAAAGATTATGAGAATGTTTAATTTAATGTGGACTACACCACCAGACCATTTACAGCTCATAACTTAAGAAAGGAAAAAACATTCTCTCTCTTGCCATTTGCTCTATGACATAGCCAAGCATTACAAAATTCAAGTTGAAATGTTTGCTAGCTAGTATGTTTGCTAGCAAAGAAAATCTCTTTGTGGCCAATGTATAGAGGCTTACTGGAGTTTGCTGCCTAGAGAACCATCACGGAAAAGAAATGGTGAGCCCTGCTAGTGTCCAGCTGCAATCAAAATTGTAGCAAGAAAGATGTGAGGTGTGACCCCTGACTGCAAATTAGCTGAATACTAGCCTCTGGCTGATGCTACTGTTCAAAAGGATGTGCACGGCTTCACAAATACACCAGCTGAGAATCAGTAGTGGGAAGTTACTTGAGTAAGTGCAAGATCAAATGACAAGAAGCAAACACTGGTCCTGCAGCAAAGGGAGAAAGCAAAGAGTATGAAATGCAGGGAGTATTTTTTTTTTTTTTTTGTAATCCTGAAAAAACAAGACATAGGGTTGGTTGTTTGTGTTCATTCTACAACTGAAATCTGCCACACAAAGACAGCATTTACCAGGACAGACACAGCAATTGGCTCTTCCACTTCTGTTGCAGGCAGAGAAAAATGATGCTGACGCTCATTTCTTGCAGTCTCCAGCCCTTTGAATCCTGCAACACTTATGATCCAAATTCTAGAGTACAGAGATGCTTTTGTTGACTTATTAGAGGCACATCAAGGAATCATAGAATCATTTTGAGTTGGAAGGTACTTTTAAAGGTCATGTAGTCCAACCTTCATGCAATGAACAGGCAAACCTACACCTAGATCGGTTTACTCTGGGCCCAGACCAGCCTGACCCTGAATGTCTCCAGGGACAGGGCTACATATCCCAGATTCTGGTACAAGTAAAAGTGCTTCAGACACAGTCACTGTTGATCATGTTAAGGATATCTCTACTGTATTTGCATGTGGTCTTTTGTTTTTCCCAGTAAAGAGCAGGCGAATAGGATCCAATATATTCCCTTGTTTAAAGACTGTGATGCCAAGACAAAGTTCAAGTCCCCAAACTGCAACACTATCCCAAGAACTGACTCTGATCCTGGAAAATCAGGGTGGAGAGAGATTGAAACTTCCTTCCGCTTAACAAAAACTAACAAATATCCCTATCAGTATTCCTTCCAAGACCCCAGCGTTTCTTACAGAGCTGCAAGACTGTGTAACACTGCCACCTGGTGACACGCTTCGTAGCAATATCTTCCTACTACTAACGCACAGAAAAAACTTGTTTTCTTTCAGGTGGTCTTAATTTGCCCATCCTTATAAAACAGAATTAATCCTACCATCACTTTCTCTTGAGAACTTATGATCGTGTCTAGAAGCGAAACTACTAAAGTCTTCGAAGTTTTTTGGGGCATATTTTACTTCGGGATTGACTTTTATATGTATACGGATAATTGAGGTCTAACCTGATCCAAATCCCCATCTCATCTTTGTATGAAGTTTAAAATTTCACTGTCTGTTGAGAAGCAAATCTGACAAATTATAATTAGAATTGATCCACTTTGTTTTTGTTCACCTTTCAGCCTTTGGGATGTAGTTTTAAAAACCAACCAAACCAAACAAAAAATCTTCCAGGAAATCTCCCTTTCCAAGATGAAAAAAAGTGATTTCTGTACTATTTGATCTCAGACTCTTTCATCTCTTCCATCTGATCTTTGTGGGATATAGATGGAAAATGGAGAGAAGTGCATATCAGGATCAACGTTCAGCACCTCTATCTGGCTTTCACAGCTGTCTACACATCTGAACCTTTCTTTAATAACTGACCTCCTTCTTCTCAAAAAACATAGCAAGTTCTGAACTGCTATCACTTTCTGGGTTGCCACTTCTCCTTACTAGACCTTACTTGGATTCATTTCAGCAAGGTGACCTGGATATTCTGAAGTTTGAATTCACAAACCAAATGTTTACATGCTGCTCCAAGAGTTTTTAGACCAATTCAGCCCTTTCTGAGTAAGGCTCCAACTCTTGCTTGAAATTTGTTTTAAACTCATGCACCTCTAGTTCTATAAGCACCAGAGTTAGTAGCATCACTTTAGTCCAGATGGAATACCACTTCATTGCTTTCTCTTCCGTATTTCCTTTCCAATTGATTTTCTCACTCAACCATACAATCCTGCAAGCTCTACACTCCTGGTGGAGGCATTATTTCAACAGTGCTGGTCATCATGAAGATGTATTTAAGATAGTTTCCAATAAGTAAACAATGTTTATGAATAATCTCTTAGAATTATTTTTATTTCCTGAGACACTTCTCAGTGTTCCATCAGAAAAACAGGTTCATAGAAGGGTCGTACATTCTTCATAAAGAATACATAAAATAAGCATTTTCCCTATAATCTCATTTTTCTTCTTGATTCATTTCAATAACTTAAAGACGTGATCAGTGATTCTTCCATTACACAAAAATTTAATGTCATTCCAGGTGGGTTTTCATAAAATCTAGGAATGAAAATATGTACTTCTCTAATTTGTCCTACCCAGGTCACTAAAATACTGCTCCCATTATCAGTTATAAGTTCAGCTGGATTTCTGACAATTTTGAGAGGAACCCAAGTTTCATTATGAAGTTAAGTTACCTCACAGCTGTGGCTGCAGTAGAATTTCCCAATCTGACCAACCTAGAAAACTTACAGTGTAGGAAAATTACTTGTACTGTAAGTGGCAAGTTAGATACTCATACTTGGTATGAAGCCTTGATCTGAGACATCTGTTTCCAGCATTAATATACTGCATTTTATGTCTTGGATTAAGCACGCTGGGAAGCGTAGTAATCAGAAAAACTAAGAACTTTAACCTAGCAAATGGGGACAAGAAATGTAAATATATGAATTGTTCTTCTAGCTCTTAATATAAGGAAGGATCTGTTGGTCTTGGAGTCTGTCTAAGACGGACCAAAGGAAAGACTAGGGAAAAATACTAGAGGGAAGAAAAAATGTTCACCACAGGCAGGTTAGAGATGAAAACTGTAAATTCAGAGGGAGAGTAGACGTGAAGACTGTTCAAGTGTTATTTCAGATTTAAAATGGCAGAATCGTCAAGGGCTGTCAGAATTCTTGGGCTGTCAGAACAGGAGATCAAAATACAGGTTGGTCAAAGCAGCAACTAGTGTGAGCAGGAGTCTATGGACACCTGAATCTCATTAAAGAGGTGCATGCACATACAAACTACTAACACTGCACATCATTTTCTAGCAAAAGGAAAAAGTAGAACGTGTTGGTAGGAGAGGACAGAGGTAGCATAAAGCTGTATAGTCACATTGAAGGCTGCAGATTCCCAACAGTAAGCAAAATATCAGAATTTGACCTACTGGACAATTACCAGTAGTAATAGCCCATGACTATGTGCAAGCACGACTGAGAACTTGCAGACACTGAAAAATTTTAAATCGATGCTTATAACATAAAAATACATATGCCAATTTACTTAAATAGAGACATATTTAAAATAATTATCATCTCCTCACCCAGTTGATAAGAAATAGCAGTATTAAAGTTAACTGGAGATTTTAGAATTGCATTCTTTTAAGGAAGTTTCTGAGAACCATAGTTTTATAACAAAAATGTAGGGAAGAGGAAGCTTACACTTTCTTTGGAAGGAATTTTAGAAAGACTTCTTCAGAAAAGTTTGTTGGGAGTGTCAGTACTAACATCTCATTTTTCATTCCCTCAGTAGACCTACAGTATATCTATTATTTAACATTCATTCTTTCAGGACATCTACATATATCAGCCTATTATAATAAATTGTAATAACTGTCAGAGATAGTTATCAGTATTACAGTATTAACAGCATATTAGCAAATGTAAATTACCAGTATGGGCATCATGTTTGACTTAACTTCAGTTACCCTAGGAAGTTATGATCAAGTAAATTGGAAAGAAGAAAAAAAGCCAAGTAATTCCAGTATGAAACATAGCTTTATCAGAAACTAAGGGAGAAATATAACTGTTTGTTAGTTTACAATGAGATATTACTTATATGTTTACCATATAGATCTGTCGGTAGTCTTAGAAATTAGCCAAGTATCTATCCATATATATGATCATTTTATTTTAATGATACTAAAGAGTTCTACATGAAGACAGCATACATCCAACACTGACCTTGTAGCCTTCTTTTTAATTCTCCTTGAGTACAGCTAAAGGGTGAAAAAGCACGCAGAACCCATCACTGTGGTTCATGTCTGCAAGAAGCTTGCATGCCTGGGAATTCTTTTGCCAATGGAAATATACGAGAGAAGCAGAAGCTAGCACATTAGAGGTTAAGCAATTTGCATTTCGCTAATAACACTTCATTTTTGTCCTCAAAGTTTATCTACATTAAAACATTCTAAATGTACTGTGTTTCTGTAAGTCTAATTACATGCGGTATGTGAAAACATATTTGATAATCACATCGCTAATTACATGCAATCACTTCAACATGCAGGTGCAAAGCTCCAGAAATCTGCATATTTGAATCTTCTCATGCATAGCCATAAACCACAGCTTTGCAGTTGGGTTCCTTGACCAGTTATTTCACTGGGACTGTGCTTGTTCGGATTTTAAGAGGGACTAGCACCATCTGAATCAAAGAAATGTGCCAGATTAATATAAATCTAGAATTAGATTTATTTTATTAATCTAAGATAAGATTTATTTTTTTAATTAGATCAACCAGTCATGAGTGGTGATCCCAGGGGGTCAGTATTGGGGCCTCCAATGAGTCTTGAATGAGTCTGCTTTCTCAAACCAAAGTAACAAGCTAATACTTATTTGAGAATTTCTCCCAGTGTCTATCTTTCAAATTTAACACAGCCACATAGCATGCATAAAGCAAAGAAGTCATTGGCAAATGATGGTGGATGGAGTCACATCCAGCAGGCAACAGGTCATGAAATGTGCACTGCAGGTGTCAGTATTGGAGCTCATCCTGTTTAACATTTTTATTGGTGACCTGGATGAGGGAATTGAGTGCTCCTTCAGTATAACTGCAGATTACACCAAACTGGGAAGAAGTGTCAATCTGCCTCAGGGGAGGGATCTGGACAGGCTGGATAGCTGGGCTGAGGCCAACAGGATGAAGATCAGCAAGACCAAGTGTCTGGTCCCACACTTCAGCACAGCAACCCCGGGCAATGCTACAGCCCTGGGGCAGAGTGGCTGGAAGATTGTATGAAGGAAAAGGACCTGAGGGTGTCAACTGACACTCAACTGAACATGAACCAGCAGTGTGCTCAGGAGGCCAAGATGGCCAATGGCATCCTGGCTTGTATCAGAAATAGTGTTGCCAGCAGAAGCAGGGTGAGAATCCGTCTGTACTCAGCACTGGTGAGCCCACATCTTGTTCAGTTTTGGGCCCCTCACTACAAGAAAGGTATTGAGGCCCTGGAACATGTTCAGAGAAGGACAACAAAGGTGCAACAGGTTCGGAGCACAAGTCTTATGAGGAGCAGCAGAGGGAACTGGGATTATTTAGTCTGGAGGAGACAGGGAAGACCTTGTCACCATCAACAGCTACCTGAAGGGAGGTTGTGGTGAGACAGCAATTAGCCTCTTCTCCCATGTAACTAGCTTATATTATTCTTGTAACCATAGGAATGGCCTGAAGTTTTGCCAGGGAAGATTCAGGTTGGACATTTGGAAAAATTTCTTCTCCAAAAGAATGGTCAGGAGCAGGAACGGGCTTCCCAGGGAGGTGATGAAGTCACCAACTCTATACATGTCCAAGAAATGTTTAGATGTTGTACTGAGGAACACAGTTTAGTGGGGAAATACTGATGGTAGGTGGACAGTTGGGACTGGATGATCTTGGAGATCTTGTCCAACCTTGGTGATTCTATGATTGAATGTATATGTTCATGTTCCAAAAAGCAACTAAGGACTTTGCCATACTTTATGAACATAAAGTATGCATTTTATAATTTATCGATGGATACATAATACTAATGTCAGAGATGTGGGAATCAGTTTTTTTTCTTCTGGGATTTTTAATTCTCAAAATGTTCATTTAATACATATTTGCCTAGAATATCATATATATGTGCATGTGAATGTGTCTTTTCCAGTTTGGATTAAACTTAAAGGAACTTCTCAATGGTTTAATAACAGAAGGTAATAAGAGACTTGAGCAATAAATCCATTTTCATTATATGTGTAATAGCTTGTGGCTGCACTTTTTGCTTCTCTTTCATTTATGTCTAACTGTTATTTTTTACATCGATTTTTAAAGCTGTCTTGACAATGGATTGTAATTAGCTTTGTGTATAAATCATAAAAATTGAAAATTTTATATACTCAGATAAATTGAAAAGGACATAAAATATTAATTTACATTATTGAAAAGTAATACTTCTGTGTTCTCTCTAAATATATTCAGTATAAGTTATTGAAAGGAATGGATTTAGATAACTTATCCAGAAGTATCCTTCTTCAGATTTGGGAAGTGAGCTGAAATGAGCCCTGACAGACAGAAACCCATGTACTACTTGGTTACTGCTACCAAAGTAATAGACTGAGGAGAAGGAACATGGCAAAATCTGAAGAGCAGCACTGGAATTTGTTCCACTGGTAACAAACCCACTGTATTTCACACAATGAAGCAGCAAGACTTGTTCTATTTTGCTTTAGTTACTCAAAGCTTTAATTAAATGACACTTACATTATTCACTGACTAATGTATGTTGGAACAGCATGCTGGAGGTCATCTTGTTCTACTTGTGCAGGATCAACTTCCAAGGTACCTCAGGCTGAACAGTGCACTGCCCATTCAGGAGTTACCCAAGATGCCTGAAAGCCAGGGTGTCACTGCACCACTCCAGACAGCTGAGAACAAGGAGTTACTGCAGAAGTTACCTCTCTGGTTGCAAGGCAAAAGCAATTTGTGATCGGACTCACTGGTTAATCATAGAATATCCTGAGCTGAAAGGAACCCGCAAGGGTCACTGAGCCCAACCCTGGCCCCACAGAGGGCCATTCAAAATCAAACACTGTGTCTGACAGTGCTGTCAAAATGCTTTGCGAACCCCAGCAGCTCAGTGCCACACAGTGCCCTGGGGAACATGTTCCAGTGCCCAAGCGTTCCATGTACAATGTGAAGCCTGTATTATTTAAGCATATATATATAAGTTTTAAAAAGTTATATATATATATATATATAACTTTTTAAAATACAACTCTAGTTTTCTAACTTAGCTTTTTTTTTTTTTTAATGTGCTTCCTCTGAGCAAGGATTTAGCACTCAGGTTACTGAGCTGACTGAAAAGGAAATATCACTGCTATACCTCACTGAAAAAGGCATATGAGCTTTAGTTCTTCCACTTCACACGTAGTAGCACCTTTTGATTCATAGTTAATATAATTCCTTCATTTCAGGAAATACTATATTTGTTTCAGTAAACACACCCATAACATCACACTAAAGACTTTTCTGCATCTGCTGTTTTTAATATGTGTTCAGAATTATCACGAGTTATTTTTCTTGTGCATATCAAATAACAATGTTAAAAAAAAAACCAAACAACAACAAACAACCAACTCAGCTTGGTACTTTTCACATAAGCATGTTTTACCTGCTGAATCTCCATACGTGTGGCTATTATCTGAATCACTAACCAAATCAGTACATTTAAAGCTAACTTTTGTATTACTGGTGCATCACTTGCTTTTTCCAGACCACATAACACCATCTAACAATTGTTAGGTTGGAGAGAGAGCATTTGCAGAGTACATTTCAGTAGGAGGCAAATTTATTAAAATATGTATTAAAATAAATTGAAAATCCACATAACAAGTATCTGTATTCTGGTCTGCATCTAAAGAAGCATGGTCAGCAGGTTGAGGGACAAGGATAAGGAGAAATGCTTTCAAATTAAAGAAGGGGAGATTTAGATTGGATATAAAAAGGAGCTGTTTACCAGTTAGGGTGGTGAGAGATTGGAACAAGTTGCCCAGAGATGTGGTGGATGCTCCATTCTTGGAGCTCTTCAAGGGCAGGCTAGACCAGGCTCTGAGCAATCTGATCCAGCTGTAGGTGTCCCTGCTCATTACAAGGGAGTTGGACTAGATGATCTTTAAGGGTCCCTTCCAATTCAAATGATTTTATGATTCTAAGTCAAACACTGACATGTCACCAATTGTTAATGCAGCCTTTGATCTGGATCTCCCAAAAACAAACAAAAAAAAAACAACCAAACCTAAAACCAAAACACAACTTCCTTGATTTTCTTATGTTATTCAGAGTTTGGTTATTCTTAGGCAAAAATGTCAGAAGAATTTCTCCTTGAATTGCATAATGTGCTCAAAGTGAGTAAATTAATTCTTCTCCATTTCACTTCGTATCTTCTACACGCACCATCCCTGCCCCATATTTGGAAACACTAAAACAATGAACTTATGCCAGCCTTCTAATATTCACCTGCCATGTCTGCTACTTTACTGAAGCTTTCAGAAATGTTATAGAATACCTTTTACTGTCTAGAGTAAGCATTAAGGTCCCATGAAGATTTGTTCCACATCAGCTTACACAGTATTTTAGTATATTGTTGAATAAGATTGCCTGCAGGTTGCCCACTGATACCTGATACAAACATATCTGCAACCATTTATGAAGGTTTCCACTACTACCTCATGACATACATACAATATCACATGCTCCTTTCACTAAGCACATACACAAATTCACAATTAGGGGAAATGGGATAAACACTTGTTCTCAATAAACGAGAATGTCACAAGATTTTGTAAATAAGAGAATAGTTGTGAGAGCATCCCAGATAATAACATCAGAAGTCCTAATTCACATTACTTGATTCAGAAAGCAAAGATACAGCATTGTCAGATTCAGAAAAGCTGTGCTGAAGATAAGCTCTGTTTTCAGTCATTGGCACAATCACTTGCCCAGGTGAGTCAGCATGGTTCAGAAATCACTGCACACACTGTTCATTTGGCAAAACTGAACAGCATCATTGCTTACAGACTTGAGCTGGCATATCCACAAAAAAGCTGTAGCTGTACTCCCCCAAATTTACTACTGTCCACTGAGCAGTACAAACATACCCCGAGATTCATAGGAAGTTGTCTCACCTGACCCAGGAGGTATTTTCTTTATGGGTCTAAGGGAGGTCATAAGAAGTTGTAACTTCTGTGTTTGTTTTACAGAGCAAAATATTGTGGGTTTTTAGGGTTTTTTTTTTTTTTTTGGACCAACTGTTTGAAAAAGAAGAATATTTACTACTGTAGCATGTGTAGGCTTACAGCAAAGCAGCACAGATTATGACTGCTAGAGAGTTGCCACTGAACAGCTTCTGAGCTGCTGAAATCAGTCTTGTTACTTCCACATCAATTTTTTTTATTTGCTCTTCTCTACAAATCAAAAAGAAGAGACAGCAGATAACAGAATACATTCTGCAATGTTTATTGCATAATATTGCTATATAGACACATGCTTATTGCCTAATATTGCTATATAGGCATACGCTAATCTTATAATTCAGGTTGTTCTTCATTTCCAGTGGAACAGATGAAAAATGATTCAGTACTTAAAATTCACACTTGATCTCTTTAGGGAAACACCTCGAAGCCCTGCTTTGTTCATTATGCGGAGAACAACACTGATAGGTTCTGAAGAGATCGGCATCCAAACTCACAGCAAAGTAAAAGGATGCCAGCAGTCACTGCTCAGAAGGCTGTCAATCAATAACTAGGTAACAGCAATATCACTTGACTAGCGTTTGTTATTTGCATTACCTCCAAGTCAGGGAGAAACGGTACACTTCAGCTCAAAAATTTTCAATCTGTTAAAAAAAAAAGTTTTATATTCAGCTGATTACATTGACAAAGTTCAACTTATTCTCACTTAGTGCTACTGTTCCTATTAAGTAGACATAGTTCACAATGACTTATACTAGAAAACATTTGCATCTTACTGAGAAACCCTCATTAATCACTTCCTCTATTCACACAGAAACAGCTATGATAATCAATTCTTATTTACACAGCTGTGAGATGAATAATTTTGAAGTTCTACTGTAATTGTTTTTCTGTTCTGCTGAAAAATGGTTTAAGAGAACAGAGGGTTTTCTTCATACATATGGAATGTGCATACAGGATGTCTAAGTCTCTTATTTGGAATACTTAATTACATAAAACTCTGCTGGAGAAATGAAGATTAAGTCTGCTCTCCATCTTCTAGGTTTGCACACTGCTTAAAAGATTAAAATCTGCCTTTGCATGAATATAAAGAAATTGATTTCTGAAAAGTGTACCTTGGCTTTTTGCAGCTAGAATGTAGTTAAGGTACCAAAGGAAGAGGAAGATGAATATAAATATTGGAATGTAGATGGACACACACAATTTATTCATAAGGAAGGTGCTGCCCTGTTACAAAATCATACTTATTTCTGAAGAGCAGTTAGAACTATGTCTTAATCAAGCAGCATGTCAAGTTGCCCACAGAGGTGTAGGTGCTATCATTGAGATGAACAAAGACTTCAGAGATCTGCTCAGAGCAGGAGGATGGATGACATAGGATTAATGAATTTATCCTATGATCCTAAATTTTAGGCACCTGATAGAACAATAATTCTAAATTGGAGAGATAGACGAGTTGGGAAAGATTTTGTATCTGATGGAGTTCTCTGCATTTAAGCAGAAAGAATCTTTCTGCAAGACAAAAACTCATCTAATGATTTTCTGTAATTCAGCAGAGACTAATTATCTGACCACTGATTCAGAGCTCCACTTTATCTCACTACAGTATCCAAAGGCAGCTGTATTTCCATAACTAATGGCAATAAATCTTTGTTTCTTTTTGTATAGCAAACAATAAACTGCATAAAACAAGTACAAACTGTTAAGAATTCACAGCTAAGCAAACATCAATGTAAAATAAAATGTAATACAGCTACTTCACACAGAAATGTAGGTGATAGATGAGGGTAGAAAGATCCATCAAACACACAGTAGTACCATAAAACCATTTGTGCTGGAAGGGACTTTTAAAGGTAACCTAGTCCAACCCCTCTGCAATGAACAGGGACATCTACAGCTAGATCAGGTTGCTCAGAGCCCTGTCAAGCCTGATCTTTAATGGCTCACAGGACAGGGCTTCCATCACCTCTGAGCGATGTCCAAAGCTTTGCTATCCTTACAGTAGCAAACTTTTTCCTTGTATCCAGTGTAAGTAGATCACATGTAGAGACGAAGAACACTCAGTAAGTAGACATACATAGGAATAGTTCTCAATAAATTTCAGTTCATGCTGAAGAAACAACAAAATGCTGCTAAAAAAAGTTAATAACTCCTGCAACTGTAAAAGGATTGGGGTTTTATTTTGGGCTTTGACTATTGGTCAACATAAAGCAGCTGTAGTTATCCTGTGCTAAGATCACCAAAAGCATTCTGAAGTTTGCTAGGGAGCAGTGGAAATGTCTTTCGGCACATCAGTGATCCATTAACGCAAGAGGTCCAAACTTACTCATCCATACACAGCTCTTCCTATACCACCATCAGCAAAAATAAAAGACACTCATCCAGTATAGCAGCCTTCCTCCACATAAAAGACAGGCTTTAATTATTACTGGCCTTACACAGGAAGGATAGAAACAGCCCTGTACACACACCCCAGGGGCACGAGAGGACTTTGGCAATGGCCTTGAGCGAGGTTATCTAACACAACAGCTTTACACGCAAGCACCTCAGGGACGAACCGCCAAACTTGACACTGCGCAACCGCGCATGCGCAAGAACCTCAGAGCCGCGTGTCAAGACGCAACTACGGCCAACTCCACTATATTTATATGGCTTCTTTGATTGGCTTCTAGGGTGACCAATAGTCCGACAGAGAGCGCAAAGGGCGGCCAATGGGAGCATGGTATTGACTACGTGGGCGGGGCGAAGCGCGCACGCCGAGCCCTGGGCAGCGGGAGCCGTGTGGGCGGCGATTGCCCGAGGGTTGCCTGCGCTGCCATATGGCTGCTGCCGTCCCGCTGTTGCTCTCCTTCCTGCTCCTCCTGCGGGTGCGGCTGTGTCCCTGCCGCGGGGCTACGGCCTCCTCCCCGGCCGTGACGGCCCGGCTGGCGGCGAAATGGCCGGCGACCCCACTGCTGCTGGAGGCGAGGTGCGTGCAGCCCCCGCCGCCCTGCTTGGGGGAAGGGAGCGGCGCTTGCTGCCCAGGCCGGGGCGTGGAGGGTGGGGGGGCAGGCGGGGGGGACTCCGTTCTCTCCGTTGCTCGAGTTAGGGAAACTAATTACCTTCTTTCCCCTGCTCTCGGTGTACTTTTTGTCGTTATTCTGTTGTTAACCCACTCAGACGCCTTGCCGGTTGCAGAGCGGGAAGCGGTGTGGTGTGCTCTGAGCAAAAGCCTGCCCCATCCCTAGGGGTATGCCCTAGAGGGGCTCGGTTGGGTGGGCCTGGGGCAGCCTGAGCTGGTGGGTGACAGCCCCGCCCCATAGCACAACACTGGGACTGGGTGGGCTTTGAGGTCCCTTACAACCCAAGCCATTCTGCCATTCTGTTATAACGTTCCTCTCACCCAAGTTAAGAAAACACATTAATGAAGATGTGGATTCGAAAGTATTGTGAGCCTAAATACTTTCCAGCATTAGATGTCTGTGGCTCCTGAGCCGGTTTGTTTTACAAATTCTTCTGTTTTTTAATTTCAACGTGCTTAATGCTGTATGGAGGACTCCCATGAAAGGGAGAATTGCAAGCTTCTGTAATCAAAGAAATGGCAAGGCTCCGAAGTAAACATGAGAAAACAATGCACTCATGATAGCAACTCTGTCTTTTTGCCAGACATAAGGGGAAAGAGAAAACTTGTCTCTTTAAGAAAGGCTTTAGAGCTGTTGCCAGCTAAGTGTAAAAACTTTACTCAGAATAGCGCAAACCCAGCCTTTTACAGTTATAATGAAGAACCCATCTTTGAAAGTGTTTGAGAGGTTGGGACCTCCCTTCTATAGCAAAGCAAACATTGTAATGGATTTGTCTGTGATTGAATTAAAAATGTAACCCAGCGCTGTGTTCTTATTTGTATATGTAGCTGCTATTTAATAAAAGTTTGTATTCTCAACTGGTTTCATATATAACAGTATATTGGTAAGCATATAGAAAAAATAAAGACAAAATGCGTTGTGTTTATTAGTAGTCTCTTTGCTTTACAGCATGACCATTATATTTGGTTTGGTAATATTTTGTTAAAAAATTAACTAAAATATACCAGCTATTAAGTATTTTATTCTTGCTGGGTCTTTGCTTTTGTTGTTACTTCAAAGCAACTGAGGTTTTTTACTATGGTATATCTTTGAAGAAAGTCAACCTATGGACAATTCATTTTTATTTTTTAAACAGTGAATTTATTGCAGAAGATGGTAATGAGAAGTTTTGGCAGTTCTTGGAAACTGTACGAGAATTAACAATTTATAAGCAAGGAGGTAAGTTGAACAGCATGCTAGTTTTAATAAATTACCTTTCAGTAATTTTTGAGCATCGTGCTAACACTTCAGCTAGTTGCAGTCAGGTAAAGCCTATCTCTTCCATGACTGCTTGCTAAGTAATTCTCTTTCAGAAAGTTTCAGCGTACTCTCCTAGAGAAAATATTCTACTACTGTAGGGCTATTTTAGAAACAAGGAAGACAAGAGGGACTGAACTGCTTTTACAGCATGAAATGGAAATGTTAAGTTTAAATACACCTACCTGAGTTAAGTTTGTTTTGTTTGCTTTTTATTTCAAAATAGCATTCATCAGGCATGAGGACATACCAGTGGAAGAAGCTTTAAATAAATTGAGTGTTAACATAAGTAATCAGAAACTCAAAGTAGGAAAATAATGCCAGCAACATCAGTGAGATGATTTTAATGAATCCCTATCATGCTCAGAATACAATATGTGGGAGGGAAACTTGAGGAACAACATCACTGCAAGTATGACTGAATCCAGAAGAGTTTGTTGTGTGGCTGTAAGTATGTGAGAGCATTATTTGCGTGCTTAGCAACGCCCAAAGAAGCGATAGACTTAGGAAACTGCTATGAAGGGAACAGAGACTGACATGGTAAACAACATTTGCTTGCTTATGATTGTATGGGGCAATTTTTTTGTGTTGAGTAGAACGTGATGTTCCTTCTCTGTTTTCTCACTGCCCTTTTCCTGTTAGCCTTCATTTTTTCAGAAAGGGGCCAGAAGAATCAGAAGGCGCACAGAGATTTGTGATTATAGTGTGGGGTGTAGAATGGAAGGGAGAAAAAAAAGGTTACATGAGCTAATGGAAACTGAAGATAGTCTGAGGTGAGGGGGTAAAAAAAATGAAAACCAAAAGACAACTAGAAAAATGATTATTTCACTGTGGCATTTGCAAGACTGCTTCTGTAGTACTAGGCCAGTTTGGGACTCACCGTTACAAGAAAGACACTGGCCTACTGGAGCAAGTATAGGATAAGGCCATCACAGTACTTGGGGAACTGGAGCAGACTCATGAGGGGAGGCTGAGAACTGGGTTGTATTGAGCCTGAAGGGGAGAAGGGTAAGGGCAGATATTGTATCGTCAACTGCCTGATAGCATGGTATACAGAAGATGGAGCCAGACCCTTCATAAAGGTTTGCAGTAATATGAAAGGAGTCAATGGGCGTGAAGTTGAAACACAGAAGTTCTGATTAGAGATTGGTATAATTGCTTTTGCCATAGGTGTGAGTAACCAGAGGAACAAGCTGTCTAGGAGGGTTGTACAGTCACCATCTTTGGAGGTACTCACAACTGCGTACAAGGACCTGAGCAGCTTCATCTAGCATTAAAATTGGATCTCCCCTAAGTAAAAGTTTAGACAAGATGACTTTTAGAAGTCATTTCCAACTTCATTTCTTTTTCACTTCTTGAAATGAGCAGTTAAGGTGCAGTTGGTATAATATGATAAGTATATATGATGGATGGCAGTAGGTTGGTTTTGAACAGGAAAAATAATCTTAGGCCTAAGAAATTCTAGATTTGAAGCTGAAAAATTTGGTTTACAGAATGTTTGAATGGTAGATTAATGCAAGAACGAAATATTGGAGGAGATGTAGAACAATTAGAAATATCAAGTCTAATGCCTTTATTTCCAAGACATTCCTCAGATGATTTTGAATATGTTGTTTATCCATCCTTGAAATGTGTTGTTTTAAATTCAGAATAATCAACATTGATCAGTAACTTGTTCATTTAAAATATTTAGGCCATAGCAAATTAGGCCTATAGGTAGTTTGCTTAGTTGTTATGTATGTAGAAATTTAACTAATTTGGTAGGAAAAAATGTATGTAGACTTTGGTATAGTGTTTTTGTAGGGTTAGTGTGATTGTTATAACATTTTCCTCAGTAATGACTCAAATCAACTTGGGTGTTATATACTATGAAAAATATCTGAAAGGATAATTATGAGATATAGTATTAAATTAGAGTGAAGTCTTCAGGTAGCATTGACAACATTCTGTATATTTACTTAATATGAAACACATTTGGCTCTGGGCTTGTGGAAAGTTTCGGAATGCATTTACTGCTATTTTGGGCTGCATGTAAGTTACAAAGAACTCAAAGATTTAAAAATGTGATAGTAAAGAGAAGTATAGTTACAAAATAATACAATTGCAGTTTAAACTTGCTGTGGGCTTTATATCTCAAGAAGTAGATTTAGGAACACAGAGTGAAGGTAAGTAGTCAGTTACCTGCTGACAAACAATAACTGGAGTGTTTATTGTCTTCCTGAGTCATTTAGTTTATATGTTGAGTTATCAACTACCTCACAAATACTGAAAAACACCCAAAGCAAACTACAGTAACAAAACAAACAAACGAAATCCATGTATCCTTATAAGGAAACTATTTTCTCCAAAAGAATAGAACAATATAGTCCATATAAACAGCAGTAATGTAAATTATCTTTTGCAGATACAGAAGTTTTGTTGGTACATGCTTTATTAGATCATCATTATTCAAAACTAGAATAGGGAGGTGTTTTTATGCACATACCAACCACACAGAGGAAATAGTACAGTTTCACAGGCATGGCACTTTTTTATAGTTATCATGCAAAAAAAAATTATTCTCTTTATACTACCATCTGCCTTGAATTTATAGGGGTTCAAATTCAGGATAGGAGGTGTTTAGTTATGAATATAGTATACAAAAAGCACCCAATCCTAGGGCAAACAGTTGCAATAATTGAGTCAGTTTTGGGTCCTACAGAGAGATAATTTCCAGAAATTAAAAACTGACGTAACAAGTTTGAGATACTGATAAATGAGTAGACTTCAGAGAAAACATTCCTTGCTAAAACAGAAAAGAAGTTGTGATGGTATCTTGCAATAGTAGAAGTATTCCTACAGCACCTGGGCAAGGAAACAAGGCGAAGAAGAAGCTGCTTAGTAGGTATGTTCCATCTAATAAATAATGGGAGTGAAATCTTGCAATGAAAATTCAGGGTATCGTATAAGCTGTTATTAAAATTACCATAATCCCCTTGTTAAACAGGAACTCAGCAGTCTATAAAGTAAAAAGATATTTTCTGATACTTTGGTATCAGAATGATTGATCAAATGTTGCTGTATTTCTTCTCCAAGTTTTGTTATAGGGTTTTTTTTCCTTAATTTCTCAAGTTATGAGATTTTATTATTTTTTTTTCTTAAATGCATCTCAAGAGATCCTTTTCATAAGTACTTGCCAAGCTCAGAAGTTCATTCATATCTAGTTTTGGGTGCAGTTTACAGATCGTTCCAGAACTGTGACCTGCAGGTTATGGTATGTGGCTTGGACCAAAAGCAAAATTATTTTGTTAGCTGCCATCGTTGTTTCATACAGGTACTTCTGAAATCTGCTGCATCTGAGTAAGGTAAAATGGGATGTGTAAAGCCATGAGAGATGATTTTCACGCTGTATAAAGTTCCCACTGGGATGATAATTCAATTTGCACAGAAAGAGCACCTTTAAAATAAAAGAACACAGGTAGATTTAAGTTGGACAGTGAGAGTGGTTTCTCCCCTCAATTCACTTTCCCTTGCTGTAAATTTTCAACTATACAGGGCAGCATTTTAATTACATATGCAAAAGATACTGAATTTCTGCAGGTACACTAGTATTTATTAATGTAAGTAAAATACATGCTGATTACTTAGGTTTTTTTTGGCCATTGTATCAATTCTGCATTGTCTGTGCATATTTCAGCTGTTCTTCAGTGGAAGACTAACCTCTGGAATAGGGATTGTGCACAGTGTGTGTTGTGCTAACAGCTTTGGTTCTCTGATTGTTTTGTGTTCAAGAATATATGTACAGACCAATTCAAATTTTTGACACTGTTTCTTAAAATGTTAAGCAAATACAGATCTTTTTCACGACTTCGTAAAGAGTACTATGACTTCTTCTAATTAGATTTCTCTCTCTTGTGCCCGAAGAGAGCTTGAGACTATTCATGTGTAGCCTAGAAAGCCATCCCTACTCTGGGCTGTATCAAAAGAGGGGTAACTAGCATGGTGAGGGAGGTGATAGTCCCCATCTGCTCTGCCCTTATGTGGCCCCACTTGGAGTTCTTCATTCAGCCCTGGGAGCCCTGACATAAGAAGGATGTGGAACTGTTGGAGTGGGTCCAGAGGAGGACCATGAGAGTGATCAGAGGGCTTGAGTACCTATTCAATGGAGACAGGCTGAGGGCTGGACTTGTTCAGCTTGGAGAAGGAAGGCTCTGAGGAGGTCTCATTGCAGCCTTCCGGTACCTGAAGGGGATCTACAGGAATGCTGGGGAGGGACTTTGTCAGGGAATGTAATTATAGGACAAGGGGTAATGGCTTTGAACTGAAAGAGAGTAGGTTAGATGTATGAGAGTGTTGAGGTGCTAGTGCAGGCTGCCTAAAGAAGCTGTGGATACCCCATCCCTGGAGGTTTTCAGGGCTGGGTTGGATGGGGCCCAATATAATTATAATTTTAAATATAATTTTCAATAATTTGAAAAATAATGCTGACTGAAAAAAATAACTTTTGAATTATGCATTAGAAGTATAAGCTTGAAAAATAGAAAGAAATGAATACGCTCTAGTAAGTACTTGGAAAATGCTTTAGATGTTAATTAGTGCTTATTGGTGCATTTGTGTTACATTAGGCTTTTAGAATTGGTAGTAAAGGTAACAGTTGTCAGTGGATGACACTGAAGGCATGAAGTGCCTGTCAATACTGAAGTAATATTTGTGTATTATGTTGCACAGAGAGATAAGCCATGCAGTTCGAGGCTAAATACTAAAAATCTGACATTTTTTTTCTTCAACAGATACAGAATATTCATATTATAATTTAATCTTGAAGAAAGCAGGACAATTTTTATCCAATTTTCAAATCAATCTGTTGAAGTTTGCACTTTCCATACGAGCATATTCTCCAACAGTCCAGATGTTTCAACAGGTATCTTCAGCAAATGTATTCTCCGATGTGAATGATTTATATGGTGTTTTGGCTTCAGAGTAAATAATGTTTATTATTACAGTTCAGTAATGCACATGCTGGTGTTTTTTGCAATCAAATCTGATCTGAATTATAAAATGCACAATATTATGTTTATAAGCTAGTTTTGTTGTGCAGAATAAATATTTGTGCACAATTATATAAATAGCTTTATTTCCTGGGTAGATTTTTTTGAATTGTTCTTTCTTAAAACCAGTTTTTGTTTGTTTATTTGTTTTTACATTGCTTTAAATACTCTAATAGGAATTCTCGGATTTCCCAAAGTGGGAAATTTCCAGCATCTTCAAAGCATTTAGATCTGTTATTTAGTGGACTTCCCCTCTCTTTCATTTTAATATTTCAGAATTTGAAAGATCGAATAGTCAAATACTGACAGTAATTAAAATTAAAATTGCCTTAGAGTACAGTCTGTGATTTCAGCTTGTGGAGGACATTTCTTAGCCCCTCATCTTTATAGAACATAAAGACACTTGCATTTTCTGGAATATGACCACATTTAATAGACTGCATCTCACAAAGCTTGGTCTCAATCTTTTATATTATCCATTACTGTTTTCACGTGTACACAACTTTGAATGGGCTTAATTAGGAACACAACTCAGTGACAGCTGTTACTTTAATCAAAGGGATGTGAGTTTAAGTTGAAGTGCAATCAAAGTATTCTGGTTAAGTATAATTGTTGAAATATTAGATTGCAGCTGATGAACCTCCACCAGAAGGCTGCAGCGCATTTGTGGTTATCCATGAGAAGCACACCTGTAAGACTAATGAAATCAAAAGGCTTCTGAAGAAGGCTAATAAGAGGTAAATGTAATGATCTTGTTTTAAGAGAAAAAAAAGTGCATTACTAACTAACAAAATGCATTATAGCACTTATAACATTCTGGAATTTTAGATTCTATATATTTGATGTTAACAGCCCCATAAATCACTTACTGCATATTTAAAATGCACATTATTCCAAAAGAGTTACTTTTTGTTTTGCAATATTTTAAATATTCAGTGTTGTGGAAATTCATTAATTATGAATCAAAATAGACTTTTAAAACAAAACCTCAGAGCTTAGCTCCTCTAACCATGGGAATGTGTATTTTATTTTATTTTCCCTTTTTGTTGGTAGGAGATGGTCAAGTTTACATTACAGTATATGAACATACCATTTCTTGCTTCTTGCTGCTTCTAGCAGCAGACTTTAATGTACTCAGTGTCAATGTGTTTGCGGGTTTATGAACTGTAGGAGTGAAAGAGGAAGCTACATAAGCTGGCATAACTTTTCTTACCTTGTGCTAGACTTAATCTATCAGAATTCTGTGGGTTTTATCCTGTGGAAAGTAGCATCAGTCCAGAATGATTTTTGGCCATGAAATAAACCTATCCCAGTAAATAAATAATTATGAAAGCAAAATGTTTAACCCATATCAAAACAGAAATCAATTGTATTTTTTCAAGGTGTAGGTGTATGTAGGTGTTGGGATTTTTTTTCCTGCACTGTTCTAAGTCATAATATGTCCATACCCTCAGCTACCTCATGGAGATTTGAACCTGAAAGATGAATTGCTTATCTTGAAAACTTTCAGGGATTAACTTAAGATTTCGGGACGTTTTCAGCTAAGAGCAGAAAATGTCTGATAAAAGTCATGCATACTGTTCTGGCAGCTGTCGGTACAGGCATATAGTTATCTGTAGCTGGTAGTGTAGTAGCTGGTTAATGGGTGCTGGAACCCACGTCCAGTTGGTACTTTCTGAGACCAGGAGTCATTCTTCTCCTCTACCTAAGTGATTGGTGAAGGGAAGAAAAGCTCCCTTGATTTAGGTTTTTTGCACCCTGTGAATTAACATGGCAATTGTAGTCTCTCTGGGTATGGGAAGGAACTGTCAGAAGTCATGTCGCTGTGTATGCTTTCATACGCAAATCTGGATCTGTTCTTGAACAGAGCTTACTCATTCAAGAATTGTTTCAGATTTCCTGATGGCACCTACTTTGTTTTTCCTGATACTTCTGCAACATGTCTGCATGCTCCCAAGTTTATTCTCAAGCCAGGCTCCTTTTTTGCTCTCTGCCTTGCAAATGTAGTCTCCTACTGCAGACCTACCAAGCTTATATAGGATGTCAAGGCCCTGGTCAACTTGGTACAAATTGACTCCACTTTTAGTGAGGGATTGAAGCAGCTGACCCCCAAAGGTCTCTTCCAATGTAAATTATCCTGTGATTTTATAAGGAAGATGTTCTTAAGCTTTGCTGCACAGAAACTGTGGCATGTGGAGTTCTCCTCAGACCTTTCAAGTATGATATTTGAATGTGTGTAGGTGCAGTGCACACATTTGTGCAGAATAGATTGGGTTAGAATTTCTTGGTTTGCCTTGGGGAAGTTTGGAAAGAGCTTATTGATCCTTCTGGTGTGACTGTACAGCAGCAACTTTGAAAAAAAAAATTATCGATAATTAGCACCTTGAGAATACTACCTAATTGTATTACCTGTTACTTTCCCACTATTTATTCAAATGATGTCTGCAGTCATTTAAGAAAATATTTAATTTATTGCAGGTACAAATGCATAGCTTTTCTACAGTCATGGCATTGAATGAGGTGTGTAGGTGGGCAGTCAAAATTAGCAAAATTACTAAATTAAAAAAGCTTGATGGTGTAAGTGGGAACCTCACTTAGGTTCCGTGTGTGTTAGCAGCTTTCTCAAACTTTGCTGAGTTTTTCTGCAATTTTCTTACTCACTGATTGCTTTGTATATCTCTAATAGATCTAATGTAATTTCAATTAAAATGTTCTTGCTGTAAGCAATTGCTGCTCCAAATGCCAGTACTATACTTTTTATTTTGTTCTCTCTGTTGCAATTTGATAAAATTCATTAAAGTACTTATGGTTGATGCTGAGTTTTCAGTTTTTTAGACTTTAATTTCAGAAATGGTGTTTTAAGTTCTTTTGTGAGCAACTGTGATTATTTTGAAATGACTTTATGTAGCTTGTTCACTTCTAGTGTATAAGAGCATAAGCTAATCACATAATCATTTTTCAATTTTGAAGCAGAAAAGCTTGCCACTGTTTTTATTTCACTTCTGAGTACATAATAACACTATTATTTGTTTCTTAAATCAGACCCAGGCCATATCTTTTTAAAGGAGATCATAAATACCCAACTCTCAAAGAGGATGGCCCAGTAGTTGTTCTTTATGCAGAAATGGGTACGAGAGACTTTGTTAAATTCCACAAAATTTTATCTGAGAAGGCTCAAAAGGAGGAAATTGTTTATGTTCTCCGGCATTATGTTCAGGTATGCAATTCAAGTAACATTGATTCAGTAAGCTGTTAACATTCCATCTCTATTTTTCTTGTTTTGTGGGTTTTTTTTAATAAAACATGCCTTATACATTTCTTTTTGCATGTGCCTAAATTGTGTGTACTGCCTGTACAAGTTCTAATTTAGAATCATAGCCACCAAGATTGGAGAAGGCCTCTGAGATCATCCAGTCCAACCATCCACCTATCACCAATATTTCCCACTAAACTGTGTTTGTCCCTCAGTACAACATCTAAAATGTTTCTTGAACACCTGAAGGGATGGTGACTCTACCACCTCCATTCCAGCTCATTCCAGCACCTGACCACTCATCTCAGAGAAGAGAGTATTTCCTAACACCCAAACTAAATCTCCTCTTCTACATTTGAGGACATTATCTCCCACCCTAACACTAGTTGCATGGGAGAAGAGGCTGACCTCCACCTCACTACATCCTCCCGTCAGGTAGTTGTAGTTTGTTGAAATTTTCTAGATGAACTGATAAGGGAGTACATCTTGATAGCTGGGAAAAAAATCCCATCTTTTTCTCTAACCTCTTTCTAGTCATATTTCTGGGGTTTGTATATTGTATGAGGATCTTAGGTGAACCTTAGTGCAGAAGGCAGAACACAGGAGTTACAAGAATTAGTAAAATGGGAGCTAGAGTAGAAAATCAAGCTGAAAAATGAAATAATTACATACAATTTTATGATTTCACATATTCATTATGGTACAGCAGCATGAGCTCTCAAGAGTCAAGATCGTTAGTCACTTTTGATGTTTGTGTTCCTCAGTGTCAGTATTTTAAACACAATGTTTCTGAATGTTTTCCCTATCTTACTCTTAACCCAGAAATAAGGCAACTAATACCAGTACATGGAACTGTACCATCTCCTACTTTTGATTCTCAGAAGGTTTTTGTAATTTATATTCAAAGTGCAGCTTTTAAATAGTGCAGCTAATACAAGAATAATCTGTTGCACTGAGAGGTTGCTGCAATTTATGCAGGCCAGGCATTTCAGAGAAATGAGATCTGTGGTTTGCAGATTACTTACAGAATTGTTTGCTCACAGTAATGAAATAAAGAATTTGAAGAAGTCAAACTTAAATCCTAAGTTGTATAGGACTGTAGTTTTTCTGAACTTTCACTTCTTTTGTGCACATCCAGTGCTCACATTTTTCTTGCTCTGACCTGCCTACACACTTTCCCTCCCTTTAAGACTGCCCTTCCCTTTTTCTCTTTCCTCATAATTTCCACTTTTTTTTTTTTTGGTTCCCACTAAGGCTGATGCTCCCTCACTTTTTTTCATTAAATGCCAGGAGGAGTGTTGAAAGAAGAGAGAGTCTTTCTGCTGTCTTTTTTTTTAATTTCTATTTATTTATTTATTCATTTTAATTATTTTGCCAGAGCCAGTAAAACTGCTTAGAGAAAGCAGAGCTTTGAGATTTGCTTAGAAGGCTAGTAGAGAAAAACCCAAATTATGCTGGAGCTTTGACTTGTGGGCTGGAGGAGTCTCAATACCAAATGTTTCTTAGAAACTGCAAACTAAAGCTGAAGAGCTTTCAAGAAATTCTTGTGCATTTTCAAATCACCTTATGGGAAGAGGATTTTCCTATGTTCTGAATGAATTATGGAACTTTTTCAGAAGTAGCTATGGGTAATTATCCTGTTGAATATCAAACTTCCATTCCGAAGTTAGAAAGGCCCATCCTTACTGATAAAATTGGCAACAAGTTTCTAGCAGTAATACCTTGATACAGTTTCTTTTTTGTTTTAAAATTATCTGCCTGATGCAGGAATAGAGAATTTCCTCCTCCCATTCTAAAGTCTGGAAAAATTACAACAATATGTGAATAAAATTAATTGTAGGGCATCAGTAATTGTAGAGAGTGCTACCAGCTCTGCTTGATTCAATACCTCTAAATAATATGTGAAGAGATTACAGTTTTGACAGCCTTTCTGTAGTCTACAAGAAATAAAGCAAGTCCATACTTTCTGATGTTCTCAGTGCTATCAAGTATACTTTGCATGATTTTTTTAATCTACTATTTTGTGCATTGAATCATAAATTGAAAGAACTGTCATAACATTTTAAAGTCACAGTATTACATATTGTTAATCTTCTGTGGAGACAGTTTTTTAAGTTTTGTTTTTTGTTCTGATAAAATAATATCAAACAGAAACCAAGCTCCAGAAAAATGTATTTATCTGGATATGGTGTAGAGCTTGCAATAAAGAGCACAGAATACAAAGCAGTAGATGACACGCAGGTTAAAGGTATGTTGTGTTTTGTTTTGTTTTTTCATTTATGGTATCCTTTCATAGATTCTATTAAAATATGATGTCATTTGTAGCTGTAAAGTCAGTGATCTTTTTAAGGTTATACTTAATTTCTTTTTACACAGTGAAGGCTCACACATTAAGAACTAAGGCATTAAAATACATTGAAGCATTATAAACTGCAGTGCTGTAGATCGTTGCTTGCTCTACAGCTATTGTTATATGTTGCTGTACTTCAGAATGTACCCCACTTTTTTCTTTTCAGTAACTGCAGAACTTTGATGTTCAATTATTTTGTATCTTTTGGTATCTCTGATGTGGTAATTACCACAGTATCTACGCATTAGTGTTTGGGGGCTGATTTTTTTTCCTAAATTAGTTTCTGATTTTTCTGATTTCTAATATAATTTCACATTCTTCTACAGAAGACTGGACTAGAATGTGATACCTCTATATTTTACTGTGTATTGAAATGAGTCATACACCAATGAAAACTGTAGCTATAGCATTCTGTCAAAGAGACATTACTTTGTGTGGAAATGTTCAACATTGAAGAAACTTACAATTACAGTTTTGGCAAGACTGTGGTTTGACAACTTTTGAGCCACTTCAGAAATAGATTAATTTTTTTTAAAGGAAACAAACTGTTCTCTGGCTTGTGTACAACGTTGGAGATTCTAGCACTTTAAAGTCAAGTTAAAAAAAAATAAAATCTGATATTAGTTGGCTGATAAGAGTTGAACCTTACCACTATATCAAACTGAGAAATGACTTTTATGGAAATATTATATATTATATTATGGAAACTATTTAATCATAGTAGTTTAATTTATATCAAAATTCTAACCATTAGGTGAACTAAATCTAAAAGATCACAGAATTGTAGGGGTTGGAAGGGACCTCTAGAGATCAAGTCCAGCCCCCGCCCAAAGCAGCTCCCTATACCAGGTTGTACAGGTAGATGTCCAGGCAGGTCTTGAATGTCTCCAGAGAAGGAGACTCCACCACCACCTGTGCAGCCTGTGCCAATGCTCTATCACCCTTATAATAATCTGAATACTGGTGTGTTCTGTAAAGTGATTCACTCTGGTGCCAAAAATATGTATGTAAGGATATAAATCTAACTGAAATAACATCTGAGAGGGACAGTCTTCCGATTGCATGTTTCTGTTAGTAGTTTTATAATTAGCAAGAATTATAAATCGGAATACTTCAGTAACTTTCTTGTTTTGTATTGCATGTATGTGCTGTGTGCTCAGTAACAAATGAAACCAAAAAAGAGGAAGAGGAGGAGGAGGAGGAGGAAAGTGATGTCCAAGGATTTCTCTTTGGCAAATTAAAGTGAGTTGTTGAGAGTTATAATGAAACTCTTACATTTGTTTCTGGATCATGAACCAGAAAAAAATATAGAGAAGAAGGGAAATCTACGTTGAAAATGTTTTTATTCTCTATGGCTGAAAATTGACTAATTATTTTTTGCATGTCTCGAGAGTGTGAATATGCAGTCACTTTTGTTGTTTAGTCTACTCATTTCAATTTATTGCCTTCTAATTTTCTTCAAATGTATGCAATAAACTATTTTCCACGGGCAGAATTTCCCTCTGAGTTATAAAACCATAGAGACATGAAAAAATGTGTCTGTTTTCAAAGTGGATAGTCATTAATTTCTTGAGCTTATTTGTTTGCTAATTTATGTTCTGTTCTTAGAAGAACTTATGTTTCCAAGTTGTAATCTGTTAGTCCAATTGATAGATGAAATTGGATACTACTCTTATATTGACATCTGTGGGCTGTTTCTGGTCCTCTACTGATTGATCCATTTCATGATTGCAGCCATTGGAAGTGCTTCCCTTTTCCTGAAGCAGGATTGTGGGGCTTCTTTAGTGTCATTTTCTCTTATCTTTTAAAGCAAAAAGTGAACTTGTAGATATTCTCACGAAACTTTAAGGCTTCCCATAGTTTTGATCTGCTGGTGCTATCTAAATTCTTGAGAGCCCAGCCCTTCTATCGTTTTTAAGATAAACACATTGAGATGGAAGGGTAAGCTTCCTTATCATTTCTATCTATAGAGACCTTTTGCAGCAGGTTGTAACAGATACCTATGGCATTTTTTTTTCTGAGCTTTTTTCTGTGTGGATTGTGCTAGGTTTAGCTATATGTAGGCTCTTCATGTTGCACTGTAGCCAATTTATGAAGCTGTCAGATAATTACTCAGACTTTTTGGCAGTGTTTCTAGGGTCTGATTTTTTTCCCTTTGCTTTTTCATACTGGAGATGAAAGAGATGTGGCAAGAATCTTTAGATTGTCCCTCAATTATAGTCATGCCAAAGCTTATTCTTTTCTTAGCTATCAAATAGTTGTCTTTCTAAAATGTTATAGCTTCTGCTTATATCCATAACTGTTTGGTTATGCAAAATAACATAATTCATTGCCATATGGTAGTACATATCCAGAGGACAGCTTTTTATAAGTTGGCTTTACATGTGCCGAATTTTGTGTTCACATTGATCTGTAGTATAAATGATCAACAGAAACAAAGTAGCAAGCATTAATATTCAATCTTGATTGTAGCTAGGTCTAATTACTCAGTTGCCTTTCCTTCACAGAAGAACAGAGGATCTGAACAGAAAAAAATATTAACATAAATTTGCAAAGAGAACAATCAAAACAGTAATTAAAAAGTTCAAAACTAGTTGAATATGCTAATTCACAGAGGAATTTAAGTGTACAAACCGTGTTTGCAATTTCTACTTGTATCATTTCTGTTATAAGTAAGAAAAAAGGTATTTTTCTGTCTTTGCTTCCCCTTTCAGTTAAGTGTGCTTTCCTTGAGGAAACTAAATTTCATTTTAATCCCAGAACAATCTTTGTATGTGAATTATTTTTTTCTTATGAAAGGCTACATCCCTTGATAAAAAGCATTCTAGAGCTTAGAAGAAAGATTTGCGGGGGAAGGGACACAAAATTACTTGTGAAACTTCTTCACAGGTACAGTGAAAAATAAAATATTATGGAAATTAGTCTTGATGTTTTAAATATATGGTTTTTATCTAATTTTTGCTTCTTGTTCTATAATCTCATAGAAGAGTCTTGAGAAGTTTAAAGGAGATAGTTTGCCATTGGAAAGTGTTTTGTCACAGGCTGAAGTTTTGCTTTCAAAGCTTCTTTGCCCAACTGTGTTTTGGAAAAAAGATTATAGAATCATAGCATCACCAAGATGGAAAAAGACCTCCAAAATCATCTAGTCCAGCTGTCCATCTGTCGCCAACATTTCCTTGCTAAACTTTGTCCCTCAGTACAACATCTAAATGTTTCATGAACCCCTCCAGGGTTATTGACTCCACCATCTCCCTGGGCAACTCATTCCAGAGCCTCATCACTCTTTCTGAGTTGTTGTTCCTAACGTTCAACTTGAATTCCTGGTGCTATTTGTGGCCGTTCCCGCTCATCCTAATCCCTCTTACATGGGAGAAGAGGCCAACCTTCACTTGTTGCCCTTCTCTAGACACATTCCAGGACCTCAATGTCTTTCTTGTAGTGAAGGGACCAGAACTGAACACAGTATTCAAGGTGTGGCCTCACCAGTGTTTCATACAGAGGGATGATCACCTCCCTGCTTCTGTTGGCAGCCCTGTTTCTGATACAAACCAGGGTGCCATTGGCCTTTTTGGGCACCTCAGCACACTGCTGGCTTGTCTTTAGCTAAGTGTTGATCAACATCCTTAGGTCCATTTCCTCTACACAGTCTTCCAGCCACTCTGCCCCAAGCCTGTAGCATTGCCTGGGATGGTTGTGGCCCAAGTACAGGACCCCACACCTGGTCTTGTTGAACCTCATCACATTGGCCTCAGCCTCACCACTCATGACCATCACCAGCTGAATTTATCTACATTCACCAGATATCCAAGCCTTTGGGCAGCCATGATTGTCTTCAGGTCTGACTAGTGACTTGTGTGCTCAGTGACTTGATTTTGGTGGTGATGTTAATTTATAGAAGACACTCTTTCTCCTGGGATTGTCATTCCCTACACCCATTGTCTTACTTATGTATTTCATGGGTAATACAAAAAGCTGTGTGTTACTGCACAATTCTGATTGATCTACAGAGTAATATAGAGTTAATTACACATTAGGCATGTGTTATGCCACAGTAAACTAACTGTACAGTTTAGTTTATAACAACTTCCAGTTTCACACAGTAGATAAAATAAGACATTAATGGATGTCATTATTTTAAAATGTTTTGCTGTAGAGAATTGCATCCTGATCTGAAAAATAATCTGAAAGAGTTTAAAAAACATCTGATTGAAACTACTAACAGCATGGAACCACTCAAGGTTTGGGAATTACAAGGTATGTAGCACAATTTTCTGTATTAGCACAGTGTTGTCTATTTTTCTTTGCTACGTTGATGTATCAGTATTTTAACAAAAAAAAAAAATTAAAAAGAAACTGTTTTCATTAAAGGCAGTATTATATGAAGTATTTAAGAAGAACATTTTGCTTCTTATGCTAGTGTTATGTGATAGAAATTGGAGGAACATTGAATTGATTTTATATGATTGAGAGCCATAACTTGATTTATTGATTTTAAACGCAGAAATTAAATTGCAATTTTCTGCTGGATGAGTTTTCCCAAATGCTGTATTTATTTTCATCTTTGCTGTCTTTAGTGTCTACTTTCAAAAGCAAGTATAAGGTCTCTGTTTAGTGGTTGCCTTTTCTATGGGGATGATGTACGAACAGAAATGAAATTGGTGCTGCAATCAAAGCAGCCAGCTCATACGGGTGTTAAAATTATTTGGGCTGGGGTACTGCTTGTTCAGTGCAAGAAAAATTGGTACTGGCTCGTGATGAAAAGGTTCAGGACCTTTTCAGTTGAGGTCTTCAGCCCTTTTTCTTTGCGTGGTGCATTGATGTTTTTCAACCCAACATGATTGGTTTCTCCGGTTTGTTCTCAAGCTAATGATGCTATCTGTATTAGTGGCTCAGCTACCCTCTGGTTTCCTTCATTTAGCCTCCAGGTAAGAATTTGACCAAATTTAACCAAGACTCCTTTAGCTGTAGGACAAACTTATATTTATAAGCAGCCATAAACACAATTCAAGAAATGAATTTAAGAGCTGTGTGTTTTAGATAAGTAATTAGATTTGCTATTCATAGTGAAAAACAGTGCAGAGTATTGACGTGGTATTCCCTTTAATAACTCATTCATTTATGTGTGTGAGCACCCTCTTGATCTCTAGTGCTTCATTAGCTTTCAAAGCATTCTTTAAGATCTAATTTAAGCTCAGGATCATCTTTTCCCCAAGGTGCCCTACACTGCTCTCAGCTGTGTTGAGTGCCAAAACAGGGAGGTCTTTAAATAAAAGCCTCTGACAAGAGAAAATCAATAAAGTACAAAGACATACCTGTTTTCCTCAATATATGAATATATGTACTCTAAGCTGTTCAGCATTAGATGGAAAAGATTAGTAATTTTGAAGGATTATTCAAGGCTTTTAAGTACACATCCCAAGTGCACAGCAGATGAGGCATCACTGCCTGTAGCAGTAGTAACAACTTGGTATTGTTTCGCTTGACCACAGCTCATGTGACTGCTGAAAGAGATCTGAAATGTTTTTGAAAACTGATCTCATTACTGAAGTATTGTTATAAAAACCAAGATATTTCTAGATAACTATCCATCTCTCAAACACCTTCTTATCTCACTAAGGTGAACCTTATATCAGGATAACTTGCAATGCATTCAGAATCAGTAACTTCTTAGAGTTATTGTATCTGTTCCCTGAAAAACCCGTTAAGTCCTGGAGCTGTAGTGAGTTGGTCCATATCTACACTTGAACATGACTCACTTAGTAATACTGATGTAATACCATGGATTATCTGTTTTGTCTTTTTTGTTTCAGGATGTTTTAGTAAAACTTAGAAATTACATTTATATTTTGCTCAAGATACTAGAACAGAAGTTTGGGAAGCCCTGATTTTGATACTTCCATTTTCTCAAGTGCCTGTCTTTTCAACCTCTATAATCTTGTAGAACATCAAATTGAAACATTAGAAAAAAGAACGTGTGTATATGGAAAGGTCTTCTGATTGTAGGCAGTATTTATATTACCAGTGATTTTTTTTCCAGATCTTAGCTTTCAAGCAGCTGCTCGAATTATGTCTGCCCCTGCTTATGATGCCTTAAAGGTGATGAAAGACATAGCTCAGAATTTCCCATTAAGAGCCAGGTATGATACTTCAGCTTGTTTTTCAAATACTGTTTTTATATTTGTGTTTTAATTTAATAACAGCAATTCCAATTTATATCCAAATTCTGCAGTCAGGTATTCATGTTTTACAGCTTGCTAGATGCATTCTAGACAGTTTAATTGACTAGATAATAACTCCTGGGAGAGTTCATGATTGGTCTCTTTAAATGTTTTCTGTCTGCTGCATGAGATTCTATGTAGGCATCCTAGTCCTTCATGCACTTGTGGTTGAAGGCCTAGTCTTCCTGACTTTTACTGGTATCATATTTTCACAGATGCAGAGTTCTGTTAAATTACTAGCAAACCTACTTTTGGAGTAAGATTAGGCAAAATTCTATTATTTTCAATGGAGATTGACCCACACTTAGTTCTAAGTACAACATTGTTTATTAGATATGGTCCTGGCTTCTGTATGTTAGAGCTTTTACTGGGGAGGGTCTGTCTTCCATTACAGATTAGTTAACAGAAGATCAAGGTAAATGTTAAATAGATTAATAACAATTTCCTCTGTACTCGTATTAAAGATTGCCCTTCCTGCAAGACAGTTGTACTGCAACCAAGAAATGTTTTTTCTCTACATTTAATAAGTTCTTCATGTAATTGTATCAGCACTATTTGCTTGAAGTACTGAATTAAAGATGATGGTAAATATGGTTTTTAACTCAGCATGCTTTCACATTTTATGACTCTTTTAACTACTGTGTAATGTTTCAGTGTCATTTCTGATTTTCTGTTAGCAAAAATCTACACTGTACTTGGAAGGAAAAATAAGTTTTAAAATGTCTGAAATATTATTGTATTGTTGTTTCACTGCTATCTTTAACATGGAAGGTTGCAAATACTTAAATAATTTTAAAAATTACTTGGTCTCCATTGACAACAATCTTAAATCAGAGAGGTACTATCTAAACACAATGCCACTAAATTATTCTACATTGCACATAGCTTAGATATGAATTTGCCCATTCTTTCATTATGCAAATTTTGGTCTGAAAATGGTGTATAAAAATTTTAGAACTATAATAATGAAAATAAAAATTCAGTATTATATATTGCTTAAAAATTGAAGGATTCTCTAGACCATAAAAATTAATATGGCATCCCTTGGAAGTTTCTCCCAGTTTCTATTTTATAACCTGCATTTCTGTGTCAGTTGAAGTGGATCTTACAAAATATCATCGTGTGTGGGCAGTGTAACAAATGATGCATTTCGTGTTGACGTTTTGATGAGATTTTATAAAATATCCAGTAACAGGAATTATAATACTTAAATTTCTTGCTATAATCATAAGCAATAAGTCATTAAGCTCACCCTCCACTGACTACTGATAATAACGTAACTGATGTGTTTCAACTGTTCTGTAGCACTTTCTTTGATATCACAGTTTGAGTTACAACTTTCCCATTTTGGCCAATTTTAACCCACGTATGTGCTTGTATAAATGCCATTCCTTCTTGACCCTCTACTGCCATTTATTCTAATGTTCCAGAAGGGATTCACAGTAACAAAAATAACTTATCTGAATATTTAAAGTGGGTCGATGGAAAAAGGAACTTACGTAGAGAAGAATAAGCTGTGATGAGTTCTGAAATAATTGCAAACAAAACATGAAAATCACATGGTTTGTTCTTAACAAGTCTCTTTGATCACTTGAATTTTTGTTTAAAGTAAACTGATCTTTTGTATTATAATCTTTACAGTATGTCAGAAATACAGAATTTATTAACGATATCATTTGTGTTTTAGGGGTGAGTGGGATTTATATTATTAAGTAACTGTTTTGCTACCATAAGTATTGAAGTTGACTAAGTAGAATCACTCTGTTTAGTTAATTTTCAGATTTAAAATGACACAATGATGCATGTTTTTAGTGTGTGTGTGAGGGAAATATGTAGGCAATAGAGTATGTATTTTAGCACTTATTAAAGGAATCACGTTTAGATTATTATGGTTCAGGACTTCTTAAAATCTGATGGGATTTATTTGCCTCTGGGTGTACTTTAGCTTAATAGTGATAAACTTACATCTTGTTACAGGTGAATGTAAAACAGTCTTGAAAAGTAAGATAAATGAGAGGATTCTCTCTTAAAAGTTAATTTTCAACTACTTGTGAATAGACAATATTTTTTAATCAATAAATCTCTTTTCTAATCTCAACTAATTTTAAAGCAGTCATTTGCATATGTTTTTGCAAAAGAAAGGGCAAAGCATCAGATTGTGTCTTTGCCCACCTGTGCTCTAACACTGACTAGCAGAGAGTTACTAACATAATTTAAAATATACAAATGTGACATTTATTGAGATAATATTTTAGATGGTCAGACAACTTCCTTTTTTTTATAATATACATAAAATTTTCCAGATAGGGAAGAGGAAAGATTGAGAGTTGTATTATAAAAAAAAGCTGAAAATATTACCTCAACAAAACTTAATGTAAATTTGGAACTTAAGTTAACTAGAGTAGCACAGGAGAAGATACTTGTCTTGAAAATAAAACATGAAACTGCATTGAGACTTTTTGTCTCAATTACAGCATTTTTCAATTACTGTACATTAAATATGGTATTACAATAATTTTGCATTAATATAGTTTTAAAAATCAAACATTTGAGTGTTGCTGGTATTTTATTTTTACAGATCATTGACCAGAGTTCCTGTTGAAAATCAAATGAGAAATGAAATAGAAGAAAATCAAAAGGTTTGCTTTCATTTCTTCCAGTCACGTGTACACCTCTTCCTTAGTGTATATTGAACATTGTCTGTGATAAATGGTGGATTTATTTTCATCCTTGCTGCACTGCCTCTTTTGATCACTGTATCACATGAAGAGTCATTTGTGTGTTTTGACTCATCTGAGTTCAATGTTCAATATAACAAATATATTTTCTGTCTCAGTACTGAGTCTGAAACAGCAAATCCAAACTCAGTACTGAGACAGAAATGCATTTGTTGTTTCAAACTTGGTATTAAACAGTAGCCATCATGCTTTTAGATCTGGTCTTATGATATGACAGGTCATTTTTTAGTATTTTTTTAATGAATCCTGTGAGAATCTGATTGTTTTTATATCACTAGGCCATGTAAATATCATCCTTGACAGAATGGCATGTCCATGTCTTTAATCTTTCTTTAGAGTAGTATTTATTCCCCAGTTTTTAGTTGACATTGCAATTGACTTGACAACTGTTGTTGAGTAGTGTACTCTGAACTTAACATGGCAGACATTTCTATATGGTTGTTTCCTGTCAAAGAGAGAGAGTGGTGAACAAACCCTGTAACTAGTTTTGAAAAATCTGATTTCTTGTTATATGCCAATTAAGTTCAGAGTAGGGAACATTGTGCTGATTTTCAGTCTGCAACTTTTGTTGGTCAGAACGTGTTTTTTTATGATGTCAAGACCAACCAGTACAGTAATGAGTTTATTTTGTACTTAAGACACTCTTCTTTTGCAACTTCTTCTTTTGCAACTATTTCACCTTCTTGGGCCCTTCAGCTAAATGTGCCCAAGGTGCTATTTTGACTCTTGGATAGATAATGCATTTTAGTGTTTCCTCTGAGACCTTTGGGTGAGCTTAGCTCACAAGATGTATTATGGATACATCTTGTTTCTTCCACTATTAAGAAGTTTTGTAATTTTTGCTCAGGGAAGCAACTCAGTATCTACGCCCTGCTCCATAGCTTTCAGTGTGCATCTGAGACATGCATTTTTCTGTATGTCTTTGTTGTTAAGGGCATAGTCAGGATAAAGCAAAACACAGCCCTGTCATAGTTTCTCCAGAGTATATGAATGTTAAGATCAGGTCCTTCCATGTTGCTTGATGAAGTCTTTACAATGTCTTGCTTCAAATACAGTGCTGTGAACCCAAAAACCAAAAGCAACATCTTAAGCAGGAATTACTTCTCTACCCCATAAATCCAGAAAAATTAAACATATCAGGAATTAAAATGGCAATTGCTACTAAATATAAGGAGTAAGCAAGTAACTAGGATTTGGTTTGGAAAGGAGATGTCTAAACTTAGGCACATCTATATTGGTATCTAAACTCATTTTATAACAGTGAAGATATAGTCTATGGACATTAAAAACAATTCAGCTGAGAGTGGTTGTTTTGTGGGTGTGACTGAATTGCCTATATTGGATTTCTGGTGTCATTTGAGATGCCACAGGGCATGTGAGATAAATTCATCAGACCTGTGTGGCTGATATGGGGACATCCATTCTCCATGACCTGTACTTTCCAGTCTGAAAGGTTCATCTTGAAACCTTGCAGTGTCTCAAATGACATTGGAAATCTTTCTGGTTAGTTAGGTGAATCACTTTCACGATCCCATAGACTGTGTTGAATACATTAACTATAACAGGATCTTAGACACCTAACTGTTTTGTATTACATCCTTCTTGAGACTACAAGTCTTTACACAGCTGAAAACTAAAATATGTTGAATAAAAATAGGGAAACTTCCTGAACACTGCACAACAAATTGGCATGTGCATTCTTGAACTGTAGTACATCCATCTAGCAGCGGGAGAGATATGATCTCATGCTGTGAATAACTGAGTAATTTCCTCTCAAGATAATGAAAGTTGAATAGTAAATGTAACAGGAGAAAATAGAGGTATTAAAAAGTTGAAAGGCATGTGATGATTTAGATGTAATTAGTTGATATCTAACTAAGAAATAGACAAAGAAGTGTTATACATATAAAGAAAAAAAGAAGATCCTGTTAAACAAAACTTTCAGTGCAATAGTTTGCTGACAATTTAGCAAGAAAGTAGTTTATGCATATTATGGGCATTAAATTCCTGGGTGCCTAAATACTCCTTTCATTAAGTTTGTAAAGGTAGATGGATGATCTGAACAATCAAATGCCTAGCATCAAAATTATGTAATGTCTCAGCTCTGATTCAGCTCAGTTCTCCTGCAGTGATATTGAAGGATTTGAAAACTTTTCAGAATCCCATTTCAGCATCTAGTGGCAGATACTTTTTTCTTTGTTCTTGCATTCATTTTGTTAAACTAATGTTTGTATGACCCAAAGCAGCCAGTTGCAGTCTTATCAATATTTCTGTTAATCATAGAATCATCAAGGAAGGAAAAGGCCTCCACAGTCATTTAGTCCAACTATCCATCTACCACCAATATTTCCACACAGAACTGTGTTCCTTAGTACAGCATCTAAATGTTTCTTCTCTTGAACATATAAACCACCTCCCTAGGAAGCCCATTCCATTGCCTAACCACTCTTTTGGAGAGGAAATTTTTCTAAAAGTCCAAGCTGAACACCCCCTTGGTGCAATTTGAGTCCATTCCCTCTTGTCCTGTCGCTAGTTACATGGGAGAAGAGGCCAATCCCCACTCCTTTACAGCCTCCTTTCACGTAGTTGCAGAGAGCTATACAGACTCCCCTGAGCCTCCTTCAAGCTGGATAACTGGATTGATCCCTCAGCTGCTCCTCATAAGACCTGTTCTCCATCCCCCTCACTAGTTTCATTGCTCTTCTCTGGACATGTTCCAGGGCCTCGATGTCTTTCTTGTGGTGAAGGGCACAAAATTGAACCCAGTACTCGAGGTGCAGCCTCACCATTGCTGAGTACAGGACGATAATCATCCCCTGCTCCTGTGGGCAATGCTATTTATGATACAAGCCAGGATGCCACTGGCCTTTTTGGCTACCTCAGCACACAGCTGACTTGTCTTTAGCTGTGTGTCAGCCAGCACCCTCAGGTCTATTTCCTCTACACAGTCTTCCAGCCACTCTGTTCTAAGCCTGTAGTGTTGCCTTGGGGTGGTTGTAACCCAAGTGCAGGACCCAGCACTTGGTCTTGTTGAACCTCATCCCATTGGCTTCAGTAAGCTATCCAGACTATCCAGATCCTTCTGTAGGGCCTTCCTATTCCTAGGCAGTTTGAGACTTCCTCCCAGTTTGGTGTCATCTGCAAATGTACTGAGAGTGCATATAATGCTCTCATCTGAGTCATCAATAAAGATATTACACAGAAAAGGCCCCAGTACCAACCTGTGGGGATCACCACTCCTGACTGGTTGCCAGCTGGATGTGACTCCATTCACCACCACTCTCTGAGCCCAGGATAGAGTACCCTGAAGATAATTGGTAGGACTTTTTTTAAAGACAGGTTTAAAGAAGGCATTGAGATCCTCAGCCTTTTTGTTATCCTCAGTGGTCTTATTCACCACCACAACCAGTAAAGGATGGAAATTGCTCTTAGCACAATATGAGTATTGCGGCTCATAGTGGTGAGCAGGAAATTCTCAGTAATGGAAAGAGATCTCATAGTCTAAGTGTTGATTTCAGGGCTTCAAGGAGAGGGACTGTTCTATCTGCTTGGCTTTTTTCACAAGACTTGAGTAAGGGCCCTGAAATATTCTGATAACGTTTTGCGAGACTGGAATCCTCCTTATGTTTGCTGTCCATTCCTTGAGTCAAGTGGCATTATTGGGGATTTTCTGTAGTTACAGGACTTCGTGGCACATTTCTGGTAATAAAACCATGGTCAGAATTAGGTTTGCTAACTTCAGGGACGATCTTATAAATGGAATAATATACACAGCACAAGCTGCTTGGTCTAAGTATGCTTTTCTTGAAAGTGAGTTTTTTGTTGTTTTATTCAATGACTGAAAGCCAATGGGGGGGAAAAAAAAGATTATTTTTCCCACCTACTAACAGCACTTCCCAGTTCTCTGTTGGGAATTAAGACATAAGTGGAAATCTGACAGCTTTTCATGGTGTGAGTTGGAATAAACTGCTATTTTTGCTCCTATCTTGCTGCAGCCAGTGTTGTTAGTTTGAACAGCATGGTGCCTTACAGCTTTCTGAAAAAAAAAGCAAAAATGATAAGGCAGTCCTTACTCACAAAAACTTCCTTCTCCATGTGTTTAATTATTGTAGAGTTTTTCCTTCCTGGGAAAGCAAGCATATGCTGTCCATTTCTGATCTATCTGTTTTTTTTCAAGGCACCTTTGATAAATGAGATTGTATGCTTCTAGTTTACCTTTACTTTTTTCTCTTGAGTTGCTACTGCACATTTTTTGAATACTGGAAGATTTTAAGAAAGCTGGTTACTAGTAGAGGACTGAAGGCATATGGAGACATACAGGGTCTCCATGTGGAAGTTAATGAATATTCTTGGAGGTATATTCTTGGGGTAATTTTTCAAACAAAAAAAATTGATCCTTATTTTTGTATTTGTGTGTATTTCCACTTTGTGTCAGTAGACACTGAGAATGTGTGCAAATAGGAATGCTGTAGGTTGTTTTTTGGGGCTTATGCAGCTGTTTTCATTTGTATTTGCTTAATCATTGAAAGTGTAGAGGTACGCTTTCAGTATTATTACTAATAACATTCAGATAGAAGTTACCGTGCTGAAGAGGTTTGATGTGTCTGTTTTGCAGGATTACTTACCGTGTTGTACATCTGTCTGTGCATGTGTGTTAGTGTTGACACGTACCTAAATAATTAGCAGTACTTTTTATTTTTAAGCACCTTCATGAAACACTTGGAATCCAACCGGGCGAAGCTCGTTTATTTCTAAATGGCCTTCATATTGACCTGGATTTTCACGATCCATTTAGGTAAGAGGATACATTTGGCTTGAAAGTTAAAGAATGACAGAGAATACTGGAATTGTGCTTATGGTGCTAAATAAGCCAATCTGTTACTCTTTGGGAACCAGGAAGTATTCCAGAAGAGAGTTTTGCTTTGAATGTGAACAGTGTGGAAGAAACTGAAAAGAGTATTTTTTCCAGGAATGTGTGTTCTGTAACTTAGATACAGTTTACATCTTCCCTTGTAAAATTACTTTGGAAATGGAAGGAATTCAACATGCATGCATACAAATGTGGGAAGAACACTTCTGAAAAAAAAAGAAAAAGTGCTGTCTCATCTTCATTTCATAAGATTCAGGAAAAAAAATAGGTATTACATTCAACTGGATTATTTCAGGTCTGTCTGGTAATTTTTTTCCAGTTCTGTTATTATGGTCTAATATACTCTTTTTGGCTTAATTTTTTTTTTTTTTTTGCAGTTTGTGTAATCACAATATATTTGCTACGATTTGCTTTTTCCATCCAAGCACTCATAAAACTTGTGGACAGTTTCTATTCTTAGTGTTGTCAACAGCAGGACGGACATAACTACTTCAAAATCATCTTTGGTGGCTTTTACTGCCAATAAATCTGCTCATGCTTGGATAGAAGGATGTTTCTTTTTCATTTGCCTGTGATTTGTCACTCTACAATTCTTATTTTTTGTTTTCTCATCCACAGTGTATACTCCATCACGGAGATTCATAAACTTTTTGATTCTAGCATTTATGTTTGTTGTATTTTTTTTTAAGTTACCTTTTTTTCTCATCCAGAGTTCTTAGGTAGAGTCAGTTGCATTTTCTTTTAAATAATGATGCAAATAATTGTAGGCATATTAACATTATAATTCTAAGTTAAATTTCAAATTTATAATTTAGAATAATTTATAATTTAGAATATACTTTAGTATATAATTTATAATAAACTATAATTTAGAATAAACTTTTCAGAATAGAGAACTCAGAATGAAGTGGAAATGAAGACATTTTAAAAATGTGTTCTAGCAAGCATTTCAGGCTTGATTCCATCCATATTGAATTTTCAAATTGCAGCAAATACTGCAGAGTCCTATTGGTGCTTTCTTCACATCATCTTTGCTATGTGTTTCCTCCCCATAATTTTCATAGTTCTGCCATGATGCAATCATAGGGATTGTGTCTCTGTGGACTGCTTCTTATCTCCTTGCCTGAAAAGCTGCTTCTTAGAGTATCCACACTTTGGTTTCTGCCTCAGCCAGGACAATGCAACAAGCAGCCTTACAGTCTGGTGTCCTGCCACGTCTTCCTGAAGATAGAGGAAATTCCTTCATGTAAAATAACTGTGAAGAAACAACAGTTGTATAATATATTATATATGTGCAGTGTTATGAATAAACTTTGGTTTTGACAGTGGCAGTAGGAGTATGTAAAAATTATTTCTAATGCTAAAAGCGAGCATTGCCTTACAAGTCTTTGAAATATTTTTACTTTTTATGCTTTTATAAGATTTCTGTATAGATGTTATGCATTTTGTTTTACTGAAAAAGTATCTTAGAGACACTGAAACTGGAAGGGAAAGTAATGCACGGCCTTCATGACCTCGGAATGCAAGAGGAAATCCTGAGTAAGTTTATGAGATTGCACGTACATCCAGCAGATAGCAGCTATGCACTAGATATTCGTCATTCTTCAATAATAGTGAGTATTGAAAGAATTATTTACTTAAATGCTATTTATTTGTTAACCCTGTGGGTGAGAAGTCTTGTTTTTTTGGGGTTTTGTTTTGAAATACTGTGCATAAAAGCATGTTTGAGGGTGGAATCTCTTCAGTGTATTTTAGGATTAGTTTTCTGTTATGTGTACCTTATTAAAATTGTGAGGTGCAGGATATTTAAAAGAAAAGAAGACGGGATCAAAGAGTAGTTGGAAATCATAGCAAGTTGCTTCAAAGTCACATTCTACTGTCTTTCTATGTAGTTACAGAAGACTACAAAAAAAAAAGATACAGACTTTACAAACAGGATAATTGAACTGTGGAGAACGTAGACATCTTGCTCGCAGTTGTCCAGTGTCCAACTTCTCAAAGTTTATCAAAGTTCTTAGTTTTCAAAACAAAGGTTATATGCAAATGAAAAGGCACTAAAATACTAGTTTTCTTCACCTGAGAGAAGCCTCTATCTCTGTTTGCCAATTATAGTTTGCACAGAAAACAGTATAAGAGCAGTATGTAATAATAATGATGTGAAAGTGAAAGGAAAAAGGAAAACTGTCTTTTTAGTAACACATAAAAATGACTGTAATTGGCAATATATTAATTACTTAGTTATTTTGATATGTAGTGAATACTCAGCAGGTGATAAATATTGTATGTTTTTCAGTATGGTTATGTTCTGTTACACAAACATTATGAAATAATGTTTGTATTTGCATTTTGATACAGAGTACAAAGATATTTTTTCTCTTCCATTCATAATTAGTTTTATAACATACCACAACTAAAAAAAAAACCTGTTACTGAAAATAAAGGATCTATTAAGCTATTTTCTGTTACTGATTTAAAAAAAAAGAGGCTAAGTTATTTTATTTTTCCGGATTTTCTGTGTATTTCAGTACAGCATTATTTATACATGTATATTTTATCCAGTAGGTAATATGTGTTTTTTAAATGGTTGGCTGTTTTGTTTTAGTGGATTAATAACTTAGAAAAAGACCGCAGCTACATTACATGGCCTGCAAGCTATCAGGAACTGCTAAAACCCACGTTTCCTGGAGTTATACCACAAATCAGACGTAATTTATATAATCTGGTAAGTTTGGAGAACTTCTTTTTTTGCACAGTATGTATTTCCACATGCACAGGTAACTGTTGGAATTTCATGTTTTCATTGTGGGCCTGCTGACCTGTGGAGTCAGTCATATGTGATTGTGAACCTGATTTCTAGAAGTGTTGTTTCTTTTATCTACTGAGTGTAGCAGATTTTTGGTAATATATTTTTATGGTTGGACTAGATGATCTTAGGTCCTTTCCAACCTAATGTATCTATGAATCTATGAGTTTCCATCAGAATTAATATTATTTATTACATTCTACAAAAAGAGTTTCTTGATAACCTGGACTTCTTTTTTAATCACAGTGTAAGCATATGAACATTGGTACATTTTGTGTACATGAGGCCATGGGTAACAGCCAAAGGATAATAATGGTCAAAGACAGAGGCAGTATCCAGTACTACATCTTCAAATTGAATTCTTAAAAATATGTAAGCGTAAAGAGTCATAAGTGAAGGCCCTAAAACTGGAGTTTAAAAGCCTGTTTACTGTAGCAGTTGTGCATTCTTTGTCATAAAGTGATGACAATTTTAGAATTGTTTGAGTTGGAAGGACCCTTAAAGGAAATCTGGTCCAGCTCCCCTGCAATGAACAAGGACACCTACAGCTTGATTTTTTTCTTCTGCATGAGTCATTCTTTATGACTTAGTTAAGTAAGCATCTATTGCAGATTTAATTTAAAATAATTACGAGAGGAGTTTGTGTGAAGCTCAGTGTATGAAAAGAAAACCAGAATACAAATAATATGATTAAAAAATACATCTGTAATGAAGCATAAGCTGTTTATAATATATATTGCCTATGTATTCAGAGATACATACTAGTATGGATGTATGTAACAGTGATATTACAGAAATATACAACCTACCATTTAACTATAATCTCAGGGGAAGGGAGCGTTCCAATTTTTTAAAATTATTCTACTGCATTTTAGCTACTTTAACAAAATTAGACTTGAATACAAAACTGGATAAATAACATACCAATGTGGTGATTAAGTATGCATAACTATAATCTATCCATGCAGACAAATCTCAGTTTTAGATTCAGTGTGTGCCTAAAAGATTATTTCATACTTCAAGCTTTAACAAGTGAAACAGTGAATACAAGTCTATGTGAGACAGGAGAGAAGAATTTCTTCCTGTGCTCCTTTTTTTAATTCAAGTTTTATGTCAACATATTGTGTTTACTTATTTTACTTCAGTTTTAATGATGGAAGAATTAGTTGCGGGTAGTAATAGGAAAATTAGCAGTTGAGCCTTTTAATTAAGTGTAATTAAAAAATACAAAACATTGACTTAGTACTTCCTCCAAATTCTTTAATTTGGAAGTTTTCTTCTTTTTTATCCTTAGTGTTTTCTTACAGTGAGTATTAAAGAAATTGAAAATATTTGGAATCATTGAAAATAGTTACACAGCTCTGAAATAAGCATAAAGGAAAAAATTTTTGTCTGTAATGTCTTTTCTTTTACTAGGTACTTTTTGTTGATCCTGTCCAAGAAGATACACATGATTACATGAAACTGGTGGAATTATTCTATCATCATAATGTACCACTTCGGTAAGAGAAACCTGAAAGTACTGAAGGAAACTCTTAAAAGAAAGCTGCTTTCCTTTCTTCATCTTCTCTTCTCCTGGGCAAAGACATGATTTCTAAGGAAGTCCAATTCCACAACATTCTAATGAGCCATTATTTTTTTTTTACTTGTGTTAAGCCTGCTGAAGTATTAAGAATTCTTAAGCAAATAAGTTGCAAGAGATTATTTACCTGTCTGTGTGGAAGATGTACTGCCAACAACTGATAAAAAGCTATGTTCTCAAATATTCCTACTGGACACCCATTTGAATTTGCATTCTAAGCAAAATAAATATCCTATCAGAAAGCAGATAAGTAGTAAAAACACAATGTGAGGGTATTTTTTTGTTTTAGTTCTTTGAATTATGTTTGCTTTATGTAATGTTGTTTTTATAACAATATCTAAAGACCAAACAAAGATTGACCTCAGCTAGTTTTGAATTTCTAGAAATTATTCATCCAAGTCTGAACAAGGAATCACCTAAGAGAAGGAGGTGCTTTCCAGCTGTTCTGATTTATGAGAAAATGAATTGTTCTTTGAAACATCTGTTTTCTCAGGTTATTAAGAAAGGGTGCCCAAACTAGGTCTGAGATTCAGCAAGATGAACTACATGTTAAGTATTTAAAATCCAGTGAAATAACTTCTGTTTTCCTAGTAAGTTACAGGATCTAAAATTAGTTGTCTGTACATCTCTGGCACTATCTGATTCAGTCCTTGAGGAAAATGTATCGCAGAATATGATTTGCCTTTCCTGAACTAAACAGCATAAGAGCAGCCAAATAGGGTCACATTAAAGGAAAGTTCAGATCAGTCTGTCTGCAGCAGGCCAAAAGGAGCTGCCTAAGAACCAGTTAAGTGGGTATTTTGCCTGAATATTCTCACAGCCTTCATACATTTGGAGATCAAATAATTTCAGACCTAGATACAGTTTCTGATTGTTCAGCAGCTGTCAGTGCATAAACTTTTCTGTTTCCTACTCAAATTCACATGCTAGAATGCGTATAAATTTATTTTTTTTAATGTGTGATCCTTTTGTTTCTTTATAGAATTGGATTTGTTTTCATTTTAAATACAGAAGAAGAAATTGATGGAAATGAAGATGCTGGAGTAGCTCTTTGGAGAACTTTTAATTATGTTGCAGAGGAATCTGACATCTTTCAAGCCACTACCTGCATAATTAATGTTAGTTTATTTTATAAGAAATCTGTTTTTTTAAGCTGGATACTTGTCTGTATAGTTAGGATTTTGCTGCCCTGTGTCAACGTGATATGTTTGCATTTACGTTACACGGAAACAAATTACTAAATAGTGTATAACATTAATTTACTACATAATTATTTGAAAAAATATTTTCTTTCTCTGGAAACCAACATTCATGTCATTTTAGCTATCTGTAGGCTTCCTTCAAGAACATAAAGAAGTAGACATATGTCTTACATAAGTGGAAAAATAGAAAAATGATTTGGCAAGTCATTATGGAAATGTGAAAAAATGATTGTGTTACTTTTGGTAATGTCGTGTACCTTCCTGTCTGTTCTGCATCTCTTGAAGAAACATTTCCAGCCTGCTCTGGTGGTTTTATGTGGTTTTGGAAAACCTTCGTTATTCCACAGTGTAGAAGGTGCAAGAGAGTAAGATGAGTCAGTCCTTCCTGGTCATGCTTAGGCTGCTTTTGAGTGTCAAAACCATGGAAATACTGCAGACTTTCAGTTCATCAAACAAATCTAGTTTTCTGTGTGAAAAGATGTAGATTCATGTAGATAGTAAAATTTCAGAGACAATGGAGGTGACTGTAGGGAAATAAAGTGAGCAGTCTATGTGAAGACTCTTCAAGCAAAATGAAAACAGAGAATATGCTATTAATATATTTTTTCTACACTTTTTCTTCTGTTCACTGCCTAGAAATTAATGTTAACGGGACTTTATAAACATGAGGGAAATGAACTTTTACATGAGTAGATAGTGATAAGGCAAGGGGGAATGGCTTTAAACTAAAGGAAGGGAGATTCAGATTAGAAGTCAGGGGGAAGTTATTTACTGAGAGAGCGGGGAGGTGATGCCTGTTTCATCAGAGAGGTTGTGGATGCCCTGTCCCTGGAGGTGTTTATGGCCAGGTTGAATGGGGCACCCTGGTCAAGCTGATGGAGTACTCGGTCCAGCAGCAAGCAGCCCTGCCTGTGACAAGAGGGTTGGAACCTAATGAACCTTGAGGTTCCTTCCAACCCAAGCCATTCCATGATTCTAATGTCAGAAACAAACTCGGAAAGCTAAAGATAAAAAGTATTGAAGCAACTAGGAGTACCTGTGAGTGTTAGAATCTGAAACCCAATCATGACTGCTATCCATGACCAGATAAAACAAATATTGCTTTACAGAGCATCTTATAAAAAACAGGACAATTTTCTACTTCATACTTCATTTTCTATTTCACATAATTTCATAATATAAAAAGGAGATGATAAATATAGGCTGAAAAAAATAAGCATCAGTAAAATAAAGCCTCAGAGATACTCGGATCTGTAGTGAGGAATGCAATATATTGATCTCATTTGAAAACAAATGAGAATTGTTTCTTCATTCAGATTTCTTGTGTGCGTTTGATGGGAGTAATCAAATCTCATGCTATGAAATAAATAGTAAGGTAAGGAAAAAATGTCAGTGTAGGTAAAAACTATTGATAACCTATTCAGGCTTGAATTCATTCCATATAGATTCAGGTAACCAATGATGGTTATGTAGACTAGATTAAGAATTCAGATTCCTTCTCTCATCAATGAAGAGAAATAACATTTCACATTTATTCACACATAGGTATATTTTCTTTGCCTCATCAAATTTAAACTAACGGTATAAAAGTAGACTAATCAGAACAGTACTCTTAATGAAAAATTGTGTGTATATGTGATGGTGGTAATTACTAAAGGAGTATAAAGATTTCAGTATAGCAACTAAAGCAATATAGTACTACACCAATATATAAATTCCTATAGCACTGTGAAAAAATGAGATTTATTTTATTTTTATTTACTTATATGGATTTTATTATTACAGAAATTATTTTTTTTCTGTTATAATTTTTACAGATGTACCATGAAGTGAAAGATGGAGATGTTCTAACAGTTAATCATGTGAAAAATATTCTTAGAAGGAAATACCCCCGTGCTGATGTTCAGAGTATACTAGGTGTCGATTCTGAATATGATGAAGGGAGGAAGGTATGTTGAGAGCTAAATGGTGAGAAATATCGCATTATACAGTTAAGTCACTAAGTTTGCTAAGCTGAAAGGCTACTGAATATTAAAGGAAGTAAATATGGTAGCTTTGAGTTAAATGTTTCTTCAGTTGCCGATCAGTTACTGGTGGAAATGCTGAAAGGGTTTCTGTGTTACTGCTCTCACTGTTAAAATTTACTACTGCTAACTGCTTTCAGGAGCAGATTTTTTTTTTCTGATAAGCATGTCTCCCACTCTCAAGAAATCGTTTACCTGTGTGTTCTGAGTGAGGAGCTGAAGCTCATCTTATCAGCAAATCATTGGTTCCTTTAGTTGTGCATTCCAGTTACTTTCCTTTGGGAAGGACAGCTCTGTATTTCATTTAAAGACTATAGAGAATATGTTTTACCTATAGTTGTTGACAATTTTCTGCTAAAATATCTGTAAATACTGTTTTCCTTCACATGCCTTCAACCCCACCATCTGTAAAATATTGTGTTTCTGACATATCGTCCACTTCATCTATTTGCTTTTTTTTTTTTTAAAGAGCATATGTTATGTGCCTTCAAAAAAGGTACATCTGTGTAGCCAAAAAAAAGATGCTGTTTGCTTTGTTCAGGTTGTTCCTTACTAGGTTGCATAACGCTTTCTATATAGAAGGATGATTTGCATCTGCCCTAGAAGGAGCTGACTATGCACTGAATACAAACTTCCCATAGAGGGTATTAAAGGCAGAAAAAAGAGCCTGAGCCCCCTCTACAGCAGGGACTATGAGACTGCAGTGAAGATCTGAGAAGAGACAGTGGGATGATAGGAAGATGGACACAGTGCATAGAGTTTGTGGCCATCCATAACAGGCAGAGGGGGTTACTTCCATACCTTTTTTTATTTGTATATGTCTCACTGAGTTTGAGAGTGCTTGCCTTTCAAATAAAGCATGGCTTCTAAATGTGAAAACCTTGTTAGGGTTTTTGGGGTGCTGCCTTTGGAGAAGGGCTTTGATACAGCCATAGTTTGAGGTGGATCAACATAGGCTTTTTCTCAGAAGTTATTGGTTAAGAATACTAAGCAAAACAAAATAATATTTCTCAGCAAGATGATAAAAGCAGCAGTTTTTAAAGCCATACACAGGTCATTCAAATATTTTGTCATTCTGTTTCAGAATTGAGTGCAGCATGTCATGTTTGGAAAACAAACATTTCCTGTTCTGTTCCTGCTACTCATGAAAATCTGTGACAACAAATAGTACCTGGAGATCTGAATTTGTTGTTCCTTGATACTAGTTTCTTTTTGTTGTTTTTTTTGTTTGTTTGTTTTGTTTTGTTTTTTGCTACAGTAATCCACAGTCCATTTAATCCTGTGATATTTCTGATATATTCAGGCAGGGGCAACCTTTTATAAAAAGACCGGCCTGGGTCCGTTACCTCAAGCACTGTTTAATGGTGTGCCCTTCAACAGAGAAGAGATGAATGCTGCAGAGTTAGAGACTGTTATTCTTCAGAGAATTATTGATGCCAGTGGGTTCTTCCAGAGGGCAGTGTTCATGGTATGTTTAAAACTTCTGAATGAATGCAAGGTGGATTACATGGCAATTTGAGTCATGTTTGTAGACCATTTTTTGTACAGTGAGATGGTTTAAAATTAATGTTATGAAAACTGAAGTTCCATTTTTATATAAATTTATGATCATGATTTTGAAACAGTGTATTTAGATCATACAGATTTAAGGAACAACTAAGCTTATTCAAATCTCATGAAATTTTTCTACAAGAAGCTGAGAGTATATTGTAGTTCTTTGGAAAACATGCATCTGATATTTTAAATTTCTATCTGTGTGATACACATTATTAACTGGAAGTTGTCTATAACTTTTATAGGAGCTTTAAACTCTGTTGAAAGATTATATAAATGTGTGGTGATCTTCATTTGTCTTGAAACTGTAAGAGTTCTGATTTCTGTATTTTTTTTTCCCTTTTACTACAGGGTTTATTAAATGATCATATAAATGCAATAGATTTTCTTATGGATCAGTACAATGTCGTTTCTCATATAAACCCCAGTATTCTTGGTGCAGAAAGAAGATACCTGCATTTCAGATCTACATCTGGTAACTACTTTTCTCAGCTTAACTGTTTATTATTATTTTCTTTTTTTAAGTCTAATATGTGTTTTACATTTTGCAGTTCCATTTGATGTGCAGGACTTCTCTACTTTCTCTTTTTTGGACTCACAGGACAAAAGTGCTGTAATTTCAGACAGCATGAAGTATTTAACAAAAAAGGGTATGTTAATTTTGTTTGAGTATATGTGCTGTATGTATATGTTGTGTATAGGTATTACAAACTGATGAAATCTGCAAGTGAAATATCCCAAGTAAATAAGTGTCCAAAAGTTGCCAAGTAAATACAGAATTATCCCAATATGGATTACAGAATGGCTTGGGTTGTAAGAGACCTTAAAGATCATCTAATTAATCCCCCTGCCTTGGACAGGGTTGCAACCCACTAGACCAGGCTGCTCAGTGCCCTATCCAGCTTCCAGGGATGCCCCAACCATAGCTTTTCTGGACAGCCTGTTCTCCAGTGCCTCACCACACTCTCAGTAATAAATTTCCACCAAACGTCTAACCTCTTTTAGTCTACAGCTGTTATCACTGATCCTATCACTATCAGACCATGCAAAAAAACTTGTACTCCATCTTCTTTATATATAGGCCCCTTAAGTTCTGATAGGTCACAGTGAGACAGGTCACAGTGAGGTCTCCCTGTAACCGTTCTCTTCTCCAGTCTGAACAAGCCCAGCTCCCTCAGTCTGTCTTTATAGGAGAGGTGGCTCCAGGCCCTCTCGATCATCTTTGAGACCCTTCCCTCTGGACCCATTCCAAAAGATCCACATTGTTTTTTTCTGCTGTGGGCCCAGAGCTGAATGCAGTACTCCAGATGGGGCCTCATGAGGGCAGAACTGAGGAGAACAGTTGGCTTCCACACAAGACAAATCCCCCAAAGGATCTGTCATCACTAGGCCTGGAAGAATCTGTTCCATAAAATGTTCTGCCGAAACCCGGGATTGAACCAGGGACCTTTAGATCTTCAGTCTAACGCTCTCCCAACTGAGCTATTTCGGCTTATAGGTTGATGTCCCAACTATCTCATTCTAGGATCCAAATTGTATCCTAATACCGTAAATGATAACTTGGTAGTTGTTTCAGATTTGGTAGTTTAGAAATCAGATACATGTAATAAAGTCATTTTAAAAGACCTGCTGCTGAAGCATAGGAACTGGAAAAGTTCCAGGAGTCAGAACAACTGCTCAGATTTGTGCACACCCCATGCACATACGTGCACACACATGCCCACTTCTCAGTTGCTGGAGAATTTTCCCATCTATTTATCGGAAGAAATTTAGCCACTCACTACTTAAGTGAGTGGTTCTTTTTTGTTTTGCAGATTTGAAGTTTAACTATTTTTGAAAAACTTTCATAGCTTCTTAAGTAGACTCAGTTTTTGTACCTACATGGATTTACTTGAGGACGTTTAGGGGAGTGCATTTAGTTTTCAAGCTACTCTTTGTTACAGTGTTATAATATGAAGGCTGTGAGTTCTTCGTAATATGCCGATTATGTGTTTCTGCAGTTTAACAATGATTGATTTTATTTATTATTTCCTAGCATTCATTATCTCGCTGTTATTTTTCATCTAGTTAGATTGTTAGATTTTTATATTTAAAGATTTGTGTTTGTAGGAAAGGAAAAGAAATATATTCTAAGGGATTATCACTTATTCATTTTATCTTGCTAAAACCCATGGGTTTTTGTACAGTTAAAATATTGTGATGGAATGTATTGCATGTATTTGCAAGTACTTTCCCTCTGAGTTACGTTAACATCTTGTAATAGACAGTTAACTACTGCTGATTTACATTATTCTATCAAGGGACAGAATATTCCTCTTAGCAAAGTGCTATTCTCCCAGTAATTATTTACATGGTATTAACACAGTTTTTACTTGCTCCACTGTCAGAAATATATTCATCGTTTCTTTAGAATAAATTTATTTGACTCTATTTGATTCTCCATCTACAGGCAGAAGGATGTATGAGTTGGCTATAAATGATGACTGGCTTTCAATCTCCAGGCTCATTTCAACAATTTAGATCTCATGTAAATCCCATAAACTATAAGCTGGAGGCTGCATTTCCAATCTTTCTTGCCACTGTGTTTTTTCAGACTTGAACAGATCTTAACCACAGTTTCTTCCTAGAATCTCACTAGAATCTTGTAAAATTCCATTCTCGTATCTACTTATACCCTTTGGGGAACATACAGTAAACCTGAGCTGACTCTCCTTCCTAGAGATAATTTTGTAAATGTTCTTTATGAATCATTGCTCTTCAGTGAAAAATAAAGAACAGGCACTTATTGACCAGGAAAAAGGAAAATTTTCTGGATGTACACCTATGTTATAGTTTAATGTCTTCAGGCTGTATTTGATATATTCCCATTTGTGCCCAGAAGCTGTAATTTTACCCTCCTTTTGAAGGACTCTTTTGTTGAAGGACTCTCCCTTTGCTGTTGGGGAATGTGAATGGCCAAACTCGTGCTTTCTTATAACTACTTAATTATTTTCATGTCTGACTATAGGATGAAACTCTTTCACGTGTTTATGTGAAACCTCTGGGAAAATGGGTCTTGTTACATGGATCTAGTTTATGACTTAGAGCCATTGTACTTCTGCGTATAAGAAAATATCAACTCTTAGCAACTGTCTCATATTGACAGAATCACAGAGTATCCCAGCTTGGAAGGGACCCTCATGGATGATCAAGTCCACATCCTAGTCCCACACAAGAGTGGGGAACACACCCAAAGTTCAAACCCTGTGTCTTGAGAGTGTTTTCCAAATGCTGCTTAAACTCTGGTATTAATGTAATAAAGTACCTCTTAAGAACTTTATCTGATTTGCTACATCAGATGCTGATGTAGCAAAAACTAGTCTTAGAGTTGAAGATAGAAGTCAAATACACACAAACTACAAAATCTTGAATAAATTCATTGTTTATTATTCATGAGAAGATTCTCCAGAATGCAAAGCAGGATAATCTTTAATTTTCAGATGAGGATGCATTATATGCCGTTACTGTCTGGATTGTTGCTGATTTTGATAAGCCATCTGGGAGACAACTGCTTTCTAATGCCTTGAAACACCTGGTGAGTTTCCAGCTCATATATCTTAATATTATTTTGAAAAGGACTGATGTATTTTAACTTAATTTGAAAAAACTAGTGATGTCTTGGCTGGAAGAGACTTCTCCAGCATCTCAGTGTACATACTGCATTGTGGGGGGGAAGGCCAGGTGCAGCAACACCCAGTTGAGGAGGTGGGTAACTTGCCTTCAGTGGTTTGCTGTGCACCTAGTAATGTAGCGTAGTGCCCAGCTTGTCTTCCTGCCAGTGAGAGAGAGCACCCTTCTCTGCTTAAAGAACCCTTTTAGCAAGGGCTGAATTTTTTCATTTTGCAGTTTCATTACATTGCCAACTACCAATTCATCCTTCAGTGTTGTATTCTTTATTACAATGGAGTCTGTTTCCCTGTTCTTCAGTTAGTGACGCTGTTTGGTCCTATCTAGGGTCATTAGTCTCTCATACTAAGATTTAAGTGTCATCAATTATTTTAGCAAGAGCAAGAGATTCCTGCTGATTAAGGGCAAGGTGATAAGTGGATAAATTATCTTGTACCTATTTTGTGCTCAGTTTGATATTTTTTTGGAAAAAAATAAATTAAAAAGCACATCTACAATACCAATCCTGAAGTCTGTAAATGAACATTTGTTTATTTGTTCTCTGCTGAATGCTTGAAGGTAATTGTTCTACCAGAAAAAAATCTTCTACTTAAAATGTGTTATGGAGTAGGTAAATCCTTATTAATAGCATTTTTTCTGGTAGTTGAAGTTCTCAATTAGGTGCCCCCATATATTTTCTAAAGACAAATTGCTCCAAAAATTTAAATACTAATGGGCATTTCACAGTTACAGTAAATATGCATGCATTTAGTAACAGCAGATGGAACTGTAAAACTGTGCATTATTCTGTTTTTCATTGCAGAAAACAAGCAGTCATATACGAATTGGGATTTTGAACAACCCTTCATCAAAAATAAAGGAAGATAACACAGTCATTGCAAGAGGAATTTTGACAGCTTTTCTAACACAAAGCAACAAAAGCTTAAGAAGTTTCCTAAATAAACTCACTAAGGAAGAGACAGCAAAATCCCTTGCTGCTGGAACTAAAATTGTTAAAATCCTCCTCCCAGTAAGTGCAAACTGAAGTGGAATACTTTCTTTTTCATTTCAAATGTTTTTTCTTGTAAAGGTATGCAGTTTACATTGTAAAATGTAAGTGTTAAGCCTCAGTTTTGGGGCCAGCATTTCTCTAAGGTAAAGAAAGAAAATATGAGAGTACTGAAAAATATGGAAGCAATACTGGATTACTGAGACTAAAGTAGTTTATTTTTCATCACTATTTCAAAGCTTGCTCTTCATTAAAGTTTGTTTTAGTGTTACCAAGAATTAAGGGTTCAGAACTAGCTATTTTTACCTTGCTGTTGCAGTCAAGTGTAACATGTGCAGACTGAAACAGCTGAGGTTAATGAGGATGGTATATGTTGGTCAACACTTCTTGGTGCATTTATATGAAAAAGGCTTTTTTTAAGTATGTCGACAGTAAGACTAGGGAAAACATGGGTCTCCTGCTAAATGAGGTGGGTGCTCTGATAACGGGGGATGCAGAGCAGATGGAGATACTGAACGCCTTCTTTGCTTCTGTCTTCATTGTGGGAACTCCCCCTCAGGACTCCTGGACTGCGGGGTTAAGTGAGAGGGTCTGGGGAATGGAAGGCTCCCCGTTGGTGAGGCAGGAGATGGTCCAAGAGCATCTAGGTAGCATCAGTGTACATAAATCCATGGTCCCTGATGGGATGCATCCCTGTGGGCTGAGGGAGTTGTCAGAGGTGATTGCTGAACTGCTCCCTGTCATCTTTGAGAGATTCTGGAGAGTGGAAGAGGTGCTTGGTGATTGGAGGATACCAATGTTACTCCTGTCTTCAAAAAGGGCAAGAAGGAGGATCCGGGGAACTACAGGCCAGTCAGCCTCACCTCTGCCCCTGGAAAGGTGATGAAATAGTTTGTTCTGGGTGCTGTCTCCAGGCAGCTGGAGGAAAAGAGTTATCAGGGGTAGTCAGCAAGGGTTCACCAGGGGGAGGTCGTACTCAACCAACCTGGTGGCCTTCTATGATGCCATTACTGGCTGGGTGGATGAGGAGAGAGCAGTAGATGTAGTCTACCTTGATTTCAACAAGGCATTTAACACTGTCTCCCATAGCATCCTTGTAACAATTTGAGGAGGTGTGGAATAGATGAGTGAGCAGTGAGATGGCTTGAGAACTGGCTGACTGTCAGAGCTGGGAGGGTTGTGATTGGTGGTGCAGTCCAGTTGGAGGCCTGTACTTAGCTTATTATTTGAATGAGTCTGCTCGTTTCTATCGAGAAACTGTGCATTAATGCAGTTTAATATAGCAGGATAATTTTGGGAGATGATGTGCAGTGTCCTTGTAATCACAGCACAGTTCCAGCATTTTTTTTCCACCTTGGTTTGTTATTTGTGTTACTGGATGTTTTTGGCTGCCCCCAGACATGTTTAAGCTTTATCAAATGAGCATGTTAAAGTAGTTGTTAGTTTTTAGAGTAATGCTCTTTATACTTTTTACCTGAAGATGAGAATACAGTTCAAGAGTTAATAAAGAGTGTTATTTTTCATGCAGCTGTGTGCTGGATCTTAGAAATAGTGTTTAACTTGGGCTCAGCTTTCCTCTCATGGTTTTTAACAGTTGCCCAAGGGTAAAATCTGCACACAAACCAGTTGGGAGACTGTGGCTCTGTGCCAGTAAAATATGCTTACAGTGAAGCTGAGGTGGTTCTTTGGTTTTGATTTTCAATTGCCACATAACTTGAAGATTTCTTTGCTTATTTCAGCTGTTAAGTAATTTAGTTTTGCTGAATCATTTCACAGTCCTGTACTTCACTTTTGCTTTAGGGAATGAATGATGATGCTTTTGAGAAGAAGTACAACACTTTAGGATTGGATATAATTAAAACTCACCAGATGTTCTGTCAGGAGGTTCTTAAGCTGCTTCCTGGGCAAATGGCTGTTGTGAGCAATGGCAGGGTAAGAAAAAAATTGTCATCTCTCAGATTTTTTTTTTTGTGGTTTATTTTGTGGTTTATTTATGTTTCCAACTAAAGAAAATGCATGGTGTTAATATCACACTTTTTCAGCCTGATGTTATGAATATTTGCCTTGTTTTATTTCTTATTTGCATTCTTCCCGAATTATTAGTTTCATCCCATTGATGGTACTGTGTACTTATGTCATTCCCACACCTATTTTAAGGAAACCTGATTAAATAAATGACAAAATTCTCCAAGTAGGTTTGATGTGTTACTGATGATGCATAGAAATAAATATTGATCCTTATGTTACTTGTATTTCACACAATTGGTTTAGGAAAAAATTATGATCAAAATAAAGTTACATCGACTAGAGTAGTATTTTCAAACTCTTCTGTTTTGGGAAAGAGAAAAGTTGTTTGTAAGCATTACATTGTTCTATAGTCTTAATGTTCAAATAAAAGCATAATACTTTTGGTTTTCAAATTTTTAGTATGTGTATTCTGTAATCAATAGCCCTTACTGCAGTTTGGCTATAGATTATGATTGAAAATACAATATTGGCTTCAATAGTTTTTGCTAGTGGCAGTCAATATCCTGCAGTAAGAATATAATTTTGTATAAATCGCTCTTTAAGTTAGGGCTTTTCTATTTATTACTCTACCATTAGGGAAAAAAAACGATACGCTGGTATCTCATTACTGGGAACTTTAATTTGTGTGCTTATCTACTCTTGTACATCCTAAATGGATTGAGATATCACTTGAAATACCATTAATGAAACCAATGAAAGTATTTTTGTTGCTGAAGTGCAAAAGAATTATATTGACTTTTCTGTGTTAATAAAAAAAGCCATGAAATAAATATGCAGTGTTAGTTTATAAAAAAAGGCTTACTGATTTCCTTGCCTAAAAATGCTGAACTAATGTCTTATTTTAAATGTTGAGGAAATACTTTGCTTGCAAATACTCAGATAAATTTGATAATATATATTAGTCTATCTGGAATTGTGTCACTTTAAAAAGCACTTCAGAAGAATACTTGTTAAATAGACATGGGATATCCTTCATTTGTATCCTTGCTATCACATCACTGAGATTGTGGGGTTTTTTCGTTTGTCTTTTTTGCACTTCAAGGCACTTTCTTTTACTTTACACACCAAAAAAAGCCCTACTGATTCTGTTCCTAGTCTCCAGTATCTTGCATTCTTTGCACTTTGCTCTTATATTCCTTTTTAGCCATTCTTTGAGAAGTTTTGGGAAGTTAAAACTGTGTTCACAGAGTTAAACAACTGAAGAGTGTGTTAGGAAGACAGTTGTTTGAATTTCAGTCAAAACAATGAACATCACGAAGCCTTCTCTTAAACTCAGATTTATGATTTCTGAATAGTGTACTCCTTTACATAGGAGGACACATTTTGTGTCATGAGAAATATCATGGATGTCTTCTTTGTGACTGATAATTAGCTGCAATTACATAACTGTAAAAACCTAATTCTGTATAGCTACTATACAGTCTAGGACTATGTAGATAATAATAATATTGATGTATATAGGGCTGTGGGAAGTTGCACATTGAATATTTTGTGTTCAATTAAAATGTTAATATATTTTTGCTTAAAGAAAAAAAAACAGTATTAGGAGATCCTGTGCTTAGTAGCATCATTTTTTCTTCAAGATACTGGGTCCTTTAGATGAAAATGAATTCCAGACAGAAGACTTCAATTTGTTAGAAAGAATAACATACAGTACCTCAGCAGAGAAGATTAAAGCAGTTGTCAAAGAGATGGGAGTCAATACTAAAAGGTAAAATTATTTTGGATTTTGAAGGTTTATTGTCCAAATGTACAATAAAGTGCTTTGTTTATTGGTATTAACAAATGTATAATCCTTCTGCATGTGGAATATGAACAAATATTCAAAATTCAAATATATACCAGTAGTACTTTTCATAGTATATACTTGTTTATATACTGTGTCTGCAATTAGTCAAAGTGTTTGCTGTATTATATTTATATTTATGTCCACTTAGCATCCAAATACTTTCATGGAGACAATTTTAATGGTCCTTCATTTCCTTTTTATCATTTTCCTTCTAAACCTTTTCCTGTAGACAAGTCCTACTACTTTTTGGTCACTTAAAGATAATTATAATGAATAATAAAAAGTTTGATAAAATCCAGTTAACCTTAAAAAGATAGAAGTATATTAATATTGATATCTGAAGAAAGAAAGTGCATTGTCTTTGGAAATCGTTAGAAAAGGATCCTGTAGAGGTATGGACAGTGCCTTGCTAGGCACTATTCACACATCTGTTGGTTGATCCAAGTACAAAGTTGACTTTTGCCAGCTTCTAATCTAAACATTGATTTGTGTTCAAAGAAGAAAGAAAAATCACATTATTTTTACATGATGACTGTGGAGAAATATGTATTGCATTATTGTGTCTGAATGTCATTTTTGCCACTTAGAAGCACTGGCACCACTAAGAAAATAAGTACCACAAAAAAACTAAATCAAGAAGAGGTAGAATTATCAAGGAGATAAGTAGTGAAGGGCAAAACATTTGATCAGTTGTGATTAAATGTTCGGTGATGCTGTAATAGAACTACTGAGATTTCTACAGAAATTTGAGTAAGAAATGCAAAAAAAAATTCAAAAGATCTGGCGAAGTAAACTGGAAATTGTCTTCAATTATGTCTGTTCCTCAATGTTGTCATAGAGAAAATAAAATAAAATAAAATAAGGAATAAAGAGCTGTTGGTATCAGTAGATTATACTACGGAACTTGTGGACCTGGATGTCAATTCTGCTAATTGTATCTTGCTTCATTTTAATAAGCCTTACGTGGGCTGACATGCACTGAAATCCACATGTTTTACTCCTTTTCTGATGAAAATCTTTGCAAACTGTGTGTACCTTATTTATGTACCTTATTTAATACAGTGGCAGTGATTTGATTATGAAAATAGATGCGCTACTGTCGTCTTTGCCCAAAACAGAGATGAGACAAGATGCTAAATTACTTAGAGAACAGCACAGGTGAGTTCTGTCTGTCATGATAGTGCACTTCAGGTATTTCCTTATTAAAATTAGAATGTACTGATGATTGCGTTACACCTTTAGAAACTTGAAATAAGCGTGTCTGTATTAAAAATGACTGATTGTGTGGCTATATGAACAAGCTGTTCATCTGTCCTAGCGTCATACATTTTTAGCTGTGTTTTACTAGATAAGTTAGCAATACCTAATGGTTTTCCAGCCTTAACCTGTATCGAAGGGTGCTTAAAATCTGTGTGAATAGAAGCGCTGATCTGGAGTTAGAAAGATTAGAGTGCATACTTTGCATTTACCAGGATGTTAGAATTAACTTCACAGATCAGAAGACAATAAGCACCCACTATTCTTCATTTATGTGGAAAGTTCCAGTACAGTCTATTCAGTTTGTTCTGATTACCATTGGTGTGGCTAATAAGTACGTGCTTATGCTTACATAAAAATGTGTGGATTAGCAGTGTCACTCTTATTTCCTGTTCTTAGCTTGACCCAAGAAGTCAATTCACTTATTTGTTATTTTTTTTAACAGTGTAGTAAAAATTGAACCTCAAGAGAATGAACCATTCTATGATGTTATTGCTATTGTTGATCCATTGACAAGAGAGGCACAGAAGATGGCTCATTTATTGATTGTAAGATGGTGGTCATTTCTTTTACTTTGCAGTTTAATTTGTACTTCGTACTTTCACGTACAGTGTAGTGAAGTGGCAAGCAGAATTTAGATATTTTCAAGTATCTGTTAGGTAATTTAAATTCATACTGAAAGGTCAGGAATGTTCTAGTTATCCTTGTACTTTATTTGTAATTAAAATTCCAATATCCCATGAACCAGTCCCCTTAAGAAGTGAGTCCATAAATGTTCTTTACAGTGAATAGAAGGAGGAAATAATCTGTGTTACATAGAGGGAAAGGTTCTCCCATTTCAAATTCTTAAGAGACATATACTTTTTGCCATTAAACCAAATCACCTTAGTTTTCCAAGGTACCTAAATGAGGTGGTCTAAATCTGACCTGTAATGTCATCATAAGAAGATTAGACTATAAACCTTTCAGCTCTGGGAAGAGTATTTCTCAGTTGATTAATGCTACCAGGTATATTTAAAACTCTTCCATTGTGTGTAGCTATTGATCATACAAAGAAAGACTGTCCTAAAAACATATCTCCTAAAATGATTTTCTTCTTTCTTTAGCTGCAGAATATCACTCTACCTCAGTTCCTTTATAGTTTTCCATAAAAATGTAAATTTGTCTTCACTTTATAGTCCGTTAGAGTTCTGAAGACTATAACTTAATTTTTGCTGTGTCCTATTTTATCTTTTTTTTCGGTGCAATAATTGAGAAGGTTTCATAAATTCTTAGATTACTTTTTCGCTCCCATTTTCATACCTTATTGTGCATTTTGTATAGAATGTAGAGACTTAAGAGTCACTCTCCATACTTAATAATGAAGCAAACTACAACATTTTAAAATTTTGTGAAAATTCTGATGTTACAATACTTCTGTTTGTTTCAAGACTCCTGAAATACTAGCTTTTCTCTAGAATCAGATCTTTCATTTCATCATTCTCAGTTAAAATGTTGATACTACCAAATTAAAATGTTTTGGTTTGTAATTGACTGGAAACTCTTTCCATTCAGGCAGAAGTTTGTTGTATGGTAAGTTGCTTGAAGGTCCTCATAACCTGAATCAAAAGCCTCCATTTCTCATATTCTCAGCAGGTTCCCTAATGAGCAGGATCTCCCTTAATGCTTGTCTAAGCAGATGACCTCATGGTGTACCAAGCTTTGCAGCTATTATAGTTGCTACTTGGTTCATAGGAGCTGTTGTCTTATTGAGGAAGCCAACCTGTCAGAGAGTATAATACAATTCTATTGAGGCTAAACAAATCAGAAAAAATTTAATCAAGATGTTTGTTTGTTTCTTTTACTGTGTTACTATTCAGTGAATTATATCTTAAGAACTGCTGTTTGTCCCCTCCAAAGAGAGACAGGTAGAATTTCCCATACAAACAGTGTTTTGCCTTTTTCAAAAAGTTTAATCGTACATTTCAGCATCAAATATTTCCAGACAGTCACAGCAGACTTTTTTAAATACCAGACTTAGCTTTACCAGGGTCAGACTGCATCAGTTCTGAGCAGAATACATGGAAGAGTTAACTGGCTCTAATTTATGAAAGTGGTCTCAAAGACGGGGAAAAAAGTAGCAATTTTTTCTTCTAAAAATGAATACAAAATGGTTCGTTTTTGTCAAGGTTCACCAAAAGCATCTGGAAAAATAGATGTGGTGCCACTGAACTGTCCCGTAGCCTAACTACTTGGCTTCAGCAGTATGAACTGTTAGGATCCTACTACTCTTTTTGTCTTCCAGTAATTATAGTTGCTGAAGAAGACAACGTCAGTAAAGTGAGGGGAAAAAAATCCACTTTTTTCTTTTTTTCCAATCAGTTATCTTTTACCTTCTTCCTTTCCTCATTTGTCTCAGAATTAAGGAGAAGTCTCTGAAGGGAGCCCCTTTGATAATCTGATCTGATTTCCTGTTATCACACAGGGTCAAAGGACTTTCTTATAATCAGTTAGCATTTGAAGTGTAAATCATTTTTTCAATCTAATCCCAATTTAAATAATGAAATCATTACTTTGCCAAGTGATGAAGTTACAGATCCTAGTCCTTACTGAGTTTTTCCAGTGGTTAGTAAACCTGACTGTTAAACTCGGAACTGCAGACTGTAATTTAGCTCCATGCTTTATGTATTCATCTTCTGATCATTTCATCAGTCCTACTGAAGATTATGCTTTAAGAATTTTTTTTTTGTATAGATGCTTCATATTAAGGTAAAGTTCATACACTGTTGCAAGTGATCAGTTGAGTAATTGTGGCTTAGTGAGTTAATGCTTCTCAGATGAGTTATGGTAATAACTGGTTGTAAGCATTTGGCAAAGTGACTTCACGCACTAAATAAAACTTGGGCTTAAATCGTTTTTGAGACGTGTAAACTGAAATAACTTGGCCATTTGTTACAATAAGAAATATTCCCTGGAAAGAAATTCCTAGGCTCCTCTTTGCAGTTACTTAATTTAGATAAACAGACTGAACTCTTTCAATACCTTGCCATAAAAAAGGATTTCCGATTTTCCCTTGTTCACTGTCTGCACAAAAATTTTCCTCAGTACTTGCTACTTTATTTCTTAACATTCTGTATTTATATATTTAAAAGTACACATTAAGACAATATTTATAATAAATCTTAAACCTTATTTTACTCTGAAATTGTTCCTCAAGTGCTGTTTAGGGTCTCTTCTCTTGTTTCTTCTGTTCTCACCCTTATGCTGTTTCTTGGGCTTTAGTTTTTGCTCAGTAGTTTTTCAGTGACGGTATTCAGGTGACACAAAGGATGAGGATGACAAACTGTGAGCAGTGTTTGGTCTATGTAAAATTGTATCGCTGTAGTAAAGTATGCATAGCTATGGGCTGAACTAAAGAAAGAAAAATATTACTTTTAATAAAAGAGAGATTTAAGGAAGCCATTGTCTAGCTTTGTTCCCAATTTACTTACCATTATAGTAATGTTAGCCTTAGTGGTATCAGTATTTTAACTTAGCTTTAATATCTTATTTACTTTTCTAATAATATCCATAAAGGCAGACACAACTGCTTTATACTTTCAAATAAGCACTTTAATCAGAAATACGTAAATGAAGGTATCTGTGAAAGGTTTTTAAAAGCACTTAAACAAAAGTAAATTCTATGTTAATTTTAGACAAAATAGGTTGTTCACAGAAATAAGAACGAAATCTTGCTCTGTTCTCATAGCCCCTATATAACAGCATCCAGAAAATCAGTAATGAACAGATGAATAAACTAGAAAAGTAGAAAAGCTTTAAATAAGTTGAATGTTTTGAAGTTGCTGGAATAGTTTAAACGCACAATTTATCAATTGCTGGCTATATTAAAATAGTTTTCAGAAATTCACTATATTGTAGAATTTCCTAAAAAGAGCACTTTCAGTATAGCTCCAAAAAATCAATATTGCTGAAAATACGCCAGGAGTTGGACTCGATGATCCTTGTGGATCCCTTCCAACTTGGGGTGTTCCGTGAGTCTATGACTCCAAATTACTAATTTGACTGTCAAGAATATTGTGTGCTAAATCACTCACTTTTAGAAATACTCAAATCTTTATTTGGAATTAATGACAACATTCCTTAATATGCAGATATATTTAGAACTTTACAATTTTTGAGATTTCTACTGAAGTTTCAGAAGCAAGGATATGCTGTAATGGTAATTTTGGATGATTTAGTACCTGATTTTACACAGATTATTTTTTTTCTGTAGGTACTGAAAGACATTGTCAATGTGAAACTCAGGTTGTTTTTGAGCTGCAGATCTAAGCTGTCAGAAGTGCCACTGAAGAGGTGAGTAGTTTATAGCTTTTCTTACAAGACTGTGATCTCAGTTGGTTTGCTAAAAAAAATAGTAATAATAATAATAATAAGCACCTTACAAGAACATATTCCATTAGAAAAGGAAACGGTGGTTAAGTTTGTGGTTTCTTTTGTTGCTTTAGTTGTCTAGAAAAAAAAAATCAACGTTGTATTACAGAGGAGTGATCTAGGCCGTCAAATATACCTCTCAGAAGCAGTTCCTATAGGAATCAGTGGAGACTCCTGCATACCTGTAGAAACTCACAGAACAGGATTGTCTGCCTAACTTGAATTCAATCCACTGACTGGATAATGAATTCTTCAAATTCAGTACTCTTGATTTAATAATGAAATTCATCTGAATAAGTGTATGGTTCATATTTGAGATATCGTTTTTAAGTCATTTAGAATACTGAAAGCTGTAAATTGAATTTTCTCTTAACTGGCTATAAAGACCACTAATTCTGTTTAGAGCTCACTAATTCAATTGCAGACATTTACACTGAAGTGAACTTTCTGGAGAGGATTCCTTTCCCTCTAAGAGCCATGTTTGAACAATGCTATTCATTTATCAGAAATTTTACCTGTAATGGTGTTATGGGAGGGCACTGATGATGGTGCCTGCCCTTTAGCTGGTAGCCTAGAGAATTAATTGGTTGCCCATGAAACAGAAGGCCTTAGTTTCTAGTTTGAGAAAAAATGGTCTCACGCCTCTTGCATCGCAAGAAAGCAACTACATCATCAGTCTTCTGAGTGTCTTATCTGAATGTTGTCACGATCAGCTATAAAGCTAGTCACGCTATCCTGGTTTTCATACTTGGGAAAGTGAGAGGAAGGGGTGTTCTGGAACCTGCCCTGAGGATGGATCATATTTTTCTTATAGCAATACAGAATGCGTCCATATACACCTTAGTCCAAGTACTATGTGGGAAAATTGCTTTCTTCTTGGTTACATGCCTTCTACTTCTTTACCTTTCAGAGGTTTGTTTGTTTGTTTTACCATATGAAGTACTAATTGCTTGCTACTCTCACTCCCTCCGTCTTCAGTGCTCTTCTTCCTCAGTTCTGATCATCTCGTTTTCTTGGATATTTGTAGAGGAAGGAAATAACTGTTATTCTATTGTTCCAAGAAAGTCCTCCCTGGAGAGTACAAGTAAGAGTTGAAAAGGAACACAGAGACCTTTCTTTCCTTCTGCTCTCTGCTCCTAGTGTCTGAAACTGCTGGTATATGTTGCCTGTACTATAATGTATTTTAAAAGAATTTTGTGCTTGCAATTCAGACTTCATACTTGAGTAAACATGGTTGAACACTTCTTTTTCAACAGCTTCTATCGTTTTGTTCTGGAACCAGAAATAATGTATGGGATCAACAAACACCTTCCTTCTGAACCTGTGGCAAAATTCCTAGAATTGCCAGAATCACCCCTTTTGACTTTAAACATGATCACTCCTGAAAGTTGGTTGGTTGAAGCAGTGAACAGTTCCTGTGATCTTGATAACATTCATTTGCAGGATGTAAGTAAGAGTTTGTAAACATTACAGAATTTGTACCAGACTTTCCACCTCGAGAAAAGAAAATCTCATGTGATTTTTCTGTTTTCCAGAAAAGCTTTCTGTGGTAGTTGATAATTTGGTCAATATTACACTTTTTTGTCTTTTTTTTTTTTTTTGCCACATTTAAACAAAAACCCCACAAAAACAGGTACTTAAAGACAGTGATTAATTTAAAAAAAAAAATAGCAGAATACAAGTAAAATTTGTCTGTCTGTCCTGCTGTGTTGAGCTTTGTTTGCAGAAGTATTCTTTTTTTGAGATAAAAATATACCATTTAAACATTTCTATTTGCTAGTTTTATATTTCTCTTCACTTTTTTTATACATCTCTAGGAGTAATAGAATTATCACGTCTATATCTTCAAATAAGTTTAACTACATTGGTGTTTATTAATATAGGTTAAAATATATATTTAAACATATTTTATTCTTTTTTAGTTCAGATTTTATTAAATTACATTGTTAATCCTCACTTTCAAAATAACTAAATTTGTTTTGTTCATAATTCTTATGTAAAATGTTGAAGGTGTTTGATCCACTAAAGCTGGATAAAATGATAAAAATGATAAAGGTAAGACTGGGGATTGCCTTACCAAAGCTCAGCTTCTTTAATAGTGGAGGGAAGGATCCTCAAGGGAGCGATTTTTCTTCTTTGTCTTGGATAACTATTTTGAACTTGAGAATTTCCCCCTGGAAGAGCATTCTTTTGGTTTTGACAGTTGAAGGTGTATGAGGTAGATCTCATACATCATGTTTGTCCTTGTAGTATGCTCTTTTTCCCACATAGTTAAATGATGTAAGTTAGTAATAAGATGTTCCTCCCACAGATAAAAGAAACTGTTGTAACAGAATATGAACTGGAATACATATTGCTTGAAGGACATTGCTTTGATGTGTCAACTGGACAACCTCCTCGTGGGCTACAGTTCACTCTGGGCACGAAGAATAATCCTGTCATGGTTGATACTATTGTGATGGCCAACTTGGTAAGTATTCATTACAAAAACAGTCATTACAGCTGCACACTCTTCGTGAGAATTCTTTGAGATTCTTCTTCTTTAATCTGTATGGGATTCTTTTTCTTTAAATCTATTTCTCTGTATTGCAAAATTAGAAGCGTTCAAAATAGCAGTATCCTGGAGTTGAGACCATCTACAAAAGATAAGCATCTCTTACTTGCCCAGATTCCAGATTTGGAATTCTCCTCATTTCAGACCCTTATCTGAAATGTCTAAAGTAGGAGTCTCATTGCCTTAATTTGTGGTAGGAAGTAGATGATGTCATATGGAGTAATTCTGTTGGCAGCAGTCTGTAGAGCAGGAGATCTTGTAATTTTTGAAGTGAGAAAATGTATTTTGTCTGGCCTAGTTTGAAAGGGAAAAATTACTTTTGATGAATAAGATCTGTTATCTGTCTGCTATTCTGTGCTCTCTGTGAAAATTGCATCACAAGGAATAAAATGCTTAATAAACTTTGAGTCTTTAACACTGGTACTGAATACTTCCTCAGTAGTAGAAGGTGTTCTGTATGGTGAAACTTCCAGCTGTGTGAGGAGTTCCTAAACTGTCGAAAGAGCTGCATTTACTTGAGAGTTATTACAGAGAAAACTATTTAATTTCAAAGAAGCTTTTTGATTTAGGGTGAGTTTGATAATGTACTTTTTTACTGCTCAGTTACTTATTATTTTGGATGGAGATTTTATATACATCTCAAATTTAGCTAGAAAAAAAATGATACACTGAGAGACGTTAATACGGATATGCAGGAAAGGTGATACATAGACGCATCTCTGCCATGTTACCTTCAGGATTAATATGGCAGTATGTAATGACTGGATACTAACTTTGACTCCAGCACCAAATTTTGGTTAACTGATGTTCGCATGTGTATATAGCTGATTATGAAATAATGACAGAACAGTCACGTGTCTTTTTTCTTAGGGGTATTTTCAGCTGAAAGCAAATCCAGGTGCCTGGACACTGAGATTGCGTAAAGGAAGATCTGAGGACATTTACCGAATTTCTTCGTAAGTGTTAATCTATGCTTAGGAGATGTACTTATAAATGATTCAGTTAAAGTACAATGTATTTTGAAGACATCGTTGAAGAAAAATTAGCAAAAATAGTGTGAGAAAGTAGAACAAGAACCATGATTTTAAGTGTATAACAAAAAGCTTATTTTCTGGTAGTGTAAGTAAAACTAACTTTGAGAATCTTCCTTTTCTGGAAGATTTTATATATATATATATATATATATATAATTTATATTATATAATATATATATATAATAATATATAATATATATATTACTATAATATATGCTAATATAAAATAGTACTATAATATTATAAATATATATAATATATATATAAATAATAAAGCTCACTGCCTATAATTTTTTGTATATATCATCCGTATGGCTAAGCAGCACAAAAAAGAGCAGTTTCATGTCACTCCTTTAAGGATGATCCAGAATTGCACGTGTAAGTAGAGAAATGGAGCAAACTGCATGCAATAGATTGGTTTGTATCTTTCATATTCTGAATAATTTAATCACATTTTACTGCTGTCCGGAATCCACATTTTTGGAAGTTGATGAATGAGATTTATCTATGAAATTTTGTCCCTGACTCTGAGGCTGATAATTTAATCAAGGTCTAGCTCTGAATAGAGATATCTATTGAATGTTTATAGTTTCATTTCAGACTGCTTGTTCTGTGGTGGTAGTTTTGTACCATCTGCTTCTTGTGCTTCTGAAATAGTTACTGAGATGATATACTTTGTTTTAGACATTGATCTTTTTCAGTATTGCTTTAGTATTTGATTCTTCTTGTTTTGTTCAGTAAGCACTCCAATCTGATTAGACATCTATTTATATCGTGCTAGATTGTGATTTAAAATATAAAATCACTTTTGTTTCCTCAGTTGAAAGAAAGCAATAAAACAGAAATATTAAATATTTACGGAGGCATACTTTTCAAAATATTGTTTAAAAGGCATGCTTTATTAAGAAGACAACTAATTTACTCTGCAGCTTTGTTGTGAATATAACCTACATAAATAAAAGTATTTCTTTGTAATAAACATAGACAGATTTACATTCAGAGTATAATCAGCCTTTCTTCTTCCTTTGTTTTTCTCGTTTCTGAGTTGAAAATTCTGTGTAGTCCTTCCTCATGCAGACGATTTCCATATATTTCTGTCTTCTTTTTTGCTTTTGTGTTTGTCTTCTCTAATTCTGCCCTATCATTTTCAGTTGTGTAGACTTAAGTAAAGGCTGACTTATTGTGCAGTAGCATTCCATTCTGGTTCATTTGCTATGAAACAGTAACACCCTGTCTCCATTTTTAATATTGCTAGATTCTGAGCAATATTAGGATCTAGCAATATTGAGCTGATATTCTTAGAAATTTGCAGTCTCTAAGACCTCTTTCCTGAGAATTAATAGCTAATGTAGAACTATTACTCCTTACTTATTGTTAGTCTTCTTTATTGTTTTCCTTGAGCAGCAGTTTCCCACTGAATTGCATTAGGAAATTAGTACTGCTAGTTTCATTACTCTTTGAGTAAGAAAAAGTCCTAGTATCTAATCTAAATCTCCCTTCTGTCAGTTTTAACACATTTTCCAGTGTCCTATTACTATCTGCCTGTGTACAAAGTCAATCTCCCTCCTGTTTATAAGGCCCCTTTAAGTACTGGAAGACCACAGTGAGGTCTCCCCCAAATCTTCTCTTCTCCAGGCTGAGCAAGCGCAGCTCCCTCAGCCTGTGTTCATAGTCATAGATGTGCTCCAGCCCTCTGTAATCATCTTTGTGGCATCCTCTGGACCTGTGTGAGCTGGTGCATGCCTTTTTTATTCTGAGGATTCCAGACCTGGATGCAGTATTATTAGATGGGGACTCATGAGGGCAGAGCAGAGTGGGAACAGTCACCTTCCTCTCCCTGCTGGCCCCCCCTCTTTTGATGCAGCCCAATGTACAATTGGCATTCTGGGCTACAAGAGTAGCTCTGTGCTCTCACATACCAGCTTTTTATCATGTCCATACTCATGTCCAGCTTTTTGTCCACACCAGAGCCCCCAAGTCCTTGCACACAGAGCTGTTCTCAATATGTTTCTCTCCCAGTTTGAACTTGAGTATGGGATTGCCCTGATCCAAGTTGCAGCAGCTTGTGCTTGGCCTTGTTGAACTTCATAGGTTCACTTGGGTCCACTTCTCAAACCCGTCCAGGTCCCTGTGAATGGCATCCCTTCCTTCTGTTATATCAGCTGCACCACTCGTTTTGCACTCAAATGCAAACTCACAGAGGGCGCGTTCAAACCCGTTGTCTGTGTCATTGGTAAAGATATTGAAGAGCACCAATCCCAAGACAGGTCTCTGGGAGATGCCATTACCAGCCTTTACCTGGACATAAAGCCATTGACCCCAATCCTCTGGCTACAGCCATTTGGCTGATTCTTCATCCACCTAATAGAGCACGTTTAAAATCGATCTCTCTCTTTGGATGAGGATGTTGTGTGAAAGTTTGTCTGAGGCTTTACAGAAGTCCAGGTATGTGACAGTAGGTCTCCAGTCACCTCTGTGTCATGCATGTGCTTTAACACAGCTTCCATGAGGATCAGTTCCACGATCTTTCCAGGTACACAGGTGAAGCTCACCAAAGTTACTGTATTGTTCTAAGTACATGTTCTGTGGAGCATTGCTAGCTCTCCAAGAGTCTGAACTAGCTGGAGCACTTGCTGTTAGTGATTACAATCAATTGCTATCAGTTGCTATCAGTTTCTCTATCATAATTTCTCAGTGTGCCTCTGTACATGGGGTTATTAGTGGGAGGCATCTCTTCTTACAGGATCATTTCATCTGTAGACTTTCTTCTTTAGTTCACTCCAAGTGGTTCTCAGTCATCTAAAAATCACTGTGGTTACACCCTAACCTTGGGACTTAAAGGCACTCTTCATTTCTCTAACCTGGCTCTGTCTTGACTGCACCACATTTTCTCCCTTGGAAGAAAGCCCTGTGTAGGAGAAGTCATGTTTTACTTCAGTAACCAGCATTTAGATACCACCTGTATTAACTGGGGTATGTTAAAAAGAATGTGGCCAGCAGGTCAAAGGAGGTGGTCCTCCCCCTCTACTCTGCTCTGGTGAGGCCACATTTAGACAACAATGTCCAGTTCTGGGCTTCCCAATTCAAAAAGACAGGGATCTCCTAGGGGAGGTCCAGCGCCAGGCCACTAGGGTGATTATGGGCCTGGACCATCTCCTGTATGAGGAAAGGCTGAGAGACCTGGGTCTGTTCAGTCTGGGGAAGAGAATGAGAGGGGATCTGATAAATGTGGTCCTGCAATACTGTGATTCTTTAATCACAGAACTGAAATTCCCCTGGTCAGTATTCATATGCGGAATGTACGTTAGCCATAATTTCAAGTATTCCTTGGAAGAACCATCTTTTTCTCATGTTTTATGTCACATCATAGGTCTGAAGTATAGAAGAGCTTCCTCTTGAAACTTCAGATCCAGTTCATTCAAGAGGAACAGCACTTCTTAAATTTTAGCTTCAGTTCTTGTCTTTTTTCTCTCTCTATGGGTTGAAACATGTCTCTTTTCTTATAAAATATTTATTATTACTTAAAGTTCAGGAGCACCTCGTTTCATATTACGTTTAGTCATCAGTTGCTATTATAAAACAAGAAAAATTATGAGCATGTTTGCTGTTTTGAGTATTTGGTTAATGTGTCAGTTTTCAGTGTTACAAGAGGACACGTTAACAGGATATTAAATTCCTTCTACCTGTTTGCAGTTTTCAATTAATTTTATTTTAGAAACCAATCAATCAGTTGAGAAAGCAGAAAAGCTTTCTTATCCTTAGCTTACTTATCCTATGAAGTCCACATAATCTCCATCGACTGCAACTGTGAAAATGTAAACTAAAAATGTATAAAACTGTAAAATGGAATACTCAGTTCTTAAGGTATATCGACTGGTTTATGAAAGATATGGTTGTAAAAAAAACCAAAAAAACAACAAAGCTGTAGGGAGCTGTAGTTGAATTTGGAAATGAAGCAAAGTGAAACAAAACCGCTCTACTTTTTAGTTTGATTCAAAGGAACCTTACTTGCAGTTCGTTGTTGTTATTTAAGGTTTTCCTTAAGAAGTAGTAAAAATGATCTTAACTGAGCCCAGGTAAGTTACATAAAGAAATTGTTGAGGAATCTAAATAATAACATTTATTTCATTTAACTATCATAAGCCATAGGATTAAAATACAACAGATAAAGTATGTTTGGGGCTGTGACAGCATCTCTGATGTTTCTCCTAATGATATCAGTATTACAGAATCACACAATCACAGAACCATGGGGGTTGGAAGGGACCTCTGTAGATCATCCAGTCAAACCCCACTGCTAAAGTAGCTTCCCTACAGTAGGTCACCCAGTAGGGAGTGTTAGTAGGAAGGCAGGTTTTGGGTGGCTTCAGAGAAGGAGACTGCAGACTCTTTGTACAGCTTGTTTTAGTGCTATGCCACCCTCAAAGTGAAGTGTTTCTTCATGTTTGTATGGAACTTCTTATGTTCTGGTCTGTGCCTATTACCCCTTGTTCTGTCACTGGGCACTGCTGAAAAGAGTCTGTTAATACTACTACAAATAGTATCACTCCTATGAGAACTCAAACAACCATTTGATAACGTGGAATTTTGCTATGAGATATTGTGGGGTATTTTCTTTCCTTGTACATAAGTCATGTTCACTCCTGTTCAACTCTGTTTGACTTACTTGAAGCACAGGCTTGTACACTGTAGTAAGAGTTTCAGGAGAAATACAGGATTTTGAAGTGTCATCTTCAGCATGCTACAGCATGTTTTAAACTCAGTTTTACTTCTCTCATGGTAACATCTAATACACTTGCAAATAATTTATTTTTTCTCTTTATAAATACAGAGAAATTGGATCAAGACCAGTACTGACTGTACTTAATGGTAACACTCATTGCTTCTAATATGTTACTGGGACAGAAACTCATTGGACTGAGTGCAGAGCTCAGTGAAACAATTGTGAGAGGGTCAACTTTGATTTTGTAGTGGGAGGTCCACAGAAGAGATTCAGGGAGACAAAAATGATTACGTTAAGTTTATGGCCAAACCAAACACTTCGAGAGTGCTTTTAAGACTTTGGAAAGCTATTTTCATGAATGGAGCTGCAGATAGCTACAGAATTCACAGTGTGGAGGTTTATGAGGTAAATGGGTGAATAACTGAGAAAGTTCTGATTGTGGAAAAACTGAGGGCAAAAATGAAAGCACTTCTGCAATTGTGACTTCGACAGCTGCTGCCATTTCTGCTGTCAGCAGTTTGTGTTTGGCTCTTTTACTATTCTAGAGCTTTTTAATTGCACTCTTAACAGTGGAGATTTGTGCACTTTTAGGCTGAGCACTGTTATATCTCTTTGATAAAAAGACAGTTCTTGGCTGACCGTTAATATATGAAGAAGTGTGAAAATGAAACTAGAAGAGTGGAAGATAATTCTGAAAAATGTTTTGTGCAAGAATCTTCTATATGAAAAACAATGATCATTAACACATTTTAGGAAAATGTTTTAAATAAAGAATGTGTGTAAGTAGATAAAACCATGTCACTTTTTGGTAGATAATATGAAGCAGACTGAAACATGATAAGATATTTCTGTTTTCCGGGGAAAAAAGACAAAAAGGGGTAGCAGATTACTTTCTTAAACCAAGACCTTGCATGTGTAGCTGTATCAAGGGGAAAGCACATGATGCTGTTAAAAGGAAGAAAGAATTGAGGGAAAAATATATGGGCTGTCAAGGTATAAATGATAGAAAATTTGAGAATCATGCCATTACACTGCATTACAGAGTGACAGCAACATTTTTTCATACTTTTTACTCAGTTGTTTAGAGATGTCTGAATAGCTATAAACTGATGTTCAGCAGGGCAACTGTTCATGTGGTCCATTACCTGGGCAACCTGGTCTCGTGGGAGGCGTCCCTGCCCACAGCAGGCTGGAACTAGATGATTTTTAAGGTCTCTTCCAATCCAAGCCATTCTATGGCCCTCTGGTTCTATTGCCTTACAGCCATGTCTGTTGCCAAAGCCTATCATTTTTGCCAGTTGTGGTATTTCAGCACTGTGATGAAGCTTTCCCCAGACCTCCCTCACAGAGCAGTGGCACAGCTGCACAGAGAAGTGGTGGAGTCTCCTTCTCTGGAGACGTTCCAGACCCGCCTGGACGCCTACCTGTGCAACCTGGGCTAGGGAGCTGCTTTGGCAGGGGGCTGGACTCAGTGGTCTCTAGAGGTCCCTTCCAACCCCCTACAGTTCTGTGATTCTGTAATTCTAAAACAGATTGGTTTTAAAAGTACATTTAGTGCCATCTCTCAGCCATTTCTAAATATTTTCAATTTTTTTATAAATATAGGTTGATATTTTAATGCTGTGTTTATTGAGGCCCTGGAGTGTGTTCAGAGAAGGGCAACAAAACTGGTGAGGGGTCTGGAGCACAAGTCTTATGAGGAGCGGCTGAGGGAGCTGGGATTGTTTAGTCTGGAGAAGAGGAGGCTCAGAGGAGACCTTATTGCACTCTACCACTTCCTGAAGGGGGGTTGTGGTGAGGAGGGGGTGGGCCTCTTCTCCCTGATAAATAACGACAGGACGAGAGGGAATGGCCACAAGTTGCGCTGGGGAAGATTTAGATTAGACCTGAGGAAACATTTTTTTCTTTGAAAGAGTGGTCAGGCACTGGAATGGCCTGCCTAGGGAGGTGGTTGAGGCACCATCCCTAGTGCTGTTCAAGAAGCGTTTAGATGAGGTGCTAAGGGATTTGATTTAGTAGTTCAGTGGGTAGGGATGGTGATAGGAGGATGGTTGGACTAGATGATCTGGTAGGTCCTTTCCAACCTAATGAACCTATGATCCTATAATATACATTCATCTCTAGATTGCTGCATTTTTCACTGGTTGATAAAATCTCATGTAAAAATCTAAATTAAAAAGTGAGGGTTAGAACTGTAACCAATGACAAGCTCTGAATAAAGCTCAAAGTCTGTCTGAAATTAGGGTATAATTAGGTGCAAATGAAGAACTTTTGTTTCTATAAATACCAGAAATCTTTAACTTCATACTCTAATTGAACACATGTAATAATTCCTGCTTTGACGCATCAGTACTTTTGCATGGTTTCTTTTCCCCGCACAGCCATGAAGGAACAGATTCTATAGCTGACCTGGCAGATGTTATTGTGGTTTTAAACAACTTCAGAAGCAAAATAATCAAAGTCCAAGTATGTAAAAGATTTTTTTTTGTCTGCTCTATTTCTTTATATATGACTAATGCTTACGTGTCTTAGGCTATATTTAATTGGAAGAAATATACTGGAATATAGCATTTAGATTTTGTAAAATTAAATAGAGAAAGGATATGCAAATTGATATAGTTAATTTGATCCAACCGGGTTATACTAATTGTGTGGGACGTTGTTAAATAGTTGTCTGCAAAACATAGGATTTGTCTCATCAAGTTTTAAGGCATTTAATAGCAATGTACAGTCTGAACTTGGTGCCTTAAACTCCTCTGCTTAGTGGAATGGGAAAGGCTGTCTAGAGGGCTGCTTATTCCAGCTCAAGTGTTTATTTAGATACTGGGTGATCACCTCTTTAGGCATCCAGTAACTCCCTGTAACTGGGGAGGGATTTGGTATCAAGTCCAGATAGCAATGTGGTAGCTGAAATTAGACATACTGAATTCTGTCCTCAGTTACCACATCTGTGTAAATGAAATTACTTGACTTTTGTTCTTAAATACAGAAAACGTGTTACATTATGTAAATAATATTTTGTTTAGGTACACTTGGGATGTATTCTGATACTAGATTCTGTGAAGGACAGAACTATGTAAACATAAATAGAAAGAGGTATTTTACAAAAACATTTATTTTCCAAGTCTCTTCCTCAGTCCTGTGTTTCCAGAACCTTCAGGAGAAGTCACTTTTTGGAGGGTGAGAAGTCTGCCTTTAAGCCACACAGAAAGGGTGCAAGGGTGCCAAAATAGGAAACATACTGGATGTGAAAGGTTGTGCAATTCAAAATAATTAGAATATGCAAGCTCTATTATTCAGTTAAGCTGCAGAGTCACTTCAGCGTTCCTTGGGATATAGCTTCAGCAGCTAAAAAGACACTGTGTAGGAAATCTGGAAGTACTAGCTTAACAATATAAACGTGTGAAAATATCATTAGTTATAATATATTGAAATAATGTTTTGGAAGTTAATTGTGTCTCAAAAACACTCATCTTTTAATCAAGGAAATTAAGGTCAGCAACCAAAACTGACATGGCACCTTTAGTTTAGCACCTGAGTGTGACAAGATAAATTAGTTAAATTGTAGCATTGATTCACTGACAGATTGGCCACTTTCTCCTTTTGAAAGGTTGATGAGAATCACAGTTTCTGTTCAGATAAGTTCAGCACATGATTCAACACCCTGCTGCTTTCTGTCAGATCACAAAATCATGGCAGAGTCTTCTGTAAGGGAAGAAAATGAGCTATGGTTCTGCTGACCTTAGTTTCAGTTGGAGTAAAGTAGTACAGAGTGCTTGAGCATGCTGTCTGGTTTATTCATCAGTATTTATTTTTACATAATTGATTATTTTCCTTCTATGTTTTCTGTACAGATCTTAGAAGTATGAGATGATATGTTTACAATTCGGGTTGATGTTACTCAGTAATTATTTTCCCAAGATAGGAATTGGGAAGCTGTTAGGCCACTGTAGTTAGATACTCCAGTTGTTAATTACTATCAACTAATGACACAAATTCTTTTTTTTTTAATGACTAGGTACAGAAAAAACCTGATAAAATGAATGAAGATCTCCTCACTGATGGAACAACGGAAAAAGGAAATTTGGAATCAGTTACAAGGTACAAATTAATTTGTTTTTAAAAGGGATCTAAACAGAATGAAAGTTTGAAGTGATTCACTATCAGCTACCTAGTCTTCAGCTCAGAAAATGATTCTGGAGTGAATCTCCAACAGTATCAAACCATAATGTAACCACTTTGGCTAAGGCAGCCTTCGCTCTGCAGAAAACTATTAAAGTACTCTGAGGAAGACTGCAGCTATGATCCCTTCACTCTATGTGCTGGAAGGCATATGCAGTTAAAGAACAATCCTTGGAATTTAAAGCAAGCAGAGAATACCATGCAGCAGAAAAAGAAAAGCTCTGGACAACTTACATTGAATCTGAGTCACTATAGGGAGAGTACCTGAATGAATTTATGGAAAAACTAAGAGAATTATGAAAAACACCTGGAAAATCCCATCACCACAGACTGTTGAATGTTATTCTTTTGCCTCAGCATTTGCTGTTGGTCATTTCTGATAACAGGGTACTGGGCTAAATATGTGGTCTGAACTGGTGTGGTCATCTTCAGGTAATGATCAGTATTTTAGAATATATATATTCAGTTCACATATCTTCATGGCTATACAGCCATCCTCAAGAAAAAAAAACGTTAATTCTTGTGATGCAGAATACACCTAGATGAAGCTTGAAAAATACTTCTTATTGATCTTGAAAATAATGAGTTCTTGAGATGTTTTGGCTGTGTGTATGTCCGATCTTCGCTTTGAAATAAATGGGCAGTTCTTGTCAAATTTGAGTTCTGCTTGACTGAAAAAATTGGAGACTGAAAATATCACGTTATTTGTTCCGAATGAGTGGGTATGAGCTGTTATTTCCAAAAGAGTCACGGAATCACAGAATGGATTGGGTTGGAAGGGACCTTAAAGACCATTGAGTTCCAGCTGCCTGCTGCAGACAGGGCTGGATCAGGCTGCTCAGGCATTGGATCTGGCCTTGAATGCCACCAGGAACATAGGAAAAGATTTTGGAATCATAAAGATGTGTAATGGAAGTAAAATATGAGTGCATTCAGTTGCTGTAGGATATTTCTTCTGTGAATTTTCGAACTTCTGAATCTTTACAATCTCAGTTTTCTTCCTGTTAGATATATGTCTTATATAAGAATCAAATTATTTTCTTAGGTTTTCAGAAATTTCACCAGAAGAGAAAGAAAATAACAGTGATATACTTAACATTTTTTCAGTCGCTTCAGGCCATTTATATGAACGTTTTTTAAGGTAAGTAAAAGTTCATCCTAAAATTAAGCAGCACGATGAAGCTGACCATTTTAGCAAGGTGTTGAGGTTTAACCAACAGGCACCTCAGCACCACACAGCTGCTGACTTCTCCCAAGAGGTAGAGCAAAAACCGCATGCACAGGCAAAGGAATGCAAGGAATTGATTCACTGCTTCTCATCAGCAGGCAGATGTACTGCCACTTCTAGGAAACAGGCTCATCACAAATAATGGTTAGTGAGGAAAATGAATGCTATCAGTCCAAGTGTCAGCCCTTCCTCCTTCTTCACCCCCATTTTATTACTATGCATGACGCCACATGTGGGACGTTTCTTTGGTCGGTTTAGGTCATCAGCTGTGCTTACTGTGTCCCCTCCCAGCTCCTTGTGCGCCTCCAGCCCCATCATAAAGAAGGCCCAAATTCATATTTCATTGAGAGCAAGGTGTAGATGGATGTTCTAGAATATCCTTGTTCTTTGAAGAAAGAAGATATTCTCCATGCCTGTCATGAATGCCTGTGCTGTGTGAAAAGATGAAGTTGAACCTCTCTTTATGAAGATGTAGCAGCAGAGACTTCATTAGTTGTATCTGTTTGTTTATTCTGAAATATGGGTTCTACTATATGCTTATATGACCTTCCTTTTGTTTAATATCTCAGTGTAACGGATTATATGATATGCAGTGACTGCTTTGAAGGAACTCTTGCAGTTTTGCCTAATCTGTTCACCACTGTATCTGTTACTTCTCTCACTTCTGTGAATGCTTGTCTACAGCTGTCAGATCTAGTAATGTTCCTGTCCCAAAATGGAATTTCACAATTCTTTCATTTATATTTGTTTGGAAAGTAGTATTTTGTATGTATTAATTTCTATTTCTTAGTAGTGTGACAGATTTGGAATGTCCGTGTTCTGGTTTGTTTTTTTTTCCTTCAAGATTCAATAATTTTCATAAAGGGAAAGATCTGTTTATTTTAAGAGAGAAAACAAATCTTAAAACATAACTTTTTCCACCTACGTGAATTTTTTGGAGTTATCAGTGGTTTTGTGAAGGAAATCTTAGTTTGAATTACATTTTCTCACTGGTTTCTTTTTTGCAACCTATTAAACTTAGCCAATATATCCTAAAACATATTATCTCAGGAGCCTAGTTAATATTAGGTTTTAATCATTATTCGTATTGTGTGGATCACGTGCATCCATCTCTAAGTGGTCTTGAACTCAAAACTTACAGTTAGAAATATGCAGAAAGTTTGAATTAAATCAGGTTAAGAAAAGTTAGAATTAGAAAGCTTCAGCCTCTTTGAAGTGCAGTTGAAATATAATGACCTGTGTGTATTTGTTTGTTTATTATAGACTTGTATTTCCACAGAATTATGATGCTTTCTGTTCTACGTCATACCAAAACGCCAGTTAAATTTTGGTTTCTGAAAAACTACCTCTCTCCAACATTTAAGGTACAGGAAACACCATTCTTTCACTAACTTTTCTTTAAAACGTTAAATGTTTAGACAAATTATTACATCTGAGTCATCGTGTAATTAAAAATTAAAATTTACAGTTGGAAATGATATCACATGTAAGCTTTTTCTCTTCTGGAACCCAAATCCCAATGACAGTTTATAGTTTATTCTCTTCTGATGGACTCAGTGAGTTTGAAAGAAATGCTTTTTGTATTTTTATAGCTGAGGATTCTGCTAAATTTAAAGAAACTTTTGTAGTTTATGTGATTAGTAAGGCCAATGGAGATACAACTGTGTTGCAGCATTTCCTCTGTCACCTTCTGACTATGTCATATACGTGTGCAACTAATAGTTTTTGAATCTTTTCCCAGGATGTTATCCCTCACATGGCTAAGAAGTATGCATTCAAGTACGAGTTAGTACAGTATAAGTGGCCCCGCTGGCTTTATCAGCAGACGGAAAAGCAAAGAATTATTTGGGGCTACAAAATCCTTTTCTTGGATGTTCTTTTCCCTTTGGCTGTAGATAAAATAATCTTTGTTGACGCTGACCAGGTAAGGAAAAAAACAATGTTATATAAATGTATGAGGAGTTTGTTTGTTTTAAACTGGTCCATTTTCTTTCCCTGTGGCCGTTTTATCCACCTGTTGGTCTCGTAGTACTGTTGCAGATGTACTAGCAGAAGCAGTAGTGTTGCAGAACATGAAACAAAACCATTTTGCTTGTCTTTAGTCACGTAGAAATTAAGAGTCTCATCACTCTGAGTGCTGTAAATTGTTTCTATTGCCCATGGATAGACAGAGGCGCTTGGAAAGGTATGTGTGATCTGAAAGGTGCATTTCACCTTAGGCGTGTTGGGGTGATTCAGACGTGGCTGATTGTGAGTGGACTGCACTGGCTACAGAAGGTGTCTGAGATGATGAGTTCAGACGATTTAACCAACTTCTCGATGGGTGGTTTTTTAGATGAATCCTGTGTCTTTTGTTCTTGAATTTTTATGCAGTGTTTCATTTGGAAACTATCACTGTGTCATATACTGAAAGGCAACATGCTTTCTCTGAGAAGATATTGAAGACTCTGTCACATGGTTATCAAAAATCTCAGACAAATATTTTGCATTGTTACTTTTCCAAAGCTAAAAGGGATACATTAAATTTAGATATAGCAATGCACATCTTAAAAACAGTATTAAATTGTGAAAGCGTAATTTTCATTATAGTTTTTAATTATAAAAATAGATGTAATGTTATTCTTGTTTAGATTGTGAGAAGTGACCTGAAAGAGCTGAGAGATCTCGATCTAAAGGGAGCTCCTTATGGATACACACCTTTCTGTGACAGCCGTAAGGAAATGGATGGTTATCGTTTCTGGAAGTCAGGATACTGGGCATCACATCTTGGGAAAAAGAAGTACCATATTAGGTAGGAGAACTCCTGCATATTTTCCTGCAGTTTGTAGAACTGATCAAAATCTGGCTCTTGACACTGACCACTAAGGCATTTGCAAGCAGTTACCCTTATAGCCTTTCTCAAGAAGGGATGAATTCATCTGAATTCCGATGATACGTGGTAACAGCTTCAGCTGTTTGCTTTAAATAATAATCTTTTAGCATGTGAGCAGTTTCGGGTTTCTTGTCACTTCTTGATTAATGTTATGAAGAGGGATATGAAACTGCAGAAGTCTTGATGTATGTTTTTTCTTTGTAGTGCCTTATATGTTGTGGATCTTAAGAAGTTCAGAAAGATTGCAGCAGGAGATAGGCTTCGGGGCCAGTACCAGGCTCTTAGTCAAGATCCAAACAGTCTGTCAAATCTAGATCAGGTATATGTGGGTTTAAGCAATTAAGCTTTTATTTTCTTTATCTTTCTCAGTATGCATGAAGTTACTGTATCTCAATATATATTACGTAATTCTGAAAAATATTTAGCGCTTTTTTTTTCCATTTTTCCATTAATGTTAATTTAACTTATCTAAGGTAAGTGCTAATGCACTCTGGTGGTTGTTGTATGTGGTCACCATGGGTTGACTACGGTCTTCGTTAATGTAACTCCACCAATTTTGAAGGTAGGACGAGTTAGGGTACAAATCACAAGTGTGTACATGGATTCCAGATACGCAGAACTTTCTTCAGTTTAGTGTCTTCTCCATCACAATCTCCTTAACTCAGTGAAAGACTGACAGTACAGCCCATATGATTTCTGCCTTGGACCCGATGATCTCTGGAGGTCCCTTCCAACCCCTACAATTCTGTGATTCTGCAATGTGCTGACATAAAGCACAAAGCAGAAGTAGAGAGAGCAGAAAAAAAAAGCACTTGTAAATGACATAGACAGTGAGAATGGATAAGGAGAAAAATTACACGTGGTGAAAGCTAGACTTCCATTACAGCAGATTTAACTGTATTGTTGAAAGAGAAGCCCAGTTTCAGAGAAAATGTTTTCATTTTTTTAAACAGAGATTTTATTTTCTAATAAACAAGTTGCTCTTGAAGAGTCCACTGTTAAAATTATATAGGTTATAATGCCCCTCATCCCAGGAGGCATTCAAGGCAAAGCTAGGTGTAGCTCTGGGCAGCCTGGTCCAGTGATTGGTGACCCTGCCCATGGCAGGGCTGTTGAAACTACATATCTTTGAGGTCCCTTTCAACCCAGGCCATTCTGTGATTATCTGACTAAATGTGAAGGCACTATAAGTCAAATGGAAGAGTAAACTTTGTATGTTGTTTTTGTCCAAGTAACTTTCATTTCATCAGTTTATGTATCTTGAATGAACAGTAATTTTTGCAAGGACTGTGTAAACAACCTGGCCTTTTATTTTTGACTCATGACTATTTCCTCTTTGATGCATGTCTATATCTCAGTGTTTTTGAGAATGACACTTCATTCTGAATGAAGAAACAATTTTTTTGTTATTTTTTAACAAATATTTGCTTCTGTATATTTTAAATCCTGGATCTAGAAGCTGTCTTTCCACTTTATTTAACTATTTATTGAAGTTCATATCTTTCAGAGCTGTTAGGATAACTTAGGATTGCAATTTCATTCAGGAAGTCAAAGAAACCCAACAGAAAAACCACTTATTTTCCCTTGAAACTGAGGTGACAATAAAATATCTATTTGATTCCTAATATTCATAGAATTGAGGATTTTCAAAGAAAGGAAACATGTAAATTAACATTTAAATGTCTTGACTCATTATGCTGCTATTTAGTGTAACTTTTCCATGCTAACATCTATATTTGAATTATGTTATGTTTCTTATAGCACAGCTACATGTACTATTTTATTCTGTCACATTTAGCACTGCGATTTGGCAAAGTACGACACAACTACTGCTTACTTGAGTACTGACATTTATTTTTAAATGTAATGTAAGGGTTGTGCATATGAAGGAGCTTATGAAAGGATTTTCAACGTACACTTGTTATTTTTAACTGTGGCCAGAGAACCTGTGCTGTACTGCTGCCTGGGATTTTTCTCATTGAAAACACTATTCCCAACATTCAGCATGACGATAGCTTCGTTTTTTCACCATGAGAGTATCTGAGTATATAATAAAGGTGGAAAAAATGAAATGTTAAGTAAGGAGGATAGCCAGAGTAGCAATGTAATAGCTTTTCCTTTTTACACTCACATTTCCAGGATGCATTTTCCTTAAAGCAGGCTAACTTTAGAGTAGCTCCATAATTCTGTGTTATGTGGTTTTGAGCTTTTTTTTTTTTTTGCAAATGTGAGAAGTAGAAATATGGTTAAGATGTGCTATAAAAATCTCACTCAGCCTAATTCTGCTCAGTAGTATTTAGAGCATGGCATGCAATGTCTGAGCTGTGAGCATGGCTTATGCTAACTGAGGACGAACAGACGTAAGTTCAAGAAAAAACTCCTGGACGTATGAGAGGTGGAACTGGCCACCAAAATTGGCATTCCTACATTTTGAATCTAATTGCAAAAGAGCCAGGTGAGCACTCAGAAGGAAACAGAAAAATCTGGAGAAATCATAGAATCACCAAGGCTGGAAAGACCTCTGAGTTCACCCAGTCCAACCGTACACCTATCACCAGTATTTCCCACTAAACCATGTCCCTCAGTACAACATCTGAACGTTTCTTGAATACCTCTAGGGTTGGTGACTCCACCACTTCCCTGGGCAGCCCATTCTTGTGCCTGACCACTCTTTTGGAGAAGTTTTTCCTAACGCCCAGCCTGAATCTCCCCTGGTGCAACTTGAGACCATTCCCTCTCGTCTTACCGCTAGTTACATGGGAGAAGAGGCACGCTCCCACCTCACCACATGGAACAATGGTGACAAACAAAAGTATTCCCTGGAATGTCTTCTAAGTAATTGCTTGATAACCAGTTGTATCTGAGTTCAGTGCTAATTTCTGATTCTACAAACTCATGCAGGATCTTCCCAATAATATGATTCATCAAGTAGCTATTAAGTCTCTCCCTCAAGAATGGCTTTGGTGTGAAACCTGGTGTGATGATGAATCTAAGAAAAAGGCTAAAACAATAGACTTGGTGAGTTGATTTTGAGTTAAATTAGTTTTGTAGATTAAGAAAATGATTGCAGTTTCTGTGTCTTTTGAGATATACTTATTTCTGGTATCATGGAGCCAGCCCTGCTGGAGGGTACTGGAGCTCTGGGTTGCTTTTGATAAATACCTGTATGCATATGACTTCTTTCCTCCGTTACCGATCCTGCGTGCTCTGTAGAAAATTTGCTTATGTTGAAGCTGAAAACTTTGCCTGAAAATGAAGCGTTGCTATCTCTAACTGGATAGGAGCCAGATTTTTTGCTTCTTGTATCTTTATTTCCCCCCTTTTCCTCCATATTCAGACATATTACTGGAACTGTAATGAAATACTGCAAACTCTTAAGCATTGTGTGCTGCTACCTCTGCTGAACCCATTGTGCAGAGGAGCAGTATTATCATGGCTCTTTTTCTCTGTCCATTTCACTGCTATAAACTGAAGGTAAAGCGTAGGTTAAAAATCATAAAGCTGAGGAGACATCATACCCATGTTTAGAAAGAAGGAAGCATCTCTCTTTGGGAATTGAAAGAGAGAGACAAAGTTATGCTCTGTCGTTATTATCCCTATCCCATTTATCCCCTCTTGTTCATTTCTTGTCAACCCCCCTGAGTGAACTCTGCATGAGTGAACCTTTGGAGCTGTAATTTTGAACCAAAATGGGCAATTGGAATCTGGCACAAAAAATCAGTATGTAAATAGTTTAACAATGCAGTCACAAAAATAAGCTAAGCTTTTTTTGTGTGCTTAACATGGGTAATCTCTATTCTAGAAAAATGAAATCATAAATGCTGACAAAAATACTTGTTAGGTGTGAGATATGAGATAGCTAAGAGCAAAGAAACGCGTTGGAGACCGGATATTTCTCTGGGCTGCTGAGAAATGCCTCCTCCTATGCAGTATGAAAATTGTAGCTGGATACAGTGACCAGGAAATGTGATAAGTAGCAGTTATCTGCAAAATATTTAACTTTTTTTTTGTGTGTAATTGACTTTTTACCACACTAAATTCTTTGTCAAGGGTCATGATTTGCTGCAGTGTAGTTTTTGTCTGAAGCTTATTTTTCACATTGAAGTTATTTGCAGATCATTTTGAAACACTGAGGTTATTGTCCTAACCAACGTGCAGTTTCCTAGCTAGTTTTTAACAATGACATGTGTTTGGTGTTCTGCAGTTTATCTCTGGTGACACTGAGGAGGTGATGACTTACAGCTCCTCGGGAAGGTGTTATTTTCACATTGGCTTTGTTTACATTCACTGTCTTTTAAATCTTCAGTGCAACAATCCCCAAACCAAAGAACCAAAACTAGAGGCTGCAGCTCGAATAGTTCCTGAGTGGGTTGACTATGACACTGAGATTCGGAAGTTGATACAGCAGATTGAGAAAGAGAAGAAAAGTAAAACATCATTCTCTGAAAAAGGTAATTTACTTTCATATTTATCTGTTACTTCTTAATGTGTTTGAAATGAAGGTTGGGGTCATTAGACACATATGTTGTATTTTTACAGTTTTCCATGCTCTTTGAGAAATAGTCTGGGTTTTAAGAGTCATGTGATGCTTCTTTACATGGGAGTTAGGCTAAGATGAAACAAGTCATTTGTTTCACTCTGAAGTCCAAGAGGACAAAATTTTCAAGTACACATCATCTTTTTATTTCATACTGCTACTCTTAATGCCATTCAGCAAGTGTAAATTCAAAGTACAGATGTGGAAGATCTCTACAGCAAAGGGCAGTGACTGCTCAGAAGAGTACCTCAGTATGGTTAGAAAGGTGCAGTGAGTACAATTGGACTTCTAACTAAAACTGAGGACTTCCAAACATGGAACCATAAAGATAACTGAAGTCTGCCAGTTCGGGAAGTGCTATTTGTCTCAAGATTTGTGCTCTGGCCTCACCTATGCCATTCCTTTCACTCCTGACTGAGCAGGACAGTCTTCCTTGCTTTCTCTGTGTTACCCATTCAGCTCAATCAGTGGTTCAGGCTGTGGCTCAGCAGTCCCCATACACCCCTTCTTTCCAGAAATGTCCATGTCCTGATTCCTGCTTGTCCAGTATGTTTTTCTCTCTTCAGACTGTAGTTTTCCTGCCTGTATTGGTCTCCAGTCTTGAGTCAGAGAACTAATTCCCTTCTCATTATGAAAAATTCCAAGTAGCTTTTATTTATTTGTGAAATCTTTGGCCTGTTTGTGGCAAGGCTTTAAAAATGAAGCTCACGTCACTGAGTTTGTTTTAGCAGTAACTAGGCAGGAAAGAGCTTTCTCCATGTTTTATAAAACCAGTCGCTAAGTTTCTACATAATTGGGGTTTTTATGACTTTTTTCCTTTCATTTCAGATTTTAAGCATGATGAACTTTAGCACTGCCTGTAAAAAAAAAAGCGATGGTGACAGCATATTTGCTTCTGAAAAAGGCAGAGTGGAAGTCACGGAAGTTGCCCTGGCACTATTTGTAACATTCTTTAATATGAAGTGAAATATTTTGTAACTTATGCTGTTATTTAAAGAGTTTTACATTAAAAAAAAAAAAAGAACAGAAGAGACAAACCCACAGGTTCTTGGTTTTATTCAAGTCGGTGTAGAGTTACTTTCCTTATTTCTTTATTTTTCTTTTCCTTCTCTGGAAGATAATCTGCCCAGAGGATTTTAGAATATAAAGAATGATGTATTCAGCTCTTCAGAGATGCACTGCCTCAGCAACTGGGAAGGGGGAGGTGGCACTAAATAGTTACATGAAAACTGTTTTATGCATATTACATGCATTTAATCTAATGTATTTAAATACAAAGAACTTTGGTTCTATGTCAGTAGGTTTCTTCCTGGAGGAACGTTGTGGTCGCAAAACAAATTCTCTTGTAGCCAAGATATGATATGAACTTTGAAGCTTACCAAAGCCAGGAATGTAACTTTCCATTCACGAAGCAGGATTACTGCCCTCTTACTACTTTGAAAAAATTATTTTTGATTCTTGGGCTCCTTTTGGACACTCAAACAGCACATCATTAGCTTTCATGGTGTGATTTTGGTTAAGATAGGTCAGAAAGCCAGTGCCTGAAAGCTGTTTCCACTCAGTTTTGACTACAGTTATTCTCTTCGGAGTTTAAAGTAATAAAATACTCCACTTACTTTTCACTCTTGGTGGTGTCTGCCATTTTATCAATACTCAAGAAACAGTTGCTCGAATGGGCTGCTGATAACATTTTGACTGCACAGAAACTGCAGTGAAAACATCTGGCAGTACACACTTGCAAATAGGAAACTTTATTTATGAAACTGATATCTGGTGCCTTAAGTACGTATCGCCTTGTTTAGTTTGTGCTGCTTTCAGAGCAGACTGGATGTAACCACAGATTCTTCCATGATCACCTTAATGTAGTCTTTCAGTCTAAGTGCTTGTAATTATAACAGATAATGTGATTTGCACTAAGTGGGTAAATCCATCGTGAGTTGCATATCTCCACATACCTGTAAATAAGAGCATAAAGGCTAAGAAAAATCGAGTGCATTTTGTAGGCAGTCACTGTGCTCAGGTGGAGGTTATTTGAAATTGCTTCCCATAAATGTGGGTATCTATAGTCTATTTGTAATGCTTTCTTGACATTTCTCAAGTCTCAGTAGCATGAGATGTGCAGCTTTTTGTTACAAGCACTTATATTTTACGTTGTATTATCTTTCTGCATTTCAAGTAGCAGTTTTACTGTCTGTATGGATTTCCTAAGGTCCTTTGTGGTCGTTTTCTTTGTCTGAAGTACCCAATGGGATATTCCCTGTGTAATTCAGCTGTGTTAATCATCAGCCAATACCAACTTCTGTTGGTTTTGTTGCTCTCGTTCTTGTGACAAGTAATGTAACCTGGAAGAACACTGCGCAGGAAGTCAAACGTGTTGGAACATCACTATGTACGCTGGTGTTTGTGGAACACTGCTGGACTTCTTACTGACTTCATTCTGCAGTTACTATGCTGTGCATAACAGGGAAACAACTGTTACTCCCTATACAGAGGGAAAGACCACCGGCGATCTGCTTCCTTACCATTTTTTGACCTGTGCTCACAGCCTGAGCCTCCAGTCCGCAGTGCTGTTTCATGCTGCCGTAAATGTCAGCCTGGCACAGCAGGCATTGCCCTGGTGACTGTTGGACACTTCCCAGAAGGCTCCTACAGTGGGGGAGGAGTCACTCGTAAGGCTGCCTTCACCCCTCTCAGCTTTTGCTTCCTTCTGCACTTCAGACACACCCAAGCTGTGCCCTAGCAGGGCTTTCTGACATCATTACTCAGCTTCCTCTGGTTGAAAGCCTCAATCTGGTTTGTGAATTCCTCACCTGAAGGCACAGCTCAAGCAGTTACAGCCAACAATCAACTCTGCTGCTGTACCTACATTTCTCTTTACCAATGGAGATTTCAGTTCTGTTGGAATTCTCACTCCTTCAGATGAAAAAAAAACCCATCCTGGCAGCCTCTCCCTCCTGCCACACCCTCCTGTACCAGATTCTGGGCTCTGATGGCTGCAAAACATGGGTGTGCAGATGGGTTTGAAAGTGCCTTGTAAATAACACTCTGTGTTTAGCGTATTTGATTTATATTTTGATATATATTTGATCTGTATTTTAAAAACAGAACCACTGCTGCACTCACATTTGTGGGTTTGGGGTTGTTTGTTTTTCTTAATACCTGGAGACATACAAGAGAAACTACAGAAGTAATTGATAATTAAAGGACAGCAACCATATAACTAGATTATTATTTTCTACCTTTAAAGGAGATGACACTTCTCTAAGATGAATTAATTTATATATAACTGCATTCAGTCTCTGTCTCTACTTACCCTGGAGGCACTGCACTGCAGAGTCCCAGTCTGGCTCCATTGACGTGTAAGCCCTGTGAGGACAGGGCCTGCTCTGTCCGGTCCAAATGCAACACCAACCTTCAACACTGGAGAGCAGGATGAGGAAAGAAGGGCGGACGCAGCGCAGCGCTTTCTTGTCATCATAAATATCTTTATTGTGAAAAATACCATAAAATAATTCCCACCGCTCTAGAAAAAACAGTTCTTGCTTTTAGAATTTACGACTTTATATATAAAGACAAAATTTGAGACATTTGATCTATCTGCAGCTAACTCTACTTATCCTCCTCAAAACAAAGCAACTGCTACTTCAGAATTTGCAGTGGGCAAAGAAGATTCTCTTATTTTTCTTTTTAATGGACAAGAGCACGTATTACAGAGCAAACAAACCATACCTTACAGTAAGGCACTTTTAAGTACAGCCAACCTGCTACGCGACACTGGCTGATGCCCAGCAAAGCTCTTGCAAGTCACAGCCCCAAATGGAAGAGCAATCCTCATTCCAGACATGGGTCTGGAAGCTGAAACACCAACAAGGATTTGCTTTTATTTTAAGCTAACAGGCCTTCCACGTGTCGCAAGTTGAAGCTCTTAACGTTTATAATCACTCCGCATCCACTTTAACACTGACTTAGTGCCTCAGTACTGAGCGTACCTGAGGCGAGATGAGCCACGGCTCCACACCTTCATCTGAGAGCAAGCTGGGAAGTGCTTCATGTCAACTGGCAGGCAGGATCCAACACAGGAACTGCATCTCCACAGAGGCCCTTGGCTGTAACGCCGCTCCACGCCCATCTCAGGCTTCACAAACTGAGACTTATTTCAGCGTTAGCTGCTGAACGTTATTGCACTACGGACACCCATTATAAAGAAAGAGAACTCAGCTTCCTCGCACGCAGCGCTCAGCGTGGTACCGGCACTCGTTTGCTGAAGTCACAGCAGGAAGTGCACCGCTGCACGTGGAAGTCCTTGAAACCTAACAGCTGCTGCTTTCTTTTTAGGCACAACTGGTGTTTCCAGCAGCACCTCAGGGCTCACAGCCAGCACTGCTGGTAACCTGCACGGGAGCAGCAGCTGCTTGGTACCAGAAAGCCTCACTCTCCATTGTCATCTTCATTTTTCAAGGCGCTGTTTTTCACAAGAGATATCTGTGAGCAGCATTCAGGTGTTAATCATCTCCCGCTGATCAGATTCAAGCTTTAACCCCTTCAAAAATATCCAATTTTCCCTTTGCCACTCATGGTCAGAATTAAACATAGCCCTTCCCGTTCCTGACTGCTTCCACCCACAGAAGCACCCACGAGAGCCCCGCTGACCTCACCAGGGCATGAGCAGCATCCTCTACTGTGTTTAAACAGAAACACTTGAGAAGCATCAGAAGCCAGCCTCCTAGGGAGCCATTCAACTTGGAAATGTCTGATGCTGAGCTTTAATAGGATGCTGCAGTGCTTCTGTACCCTCAACTACTGGAAGTCAGCGCAGGCGCTCTGCATCAGCCTGAAGGTAACTTCCTGCTGACCGAACACCGGCCTGTAAATTGCTGTTGAAAAAGCACTTTCTGAAGCCACAGTTTGGTTTGTGAAGTACTTGGGGCGGACAAGGGTTGTGCTTCGAAAGCAAATGCACATACAGTAATTAAAAACCATGGCAATATATATATTACACTTCCAGACAGATGACTTCACGTGCTTTGTTTGAGGCTGCTCATGCTCTTGAATGCCACGAGCTGAACTGAAAGACCCCTCCTGCCCAATTGCAGTTTTCCAGTTCAAACTGAAGTCAGTCAGATAAAGAATGATAATTTTTGCATTCTGAGAATGCAACTGCTGGTGAAACTCATCAGTAATTTCAACGCTAGAGAAGGAGAGGACCGCCTCAGCTGAGCAGCTGCAGCCCCAGGAAGGCCTCCCGCCTCACACTGCTCTGCCCCAGTTTTACACACGCACAGAACTGCGCCGCACTTCTGGCCAAGTCAGAGTCACACCTCACACACAGGCAGTTGTTTTTGCAGCACCGTGGCTGTTACACAATATAAAATCACCTCAGACAACTTCACCATTAATTCACTGTGGCTCCCCCCGACAGGAAGGAAGCTGTACCACGTGGGGAAGGAGACAGCTTACGTTTGATTCCCCGGTTCACACGCGGCCACCTCACATCCTGTGCTGGCTTGGAGCTCACGCACAGAGAAGGAACAGAGCGCTGCACAGGGGGAACAGCGCATCGTGCTGCTCTGCACAGATCTCGTGATGATTTCGTGTTATGTTAAAGTGCAAACTCCTCCAATACGACCATCAGCGTTCACAATCACAGCAACAGTCTCCCGAAAAAAATAGATTGTATGTTTGTTTTCTTTCATATTTGAAAACTGCAGCTGAGGAAATTATCCAATTAATCGCAGGTTAATGAATAAGGCGAGCAGGCATTTTCCAATATCCCTACTGACAAGGGGTCCTCCCAGTAAGAGATTGCTGGGCTCGGTCAGTACGCAGCCTCCTCCCCTTCCACAGTAATACCACAGACGGCCACGAGGGTTTCCTTTAAATACTGAGAAACGGATCGTTCTGCTGAGCACAGTGGCAAACAATTCGTTAACGCAGAGACTATGGCAACTACCCTTCCCAACCTTTATTCGGCCCCGATTCAAAAAAATATTTACATGCATTTGTACCTGTAAGCATATACGTGAGTCCTAAAGCTGCATTTAAGTGCTGTCCTAAATAGCCTCTTATTGTTTACTCCTACGGGTGGGAAAAACACATCTCCTGCGCATCCACAACAAATACATAGGCAGTAACAAAGCCCTTGTTCAACCTCCCCCCGCCAGTATAAGCTCGTCAAGCTCACCACAGATTCGCTTTAAATACTAAAAGAAAGAAGTAGCTTTCTTCTAGTGCAGTAAGACTCTGGGTTAAGGACAACATAAGAAATGAAGATTTTCGATCTTGAACTGAGTTTTAATTTCTTTTTTTGAACAAATTAAGTAAAAAAACAGCAGCGGCCACCTGAAACAGTCCTGGCTCTAACTGAAGTGAAATTTGAATGTAAATGGTCCTCCTCCAGAACCAAAGGGGTTGAATCCTTGCCATGTGTTCCAGTTCCTGTGGAAGGGGTTGCCCCCGCCCTGCTGGCTCTCCGCATCCAGGGGGTCCTCTCCTGCGTCAAACTTCCGCCTCATTTCTGAAGGAAACAAAACCAAGGTGAAATGAAGGCACTGCAGCTGGGGCAGCAACGCAAAGCACCTCTGCTGACCAATTAGAGTAACTTTCCTTGTGTGGCTGGGCTGACATCAGAAACAGTGGCAAGGAGAAACCAGATGAACGTGCCCTGAAGCACGGTGCTTTCCCAAGGTAGTCAAGGGAGAAGAGAAAAGGGAAGCTGTAACGTTTGCAGTAACTTACGCTTTGCTGCATTTTTACACTGCCATAAAAAAAAGTGAAGTCACTGCATAAATGCAATCATTACCTGTGTCAGTAAGGACTTCCTTAGCAGCTGCTATATCAATGAATTTCTTCTCTGCTTTCTTCTTTTCTTCCTCACTCTGGAAGTTGTCAGGGTGCCACTGGGATGCCAGCTTTCTGTAAGCTTTTATGATTTCTTGCTTTCTAGCATTTCTGGGTAGATAAAATTACACGCAACTTAGTTTTCTAACTGATCCTACACCACACTACTGATCTATGGGTCTGTTTTAAATACTGGAAGAGAATAATTGAGGACATTGGGAAGGCTACTTAAATGTTCTGAATGTACATAAATCTACAGTTTCTCAAACAGAACAAGCAGAATGCAACCCTGAGACCCACCCTTCCTTTCCCTGGAAGCACTCAAGGCAAGGCTGGATGGGGCTGTGAGCAACCTGCTCTAGAGGGAGGTATCCCTGCCTATAGCAGGGGGTTGGAACTAGAGGATCTTAAAGGTCCCTTCCAACCCAAACCATTCTATGATTCTAGGATTCCTTTAGCACTCTAAATTTACTCTTTGGAAAGATAATACTGCAGGCTTTTATACACAGCGAAGTTCCCAGCCTGAAGAATTTATAGTAAGGTGGGTGACAAAAAGCATTAGGAATAGAAACTGGGTTTTCAGTGAATAGAAACCATGAACTCATGGTTAGGAAGATGACCAATTATACGTTCAGAACCAAACATTGGTTTGGTTGTTGTTAAAAAGAGAAGCCATTATTTTTTCCTAGGTTAGTGGCAGAAGCATTTTAGGTACCTCCCTTACTCAGTCTTTTCTAACTCTCCCAATCTACTGTAATACTTGCCACAGTTTTATTTATTTCTGCTTTCAGTGATTCTTTCCAGTCTTTATTTTCTTCCCAATTTGTTCACCATATGTTTGATCACGTATATGAAGGATTTCTTGCCAATGGACTGATTTCCTTCCTTCCCATTGCTAGTTACTTTTGTTTAAGATTCTTCTGGAGAGAAAGAAAGAAATGTTACTGAAGTCTCACCTTTTTACTCCTAAAATTTTATAGTAATCTCTCTTCTGTGATTGCTTCAACATCCTCTGAGCTCTTTCCAGCCCCTCCCGGATCTGCTGGTCATTTTCACTATTGGCCTGGGCCGTTTCATAGTCTTTAATAGCTTTAAAAAAAAAAAGTGAAAGAACAAGATGACATAGCTTTTCACAAACCTCAAGCACTTTCCCAAACTGAAGTCTTGCTACTGCAGTTTATAAACAGTGGAACTTTGACTTCAACTTGCAAAGTACGTTTTGTTATATTTAGGAAACAGAGAAGATGTGTAACGTGTAACTTAGGTACCTTTCTTCCTTTACATTCACCACGTTTTTGGGAAATAGAGGAGGTATTATTAAAAGCTGGTCAGAACTCTCTCTTGATATTAAAATAAAGCCACACAGCTGAACGTGAGCAGCTAGGCTTGAGAGGAAACAAATCAAGAAGCAAGTTTCAGTGAGCAGAAATGGAAAAGCCAGGTGCACAGTGGCAGTCCACGCACTGAAGGATGCATTATACAGAATCGTTATATTAATATCCCTTCTCCCCCTTGTGCATTCAGCCAACACAGCAACTTCTCCTTCTAACAGCAATAAGGACACACCTCAGATTAACAGTAAGTTCATCCACCCAACACCACAATTATAACCATTAGTGAAATACACTTATTTTCTTTTTATGCCCCTGTGTAAAAACATTGCTGCAAGACAGCCATGTTTTAAGCTACACCACCCCCCAAGAGGAAGGCTCTCTCACTTTTATTTCCAGAGTTGCATTTGCCAGGAATGAAAGCACGAGAGCTGTTGTAATGCATTTCTGAGTTCTGCAAAGACCTCATTTCTTTACCTTTTTTTGAGGTAAGCCATATTATTATTTTAAAGTGGTAACCAAACACTTAAAGCACCAATCTTGGATATCAGCATTTATCACAGGAAGCTACTGCTGAAGCCTCTAATGAAGCAATCCTTCTTTCACTGTTACAATCCTCACAGTCTCATTTGCAGATGCAAGTCTCCTAGGTTTCTCAAGTTAGACAAAGTACTTCCATCAGATTATTTCCAAGCAGCTGCTATTTCTCAGCAGGTGTTACATTTGTTTTTCACTGTTTCTGAGCAAGACAGCAGGAAGTGCTAATGAATTTGTACTACTCAGACATCTGATATCACTGCAATCTTGTTTTGTTATTGAAAAAAAATAAGTACTTCCAGTGCTCCAACGATTTCATATGCTACTAGAAAGAGAATTTCAATTTTATATCACTAAACATTCGTTGCTTCAACAAAATATTTTGCTTTATGCTTTTTTTTTTCCAGAACAATTTGTCCAGTCCATTAAGAAAAAAGGGAGCCTCTGCTGATGTGTGTGCCTAATACACGCTGATGGAACTGATAAAAATAATACAAATGCAGGGATTTCATTATGCTGTTTTACCACCCCAATAATTTTAAGCACTAATGTACTTCATCTGCCTCACATCCAATCATGCCATCCCAACAAACGGGGATGAGATCATTCAGCTTGCTGAGCACCATGCCATCTACAGCACACCCTGCCACTGGGAACTGAGCTCCTTATGGGTCACAGGTTTGCAAGGAACGTACTAGCTTCCTCTTTTTAGAAACCGACTCCCTTACTTAGAGGCTGCAGATGTTAAGTACATGAGAAGGTGGGTTTTGCAGTGGCACATGGTGCTGAGAGACAGCACATAAAATTATATTCTGCACTGTCTTTCCATTGGAAGAGACTTCAGTTTTGCTGGCACTCTCCAGTGTAGCATTGTTTCTCATTTAGACCTGAACTCCATCCACCTATGGGGTGAGGGCTGGGAGCAGGTGCTTCTGAAGAAGGATGACAGCTCTCTGACAGCAGAAAAGCTGTTACAAAGCCAAGAGACTTATTACCCATTCAAAGCATGCTGAGTGAGATATTTAATCAGTTCCTCTCAGTCACTACTTCTAAAAGCACTAATACCTCACGAGCTAACACAAGAATTATCATTGCTTCTCACTAGCCTGCTGCTTTACAGAACATCTCATTTTCCTTTCATCTGGTCCTGTAACACGAAGGGAACAATCAGCACTGAGTACCCATTCCAATTTAAATATTTTAATCAAATCTAGCTCTCTGCTTTCAATACAAGAGCCTTCATAGTCTCTGAAGCAGTAGCTGCATTATATTTCTAAACATCTCAGCTGTCTTTCCTAATCCTGCCTGACCCAGACTTGCTATTATTCCACATGCAGAATTTATTGAGTGTGAGTATCTGTAGATCATCTACATCCATGTAAAATCCATTAGAGGAACAATGCAGAAGTGATGCATTTCTTGAAACAGGGACTGTCTCTCAGAGACAGAAAATTTCCTGAGCAATTCTGGAGCAGTGTGTTTTTTCCTCTTAGAAAAAAATGCGTGCTGGATACTTTATAGACACTCTCGCACTTGTGGGGTAAGGGAGAAAGGGATTCATTACACATCTGTTTTCAGAGACAAGCCCTGGATCCCATGTGATTATGAAGTAATTAAAAGCATTTAATGGGAATCAGAACACAGCTACACATTCTGAAGTACATCTTGAACATTTAACAATAATCTCCTTCAAAGTTCTGTATTATAAGGATTTTGAAGTTTCCTGTCCTTAAACAGGAGACAGGTGCCTACAGCTTGAGATTTTCTTGAGGGAAGAAAGAGAATCAATCTACCACTTTAAATATGAGACTGTGATTTTAATTACTCCACACTGTTCTCTGAAGCAGAGAGGAAATCAGCCATCATTTTATAGCAGTTAAAACTGAAGGATAAGTGAAGACACCTTCTGGCAGATTAACGCTGACGATCTACAACTGTTTATGAAGGCACTGTTGGAAAGTAGAGCATAACTGCAACCATCTTACTGCTGTCAAGGGCAGAGGGAAGGCCCCGATCAGCAGGGATTTGGAGGAACACAGTTAGTTGTGCTTGAGCTTGGTGACCCCCAAGTGCTCCAGCCCAGGAAACAAGCTTTCTCACTTTGAGCCGTGCCTTTGTATAAGGGCCACCATCTGTTTTCAGAAACACTGTATACTGTATTCCCCCTTCTTTTATAAGGAACAAGGAGACTTGCCAGCATCAGCAGAGAAGGACTAGACCTAGGCAGCTTCTGAAGCACAAAGCCTGCAGGGCTTGTAATGACAACTTCTTGAAGCCACACAGCCCTCTTTACACTTAGTTTTCAAGCATTTGAGCCAACAGAGCCTAAAAAAAGTGAAGTGAAAAGCACCTCATTTTTGAAGTTCGCTTCAAGAGGTGAGCAATACCTTCTCTCAGTGATTAATTTCCCAAAAAGACAAAAATAAATAAATCTGAGCATACCATTAATGAGAATAGCCATCTCATCAACATTTGCAATGAAGAGGACTTCTTTGTTCAGTTGTGAAGCTGTACCAGAGTACAGAAAAGGAAAACTGTTTTCTAAGTATAAAATGAATGGACCTAGTTTTCCAGTGGATTTAAAGCACACAAGTCTTTTCCGTTATCACATTTGACTGAAACAGCCCAAGGCTTTGAAAACTGCTGAATGAATAAGCACAGGAGGATGGAAAAGATGGATTGTCTAAGTCTCCTTCTCAAGCCTGGCTTCATGAGGAAATGAGACTCAGTAAGCTACATTTTGAATATTCATATAGTACAGTGGCACTCAGTGCCCTGAAAGAAACAACACAACATAATGAGACACCAATTACTTGGACCCTATTCTGCAAGGCTGAATATGGACCAAGTAACATTCCCATGGTACTCTGTCTTACAGGAAGTGAAGAACAGCCAGTGGGTCCAGCACACCCCCAGCAGATGTGTCATTTTGTCATTTCCCTGCTCTAGAGGTGATTTTTAGTCTCTCTGCCTACAGAATATCCACAGAGCTGGGTGCAGAAAAAAATATAGCTATCACACAGCTTGTGTGCTCTTTGAAAGGGAAGACTGCAAAGGGCATTTGCAACCAGTGCCACTTGGAAAACAAATACTGATAAGGCTGCTGATGAAGGCAATTTTCAGCAGCAAGGACAGCTGCTACAGTGTGGGGGAAAGCCCAGGTGAGGCAGCTGGCTTCTGTTATCTTTTCCATAAGCCACAAGGAAACCCAGAGAACTCAAATTCAACTCCATCATCCTGGGCCACACAAAGAAGCAGAACTGTAAACCAGGATTATCTCATAACATTTTGCTTTTACTTGTAGACAACACCTTCACCATTCACCCAGTTCTCAGCTCTGTGAAGTCGCTTTCTCACAGCTAACCCTGAGAGATCCTTCACTCAGAGCTTTACCAGCACACTTCCACCATCCTAACAAAGCAAGCTAAGTTCCACAGGAACCTCTTCCTACTCAGAGCATTTTGCCTCTTCAGCAGTTATGCTAACTGAACTAGTCTCTTCCCTAAGAGCACATATGCATACCAGTAACAATTGCACTGGTGATTCATGCAACCTGGTTCCCCACAACATCAGTAAGCTTCCAGCAAAGCATCCCAAGGACATCCCTCAAAATATCTGCTGGCCCATTATCTTCCTCAGAACACCAGAGAATTCAGTAAAAAATAAACTTCTTGAAGCACTTCTTGGTAAGGTTCTACCTACAACCCAAAAGTGTGGGCTGCCAGTCTACAAGCTCAATGGCAAGCAAAGTCCACACACAAAAAGCAGCCCCAAGCAAAACCTGCTTACTGCTCCTGGCAGCACTAAGGAGACCTGTGGAGATGAAACAATGGCCAATACTTTCCCTCTGTGGTGAGCACATACTAGGGTAGAGGAAAGCCTCATTTCATGATGACTTCTAAACTGACCATAAAAATGTACAAAATGCACACGTGTACCTTCTTCATAAAGGTCTTCCAGCAAGTAAGCTTCTGCTCTGTCTTTCAGGGCATTCACATTGGTTGGTTCCAGTTGCAGAACTTGTGTACAAACTGTTATGGCTTCTGTAGCCTGCTGGTTCTGAAAAGGAGAAAGGAAAACAAGGTTCCCCAAGTAGAGTGACGCTTTTTGTTTTTAAAGAAATTTGGAGGGAGAATTAGAAGCAGAATTACCTTTGATAAACAGTGACAGATCCTTTCTTTGGCACGAGTAGCATAAACTGGGACATCAGGCTCAGTTTTCATTACAGATTCATATTTACTGATAGCATCTTGATATCTGTTTTATAAAGCATAAACATTTACCACATTCCATACTATGAAGTATAAAGTAATTTAAAATGTAATCTGGCTACACTTGTCAAAGTTGTGATGCAAGGCAACAGTTCCTCACAATTGGATGTTGCACACCCGGGAACTTGTAAAACCGAAACGAAGCACGAAGTAGAAGAACACAGCAGCACTGAACAGGGTACATAAGACAGCTATGGACCAATTCCACTTCAGTTATTGAGGCACTGCAGAACTCCCTGGTCTTCAGTGGAAAGATGAAGTCTTACAACACCTGAGTTGACAGATTTTATCCCTGCCTCAGTCTTAAAACCGGTTCCATGAAGTATGCCAAGAGAAGACAGCGGTATCAAAAAGAATTTGGAATTGACTGCATGAATCAATATTTATTTTGATTGTAATTTGATAGCTGTGCTCCGTCACCCACTTCAGCTAACACATGCAAAAAGCATCACTTAATCAGCTCCTCACTCAATAACTTGTTGACACCTCAGCACTCACTTTCTCTCTGTTAATACAATGAACACTTACCTGCCTTCTCTGATGAATTCCTCCGCTGACTCAATCTGCTTATTGAGTTTCTTTACTTGTTTATAAAGAGAGAAACATTGCTTATGGTCTTGGTCAAGCTTCAGACACTCCCGGACCTCACTTTTCACAGGAGAGAAGAAATAAATAAAAAGGAAACACCACGCATTATGGAATTTAATCTAGAGACACAATGCAGCATTTATAAGCTGTCCAAACAAGAGTTTATTTCTTTAAACAGTCAACCCCTCCGTTCAAATATATTAACATTTATTATAAGTATTCACCAAAGCTTAAGATTTGGTTATTAAAAGAGGAGGCCCACGTGTGGATTTCAGAGGACAAATCCCAACGATCACAGGAAGCGCCAAGTAACGGTCAGCTACTAAAAATCACCACACAAGTGAGCTATAGACAGAGGTTAAATATACTCTGGAACCGTGATCTCTAAGGCAAACAAGTCAGCTACTTGATGTTTACCAAGTTGAATATGCAAAAACAAGATCTGACCAGCTGTAAAATCCATTTGTGTGATGTTAATTAAGCACAGCTTTTAGCCACCAGCCCTTGTCGCACACTCTAAAGAAAAAAATCAATTTTTTTCCAGTAATGCTTCACAGAAACCACTCGTGTACAAAAATTATACCATTTGTACAGCTGAGCACAAGGAGTGTGGTGTTCACAGTGTGAATCAGGCAAGCAGAGTTATCTGCAGGACTGACTAAGGAACGTATGACAATACCTTCAACTTCAGAGGAATGGAAGGGTATTGAAATGGTAAACAAATGTTTGATGGTTCTGGATCTGGTCTGACAGGAATAAACATGATGTCTTCACAGTTCTTAGCTTTCAGACCGGAGTTGCTGCTCCATCCAAAAACCAGACAATGTAGCTGTTTCACAGTTTATCGTGACTTTCATCATTAGTCTCAGTACTTACAATTACAGCAAGCAATAAAATTACCTGAGTGATAATTCATGGTCCCCCAGCTGATAATATATTCTGCTGATTTTATAGAAGGCTTCAGTGTTATCACTCTTTAATTTGGCAGCGGCTTTCAAGTCACTAATTGCTTTGCTTGGCTCCCCTTCCTTTATGTAACACTCAGCTCGAAGTTCCCGTAGCTCTGCATCCCAAACACAAACCTTGAGAAATCAAAATTAAAGCTTGACTTTGGTTCGCAATAGCTCACTTCTTTTTCTCCCCAACATAAGAAGAGTCCCATTAAATTTCATTTTGCCAACTGCAAGAGCATACGGTTCAAGCTGCATGCAGAGCACATAAAATTAGCATCTCTGCTTCCTGGTGGATGCTGTGACACACCTGCCCAAATAGAAAACAAAGGCCTGAAGAATTCGTAGATGATTCAATGAGCTCATGCAGGGAGATGAATTAAATCTACTGGCCCTGCTTAAACTGGGGCAGTGTGCTGAGCCTCCAGGGAAAGATATCAGAACCATAAATTATTACATCTTCTCAAAAAAACACAGGTAAATGAACAGCAAGGACCAAGCTGTCAGCTGTCCTCTAGAAAGAGGCCTGCAGGTACACTTCAGCTATGCAAGATTTGACCTCAATAACTTTATTTTAACCATTTACACAGAAGGAACAATGTCACAGAAGGGCAAAGATAATTACTTCCGAAGAAATATGATAGGCGATTCCTTTTACAGAATTTCTTCTGAGCTACCCTTTGTTTTTAAATTCTGGTTTTAGAGAACAAGGCTTTTCTAATTCCCCCTGCTCCCTCAAGTGTACCCTCGTGCTTTGTTGATTTAGAATTTACAACATCAGCTTTTTTGGTGAAGAAAACGTCGATTTTGATATGCATGTAGCAGTTAACTGCTGTGTAACAGATTTCTGTATGGCACACAAGACTGAATTATTCAACACAGGCTACAGGCTACTTTTACTGAGTGAGATTCAACAAACACACTCTAATGAATCAGCTGAGAACACAGGTAGCTGCATACGTTTTGAACTTTGTGATGCTACTCATCTTTTATTACTCTGTTTCTCAAGACAAGAGAAGTACTCACTTCTTAGGTGACAAACTACCCTTTACCAAGTTTTGTATTCAGCACAAATTGCCTGAATTATCAGCAAAGGAAAATCTAGATGAAAAACGCCTACATCTCCTTTATTAAATCCAGATGAAAAACACCTACATCTTCTATATTTGCAAAACTTTGTTATTTGGAGCAAGGTTATGTATAACTACAATGATCTTTTTAAAATATTGTTGCTGCTGATGCTCTACACTCTCCAACTTCAGAATGAACTCACTGTGCTCAGCAAAATGAAGCCAATTACACACTCTCTCATCAGTGAAGAAGCTATTAAAAACACAGACAGGAGTTTCTATTTCCTTTTCTCTGTACCACAGAATCATAAGGGTTGGAAGGGACATGTAGAGATCATTGAGTCCAACCTCCATGATAAAGCAGGTTCACTACAACAGGTTACTATCCATCCCAGTGGACAGCAGCATTTTACTTAACACTTACTGCCAAGATTTCATCAAGAAGAGGAATTGCAGCTTCATAATCCTCTTGCTGGTATGCAGACAATGCTTGTGAATACAGGCGCTGCAGCTCATCAGATTTTGTCAGTTGGGTTTGGGCATCTTTTTCCTCGTTATTGCTGGGATTGGATTTGAGCTGCAAACATGAACATGAGGAGAGACTGAATTGCTTGCTCTAAAGTCTTTTTTTTTCCCCCCATTTTTAATCGTAATATGGGGAACTGATTAAAGCTGCATAAAAGCGAGTTTTAAAATTCTACCAAAAGCGTTTCCAACTCCAAATTCCAGAGAGACATTTTAAGCTTTTACACAAGATTTCAGAAGTTTGAAAACTCTTAATTCCTCCCCTCACCCCAGCTTGATCACTCACCTTTGGACAAATTAATACACAACAAGTGTTCCTTTCCACCAGCCTCAGGAAGTCATGGTCCTCTCAATTGTAACCAAGTTAATCTTTCTGCAGACAGTTATTAAATAAAAGTAATCCTGTACCTTTCCCTCTCCTCCTGGATCTTCAAATTGCCCCTTCCTTTTTTCTGTTCAAAGCTCTTCAAATGCTCACACTCCGTGCTCAAGTCTCTTGCGTAACTCAACAATAGTCCTCAGAACTCCTTCAACAGAAGGCCCCTGGTTCTAACACTTAACTAAATGAAAGGGAAAAGCCTTAATGGAACATGAGAAACATGATCAGGTCTCACCTCTGTCTTAGAATCTTCATATAAAGTCTTTCTGAACCTTACGAAGTTGCTTCCTTTTCCTTTGACAGAAATCAAGTTGTACTTAGGCCTGAAAATACTCCTTTATCCTCCTACACTCTCCACAAGAACAGAGGAAGGCAATCAAAGAGCTTTGTCTTTAGTAAGTTGACTCCTAATACACGTTTCAAAAAGCTCTTCTCCTGGTTAGAACAGAAATTCTGCTTATAAACCCTTGTCAGCGTGCAGCTTCATTCTCCCCCAGCCCTGGAGAATGTGACAGAGGCAAATATCTACATCTGTGATTTATAAAGTTCAGAAATTAAAGACCTCTCTCAAGTTCTGAATTCTTCAGTTCCAGGACAGACCTAATTTTCTCCCTCAGTTTCTCAGCATTTTCTTTTAAAAACAAAGAACTCTTTTCTACTAACGAGCTTTATCCACTTCAACTTATGGTAATTGCATTCTTTAGACATACTAAGTTTTTTGTAAATTACTTGCACCAAACCATCAGTAAAATAGGAAAAGCAACATCATAAGCACGCAGACAAATCAAACTGGATTAGAGATCATTTGAGTGAAGCATCCTGGATAACACAAGATAGTACAAACTGTTCAGTTAAAGCAAAGGCAAAAACCTCTCAAGCTATCATTCAAGCTAAGCCATTAAACTTTCGGTTAATGCTCTGTATGATGAAAATATACTCTTGATAATTAATAATTAGTGTACTAACATGCTGTTTAAATCAGTCATGTTAATTAAAGCAAAAAAAGGTCTCTTCATCAGGCACCCAGAGAAAGGAAATACAATGCAGTTGTTTGATACTTTTGGTTTATTTTCCAAGTTTTTCCTGTCCTTTTGCCCAGCGATCAGGGGACTCACACCATTACTGATAACAAATCACATATCAATCATTCCTCCTTTTCCTGTGGAATAGTAAGACTGGGACTACCTGCACTTAGGACGTTAGATTTCCTAGAAAGGAGTAAGGTATTAAAGAAATCCCATTTCAGCTGAGTTAATACACATCTAAGTCAAATCTAGTAGTACTCTGCATGCTCACCCTAAGCTATATGCTCTGCAAGCACACTGCTAGTGGTGAACATGTTCCAGAACACAGCCACCACTTTTCAGCACAGCATCCTTCGCTGTCTTTGATGTTTGGATTAGAATACCTGGTTGCAGTTTAAGTTACAGCAACAAGCATTAACCATCTGTTACAGCAGCTTTCATTCACTACCAAAAAGAAAAAACATCCCCAAAACCTTAGAGAAAACAGGCCATCATATGGGAATGGTTTTGTTACTGTAAGTAATTGTCTGCTGCAGATTTACCACTTACAGGTGTTGCATTATTTTATTCTCTCAGTAAAGTGGAGGATCATCCCAGGACAAAAAAAAAAAAAAAAAACAACCCTTCCCTTCCCCTCCACCCAGTTGAGAAAGATTGAACAGAACAGAAGCATCAGCCACACGATCACCCTGCTCCTGCTGACTGCACTATTTCTGATAAAAGCCAGAATTCCACTGGTGTTCTTGGCTACTTGGACACACTGCTGGCTCTCATATTTAGCTGAGCATCAACCAACACCCCCAGCTCCATTTCTTCCACACAGTCTTCCAGCCACTCTGCCCAAGCTTTGTAGTGTTGCCTAGGGCTGTTGTGGTAAGATACAGCACTTGGACTTGTTGATGCTTGCTGCTTTTAAGAGGGCTGTAGGAATCTCTGTAGTTTGTTTCATCAGAAATCAAGACAGCGATGAACAGAACACAAAGGAAAGCTCTGCACTGGCAGAGCAATATATTAGATAACACAGTCACGATGTTAGATGGAAAAAAGGAAGTGTTTAAATACATCTTTCACTCTTTACGCAGGAAGCTAGGGATGATTGTATCAGCTCAGAGAAACATTCAGATTTAATGCAACAAAATATTAAGCTAAGCAAACTTGCATTTGGAAACCTACAGTGACATAAGATGGCCTCTTCCATCTACATCCAAAATGCTGACCAAAGTAAAAAATAAAAAATAAATAAAAGTGTGTTTTGCAACCACAGCCTTCGCTAGATGAGAAAAGCATCTGCACACATACCACGCTCAGCCACTTAGTTTTGGCTGACATCTAGTGGAGCTGCAAGTGGAAACTTCAATCTCCAGTTTTTAAGTGCTCATGTAGTTGTCTCCCTTGGAAGGGTATTTAGGAAATCTCAATCTTGAGTATTTAATGCAACACACTGCAAATGTGAACATCAGTCAGACTTACAATAAAAAGAGGATTTGAAAGGATGTGAAAACCAGAGTATATAATTATTCCTTTAATTTTCACTGAAAACCTCATATAAATAAATATTGCAGGGCTTTCATGGGCTGAGGCCTTAGTTTTGAGCACTGGCATGCTCCCAAATTCACTCTGTTGACTCTGTTGGTGCTCCCACCCTTCCCAGTCAGGCATTCCCACTGCCACCAATGCTCTTAAGACAGACAGTACTGTCTCACATAGAAGCACCTGAACAGAAGTACTGCTCCCTCTAGCAAACACACAACTTTAAAGAAGTTTAAGGTCCTCACAAAACCTTTCCACGTAGTATAAAACTGTGCAGAAAGAATTCCCTCCAGAACAACTTCATCTGCTGAACTCTTCAGACAATCCTTTCAAGGAACACAACTCCATGAGAGGATGGAGGAAGGACAGGAAAGAAAGAGACATTTCAGTATTTCCACTGGGATTTGACAGACTGGGAGAATATGCTATGAGAAAATAACATTTGCAGGCAGTTCACATTACACCACTCACAGCTTCTGGAACACAGGGAAAGCAATCCTGGCAACACTGACTCAAGTGTAATATGAGGCAGTAGCAACTGCCTTCTTCCTACATGTCCCTCCTCCAGTAGCCCAAGTAAAATCACTTCTCTTAGTTTTCAAATGCTGAGCTGGTTTCTCGAACTCAAAAGTGAGGAACATTTTAAGATCTGATCTCCAGCCTTAAACCAAACAAAAACAAATCACCATCACTGAAATCACATCTGATAATACATCTACTGTCAGCCAAGGGCATAAAACCAAAATGATTGGCTTTGCCACAAGAAAGCTCATCTCACCCACAAAATTATTTTCTCAGGAAAAAAAAAATCACCATGAAAGGTAATATCACTCACATTTACCTCCTTCTTAATCATTTCAGTAAGCAGATCATGTCCTCAATACCACAACCACTACACACTGTCCTGAAAACTCCCATACTCAAGGAACCAGATGATTTTTCTTCAAATGAAGACTTCCCTTGGAGTGAGAAAGAATAACAGAGGTTGAAACATAGCACCTTCTCCACACCTTTATATGAGTCAGCTTCTGCAGGCTCAAAGGTATGACCAGGCTGTTACATGGCTATTGGATTACAGTGACTGCAGACTTAAAACAGATGCATGACAAATGTGGAATAGTCAAAGTCTCACCACAATTTAGATCCAGGTTTGGATACTTCCATTTGCTGATGTGTTACATGCTTACTGAGAATGACAGCAACCTAGTTAGCGCTATCCGGATGACAAAGTGAAAGGTTAGATAGCCATTCAGGTCCTCACTTTCTCAGTCAAAAAGCAGAACAGAGATTATGTACTCAGTGCAAACATGAAACATACAATTTTAGGGATGAAAGAACTGAATCGTAGCCTAAAAGCTATTGAGGTCCTAGTGGCACTTCTTTGGGTCATATCTGTACTAGTATAGAAGGAACTTTAACTTTCAGCAATGAATTACTTACTCCTTTTGGGTTCTTGTCAGCTGACTTGCAGTATGAGTCAAAAGTTTCTGAGACTACTGCTTACTTTGTCTCTGTTGCTTTAGTAACCAAGATGGAGAGCCTGGATGTCCACGTCTCAAAGTCACTTAGAAACCAAAATCTCTAAAAAGCTTTCCTGTACCTCTCCCTTCTTCTCATATATATAAAAATCAGTGTCACAGAGAAACAGAATGTTAAAAGTTTCACAATACTGTGCTCTGATTTCCTCTCATTTCAAGATTAAACATTCTCGTACTCAGAAGTAAGCACACTGCCAGAACGAGATCTGAGAGAACAACCAGACTGTCTATCTGAAAGAAAGCAAAAGAGACATCTCAGTAGTCCTTCAAAGAAGTATTTTACTTTGGAGTCAAGATACTCACAATAACATGAGATTCTCTACCAAATGAATAAACAAGCCTACTATAGAGGATTATTTTAATATCATATTTTGTCGAATATAATGTATTCAACTGAAAAATATTCTCTTCAAAACATATCACTTGCCATAATCACTAAGAAAGTACATAAGCAATACTGTTCACAGAACCAAGGAAACCAGAACTAAGATTTTAGGGCCAACATGGAATCTAAGTCAACTACTGAGAAGAAATTGTTCTACTTCTGACTAAAAGCCCAACTGAAGAGTGAAACTATGTGACTGAAGAAAAACAGCTATCTATAATTGTCTGGAGTTTCAGCTGGTTTGGAAAAAAAGCATTTCCACACATGTTACTAAGCAATAGTCAGGAAAATGGTAACTGCAAAGAGATGCATTCACAAACTCAAAATCAACACTGACATCATCCAATTGCTTTTGCAGCAATGATGGCCTCAGTTAAGCAGAGCTGGACGACATTCTCCTGCAGTGCAAACAGCAGGGCTGCATGCAATTCAACCTGCAGCTGGAGACTGCATGCTCACACCCAAGAACCTTACTGAGCAAGCAGCAGCAGGAGGAGCCACTGCTACATGACTTTCAGGATAAGCTGCTGCAGTAAACACCAAGATCACCTGGTGCATTTAGAATTGTCATAGTTACAAAGCTGCCCTGCAAGTTTACACTGTAACTGTTCTGTTATCCTCTTACAGCCTCACTAGAAAGATTGCCATGAAGCATCTCTAATCTGCAATACAGAACTTGTTTTCTCCATCACACACTTCAAAGAACGTCAATAAGACAGCATCAGTTACACTTGCAAAGTCTATTTATGTTGGTATAAAGGACATGAGAGCTGCTGAAACTAGTGAATATTGAAGAATAAATGAATATAATAATTAACTTCATTTATTCTTGTACTTACAGTATCTCTATGCAACAGAGAGGGAAAGTGATTTTAAGTATTTTCCAAAGATGAAGTTGATTTTGTTCCAAGGTTTATTTTTGCAGCATAAGACTGAGATAACACAAAATATCCACTGAAATTAAAACTGACCCAAGTGAATAACAGCTAGCTGTACTTGCAGGGAAACTCTGGGTACTTTCTAATCGTGAAGAGACCATTATTAACACTTCCATGAAGGATGCAGAACTCCTTTGCAGACACGAGGGGATCTTTAACATCATAGTGATGAAACTAAGAGCTGAGGATCCTTCAGCAATCACTGGGAAAAGACAGCTTAATCCATGAGGGCCCCCAGTGCCTTCCCAGTGTCACCTGAGTACTGTAAAGTACGTAACTGAACACTGATTTACATTGAGTCACACATCACTAATCCTACATTTCTGATTGAAGAAGATTGCTCTCCAGTAGAGATGCCATCAAGCAGAGATTACAAAGCATTAGGCACATAAACAAAAGACTTTTCAAAGTGCTGTGCTACTTCATGCAGCATCTTCAGATTACATCTTCACTATTCCATCCTAACATCAGTCATTTATTCATAAGATGTAGCTCAACTACAACACCTTTAAAGGAAAGGAGATATAGATATATATATATATATATATTCACATTCTCTAAGACATCAGAGTTGAGATCTTGGCTCAGAGGTGAACTTTAAAAGCAGGAACTTAGTTTATCCAATTCAGGCCTCCAACTTACCACATTTTTGAAGTCATCTTCTGCTTCATCAAATTTTCCTTGTTTGAGCAGGAGATGACCCCTCTGTAATCTTGCCTGAAATGAAAGAAAATAATTATTTTCAATTTACACACTGGAATTCTGAAAATTATAATTTCTTTTTCTACTAAACAAAACTGAAACAAAGTTTCACTTTACTACAGTTAACAAGCTGAGTCAGAGACAACATCACCTGTTCTTGGTCTTAAACTAACAATGTCCTTAAAAGGATGTCTTCTGACAGTGAAGAATTACTTTATACCACATCTGAGAGATATATACTTTTCTAATAAAAGGCAGTGACTCAAAACAAACAAAAGAACTTACTTTAAAAGTTGTACAAAACAAAGTGAACGCTAACCTTCAGTCACTTCCCTGCTCATACCTGCTCAGACTTCCTTTAAGCCAGCAGAAATAAATAATTTCTAGATTTTCCCACATTGAGTTCTTCCACTAAACTCTCAGAGCAACAGCAAGTACGTAACGAGGCAAGTGAATGATCTGCATTGATTTATCATATAAACATAACATTGAATTTAACATCTGCTACTTTACTGGAAGTTATACAGGACAAGCTACTGAACATGGAAATGAGAGATGGAGGGTGGAGAGATGGAGAGGTGGAGAGGACTCCAACATCATCTCCAACTACTTAGGCAGACTCTCTTCATACAGTAAGCACAAATGAGATAGGGGTAAGTCAGAACTTGCAACAGCCCCACAGGAGGGCAGTGAGAGTAGGACAGCTCCCATAGAGAGGAGAAACGCCTCAAATCATACACTTATCAGGACAGAAGAGAGCACAGGCATCTGCTCTCCCTTCCCCCATCAGAGAGAGCAGTGATGGTAACTGAAAATGGAACAGCTGCAAATGAGAGAAGGAAAGCACACAGGACAAACCCACGAGGAACACGCGCTTAATGAAACCATTAGTTTCTAGAATAACAGTCTAGACTGATGTCAGAGTATTTGCAAATTCAAGTACATACACCACTGCTATTACTTTATCGTATTGAAAGCTCTGAGTTATAATGTATTTTCTATTTCTGGTTAGCAAAACCTGAAAAACAACCTCCTTTGAAGTAATTTTTTTCTTTAACGCTTGAACAGCTTCCAATTTCAAGAATACTTACGGATGTGAAGTCCTGCTTTAATTCAACCACTTTACTTAAGTCACGAATTGCTGCTTTAGATTTGCCCATGGCTAAGTACACTGTGGCTCTTCTGTAATAAGCAATGTAGTTATCAGAGTCTCCCTCTGCAAGCGAATGAACAGTAATCAGAATACTGTCTACACTTTGGGTACAGCTAAACTGTAATGACTAAAAATAGGATTTTTCCAATGGCTTAAAACTCAGGGAATATTTATCAATAAAACATTTGTTACAAGTAATTTTATGCAGTTTAATTATTGAACAATAAAGATTACAGAAATACAGTATATTCCAAATAATCAAGACTTCTGAAGGTGAAATATATATATATATATATATATGGAAAAACAGCTCCTATATAGTAACCCTTTATCTCACACCACAGGCCTGCAATTGAAAGCTTGTTAATTCATCATTCCCCATTCCATCATATAAAAAGCACACAAGTAATCCCAAAATGACCCATATGTTGGACTAATGTCATTACAGATGCATAAACCCTTTACATAATCCATTTACACAGAAGCAACTTCTTTAATATATGGTGGGCACCAACACCCTCTCTCAATGGCAGACAAAAACACATACTATATAAAAACCTGCAGGCTAACTTCAAGCCAATACATGTTCTGCTGGTCAAACCTGCAGGATGCTACAAATTGGACATCATTTAAACCCAGCACATGTACAAATATCACTACAGGAGGGGAACATCAGCCTTGAAAACAGGGCTTTTCTTAATATTCTTCACTGTGCAGCAGTTCAGAGAAGCAGACAGTCTAGGCTCTCAAGGAAAGGTAATTTACATCACCTAAACAACAAGATGCAGTAAAAGATATTTTTAAAATCATGCAAACAGTCTACTATACTTCTTCTAAGTATCACAAAATTGCAGACAAGGACACGCACCTAAAGAAAAAACAAGGATGTCACTTCCTTACCTCACCTGAGATTACAGTTGAGCTTTAAAGTAAACAAAAGTATTACAAAAAATCTTAAGGCAGATAACTGAGCTTCACTGCTGGCCACCCCCAACACCTAAACAAAAATGCTAACAGCTCAGAATCAGTAGATATTCCACACACTTTTCATTTTTAGACCAAGACACAGATAGAAAAGTCTCAGTAGTAAACTCATTACTGTCTAGCACTATGATGCTATTCACTTCAAAGAAAAAAAAATAATGCACTTGTAGATAAACGTATTACAATGAAGTCCAACAATTTAAAACACACAATATGTGACTGAGAAAATACAGCATTAATGAACACCACTTTTTAATGGTGTTGTCTGTCTGCTTCTATTTCAATTCAAGGATTTGAACCACCGAACTTACTTTAAAATGTATAAATCAGACTTGTTTCAACGTAAATGTTACTTTCTTCAAATACATACCTATAGCTGCATGAAAGTGAGACAGAGCATCTGCTAGCTGTCCAGCAGCCAATAACTTCTTCCCCATTTCAAGCTGCTTTTCTACTTCAGCATTTATTCCACACTCAGCTCCTTCAAGAAAAACAAGATCGATGTTCAGAATGACCAAAGATGTACAACAATAATAGGAGGTTATCAAGAGAAGTGGTGGAGTCTCCATCTCTGGAGACGTTCCAGACCCGCCTGGACGCCTACCTGTGCAACCTGGGCTAGGGAGCTGCTTTGGCAGGGGTTGGACTCCATGATCTCTGGAGGTCCCTTCCAACCCCTGCAATTCTGTGATGATTCATACAATAAGGATCAGTACTGGTACTGAAACAGAGGTCTACATCTTCCCAAGCAAAATGTTTCTACAATGCAGGTTCTGATGTGAACATTTAAAGTTACAATTCCCTTTTCATTTAACTAGTGGTATGAAACCAAATATTCAAGGCTTATGTTTAAGAAGGGACAGGTTTTTAGTTCAAAACTAATGAATCACTGCTGCTCAACCACCAGGGAAAGAAGGGTGCCACAAAGGAAGCAGCCGACTTTAAGTCCACACTGTAGATACACCAACTCAATCTCAGTGAACAGACTGCCCAGAAAAGCTGCAGATGCCCCATCCCTGGAGGTGGTCAGGTCAGTTTGGATGGGGCCCTGGGCAGCCTGAATTGGTGGCTGGAAGCCATGCCCGTGGCACAGGGTTGGAGCTGGATGATTCAAAAGATCCCTTCCAACCCATAATCCTATTATTCTATGATTCATCTTCAATTAAACCAAACAAATTAAAGAGAAACAAACAACAGCAGCACCTTGAAGCTATTTTACAGTCTGAGTATAAAGCTACACTACCTAAGTACATTAAAGGAAAGATATAAGAGCTTTTCACACAAAGGTGATTAAACAACAGAGTATCTGTAGTAAAAGAACAGAAATTTCTCAACATCAAGTCATCAATATCTTAGAAGTAGGAGCTTTCAGCATCCAGGATCTTTATTTTCCTTTCCCACTCTTCAGTACAGATAGCAAGTCTTTCAGTTACACACTGTGAGGAAATTATTGAGCTGCCTATGCAAAAAAAAAAAAAAAAATGTCTTCTGTATCCACTGAAAAAGCACTACCTGTTACAAAGACTTGCAAGAATTCATGTGACTGGATTCAAAGGCTTCAATTCTATCATTTGCTTTATAATCCCAATATCAAACAAATTCCTCTAAGTTCACGGAAACAACTATAAAATAAGCCCCAAATTTATGTTGTTGTTCAAATAGTGAAGTTAAAAGGGCAACATTACTTATCACATAACCCATCTGGGGAACGTTTTCAAAGAACATCTTAAAACCCATTCTAGGTGCTTTGCACAGAATAGAAATAGCTTAGCTGACAACGATACAGAAGTATTCCTCGACAGCAAGCTCCTCATACATTGAGCTGCACTTCAAAGTAGTCTTCACGTGAATATCATTTTCATTAAAAACATCTGCTATACTGTTTGGATTTTGCACTGTGGTGATTTTTTGTTTTCTTTCCTGCTTTTGAAGCTTAAAGCTTTCACCACTGAGTTGCCCATCCTTTAAAATGGCATGAAGATTCCCACACGTTTGGAAAAATAAGTCTATAGACCTCCCTGGCTTCGGAAGTAAACAGGCAACAACTCAGACATTACCACAAGCAGGCGTGAAATGATCTCCCCACATAGAAACATCCGAAATCTTTCAAACTTGGGGAGCTGGATCCTAGAAGCAGGCTGCACGCTGCACTCTGATACACCTAAAAAAGGCATTCAGGTTTCACAAGATCTCACATTTCTTAGCAAGCATCCTTATTTCAGATTTAGGGACACCAGCACTGCCCTAAGAATAGCTTCCGCTGTAAGACGTGCCCGTCCTGTTCAGTGCCCTTCACACACGCAGTGCTCGCTACAGTTCTACAGTTACATAACACGTTCATCAGGAGAGATCTTTCTCCTTGAGAATACTGAAGACGGTAACAGCAGAAAAGGGAAATGAGGAAAGTGACTGCTAATTGTAAGAAAAGCAGGAGCAACTTGGGTAGAGAAATAAGTCAAAGCACAAACAACAACAGAAATTCAAGTGACTGCAGGTTCCCTGCCTGCAAAACAGAACTAGTTACTGGGCTTGCATTAAAATCTGACCCTAAAAGCTGCTGAACACGGTAAATCAATGTGGAATTTCCAGCCTATACAGCCAGTGTAGCCATAAAGAAAGCTGACACGTACTGTAACTACTCTGGCACACTGCACAGACCCGATCACTGTGCTGCTTTTTTCATACTACTATATCGCTTACACATTTTTTGGCAGTAGGAAAGTGGTGGCTCTGAATCAGCTGCCCTAGCAGACAGCTGAGGATCAGCACCAAGCAAAGGAGCCAGTGCTGCTGACCCTGAGGAACCAAATTCTGCACAGGGCATTCGGGCAGCTCTTGGCTCAACAGTCTGGGAAACACATGAATCAACTCCAACCAGTCTTTCCAGCAGACAGATATCAGTGAAGCAAATACAGACAGCTCGGCACTACAGCTAAAAAAGCTAGCTATCAGCAAGAAGCAAATGATACATGCAAACACACTATTTAAACACTTCCCATTATTTTGACCTAGAATTATCATTCCTAAAAGATGTCCAATGGTCATATTTTCAGTGATGAGCTCAAACTAACAGACACAGGAGCCATGGCTCCTAGAGCATCAGTCAGGACAGGTTCAGAGCCAACCCCGATGCAGGAGCAGAAGAGCGGAAAGAAGCACTCCCAGACAACAACTGGCACCAGTGCTGACACCTGAAAGGGAGGAGGTCAGCAGGAAAGATGAACAGGTGCAGCTAACCCGTTTTTCCACTTAAATACACTCACTTCAAATAAATTATAGCTTTCTGGGTGAATTTTTGTTTTATTAGAATAACAAGTACAATTAACGCACACAAACTTCCAGCTATATCCTCATATAATCAGCCCAACTCCTAAAGTAAAAAGCTTTAGAAAGCCCAAAACTTCAGAACAGTGTCAAAGTTGTCCAATTGCACACATTCCTGCCTTCCTCCCTACTGGATTTTCAACTTTCTTGTTTCAAATCCTGTTCCTGATCTGGGTAACAGGACTGTGAAAACACAGAGACCGTGAGTGTACCAGAAACAGAATTTTTAATGTCATGCTCTTCACAATAAAAATGGGTACACCACTTTTCCATTTAAGCAGAGGAGTTTGGTGATCATTTTGCCACACAAGGCAGCAATCCTGCTTTTGGGATGGTTTCGATTTGAGTGACCATGCGTTCAATACAAGTCTCAAGTTGTCTGCTATTTATAAATAGGTTTGGGCTTTGCTTTTCTATGCATGCAAACAAGTTTCTCAGTGACAAGTGTGAGCAAAGGAAGAAGTGAACAAGCAGTTTCATGACTGATAGGAAAAAGCCCAGAGAAAGCCTCAGAGCACAGATTCCCCCCCCTGCCCACCATACAACTACCCTTTCATGATTTATGGTGAGATACAAAACCTTCCCAAACTCAGGGAAGAAACATATGGGATTGGTGTGTGAGAAACACCCAACAGTACCCACAGTGATGAACTGAGCTCTGTATACTTGAAACTCACTCCTTCTTCCCCTTATTAAATTTCTCTTGTCTGAAGATGAAGCACTAAAAGAGGAACAGTACTCCTCTCATCCCTTTCACTTGCCAATATTTGGTCACCATTAGCATGGATGACAAGTCCTGAAGGATTGCTCTTCCCAAGAGTCAACTTATATCAAATGGGAAGGAATTCAGAAAACAGGACAGGAAGGAGTGAAACAGAACTTCCCTGCAACACCAAAGATTCCAAAAATATTTCCAACTGAACTTATTTACTCAGAGAAAGAAGCATACGTGGACAACGACTACTGTTTTTCCCCCAGCAGGTCCAGAGCACACACCCAAGAAACCCATCCAACATCACAGAGGAGCAGCCTTGGAATACAGAGTATGTTTGCCACCGTATGTTCACGTCACCTCTTGGCCAGCTGAAATATTCTTTAGTTCAGCACATTAAGGAGCAAACTTTTAATACCAAGCCCAAGTCAGCCCTATGTCTGGAGAATTATCCTAGGGGTTATCTTATCTTGGGGGCTGGACAAGATGATCTCTAGAGGTCCCCTCCAAGCCCTACAATTCTGTGATTGATGGTGTCAGTTCCACGGCAGCTCGCCAGCACGGTGAGAGGACATTCCTCATGCTGAGCTACCTGCAACACTGTATAACCAAGTCGTACATTTAACAGCAGCCTGAGAATAAGTTTGACTACACAGGTGTTACTGACAGCATACTCGGAAAGCAAACGAGGCCACGGGAGGGGCAGATAAAACCGGTCTCATGATTTTCACATACTAATAGTGAGGCAAAAGGAAAGCAAACGGTCAAATAAAACATGAACAACTTCAAGACAACCATCAGAAGCATCGGCAAAGCCATAGGTCGGGCACCGACAATGCAAAGCGCTGTGAACGCCTCTGGAACGACCCACAAACCCTACTAGGGCACTCTCAAGGGACAGAATAGCGAGGACCCAGCGGCCCCAGGGCAGCTCTGGGGCCCGGCTCACAGGCACGGCCCCGGCATGGGGCCGCCTCACGCCCTGGGCCCGCTGAGGTGGCAGCTCGCGGCCTCCTCCTGTCCCGCGCCCTTCCCAGAAGCGGCCTCCCCCGGGGCCTGACGGCGGGACGGGACCTCCGCCTCCGCCTCCCCCCGACGCCTCCCCGCGCCCCCTCACCCTGGTACTGCAGGTCGAGGAGCACCAGCAGGAAGGGCAGCGCGGAGCCCAGGCGGCCGACAGAGGCCGCGGCCGACACCATCGCCGCCGACGCCCGCGGCCGCAGTGGCGGCGCCCCGGCCCGACGGCTCCGACTTGTGCAGGGAAGGTCGTGGGCGCCGCCGATTGGCCGCTCCGCGAGCGCCCGCCCCTCGCGCTCCCGGAAGGCGGAAGTTCGGAGCCGCAGGGAGGCGATGCCCCTTCTGTCACCGCGCGTGCGCAATAGGGCGGCCGTCCCTCTGGATTGTCCCTCCCCCCTGCCCGCGTCCAGCGCCCTCCTTGAGCGTAAGGGTTGGGGAAACGCCGCGGCGCTGAGTGGAGGTGGCGGCGGTCTCATGGCCTACTCGGATGTTTGGTATCTTTGAGCCCGCTCTCTCCTCTCGCAGTTGGGTTTCTCCTGGAGCAGGGGAGCTTTGCTCCAGGTACGGAGTTTGTCTATTCCAAGGGTGTTTTTGGTAGGCATGGAGGAGGACCCACACTGCTGCTTAGGGACTGGTCACGCGAATGATGCAGGCTGACTTGGGGAGAGCGGAGCAGCTTATGGCTGGCAATACAGGTGGTTGCCATTATCCATCCTGAAGGCGTTACTCAGGACTGCTCAGATTTACATCAGCAAGCAGTAGTGTGCAAGTACATTGATACTGTCTTGTTGTCATTGTACCTGCCATTGTACCTAACCACATTGCTGACAGACCATGATTTCAGATTTTACGGTCCCTAGGACACAGGTCCTGTTTTCCACTGAATTGGAGCACTGCTGAGGTGGTCAGCGTGCAAACATTATTAGGGAATTTACCAAACTGTAGAAAAATTGGGGATGTGACTGAACAGGGCACAGCGTTCTCATGGTAGGTGCTCATACTTCACCTATAAACTGGAAGCAAAGTCACTGTAAGATGTTAGGAGACTTAGTATTCTTGGTAGAGAGAAGCTAATGGTGTGTGTGCCAAATCATAGAATCACAAGGTTGGGAAGGACCTAAGAGATTATCTAGTCCACCCACCCACCCGTTACCTATTGCAGCCACAAGCTACTTAAACCATATCTCATAGCTCCTCATCCAGACGCCTCTTGAACACTGCCAGGGATGGCAACTCCACCACCTCCCAGGCAGGCCATTCCAGTGCCTGACCACTCTGAGAGAAAAAGTTTTTCCTTATGTCTAATCTAAACCTCCTCTGGTACAACTTGAGGCTATTTCCTCGGGTCCTGTTTGTTGCCTGGGAGAAGAGGCCAAACCCCTCATCACAACCTCCCTTCAGGAAGTTGTAGAGTTGCTTGTTGTTTCAAGTTTCTGCTGTGCGTTGTTGGACAAACAATTCATATTGAGGCATATTGCATAATGTTAAACCCCACCAATGTTTACAAATAAAAATATTGTTCTCACGAGAATTCTGCCAAACAAGTGACAAAGCTGACTCTTCAGAGTCTGATTCAGCAACCAGAGAAATTTTCTTTCTGGACACATTGCCCTTTTCACTCTAGATGGAATAATCTACATGCTTTCTTGAATGGTGGGAATGAAAAAAAGAAAAGGAAGTTACCCTTCTCCAACATTTCATTTGTAAGATGGTGCTTCAGGAGTATTGCCAGAAAATACTCAGAAATAAGAAATTGAAATAATAGAAGAAGTGATAGATGTGAAGTGAATAATTGATGATGTTCTGAAGATTTCAGCATGAGGAAGAACATGACAATTGTAGCACTATGGTTAAGACAATATAAGAAACTTAAAAATGAACCAACTGGAACTTAACAGCTGTTACAGTATTTTACCCAAGAAAAGAATGTGACCAAAGCCATATAAAATTAAAATACAACTCAAGCCCCTAAGATAACCAAAAATACTATCATGAGTGATGGTTTACTTAACAGGCCCTTAGTAACAAAATTAGGAGAAAAAAAAAAAAAAGAAACAATCTGGAATGAAACTCAGTACTTAATACTGGAATACCAAGCACAAAGGTTCAAATCCCTTAAGGCAAGACAAAAGTATTATGATGAAAGTATAAAATACCATTTTGGACAGATGCATGACAAGCCCTTATTGGAAGGTCAGCATTTGAGGCTGATGCAGTAATGTAAAGAGCAGTGTGTAATGCCAACAGTACTCAATGATGTATTCAAAGAAAAAAAATGTTTCTCATTGTCCCTCTGTGTTAAAAATCTCATCAGGTACACAGATGCCTGCATATTAATTCTTGAATGAAACCGTAAACCATGTGGGAACATTCTTGATGATCATTTATCCCAAAACATATATAAAGTATAGTGTAAGTATAGGATTAAGAGGAAAAAATAATCTTTAACTTGTATTTCCTTTAGCAACTTCAGAAACAGATGATGCAGGGGAGGAAAAAGCACTAGTGCACATGACATGTCAACAATATGTTGTGGAATTTGAAAAATAGCAAAGCAACACAAGTGTAGCACACACAAAAAAAAGTCTTTTAAAATGATTAATCAAAATTATGCTGGCATCAAAGGTGAGTTTCTATAGTAGTTTTGAGTTTTGGAGCAGATGGCAAAGACAAAACTAAGTTTAAAGATAAGCAAGGTATTTTCTGTTACTGTTTATGATACATGGAGAAACAGCAGAGGGCACCCACAAGCAAGGAATGACTTTTAAAGCCACTCACTGCTGTTTAAAAGGTTGGCAAACTGAATGGAGCGACATGGTGTATGGATATCGTTAAGTTTCTGTTTATTAACTGAGAAACCTACTCAGCTATCATAAGATGCCATGAGAAGTCTACATTATACACAAGAACACACAGGGTACTGGAAGGACACTGCTCATTACCTATGAGCCAATATTACTTTCCTGGGTTCCGGAAAAAAGTAATTTTTTTGCAGTAAATAGAAGCAGAAAACTACAGTCCTACAGACTGCAGTTCCACACACAAAGTTATCTAAACTTCCACTCGAAAAAGCTTATCTTCATCCATAGACTTGAAAGGGAATACAAGGGACCACTCTTCTTTAGGGTAAGGTTAACCTCTCTAAATGCTTTGCCTTCCATATGGCCCTAACAAAATTCCACAGGTATGTCTTTATCACATCTGTGATGGGAGAACCATGTTTCTGGTGTGGAATTGTTTAGCTCTCAACCTTGTGGTTAGATGTTAGGATGTTATATATATATATAAGTACTGCCTGCTTTTTATATTACTATAAAGGTGCCTTTTATAGGCCATTTTGTCTCTTTTTATGTGAAGCTCATTTTAATATGGGTCCTTGAGTCTGCTTTATTCACTAAACTATATCACTACGGCTAATTATAAACAGGGCCGTAGGACAGAAGTTGAATAAGACATCCATGTTTCCTTACAATTAATTTAAAATGTACTTTAATCAGAGGAATTATGCTACGTCTGTAACTTTTCTCCCTGGCAATGGTAGCAGCAACAAATTCCAGGTACCTCAAAACGTGGTCACTATCTCCTGCCAAACTTAAACTTCTAACTTAAATGGGGAAGGAGCTACTGGTAACCCCCTATTACTCTTTGCCTTGACATTTTAAATTCCCTGTGAGAGTTAGATGAGTAGCAGATACTTCTGTGGACCTCATTTTGAACAAGAAATATTCCAGAAACAATTCATGTTTAAATTTAATTTAAAATTGAAAGAATTAAACTATATTTTTCCAGACTTTTGATTTCAAAGAAAAGGTCACTTCTGTGGATTTTTGATGGGGCAAAGGCTTAACAAAGCAAAATATATGAAACATTATTACCTTTTTTAAAACAGTTTTTCATTTTCATTTCTTATGACAAGGAATATTTTAAAATAAAAATTTTACTCTGAAGTTGCAAGAAATTTTGCTTCAAATATTAAAGTACTTTTGTGTTTCTACACTACGCTACACTGGATCTACGCCTCCGTGGCTGAGGTACTAAGGTTGAGAAATGGTTCTTTTTCCTTTTTCAAACAATTTATTTCTTGCTCAACAAAAATGCTGAAACATCCCAGTCACAAAACAAACAAACAAAAAACCTGTAACTGAGTTACAATTCATCGCATGCCATTAAAAATTCACCCAGCAAAGTGTTAAAAAGTCCTTGATTCAGTTTCAGTGTTTATTGACCTTTCTATTGCTCCTATTATATCATGATTTCTAAATACAAACAATTTAAGCACTGCCTAAGTCATATGTTAGACAGTAGATGTTTTTTTCTGAGTGTAAACCTGAGCTTAACTGAGTGGAACTCACTGAGTGAAACCCATGTGCTGGAATGGGGATATCTACCCCATCTTGTGCTACAGACTGCCTGAAAGCAAATCAAATACGATTCAGCATAGCATTCTAAGATGAATGACAGGGCTACAGGATATGCTGACTGCATAGCTACATCAGGCAGTGAGCCAGGCTGAAGCTGGCATCACTCCTCGTCTCACAGAGGCATTCAGCATGTGCCCTGAGTCTTTTGTACATATGAAAACTGCGACAGGTCAAGAAAGAAGTTTGGATGGTCAAGAAAGCATTGGTGTGCTAAAGCTACGGTACCCTTTCTCTTTTAAATACCTGCAATTGCCTTATTGTATGTATATTGACAAAAACATGACGGGAAGGTAAAATGTCATCAGAAACAAGCCAGTAATTTCAGTTTACACTCACAATGCTGTTCTTGGCATATGACTTAAGTATTACCGCAAATAAAAAAGTCAGGAAGCTATTCCAGTAATATCTATGTTTAAAGTAGATAAAACTCACAATCAGTGTGTTTGCAGATATTTTTTAGAGTTAAGTTGAATTCCCTCCATGGTTGGGAGAAAGGAAGATAAATAAATTGTATGGCTGTCTCAGTTAAATCCAGGTAGACTTGTTGCATGAAGACAAACCTTTTAAAGAAATGGTTTTATTTGAAGAAAAGAAGACGACTTAGAGAAGAGTTAAGTACCCAAACTTAACCCAAAAAGATGAAATTTCTTAAACTAAATGAGGCAATGTCCGTTCAAGCTACTTGATCATAGCTGGTGTTGTGTTTTGGGACTTGGTAGACTCATGGGACTCTGACAGAGGAAATTTGGGAAAGTGGCTCATCCTACCTTTCTTTTATTTTAAAATGCTTTGTTTTCCCATGATGAGAACATGTATTTAAGTGATTCCCTCATGTAAACTAAGTGATGGTAAGATAGAAAGAAAGTAAATACTTGAAGTATTGATGTTGAAAAATGTGCAGTAGAGGGAGTTGGCAGGAAGGAAAAGATTAAATAAACTGAGAATCTGGCCAGATTCATTATTATACCTGTACCATGCTGTTCAAGTCAGTTTTCTACCAGTTAATGATTACCGGCTTACGTCACTCCAAGATCGCTGTAAGAGAAAGATTACTGAAGAGTCTGTTTCTCAGTTCCCAAGACAATTTCTCCACAGTCCTCTCAAATTAAAACATCTTGCAGAACAGGAGATGTCCTCCTCCATTCCACAAAACATGCAGATAATTATTTCTCTTAACGTATTGCCTCAGGGCACCCAGGTCAGCTCCAGGCCTCACTGTCCCTGCCCAGCCTTCTCTAGCTCTGCCCAGGGCCCAGGACACCATATCACTTGCCCCACCATGGGCAGCCATGGGCCCACATGCCCAGTCTCAGCCTATTCCTGGCCCCAGGGAGTTGCTCCTCATCTGCCCTGCTCCCTGGTGGGGTGATGGGACAGGCCTTGACTGCCAGGCCCTGCCCTACAGAAAGCAGGTGGTCATTCTGAGCCCTGACGCCTTCCCCTGCTAGCTGGGACATTCCCCATACAGCCAAGGCCAAGATGCTATCATGTTCCCCCCCATAATCAGAGTAACCTCCCCTCTTTGTGTTCTCCAGTTGCAGATACCCTCTGCAAGCCTCATGAATGCCCTTCTATAATCTGTCTCTGAGGTTTACTTCCTGCACTTAAAATTGCTTGCCTCATCCTATTTCAGTTCTTCAATTCTTAGCTCTCCTCACCAGCTTCCCCGTATTTTTTTCTACTTCCTAGAAAGTTCTGTTCTTCCCTATTCCTTGATTCCTGCACTCTACTAAGAAAAAGCACAGTCAGCAACACACTGTGTCAACAGAGCATGAAAAAGCCTTCCAGAACAGTGGATAACACAAAATAGTTCCATAAAACCCACATGCACACAAAGTACCTCTAGAGGACTCTGCTAAGTGCCAGCGTCCTCTACATTAAGTAGATGATTAAAAGAGTAATGTAGACTTAAGTACATTAATGTAGATGTTAAATCTATATCATTTGATAGATTTGGACTACTAACCAGGAATGATCTTTATTTAAATGTAGCCTGTAGTAGGCTGGCATGTGGAAAAGAACATGCTAGGAAGCAACAAGATGTACTAGCTAGAACAGGGAAAGAGTGTGAAAGAACTGGATAAAATAAACTAGAATTTAAAAAAAAAATGCAAGGAGAAGAAAATATTTTGAATTAGGACTCTAGAACCTCTTAAGTGCCTTAGCCCATATTTTAGCTCCTCCAAAACTGCATTCAGCTATCACCTGTTATTGTTAAAAAAGGGTTTGGGAGAGGAGGGAAGGGATTTTTATATGTTGGATTTATGTGTTGGATTTATGGTGATTGCCCACCACTGTCTGTGCAGGAACAATAATCTCATCAGTTCAAACCAGACTGCTGCCCATCATAAGCTTCTTGCATTGAGTCTAGCAGATGGGGAAAGACTAAAATGCTCTTGGTCTCCTCTGCTACTAAATCCATGCACATTTTAGGAGAGTACCTTAATCACCAAGCTATATACAATAACACGGTGAGGAAGAAGGAAGAAGGCATTAGCAAGTGGATAGAGTACACCACCCTTGCCAATTGGGGCTGTACCACTTGTAGCAAGTTAACTGAAGATTAATCAAGCTCTGGAAGGAAGGAAGGAAGAGGGAAAGAATGAGACTCTCTAGCAGACATGGTGTTATCCATAACCTCACAAAACAATGAAACTTGGTTCTTGTTGCAAGGCCTGGTTGTGCATTTTCTATTAAACAGATACTATAATAAACAGCCAAGATCCAAGTGTATCTCACACTTCATGCACACCTCCCATAATCAATTGAACATATAATCAATTTGAACATTTTCTCACCCAGACAACATTTATGTGATGTAAAACAGCTTATAAGTTCATAAGTTCATAAGTTCATAAGGTTGGAAAGGACCTATAAGATCATCTAGTCCAACCATCCTCCTATCACTATCTCTACCCAACTACTAAATTAAGTCCTTAAGCTTCAGCAATAGATCCTTAGAATGCATTCTGAACAGCCTATGGTATTGATAGCAGCTAGAGCACTTCCAGAAGGGCATGGGATATGAAACTTCTTGGGCACAGAATGGACTGAGCATCCACTTCGTGCTTTCTGAGTGCTCCAGCCATTCCCATAATGCGCTCATTGAAGTCTGTCTATGTTATTGGCCTCTAAGCCTCACCCATAGAGGCTGTGACTGTGATATTGCATAGCTACAGATAAAGGAAGACTCTTTCAGAGGAAATTTGAGGCTTTTGGTTTCAAAAAAAGTCCTCTCTTCAGTATTGGTGTTAACTAAGACATAGCACACTAAAGCTTCAATATCGTCATCTTCCTCTAGCAGTGCCTGCTCTAGTAGTTGGTACAGCCTAATAGGAGCAGCAGATCTGCAGAAGTGGCAGTAAGTAGAGAGGACTAGATTTCCACATATCTATTATTTTCTATTAAATACACACTTTGAAATTTTCCTCCTTTTCATGAAGGTTTCTCAGCATTTGTTTGGGTAGGCGTGATTAAAACCCATATGGGGGAGAAGAAGAAAATTGGGAAGAGGAAGAAAATTGGGAAGAGGAAAAATGAGGAAGGCCTCCAGCACAGGAAGGAAAATGTGGAGGTATTGCAGTGAGTCAAGAGGAGGTCATGAAGACAGTCAGTGCTGGAGAATCTCTCTTAGGAAGAAAATTTGTGGGAGCTGGGCTCAGTTATCTTTTAGAAGGCTTGGGGAGAGCCCGCTGCAGCCTTCCAGTATTTGAAAGGACTGTATAGGCAGGAGGGTGACCTACTTTTTCCACGGTCTGATAGCGACAGGACCAGGTTGGATGGGGCCCTGGGCAGCCCGAGCTGGTGGTGGCAATCCTGCAGACGGCAGAGGGCTGGAATTCAGTGATCTCTGAGGTCCCTTCCAACCTAAGTCATTCGCTGATTCCCCATGACCTGCCCTGCCGCACTGACTCAACCTCCCTGTCAGCTAAACGCGGACAACACCGGGCTGAAGGATTCTGCAGCCCAGCGCGCCGTGCGGAGCCACGCGAGTAGAGCAGGAGAGAGGAGGAGGAGGAGGAGGAGGCCCGGGAGGAGGGGAGCTTGCCTCCCGCGTCAGGGACCGCCCGGGCCGGGGGCGGGCAGCAGCAGCGGCCCCGCATCCCTCCCCGCCCGGCGGCCGGCTCCCGCCGAGCCCCCGCCCGCCGCCCGAGGTGAGCGCCTGTTGCGCCGGGGCTCGGCCCTGCGGAGGGGAAGGGGGCGGGAGCAGGGAGGCCGCTCGCTGGAATGAGGGGCCGGCTTTGGAATGGGGATGGAGCCCGGCTCGGGGCCTCCCGCAGGGCCCGGCCTGCTCGGCCGCCTGCAGCGGCCCGGCCTGCAGGCGTAGTGAGGGCGTTGGGGTAGCGGGCGGGCGGGGGCCAGGGGCCCAGCCCGGCATCCTGCCCCGGGACCACGGCTCCTGCGCGGAGGGAGCTGGCTTTGCCCCCATCGCGGAGCAAGCCTCTGCGTGGAGCCCGTCTTAACTGTAACGCGGGCTCCTTAGGGCTGCTCGTCTCGGGCACTTAAGGCTCTGCCTCCACGAGCTCTGTTAAAAATGTGGACTCTGATCCGCCCCTGTCTTTCCAGGGCCATCTGGGCCATGCAAGGACGCGCCCAGGACAGATGCCCAGGCAGCCCTTTTCATGGTGCACCGCTTCCACCTTCTGCGCAGTTACAGCGTGTTTAGTCGGGGCAGCATGAAGCTCTGCGTGGATGGTCCAACTAAATACATCAGCTCAGGAAAATAATCCACAGGTTCGGCTTAGGTTTGCTGTTTAAAACCACTGTATTTTAATTAAACCTGTGCATATATGAGTTAAGACTCTTATTTCATGTATGCTTTTTCAAACTCCTCCTTGACACATTGCAGGTGTGGTAGTTACAAAATTCTCTCATTTTCTATGTAAAGAAATTTATCTTAGGTCAGGTGTATAGCATGTGTTAGGCCCAAAGGTCTTATGGAGATGGATATCATTGTATGTAACTTTGTAGTTTCCATTACTAGGAGCATACCCGAGTATAAATTTTCAAGATGTTTTAAGGTATTCACGGTGTGAACATTTTGGGTGCTTATTTAGAATCTGAGTTGTTTTTTTTTTTAATCTAGCTGCTCGCAAATGAAAGTGTATATAGGCTGTGAAAGGAAGTGAGTCTGCATTGTTGAACTAACACTTCTAAAGGACATTAGCAGAGCATTCTCTTCTTCAGGTATCAGAGTAGTGCAAACTTCAGTGACAAATCACGTAGTAAGAAATGTTAAATAGATGTATTTGAAGTTAGCCATTGCTCATGGAAATTGAGGTGGCAAAAATTTCTTCATTTCAGAAGACTGCTGTGTTTACTGATGCCACATAATATATATCCAAACTTAAATGACTGATGAACAGTGGTTGTCAGTGCATTTGAATATGCACAAGCTGCCATATACATAGACTAAATTCCATAGATGCTGAAAATCGGGTCTAAGAAATTCTCCTTTCTCGTTGATTTGAGATTAATATTGCATTTTGTTAAAATGTTGTCATTGCAGTCCATCTGTGGATATCTTTGTGAAATTTATAAATGATGTTGCAAGTGATGTAAGGTCCTGAGGGAGGGTGTACAGAACCTTAGGTATTGCAGTAAAATGTGGCCAGCAGGGTTAAGGTAGACGGTCCAAAAAACAAGCAGTATTGCAGAGTGTTTTGAAAGATTTTCTTCAGCTATGGTGGCTTGAGCCAACAAGCAGGAGGGCTTGCTGTTCTTGTTATTAATTTCACTGTTCTGACTTCCAGTATATTACAGTTCACTTTGTAGATCAGTGAGACCTTTTGCTGGGCATGTTCTTGGAAATGTTGATTTTCAACTGTTTTATAATCATGAGGAAGGCAGAAGGGTATAACTTTTCTTTGTGCTGACAGAGCAAGAGAGACATCCTTGTGGTTTTTTGTGAATATGAAAAGGAAGGAATTTCGTCCAGATTTCCCTTTGTGCAGAAGAGTGAAGAATCGTTGAGGCTGGTAATACTTGAATCTTCTGTTGCTGAAATGAGTGTATGATCCTCCCTGTGACTAATCTTGGTCTCTCTGATACTGGCTAAGGTTTGATAGTGTTCCGTATCCTACCTTAGTTTCTCCGCACCTGAGGTTCATCTTTTTGGTGCACAGGTCTGCTACATGGCCAAGTTTCTTTTAGGAGGAATGGCCATGTGCAGCCCTGCTTGCCTCCTGACATGGAGTCAAAATACAGCTAGAGTACATATAGAAAAGTTGCGGTGAGTACCAGAGTAACTCTGTCCCAAAGATTACCATGACCGTTGGTTGCATGTAATGTATTCCAGCCTTCTCAGTGGTGCCCTGTGACAGGGCAGGAGGCAGTGAAAACAAGCTGGAGCCCAGGAGTTTCCTTCTGAACACCAGGAAACAATGTTAGTGTGAGGGCGATGGAGCACTGGTACAGGTTGCCCAGAGAGGTTGTGGAGTGTCCCTCTTTGTAATCTTCAGAAGCCACCTGGATGTGATCCTGGGCAACTGGCTTTGGGTGTTGAACAGATGCCCTCCAAAAGCTTCTTCCAACCTCAACCATCCTGTGTTCCTGTGTTTCTTACATTAGTACATAAAACAGTGTCGTAATTTGCATGGAAGTAGACATATGTTGTGATTAGTGGTTGTCGCTTATTGGAGTGGGCAGTGTGAAAAAATGCAGATGAGAGAGGTGAGGCTCATTGCAAGTTCTGTGTGGGGAATTCCTTGGAGTTGAGTGGATTAAAATCTTAAGGGAAGTCTGAGGGATGTGAAAAAGTGAAAGGGGCCAGAGGAGAACTAACAGGATGGTTAGGTGTCTAACATGACCAATAAAATGAGGTTGAAGGAGCTGGGCTTATTGAGTCTGCTGAAAAGAAAGCAAAGAGACTCTCTAATAATGTTGTAGTTACAAAGATGTCAGAACCAATTTTTTCTTGGTGGTAGGAGATGGTAGGTGAGATATTAGGAAAAATGCTTTCACCAGGAGGATGTCATAGCCAGATATCAGGTTGCCTTTTAGAGATGTACAGAAGCCACAGCTGATGTGAACCAGTGTTGCTGATAGCCCTGCTGTGGAAAGAAGGTTGGACTGGAACTTTATCAGAGGTCCCTTGTGAGCAATGTTTCTGTGAGTCTGTGATATAGGATGTAGAGGGACCAACCGTTGTGAACGTTACTGCTGTGTGAACGTTACTGGAGAAATACGTGTCTGAGAGGGACCCCAGGGATGAGAAACTGAAGCGTGTGTGAAAGGGACTGGAAAGACAGGTAGCCGTAAACTTGGAGTGTGACGATAGGGCAGGGGCACCGTAGGGGAATGAAGTATTAAAGAAACGATGACAGGAAGAGCGGATTTTTGGAGTAATTAAGATGAGAAAGATACTTCTGTCTGAGGACAGTTTTGGAAGCAACTAAGCAGGAGAAAGGGAACTGGGAATACAGGTGATGAGCCGGGGCGGGGGGGGCGGGGCGGACCGTGGGGCCGGGTTCACTCCTCGCTGCCCTCCGCGCAGGCTCGGGCCGCGGCTGCCATAACAACGCGGAGGACGCCGGCACCGAACGGGGCACGAGGGACCGGGTCCGGACATGGTGAGCGCTGGGGCGGGCGGTGGGGCGGCTGGGCTCTGCGCTGCCCGCTCTGATCCTCCTCTCTGTGTTCCTCTCTCTCTCCCGCAGCCCTTCACGGAGCGCGCCTACTTCCCGGCGGGGGCGGTCGGGGCCGGTGCGGGGCCGTTTCCCGCCTTCCAGTTCCGCGGGCGCCATGAGAGCCCGGACTGGCGGCGGCTGAGCGCCGTGGACGTGAGCCGGGTGTGGCGGGATGGCGATGTGGCGGTGCTGCAGGAGCACCTGGAGCACGTCACCTTCTGCAGTGCCGAGCGGGAGCGCTGCCCCCACTGCCAGGGCCCAGCCGACCCGCTGTTGCTCAAGCTGCTGCGCCTGGCCCAGCTGTGCACCGAGTACCTGCTGCACTCGCAGGACTACCTGAGCGCCCAGCTGGGCGGCCTGGAGGAGGCCCTGCACTCAGCCCAGGCCCAGCGCGACCGCCTGGCCGACGAGGTGGCTCAGCGCGCCCAGGAGGTCAAGGGGCTAAAGGAGGAGTGCCGGCGCAGGAAGAAGATGATCAGCACCCAGCAGATGATGCTGGAGGCCCGAGCCAGCTACCACCAGGTGAGAGGAGAGGGACTGGCTGCCTGCCCAGCCGTGTTTTGTGGCTCTGAGCAGCACTGAGTGGCCCCGTTCTGCTATGATGGGTTGAGGTGCAGGTGTTGGGCTGCTGTCACAGACGTCTGAGAGGCTTGGATTTCCTTTTGACGCATCTGAAGTGTCAGATACAGGCACACGCCCAGCTGCTCACAGGGCCCATGATACAAGTGCTACTTCTTTCTGTTGCCTGTGTACTGTATGGTCAGGAAACTCACAGAGCACATACAGCAGCATTGAAGCTAGAGCGTAGCCTATCTGTAGGCCAATTGCCACTTTTCTGCAGCAGTGTTCTCCAGGCACAGAGTTTTTGCCTCTTTATGTAATTCAGGAGCAGTTCACAATGGTTAGGAACACCAGTGGCATAGCTAATCCTTTGCACAACAATCTGTTCCTTTAACGTGTTTCCCGAGCTCCTTAGTGTGTTGCTGTTTTTAATTTTTTTAATGAGGGAATTGTTCTGGATGTAATAATGAGGTTTGTAAATTTGTCAGCTTTGGTAGGTTTCAGGACTGCAGATTCTAGCTTTAAATATGATCTGAAGGCTGGAGAGCATACTGGATGAAGACTTGACGTAAGATTTCAGAGTAGCTCTCCTCGTCTACAAGATCAAAGTTGTGGATTTTTTTTCCTTTTGTTTAAATCTCAGTATACTAGCATTTCTGATGGTTGAGATTCCCCTTAATCACATATTAGTTCAAGCACTGAGCCAGTGCAAGTTTTCTTACAGTATGTCCAGTCTTCTATTCACCATACGGTATTGGTGTCCTCAGGTTAGCAAAGTTCTCGTGTCTGAGCAAAAAGGCTTCTTTCCCCCCTCCACCAGCAGAAAAGCAGGGAAGCTTAAGTTACAGGATTTATATGTTGGAGATTCTTAATAATGTCTACGCGGTTATTTTCAAAATGTGATATAGCAGCCTCAACTGTGAGAAGCAGCAACTTCCACTTTCAGCTGCTAAGTTGATGCAAGTGTTTCTGCAAGGAAGTGTGTACTTCACGTCACAGGAGTAAACATACATATTGTAGGCTTCATGGGAATGTTGTCTCAATGCATGCATTTGAACATTAGTCTTAGAATCATAGAGTAGTTTGAGTTGGAAGAGACATTTAAGGGTCGTCTAGTCTGTCTCCCCTACAGTTAACAGAAACGTTTATTTACAGCTAGATCAGGGTGCTCTGAGCCCTGTCCATCCTGACCTTGGATATCTTTAGGGATGGGGTATCCACCACCTCTCTGGGTGGATTGTCTTAAGGACAAGCTGCTGATACCATTTTAAAAAAGCCTTTATACAACTTACGGGGTGGTGTCTGTACTGTGTTGCAAAAGCAAGCTGATCATGTGCTGATATAATTGTACATGCAAGCTTACAAAATTCTCACACTGATTACCACCTAGATGTTACCAAGTTTTCTTGAAATATTTGTGGGATACAACTGCCTCAGTGGAAGCTCATGAACATGGTAGCAGGCTTAGCTCATCACTTCTCTTCGGTGGCATTCACAGTAACACAGAAATGGAAAGTTATTTCCCATTTTTAGTTTAATTTCCCTCATTATTAGTAAATTCTCATCTCTGAAAGTTACTTAGATTCATGTGGGAAGAGAACATTCAGTTAGCGAAGTTATGCTGAACAAATTCTGCATTTCCAGCAGTGGTTTCAGGTCCATGAGTCTGAATGTTGGAGTTAAAATGAACTCTTTCCAGAGTTTGTAAAGACAGAGCAGTAATGTGTTTAGTAATTGTTAAGTTTTTATGATTTATCTGTGCTATGATCTTGGCATGACCACAGTGCCAGATAACAGGAGGTTTGCTGGTGTTCCTGAGAGAATAGTTCAGGTTTCTTCTTGTTCACTTGGAGTCTTGGTTGTTCTGTAAATGTGTCTGTTTTAAGGGGAGGCACGTTTTCTTTCTCGTATAACTGTGATATGGAGGTCAAATTTAATGGGTTTAATCCTCCACTGATATAAACTCAACTGTGAAATGCTGCCATATAATGATAGTTGCCTAAAAGTCAAAGATTTATAACTCTTGTCAACACCTTTTGTCTCTATCTAAAATTAAATTTTTATTATAATAAATTTTCACTTGATGATGCTTTGTATAGAGTTATTTATCTGTTTATGCACCACGTTGCTTGCCATACAGAGCACACAGTGTGTAACACTGCAACTAGTAGCTGCAAGGGTAATGCTGCATAATTCAGACCCTCGATACTCCATGTTAGTCCTGTTCCCTGCAGTTAGAGCTTCCTTCCACTTGCGACACCAACCTGATGTGAAGTTTGTGCTTGAATGAATAACGTGATTTCACAGCCAATTTAATTCCCTAAGCGTTGTGCAATCTGTTACACTGTAAGCTCTCTCTTGGTTTGGTAGCAGTGCTGTGCTGTCATACTGTATGTCTTTGCTTTGGTTTTTATGTTAGCGTGTCTTGGCTAGGGTTTTATGTCTGCATTTGTCTGTCAAGATTTGTCTTAATGGTTCATAGTTTCAGTGTTTACGAGAAGATACCTCACCATCAGCGACAGTATTTTCACTATTAGATGAAATCTGGGAGTTTGATTATGATAAGAAGATCTGGAATCCACTGGGTCTGTATTTAACTACTTTTTGTGTTTGTATCACAGTAAAGAAAAAAAGGGATTCAGCTGAGTATTTGAAGGTTGTTAAAATATAGTCATTTGGAAAAGAATCCTGGGAAAGGGTTGCTCATTCCCTCTGTCTAAATCATTTAGGGACTCTGATTCACAGTCTTATTAGTATATTCCAGAACACGTAAATATAACTCCTGTTCTTGCATTCTCTATCTGTTTTTAGTATTCTGAACATTACATTGATATAGTTTGAAGATGATCAAAAGTTTTTTCCAAAAAGTTTAGGATTTAAGTTTGACTTAAGATGTGACTGTAAAGTAGAAGTTGTCATGCGTCCCATTAGAATGTGGGACGAGTGATAAAACAAATAGATAGCTTCTTCTATTTTTTTTGTTTTGTTTCTTTGGTTGTGAAGATGATGAAGCATTTTCGTGTGAGTTCCTTGGCTTAATACTTTTATCAATGTTCAACTTTCTTCTTGCTTGTGTTCCACTTTATTACTATCATTACTATTACTTTTTTTTTTTCTTTTTACTCAATTTCTGTTTTGCCTGTCTGGGGAAATAATAATGTGATGAGAAGTCAAGACTTAGAACAGTCTTTCTGCACAGATTTTCAATAAACTTTCAATGTCTGGACAAAATAATATAAACTGTTAAATGCCTTAACTACTATATTTATCAAATAATATTAACTGTTGTCTATCTTTTGCAGTGTCAGTTCTGTGAAAAGGCTTTTATGAACTATTCCTTTTTACAAGGTCACATGCAAAGGCGTCATCCAGAAGAATCTCAGATTGGTATGTGCTTCAGTTCTTTACGATACCTTTTCAAACTAGAATTCCTGCTGAATACTTCAGCCAGTAGCAGAACTCATAGCACAGTTTTTTTTTTCCTTAGGTATATGTGTTATAAAAGAATAGGTACACATGAATACGGTGTAGTAACAAAAATTCAGTTTGTGAATATATGTGAATGATTAATAAAGAAATAATCCAGATTACCTGGTTTCAATAGGATCAGACTCTCCTGGGCTAAGCTGTTGAGAATAATCTAGCTATTATTATCTTCAAGCTATTGAGAATAATCCAGCTTCATGTATCTGTGGTAATTTTGGTTGCCACTTTATATTCTCTTTTCTCTTAATTGAAAAACAGTTTCAAAAGTACTGCTTTTCAAGTTTGCATCTTTCACTCCTAAATTCCCTCTTTCCAATTACACTGCATGTTTATGATTTCTGCCAAGGACTAGCAAGTATCAGAAAAGAGCAATGATTGAAAAGGAGGAAAAAAAAGAGCATTTGTGAGGAAAGAGAGAGTGAAGAATCTAGCAAGGTGTCAACTGCATCTCATCAAGCAAATAGATAAAGAAAGACCAGTGCAGGCAGTCCAAGTAGTATCCAGCAAGTCCTAGTAGGTTGGAAGAGAGAAGCTGGAACTTTATGGGACATAAGAAAAAGGTTGTGAAAGGAGCTGCAGAGATAGTTGAACTAATTATCATATAATGAATTAGCCTGAAATTTCTGTATGATGGAAATTTGTCATGTAGTTATTCCTAAAATTATAAGCTACAGTGTACTTGGACTCCCAGATGATGAGCACCCTAGTAAATCCTGGGTAAACTGATAAAAGTGGTATAGTTTTGACATAATTAAAACTTGAAACATTCTAAAACTCTTTCACAATGGCATTCTCCCCTCTATCATTCCAGGTAAATAATTAGCTAGACTCATTATAAAAGTTACTTAGAACAAAATAAACCTAACAGAAGTGAATAATTGAGGTTCACTTAGTCCATCACAAGTTCTTCTTAGAGTCTGTGTTGTTTAGATTTCATTTAAATTAGTTTGTATAATACTTTTCTTGCAAGTAGTTTATAATACTGCTTCACCTATCAGTAATACTGGTATTTTACAGTCTTTGAAGATAATTTTAGCAATTTAGAGAACGTGTGAGTTTAAAAGCATCTTTGGAGAAATGTTGGTAGTTAGAAGGGAAATTGAGTCGTGCTTAATGATGATGGTGTTACAATAACATAGAAAAGCATTTGTGGTAAAAACACATTTACAGAAATTGCAACTAGTGTTTTTTAAAATCAAGATTTTGTCTTGTTTTCCTAGCAGAACAAAAGAGAAAAGCAAAGATGGACAAATTGCAGGATGAGATTGAGAAACTGAAGGAGCAGTTGCAGCTCACCAAATCCCAGTTAGAAGCTGAACAGCAAGCTAACGTGGTCAGATTTTCCAAGGTGATGTGTACCAAGTAATGTGAACTTCTCTAAAGATCTGTTCTTACTCATTTAGTAACTAGAATGGAGCTAAAATGTATTTACAGCTTGTCTGTCTGGCAGAATGTTGCTTGGGCAGTAGAACGTAGTAACCCTACCTCACTACTGTGATTTTTGAGCAGCTCCATTCCCTTTGCTTTTCATATTGCAGCGGATGGAATTGATCCTGCTGTGGTGAAATATAAGCTATATCTAATGTATTTTGTGACAGAAATTTCTTTAAATAGAACTGGTTTCACATGTGACCTATTAAACTAAAATTTCTTCTTTGTGGCAGAGGGGCAAAGCAAAAGTACTCAGTGCTTTGTGAATTAAAAAAAAACCCAACAAACCTTTAAAACAAAGATTTAAAAGCAGTGATTATTTGTAATTATAATGAAGGCATAATTTAGAATGTTACTGACTCTTGTAGTTGTGCTTTCTGCCTCATAAAAAGAAATGAAGATTCTCTAAGTTACCTGTTCACTTTTTTTTTCATCTTCAAAATTTCACATTTTTCATTTTTTTGGTTAAGTAAATACAATTGGATGGTTTGCCATCCAAATAGGGATGGATTTTATGTATTTACTTTTTTTATGCGAGAAGGGCTTTGAGAAGGGAATTCTTGTCTTAAGAGAATTAGATACTTCTAAGGATTGAGGTAGTAAACACTTATCGTGGTATTCTAGTTTGCTCTGTATCGTGCTGAAAAGCAGTGTTGAAAAAGTGGAGTGCAATAAAGCTATTTGATAGAGAAGATTCCCAGCTATGAAACACTCGTATTCAATGTGGCCACCACCATTAGCTGTGCATTTTCACCAGTGATGAACAAGAGCCAGCACACTGCTCCTAAAAGCTTGTACCAGTGGAGATGAGCCACTGCTGCTGTCACCGCTACTGAAATGTACCACCCACAGCCTCACTGTGCTGACATCCACTGTTTGGTCTCCAAAAATGTTCAGGGAGGGTCAGTGACTGTCAGTGGGCACAGCTTCTTTTGCATGGAGGAATTCAGTTGCCCATCTCTGCTTCCGATACACTTCCACATCCAAGTCTTCCTTTGATACCATCTGTTGCACTGCCATTAAATGTAATGGTGTATTGGTGGGAAGGTTCAACCTCTACTGTGTGTGTGTCCCACCTTTTGGCAGCACTGAGTGAAGAGGAATTGTCTTGGGCTGCATATAAAATATGTAATGCAGTTAAAGTAAGCTTTGTTTCTTGTATACATTATTTTTTTAAAACACTCCTTATTAAAAAGAGCAACAACAGCATAAAACTAGTGGAATATTTCGCCTTGGGCCAACATGATGAAATAGGAGGCTTTACTTCCATAGCATCCTTCATATAAAGAGATTTCTCCTGTACCTGAGGTGTTGGGTTTTTTTTATTAGGGTTTGGAGCCTATTGCCAGCAGTACAGAGCAGTCTTTTTTAGTACCTTGGGGGCATGTTTTGATGTCACTTGTTTTAGCCAAGACTCTTAACCATAAGAGAACTGCCTGAGATGTCCTGAGGCTACAACCTGCAGTGTTACATTGGGCTTTTGAAACCTCTTTGTTTTTTCTGAGATGTTAGGGAAGATAGAAATATGAAGTGTGACTGGATGCAGATTGTCTACTATGAGTGATGTCCACAGTTGATTCAGGTGTCATTGTGCCCAGTGGATATCTGAGGACACCTTCCCCATCTTTTATGAGGAGATTTGCTGGCAAGCACTTAGATGAAAAACTTGAAGTTCTTGGTCTGCTCTCTTCCATTGAGTTGAAAGGATACAGAAGATCTTGTTCTTCTTAAGCATGTTGTTAGTGCTTGGTTCTTCATGCAGCTTGTAGTAAACCTTCGGAGTTCATTGGCAAAAGATGTTGCAGTTGCTAAGAGCTGACGCAGCCATAAGGGAGACTGCGAACATGCACCAGGCAAAACTGAAGGTTACTAAGTTTATAAAGCTATATCTGGCAGAGGAATTCCTCTGAGCTGAAAGCAGTTGGCAGCTTGGAGCCTTATGGAGTGTGCTGTTTGCTTGCTCTGCAATTTTCTTTTCCCACAAATACACTTTTAGCCTCTTTAAGAAATATGATACTGAATTAGGTGCATATTTGATAAGTCCACTTAAGGTCATTCATGTGTTCTTATTCAAAGAAAAATACCAAACTGCCAAAACTTCTTGAAGTGTACCTGTCTTCCTAGAAAATTATATTGTTTTAATCCCCAAATGCTTCAGAAATATATTTTTTCATGCTTTTAATATTGCAGTGTGGCCCCTTGAAAGTGCCTTCCTTCCACACATAGTCTGTCTGCTTGAAGTAGTATTGTATAGAGTGGAAGAATAATTAGTAATGTTTTAAAAATAACTTTAGGAATGTGAACAGCAAAAATCAAAAAAAGAAGAAATTCTACAATCATTTGATAAATGGAAAGTGGAAGAAAAAGCCAAATTGGCTGATGAAATAGAAAAAGTGAAAGAGATGTTCATGAAAGAGCTTAAGGAGTTATCTTCAAGAAATTCAGCATTAGAAAATGTAAGTGATTTAGCTTGTCTGACATTCTAAGACATTAATCCTCTGTAGTACACGGTGAGCTTCAGATATTTACAGTGCAATGTACTTATCTTAAAGGGCTTCTTAGAAAACTTTAAAGGTAATGGTGGAACACTAGCTGTAACTACATCCTTGTAAATGGCTATTTTACCTAGATAATTGCAGTTCTTTCGTATTTTGGATGAATGAATGATGTCTTCAGTAACCAGATCAGTATTTTCCTACTCTTCAACCTTTTAAGTGCCTGTTCATAGATCAGTAGATGCTGTTGCTATTGCTGTCTATTAGACATGCATAATACTAACATTCTCACGAGTGACATGGAGGGGACTGATCTCTGCCTTATAGTCCTCGCACTAGAACTGTGTATGTCTTCAATACAATCAAAAGAAATGCTTCCTGTAGTTCTGACTAGAATGAGAATTATAAAAGATAGGTCAGGAAAAGAATACCCATGATGTTATCGAAGCACTGATATTTTGTGGGTGCTAATTTCTGTGTATATTTGCAATGTATATTTGTGTAAGATGTATGTATTAATGATTACATAACTTTTTTTGGCTGATGAGCCTGTGAGAAATGTGAAGAATCTGCTATGATCTATTTGTAGTTATGTTGAAAGTGTATTTTGTCTTAAATGACAGATCTGTAAAACAAAATCTTCATATGTATTTGGTCCTTAATTTCTTCCTACCTCCTTTCAGCAACTATTAGCATTACAAACGTCCAGTATGCAGAAATCCAATTTAGGGACACTGGAAGACAGCCAGGAATTTATGGAAGAGAAGCCTCAGAGTACTCAGGATTATCAAAAAGTGGTTAAACTTCTTGAAAAACAGGTAACACTCTATCTTAATGTACTGCTTTGGACAGACTGTTCTTGTTCTTTATATTTTTGTGCATGTCTGAGTAGAATTTTAAATTCAGAAGTAAAATGTCCATCCCTATCAGTGTCTGAAATAGCTGTTAATAGAATCCACTAGTGTTTACTACTGTCTCTGTAATAGAAATCGAGGAATTACTTCCTTTATACTTCATTATTAAAGGTATATAAAGATATATAGTTATGTAAAGAATATCTAACTTTACCAAATATGGTTTGGTTTCAATTCAGTTCCAGAAAGCTCTAATAAGCCATTTCTGTCTGCTGATCTGTGAGGCTGTTGGCAAGAAATAATGAAGAAAATGGAGTTACCCATTTTCTGAGGTGGAAAAAAATATCTAGATGCTTTTGGACAGTATTTGCCAACCTGTGGCTTTTGAACCATACAACACACCTGAACCTGTCATGTGAAGCTTCTGGATTGGGACTGCTCATATGAGCAGGACAGATGCTGGGCTGGTGGAAAAACTGTTGGACAAGCCAAAGTCAAACTATAGGAAAGAGCTGAGAAGGGCTGAAGATGAGGTAGTTACACCAAGACTCGCTTGCACACTGAGGTCCAAACATCCAAAACTTGAGTGATGAGACCTTTGGGAATGCCTGAAAACCTTTTTACTCTTGTTTCTTGACTCTTTGTAACGTACGTTATGTATTTCATAGTTCAGGGAACTTGAACGGAATAGTGCTGCTCACTTCTGCTCAAAGATGTGGAAAGTTTAGTGCTATTTTGGTGTTTATTTTGTTAAAGAAAATTCAGTTTATTCAAAAACTCATGTCTTAAGGCTATTTTATATCACTGTTATGCAAAATAGATGTGTTGTTAATGTTTGAAATGACATTATTTGGGAAAAAAAGCTGGTCATTACTCTTGCTATCAGTAAACAGCTTCATCATAATACTTGTGTATTTCTCAGACACAAAGCCAGGAGCGAAAATGTAGTTCTCAGAGCAACTGGTAAGAAAAGCCTCACTCAGATGTATAAAACATGCTGATGAATGCTCTGTGTCTTAGACATGGTGCTACTCAAGTTTCATATAATCAGTGGTCTTTTTAGTGTAAATCTTCACGTGTTGCAGTAAATGTTAATTTGTTGTTAACAAAAATTAATGACTTTTTTGTTTGTTTGTTCAGGAAAGCAAATGGACATCTAGAATACAAGCCCTTTGTCAAGAACATGAAGCAGAAAAGTCCCTTGTAAGTGGCACAGCGAACCTTGTATGCTAGGAGGAAGTGGATTTCTTACTCTTGAAGTACTTCTTGATATGCAATAATGTATCCTTGGGGTGGGATTAGAAAGCCAAGATTCCAAGAGTTTCTAAAAGTGTGTCTTCCTAGATGCATTTAATGTTGTACTTCAGTTGTTCTAGGATGTTGAAGTTTCTGTTAAGGCAGAGTTGAAGAGGAATTTATCATTTAAAAATCCAACAGATGCCTGAAAACTGTGCCTGTCTTTTGAAGGACTTGCAACTAATTCTGTGAACTCTGTATTTTACAGTGTTTTCTGTGTTATGTGGATATACTGGATAGTTGAGATACAACTTGCCAATATGTAGCTTTCATCTGCCCTGCGCCTTCAGCTGCCATAGAGCTACAGCTTGTCACAGTCTGTTTTTTTTTCCTCTTCTCTTTCATTTCCCTGCTGCTTTTTCTGTTGTAGCTCTCAAACTCAGAATCTGTTCAGCTTTTCAAGGAAAAAAAAAACAAACCATGGCATTTTGTTTTGCACTGGCATATCTATTTTACTATGCAAATCTTTATTCCTTAGGGTTGTTTTTTTTTTTTTGTATGTCTGCATTTCTTTTTAATCTCTTTCCTGCTTTGTTTCTCTTGCCTCCTTTCTTTTCATTTTCCTTTCATCTGCGTGACCATGTAAGAACTGAGCAGATCATAGTGGTCTGGCCATTACTTATCCTCCTTTGGCAAGAAAGCAGTGGGGAGGAACCATGGAACATTCCCCAAAAAGGATGTAGTTAATGATACACCCACATACATGCAAGAATAGAATAAGGGAGTAGTAATGTAAGTATTACTTTTTAGACGGTGCACCTAAAATATTGTTTCCTTCTACATTCACAGCTAATATATATTAGATTTATTATGCCAAGTCACAGTTTTTCTCCTTAAAATATTACTTTAAACTATAACCAAAACATTTTTATATAGTGATAGGCTTTTTTCTATAATCTTAATTTTAGGCAGTCTCAGCAATGTGTTTGCATGCCCTATTCGTTGTGTTGAGATTCAGGTAGTCTTTATTGTGCAAATAAGATAGGATTTAGACCAAGTCCCCACGAAATCAGGAGGTGTTATGTTCTTGCTGAATATATTTAAGTATTTTTAACACTCTTAATATTTGTTTCTTTAAATCTCATAGCTTTTGAGTATTCTATATGTTATTATCAAGTTGTTTTTCATTTGCTTACTTTCTAGCTCCTGTCACAGATTGAGAAGCTCAGATCATCAGTGAGAGAAGACCTGAATAAAAATAACACCTTTTATAAGAGGAGGATAGAAGAACTGGGGGAGAGGCTTCAGGAACAGAATGATCTGATTATTACTCAAAAGAAGCAGGTCTGTTTTGTGAAGCAGTCTGTTTCAGAAAGAACAGGAAACAGAAAAACGTTTTCCTGTATTATCTCCATTTGCATGGTTAATAATGCCAGTTGGTAGGAGTATTACTGGAAGTATTTTGGTTACACTTTGAAAATAGCAGTGATAAATAGAGATCTGGAGAAGGGACGCAGGAGTTAAAACAATGTTTAGAATGAAAGATTTAACAAACCGTATGTTTTAAGAAGTTCTACACGAAGTTAAAAGATAATTAGTTTTCAGTTACTGAAGACCTCTACAGATCAAGAGTTTCTGATAGTGAGCAGAACTTTATCTGCCACAAGGTGCTTGTAATGAGTTTGAGTGTTTGAAATATGAAAATATGTGACTTTTAGACAAATTGACAAAACTGTAGAGCTGATGGGAGAACTGTTTATACATTTAAAATCAGTGTGTACTTTAGCGTTAGCCTGGAGTGGAGATGGACTTGCAAAACTGGCCATGAACTGCTGAATCATAAAGTACTGAAACTCTTTATGTACTGAGGTAACTCATAAATGTGCTTTCATTTCACTTTATAGCTTGCATTGTACATAGCACACAAAGTGGGAGCAGAATATGAGTGTGTTAAGATAACAAACAGAAAGAAGTCTTAAACATTGACTAAACACGAGTGTAATACGCATTGAACAGTAGAACAGTGTTCCATAAAAGCAGTATATTTCTCTCGTAAACAATAATATCAGTCCTGGAATAGTAGTGAAACTAGTATTTCATATTAAATATACATGTATAGATATGGACCGATTACGTGTATCTGTTCATGTATCTGTCTTTTTTCTTTCAGATAAAAGAGTTGTCCACAAAGTCAGTTGCAAGCATCAAACCCTATGATAGTAAGTACAAAATGTAAACAAAAGCATGTTTTATTTCTGATTTGAGCAGGTTGTCTGATACAAATCGTCATAAGGAATAGACATCAACTTTTTATAATTAAATACTAAAATCAAATCAGCAGCTGCATTTTCACAGGATAACTACCTGTGATAGTGTTTTCATGCCTCTTCTCTTTTGAAGTTCATGTTCTGCAGCTCTATGAGCATGCAAAGTACAAAGCTGATGGTTTGTATTGAAGAGGTGTGAAAGCAGGACATAACCACTGTGTCGTATTGTGCAAACAACTTTTGTTTTTTCTTTATGAAGTGTTGTTTTAGTTATTTTTCATGCCTGATTGTCGTTAGGCTGCGTGTAGCTAAACCTGTTAATAGGGTTTTGTGATGCAGTCCTGCACCACAAATGTCCCTATAGCTGATGCTGCAGTTGTAGTAACTTGGAATAGATTCACTGCAGTAGATGATAACTGCATTAATTCTGAGCTCAGTTTGAAAACTACCTTGCTTTATTAGCAGGACATTGGTTTGAAATGAATCTTAACAGCAAGGAGCAGGTTAGTTTGAGGAGAAAACAGCCATTACATGGTTGTATGGCTTCTCAGCTGGAGCTGGCCACTTTCTGCCATGCTGCAGTATAGATAATACTATAGAACACTAGGCTCCCAAACAGGAAGCCTTGGAACTGAGGCATTAATTCACTTAAAGACTATGCTCTACACATGGTATAGGGTTTGCATTGATTAGTAGGAAGTATGGAAGAAGTGAAGGTATGTGCCTTGATCGGAATAGACCTTGCTTTGGGGCAAGGCTTCTTGCTTGTGGCACAAGGGCGCCGTACATGCATGACTAAAGCAGTGATCTGACCAAATAAAAGTTTTGCACTCCAGTTCACTCATGGTTTGTTACTGGCTTCATTTCTCTAAGTATTACAAACACTGAGTGTACAGAGATTGTGGATTTGTTATGAAGGACCATTTTTTACTTTGTAGGCTACTTGTTGTTCCTGTTAAAGCAGAAAGTTATGCAACAGATAATAATGATTAAATATTACTACATCTATGAAACTTTGTATGTTATTGTTTGATATAATATTTTTACTTTATTTTTTTTTTACTTTTATGCTCTTTTAGCAAACACCGTAGTTGAGCATCTTGAAGAGCCTAAATCAAATGTACCTGTGATGTATGGTGAGTTTCTGCAATATGTCTGGATTCAGTGCTTGTAAATCTTAACAGTCTTCTTAAAGGTGATCATAGCTGTAAGAGTAGTTACATTTAATGAATATAGTTTGAATCACTTCACTGCATGACTGCATTGAGGATTACTGAGAATTACTCAGAAGGGAACACTTCTGAAAAGAAAAAAAAAATAGAATTGAGAGTATTTCCTAGCAGGCTTTTACATGGAGGTCAATGAAAATAATTATGAGGAGGAGAGCTTTTCTTTTTTTTTCTCTTAGAAATTTATTTATTTTCTGGTATATGCATACACTGGAATTTCTACAGAGGAAAATAAGTGGAGATGTTTATTTTTATATGCCTTGAAATAGTGTTTTTTATGTGACTTATCATGAAAAAATACAGCAGTAATAATCAAAGCAGACAGCCACCGTGTCTAGATGGTTCCTCCAGCGTCTCATATAGATCATATATATATGTGGATATATATATGTATAATGGTGTTGTTTAGTAGTGGGGGGAAAAAGCAGGAACCTTAATTTACAGTGTTTGATGCTTTGTGAAAATAGTTTTCATTTTCTTGTTATGCAAAGTAATGTTTTCATAGCAGTAGTCTGTGTTAAATTCTTACTTGCAATTCAAGTAATAAAGTAATATGAATAATGAACTTTGAGCAAGTAAAATACTTAAACCTTAAAAACAGTCATTTATTATTTATATGGATTATTGGCATAAATACAGACTTATTAAAATTCCTCTTATTTTTAAAACCTGTTAGAGAAGAAATTTAGTTTGTCTAAGGAAAATGTACAGTATTTTACTTTTTCAACAAATACAGATACTCCTGAAAAGACATATGGGGAGGAGAAGAGGCACTATACAACAGAAGCATTACATAATTTGAACAGTGCAAAAACTGACAAAAAAAATGAACTGTTGATGTTGAAATACTTGTGACAATTAATAAATTAGGGTAAATGGGATTATTTTATTTAGTAAAGTTATTTGAATGAGGCAGGTATTTCTTACTAAATGATGTAGGGGAACCTGCTTTGGCAGGGGGGTTGGACTCAATGATCTCTTGAGGTCCCTTCCAACCCCTATGATTCTATGATTACACCAGGCAGCTGTTCATTGCTAGAAGCTTTTTAAGTTAAACTCTATCTAGATGAATTGTGTGGGGGAAAAGTAATAACATATTAATAGTAGAGTATTGATAATTGTACATTAAATAGTCCAGTTATTTTTTCATTCAAAACAGCTTTCATTCCACCAACACAACGGTGCTGGCTCTAGCTGAGAAATCTCACAGCAAGTACTTGGGCTGAATTTAAGAACTGAGTTTATCAATAGTTTTGAACCTTTAAGGCTTACGTACTTGACATTGCTTGTCAAACGTTGCTTTTTTTTAACACATTCCCTTTCATTTGGACTGAGAAAACATTTCTGTGAACACTCTTTTCTGAGCTCTTGACAGTTTAGATCAGCTTATTCAGCTTTCTTTCCTGATTTCTTGTTGCTCTGAAGTTTTTGACGCCCTATGAAACTTTTCAAGATTAAAAAGAAAAGTCAGTTCCTGCCGTTGGTATAAAAAAAGATGCGTTTTCACTTTACTATGAAACATCAAATAAGGGGTTTCCTTCAGATTCCTATGCTGATTATTATTTTATTTATCTCTGCAGGTCTCTCTGTCCCCTTTCTTCCCTTCTGGATTTTTTTAAAACTTACCCTACCTAATTTCTGGATAAAAAGGTTAGCAGAAATTGTAGTGATTTTTCCCAAAACTTTCAGGACTCTTCAAGGGATTGAATTACCTACGGAGTTATCGTGGCCACATTTCATGCCGTTATGGGAAAGAAAATGCTTGCTGGTAACTTCTGTTCACAAGCTCATTTAGTGTAGATCATCTCTGAAATCAGAAGAGCTGAAGCTTTCCTATCAAACAGTTACCTGTACGCAGAATATCTTTCTTGTCTGTCTTTTTCCCTGTTTGAGACAAAATTAATGTGGCGAAGGGCTCTTTTATAACTTAAGGGCACTTATCAAGGTTGCTTGGAACCTTTTCCATTTTAAGATTACTTCTGCACATCTCGGATCTGTACTGTTAAAAGATAACCAAATTAGAAATGAGCAATCCTAAATGTAAGGTGGAATAACTGTGTTAGCCAAGTGCTTTTGTGTTGATGTTGTAGCCTGCTTTGGCAGGGGTGTTGGACTAGATGATCTCTAGAGATCCCTTCCAACACCTACAATACAACCCTGTGATTTCTCGAAGAGCTAGTAATGCCATCCCAACAGACCATTCTTCTCCAAGTTCTTGAGGTACCTATAGTGTTGTGCAGATGTAATCGAAGTCTTTCCAAAGATGACTTCTATCTCATGAGAAGACAACAGACGAATTATAATTTATCTTTTTTAAATGGACTTTGGCTTCTATATAGCTCTTGAAATCTTGATAGTTGTTCAATATTTAATCTTTGTTAGGCCAATAATACTGGGTGGAATTAATGGACAATCTAATTAATCTTTGCTTTTTAGCTACTGTCTTTAAAACCTTTGACTCAGTCTTGACGTAACTGAAGCAACTGAGGTAAACCTAGTCAAAATAGTCTTCCTAGACAGTTAACAGAGAAAAGAGACACTTTCAGAGTTTGGTTCAGCTGAACTAAGATCTGAATTGCTCTGGGAAGCTCAATTGCTCTGTGTCTCTTCGTTGACTGTAGGAGTCAGAGATGACTGGGTTCCTATTTTAGAGGCCTCAGGTAAGTGACTGAAATGTATCATATTTAAGAGTACTAGTTTGAAATTTATTTTGCTAATGTACAGTATATGACTTCCCACTGATGAATTATGAAGAAGATATGTTATTCAAAAATGATAGTCAAAGAGAGAGGCATAGGAGATTAAGCTCTTAGGATGCAGAATTTGAGTATAAATAAGAAAATTTAGGGAATAAACAGTGACTCTAATCATGGCTCACATTCTTTACATCTTTAAGAAGTGCTACATTTTACAGCAAAGAGGTGCATTTCTATTTATCCTTGGTTTTCATATTGGAAATGCAAAGTGTTTACTGTGGGCCTAGTTTCACTATAGATAACTGTATACTTCTGTTAAGGCTAAAAGTGCTTTAACATTTCATATTTCAGAGTAAACAGACAGGATTTCTGCTTCAGGTACTGATCAAGAGACTGATTTTTTTCCAATAGTATTATCATAATGTTGTGGTGTTCTTCTGTTTGTTTCAATGTGAAAACAGTCAAGTAATATATATGCTGGAAACACAAACAGGTTGAATTCTTCATATTGTTAGATACATTTTCCCATTCCGCTTGCATGGAAGTTGTCTTCAGGTATTACTTAAAACAGAAATCTAATGATTAATCAAAGTAATCCAGTCGTAATTATCTATCCACGTATATCAGCTGGCAGAAGATGTGGTCTGGAAGATACAGGAAAAACACCCTTATCATTGTGAAAGTCGTCTTAAGGTTGCTGGCCTAATGATAACTAGCATTAATATGGCTGGGTTCAGGCTAGCAACAGCCAGTGATACGTGACTACAACCAGTTTGCAGTAAGACTGGTGTTGGCAGCTACTGTTCAGTTTGGTTCAAGTCTGAAGCTGGTGACAAAGCTAGGGTTATGCTTGGGACTGGTGTTGACTGCTGACAGATGGTGAAGATGTGCCTAGTATTTGCCATATAGGCTAGGTAGAGGGTTTAGCAGCAGTATCAGTGTGAGTCATTGGGTTAGGATCAGATGTGGGTCTGTTGGGGAGGACCTAATAGAGTTAGGTTTGGAGTGATAGTGGTTAAGGCCAGCAGGAAAAAAATGATTTACATCAGGGTCTGCAGAAAAGGCTGAATTCACCCAGGGACACCTGGTTTCTGCTGAGCAAAGGTTTTACAGGGGTCACTGGGCTTGAGTTAGAATTAGGTTTAGGCAGATGTTGATCAGCAAAAGAGAGTTATGGTTGTGTTGAGAGGGAACAATTAAGCAACATAGCAGCAGCAGAGCTTGCCTGAATAGGTTTAAGTATGAAGTTGATATTTATCTATTTTATAATTGAGAAAGGGGTGGATCTCAGAGTCAGGGTTCAAATGGTGTCAGTGAACAAAGTATAACTGAGGTTACATCTGAACTGCTAGACTGATGTAATCTCCAGTTCTACCAGTACCCTGGTACTGAAGTGATTGCTAACAATAAGCTTGCTAATAGTTAGGTACTGCTCATTTCACAGCAGTGCTAAGAGGTCTGATCAGACTGCTAGAAGACAAAAATCTCTGGTAAAGTTCAGGAGTGGGGCTCCTGAGGGAGTGATCTCTACGTCTGTCTTTTTGTAAACTACAAGAGTGGTGAATGAAACTGCATTTTCTTCCGAATTTCAGAAAGGTGTTTGGTAAATATCTCACAGAACATCTGTAAAGTGAAAGAAGGGCCCACTTACACTGGGGAGGTTGGAGTTTCCAAATGTTCCACTCCTTCATGTGTTAGGATTCGATCTCCTGTCATCTTGCAGCACACAACAGTGTTATCTGCAGTGGTGATTATAATTTGGTTTTGCTCTTGCATTTCTTATTTTACTAGTCTTAACTCCCTCTGTTTCTAGTATAATATATATATCTATATATATCTCTGAGGGAGATATGCACACACCTTTTTTTTATAGAGTGCTTTCAATTCTGAATTCTGGGAACTGGGCTTTTTCTTTAAAATTAAGTTACCCAGCAAGGGCTTGTGGTGAGGTGAGTCATCACTTTTAAATAGATTGCATCTGAGTAAAGTACAGGTGAAATGACTGTAGATTAAATCCAATTATGAAGCACCTGGCTGTGTAGTTAGTCCAGACAAAAAAAAATTCTGGGGCCTCTGCCCATGCAATAGAACTAAATTTGTGCCAGAGCATCTCTCATCTGTGCTTCTCTCTCTTTCATCCCTAAGAGAGTCATTGCTTTGGACAGTGCTAGTTGGTATAGGGCAGCAGTGCATCAAGAACAGCTTTGGGAGTTCAGTTATTTGGAGGTTTATATTGGAATGTCCAGTAATGCTCTGGCTGCTGTTAAGGTCTTAGAGACTAAAAGATCAGAAGCCTGTTTGTCAATCTAGCTCCAAATTTTACTTCTAAGTGTTTCCATAAAAGATACTGATATGAGCATTTTTTTAGCATGATGGATGTAAGAAACATATTTTTTTTTTTTTAGAACTTTTTATGTAGTGCTAATTGTGTTGAAGAGAATCTTAAGTCTTGTAACCCAAGGACATAACTGCAAGTACAGAAAGCATGGAGAGAGCAGCTACCATACAAGAAGGGTTTACAGCACACTCTTCAGTCCCACTTCAGGTGGGGAATGTTGGAGATGTGACATTGTATCATTTAGCTCCAGGTTCTCATTTCACTGTGATAACCCATCCCAGTGTATTAATACTTATACTCTATTGTACAGGAAGTGCTGAGGAACAGACATCTTTGCAGTAATGTCACTTCTTCCCCTTCCACCAATACAGCATAACTACCACTCACAGTGCCAAAGGATTCCTGTGAAGTCTGAGGCAAATGTATGTTGGCCCAAAGTATTGGCCAATGCATTCTCTTTTACTGCCAATAGCTGAGTGCTGAAAGTATGGCTTACAAGTTTCTCTGTTCTTATGGTAAACATAGAAGAAACTCAATTTTTAGTTTTTATTGGAATTACTGTGTTCATGAAAGGTAAATATTAACATTTTCATCCATCTCTTAAATTTGAAGTCTATAGGATGGTAAATAAACTTTCCTCTGACTTTACTTGTATAAAAGCAGTTATTCTTGGTAGCCTATAGAATAATAACTTCAATATTCTTAGGAAGCCTTTTTTCAACAGAGGATGTTCTTTAAAGCAGATAATAATACAGAGTCATTGAAGATTTTAAAATAAATTGTTGGACATGTCTATCTCTGTGTAGAAAAATGTTATGTCTTGTGCATACAGATTCACTACTTACTAATTCTCAAGATTAATGAGTTAATGGATTTTTTGACGTATATTTTTGGAGGTATCTCCGTATCCATCTGTTTCACCTGCCTTTTTTAAACTACTAATACACAAAACGGACATAAATAATATCTAAAGAGTGCATTTTTGAGTGAAAATCATGGATGAGAATATACATTCATTCACCCTCAGGTAGCTTTGTCTTGGTATATGACTAAAACCATTCCAACTTGCTGCCATACCAGGAAGACATGGGTTTTCTGGAGTTCTGTGACCTGTCAGCCACCCGTGTAGGTGGCTTAAAGCTGATATATCTGAGATGATAGCAGAAAGCAAGCTTAGGCAATTGAATCACTCTCAAAGTCACTTTGTATTAGGATCTCCTCTACAAATATTTTGTATCAAGGCAGTACTTAATGACTGTAAAGAGTCATGTTGCATTGGGTTTGTGATTAATAAGCAGCTTGTAAGCAGTCAGGAAAATTGACATCAGTGTGTTTTTTTGCCTTACTGTCCCTCTCTGGACCTCGACCTTCTTCTGTCCTGTTTGTCTGGTGTTCCTGTTCTTCCTCGTTATTAGAGCAGGCCCCCTTGGTACATATGCTGGAGCCCATAGAGGAGCTTTCAGAAGAGGAAAAAGGTAATGGTTGGTTCAGAACAAAATGTAGTGGCATGTCTTTTCTTGAAAATAAAAATGTGAATATTATTTTATGTGTACAGTATTTTTCATTGTGCTTGAGTATGCTTATCTGGTTTGGGTGGGAACATTCCTTGTACATGTCAATTTCCTTTTAGCCATTGCTGCTTGTAAATATTATGTTTTCCTTATCCAAGTTCTATATGTTTTTGTGGAAATCTTACTTAATTCCTTAAAGCAGGCATATTCCATATGTATAAAGGCAGTTGAGATAAGCAGAAAAAAAATGATTGATGAGGAATACCCTCCTCTCTAGGAAATTCTTTGGTATAATCTGATGGTGTTGATGCTATTGCAGTGTATGCCCACTTCTTTCACATGTCGTAAGCACGTAAATAGTTCAGATAGAGGAAGGAAGTTTGTGGTGGAAGTTGAAGCTGCCAACTTTTCTAGATGGACCAAAGGTACTTTTTGCAAGTAATCTTAAGTTATGCCTACCTCTGCACAGCCACAGAGCCAGCCAGGGTTGTGCCCAGTGTTGGTGACTTGCCCCACGTTGGTAGCTGCCAATGCCAACTTGGCATCTGATCTTCTGCTTCATTTGAGGAAAACTTGGGCAAGGCTGCTTCAAGACAGATCAAGGTGTGCTGGTTCATTCTGCACGGTGTTCTGCTGCAGGGAGATGGCAGTCACTTGGATTTTCATCTAAAACACTGCTAAGCATGATAATCTGTGCTGCGTGTAAATAAATAATCAAATGAAATTCAGTTTTGAACTTCACAGTCAGTGAATTTAAATCTTGAAGGAATAATGCTGTTCTGAAAACAAAAGTGTCATTTGAATACATCTGTGCTTAAGTGAGAGGTTTCCCAGGGAAAACCCAGTGACTCTGTCCAGTCTGAAATAAGGACTGCTTACATTTTTGCCATTCCTTCTGCTGTTTCTCTTGCTTGCCATCATCTCCCTTGATCGATTGTCTTCTTCTGTGCCTCCAGGCATGGCCTACAGTACAAAAGAAAGAATGCAGTCTGAAAGGTTAGACCTAGATTTTTTTGTTTGCGATGCTATTTATAAGGGAGAGTGTGAAAATTCTTGACTTGGCAGATTGTTTCACAGGATTATGAAGGAGCTGAGGCAGTGGACCGTACTTGTGATCCCTGGTCTTCAAAGCAGTCCGATCTAGTAAATAGTTGGCTCCTGACAAAAAGCTTTTGGGTTTAGTTAATTAGCAAGAACTAATATCATCATTAATTAGGATAATACCGGATAGTCCTGTTACCCATATTAATACAAAGTAATTATAAATAAAAATGATTTTAGATGGATCTATTTTTATTGTGGGGATTAGCATCAGAAAGGGACAGGATTTTCAGTAAGCTCCCCAGAGTCATCTACTTAAAATGTACAGTGAGTTGTGTCAGGCTCCCTGGAAGAACTTCGTACTATTCAATGACCCTTCTCCAGACTGGGGGCTGTCTAGTAGTCCCACCTTTCAGCTCTAACCAGTAGGTTACCTCTTCTAGGGCTTGACTCTCCAGCCACATCACTTTAACCCCACGCCTGTTGTGGGAGTTGTCCACAAAGTTCCCAAGGCCAGATGAAATTCATGCCAGTCTTCGTGGATCTCATGGCATGGTAGTTGGACTCTTCCAGTCTTTATTTCTTTTCGTTCTTCCCAGGATACATGGAAAGCATCCTTGAGTAACCTAGATATTCTTTGTGTATGGTGTAGCTTTCTGCATGAGAACTAAATGGGACAGCTTTTTAAGTAGAAGGAAAAGTGGCATGTTTCTTTTGAAAGAAAGCATTTGAAAGTCACAGTATGGCATCATTTCTTCAGTTACATCTTTGTCTTTGGGCTGGCAAATGACTCCTCAGCCCTGTAAAGCATACTGGAAAGAGAGAAGCTCCTGCCCAAGGTTTACCTTTTGTTTTGGGGGGAAGTTGGGAGTTCAGTTTGCAGCATGCTTTCCTGGGATGTTGTGTACACCTCTGTGTATGCTTTGCAGTCTTAGCTGACCACTGCCAGTCAGGAGCAAGTACTGCGGGACCACTGATTATTGCTTCACTTGGAGTCTAAGTAGCACTCAGTAGAATTTCCCTCTTGGCAGATTCTAAGTGGGTGTGTTTTGCTTCTTCACTCTCCTGTATGACCTTTTAATTCTTTGACTTAACTTAAATGTCAGTCTTTAATTTAGGTTAAGAATCTGTACTGTGATTCTTTTTACCTTGTGTAGGACTTCATATTTTTACTGACACTTAAAATAAGGGAAAGTGGTAGAAAGTTCTTTGTTTGCTTTAGCGTATCTGGTGGTGTCATTGACCTGCATAGTAGAAAACGTGACACTGAACTTTGTATTTGAGTTTGAAAGATAAGTAGTATCAGTTGTATATATTCTGTGAAACAGTCTGCCTCGTAGTGCAGCTTTGTTTTTACCAAGATTTTTAAAAGTGTTAGGAATTTTCCAAAGAGCTCGGTCGCTGTTTTTCGTGAGATAACACCATTGCTTGATTCTCTTCCTCTGAATGGGTTTGTCATTTGTTCTAATTGCTACTAGAGCCTCGCTTTCATCTGAAGTAGCAATTTTAGAGGACCTAATTATCAGAAGACAGTCTTTATCAGTAGTTCCAAAGAACAGCTCTGAAAGTAAAGATCCTTGTGGTTAAATATTCAAGCATGCATCCTTACAGCAATTTTATAACAAGAAAAAATAAGGCGTTTTTGAAGGTGAGTGCTTAATGCTGAGTTAGTTTCCAAGAGAGCTGACCAGATTTTAAAAAGAATACTTTGTGTAGACAAAAAGTAGATGGTGCTTAAAAAAGTGCATGCATCAATGCAGTTTTTAGCTGTCTTGTGTAGTGCAGATCTTTCAAGATGCCTTGTAAATGTATTTTTCCATTTTTTATTTCAGAAATTGAGAAAGACAATCTTAAAACAGGTAGAAGTAACCAACATTTATTAAACGCTTTGAAGACCGATCCTTCTTTAACTAAAGAATTAAGAGTTGTTTTGGAGCAAGCCCTGGAGGAAAGACTGGAATCCTTGGGAATTAAAGCAGTAAGATTATTTTGAGTTCATTAAAAGAGGGGTAACGCTCGTCTCATTTCTTTGTTATTCTCTCATTTCTGTACCACAACCCTCAGCCTAGAAAATCCAAAGCTAAATTTCCAACTGTTAGATATCAGTGTAATTCATTAACCTGAGGGAATTTCCAGCAAATTACAGCTGTGGACAATATGACCACACCTGTTAGCAGTGCTTTCAGCTCATATGATTTTTCTATGAGCTTTTTAATATTTGAAGTTTGAAGAGTGTTTATAACTCTAGGATATATATTCAGGAAGCAGTAGCCTTGTGTTTACAATACAATTTGTTTCTCTAGGGTGTCCGTGGTATCCCGAATGCTCGCTTAAATAAAATTCTGCGTGCCATTGAATCTGCTAGGGAGCACAAACTGAAGCAGGAGCCTGATGTTCAACGAATTCGAGAGTATCTTGAACGCCAAGTCAACTTTAGGGTTGTGGAGAGATCAACACTGTGTAACAGAACTATTCCCAGTCCTGGCGTTCCTTCTGAAGGTTAAATTTATATATATATTTAGTTAAGTTTTATTGCTGTGGTATTTAATACGTTTTATCCAGAAACAAATTCTAGTTATTTTGTGTCCAGAAATGCTTGTGTGTAGCTTTCTGATTTTTTCACTTAATTATTCTATGTAGTTAAGGGTAGCTAGACTGTTTCCTTCCATGGGCTATTGATGATATGTTTAATTGCAGAAGATATTCCTGCTGTATTGGAAAAGATGCGTGGTAACCAAACTGTTCTGAGGGAAAAACAACTTTTTTTTCCCTGTAAATTCATAACCTGCAGTACAGACACCTTTAATTTTTGAAAAAAATCAGGTGCTAATGTTAAAGATGACAGGCATTGCTTCTGATAATGAGACAGAGAACTTCACTTGTAGGTAAACAGAAGTTCGATCAATTGGGAAATTCCTCATCTGCCGTACCACAGAAACCAGTAAAACGGTCTGTGACAGCTGTCCGCCCTGCTGAGCAAAGAGCAGCCATCACTGAGAACACATCTACGCCAAAGTAAGAGTGCTGCTCTCATAGTCCTCATACCTCGGGTAAAAATCCCCTGTGGGTGTGATTTTTCTGGAACTGATGTGTTTCATGCTAGTTTGTAGTAAGAATTAAGCAAATTCTTTCTTTTTCTTTATCAACGTTATCTAGTTGGCTGTTGGCTTTGAAATAACTTGTTTCATTGTTTTTGGAATGCAGGAAACTCATCGGAAATGAAGCTTCCAGAAAGACATCTAGTGTCACGTATGTTTCTCATTTCCCAATGTATTTTTGTAGAAAGTGCTTGCAACATAAGAACTATTTTGAAGTTCAAATGACAAACGTTTTCCTGGACTTTCCCTCTCCCCCCCAGTCCCAATCTGTTGTTACAGCCTCTGAACGACAGCGTGTTCTGAATTTAGCAGATGTTTTCATTTTTGGGAACCAGAGAGACACAATCAAATCAAAAATCAATAGCTTCCTAGCCAGCTGGAAGCGTTTAAAGACTTCAGCCTTATCTTTTCAATTTGTTAATATTTTTTTATTATAACCAGAATTAAGCACAATATTCCAGGTCTCCTCAAGCTTATTATTTTGTAATTTTCTGCGCTGTAATTTCGGTTTTCTGGATAGCATGAAGGATGCCATTCTAAACTCGTCAAGGCAGAAGTAGGTTGGATCTGGCTGTTAACATCTAATTACCAACTCAACAGTTACTCTTAACTTGATTAACTTAACTGGTATGGAAAATTCCTAAATTATTTTCATCAAACAGGATACATAACAGAATTTCTATGGTGCAAATTCCACGGCCCTGGACCTTGCTCTCACACGAAAGCCTATTGTTGTTTGCTTGGCAAGGCTTTTTATGTGTTGGTGTGTTGGTTTTGTAAAGGTAGTTACATAGGCGGAAATAATCACATCTGAGAGATAAGAGATCTCTTAGATCTCACAGTATAAGAGATACATTATAATAACCTCTCGAGTTTACTTAGCAGCAGAATTTCTTTTTGAGTGGTTTTATGGATAGCTCTAATTTATGGGAGTTCCTGTTGGTTTTTTTTCCACGTACGGAAAATGCTCATGTTACTGTAAAGGAAAATACAAGGAATCTTAAAGATGTACATGTCAGCACAGTCACTGAAACCCAGTGAGTCCTCAGGTTTATGTGTTTTTGCTTAGAACTTCACCATTCAGTTCAGAGGAAGAAGCAGACGAAGATGATGTCAAACAGTTGCACGTATCACGAGAGTTATTGCAAAGGCAGTCAAAAACTTTGAGCAGCAAAGTCAGTGCTTTTCAGATGGCTTCTGACAAAAGTGACGTGGATGGGACAGAGGAAAGTGAAGCTGAAGAAGCAGGAACACCTGTCAAAACCTCAAAAGGTATTTTTCCATTATCTTATATGCATGTGTTGTAACAGCTGTGCATGGGTTCTTCTGAATGGTAATATTTCTGCGTGAGGAAATAACAAAGGCAGAGTATCTAGTCTTGCGTATGTGTGATGTATGCAATTTATTCTTTTGGTAATATATTCATGTTACTGTAGTGCTTAGAGATGTCAGACAGAATTAGATGAGTAACAAGTTAGGTGAGTGCATGCAGAGGAAGATACAATCTGCACTTCCAAGAGACTTCTGTCCAGAACAGTGTTTCTCAGACTTTTCCTCTGGGGGAGATTTTTAGGGGATTTACAGTAAAGCCTCGAGAGCAGTTGTCATGCCTGCCTTTTGACTCCAAACTGTCAGTGTAATTCTTTTTTGTTTATGAACATGTAGGAACTGTTATTCAAAAACTGACTGAACAAGTTGGGAAGAGTCTTTCTAACCATGGAAATAAGAGCAGGCCAGCTGGAGGGATTAATGTTGCACAAGCATTTATTAAGAAAGAAGAGGTGCAAGAACCCAAGGTATTAATTTTAATAGTCGTTATTAAGTGGTGGAACTGAATATTACCCAATTGAACTAGATCTGTTACTTTTTATTTCATGCTGAACCTGTATTGATGCATCGAAGAACTTAATTCTCAAAGATGTTTTCGGAGGTAAAGCTGAGTACCCTTTTGGGCACTCTAATATTTTAGAGGGTTTTTAATTCTAGAGCTCTATCTGAAGGGAACTTTTAATTGCATTTTAATGAGAGGACAAATTATACTTTTGATTATGATACTTTGTTTTTCTATATCTAGTTAATAATCGTATACTTTTCTTAGGCTACATAACTGTCCATTGAGTATGGCATGTGTTCACAGTCAGGATGCTAATGTAACTTGTTCTTTACCCCTCAGGCTTTAGTGAAACCCCAATCAAGTTTTATAATCATCAAGTCACTTTGGTGCATATCAGTATTTACAGTTTTTAATAAGAACAAAAGCTACTCCAAATCAGAAGTCAGCAGCAGATAATGCAGTTTCAATTGCAGTAGGTTATTGAAGCAGATGACCACATACTAGTTGTATCATTCAGTAAAATACTTACCTGTATGTTAATTTTACTTAAGAAACAAATAGTGGTTACTGAAAATCCAGTTATCCCTAATAAAACTGACACCTTGGGGCTTCCTGACCAAGAATTAAATAGGAAATATTGCACTCCTCCCAAAAATAGCAACACTTCTATTGCAGTTTATGGAAGGGGCGATAGTACGAATGGAACTGCAGTGGTAGGTTGCTCTTAGTTGCCACTGCTGACATCTAGCCTGTCCATTGACTGCATGAGAGCTGCACATCCTACCAAAGTCAGAATTACCAGATCAGACATGGCAATTGAAATGCAGTTCTGGGTCTGATGTTATTTTCAAATTCTCTGCACAGCCAGATGATGTGATGCTGTAAAACAGGCACAGTTACAGTTAGGGGATGTTATGTTTAATAACAGTCAGTGTTTGGCCTCTGCATTAAGACACTGGGGCTTCAAGAGCAAAGAGCTGTAGTAAAGTAAGCTTTAAAGTCTATGTTCAGCAAAAATAATGTTGCTGTAATTCACTTAAAATGTAAAGGATATACAGTGGCGTGTTGTGGTATGGGCATAATGAGATTGAAATGAATTTATGAACCCAGGGCAAGGATTGCTACTTTGTTTCTGGAATCCTTATGAAAGAACACACCCACCTTGTATTCTTTGCTAATTATATAGGAATGTGTGTATCTTCAGGTGAATATTTCCATGTTTAAAGGTAGGCAAGTTCAAGGTAATTACCTAAGTTTTACTCAAGATTCTCAAAGGTGCCTAAAAGTATACACACAAAATGCCATCAGTTTGATCATTTCACTCAAGATCTGTTTTTTGTCAGCGTGAGGTGGCTCAAGTAGGAATAGCTGCTAACACTCATTCTCAAACCCCACTGTATTATGAGGCCTCTCTAATACATCCACTGCCACGTTCTGCTAAGGCTGTGTTTTACAGAACATCCTTCAGGAACACCTCAGGGGCTCTGTGCTTATCTGAAGATGTGCAATCATTATCTGAGTTTACCTGTGCCACATACTGTGTTGAGTTCCAGTATTTCTTGACGTGAGTCCTTGAGTTAATAAAATAGCTTAGTTATTTTGACCGAGGCCATTTATTTTACACTCGATCAATACTGAACTGTGTTTGAAATTGATAGCTTTCTCTGTATTTTGTACTTTAAAGTCATCAAAGACTGAATGAATGAGGAAACACTTCTCCTGTGTGTATGTGACTCCGACGTTCTCACTGACACACCCTCCAAATGCAGATAATTAGAAATAGCAAAATGTTGAATCCTGGTATGTTAATAATACAGCACAGCACACAGATCTGTCAGCTTCTGAAAAGCTGTTTGCAACAGCTATGAATGTAAAAAATTGAATTATGTTGCAAAAAAGGCCAGTGTTACTCTGATCTCCTCTTTCAAAACACACTACGTGTTCACATTTGTGGACTTCTCTCCAATATGTATGTAACCTGCACTGTTACCTGATAGCATTGGAATCTTCTGTGCAGCAGAAGCACTTTCTATATTTTATTGTAACATTCGGAGCCTGTAGTGAAACAAGGTTTTGACTCTGAAAAATGATCTTTATCATACTATGGGTAAGGTCTGTAATAATGGCTGGATTCCATTGAACCACAGCTGATTGGCAAATAGGGAAATGCTGCAGCTCTTCTCTCAAAAGGTGAATGAAGATATTTAGTTCTCAGGCCAGTGAGATAACCCAAAGGCAGCAAGTCTGTGCCCTTTTTATCTGTTTGGTTCGACAGTCATTTTGTGAACTCAGTATGCAAATCCCATCATTCATTTAAAAGTAATGGTACGTACTAACAGTCTGTCTTAGGAGGTATGCATACTTTAACTTGGGACACCGTGTTTTTAAATGTTATTATTTAATTTTCCCTTTAAATAAATGAGTTTCAGATTGAAGTGGCCTTTATTGCAGTATTACTTTTTTAGTGTGAGTACAGAGAGCTTCTATAGCAAACTAAACTGCAACCCTGCGTGATGATGTGCTATCTTTATTTTCATGTAAGTAATATTGATTCTAATGTTTAAAGGATTTTCCATCTCATTTGAATAGTGATATTCCAGAAAGAAAAGCTCTTTTAATGCGTGTACGTAGTATTTTTCTTCAGTGGTTTCACCTACTACTTTATTTATTTGTTTATTTATTTAATCTATTTATTTATTTAATCTATTTGTTTGCAGCAGAACTTGATGAGAAATAGAGATAAAATGCACATTTTTTTCTCCCTCAGTTCACAGAAGTCGATGAAGATGACTGGGATATATCATCTATAGAAGAAGACTTTCTGTCGATGAAAGATACTAGTGGTCAGAAGGCACCAACAGCTCAGAAAAATGAGTCAAATGCTGCATCTGTTGTACACGTGTGGGGTCTTCCAAAGAAGACTGTACCAAAACAGGAAGGTAATATGTTCTTTCTTCTACATTATAAATTCTAATTGCCTGACACACCTAGGAGAAAACGTAAGTATACTATATTACACACTGTAAAATACCATATACTGAATTACAGGAAAAAGATGTTTGTATTTATGTATAAGCTGCCAAGAAACTTCAGATTGGAATTTTAAAACACGTAGAATCACTGAATGGTTTGGGTTGGAAGGGACCTCTAAGATCACCTAGTCCCAGCCCCCCGCTATAGGCAGATCTTGACAATAATAATCAGCTGTGAAGCTCACTTGAGATACTTTCCCAAGTGTTCTGCCAGGCCGTCATATTATTTGAACCAATGGAAAGGAAACTGCTTCAATCACACACAGCAGCTCCTGGCTTTACCAGGAGCTTAAGGGCTAAAACTGCATGCTGGCTTTTCCCTTTAAAAATAACATAGACTGTAACATTGACACTGTTTGTACTGTGCATCATATTCTATGACAGTCTTCATGTTATCAACACTGATAATTTCCTCAGTGGCTGAAGTTGTGAACTTCCTGAAGTCTTCAGCTGTTTGCTCACATACAAATAGATAAATACATATAAAAATGACTCCCTCCCCCCCCCCCCCCAATAGTATTATTGTTGTTTTTTGTTGCTGTTTTTACAGGTCCTCATGAGGCTGATAATACAAGCACATTAAAAAGCAGCTTAGTCACTGTAACAGATTGGAGTGATTCTTCAGACATATAATAGTTATGTTCCTGGTGGGAAGCACTGCTTTTTTGGTTGCTGTTGAGTTTGAAAATATAATTGAAATCATCGAGTGTTTCCTGTTCCTTTCTCATGCTGTTCAAGGAATACTGTTTACAGAGCTCTCGTGTCTTTCAGTCCTGAATTTGTACAAAGAGATTTGTACAATCACGCGTGCATTACTGGCCATCAGTATTTGGGAACGGAGATCATTGTTCTTCCTTGTGAGGTCAGTGGTGAAAATCCTTCATTTCACTGAGGTGATTTTGCCACTGTTTACTTTCAAGACCAAACGTGGTCTTACAAGAAAACCCGTTCACCAGTGAACAGAATTTACTGCGGAGTATTACTTTATAAGATTTTTAAATGCATATTTTCTTGTATTTTATCATAATGTTGCCACTTCCTATGAAGGTTTTAAATAGACTGTTTCCATGTATTCAAATGTTAAGTTTTGAATGTGGTTTACAATAAATGCCAAAGGGAAAAAAAAGGTGTCATAAATAAAAGTTATTATTAAATGCCTCCTATTTTGTGAAGTTACCTTTTAATTCCAATAGGGGAAAAACACTTAGTTCTAACATAAAAGCAAAAGAAAATAAAAAAGGAAATAAAAACCCACATCAGCCTGTTGTAAGGAAAATAATGACCTTTAATTTGAGCACGTATGTCCATATTGGTTTGGTCCCTGGTGCCCACTTCCTGGGAAAGACACAGTGAGGGTTTGACTTAAATACAAATTAAAGCAAAATAATATAGCTGAGACGATCCAAAATGGCTGTGTTAAGTACTCTGTGCTTTACTTGGGCAGCACGTCATGGATCTCATTCCCAATGCAAGCCACTTGGTATTGCCTCAGCTTTCTCCTTCAGTTTCTTATCCCAGTCACTTGTAGCCAAGCTGCAGCCAAGGCTGGCTTGGCTGGGCAGAGGTCTTTTATCTTTGGCGGAAGGGTAGAGCTGCTGGAAGTTGGGTCAGGTGATGTGGAAGGGCTGTACAGGTGTTTGCTGTTGTAGAGAGGAAAAATTGATGCAACCACAGCTCAATGGGAGTTGAATGGGGCCAGCAACTGCAGGAGATGACCAAAAGGGCTTTTTCAATGTTTTCAATTTCAACTAACGGCGGAGGGCTGGAAATAACATTAGTCTGTTTCTTCACGAGGTTGGTTACCTTACAAATAGGGATGCTGGCAAAGCAGAGACATATAATGCCTGCTTTGCCTCTGTCTTAAATACTGATGGTGGATTCTGGGGTTCCCAGAGCCCTGAGCTAGAGGACTGTGGCTGTGGTAATAATAAACTCCCAGCCAATCCCGAACTTGGATTGGATTTGCTGCTGCAAATGGATCCATATAGGTCTATGAGACCTAAAGGGATTCATCCCAGGGTACTCCAAGAGCTGACATCATCACAAGACCTCTCTTTTCCAAGAGCTAGAAATGTGGAGAGGTCTCTGTGGACTAGAAGCTGGCAAACTCTGTCTCAGTTCCAAGAAGGGCAAGAAGGAAGGCCCCAGTAAGGTCAGTCTCACTTGGGTGCCTGGCAAATTTATGGTGGTTATTCTAGTAGCCATTGAGAAACACCTGAAAAGACAATGGTGTCGTTGGTCATAGCCAGTGGGTTCAGAAGGGGAAAGTCCTGCTTGATGAACTTAATCTCCTTTTCTGACAAGGTTACCCACCTCGTTGGCTAAGGGAAAAGCGCTGATTTAAGACTTCTGCATTCCAGCAAGGTTCTTCAATACTGTTTCTCACAGTATCCTTCAGGACAAAACGCTCAGCGTGCAGTTAGACAAATAGATCCAATCCCCACGGGTTGGGCTCAAAGAGCTTCAGTACGTGGGGTAACGGCAGGCCGGGGGCCCCTCACTAATGTGGCTCTTCAGGGCCAGTTCTCTAATGTTTTCATCAGTGACTTGGATGCAGGACTTGAAGACGTATCGAGTTGGTGGGCGACACGAAATTGGGAGGAGGTGCTAACTCCCTCCGGGGTAGAGAGGAACAGGGCAGTGGGCACGGCCCTGAGTGCTGGAGTTCATGTAAGATTTTGGAGGCCACTCTCAGGTACAGGGTTTGAATTGTGGGCAGTCTGTGGCACTGAAGTGACTTTTACTTTCTCACACCCCCGGCAATATCGCAAGGAGATAAGAGTCCGCATATTCCCATTGACTGTCACTGCCTGGCAACGGAGTTACAACGTCCTGTGCCATTCCAGCGTCACTGCTGGCGGGTGGTGGGACATTTACATACCAACCTCCACCTGAGACTGCTCCCGAAGCAACTGACACACTGCATCTGTAAATACCTTCTTTACTTTTTATTTTTTTTTTAGAAAGCAGCATCAAGGCATGATTTGCAGGTATAAACTTTACAATACAAACATCAATCTTAAAATATAATAAAATTTACACCAACGTGGAAAAAAGCTGCAAGATAACACCTTACAAATTCATTGTCTTAGTGGTAATTCCATTGTGTTTTGGGGAGGTGGGGAGGGGGAGGGGGGAAATCACCCTGAATGAAACATACAAACTCATTTTGAAAACTGGCTTTGGATCTTAGAAAAGTACACTTAAACATAAGCGTTCTTGTCAAAGTGCTTAGGTGAGGTTTTGTCTGGGACACTGTTGTGAATCTTTGTACGAGACGACAGCACAGATGCGGCTCCATTGTATGCATATGCTCTCCTGAAAAGAGAAGACAATCAGCCACCAACAGCCAGGTAGCATCTCTTACCCAAACTCTGTAGTGCTATCTAGAAACGCAAGGCAACGTGAAGCTCCTCCTGCTGGAGGCAGGGGACACCTCCCTCCCCCATGTGCTCTCATTCAGTTTCCCCTCCAGCGTCTCCCTGTGATTGCCCTTTACATAGACTGGCGTTCCTCGTTCACAGCCAAGTAAACTGGCGCCGGATCAGATGTAGCACTGAGGCCGCAGCAGCCCGTAGCTGAGCAGTAACTCCTCCAGCTGTGCCTCTTCACTACCATCCCTCCTCTCCCAGCTCGCTCCCTTTTAATCTGATGATTATGGATTAAGGAAACCTGTCAGTCCACGGCAGGGCACCCGAACACTTCTCGATCCGTGCACGCATATTTTTTTCAGCTGTAGCAAATGTATCAAGTATTCGTAACACGAGTACTTGTACTGAGAAAGTAGTTTTTCTTAATTGCATTCATTACAAGAATGAAGGAAAGAAAATTATCCTAAAATCCCATTACTTTCCTTCAAGCACACAATCCTTCTCTGACCTCACGGCAAAGTGTTTCTGATAAGTAATCAAACTGCACACATACAGCAAGTACAAAGGTGCTATATTGATTTATTTCAGTGAGTGCAACTTGGGTTTTACCTTGGAGATTTACTGTTGTCAGCTATTGAGAAGCAGAATATACTGCCACCAATGATGCAGAGTGAAGCTCCAGCCCATCCAATGAATAAAGCTGCTCCTAATTCATACCTACAGGAGTTAATAAACGTGTTTAACAAAGGCAGAAGGAACGTCTTTCTTTTCAGAGTAGAAAAACTGATTGGTTTTTCTTCTTGATATATATTCTTTCAGCTGGCAGACATTCCTCATTGCAAAGTCAGCAGCTGTGATGCTCAGCTAAGTTCTTTCCGTTATTTCCCCTGTACACATGAGGCACTGCTGCCATGGCACCGCCTCGTGCAGCCAGCACCTCACTCCCAGCTCTCCTCAGGACTGATGGCCACGGGGGGCTGATTCTTTGGCCCTTTTACATTGCCCAGCTCCCACTCACTTGAAAGGTTTGTTCCCACTGCCTCCAGTCCGGACTGCAGCTTTCAGTGAGTCCTCCTCTGAGGCTGCTCATCCCCACGACAGCATACAGCTGTCCCTAACACTCCCCTCCTGCTCTCAGAATTTCTCCCTCTCCGTATCCATGCTCTGGACTGAGCATACATGAGGTATAACTCAATAAGCAGGTGAAATCATAGATTCCTAGAATCACTGAGGTTGGAAAAGGCTGCTAAGGCCATCTAGTCCGAGCAGCCACTAAGCACGTCCCTCAGTGCCACATCCACACAGTTCTTCAACATCTCCAGGGACAGTGACTCCACTACTACAAGATACCCATTCGCATGAAGTTTTAATTCCAATTCTGCTGATGTTTCCACCCCCTGTGCGACAGCTTTCAGACGACTGAGCAGATTTCTGTCTGTTCAAGGTCTGGGAGTTCTCTGATTGAAAGCAGATATGTGCAGCAGAGTTCATCACCCAGGACCTCGTTACAGTCAGCATGCAAGAAATAGCACTCAACTCCAAAGTACGCCTGCTGAATCACAGCAGCCTCGAGTGCCTTTGTCAGGGCGCTCCAGAGGAGGATCAAAGCGATGGGCACAGATGGGAAGTGGCACAGTGTGAGCCCCAGGTGAGGACACCTCCATGCACAGTGTGGTATGTGGCGTGCACCTGGGCTCCCCTCAGAAGCCAGCACAGAGCACTGAGTGCTGGAGGACACAGCTGGACCCAGAGCCAGGAAGGCTGCTTCTGTAACAACACCCCTGCCAGTTCACTGGCCTAAAACATGGGAAATGCTACTTCATTTTCAGCATAAACCGCTGCCCTGAGGCTCGTGTAAGCCAAGCAAGGTGACCAATTAGTAGCCAAGTGCAAGCTCTCTTGCAGCTCCTCAGGCGCACAGAGATCAAGATTAAATTGGGTTGAATTGGGTAGAAAAAGGTGGCCTGCCTTTTTCCTAACAGTTGGGAAGCTGAAGGCATGGAGCCCAGCCTTTGATCTTGGGACTGTTTGTACATTCTAAGCAACATTTCATTGTAACGTGCATGAGCAGTTGGCATGTATAGACCGTTCCTGGCTGATGGCCGTATGCCATGTAATTGAGTTACAGAGCTGGCCTAATTGGTCCTTCCTTAACATCTTCACATAGATAACAGACTTTTTGATATACACTGGTGCTTGCAAGGAATTTTCAATTGCATATCAACCTGCATATGCCTCCCTGGACTTTATCCAATCCAGGATTTTAATAGTCAAGAAGCCAATCTTACCCCACCTTCCAATATCCAATATGTATTGGATTAAAAACTTCCTGTACTTTGAAGCCTCTTGAAAAAATAAACGCTAATAAGAGGAGAAGAAATTGCTGTACTGCTTATTTTTCCCTTCTCTCTTTATCATTAAAACCCTTACAGGAAGCATAGTCTTCTCAGAGTTCTTGCCTGTAAGACCCAAAGTAGCCACACTCCGAAGTCTGTGTCCTCACACAGCCCCCACCAACTACAACCACCTCCAGCTACACCCACCCAGCAGGCTGAGAGCAGACATTTCACTATAATTCACTGAGACAAAGTAAATATTACTACCAGTAAATAAAACATCCTGGCTGTTATATATATGTTAGGACCATGAAGCAAACCAGATGTAGCTTCATTAGCCAACTGAGTGAACTCTGGGGCTAATGTACAGAACAACTGTAACCGTGCAGCAAATCAACACAACTACCCAATGGAAATATAGATTTTAAATGTCCAGTTCATACAATTTATGGAAAATGATAAACAGGTTCGAAGCAATGTGACAACAGGACACTGCAAAAAGGGCCTGAGTGAACTGTGTGCATCACCAGGCCACAGAAAAGAAGGCTGAGGGGAAACAATTCCCTACAAGAAAAGGAAGTCAGTCAGCTCACTTGGATAAACTCATGCCATTCATCAGGAAGAACGATGATGATCATGAGTTCAAATTGTGCCAAGGGACAAAAAGGATGAAAGCTAGAAAAGCTTTTATTGGAAGCAGTAAAGTGACAAAACAGTTTCTGAAGATAAGCTCTGGAAGCAACGTAAGCAAGGCAGCACATCAGAGAGATGCACGGATGTTTTTTCTACTAGTCACGCCTGAAGACAAATGAAATCCAGCACCAAGGTGTCCTGCACTGTCACCAAGTCCCTTTGTTATTGTGTGAGGTCAAACAACACTTCTGGAGCTGTGTTACATCTGTAATGCAAACTACTGTGTTGGAACATAAAATCCCATAGAAGACTTCTTTCTAAGTAAGCCTGGCTTTAGGGTGTCCCTGAAATTCAAATTAGAAATTCAAATGCAGGGTGTCCACACGAATTCAAACCAGAAGTCTCCTGGGCTCCAAGCTCTGGGCAGCTCTCTGATTCCTCTTGGACGTGTACACATTCAGGGCAACTCTTGGCCATGCAAAGAAGTAAATTCTGGCAGCCGAAACGATGCTAAAGATCCCATGTCATTCATTTTTCACTAACAGTATCCTGAGCCTCTCTTGGACATCACCAGAATAACTACAGAAGAAAGTGTGCAGCAAACAGTGAATGGCTGAACCAAGGTGGCATCCTCAGTGAAGTGCCAAAGCCAAATTCCAATCATATGCCAGCAAGGCATATTTAATGCTTCTGCAAGGTATATCAAAGTAAGAGATCCCAGCAGGCAGCAAAATAAATTGCTCCTTCATACTGATTTAGAGAGAAAGGAGTCAAATGCCACCTTTATCTTAATTTGACATAAGATCACTGCACGAGCTACACCACATGCACACCACGTGCAAGTCCAATTACAATTTCCCTCTCCATTGTTTTCTTTGCAGTTGCAATTATGTGTGCTGGCAGTTGTGCTATGCTATTTTATTTTTTTTTTCAGGGAAAATGTAATTTCTGCAAAAGATGTTTTATGACCATTATTTTCTCATTTGTTTGTGGTAAAACTCTGCCATGAGGCCTGACTGCTTTTTTTCCCAACAGAACAGTGAGGGAACACAATGAAGGAAAGGGAATTCTGGCAACCGCTGAGGTATTTTTCTCTGAAAACAGTAAGCCTGATGAATAATTAACTTCTAGCTGCATAGCCAGACTCCATTTTCTTCATAGTAGCTCACATCCTTGTAGCTTTTGGTGGCCTTTGGATCCTGTCCTTAACGTATCAAAGAAGCTGAAACTATAGCAGAATTATGAGGGAAACTATTATGAAATTGTTTTCAAGAAGAGAGAAGTAGCGTCAGCCCTACTGCGAACGTGGTTCCTACTAAGGGTATTTAGTCAGTTAAACCACCTTCTTTCCATCGAAAAGAAAGGGAAAGGCTCAGGATACATTACTGGGATCTCAAGGAAATGTATACCCAATGCCTGACATATTCTGGAATCAACACAAAGAAAGTTTTGAAAATCTTGCCTTTAAGGATAAGTTTACGTTACATAAGAAGCCACAGCGTGAAAGCCTATGATGCTCTTGTTGCCAGACAATGTTTTCAAACATGCTTCCAAAATTCAAACTTTGGTTCATGAATGAATTGCTGCCTTTGAAAGTTCTGAGCATTCACAGCTTTAAGGAGAGTCTTCATGGATCATTATTTCTCGTATGGAGTCTACAGTCCAATAAACATGTAGTTCTTTAGGTTTCATTACATGTGTAGCCAAAGTACTGATGTTAGCATTGTACACTTATGGGTTTTGAAAAGGTTTATGGAGAAAAGAAGGCCCCAGGGGGACCTCACTGCAGCCTTTCAGTACCTGAAGGGAGCTTATAAACAAGAGGGAGACCGACTCTTTACTCAGGTAGAGTACAGGACAAGGTGGAGAGGTTTTAAATTAAAAGAGGGGAGATTTAGATTAGATCTGAGGAGGAAATTCTTCACTCAGAGGGCAGTGAGGCACTGGCACAGCTGCCCAGAGAGCTGTGCTGCCCCATCCCTGGAGGCACTCAAGGCCAGGTTGGATGGGCCCTGGGCAGCCTGAGCTGCTGGGTGGCAGTCCTGCCCACAGCACGGGGTTGGAACAGGATGGGCTTTAAAGTCCTTTCCAACCCAAACCATTCTGTGATTTTATGATCCAAATTTTAGCATCTGGACTTGAAAATCTGTCAGAAAAAAATAAAAAAAGCATCACTCTATAGAGAGGTGTCAGCTCATTACATTTCAGCAGTTGGAAAATATAACCAAATAAACTGCAGCCCACTTTCCTTTTCTGCCCGGCAGGAGAAACATTTGCTTCCTGTATAAATAGATTCTGGCATGCAGCACAAAACTTAAGGTATACTTTTTTGAAAGATTTATTGTTACAGGAAAGTACTTACTTTTGTGCAACAAAAGAAGGATCAAAGAACTCAGACGTAATCCTGTGTGCATACAGGGAACAACCAGTCATGGAGCACAGCCCTGAAAAGCATAAGACAAACCACTCAGTGGAAAGGGCAGAGAAGCTTTGGGCCTGACCCTGACGCCAATGAAGTGACGTAGAACTGTGTGTGCAAAGCTATGGTATGCCTCCAGAAACACAGACTTGGAGAAGTAAGGTATATTTACCACACAGTATGAAAATCAGTCCAGCTAAACAAGCTATTCTTGCTTTATTTTGATCAGAGCCGCCGATTTTTGTGCACTTCATCCCAACCAGTCCGAAAATGGAGCCAAAGAAACCCAGACAGACAGCAGAGATCATCAGTCCTCTGCAGGCTTGGATGTAACCTGCAATGAGAAGAGGTAAGGCTTGTGTGAGGGCACGGAGCACAACGAGTTTCACTATAGCTCCCCTCACCCCACACAGCAGCAGGCATGAATTAGTTATTTCAAACAAAATTGAACCTTGGATGGAGTAATGCCATCTGATCACTGAGTGTGTTCTTCTAAGTGACGGCAAGAATATGTTCTCCATGTGAGCCCAGCACCTAAGAAACATACTATGGCAGTCAGAGCTTGAAGAAATAATGCTGTGGCATTGAGCATGCTATCTGCAACAGGCTGGACCACTGCGGTTTGAAGAGCACGGTGCCTGTCTCAGGTTGCAGGGCTTCTCAGAGCACATGAAGTCTTGCTTGCACATGTGCCACAGCTGCAACAGGACTGGCAGCAGGCTGGTGAGCCTGGCTGGACGTGCCACTGATCTCATTAGGATCAGCCAAGAAGGTCCTCGTTCTGCAAGGAATTCAAATACATGCTAAGCCTCATGGACACCAATTATCTTTTGGGTAAAGCAAATTTTGGACATGTGCCTTGCCTCTGCATTTGGTTGAGTTGCCATGCCAGCTGAGGCTGCTCCAAATCCAACTGCCCAGGAGTTGGACTTTCCACAGGACAGCGGATTGCCTGTCCTTTTCTCCCTTCTCAATTAATCACTGTGATAATCACACAGTACTGTCCACTGCATGGAACGCCACAATCTTACACAGCTGAATAACTGTCACAAGATGTTTTTCTCCATGACTTATTACATCTCATTTAAAATGGAAATGGGCTTCCATTATTTGTGCATTCATTCTTTTCTCTTTGATCTCCAGCGGGTGGAAATGTTGAGAGCCAAGCCAGGTTTTCATTGCTCATTACACCCACTTTTACAGAATAACAAACAAACAAACACAAAAAAAACCTGCATAAAAGCCCTCAATATGTAGAAAACTGATTTATCAGTACAGGAACTAGGGACATTTAATGAAAACAGACTTCCATAGATTTAAACCAAAAGGTGTTACTGTTCATGCAATGAAGCTGCAGGACTCTTTTCCATGGGATATATGGTGCAAAAAGAGATGGGATAAATTGAGTTAGAAGAAATCTGTGTCTGGCTGGCAGGTCCCTGAGCTGCAGGAGGCCATCACAGGTGCTTGGCCTTCTTCTACACTCATTAATGGCATTCACTTTGGTTGCTGCTGGAGGAATATCAGCTCCAGGATGATCACTCCGTGCTTGAAACCATGGATTCACAGCTTTGTGTATGACACAGCACACAAGATGCCCCATCCCAGAAGGCATTAAAGGACAAACTGGATGGGCCCCTTGGCAGCCTGATCTGGTAGCTGGGAGCCCTGCCCATGGCAAGGGGTTGGATCTAGATGAACTCTGAGGTCCCTTCCAACTCAAGGCAGTCTCTGATTCTCTTACACGGCATTTTGTAGGCTATAATGCCACATTCTATCAGCCCTACAAAATTCAGGTGCTCGCTACACATCTTGGAACAAAACCCAATGGCATCTGTCAGCATGCATATAGACATCATTTACCTATTACATGATTCCATAGACAATCTCCTAAAGAAATACAGTATACAATGAAATAAATGTAACAGTCACAGGACTCTCATGTTGGAATATGAGAGCCATTTATGGCTGCTCAGGTGTCCAACCTTGTCATTAAAATTGAAGTTCTACAGTAGCTGGATGAGCTGCCCATTGGAGAAACGTTTATTACACCACTGATAATAAACAAAACATAGGATAACCAGACCAGAGTTGACTTCTAATTTTTAGATATCTACAATAATGTGTAAAAACCCTTATTTTCTATATGCAATAATACCTAACAACTTGTATTTTTAGAAAAAACTATACAATGGAAGACACTGAAGAAATATTCAGTTCTTACAGAAACACACTCCAGATATTTTTCCTTAATGAAGCGTTACTTCAGCGTTATTACCATGTTCAAGCTTTGAGCTGAAAAATTATCTTGTTGTTCGTATACAAATCAATTTTTCTCTTTTTGCTTCTGGATTTCTGTTGTGCTGAGTTTATCAGCATTGAATCATAGGATCGTAGAATCACCAAGATCGGAAAAGACCTCCAAGATCATGTGGCCCAACCATCCACCTACCATCAGTATTTCCTCACTAAACCATGTCCCTTAGTACCACATCTAAACATTTCTTGAACATCTCCAGGGACAGTGATTCAACTACCTCCTTGAGCAGTCCATTCCAGATTAGCATGTTGACGCAGAATAATTTGATAAGGCTTATATTTTCCCTTAGTAATTGTGAGATAGCTTAGGTCATAAGGCTTCAAGAAGAAATGTTTATTGGCAGGTTGCTGTACCTCAATACCTTTTGAACATACATAAAGAATAATGCTTCCCAGTGTTGTAGCAGAAAGAAAGCAGGTAGCCTTCCTTCTGCTCTCCTGAAAGCTTAGTTAGGTAACTGTTGCTGCTTCTGGTCTTCTCTCAGCACTAAAGAGCCTGAAGCCCTGAGTTAGGACCCATAATAAGTGCCTCTCTGAGTAGGTCCCTCTCATATTCCTAAACCCATAATCAAAAATCTCATACATCATTCTATGGTATCCCAAGGAGATGCTTTCCCCCAAAACACCGTTAAATGGAAAGAAGAAGCACCACCACGCCCTGAAGTATAGGGCTTATGACAAGATTTGAGACAAATTCAGCTGAAGAACTACAGACTTAGTGTAAAAGATTTAAAAGCCAAATCTAAAGATTACCATCTTCCTTGAGATCCTCTCACAAGTCCTATGTAAGCTAGTTTACTTTTTGTTTGGGATCTGCAAGAAAACAAAAAGTAGAGCACACCTTTTGATGTTCACTGGACTGTACAACCAGTTGATAAAACTTGGCATTTCTAAGGCATAATTCACCTTATCCTAACAGAGCTATCTACAATAGATCACATTAATTGCACCTGATTTTTTCTGCAAGCTTTGTAAAGCAAGCCTAGGGTGACTCACAGTAAACAGCTATTTGGTGGTTATCTAAAACCAGGTGAGATGGCCACCACTGCTAACCACGCTATTTCCTCAACGGTGAAATAAAACTGTGCTCCCAAACAGCTCGCTTCAAATTCCAGCAATAATTAAAATTTTGCTTTTGTGTCAACCTCTGTAACTTCACTCACTCATTTTTTTTCCCCCCTCAGGCAAAACCCAAAGGATGTCAGTAGGAAAAGGGTGTTAGTAAGATTTCGAGATGGGGCTCTCATTGCTTATAAAGGCACAATTGCTTATGAAGGCAGCAATCTCGCTTTGTTCATTTTTGCTGTGGTAGGCAAGGAAACATTTGCTTTTATTACTTTTCCACACAACTTATTTCTTGTAGCACCCAGGTGAGGCAGGAGATGCAAACTGGTGAGGTAGCTATTATTTTTGACAGGTCCAATTTATTGACACTGTTAGTAGTTAATTGACACATTAAGGTGCTGAACCATGAACACATCCACCCAGAGGTCCTCTAAACCTTTATTTTATGAGCCTCTGAGGAGAAGAAATAAATATTCACCCCAACCAAAATAACTAGCATACGCTAGGGACAACATGGCTGAAATTCAATTGTTACCTGAAGGTCAATACGCAGCTTTAAAATAGGTAGAGGTGGTGAGACAGCGAGAAATGATTAACTCACTCAACAGAAATCATTTTCAACTATAATTGCATGAGCTGGAGCATGGCTCAGCTCTGCTGAATGAATAACCTTCCTCACTAAATATTTCACCAAATTCTGCAGGCCAAGCGAGGTGGGACTTGTTTCAACTCTCCACAGCAGCTATCCAACTGCCACACGCTTTTGAAACAAAATAACTAAAACAGTCATAATCTACACCAAAAACATGGAAGAGCAGAAGACTTGTTGCCTCTACCAAGCTGACAGTGGCAACAGGAAGTGTGAGAGGGTGAAATCAATCTCAGTATCAAACTCAGCCCAACTGCTCTGGCCTAGCTTACAACGGACCACATGCAGCTGTGACTGTAACTGTCCCCTTTCTTTGCTTGCTGGAAAGCAAGACTCAAGGCTTATCATGCAGAAAGTGAGACTCTTCTATTTCACCCTCTCTCACTGAAACCCAAAGACCGTCTCCTTCCCAGAAATGCATTATGTGTACTGTCACCAGCATGTGCAAGAAGCTGGCACCTTGTCGTGCACGCAATGACCACCCAAACAAGGCTCTGAAGCAATAAAAAGCCGTATGCTTTAAACAGACAAGTAGACAAACATGCATTACTCATAAAGTCATGTTTAGCAGCATTCCAAGAGAAACCTATTTCAAGTATTTTTTTCAAACAAATGTGTTTTGTCTCGCATTCAAATTAATCTTGTTGGGTTATCGTCTTTCTTGCCTCACCGCTCTCATGCTTGCCTCTCATGCTCTCGAAGAGCTATGAGGAATTCACACATTTGCACTGTATGATTCTCACAAAAACATTTGCATAGCATTATGGGGGTTGCCACTTTCACAGTGAATACCTCCAGCAACATCTTGCAGTCTGCATCATGTGAAGTACCAGTGCTTACCTTACAGATACAGCTCAGGTTCCTTCTAAAAGCACACACCCATCACTTTTGTATGTTTTTCTAAGCTCCAATACCTCCTTTCATAAGGTAAGTAAATTTTTGTTCAGCTGTGTTCTTTCTAAAGGTCATTGGATACACTGCTGGAAATACAGTAACGGCTACATCCTGCATGAGGAGGAGGTTTCATCGCCAAGCTTCTGCCTATGGTCAGCAGTGTGAAAAAGCAAACCCAAAATGATTTGAAGCCCCACAAGAATACAAGAATGCTCATATGCAGAACATGGGGTCTGTATTAAGGGGCCAGCCCTTAATGATAGCTGCTCAGATTTATTATACAGGAATGTGGGAAGGTGGAAAAGGAACACAGGTAATTTTCTCCAATGGCCCCTGGGCGGTGTGACGGCCCCAAAGTGCTGCCCTACTGCCACACCACTGCCAGGAATCTGCACTCCATGATGCACACCAGAAAATGGCAATGGGGACTGACCCCTGGCTACTCCTGACCCAAACTGCAACACTCTTTCTGAAGAAGGAAGGCCTTTTCCTGCACCCCACTGGAGTGTCTCAACATCTCTTCAGTCCTGCCTCACCACATCGAGGAGTGAAGCATGCACCACAGGGCTTGTTGCTTCTGCTCATCAACTCCTGGGACAGAATTGGCACCAGGTCAGTCATTTTTTGCTTTCCCTGGGTCCACTGCCATGCTGCCACACCAGGAAAGGGTGAAGAGGGAGTCTATTGCTGCAAAGAGCAGAGCTGGGACCAGGCTATAGCCCAGAGGCTGCTCTGGCTGCAGCAATACCCCCAAGGTAGCCTGCCATGTGCTGGGGGTCACACTGCTGGCTCTGCAGCCCACGTTTCATTTACTGGGCTTGCACACCACTATCTGGCCACACTTGGAGACACGGTTCAGGGACGCTGAAGCCACCTCTGTCAAACAGCTTCTGGCAGAAGGATGGGATGATTCCTGTCCAGATGTGGATTCAGATGCTCTGCCAGCTGCTCCCTTGCACAGCAGCTACTTCAGACACTCATTTCTTGGAAAACTGGGACATGTCACCCAGAACACAATGTTTTCTGAGTTGGGTTTGGGGGGAGTAATAGGGACTCTGCTGTTGTTTCTTTTGTTTGTTTGTTTGGGGGAGGGGAGGAGGAGGATTTTAAACATCCCAACACCGCATACTTTGTTTGCAACTTTGCATCTCTCGTTCTAAAACCAGATTCACCCAGCACTAACCAAGCAGCCGAACAACCGATCCCATGGGACCAACACGCAGCAGCGTCTGCTCACACTGCACAGCTCCTCACCAAAGCCTGGAAACCACTGATTCCTACACCAAGCCCCTGATACCGGTGGGATGAAGCTGCCGTCCCTCCTCGCTGTGGGAGCAGCAAAGCCCTCTGCCACCATAGAGCTGGGGCAAAGGGGGCCCGAGGGCGGTGCTACTCCATCCGCAGGCAGCATCCGAAACACAGACACCTGACGGCTGCCTGCACCCTGACCTCCTGCCCGTCCTGAGGGTGGATTCAAGGTTTTCTGATACTGGGACTCATTTGCTTAATGGCAGTATTAATCCCCGCCGTGACAGCATCAGTGTCCCACTCAAAGAATTTTCTCAAGAAGTGAACCAGCCTGGACCCTGCGCAGGGAGTGCCCCGGCAGCCCGGCGTGGTTGTTTTTGATTTTTTTTTTTTTTGGAGCATCAAAGCCACGGGCAGGCTGTATAGTTTATTCCTTTATGGCCGTAGAAACTTGGAAAAGGTGCCATTATTTTAAAAAAACCTCTCCTCCCTTTATTGACAGCCACTCCTGAGGCTGTAAACCGGGGCCGGCCGCACTTTCACTCTTTCTCCCAAAGCTATCATATAACTGGCGGTGTGTTGCCGCTGTGCGGGCTCGGACGGCCGCATCCCCCCTCCCCGATCCCCCCCACAGCGGCACCCACCCGCTTCAGCCCCCGCGGCTCCGAGCTCAGCACCGGGACAGCCCGACGCTGCCGTCCGCCAACCGAGCGGCCACGTCCCCGTTAACGAGCACCGGGCAAAGCAGCAGCGAGCCCGCATCGTCCCCTGCGCTGAGCCCCGACACGGCCCCGCGACGCGTCCGCTCGCCCCCCACGCGCGACCGCTGCGTGTGCAGGGGATGAGGGACGGGGTGCCGCGGCCGGGGGAGCCGGGGGGAGGTGGGGAGAGGTTGGGTTGTGCGGCGGGGTCTGACCGTCGAGCGCCAGCATGGACGGGAAGTCCTTGCAGTTGGAGACGCCGGTGGAGTCGGTCACGCAGGTCTTCCAGAGGTTGGCCCAGAAGGTGGCGGTGGTGATGACCGTGCCGTCGATGGAAGACACCTTCCAGTAGTCGGTGGGCAGCGTGGAGGACACCAGCACCCAGCCGGAGATGGTCAGCAGGAAGGCGACGATCTCCGCCGACGTGCTCGCCATCGGGCCCGGCGGCAGCAGCGGCCGGCGGGCGGGCGGCGCGGGGCCGCGGCGCGGAGGGTGGGGCGGGGCCGGAGGGGCGGCGACCAATCGGCGACGGCGGCGCCGGGAAGCCACGCCCCCTCCCGCCCCACCCCGCCCCGCCCGAGTCCCCTCTGCCCGGCCCGGGGTGCGGGGGTCCCCGTGTGCCCGCGCCCCGCTCCCCGCCGGGCAGTGCCCCGCGCTGTGCCGGCCCTACGGAGCGGCCCCTCAGCCCGGAGTCGGAGTTCTCAGCCCGTTGCAGTGAGCCGGGGCTGTACCGAGCACCTGCCGCAGCCATCCGCCCGGCCCTCCTCTGCTCGGGAGCTGTTTGCTTTCCACATCAGTAGTGTATTTGCTATTGATGTGGAAAGTACACTGCCGGTCTTTGCTTTCCGCCTGTTTGTTTCAGAACGATTGTTTCTGAAGCTTTTTTTTTTTTTTTTTGCCAGGCAGGCAATCACTGGAGGATAAGGAGCCACGTTTACATCATTCTGCGGTGATGAATGCTGTTTGATTTTGCCATGTGGAAACAAACCTAGATATAAGTGCCTTATTGCTGTATAGCCATTCACGAGGGAAAAGAAATAAATAAAAAGAAAGAAAAAAAAAAAGAAAGAAGAAACGGAAATGAAGGGAAAAACCCAGTGAGGGCGGGGTGTTCCCTTGGACACCCATCAGGGCACAGCAGCAGCAGGCTGCTGCTCACAGAATCACTCAGGTTAGGAAGGACCCCCAGGGTCATCCAGTCCAGCTGTCAGCCCACCCCCACCATGCCCTCTGACCGTGCCCCTCAGTGCCACATCCACACGGTTCCTGAACTCCTGCAGGGACGATGACTCCACCACTGCCCTGAGCAGCCCATTTCAGTGCATCACCATTCCTTTAGAGAAGATTTGTTTTCCTAATATCCAACACGAGACTCCTGTGGTTTCCCTGGAGGCTATTCCCCCTTGTCCTGGCAGCTACCTGGGACAAGAGGCTGACCCCAAGTTCACCACAACCTCCCTTCAGGTCATTGTAGAGAATGATAAGGGCTTACACCTGAGCCTCCTCTTCTTCATACTAAACAATCCCAGCTCCCTCAGCCACTCCTCATATGACTTGTGCTTCAGAACCCTCACCAACTTGATCCCAAATCTGGGTAATCACATGCTATTGGTGTGGGAAGCTCACCTATACATTTGTTGGTAGTTCTGCTTAGGTTGGCATCATTTATTGGATCCAAGGTCTGCTGCCTGGGCAACTTTTGGCCAAGGCCTCCTCAAGGTTCCCAGTGTGCTGCTAGATTGAAAGCAGGAAAGTGAAATGAGCATTTATACTAGTACCTCTAGGGCCAAATCTGAGCCCTGGGAGGAAGAGAAGGAGGAAGAGGAGCTTCCCATCAAGGGAACAGATTCCCTGCTCTGACCTTCAGCAATCACTTCTGCTGTCCCAGGCCCTCTGCTTTGGACAGATCTGGGCTTTGGTTGTGATGTACGGTACAAAGCCATGTCTCCTGGACTGGTACCCATCTACCTCCACTGATTTCAGAGGAGGCTTTGTAAGGTAGCTGAGGACAGATGATATTAATTCCACCTTCAGCCCACTCACTGTTTGTGACCAAAGACCCGCCAAGCAGCCTAATTTGTTTGCCCATTCCCCTGTACACCATTTTTTTTTTTATCCAGAGAGGTATAGTGTCCTCAGTGTACATGAGAACCAGGCTCAGTTTAGCTCCAGAGAGAGTTTCCTGTTCTCTCCTAGCCTGACACTGCTGCTCCTGAAATATCTCTGGAGATGTTTGTGCCACTTGACTGGTCGTTACAGTCTTTCTCATCTGAAATCTGAGCAAAGCATTGAGCATCTAATCTTGTCTCTAGTGGTGCAAACCCAAAATGACGTCATGCACAGCTGAGTATTCACTGGGATGAAGGTCAGCAGAAGCTGCAGTAGATGCTCTTCCCCTATGGCACATTCTTTGCACTGGAAAGTATCTGCAGGGATTAGTTGTTGGAAAATGCTCATCTGTGAGGTTGTGTTTGTCCCCATGTTACATCAGCCTCTCTCTCCTGTGCAATTGCAAGATCTTCAGGCATCATCTGAACTCATGGGTCTTCAACTTCAGTTTCTCCAGGAAACCATTGCCTCTTTTCTCCCAGCTGCTCTTCTAGGAACATGATGAGCACATAAATACCGACCTGTATTTCCCCTCAGACTCTACCTCTGTCTTCTTGCCACCATCGTTCACACTTCTTTAGTTACCTTTAAGTTGTGTAGTGGATTGAAAGACTTAGCCCTGCTTGGTTTCTTCTTACCATGTTTTGAGACCAGCTACACTCAGGGATAATTTTAAATCCCATGGGCCACTGTGTGGCAGATTCCTGTTCTTTTCTGTACCTGAACTGAGCAGATCATGGCATTAATGCAGTTTTGTGCTCAGTCATTTGAGTGTGTTTATCCCCTTGGTCTTGGAAAGAGAGGTGCTCACAACTTTTCATAAGAAAACCATCCCTTGTGGCTCATTTGTTTTGTCACAAGTCTCACTGGCTCTGGGACATAAAAATGGCATTTGTAAAGATTGCTTAGTAAGCATTAGTAAGTGTATACTACGCACGTTTTAAAAATCAGAATGGAATAGTATTCAGTAGTTGGATTTTTATAACACATAAAAGCCTATTGTATTACTATGTACAGAGGCGTCCTTCAGGACAGTTTTCTTAACAAGTCTGAAATACAGGATATTATTTTAGCTCTTGCAGGATCAAAATCACAAGCAATCATTATTGCCTCATAAATTAAACACTGAGTGACAACACCATTTGTTCTGTGGCCAGGATAAGCAGACTAGGGTCATCATGCCTTTGTGCCAGAGTAATTTTTCTTGTAATTTTACCATACATAGGTTGGGCAACTTGAGGCTGTTTCCTGGCTCTGTTGTGTTATGAATTTCAGGGAGCCTAGAGCACCTGTTCAAAAGAAAAAACAACAAACTTTATTTTCCTAAGGCTGAAGGACGACTTCCTTGTTTGCCAGGGTTTTCCTGAGAATTTGAATGTTGAAGAGGTAAGGCAAACTTGAAGGGAATAGTACGACTTCAGCACCCAGCCAAGGTCAGGTGTGCTGCCAGGTGTACATCGGGGGAGTGCACCTCAACTTGGCATTAGCAGTAGAGAAGGTCAACACGACTATAGATGGGGAGACTTGCAGTGTTCTGTATTGTAGACAACAAGAGTGCTGCCTAAATTAAGAACGACTGAATCTTGTGCAAGTGAGAGCAGACAAAGCAATATGCCTTGTTTTCCTGTTCTGTATCAACTAAAAAAGTTCATCAGGGTGGGAACATCAGTTAATAATCACCAGTCCTTGCTTATGTTGTGTCGCCACCGTTGTATTTGTGTAGCTATCAGAAATCAAATGAAATGAAGTTAATACCTGTCTTCTGTAAACCATCAGGACAAGAATGATTGCAAGTTACGTGGTTTGTGTATGCAACCAAAAGTAAGAAATTCATAGGAAATGACAACCCAGTGCATTTTAAAGGAGTGAAAAATTGCATTCCATGAGTCAATAAACTTTCCTCTCTCCCATTCTGTTCAGTGTGCTTGGACATTAGAGACTTTGTTTCTTGACACCAAGATTAATGCAGTATTCTTTTCTTTCAGCTTTGCTTAATTTTGTTGAAAAAAATCTTGTGTTGTTCCCTGAAAGTTTGTAATAGAATGCTTTTAAAAATAGATATAACCTGTTTAACAAACTGAGCAGGAAACTTGAAGAAATGCATCCCCTACTTCACTTGAGGTGCATACCACCTGGCAAACAGCACAGCTGCAGCTCTCAGCAGTTCAGAAGCTGTCTCCAGACACAGCAAAGTTTTGCCAAATGCAAGCAGATCACAGGGTAAACCAGGGGAAACTTTCTGGATGATTTTATCATACAATCATTTGAATTGGAAGGACCATTAAAGTAATTTAGTCCAACTGCCTTGCAGTGACCTGCGCAATGGCGATTGGAAAGGATTTGACAAATGAAAGACCCCTGTATCTAGAGAAACTTAAAAGATTTTATGTCCTTCCAAAGCAGCCTGTTTCCAGGAGCAATCCTTGCAGCTGGAAAGATGAGGAGGCTGAGGACAGGCCTTAAACCGTGGTGTTTCCTCAGTGGGAACACTTTGCTACTCAGCTCAAGACCTGCCCTTGTACACTGTGGCTGGCCCATGCCCTTTTCTGAGCACTTGGCAGAGCTGGACATGAGTAGTCAGTCATCTTTCACAGGTACTCACCTGGATAGCTCAAAAAAATACACACGACTTCTCAAAACAAGAGTGTGTGTGTTTGGAGAGGGGGTTGGACAAGGTGACCTTCAGAAGTCCCTTCCAACACGAACTACTCTGTTATCCTACAATTCTGCAGCCTCATTGAAGCAGAAAGTGTAATGAGGATATCCCTCATTTGGCTTATTTTAGTTGCTTTGAGCCTCTACTGGTGCCCAGCTCTTACACTTATCAAGTCTTGTGGGGGTCACCACACAGTGTAGAGGAGGAACAAGGAGACCCATTTCTGCGTGCAGACTGCACACCAAGTGAGCAGAGGTACTGCTCTCGTACCCTAAAATCTTCAGAGTATGTTTGATCCCTTTGATTTTTGGCAAGATAGTTCTCTCCATGGACAACCAGACCACATCCCTCTTCGTGTGCATATACATGCTCTCAATTGCATCTATATTTTTAAGCCTTTTTTCTCCTCAGATCTCATTACTGTCAGCTTTACTTTGGTTCCTTGAGTGCATCCAGCTTCAGTTTGATTTCAGATCTGTCCTCTTTACCAGGGAATTGCTGCTGCTGCAGACAGCCTCTCTTCTTGTTGCTTCTGTCAAGTCAAGACTTTCTATCACTTATTTCAAATGCCCACACCAGTTCAGAAAAGAAGTCAAACCAGTATGATCAAAAGAGGCAGTATCACTGATAGATTAAATACACAATAATTTGAATGCCTGTTTATCAATATTTTAAAGGCTGTATTGATCTATAGAGAGCCACATTATTTCCTTATTCCCTTTGTCTCAGAGCTGCTTAAGCGTGTTGTTTTAAGTCAACTTTTAACTCCATTTTGTCACCATGACCTTCTTTGATCCCAGCCAGTTTGCTCTCAGATTAAGTCACGCTACAGAAGCTGCTTTGCTCCAGGTTGTGGGTTTTGTGCTCTTGGTTAAACGAAACTATTAGCAGCCACTGGCAGGGACGACCAGTGCCTAACAAACAGTGGGGCCAGTGACAGCAAACCACAACACCATCCTGGTGACACAGACCTTTACTGAGTAAACAAGGGGCCACTATGGGAATCCGGGCAAGGAGCTGGAGCTGAGGGAGGGAAGAACTTCCTTTCAGATAAACTTGTGAGAGCTTATGAAGCAGACCCTTGCCTTCATCTGTCTCCCCTTCCTGCCAGCTGGAAGCAGGGGCAAGTCTGTGCCGAGGCTTGCCACGGCTGGGTACAAAGACCACAGTGTAAGTTATCACCCTGCTGCTGTCCTGTGCCTTGCTTCTGCCTCCTCCTTTGAAATGCCCTGCTGACACATCACGTGCTGCCATCTCCTCCACTGCTGTCTCCAGGTGCTACCATCCCCCTTTAATTGAAGCATGTGCTTATCAGGTTTGTCTGTTTTGTTTTTGTTGTGTTTTTTTTTTTTTTTAATGAGAACGTAGAGGGTTATAAAATTAATTCACTCGTGATTAACTAGTTGATCTTAATAAAGCCTTATGGTTTCTATCAGATCCAGTGGGGCCATCCTTTTAAAAAGCTGGACGTCTTGACTTCAGTGAAAACTGTTGTCTAATTAAAAGGGAATTATCCAGGTAGGGAGCATGGCTAAAGGTTGTGTGCAGCAAGGGGCCTTTCCTATTCCTCCATGCTCTGTGGTGCTCCCAATTACTCTTGGGAAGATGTCTACTACTACAGGTGTCTACTGCATGCAGTAAATGAAGCAGCTACGTTATTTCAGAGAAAGTTTGTTTGGACTTATTTTTGCAGGATCATGGTCCACAATAGCCATTTTCCAAGGACAGTACACAATGTACTCTGCCTGTTTTGTTCATGCTTTCATGCTTCCAAGGTGAAGATATTTTCTTTTATTATATTACCATCGTCCTCCTTTACCATTGCCCTCGTAAAGAAATAAACCTTTTTGTGCTGATAATGTGTATGGTAGAAGATTTGCACCGTGCTTTTCTGTTTTTCACTTTCTTCAAGTGTTTTTTATCAGACACCTCCTTATTTGAGTGGATCATTTACATGTTTATTTTGGCTTTCTAATTCATTTCAACTGTGAGTCAGGTGAAACAAGGCAGGATCCTCATTGGGAGATTTAGTATTACAATTATTCTTTTATTTTCTTGTCAGAAGTACATTTCAACATTTAGAAAAGGAGATATTTTTCATTAGTTCTGACTTTAGTCCAGCCTGTAAGGGAAGCTTGCAGCTCTAAAGGATGTCTCATGTATATGGTCTTTTTTTCGGATTTTGTTGGTGTTTTGTTTGGATGTCAATATTGTACTGCACTTTTTTTTTCAGTAAGCAAAGCTGTAAACAGTGAGAAAATTGGTTAATGAACCAGTCTGCACACTTTGTGTCAGCTCTGCAAAAATTCAGTTTCTTTTGTTTTCCAGTGTCTGGCATGCTCTTTTTATGGGTTACACGTAGGTGCGAATCAGAAAACCTTCCAACAGCAAATTCATTGAGTTCAGAATTCTCAGCATGACAAGGCAGATGAGTTTGGTTACAAATACTTTGAAAAATGCCACCGGTTGCCAAACATTGGAATTGGTGACAGTAATGCTTATTGCAGTGACTATTCTTTGTTGTTGTTGTTTGTTTGTTTTTTTCCTTTTTCATCCTTTTTTTTTTTTCCTACGAGATAGTGTACTGTTACAAAAAATGACTTTCAGTGGTGTCGGAGGATTAAGGGTTTATTTGGAGAGATGGCCCAAAGCATTTTTTGTGTCACAATTCTGTGAAGTACGGGAAAAGTCTCATTCTGTAAGAGATGTAGAGGATGCAATCTGGCACACAAAAGCTACAGGTTTACTGTATCCATTAACAAACTTGACATACATGTTACAGTGCGGATACAGGAAGTATTTGTGTTATTGCTTAATATACTGTCAATGCAAAATACTGTGTTTCCATAGGAAATATTGAAACATAACCACATATGAAATTCATTTCACAGCCACAGCTCCCACTTTCCTCCGGCTTACATGGCCCCATCAAATGTAGAGTGTCCTTGGGGTTGGTGTAAAACGTGTTATTTACAAGGAGAGAAACCTACAGCAGTGGGCATAAGTATAGGCATCAGCGTATGGGTGCCTGTGTGCAGGCTGGGCAATGATGGTGCACAATGAAGCCTCACAAAGCTGCCATCCCATGCCAGCCATTGTACCCTTCAGTCACCTCCTGGTGACATGTAACATGCCCCAGGCTATGACAATATTGGTTTTTGGGATCACTTGTCTGAACTAGTTTCAGTTTTCTTCCCACCCTGGAGATCTAACCTCTGCCTGGCATCCTTGTCAAGCCTCTGCAGCACTGTGATTGCTCTAAGTCCTTACGCTGCCTGTGCTTAGCAGAAGTTTTTACCCACATTTGTCACAGCTGTTTTTTCAGCTCATCCAGTGCTGGGCACACCTCCTCCAGTGCTGTAAGCACAGCCCAAGGCTCCATCCCATTCCCTTGCTTAATGCTCTCTACACAGCCAGATACTGGCTCCAGTTGAAGCCACACCACCTATGGGGGACACCAGCCAAAAGTTAAAGACATTACACTTCAGATCCACACAAGGTGATCAGAGAGGTGACAGAAATGCCTTCTGAGGACCAAGTTTGAAGTATAACGTGAAAAAGCTATGCTTGCAGCAGAGGAAAAGCAGAACCCTCCCTGGGCCTCACTCCCAGGGCTGCACCAGAGCATAAGCCAAGCGGCCTTCCCTCACCCTGGTCTTGGGTGGCTCTGCCAGGCCTCCTACATAACTGTACATGTCAAGTTACAGTGGTAGCAGCTCAGGCATTTTGAGTCCTCACCCTCTGCCCCTCTCACATCTCCAAGGGCCACACCATTCCTGGTGCAAGCAGAAACTTCTCCATTTGCCCAGTGAAACTCCTGGGTGCTGGTGCATTTCCTGGATTTTCACAGGGATCAGCAGCATCCTTGGACTCTTTCCTTGTGGCTGATGGGCACTTTTCCCAGTTATGGTTGAGTGATTAACCTGCTACCTCCAACTGTCAGCCACACTATGCCAGAAAAGACAGAAAAGTTAAAGATTTGCTTAGACTTTAATGGCTGTATGATGTCCCAGGGGTGCTCAGACCCTGGGGATGTGAGTCGCAGACACTCTGTGGAAGGTGAGAGGAAAGTGAGAGGAAAAGCTGAAAAAACTTCACAGCTGCAAGCTCTCTGGGTTTGGGTCATGTGTTTGAAGGCCACAACAGGACAGTATCAGCCATCCATAACAGCACAAGGAAAAGACAGAGGTTTATGATGGGGAATTAGTTGCTGCTGCAAAGACAGTTGTTTTGTACAAATAGACGCCCATCTAAAGTGTCTGCAAGGGATCCCTTTAATGGTTGTCCCTTCAGCCAAGTGCTCTTCACTGCAATACTCTCTGCAAGCCATTGTCTGCTGCCTTGTGAGGAAGCCTCTGCCAAGTTTTTCAGCCGTGCAGTAAGTCATTCCCTTCTCATTTTTAAAGTGTCGTGGTTAATTTCTAATGAGATGTGCCTTTGAACTTCTGAACTTTAAACTTACTGGAGGAAGCCCTCTGAAGTAGATCAAAACCTGCAGTGTTACTTTGAGCAATGATTCAATCCACAAACGCATGATGCCAAGATATTAGCCCAGGTCCTTTATGTGACACATGCATCATTGAATATATTAAAACGGAACAGAAGAAAACAGAATTGTTCAGTTGGAAGGGAACTTCAAAGATCATCTAGTTTAACTGCAATGTATATTAATGTATACAAGTAAATACAATAAAGTAATTAGGCTAGGATGTGCGTCCCTGAGAGCAGAATTTGCCCTGCAGATTACCATACAGACTGAAATACATATAACTGATCTTTACCTATTAAAAATCATGCTATGGAACAAAACACACATGCACATTCATATTCATGTATTTGTATATGCTGGAAGAATGATACACTTTGTTGTATCACTGACCTCTACTGAGTATCACAGAATCACAGAGAGAGATTGGTGTTATTATAACTGCTATTTCCTTGATTTAAGATCAAAATTACTAGCTAGCAATAAAAAAAAATCATCAAATACTGAGAGGGAGAAAGATTTAGGATAAGAACTGGAGATCAGAACAACCCAGCCTCACACTTCTTTCCTTTCTACAGAAATCCACAGCTAGGGACAAAAAATGGCACCCAATCTTAGGGTTTCTCTTTCCTCTGCATTAGTTATCCCTACATACTGCTACATACCACCCACATACCCTTAGGATTTTTCATTGCTAGCATTGTGTGGGATATGTAATAACTACAGCAATTCGTTATCCTTATCAGGAATTATCTAGATTCACTCGCAAAACAGGGAGGTACTTCCTTCATAGTTTCACCTTAAAAACCCTGACCTTAAAATGCCCATCAAGACATACACTTCACTGAAACTTTGGTTTTTTTCTTTTCTTTTTGCCACATTATTTATGTTCTTGTTACTAAGAATTCACACTAATGTGCTAAATGTTTTAGCAAAAATTTCCTAAATGAACTATTTGTGAATCTTGGGTCACTGCCTTTCTTCGTCTACACTCAAACAACAGGTTACAGAAAGGTTTGACATTCTGACTTGATTTGCTTGTGCAATAGCCCAGATTTTTGTAACGGGGAAGTAAGCTTCTCGAGAAAGCTCTGCTGTGAATAATGCTGTAGTAGTCATGAACTGATAGATGTTTCTGAGGTTATTTTCCGTTTGGTTTATGCATTTGATGTTGATTGAACTTTTTAATTATTATTTTTTAATGGTTATAGTCACACCTGGCTAGATAAGATAACTGAAGCCCTTCCTGATACTTAGATGGGCAATAAGGATGGTGTTTAGCATTTCTGTGGGCAAGTTCTATAGTGTTACAATGCAGTATTTTTCAATTAGAGTCCCGTAAAAGTCAGTTTACTACTGCGCCAGTATATCTGTAAGTTTGGGAGTACCCAGAGCAGTATACTGGTACAATTATACTTCTAATGTGCGTGATTTTGGGGTAACTTGCACTATCGATAGAGTTTGCCAGATTCTGTCTTAAAAAGATGGAGTTGCCATGTTACGTAAATTTGCTATAGTCCTGCACTGTCTCATATCTTCCCTCAGAACAGCCTGCGCAGTTATTTCTGCTCTGTGCATCCAGTGATTTATAATCTTACTTAAAAGACTTCTGTGGTGACCAACTCACTATATATTTCACGACCAAAACCAATTGCCAGTGGATCTTTATCCACTATGAGCCTGAATCCTGGTGGGCTTTATTATTATTTTTGAAGGATGAATACTGTAACAGGTAAATGAATGGGGGATTTAGTGTGTTAACGTGCTAGTAATATTTTAATGGTGTTGTAAAGCAACTGTGAATGCATTTTCTTCATCTGCCAGACCCTCTTCCTGTCACCCATTTCACTGAGAATCTCTACATTGTGGTAGTAAGGGCTGACTTTATCTTGTGCAACTAGCATGCTTCGTGACTTTCTTAGACTTTGTTTCTTAAACTCAGTCAGTGCTGCTAAATAATTATTAGCTATCCTGTTTGCTCAAGCAGTGGTGACGTTAAAATGAGTTTGTGTCCGGGAAGCAGTCTCCACATGGGAAACCCCAGCAAAATGCAAAATATTCCCCACCTTTGTAGGCTGAGACAGAAGGAGGGTACTTTGCGGAACCTCCCCACTTGGCTGGACCATGGCTAGAAACGTGATGCTTTCTTTGCACCTGTGTATGCAGACACTTTCACCAAATTGTTTTTGGGTTATGACTGCTATGCCTATGCTTAAGGGGCAGAGTTACATCTTCCAGCTGAAAGCAACTCTTTGTGAATACATAAATCACAGAATTCTTGTGTTTGAGGATTGTATCATCTCTAGTTGTAGAGATAGAATCTACACATCCTATACGCCTCTGAAATGAGTCATTATTTTGAATTATCATCCAGGCTCGCTCATTTCTGCGTGAAAAGTTATGGGGAAGACTCAACAGGAAGGGCTTACTTCAAATTTTCAACCCCTGCTCTTAATCTGCTGATCTGTAGAGTTTAAAGAACGTTGGCAATGGCTAAGTGAAGTGGTAACAGGGATTGATGATACATAAATAAATGGAGCTATTAACCTGTGCCATAGTGGGCTTAAGTAGCAGCGTGTTCTAACCACAGCAGCACTCCTCTTCCCCTGCCAGAGGGTTTCATCGAAACTTCCTCAGCACCTCTGCGAGGCACTGCTCATCCCAGTCACTACTGCAGCACTGATAATCATCTCACAAACGGTGTAACAGGCACTTTCAGTAAGTTCACTTAAATTAGCAAGGAATATGTTGCAATATGATAATTGATGTTTGACAACAAGAACTGTAAGGGCAACCTTGTCCCAGGCTTTCACTGCTGAGCATGACTTGGTAAACACAAGAGGTGGGATTCTCTTGAACCTAGATATCCCAAGAGTAGTTCCTCACATCTGGCCCTATCAACCTTGTCTCTTTTTGCAGAGCTGGAAGGGAAATCAATGAGACGTGTAAAACCAGGTGACTCCTACCCAATATGTATGCACCTGGTTTTTGGCATATAGTTGTAAACTTCCACTCGTTAGGTGTAGGTGCCCAGGCCCCACAGGGTTAATGGGGCTCCAGGAGTATAGTCCAAGGAGGCTGGAGAGCTACTCAGCCGAACAAATATAGAGTGAAATGAGATGAGCTGTGTGCCTCAAGTACCCGTTTATTTTTACTCACTGTGAAGGGAACCAGGACTGACTGATTCATACATAGCCATCTATATTATAAATGCCTTAGGGTGGAAGTTTTACTGTGTTGAATTTCGAATTCTATATTTACCTGTGTGAATAGAAACAGTCTGAAAAGCTTTCGGCATACACAGACATAGGCTGGCAGCCAACAGACTTTTGTATTGCCCGGTATGAATTTTGCGCCCTCTCCTGGTGGAAATCCCTGGCAAAATGATGTAATTAAAAAATAGTAGAAGAAAAATGGAAGAAAAAAACAAAACAAAAACATAAACAGAGACCCCTGTACCATTAAGATCTCTTTTAATTTTCCTAGAACAGACTTAGCATAATGAACAGCTTACTAGATAGTGATTGTTCCTTGAATTCATCTCACCTAAAGTCCTGGAAAATAAGGCTACTGAATTGGGAATTTGTTTGATGGTGAAGTTAATCAAACTGTGATCTCTGTGAAATATGACTTTGAAGTGAAAATGCTGATTCACAGTGAAAACAAAGATAAATATACATAAAATCTGGTATCTGTTGACCTGGAAGATACAAAGAAGAAAATATCCTGACAAATCAAAACATGATCTCAGCTAAGACAGCTGTGCAGCAAAATCACTCAGTGTCTACCGCACTGAGATTTATACAGCTCTGAGTAATCAGATGCCACGCACAGTTACAGAAAAAGCACTTAATTTTTGGCAAGGTGCTAAGATGCAGCAAAAGGAGACGCATGGTCATTTTGTAAGCAAGACTTACTCTCCATTCCATAGAGCTTTCAATATGGAGGATTCCTTGAGGAATCCACAATGCATGAACCAGATTCTCCCATTTGAGCTGCATGTCTAAGCCATCTACTCTTTTTGGATTGGTTCTCTTATCTTAGTTGTCTGAAGTTTAAGACCTTAGCCTAAGCCACCAAGCCTAAACACTCTGTCTTGTCACTGGAGAAGGACCATCTACTTCATTGATCTCACGTGGACTTGTGCACTTGGAGGATGTCTGTCTGTATTCACTTATTGCAGAAGGAGTGGTTGCCTTTAACACACCTTTTGAACTGCTAAAATTAGTGAGGTCAGTTCCATCTCCCAGCCAGTACTAACCTAGAGGTGATGCTGCTGAAATGAAGGACCACCTGTGGTCCTTTGGAAGAGCAGCTTTCAGCATGAGAACTTGGTTGGCATGTGCACTCGTGGGTGGGCATAGCATCAAATTATGGTGGAAAAGAGATATCACAGTGCAGCCAACTTGAACGCAGTGAAAATGTCACTTTGGGAAAGGGGAAGGAATACACCTTTGTTCATTGTCCTCCCAGAAGCTGCTGACATTTATATAATTGGCTGGCTATATGCACCCTGGCTGCCCAGTCATGCGGTTTCAAAGCATCATTCTTTACAGAGGCAGGCAGGCAGCAGGTGGGAACAAGTGGGCAGCATGGTCATCCAGCAGGAACGTCCTTGATGAGCCTTTCAGGGTTAAGGAGCAAGGATGCCACAGTTGCTCCACATCTGCACCTAGGGGAAAAGGTGGTGTCTGACCAGTACCTTGGGAAACATAACGTTTACCTTTATGTGTTATTTATGATGGGGTGAAATTTCACACTGTGTTGCAAGTCATACAGAATGTGTTTACCTTGGCATTTCCTCTTACTGCCTTCAGCTGAATTACTGCCATCTATTCAAATATCTATTCGTGCAGATCTTGTTCATCGAGTCACTTACTACTTGTGAGGGGAAAACAAGGCAGGTGCTGCTGCTGAGGTCTCTAGTACTGGCTTCTGAAGTTTCACAGGTGGAGAGGGAGGGAGGTGCAGGAGGGTTTCACCACTCAGTGCTTGCAGGATCAGGGACTGATTAGCAGATACCTTGAAGGTGCTCGCTGGCAGTAGGTTTTGGACCTTCCTGACACTTTTTAATAGGCTTTCATTTCCTACCTCAAGTCTCTGGTAATCTTTTTACCCTTCTCCCATCAGTTTTGTTTTTCTTATGCATTTACTTTTTCTATTCCACAGCTCTGAGTCAGGATCGTTTGTTTCCCCTGTAGTGACTTGTTTTTCCTAATCTGTTTCTTTTCTCTTTCAGATACCTCAGCTGTATCTGTATTGCACTGAAGATTTTTAGACGTTAAAAGCAAATCATACTCCCTTTATAATAGTGCATCTTTTATTTCAAGGAAAATTATTTTCTACTCTTGTGAAGTCATCAGCCACACTGTGACTCTGAAATGACTGCAAGAGATTTCTGGATGTGGTGATTCGTTCACATTTTGATGAGAGAGAGGAATACAGGAACAAACATGCTGTTAACATCACAAAATGGCCACCTGCCCACCCCTGGCCAGGTCCCATAAAGCTGTCCTTCACCACCTCTTTTTAAGAAAGTTGAATTCAAGGCAATAGGTAATAGCATGTTTCTTCCTGGACGGGAAATATCTTTGTTCTGGCAGAGCAAATAACTATTTAGGAGAGAGATGTTCTGTTGCTTTCGGTTTTTTTTGTTGTTTTTGTCGTTATAAAAAGTTGAGCTGACATAATATTGATCTGCTGCATCTGCTCATTTTTTTCCTGATAATCTCTGATTCTCTGATGGTAAATTTTAAATGTCAATTTTACTATTTGGCGTTGATAAAGGAGTTTGTCAGTTGCCTGTCCTCCTAAACATCAGCATTATTACATTTCAGTCTTTCAGCACGGTTGAAAGTAAATCACAGTGGGTGACCAGGTCTGTGGTCCTTCTGAGTACGTGAAAGCATTTGTTTTAATCACTATATATATTTTTTTCATAGCTGAGTCTTGCTGTATTTGAAAAAATTCTTCTACAACCTTTCTCAGACAGTATTGTATTTATCCTAAAGGCAAACCTTTTTCTTATCAGCAGATCATTCTCTCAGTTGCCTAATTTCTCAGTTGCCTAATCTCTCAGTTGCAAAATTATATAATATTTTGCCTATAAAGAGCTCTCCCTTAACTTTGTATAGGACTTGGGAGGTAGAAGATGTATACTAGGCTGGACTCAACAATCTACAAGAATCTTGTGTTTGAACATCCCAGTATGAGTGCGTGTAGCTGCTCTTGTTTTCTACTCATCCTTTCTAATGGGTGGTGTCCTCAGGCACCAGGGAGAGCAAGGCAAAGGAGAGAAATCTCTGTGTTAAAAGTCGAGAGTTCAAATTTCAGACAGTATTACAGATTAATTTCCCTAACCTTGGGCACTGCTCTGAGGCATTTCTGTAAGGAACATTTAAACTTTCATTTAAACTCTACATTTTTCTCCAGGTGATGGAGGGGCTTTCCTCTAGTGAGTGGATGGATAATGTTTGCACCCCTGTGCTACTCAGAGGGTTGAGCCAAGGAAAAGTGGACCTGACTTTGTAGTGCTTCAACAGTTCTTGACTGGGACGCTTGTGATACTTCAGCTAACCGAGCAAATACCAACTGCTCCTAAGATAATCAAAGTGGGTCTCTGTGAAGTTTTTCATAAAATCTGCTGGATTTTTTGTCTTGACTGCGTGGCACTTTACTTCCTGGAAACCTTTAATAAAATTAGGCCAGGCACCTTCTTTGCATTCCACACTCCTGAGATGTTAAATATCTGGGAACATAATACACGGACTTTACAATTACTGCTTTCAAACTATGGAGATTAAATTATTTGAACAAGAAGTTATGGAAGGCACAAAGCTGCATAACAACCACTAAAGACTGCACGCTGTGACCATCTGTCACTGCCACAGATAACTGACTCACTTTCAAGAGGCGATCACAATATCACAGAATCACAGAACTGTAGGGGTTGGAAGGGACCTGTAGAGATCATGGAGTCCAGCCCCCTGCCAAAGCAGCTCCCTAGCCCAGGTTGCACAGGTAGGCGTCCAGGCGGGTCTGGAACGTCTCCAGAGAAGGAGACTCCACCACCTCTCTGTGCAGCTGTGCCACTGCTCCCTCACTGCACTGGGAAGAACTTCCCACTCAGAATGAAATGCTGCTAAAGAAACTTGCACCACTGCTTTCCATCTAGCCCAACTTGTGCAGACTCAATTTTCAGCTGACAGTTATTTCTGACTGACTAGGCTTTTTTTCTATACAGAAGACAGATAGTGGAGGGGGAGGACATCTGTCCAAAAAGAGCTGTTGAGATAGGTTGGGTGAGTTCCCTCTTTCTGGCAGGGAGAGCATTATTTAATTATTAACATATCTTTCTTCTATTTTTTGGACATTAGAGGGCTTTCATCTTCTGTTGTGACAACCTGATACCTCCAATCATACAGACTATGGAAGGAGGTGGTATCTTTTTTTCTTCATGATTGCAGAATTTGTGCATAAAGACTTAGAGAAGAAATCTCTGAAGAACTAATTTTTAGTCACCCTAAGGTCCGCCATGTATCTTTGAGAACAGTTTTTCTGCAAGCAAGTCACACTCAGAGCAGTGCTTTCTATTGAATCTGATTATTAACCTGTTTATCTCCTCATTCTACTGCTGTAGTCAGATTTTGTCTACAAGGGATAAAATTTTACTGGTTTCACACAACTTCTCTGTATGAACAGCTTCTTGCTAGAAGATTTATCTTGCATGCTTTCCCATTTAACACCATTTAATGTTCCCCATCACTCACCAAAAGAACACTGTATTTATTTATTTATTTTTTGGTAAATAATATTTGACAGTGCTCAGGAGATCTCATTATACTTCATATTGTTATCTATTCTCAGGTAAGTCTCTCTCAGAGCCTTGGACACTGCAGATATCTGGACACAGTTCTCACATAACTGGTTATGTCTAATGTTTTGTAGCTGTTCCAAAACACATTCAGCAACACGCAATCTCTCACCTACATTTAACAATTTCTTATTTCTTATTTATGAATGTTCTGTTGCTTGTATGGGCTTTACATTTTTAGGATGATCTCAGAAAGTGATAGGCCTATGCAAGTACACTCCTCAACAGCAGCAGTTAAGTCCAAAAGATTGCAGGGCATTCTGCGTGAAAGACAAAAACAGATGGTCTTAAGAAACACTGCAGCTGGATTCAGGATCAGCATGAAGAACAAAGGAGGTGTACCTTCATAAAAAAAACATAGCACTTCAGGATTCGGATCAAGTTCAAAGTATATATATCAACAAGGGAGCTTAATTTTGAATTTGTTCAGTCTGCTTTAAAGAAGGTAGAGGTCTATCTGTAGAGGATTTCCTTCACAATACCTTTGTAACCAACATTTTTGACAGGTCCCTAGTAGCATTGGCTTTGCAAATGAATAAGAATGTTCTTGTGCTGCCACTTTGAACACCACACTCATACACAGCTTTGCTGCATTTCTAAATTCACATGGATTACAGCCTTCAGTGACGTGGCTATAGGCACTCCAGCCAAAATTGCAGGATGGCTTATATCTTCCCACTAACTTCTGCTAAAGAAAGTTGTCTGAGACATCATTGTATATCATTTGTTTTGTTTTAGATGTTTCCTAGGCCCAAAGTGGTGATCCAAAGTCCTAATTATGAATTGTGGAGGATTATTATTTTTTATTATTTTTAATGTTTTCATATCATGAAACAGAATTTAAGCTTTTCATATCAGGTATAGCTAGGCATGTGTGGGAGAAGGTGTCACTTACCAGCAATGATTTGTGGAGACTACTGTTCTCAGAATTACTGCCTGGTTTATGTTTTGATCAAATTACAAAATTACAGAATCAGAGTTGTTGAGCTCAGAAGGGACTTCTGGAGGTCATCTGGTCCAGCTTCCCTGCTCAAGCAGGGTCATCTGCAGTTACCCACTAAGGAGATCTTGGAAGTGAACTGATGCAGTGTGGACAATGGTGGTGAGGAAAATGAAGGGCTTGGTGAAGAGCCTCAGCAATTCTCCTATTTCTACTCAGAACACATGTAGAATTCAGGACCTAAAACTGGGAGCTACCTGGAGTCACTAGGCTGCATCTGGAGCAAGCTAGAGCACTAAGAGAGAGCCCTATTGCTGCTTCTTTACTGCCTGATTAGGGCAATTACATTGGGTAAAACAACTATGGAGCAATTTAGGAACCTAAACATTTGTGTACTGTGCCATTTCACATGCCCTAAGGTATCCTCCAGTGCCCTGAGTGCAGGGTGTGGGCCTCCCATATCATCTTTGCCAGGCCTGTGGAAAATCTCAGATATTTTAAGAGCTTTCAAAATGGCCTGTGCTTAAACAACTCAATTGTTTCCTTTTCTCTGAGTTAAATAAGCCCCACTCTCACATCCTCGTTCTTTGTTTTACCTCAGGAGAATAATTGCTCTCCACTCTGCATACAGAAATAACTGGAGACAGATATTCAGTTTACCTAAAGTAAGATCTACCCTCTCTACCTCCCCCTGGAGATGTCTAAATAGTAATGAAGCTGAATATAAATGCTGGTCGATTACATTTATTACTCAGATTACAAGTAAACTTAGAAATTATCTTATTTCTCACAGTCTACCCAGTTAATAAAAAGGTAAACTTTAATCTCCTTTCTTTTTTCCCTGTAATTAAGCAGACAAAACTACCAACTTGCCAGCATGCCACTCCTACTTGGGCACCTTTTCTACCCACAGTGAGAGGCATCCACAATGCTTCCTTTAAAGCCTAAATTTCACAGCTTGGATTTAAATCCAAGTCTCACTATACCGGGGGATGTACCTCCAACATTTTTTAAACCAGAATCTTGGCATCCAGCTGAAAGGCTGGGCAATCTCATTGATCTTCAGCAAGATGTATTTTTCTCAGTGGGAGAGATGAAGTCAAAGCGTCCCTCCTACATTCCTCCATCCTTGCAGAAACTAAGTTCCTAGTCCAACAGGCCTATCCTGGCAGCCTTGGCATTTGCATTACTCAAGCACTGTAAGTATGAAATGTAGCATATTAGAGAGCAGTTTCTCCTTCTGATATGATACGTTTCTCATGCTCTACTACACCAGAATGTTCTTTCTAGGCTCATGTGAAACTGTGCTAATAGTGCCTCTGTGCCTGAGAGGTCAAACATCCTCTGAGCAGAGGCTGGGGAGTGAGGATAGCCAGATTCAGGTTTCTGTCCAGGACAATCCAGTCCACCTCCATGGTTCACTTTACTGTACAATAAGGTACTACAAAAACATTTATGCTTGAGACTTCATTTTAGATAAACTTACTGTGAAAAGCATTGCTAGTTGATAAAATCTATTACTTTACTTAAATCTTATTTCTTTGAAGCTCTCTTACAACAAAATAATAACCATTAAGGTATTTATTTCTCTACCTCCTAGAGCTCAAACACTTTCCTAGATAAGAAAAAGACCTGAGCATTGTTTTTAATTGAAAGACTTGATTGATGTTACAGGAAACAGAATAATTCATTGAATGGCCTTTAGAGGGAAGCAGATCCAAAGAATCCACAGAGAGAGAGTAAAATACTTTGCACGAACAGACTGTGAGACCTTGCTGAACAAAACCAGAAACTGAGACACTATGCTTTTCTCTTGGACCCCGTGTAGTTCTGATTCAAATCACAGAATCACAGATAACAGAGCACTGGCACAGCTGCCCAGAGAGGTGGTGAAGTCTCCTTCTCTGGAGACATTCAAGACCCGCCTGGACGCCTACCTGTGCAACCTGGGCTAGGGAGCTGCTTTGGCAGGACTAGATGATCCCTAAAGATCCCTTCCAACCCCTACAGTTCTGTGATTCTGTGATTTAGGATTTAAGATTTGGTGATAACAGAATCATGGGAGCACAGAGGGCACTATTTTGGTTGTACTTATCACGTCTGGAAAGATAAATCTTTCTGTTCTATAGCACAAGGCATGATTTGGTGTAAATCTGTGATTTGAAGTTCCTTGACTTCTGTCTGTTATTGTATGAGGCATCAGGCAATAGTTTTGTTTGAAAAATACCTACATAAAGATTTAGAGCCAAAATCTTGAAGGGTGAGTTTTAAATACTACATATCTGAAGAAGTATATTATGTAACTCTATTGTAACTCTACTTGCTTGAAGCATTCTTTGTTTACTAAAAACACTTCTAAAAACAGAAGATCCCTTTAAAGATCCGTAGAGATCAGAATTGGCAGTGAGATCTTTACAGGAGACGTTCTCTGCCCTTACTATGTGCTCTTCATTTTCCTGTGTCATGAAGCACTGATTCCCCAGTGGGCATTCAGCCAGTGCAGTAAACCTGTGTGCTGTACTTTTGGCAGGCCAGAGCTGTTGTTTTATGGGATAAAGGTAGGTGCTCTATATATAGCCTGGAATTATATTATGAGTCTGAAGTAATCTTGGAGAAGTTCAATCATTTTCAGCACACATGCTTGCAGATAAAGAAGGTGCAAGAAAGTTTAAGAAATCAGGTCTAGCACTGGATCTCTAATTGGCAATTTTACAAATTCACGGCTCAGTTTGGGCCACAGCACTTTTCTCCCCCCAAGAGACTCTGGAGGGTGCCCTGAGCAATCCTACCCACCAGTATAGTATGTTATTATAAATTTATACACATAACCTCAACTGTTGGAATTATTGGAATACATCATCAAACAAATTATTTATAAGTACCTGTAATACAATGAAGATTTACATAAACTCCAGATAAGATCACTCATGTCAGACTGACCAACTTATTTCCTGAAAGAATAGAAGGTCTACTGGCTAGGAAGCTGTACTTAAGTGTGGTATAACTTGAGTTTTTTATGCTCAGCAAAAGCAGCATGAATTTTGATAATATTATCCTAAATTAGCAGCCCTGAACCCTTGCTGAACATCAGTGGCTTTCTGTCAAAGGCAACCTCAGAAGGGGTTTGTGGGAATCTGCCCTCATATGTGCTACCTTTGTAACTACCTAATGTGCTCTGTTGACACAGCTAGCAAACAGAACTCTTTTAGTGGTGGCATTAAAACACAGGCTTTTGAAATGAAGAGCCTGGAAATTAAAGTATTCCCAGTTGTGTTACATGACTTGCAAGATCATTTTCAGACTTCTGCCTAGCTCCATGGCAGCCTCTGCCCTCTCTGCAGATGCTATTCTGGCCAACACAGACTACCTTGCTGTCAGCTGTCTCCACTATGGGTCTCAGGCTTGTGGAATCAGGTGGGACTTCCCGGTATTGTTTTTAACAAGATGCCATGCCCCAGAATCACATAAAATCAGGTTAATTACATCAGCCTTGGTGTATCCCTTTTCACTGAAACTGCTGAAAGATGCTGTAAGCAGATTAACAAGTGCTGGGTGAGGGTGTAATTTTAAACTTTAATAACATATACTAATGTTCAAGGGTTATGCAAGAGTGCACTTGGAGGAAAGGTGAACAATGTTTTATGTGTTGTGTTACCAGATTTGTTTACTCCTTCTTGTCTTAGTCAAAATTGGATTGATCATTCTAAGAGACTGATTTTATTTTATTTTTCACCAGTGAGCTTTGGAATCTCTATGAGTTAAATTCATAGTGGGGGGAAAAACAGACAGGAAGGTTCGTATTCTCAGGTATTTCAAGGACAAAAAGGATTACTGACTATAAAGCCTCTCCTCTTTCCAAAGTAAAGTCCACTTGAAAATGCCAGCATAAAGAGCAAGAAGAACCAGAGAAAACACCTGTGCCTGGGTAATGTGACACTGTGTCCTCTTTGTAAGCGAGAAAGATCTTTTCTGTATGCACAATAATCTGGATTTGAGTTATAAATCCTAGCTGCAGCTATTGCTATCTTCCCATTCATGGTGTCAAGGAAGGAAAATAGATTATTTAAACAGTAAAGCCAAAAGCATCTGGGACAACAGTCAGCATTGTCTGTTAAACGTAATTAGCTGACTCTTTTTTATGATAGTTTTTTGAAGTATATGTTTATGTACTTTGAAGTATATATTTAGAGTGTCTTCTAGACATTCTGTGTTGATTAATCAATAAAAATATCCAAAGGATACTAATTCAAGATATATTTTTATTATTTTTCTAGCATATATTTAAGATATAGCTGAGTGTAGGCAAACAGAAAACTAAGCAGGGAGAACTCAGTGAGAGTATATTGTAATTTAGAAGTGGATCCCAGAACCGAATGTTCAGAATTTTTAATCCCTGATGATAAAATAAAATTTTTAATCCTGCCACAAAAGCCAATTCTTGATGTGTGTATGTGAAGTCCTTCTATTGGTTGCTTCTTTGACCTTATAGGAGCTGGCCATATAGGAGCTTCTGTCATGTATGGGTTAGTGGGCAATGATAAATGGATTAATGGCACAAACGCAAGCACAGAATTAAAGAAACAGTCTATTTATTCTTATGTGTAACACAGAAGCTTAGATAAGTAGACAAAATAAATTCTTGCTCAGACACTTAGGACCAGACTGGCACCTACGCTGATGCCTGGTTTCAGAGCTCGTAGATTAATTTCTCCAAACACAACAAAGTCAAATACACAAACTGTACCAAAGGGGAAAATCCAAGCAATTTTACAGGATATAGGCTTCAAATATTGTGATTAATAGTACATTTACAAATGAAGACTGCTATCTTTATAACTTTCTAGGTTGCGTCAGTTGACAAGATCCTTGATCATTTTTGAAGGCTTCTGGGATAGCATGGAGCATCTCTACCAATGAGATTTGTGGTAGTTACTGGTAATCTGTGTGATCAGAACTTCATTCTTTATCTAATTATATAAATGTTCCCTACACATATTCTTCACAGCCTCGGAGTTGGAGACATCCTTTTCCCAGGAAATCTCTGTTGTTTTATGTCCTCCCCTCAAGAAATGCTATTAAAATCCAAAAGGCACCTTGAAAAATGTTATCTGTGCAAAACAGACTGGAGCTAAACAGTTGAACCATTTATGTGTTTAAATTATTTCTTTTCCTTGGAAAACCGACAAACCAATTTAGAATGTGACCTGTCTGAGGCTGGGAGTGCAGGTACCATATGAGTGTTTTGTACTGGCAGCAGTGTTCTGGTGCTAGCACCCATTCTAATATCATTAAACAAATTGTGAAAGTGGACACGGGCATTCAGAGCGCTGATTTTATCATCTTTGTGCAATCATTTCCTTTTTTTTGTAGGCTTGTTTTCTAGCCCCAACATTGATCGGACATCTAAAAAACTCTCATCATACGGGCTATTTTTGGATCAGTATGCATTAAGATGTTGTGTGCAACTTGGAGCTGGGGCAGACAGGATCCTGTTCCCAATGTCTGCCGCCCACAGGCTGCCCACCTGCAGAGCAGGGGCTGCTGAGCTCCCGGCCACTGCTGTTGTGCGGGCTGCTTCCTTTCCGGCAGTCACGTTGCTGCTAACGCTTTTGGCTCGCATCCTATTTTCGGGTGTGGTCTGATTGGACATTCTGATCCTTTTCTTCAAGACACAGAATAACTGTAAACTATAGAACATTTCAAAAGGAGAGACAGGATGCTGCAGTCTATTTTTTTGACAGAAATGATTCCCAAGTGGGAAATGCAGTGGTGACCGACAGTGTAACTCCCAGCACACTGAAGCCACAGCTTAACAAGGACCTACAAACTCCACCAATCCAAAGCACTTTTCAATCACTTGTTTTGTTTTTTGTTTTTTTGTTTTTGTTTTTAAGTAAAATGACTGAACAATCTTGATCTTCTTCTCCCTTCTTCTTCCTCCTCCTTTATGGAATAAACCTACCCACTTCTTTTGAAGTTTACTCCCTAGGTTATAAACTCTTTGGGACACAGTTAGCCTTTCTATTCAATGTTTGCACAGTATCTATTACAAGATGTACTCCTAAAAGCCAATAATAATAATTGATATTAGACATTTGTTCTGGTTCCAGTAGTTCCTGATAAGAGCAATGCCAGCACAATGCCTGTGTTTGGTTCCTTTGTGGAGCACTGCATGAAAAGGATGTAATCCTGACAACATGCAAATACAGCTGACCATCAGCAGAGCAGTGAAAATATCAATTAAGGTAAAGTCAAGCTCACAGATGCCCTAAGATCCTACAGAGAAGTATTTTCTTTCTAATATCTGTCAGTTCTGAAATCTTTGTAGTTTTGTGGTAACAATGAAAACAGCACAGCCTTTCCAAAGCAAATACAACATAGACTTCGATCTAATCCTTCTAGAGAAAGAATCAGTCATTACTGATGGAATTAAAGTATAGATATAGAATTTAGTAATATACAAGTGACTGTAAAAAAAAGGAAATAACATGAGACAAAGTCCACTATTGGCCAGGTTGGCAAATCTCAATGATAGTTCTACTTCTCCATGAGGAAATACAAAGTTTGTGTTGAGGGTATTTCACTAAAAAGTATACATCTAAGGCTTGTTCAATAGTCACTATTTGGAAGGATTTGATGAGATTGTGCAGAAGAAATGGCCTTTCTTTTCTGTAAATGTACATTGAGTAAATGTGATAAAGGCTTTTGTTTTTAGGGTATACCCTACTAACTGTGAAGTATTATACCCTACTAATTGTGAAGTATTTTCAGTTTGCAAAAGAGGTATATCCTGGAAACAAACGCCCATTAATCATAACTCTATCAGTATCTATTAGGAATCCCTTCATCCAACTGCACTGCAATGCATAAACAGCTCTTTGCTTTAATACTTGTGCACATCCAGTGTTGGTCATGACCAGACCCAGTGTGCTAAATGGTCATTGTGCTTACAGGAGCTCTCTTCACAGGGCTTGGTGCCCGTAGAGAAGGCTGGAACCTTACAGCCTTTCTAGTAGCACAGCCATCCACGGTGACATTGGAGAGGTGGTTGCCTGCAGTTATGTAATAGCAGGCATGTTTTTTCCTTAACAACTTCACTTAAGCCACTGCACTTGTGTTCTCCCACGGATTTGGCATATATGCATAGTCTGAGGTGCCATGTGGGCACCTGTGGTAAGGGATTATGGAAGGGACAGGGGACAGGAGGAGGATCCTGTGCAGGAGCGTGTAATGGGGAACAAACCAGTTATATTGGTGGAAGTCTCCTGGCCCCACACATGGCCCTTTGCCAGAAGGACACAATCATCAGCTATGCTTGACCAAGGGGGACTTGAAGCAGGATCGGGGTGGCCATGGTTTCACAGAACTACAGAATAGTTTGGTCAGAAGGGACCTTACAGACTATACAGTTCCAGCCCCCCAGCACCTTCCAGTAGATCAGGTTACCCATGGCTTTATCCAACCTGGATCTGAAAATCTCCAGGAAGTTGGCATCCACAGTTTCTTTGGGCAACTGGTTCCAATGCCTCAACACTCTTTGAGTGAAGAATTTCTTCCTGATGTCTAATCTTAATCTACTCTTTCAGTTTAAACCAATTACCCCTTGTCCTACCACTACATTCCCCAGTAGAGTTCCTCTCCATCTTTCCTATAGGCCTTCTTAAAGTATGGAAAGGTCACAGTAAAGTTTCCCTGGAGCTTTCTCTTATCCAGGCTGAACAAGCCTGGCTTCCTCAGCCTTTTCTTGTAGGAGAGGTGCTCCAGCATTTTGATCAATTCTGTGGACTTGCTTCTGGACTTGCTGGATCAGTCTTCTGGACTTGCTCCAACAGATTGATGTATTTCTTGTGATGGGGCCCCAGAGTTAAATGCAATACTCCAGCTGGGGTCTCCAGAGAATGGAGTAGAGGAAGAGAATAACCTCTGTCAATCTCCTGATAATGCTTCTTTTGATGCAGCCCAGGATACTGTTGGCTTTCTGGACTGCAGGTACTCACTGATGGCTCGTTTTGAACCTCTCTCCAAGTCCCTTTCCTCGGGGCTACTCTCATTCCATTCTCCGCCCATCCCTGCTTGGGATTGCCCCGGCCCAGGTGTGCACTTGTGACCTTGCACTTGTTGAACTCCAGGAGGTTCACACAGACCCACCTCTCGAGCCTGCCACAGTCCCTGTGAATGGCATCCCTTCTCTCCAGGGTGTCAACTACACCACACAGCTTGGGAAGGGAATGCAAAAAATAGCGTAGGGAAGCATATGATGGGAGAAGAGTGAGAGACATCATCTCTGTGAGACATCACTCAGAGAATGGAGAATTAGCTCCTACATCCCTTCAGGACTATATCCACTGTGCACAAGACAATTTAGGCTGGGTACTTACCAAACATCAGTCACTTGTAGCGTAATATTCTGGTCTGAGGTAACAGCTTTTAAGAAACAAACACTGGATAAGAGAAGCTTCCTCACAACATTTTAACTTTCTCAACCCATTTAAAAGAAGTACTTCTTCCCTCTAACAAACTGCAGCTTGGTCACAGTGCTGCAGTGGCTGGACTCCCACACCCCATGTTTCCCCTCCCAGAGCTTGACTAACTCTGAGCCTGGTGGCCCAGACATCAAAACTGTAATAATGACTAACTCAGAAATGACTGAGGCCTTGAATTTTTTGAGTTTTGCAACTACGTACTTGAAACCAGCAGTTCAAAAACTACTTTTAAAAGCATCTGGAGATCCTTACTTGCTTTCAAAGATACAATCTTCATCGTCACATAGTCTGGAACAGCACAATTGCATTCATGTTAGAAACTTAATTATGCACCAATTACATGGGGGAATTTTAAATAAGATTCGCTGATCCTTTTGTTTCATGGATTTGACTAAAACACTCTGTTTATTTTGGTATCACTCGCATAGTTGGCATGACTGATTTATCTGATGACTAATTTATTTGACTCCAGCCTAAGATATACTGCCAAAACTTCAACAAAAGGCTCCTTTGGACAGGGTTTATATTGTTTCAGTGCATTCTAACTATTACACATTTTATGAAATCATCCATTGATCCCTGAAAGCATCCTGCCAACTACACAGTGTTTAACAACCGAGCTTAACAAGCCCTTCCTCTTGATTAGCCTTTTTGCATGCTGCAGCTACTCCTCCACCATCCCGCTATCACTGAAGTATCTTTCAAGAATGATAGCATTATTTCTGCATGAGGAAAAAACCTATGAGACCATGAGGGACAGCTTGACTTCAAGTTCACATTTGTGCGCACAGAGCGTGTTTTATGTAAAAGCTCAATCCAATGAATAAATGGCAGGCTTAGTTTTTTAAATAGCTGCTGTTTTCTCTTGCATGAGTGAAATCCAGGCTGTCAGTGACTTGTTTTTCATACTTGTGCTCATCACCACGTGAATGAATGCAGATTTTGTTGGGGCATCCAAGCTGTGTGGAAAGAGACAGCAACAGGGCTTTGAACATCAAGGATAGTTTGGGTTTAAAAGTCTACTTCATGAAGACTAGTGGGATGAAGAAGGGTTCCTCAGTCCAAGGTAGCATTTTGGGGTTGCAGTGGGTTTAAGTGAAGCACTGTTCCCCTCAAGCAGTCTGTGTGGGATATGGGAGAAATGTGAAATGTGGGAAAGTTAGTGCAGTAGGAAGGGAGGAAATCACCCTCCATGTGCATTCTGGTTTGGATTGAAAGATGTGGGTATAAATGACATCCAACTCATCTGAGGTAGGGTAGGATTCACCTGCAGGTATCTGTTGAGTTAGGGTCAATCTGCTGATTCAGTTGAATCCTTCTTGATATGTCCACAGTTTCCCAAGTCAACTGTCAGCCTTACTGTCATTTGGCATGTCTACATTGCTCTTCTGACCTACCATAGAGCTGGAACACATTGGGTCACCTTCTAGGTTCTTCTGCCCCTGATGAATATAAGGGAGCTCCAGGTGATGAGCTCACATACATCACTGTACACTACAGATTCCTGGTATGGGCTGGGATAAATTGCAAGCCTACATCTAACATTCAGGACAGTACTTTTAGCACCACATCTGTGCCTAGCTACAAGTGCCTGGAGAAGCAGGACAACATTGCCTCGGTAGGAAAAAAGGAACATACCACACAAGATTATTTATTAATGTATCTTAGGTCTGCACACATGATCACAATCTCATGGTAAATCTCAGCTTATGCAGAAAGGACTTTAAGGTTATTCAAAGCATCACCTGTCCCTGCCAGCCTTGCTTGACTCTTCACTGAGTTGGCCATTAACTGGACGCTTTTTGTTCAAATTCTAGTATAAATGCAGTTTATATTTGATACAAGGAAGATATGAACAGCTTGTGGAGTTCAAACATTGTGGCCTATATTGTGTCCTTGACTCCTCCATTTTGTGCTCCTTCAGCTATGTTAAAATATGTATTTATTTATTTATTTTGCGATGAAAATAGCACAGAGAAGTGAAGTAGGATAAATGTGAACATGCTGCTTTTGCTCAGGGTTGTAGATTTCACAGCAATACCTAGGCCAAATCACAGGCAACGAACCCGTTATACAGAGCTATGTGCTTTACAATCACAGGGTGAAAATCCTACTCCAATTTCAGAAAAATAAATATATATAAAGAAAGAGCAAATCTTAATACTATTTGCCAACTTTTGCAGACTGTAAGTCCACTAAAAGACCTCTGTAGACCAAGGTCTACCAACAAGTGGACTGTAGAGACGGGATAATTCATCTTATCTGAATAAAAGCTTTCCACCCAAATGTGCTGCAAAGGGGAATCAGAGTGAGAAGAGGACATTTTGCTTCAGGTCACAGAATACAAGGTTGAACTGATTTGGGTAACTGCAGAGTAAAAGAACCACAGAGCAACAAAATTAAGCAGAAGGTTGTATCTGGTCTGTCTGTAAACAGATGGAAAGGGACTGGTGTTTTTAGGGCATAATGATGAAATTACTAACGATCTTCATGGTATCCCAGGCTCACCATTTCTTGTGGTATTACTAATAGACAGGAGGAACTGACTATTCTCATCCTGTTTGCAACTGCTTTTTACGTATTTGGAGGTTATTTTCATGCCTACATTCAGTTTAGACTTCTTTAGAAGAAGAAATAGTCAGCTAACTAAATAGACAGCCCTTCCAGTCTTTCTTTATAAGTCGTGTTTTGTAAACATGGATTCTGACTATTCTTATTTCCAAGCGCTCTAGTCTTTTTTAAAGTGCAATACCCGAAGTGGACACAGTACTGCAGCAGAGGCTTCTGCTTGCAAGCAGAAACCATCTCGCATTGTACATTCAGGCTCTTTTTTAATGAAACTTGTAGTTTTGTGGGGTTTTGCTGTTGTTTTTGTTTTTGTTTTCTGTTGCTGTTATTTTCAACAGAGTACAATCTCTATGCCATTCATTTCTTGATTCCTGAATATTAAGGCTAATCCCTATTGGTCCAACTACACAGAACCAATAGTTGACCAGAAGCACATGGGACTGTAATTTTCTGCTGTTTCCACTGAGTTGTTTAGTAAGGAGAAGGTGAATAATTTGAGGTGAAGGAGGGGCTACGTTATGCAAACATTACTTGAGCAACTGCACTGGGTCAGACATAAAACTGAACAGTTATGAGCCTGTCTCTCCCAGTGTCGTGAAGGAGACAGTAAGACTGCAAAGATGTTGAGAGAAAAAGAAATAGATCCATTTAGAAAATATTGCTGTTGGTAGAACTGAGTGAAAGCAGATGTAACTCAGTGAACTTAGATCTTCTTTCACTTACTGATGAAAGTGAGCAATGCCAGTGAGAGAAAGCTCTGGCTCTAAAAATCATTTTGCATGACTCATGCATAATAGAAATGAGTGTTAGGGAACTGAATTTTCCTCAACATTATTTCTTCTTTTAAGGAGGTACTGAAGTGCCTATCAGATCTGAAAGACCTTTATTTATTTCCTAATTCCTCTCCCTTGTTCATCACTGCTTTCACTTCAGTACAGCAAGCTGTAACCATTTTGCAGCAATGCCACGCCAGGAAATGAGCACTATGTGCTCACTTTATTTTCATTCAAAACTAACAGAGATGGTAAAACTGTAAAGGGCAAGTGATCAAAAGTACTTAGGCTCCTTAAATAAGAATTCCCACTCTTTCTTTTGATCGATATGCTAGAAGACTGTGGAAATGATCTGATTTCTCCAGTTTAGCCTTTCTTGAGACTGCAGGGAGCCTGGGTCCAGCCCCTCCCATTCTGACAGTGGTAGCAAAACCAACACCACCAACACAAGGCAGAGCCTTTGCAGCTCTCAAGCTCACTGTTTGCTTTCCAGCAGCTTGACTGCATGTTACCAGCTAAAAGTAGTGGTGAACGGGTGGCCATATGCATGTCCTCATTAAGACAGTCTCTGCCTTTAGCCTTACTCCAAACATGCCTTGTGCCCTGAGCCTAGGCCAACTCCTCTGCTGTGTTTAGACACCCCTCTGGTAACAGACTAAAGGAGTGAATGTCCTAGAAGTGGAGATATAGTGCAGGACTTCCCATCTCCGGTACACCATCAGATGGTCAAAGACTGTGAGCACACTGAGGCTTGTGCTGGTGCTTCTTTGGAGGTGACTGTACACGTTCTGGTTGTGGCAGGTAGACATCCTGCAGTAACACCAGCTGAAGTTCTGCTCATTCTTTGCACTGAGCTACTGATAAAACTGCTTTTCTTTCTGTCTCTATGCGGCTCACCTGTTCTGTTTCTGAAGTCTACTAACATCTGCTTCCATTGAGATGATATATTTCAGCTCTATGCTTTGCTAAGAGCTCTCTCCCTGCCCCATGGTCCAGCTGTTCCACACTGGGCTCACTTGGCTACAAGTGTTTCATCTCCTTGCAAATTGTTCCCAAGAAAGGGCTGTAGGGTGAGTGTGGAAATTTAACTGCACACTCAGATTTTGCTGACTGAGTACAAATCCTACCAGATGGTTAAGAAAACCAGTCTGTGACTTTCTCTGCCCTGGGCCTTCCCTTAAGTCTCTCCAGTAATTTCAGTGCTGCAGTGCAACTAGCAAGTGACCTTAGGAAGCAAACAAATATTTGCATATCATTGCAAACATGAAAATAATAATAAAAAGATGTGGGACGTGTGGTGGTGTGGAGTCTCTCTTATCAACAGGCTCCACAAAAGCACCTTTTCTTGTTTATAAGGAACTACTGACCAGAGATGTCTGGTTTTACAGACAGGAAGGGTGAGGGAGAGAAAACAATCCCACTTGTTTTCTCCTTTGAGCAACAACATTTCTCTGAACTAAAGAAGGCAGCAAAGCCACTTGGCAAACAGGCTAAGTGTGTGAAGTACCTTGGCTGGAAATATTTATGCTTGTTCCTGTACTGTAAGGCACGCAGCCTTTTGCTGTGTGACAGCATTCTGCTCCGTGTGTGCTGAGGGATGGACTTGCCATCTTGTGCAGCCAAGCCCCTAGCAGCCTCTGCCTGTGAGGAAGATCTGATTCTGACCATCTGTGTCTCTTATCGTCTTTCTCCTGGACCACACCAAGCACAGCGCCCTCTCAGCTGTAGATTATTACTTCACCTTTGCCTCCTCTGGCTTGTAACATAGCAGGGCTCTCTGTGTCTCCTGGAAAGATCTGCTCCTCAGGCACTTCAGCATGGGCCTGAGACCATTCCTGCCCTTACCCAGGCAGTAGTAATGTGGGTGTCCTTCTGCAGCCTGTGCTGTCAGATCCAGAGCTGTCCAGAAACATTGAAGGAGTCCTGTGATGGTCACAGAAGAAGATAACCTTGGGAGAAGAGAGCTGAGGGAGAAACACAGTTAGGATGAAGGCCGTGGTGTCATCAGGGGATGTGAAGAACAACTGTGCTGTGGGGAAGCGCTGATGTTGGCAGGTGACGGGGACTTGGCCTTTTTCCACACAGTTATGGCTTACTGAAGGCTGGCGCTTTAAAACACTGAATTTCTGCAAAGGCTAAATGTGAACCACTGAGTCTCCAGGGAGGATATTAAGAAATAATGAGATTAGCAGTTTTGCAAAAGCCACCAAGTAAAACAAAACTACTCGCAGCATCAAGATGTTGAAAAAAAGGTGTAAATTAAATTAAATAGCCTATCGCATTGGTTTGGCTGGGGTCTATTGATTATCATCTGGTTGCAAGCTGGAACACTGCCTTTATAAGTATGCTACAGGACAGCCAGATACCATTAACTATTACTTAGTGGATTGAATGACCTCTTTTCATCATTTGTGAGGCAACAACAACTGCCTTTAGCAGAGCGTGGCATGCAGTAGGATGTGTGCATGGGGTGGGATGCCAGTATCTGCAGCAAATAAGGTATCTATGCCTCTGGAAGGGCTGTTTGTCCTGGTCACCCAACTAAACACTGCACTGAGATATGGTCACTGAGTCACTTTCACTGTTTCTTAGTGGCTGAGGTTTAGTTTCTCTTTTGCTGTTCCAGGATGAAATGTCAATAGTAAGGCTTTTATGTGACACTCTGTGTTACTGTTTATAAATTCATTTGTGAAGAAGGAAAAGGCAGTCTCCAAATACAAGAATATTTTGGCAGATTTCCATCTGCAGTGGAAATTTAGAACTTCTGAGCTCTCATTTCCTTTGGAAATATCAATCAGAGCGCACTGCCCTGAACACAATTACTGTGCAGCAGAATATAACCCTGAGGCATGTCTTTGCAGCTGATTGGTATCTGGGAAGGTGTAGCCACACCTTTCAGCTGGTCTCTCCAGAATATGAAAATAATAGCAAGTATAAAAACTGGTGTACCCAGTATTTATACCCAGTACTATATATATATTATTATGAAAGCAAATCTTATAAGAATCTTCAAATATTCATTTTTTTTCTTATTCTGACTGCCAGACTATGTAATTGCCCCCATTAAAATAGTCTATGTAATTAAGTTCTGGGAAAATGGGGGCTAGAAGGGAAAATGTAGTACAGCCTAAAATAATACTATAAAATAAGATCAGTGAAATAGCTGTTTGATGGTATGCCTTATTAAAAGGCACACATTCTGTCTTAACTAACTTTAACTAAACTCAAACATTTTGTCTTTAAGAAGGTGAATACTGAAGGCATGTTTTATTTGAGGGCTTGGCTAATTACCTTCATACTGAGATATGTTTTTGTTAGAAAAGTTAACTGAGTACAAAAAAACTGTAACTGTAAAATGATCATAGCAGCAAAGTGTTGGTCATGGTCTTCAGTGCCTCTGCTTTTTTCAGATTATTTTTAGAAAAATTAAAGGCCAAATATCTGGATGACCAATACAAGTTATTTAAGATAAGAGGTGAACAAAAGTGTTTTGTTTTCAGTGTTGTGCTGAATTAAGACCTTAGAATTTAATCTGTAGATTTATTTAATATTTGGTCAGGCAACAGTGTCTCCCAGTATCCCATAGGGAATCACTGTAGTGGCAGAACGAGAATCTGTCTTTCCATCTTTCTTTGCAGGCCAGCACATCCACATGGAGTCCTGTGCACTCCATGAAGGTACAAGGCCATCTTGTTCTTCAGGTCCTTCTTCCCATTTAGATGTCTGTTCACATGGTTATCTGTGCTGAACCTCTAAGTAGCAATTTATGACATCTTTTTCTGTCTCCTTCATGCCTTTCAGTTCATTTCTGTGACAGAAAGCATTCCATGGAGCAGAAATACTGTGCTGGTGCATCAGCAATAGAGAAACTAAGGAAGGTTTGAATGCTTTGCTGTGTGAGTATGTGTGTTTCTTAAATAGTAGTGAAATCTAGAAATATAATAGCAATATTAAAACGTTATTTAATCCTGAATACCTTCAAAAGGGAGATGTGGCTTCTTTATTTGAATAGTGAAATATCAACAGAAGTATCCTGTTGCTAATCAGGCACCCCACTAGCTGTGCCTGCACAGTCTCACATGTCCAGTTTGGGACTTTCTTCTTATGCAGGCTTCCCAGCCCCTTAGCACTGCACAGATTTGGAAACTAATACCCCAGAAAACCAGGATGGAGACTTCTGGGGTGATGTCTGATGACAGTGGGACAGGGGAAAACAATCCTTTGTTTCCCATAAATCCTCCCAAAGACAAAGCCAGACGTGCTGTTAAAACAGAAAGAACCGAGGGACCTTGGGGTAATGTTCTATGGCACACTATATGAGCCATTCTCTAGGACCCATTGCAATTGAAAAATCTGCAAGGAAGATATAGCAGAAACCCAGGTGAAACTGAAACGGAATACTTATTACAAGTATGGTTGAGAGATGGGGACCGAACAGTGTTGAGTGTGGACAAAGCAAATAACTATTGGGGTCCAGAAATTTTCTTAAATTTAGGACTCAACCCAGCAAATGCAATCCATTCTATCACCAGCCAAGTAGTTTATTGGGCTGGGGGAGTAGGTGAACCGTAATCCCCATCATTTCTCTAAGTGAGCTCTCTACAGATAACACAGCCATGCACAAACAAGGGCCCTTGGTTTCCCACTGTCTGTTACAGTGGATTTTGTGATGTTGGAGCCACTAATTAGGGGAGCCCTGACAATTCTTAATCCCTTATCGAGCTGCAACATGGGATGGAATCAGACAAGAATAAGAAATAATGAAGCACTGAGTGACAGTGTTTGTAATGCTCTCAGGCGTCCCCTACAAGGGCAGAATTAATGCACAGCATTGTTAATGACAGCTGTGAAATGCGCTGGGATGATGCACTAGCGGAAAAACAAAACTTGAGACCTTGGGAGGGAGATCATTGAGTGAGATATGTGGAAAAGGGAGCAGAAAGTAAGCTGTAAGACAATAAATCTAAATCTTGCAAGCAGAATTTCAAAAAGAGAGAAATCTCTCAGCATTCTTACGGCTGTGACTTGAGGTCAACCCACTGGCATTATCTTGAGTCTAATTGAAACATTCCAGAAATTAGATAGCAGTGGAGAGAGAGTTCATTTTGACTCCTTTGGTGCCAGTCCCTGGGAAGAGAGACAACTATTTGTCCATCTTAGCAAGGAATTGCAGGGCATGAAACAAAATAAATGAGTAATATCTGGCAAGCAATCAGATCTGTCTATCCAGAAAGTAGACGGTTATCACTTATGTTTTTATTCCAGTTAGTCCTCGAGGATAATTTGTGAAATTTTTAATAGATACAAGAGCACAAATTTCAATACTAACACAATAAGGCGCCAAGAAGTTGTGTGTGAGACCCAGATGGCAAAAAGTTAAGATTGCAGATGTTAGTGGAGTGAGTACTGTTTGCCAAACTGCCAGGGTCAGTTTATGACTCCCACTCAATAAGTGCATGTCACCTACTTGTTTTGTCTTTAATTGACAATCAAGAAGATATTTTAGGTTTCAGTGCTTTGAATGGATGGACCTGGTACCTGCTGAATGTAGTCTTTTAGCTCACACATCAATCCTAACCCCAACAGAAAGAAGGAGGCTGTAATGCATGTACTTTGTGCAGCCCCGGCACTTCCTGATTCAAATATTACCAACGCATCACAATACCTAATATCTGCTGGATATTTCTGAATACAGAATTTCTGAAGTCATAACTGACTGAGAGAAATGGCAGATTATCTCCAGAAGTCAATCCCCATGTACTCACCAGTCTGGCCAGTTCAGAAACCAGACAGGAGATAGCACTGGACAACTGAATATCGGAGTGGGAATCAGAACATAAAGAAATGGTCAAAATTCTAAGTGAAGAATTAAGAACATATCAGTCACTGAACCAGTATGTCCCTGTGACTCTATTATAAGTGAATGGCCTTTCCCCAGAAATGCTGTTTATTATAATCTGTTCCATACTGGCCCTGGTGGTCCAGAAAGACCTTAATTGTTTAGCTCAACTACATTTAAATGAATAGAACAATGACAAACTGAATGGGAAAGGGGACTTTTACCTTTCCTCCAAGCAGTTAAACAAGTTGAGAAAATAAATCAGACAACCTGTAATGGTCAATTTACCATTCACTGATGCTACGCATATGACCTTAACTAAGATTCATGTCCCACTTGCCTGGGAAGCTACCAAGTGGTGCAAAATGTAAAAATAGTGCACAATCACTCGTATCAGAAATTTTGTGGCCAGCAGGACTAGGGAAGTGGTTGTCCCCTCTGTACTCAGCTCTAGTGAGGCTGCACCTCAAACACTGTGTTCAGTTCTGGGCTTCTCACTACAAGAAAGTCAGTGAGGTCCTAGAGTGTGTGCAAAGAGGGACAACAAAGCTGGTGAAGGATCAAGAGGACAAGTCTTAGGAAAAGCAGCTGAGGGAACTGGGGTTATTTAGCCTAGAGAAACAGAGGCTTAGGGGAGACATCACTTTCTGCAAAGAACTGATGGGAGGTCATAGTGAGGTGGGAGTTGTTCTCCTGCTAGCGCAATGTGTGATAGGGCAAGAAGAAATGGTCTCAGGTTGTACCAGAGGAGGTTCAGGTTGGATATAAGGAACAATGTCTTCATTTAAAAGGTGGTTAAGCATTGGAACAGTTTGTTCAGGGAACATTAGTTGAGTTGCTATCCCTGAAGGTATTTAAAAGATGAGTTGATGTGGTGCTTAGGTACATGGTTTAGTGCTAGACTTGGTACTGCAAGATAAATGATTGAACTTAAGGATCTTAAGAGGTCTTTTCCAGCATAAATGATTCTATAATAGCAAAAAAATTCAGTTTTTATTTTAGCAATATGCAATGCTTTGGTATATATCATACACTCAATCGCTGCACTAGGATTGAATTGAGTGGGAATATATTCATTATAACATATAAGACAGCCAACAAGAAGTCAAAAAGACAGAAATAAATGGCAAACTGTTGGTGTTAATGCATGTGTTGCATGGGATCTACAAGGATTTATTTGTGAGAGTAATGTGAGACATTTGTCTTGACACTGAACATGTTTGTCATATTGAAATACATTCTGATTAAATCCCTGTAACTGTACTCAAATATATTGGAAAGGGGGACATGACAGAACTTTTATATGAGAACTCTTTGTGATTTTATACCTGTAGAAAATAGTATTGTAGATATAAGTAGTTCAAATATTTGTTTTCATATCTTTACTATAATTATAGGATGCAAATTTAATTATTCAGCTCCTGTTACTTCTTATCAATTATTATGATCTGATTATACAGTGAGTCCAGATTCTATTGGAATGAATCTCATGCTTGTAAGAACATTGCAATGTAATGCCTGTATCAGCTACTAAGGAATGTCTGAAACAATGAACAAAACCCCTAGAGGTAACTGTGCCATGGGTCCGTGATGGTAAGATGAAGGATCTATAGTCATGGGCTGGAGTGTGGTGGTGTGCTTCCCCTGCCCCTCCTTCCCCTCCCACTCTGCCCCCCCTACCCCTCAGCTTGACCTTTCTACTGTAACCTTGCTCCTATGATGACCACCAGTGATAGCTGTGGTGGGTGCATCCAGTGGTGATAGCTGAACTGGACTCAAAGTGGATTCAGAGCAGATGGCATGCACCCAAATATAGCTGGTATGCAAAAATGACAAGTAGTCAATTATCATAGTCCATAAATAGAGGACAGCCCAGAGCCTGCTCAGCTCCCCTTGCATGGCTGAGGGCTACATACCTGCATCTGCCATTGAACAGGGACACCTCTCAGAGTTATTTCTCTAGGCTGAGGGATTCCTTACCTGTGACTTACACTTGGTAAGTGACTAACAGTAAGCTTCTTGAAACTTTACTTACAAGGCTGAGATTTATCATCTACTAGTAGCTTGCTAACAGGCTGTAAGGTACAGAGTGATATAAAAGATCAATTGCCTGTATCATCCTTTAGACGTAGATCAGGTCCTTTCAAAGCCTGGTGACCTTGTTAAATCACTGCCTTATAGCAATAAAATACATTACTGCTTCTCTTTTATGAGTTGACCGTGTAATATTCTCTGTGACAGTGCCTAAAGCATACCCTGACCAGCCTCCAAACCACAAGAGAGCACCACAGCATCCAATCCTGGGAAGTTTTACAAGGGTAACTAGACACTGAAGGACTCAGCGCATGTGGGCTCTGGAGAGGAGTCGCACATTTAAAGCTCCATTAAAATGGCTGCACTCATCTGTCATCTGGCTTAACACTGAAAAACTGTGTGAGTACAGGGAAAGATATAACAACATATAATAACAGTTATCCATAGTGTCTGTGTAGAGATTTGTTTTCTCTATCGAAATTGCATTTAACTCAAACCTGCTCAGCCAGGTCCATGCAGTCTGCACATTGGAGTATTTTATGCACATAGATTTTGTTTCTGATCCTGTAGCTGCTGGATACACTCATTCTCACATGATTGTTCAGCCTCATTCCTCCCTTTTTCTCTACTCTTTGGAGATGCCAGATGTGCTAGAAGGTTAATGACTTATAATCTTAAATCTCAGCAACATGAATTCCAAAAGGATAAGTTGTAATGGTTTGCACTTACCTTCTCTCTCCCACCCACCTGGCATGGGTATTTTGGTCATGTCTCATCTTTCTTCCTGCTGCAGGGACTTTCAAAAATGAAATGGATTGTATCTCCATGACTCTGAATGAAGGCCTGACTACCAAGAATTTACAAGTACATTAGCCCTGAACTCCTCTGTGCATGCTCCAGGAAAGCTCCCTGCACCCACCTCAGTGCTCACAAGGCAGACCAGGGTAGAAAGCCTGTTTGAACAGGGGTATTTTAAGACATTGGCTGAATACCAGTTACTGCAGAGACCTATTCATTTTGCAGTACACTCTCTGCTGCTGTGTAGGAGTAATCAAAGAAAACTAAAAGCAAACCAGAGATAGCAATCTATTCTGGCAAAGATGAAAGAGTGTTGTTATTAATGCCCCAATAACAACCTTTCATTCCCATCCCTGCACCAGCTGTGAGGAAAACATGTTGGCAACTGGCAGCACTTTTCCAGACTTTCTCACTGACTTTTCACAAATGAAGACCACATGTTTGGGATTGTCCCAGTCAAAATCATCAGAGTGAGGATGAGTGAAGAGAAGCACAGGCAGCACTACTTCTGCCCAGATCTTGACAAAAGTGTGAAAGACACTCAGTATCTTAATTTATTCTCATTTACAGAAGTGGGTAGGTAGGAGGTTCATAGCACAAAAACAAAATTGCAGAAATGCTGACAGATTTCCAGTCATAAAGAACTATAAAAGAGAGCTGCTCTATAATGCCTTATCATTTTCTGGAATCCTGCAGATTTTAAGACAGTATCAGAATCTGTTCTTTGTAACTGTTGGGTCAGTTTCTCTCCCGGTAACTGGAAATTGACTGTCAGAGCCTCCACCCGCTGTATTTTCCATCAGCCCGTAGGATAGTCTGGCCCTGCAGTTCTTGGACCCCATTTGCGTATCTTTTATATCTCTGTGGCCACACATCCCTCTGTAGGCGTTCCTCTTTCCAGTCTTCTCACAGTGCTGGACCATTCTGCTTCAACAAATTGGCCAGGTCCAGAATGTCTTCATAGTAAATCACAGTAAGCAGTGATTCACTGCGGTTGAGATTAATGAATTTTCAGAGCTTATAGATTAAAATCTTGGAAACAAAAGGTTAGAAAACAAAATTTGGCAGCAGGATTCTTGAGCCACTCCAAAATCTCTAACCTGCAGCGCCTCAGCTCTGAGACTCAAAAAATCCAGGTTTCACAAAGTTGTTCTGGCTCTTGGAGGCTTCCTGGGCTCTGGATGCTTCTTCTGCAACCCTCTGCCCAGAGGGAAGCCCTGAGTCTTGCTCTGGATCTACAGCAGCACTGCTGCTGGAAATCACTGAGGGCAGATATCTTGGATAGAGGGAATTAGCCTTCTTCATTTCATACATATCATGTAAAGGGTTGTTACATCAAACATGGCTCTTCTTCATGAATGGGTCTATTGCATACAGAGATCAATCTTTTGCCTTACTTGAAACCACCCTACCGAGACCCAACATTTCTCAAACTGTGTCCCACCTAGGCTGAACTAGTTTTTTATTCTTCTTTCTCTTTCATATGTAGAGTGGTGATACACAGTATGTTACAGCTAATCCCAAACCTTTGCTGCATGTTGTTACTATATCTCAGGATCTTTAAAGCTTTCTCTAGGGACCAAACAGGCATTCAAGCTGTCTCATTTGAAAGGATAGAAGACCAAGTAATCTAATGTGTGAATTAGTAGCCTTTTGTTACCAAGATTAAACATATAATTGTTCTGGATACACAAAACACTCTGTGCTGGAACCAGCATTTCAGTCAGTCCAAATGCTGACATTTCTGCCTACTGAGAAGTGAAGATTGCTTGGGGATTTATCCATTAACATCACTTCTCATGGCTCCTATTCCCAAATTCGAAATTGCGATCTCAGCATATTCCCTCTCTTTTGACCCCTCCCTCCCAAAACCACATTTCATGAAGTATGGGCCTGAAGTTGCACCAGGGGAGGTTCAGGTCAGATATTAATAATATTTCTTTTCCAAAAGAGTGGTGAGGTAATGACACAGGCTGCACAGAGAGGTGGTGGAGTTACCATTCCTGGAGGTGTTCCAGAACCGTGTAGATGTGGCACTGAGGAATGTCATTAGTGGGCATGGGGGAGATGGGTTGACTGTTGGACTAAAGGACCTTATAGGAACCTCAGTGATTCTACAATTCTATGATCCTGTACCCCCACTCCGGGGCAAGCTACACCACTCCTTCCTTGGCCGCTCCACATGGAAAGCGGGGCTCGAGCCGCGCTGCCTTTGTGGTATCGGGGGGAACCCTCCAGAGCGAAGTGCCTGCCGGTGGAGACGCTGCCATCCCCGGGCACGGCCGCCTCTGCCCGGGCCGCGCCTGCAGCACCATGGAGAGCGGGCAGCTGGGAGCCCAGGGCGTCAGAAGCCATAGAAACACAGGATGGCTTGGGTTGGAAGGGACCCCAAAGAGCACCAAGTTCCAACCCCCCTGTCACAGGTAAGGCCACCAACCTCCAGATCTGGTACTAGACCAGACTGCCCGGGGCCCCATCCAACCTGATCCTGAACATCTCCAGGATGGAGCATTCACAATCTCTCTGGGCAGCCTTTTCCAGCATCTCACCTCTCTCTCTGTGAAGAACTTCCCCCTGACATCTAATCTAAACCTTCCCTCCTTGTGCTTAAAACCATTCACCTTTGTTCTATCAATATCTACCCGAAAAAACGTTGATTTCTTTCCTGTTTATAATCCCTTTTTAAATACTGGAAGGCTGCAACGAGATCTCCTCACAGTCTTCTCCATGCTAAACAAGCCCAGCTCCCTCATCCTGTCTTTGAAGAGGAGATGCTCCAGAATTCTGATCATCTTCGTGGCCTTCCTCTGAACCCTCTACAAAAGCTCCACATCTTTCCTTTGTTGGAGGCCCCAGAACTGGACACAGTACTCTTGGTGAAGCATCACGAGGGCAAAATAGAGAAGGACAATCATCCCCCTGTCCCTGCTGGCCACACCTCTTCTGATGGAGCCCAGGATACCAATGGCCTTCTGACCTGCAAGAGCACACTGCTGGCTCATGTTCAGTTTTTCATCTACCTGGACCCCCACATCTTTCTCCGCAGGGTGTCGTGGGGCTCTGGCCCCAGCCCTCATCCTGTGCTACTCCACAGTGGCCTCACATAAGCAATGCTGTCCATGTCCAGATGGTGTCTGACTGAACAATGCTGCTTTGGGTTCCAATAGTAATTGGTTGTTCTCTTGCAGCTTCTTTCCTCCCTTTAGCTTTATTGCAGTATGATAGCAATCATAGACTCATAGAATCATTAAGTTTGGAAAAGACCACTAAGATCATCAGTTCCAGCCATTGACCCATCACCACCATGCTCACTAACCATGTCTCTCAGTGCCACATCTGACACATAGGCATCATTCTTCTGGTTCTGCTACTGTCAGGATAGCAGTGCTTTCACTACTTCACTACAGGCCCTGGCAAAACTCAGAAATGCAAGCAGAAGATCTGATTAAGCAAAGGCTGAGGGAAGCACATTTCTTCTACTTTCTGGTACACTTCCAGAAATGCATGGCAGGGAAAACCAGAGAGTGCAGAGGAGTCAGTGCCATAGGCTGAAAGTGCCAAATGCTGAACTCATTATTTGGAGAAGTCTAGTAGCTGCCCTGATTGACTGTGGAAGCATCATAGGAAAGGGGACAAGTCTGAAGGATTTGGGGATTGCAGGAATTCAGGATGATAAGTATGAGAATAAGGAGGAGAGGTGACTATTGCCTGTGGAGCACTGAGTTAGGAGAAGATGGGGTGGTAGGTAGGCTGGGTTGCACAGGCTGTGTCCATGCCTTTGCTATGCTTCTGTCAGCTTGGAAAGTCAGTTCTGGTATACACTCACATACTGCCAATCACAGCAAGGTAGTACTGCTCAAGGAAAGACCTTTGAAGTCTGTTTCTTTTCATTGTTTGTTTGCTGTGATTTAAATATTGAGAAAAATACACCTCTTAAAACTTCATAGAGGCTGTATAGAAGTCTCTGCTGTGAGAGGCCCTGAAAAGTGCAATAAAAACTTCTATGATCAAATAAATCTGCTTTGGAGTAGAATTGACTTGTGCTATTTACTGTTAATTCTTTCTGTGGGGGAACCTAAGGATAGACAAGAGTAGAGTGAGGAGCTTGTGTAACAGAATTATCTTTGGCTGTAGGACAAATTGCAATCAGACTCCATAAAATCATAAATGTGTAGTAGTACAAGTTATTTTATCAGCCCTCCCCAAAGTCACTAAGCCAATAACAATACATCGATGGTCTTTAACACAAACCCTTTTAGTGTTTTACACTGTAGGACAGAGTGAGAGAGTGGAGCTCTTTCCCTGCTGAACTCTCGCTTTCCTTGGATTACCAGGAGTTTATGTTTAGCAGATTTTCCAAACAAAATACCTCTCTTTCTCAGTAGTGCTTAAGCTATGTGTAACACTACTCTATGCTGGTGCCTGCAGGTTAAAATTAGATGTCCTAAATGTCAGTCTAGAAGCTTGCCTCCCTCCTGTTTTAACAAGAGCACGCTACTTTAATTTGTTGTAGATTTCTTGTCTACCTTGTTCTAAGGAGCAAATGAGAAAAATCTTACTAAGTTGGTTAAATAGACATTTAAAAGATACTGACATGTAGTTTGTTTATTCAGATTTCATTCTGCCAGTGATCAAAATAACAGTAAGAACACAAAGTACAAGTGGCAAGTGGATTACCACTGATAATTCTGAAATCAGCTTTTATATGAATTATAAGAGGGATAATGGAAGTTTATAGTTACTAAAGTGCTTTACATTGCTTTAAACAAATTTGATTATGTGTGCCTGACAAGAACGTCTATTGTTTTTTTTTTCTATTTAAATCTCAGCAAAAATGATGTGTAAATTGTTATTTGCAAAACGATAACACTCACATTTAAAGCAAAGTAGGTTTGAGTTTCAGTGCCTGTCAGTTCATTTCTGATTGTCAGCATTCTACAAAAGCACTGCAAGCAGTCTCACTCATTCAGATCCGCTGCATGACATTTGTGATGGTGTTGAGCAGGGATGGCAACCTGTATGAAATCTCAAAATGATCTGTACATATAAGAGTTGATCTGTAGGCCCTAGCATGCAGTCTGATGGGGTGGGTGGTGAAGGCAAGGCATGGACCTGTAGCATCCCCACATTTCCACGTGTGGGGGCATGTGTGCATGGCCCTGTTTGTGCCATGTGGGAACAGCCACGCAGCAGTGCATTTTGTATCAGCCACTGCATGTAAGCACTTTATAACTGTGCTTCTTGCTGGTCTCATACTGGCATAACTGGATAACTGGCACTGGATAACTGGTTCTATCTCAGCTATTCGGGATTCCTGAATATATATGATATCTCAAGATTCCTGTTTTCTTTCCCTAAAATGCCTGTGTCATGACATATTTTTCCCACTCTAGCCTGACCCCATCTTGCTCTTGTGCTGCCCATATCCAGGAAAGAGCAGTCCCTCTGCCCCTGCCCTCAGGATCAGTTATGCAGTTTCACTGAGAACACCACATTACCCACAGTCTCAAGGCTTAACAAACGTAGAAAATAAATCTCTTCACATACTGCTTTATCCAGAAAACCTGTTGAGTTGTAGACTTTCAATTAGCCACTGGCCCTGAGGAAACCCTTTCCTGATTTAAGGTAAGAAGACACTCATTTGCTTTTGTGCTCTGACAGATGGCTTCAAATTCAACGCACACCATTTAAAAGGACATTGGGAAGAAAATACCTTTGATCTCTACAGTTAAAATATTAGCCTGTGATGCAGTAAGAATATACACATAGACTTAATTTCCTGCATGTGAGTATTTGCATAGTATTTGTGAATGTAGTGCTTTGCTACCTAGTTCCCTTGTATACCAAAAAAGCACCGATTGCTGTCATGGATCTTGCTACCTTTCCTCCTCTCCCCGTCCAGCAAGCAGTATGCTTATTTTTGCATGGAAGTTAGAAATGGAAGACAGTGTCATGCATCTCTCTGCTCACACTGGATTGTTACTGATAGTGTGCTTGCTGGAACTTTATCCAGAGTACTTATCTTGTATTACCAACCGCTCAGTAGAGCTTACATTCTTGAAGTACATATCATTTCTACAGGTGTTTTTTCTCTGACATTCTACCTATGCTGTCCTTATATTCATAGCAGCACTTCAATTATGATCTCTTGCACAAGCTGAAATAATCTTTCTCTCCTCAGGCTCCCAGCCTGCAAAAAAAAAAACCCAAAAACCTCACTGTATGTTCCAGCTAAATTCCACTTACCTTCCACTTTGAAGATAGTAAGGTGAGGTCTGCAGTGAAAAGCACCCAGCGCGTTGCCCGCACAGTTCATCCACAGACCCTGGAAAACCCAGGTTGCAGTGATAACAGATGATGCTCGGCTCGTGACTTTCCACTCATTCGATGCAGTAGCAGCAATCGTGGCTGCTAACCCACAGAAAGAAAATATAAAAGCTATAATCTGTATTCCTAGCATGTTTCTCTGTAACCCAGGGACTGAGTAAAGCCACTGTGTGGAGAGAAAAGTGCTTTAGTCATGTGAGTAAGAAAAAGGCATAACATAAGCAAATTATACTTGAACAAGCTCAGTAACACTTGCTACAGAAAGTTAATGTGGCTGAAAGAAATCGTCATGCTTGAGTGATTTAAGAAAGGCCATGGGCATTACAAATGTTTAGAATGAAAGACAAGGTACAACTTTGTGGGAGCTAATTACTGCTACTTACTTACTAATTTCTAATTGTAAAAAATAATTAAAATCTTTTCATAGTTTTTTTTCAATTGCAGTATTCCAGTTAATGCTTAATTTTTAGTTAATTGGAAACCTAAAAACATCACATCTAGCAAAAAAGTCCAGAGTCCAAACTGTACAGTGCTATTTAACAGATTACCATAACATTTTAGAAGAAACACACAACAGTTGAAGAATGCATTTTTAAAAGGCTGTGAAATTAATTCAGCCATAACCAGCCATCATACAGACAGCCGTAGGACAGTAATATCTTAGAGGCTGCCTCTGTGAATGTGATGTGTAGTGACAAATTTAAAGCAAGAAGAGAAATAGCAGGTGGTCCCTCAGCTGTAGTAGTGAGGAGAATAACTTCATGTAGCCACCATCAAGATTTCTTCTCTGGTCAATTTACTGCTTCTTACAGTACATATGCCCTGCACGATGAACATGGTGCAGAAACATGCTACTGCTGACTGTGCTCCTGCAGCCTCATGCCATGCAGAACCCACAGAGAATATCACTGATTTAATAAAATGTCATCCTTAAAGTAGTAGGCATTCTTAGCAGAATGATAATGTGCAGTACCACACTGAGGTAGTCATACTTTCTTGACTAAACTCTCATAACTTGTGTGGGAGCTGCACATGGTTTCATAGAATCACAGAACATCCAAACTGAATATAATATATAGTCCTTCATTTATCTTTTCACTAGAGGAGGCCACAGAAATTGGCTACCTTTGGAGCAGATTCCTGAGAGCTAATATTCACCTTTTCAGAATAGCTCAGTGACAATGGTGCTGACTGAATGCTCAGAGAGATCAACATGGATCTTCATCTGCAACTAAATTCAGGACAGAACTTTTCCTAAGAGCTCTCCTGGTTGATCTTGTCTTGTCTGGGCTCTGAAACCAAAGGTGGCTGAATGCAAAGTCTGCCTTTTGCAATTCCCAGCTGTGTGCCTTATCACTGGGGCCTGTGATGAGCCACTCAGGCCCTATGCTTTCTTCTTCATGACATGGACCAAAGGCAGTGGTGTCTCCTCTGTGACATCTCTCTGTTTTAAACCAGAACCTAGATAGAAAGGGGCTATACATTTCTGTTTCTAGACAACTAATGCAATATCCTAAGTAATTTTCCTTTCCCACTCTTGTATATACAAAGGCCCAATCTGGTACACGTTCAGTCATGAGTGTTGTGTTTATGGGACACTATAGGCCACTTACTTTAGCACAAAGTGCCTGCACAAGTCATAGACAACACTTGAACTGAATCTGGGCTCTGTTTTTAGAGCTCGAGAAGGACTTAGTAGTTTCTTGGCCTTTCTCCCAATTCTCATTTAGTGGATGACTTTGCAGAATTCATGGTTAGACACACTTTCACCACGCATTGTTTCTGGGCAGTTATTGTGTGAGTGATGAATAAATTAAACAGATACTTAAGTGATAAGAAAGAAGTAAGCAGTCCTGTTTACAACCCTCATTTCTTCTATAAACTGTCAGGGAGCAAGTTAATCAGTCATTTAAGAAGTTCAAGAAAAAGTTGAATGTTAACCTGTTAATGGTGTTTTCCATTACAAGAAGAACTTCTTTTCTTTGTTACTGAACAGACAACATTTGGAAAGCAGATGATAGTTTAATGAGTGTTTAAGTATAAAGCTAGAAAAGGAAAAGCATTGCTACAGGCTTTCCTTGAACCATTTTTCAAAAATGCCACAAAAGATGCTACCTGATTGTGTGACATATTACAGCTCTGTTGCGTGAGTACCATGTGAGATTGCTGTTACTACAGATACTCCCTTTGGAAATCAGTCCCGTCCCAGTTTTTAAATAGGGCTGATACCTTTGCAGGTATCTTTCATGGCATTAAGATTTGTAAGAGCTACTGGTACTCTTTCTGGTATATGAAGAAATTAAGTAAAGCACTGCGAATACAATGCAAATATTCAGTTGATGGAAATTATATGAGTATGTACACATTTGCTGTAGCACAAGGCATGCTGTTCCAGAATGTCCATTTTAATGGCATGCATTGTATTTGAAGCTGTGAGTTGGAGCTCAAAAAGCAGGGCAAAGATGTTAATAATGGTAAGCTGCACCATCCAGTCTATGATGCCTATGTTAATTGTTGTAATCTACTAACTAGATAAGTAAAGATTTTCCAAGGCTGATGTGTTGACTGATACAGATATGAGTGGTGGCAACATACAGTTTCCCCATGAAGATACAAACACTTTGCTAAACCAAATTAGTTGTGGGGATAGCTATGGTAAAATACAAAATAAGAACTATGTGCAATTTGATCCAGACATTGTCTGGGTAAGCAAAAGGAGATCTCTGCAAAGGAGATAGTTTAGGTAACATGAGGAGGGCATGCCAGATAAGTAACCAGCAATGCTGAAACTATCTGCCTCTGCAGCATGGGTAAATAACACAGACTGATCCTGGGAAATGAGGAAGGGGTTATGAAAGGCCTAAACAATCATGAATACGTTGGACAAGAAGAACAAAGATTTACAGGGACAAAATACATGACTCACAACTGCTGGAGAAACTGAAGAAGTAAAAGCAGTGTCTAAAATAGTGATGAAATAAAAAAGCCTGGAGGCATCAGAGCAGGTGAGGGCTAATTTGTATGGAAATATGATTGAGCTAATAGCACAAACACAAAATAGGTTCCTGAGAACTGGCAGTGAAGTAAGAGATGGTGTTAAAAGTAGGAAGGGTGCATTGCAGTAGGGTTCCAGTTCCTGCTGTTCCTTCCAGAGAAATGCCACCTAGAAATTAGGTAGACAGAGTAGATTGCAAAAGCTGGGTGAGTGCAAATTATAGAGGAGTTTCAGGGAGCAATGAAATCACTGGAAATGCGAAAGCTAAGGGAATTGGTGATTTCACACCTCCCTGTGGTAAATGGAGCACATACAGTTATAGCAGTATGAAGTAATTGTAGTGTGAGATGTTTGTCACTCATCTTTTATTCCAGAGGTGCTGGGTGACATATACAGCTAGAGAAGGTAATCTCAGTGTCTTATGCTCATTCAAAATGTAATGCTTTTTAGTGAGCATTGCAGAGACAATACAGTAATATAATTATAATATTAGCATTTTATTTTATAGTATAATCCCATTATTCAAAGTACAGATGTTGTATTGATACAATACAGAAAGAGAAGCCTTATATACTCATCACTAGCAAAAAGGTTTTGAGAATATACTGGTACAGCAGGTAGCCTGGCTCAGGATTTACACTAACTTCCTGTCAGCTGGGTATGTGTGTGTATAAGAGTATACATGCATATGCATATCAGTATATGTATATATCCAATATCAATAGAGATACAGGCTATGCTTTACAACATTTCAATATATTTTACATTAGTATTTTGATAGGCAAACTACTTAGTCATGTAGCATTACTGCTTTTTAAGCATTTGCCTAGGAATGTGTGGGATCTCAAACACATACGGGGGAATATTTGGTGGAAGAATAAAAATGCACTTGATCAACCTTGTTTTTTCATCACTTCCTCACCTGGCCTTAAAGGATAACAGTTGAGTTGGGCAATGGGGCCATTGGTCATTTTTGCATTAGGCTTCTTTATTTATGTGGTTGACACCAAACACTGGCAAACTTACTTAAGTTAATAATACTTTGTATACATCGTTATTGGCATACTGTCTAGACTTGCAGTGAGTGGCAGAAAGTAAAAATTGTTGTATATAGATAAGACTACAAAAAATGCAAATTCTAAAACACAGCAAATTTGTAGGACAAGTCATTTACTGGATCAGTGCTGCAAGCAAGGGCGAAATTAAAGGTAATTGTGCTTTGCTGAGATCTTCTGAACTGACAGCGATGAAATCAGGTGCTCAGTGAAGACATCATGTTTTGATAGACTGAATTCATCAAATGAAGCTGCTGATAGAACCACTGTGTTACAGTGTGCTGATAGCATTACTGGAAGCAGTAGGATTGGGAATGAACAAGCATCAGGTGACAGGACAAGGGGAAATGACCTTAAGTTGTACCAGAATAAGTTTAGGTTAGATATCAGGAAACACTTCTTTACAGAAAGGGTTGTTAAGCACTGGAATAGGCTCCCCAGGGAGGTGGTTGAGTCGCCATCCCTGGATGTGTTTAAAAACCATTTGGATGTGTTGCTCAGGGACATGATTTAGCAGAGGGATGTCAGAGCTAGGGTAGTATGGTTAGGTCATGGTTGGACTCAATGATCTTTAAGGTCTTCTCCAACCTGAGTGATTCTATGTTTCTATGATCATGATTTGGTGGACCAGTACTTTGAGAAATGTACTTTTTGGTTGGCTCAGTACTTTGAGAAATGGCAGATGCAAAGTGAAATGACTGCAGTGCTCGTGAAGAAGAAAGATACTGGGAAAGAGAAAGAGGACAGTCCCTGCTCGAGCTCCTGCTCCAACCGCCTTGCAGCTCAGCCTGTGCTGGGCCAACGACCATTGGTCTGGACCTGGACCCTGTCCCTGACCTGCTGGCTTGATTTCCTGGCTTTGTCTGACCCAGGTCACTGTCACCGTGGACTATGGCTCCCCATCTGCACAGCTCCCAGCTGGGGCAGTAGGACAGGCCCTGTCTGCTAGGCCCTCCCTGCCACCTACCTGCCATGGGAATCCATGCCTCGAGAAGACATTATCTAAATCTCTGTCCATTTGTGGCCAAAATTATGTTAGAACTGACTAAACAGCAATCCTGTCAATACATAGTTCATGTTATCTGATTTTTACTAATTTTGAACGAGCATATTTGAAAGTATATGCAAATAATCATTTTTTTTCCTAGTGCTGTGCTACATGATTGAGTACAAGCACAGAACAGGAAAATGCTAAGAATATACATGAAACAGCTGTGTAAGTTTTGAGGATGTTGTCCAACTGTGGCAAATCTGCATACCAAAATTGCTTAAGATAATCTGTCATAAAGCAATGATATAAAAATAGTAATGCAAATGTGTTGATGAAGGACTTCCCTAGTACTGTGTTTTGCAGATCAGAAAATATTGTCATGCCTTCACAATACTCCACCTGACAACATAGCTCTTTAAATTACAACACTTAATCAGATCTCAAAACTCTCCACATCTCTTATTTAGCCTAGCCTTTAGATGAGGTGCTAAGGGATTTGATTCAGTAGTTCAGTGGGTAGGGATGGTGATAGGAGGATGGTTGGACTAGATGACCTTGTAGTTCCTTTCCAACCCAATGTATCTATGAATCTATGAATAGTGCAAACTCATCTCTTCTCCCTGCCAGCCTGTTGTGCTACCAGGCCTCTGGGATGCTATCACTTCACATAGGATTTAGGCAAGAAGGAAAAACACGCTGTTACCTTCCTTCACCAGTTCCCATCCACACCTCTCTTTCATGAGGATGCCTCCACCCAGACTGCTTCCCATTGTGGTGTGGCGGGGAACCAACCTTTCTTCTGAATGACTACATTTGTTTGGCAGGTGCTGCCAGTGCATAGCAATAGGAACTTTCGCAATGCTGTTCTTTGCCTGAAGGCACTAGAAACATATCTGCTCACAAGCACAGATGGCTTTTTCATCTTCAGTAACTGAGATACTGAGCATGACACGCAGCACCAACATTACCTGCTCACATAAAGACCTTTACTTTCCCAACAAAAGCTAGGTGGTTTCTGCTAAAGCTGCTGTGCAGAACGAAGAACTATGCATACACACTCAGGCATCAACTCCTGTGACCTGCTCATATGATACTGAAAGCAGAATTTGGTAGTTTAATCCTTTTATATCACTGAGCAATTCTCTTCAATAGAGCTATTAACATATTTTCTTGTCACTGCTGACATTCCAAGTCCATATCATGCAAGATAAACCTATTCATCACTTGACCCAAGGTCCAAGATAGTATTGTTCAGACAGCCTTTCTGAATGTATCAGCCTAGCAAGCCAATGCCATCCAGCTTGCCAGGAGCAGGAAGGTGACTATACGCATCCGTCTCACACCTCCAAACAGACCAGGTGGAGAGCATGTGTGATCATCCAGAGGCCTGGCACAGCTCTTGGTTTGCTGGTATGTAAATAGCTTGCTGCCCAGATGGACTGATACTCAGTGGCTACAGCTCTTTTCTTAATTCCACCTTTGCTGCTAATTAAAAACGCATCAGGTAGTCCATCACCCACGACTCACGCACCTGACTGAGAACCACTTAACCACATTAATGCCTTCCAAAATTATCAGGAGCCAGAAGGGCATAATCATGGTGCTCTATGGGCTGAGGCAAGTTTCACCCATCTTGTAGAAACCAGCAGATGAATGCGTTGCTGAGTAGCCAGAAAGCTGGCGATTCAGTGAGGCCTTGGCCCTGCTCAGCACTGTGCTGTTAGTAAGGAAAGATACCAAATAAGAGAAAAATTGCTATGCTACATCTTGATCACTGCTCATTATCTGTCTCGTGTGTGCATTACTGGTCCTTGTTATTGCATTACCTTAAAGTCATCTCACTTTTATGTTTTTCCCAAACTGAATTAGATTTCAACCACTTCCCCCTTTCACTGGGACTACTCTGACTACTGTCTTTCTTTGGAGAAGGCGTGTGCTTCTGATTTAATGGATAAAGCTGTAGACTGGAATGTGTTACCAAGCAGTTTGCTCCAAGCATAGTTCATTCAGTATTTAAATTCCCTGGCAGCAACCTGTGTCTCTTCTTTTGCTTATCAAACAGCCATTTAGCACTGACTATTCTGGAAACAATTTTATACTGCACTCAGTGTATAACTGACCCTCAGTTTTCATGAACTAAACACATTAAGCTCTTTCATGAAGCGTCTTCTTAGACTTCAGAAAGTTTCTAGGACTCTTTTCTGCATCTTTTCTAATTTTTGAGCATTCTTGTCAAATTACAGGCATCAAAATTGAAAGTTATAATCTGGTATTGCCTGCACCAGTGCCTTATACTCTCTTTATTTATTTTTTTTATCCAGAAGAATATCATTAGCTTTATTTTCCGTGGCACTGCATTGGGAACTCACATTCAGTTATTTCTCTTGAGCACTTTCTAAAGGTATGATTTTCCAGAACTTGAAATTGAGCAATCTCTGTGTGTCATATCACAAGGAGTGTGTTAAAATAAAATAATATTTGATGTTAATTATATTAAAAAAAGACCTGCTGATTCATCATTCTAAATGAAAGATAATAATATTTTTTTTTAAAGAAAAGCACAGGAAGTCTTGATAAAGCACTAGTCCTTGGAAATTAAGAAGCAAGACCATCCTAAACAATCACTCTTGCAAATGAGCATCTGCTTTGGCACAGTAAATCCATCCCATTTGGGAACAACTGGTTGAATGACAATTTGTTGTGGTATAACCTGACAGCAGCTCAGCACAAAACAGCTGTTTGCTCATTCCTCCGCAGAGTGATAAGGGAGAGAACTGAAAAAAGGACAAAAGTACAAGAACTTGTGGATTGAGATAAGGACAGTTTAATAAGAAGGGTAAAAAAAAAAAGAATAAAAAACCAAGTGATGTGCAATGCAGTTTTTCTTCCAGACCCCAAACAGCAGCTCCCTTGACCCCAGCTCCCACAGTTTTATTGTTCAGCAAGATGTCATATGGCATGGGTTATCCCTTTGGCCTGTTTGAGTCCTGGTTGTGTCCCCTCCCAGCTCCTTGAGCACTCACATCTCTGCACTGGCAAAGCAGCATGAGAAGATGAGAAGTCTTTGATTTATTGTAAGCATTGCTCAGCAACAACTAAAATGTCATTTTGTTATGGATATTAGTCTCATCCTAAACCTAAAATACAGCACCATCGCAGCTACTTGTAAGAAAACAACTGATTCCTATCTGAAACCAGGTCATCTTTCAACATTAAAACTTATTACTTCAGATTTTAAACCCTGGACTTAAATTGCATGCACCTTTTCAGATTTACTGAACATCCTTTCCTGTTCTGTGCTCTACAGAAGTAGCCAAATGTGTCTCATAATACTTGAAAAGCAAAATATTGCAATGCACCCACAGTTTATTATGGGGAATACTTGATTCAATGTTGTGGTTTTATCTACTTCTGCAGTTAGTGAAAAATAAGCTCCTTCTTGTGAAAGTGTATTTGTTGTTACATACTTCAGGCTACTGTTGGTAGTTTACTGGTAGAATTACAACTGGCTGAGGAAGGGAAAGATGAAAATAGGAAGGGGGGATGCTATCACTGAGCAGCTTTTGCAAGAGTAGCTGTGAAATTAGTTTCGTTGCTGAGAGGCGAAGCTTTGCCAGGGATAATCATTATGTATTGCTGTGTGGTGCCAGCTTCTCAGGACTCCAGGAGTAGAGTGTCTGTGAGAAGAGCTGTGCCTTCTCCCATCTGGTCTTCGACCATAGGCTGAGAGAGCTCTCTTTTTCCTCCCCCTCTTCCTCTCTCCACCTCCTCCCTCCTGAAAGACAAGTTGTTGGCAGGACCAGAAACAGAGGAGAAGGAAGTGGAAGAGGGAAGGGGAAGAGGAAAAGAGAGGACAGAATTCTTCAGTCAGTCACTGTGCTGATCCATTCCTGAACAAAGGTAGCCATTGGTACGCTCACTGGGTCAATGACAAGGGCTGAAGTCCACGTTAAACTCATAGTAGGAATAATAACTTTTCTGCTATGTTACAAAAATATATTGCCTGCATTTATTGCTCCTGGACATCCAGAACCAAACGTTGATCTTCTCTTTGGGTGACTGATCTGATCAGCACTGTCCTGGAGCCTGATGGGAAAGAGCTTCAAAAACACTGCTACTGTTCGAGTCAGTATCACCTTATTGTCTAAATCATTTTTCCCTTTATAAGGAAAAACTGTCCTTTTGTCTGTCTTTAATATCACATTCTTTTCTCTCAGATGAGAGACAATTTAGCCTGGAAACTTTTCCATTTTTGAGGAAGGACTCTAAAAGAGAAGATTGCAAATATATGTAAAGCAAAATGATACTGCTGACAAGGCTTCTATGCCTCTACAATAGAAAACATTTTTCGTTTGGGCTGACAGCTACAATCCTCCCAGTTCTATATCTCCCTGGCTATCATTGGCCAAATTCCAGAGCAAATGGTTCTCAGAGATTTGGAAGGGATTAAGTAAAAAACACTTCTGTAACAATTGCTTTCTGACAACAATCTCTGGTTTCCTATCCATGGCTTGTAGATTTCAGCAATGGTGAAAAACATACTCTTTGCAGTGTTCATTGTTGTCCCAGTGCAATACAATTTATCTTGATAATTTGTGCAAGAAAGCACCATTCTTTAAAGGTCTCATTGTCTCACTCCTTGCTGCTGATTTATAATCTTACATCACTTACATATTTGGGATTTGATGGTAGTAAGAGCTGTATTTTTACTGAGAAGGGCAATTGATGAGTAACTACTGAACTGCCACCTCCCCAGCTCTGGAAATTTACAAAATCTCATTCTGAGAAAAGAGAAAAAACACATTTTAAAGTGTTTTATCCACCTACCACCTTCAGCTGCATTACACACATACTTCAGACACCTCTGTCCAAAGTCCACCTCCAAGAGAAGAGCCTCATTCTGCCACAGCTCCACGAAGGTTGGCACAGCTGCTGTTGGTGTTAACACCTTCCACAAAGCTGCCGTGACTCATCCGTTTTGTTTTCCTTTCATGTTTCTTCCACATCTCAAGTTGTTGAATACGAGTGCCGCTTCTTGAACATGAACAGAAAATGTTTTGAAAATCACGCTTATAAAATACATTTTTTGTCTTCTTTAAATGAAAACATGGTATTTTCATCTTTGGCACTGAGTATTCTCTTCTGATAAAAACTAAGATTAGGATGGGACTAGACGTGAAAACAGTGATGTAGAAATTATGAGTAAAATACTGATATGTGGGATATATGCTGCTCTAGGCAAAGAAAAGTAGGCAGTAGTTTGCAAGTCCTTTTTTGCAATCTCATTGCAAAAAAATAAGAAAGGAAAATGTGGCTAAACAAGAAACCATTTAGGTCAAAGTGACTCACACTGATAAAGACCACCTAGCACAGGAAAACTAACCTTGATAATTTGACCTATAAGGTAAATAGCTACGAGATTTGGAGTCACTGAGGTAGAATTAAACTAGATTATTTTCTGAACAGTAATTTAAACTGGTGTAATTTAAAATTTGGTTTTGAAATGTATTTTTTCTTAGACATGGTTCTGGGGAATAACCTTTAACTAAATTGTCACAAGATGATTCAACTTCAGATAAAGGGAGAAATTAAGGCAGTATTGCAACTAAGCTCTGTGACTTTGAAAGCAAGGGTCGTGGTAAATTCACGCGACTTAGCAGTAAAATCATCTCCATTAAGTTTAGGGACTTGAATGTAGAGGAAGTCTGCAACTTGCAGTGATGCAAGAGTGAAAAAAAAACAAACAGCATTAGATTTACTGGGTGAATAGGGAAAAGAGAGTTAACAGATTATTTTCATCTGCTAACCTACTTATCTGTGGTTCAGAATGCAATGGAATACTGTTAGGGATGCCAAAAATCAAACTGAACCAAGGCTCACAGTGAATTTCGAAGTAAATGACAAAAGGTCTTGAGATGTATGAAATAAAAGAGAACAAAGATAGAAAACATAGACCAGTTGTATGGAAAGAAGGAAGAGGTTATTATGATATGCCAACATTAACTCAAAACAGTTGAATCTGATAATGGACACGTGTTATGTGACAGCACCCAGACTGGCATGTCTGTGTAGTTGCCTGAATTTGTTCTGTATTGATGGGGTAGAGATGAGCACTAAGAATGGGATTTGTAGCTCCAGAAAGTTGAAGGGCTAGGGCACATGTGAGACTGTTAAAAGGGAGTATCAAAGAGTGGTCTATAATGCTGCCTGTCTCCTGTGTTTAAGCATACAATTAAGGCTTACTGTAGGTATCCTAGTGAAGCCTGGATCAGCTCTGTGCTTAGTATGTACATAAATTATATACTGGGATGCAGATGACTTCCATGGCAAAATGGGTAAGAAGAACAAACAGAAAAAGCAATAAGCAGTTTTGAATAATATATTAATTGAAATGGTCAGCAAAGAAGTGGAAGTCTCTTCATCAACTTGTGCAAAATGAACCTCCCAGTTCCTGTGTAACTCCTGTAGACCATTGTGACCTGTGGGTTACGGAGCAACTGGAATGGTGACACACTTCATCCCCCAGCTTCCAATGCAAAGTTTGTGATTTCAGGCAAGACATGAGGCCTGATCCTGGGGCCCAAAAAGTAGGGGGACTTAGTTGGATAGCTAGACATCTAACACCTAGCCTCACCTTTAGGTTCTTCCATATTGTACGCTATCCAGTGTAACAGGATGAAGGGCTGAAATTGTTTTAGTGTGAGGGGCCATCTAAACAGAGACTGATGTACAGAGTTTATGTTTGCATTCTCTTTATCACTCAAAATCAGTAAAGAAGAAAAGCTTCCACATGTTCTGCTCTCTATTCCTAATTAATACAAACACTTAGTGGAACACAAGCTCCTTCTGAAGTGTGCAAAACTTCATCTGGGGGCAGCCTTACATCTTTCAGTTACCTCAGGATTCATGTAGAGATCAATATTTTTGCTAAGAAATTTGACTTAACCTGCATTTGAATCTTATACTTGGGGTTTGTGAAAATGGTATTGGCTTTAAAATATTTATCCCATGCATTGCATGCAGTTTCAGATGGACAGAGTTCTTTCAGTTGACAGGAAGTAGTACTACTCTCAGTGTAAAACACAAAAAGTACCCAAAAAAACTCTGTTACAGTTTTGTTGAAAAATCTGTAATGGATTCCACCTAAGCTTGTTACTAGTATGCCAACAATTGGGTCTCTGGAGGATAATGTAATGTACTAAAGTTGCTTATTATATCTCACAAAGTACCCTGTAGCCACCAACAAGGATGTGTACAATGATTCTAAACCTGCAAAAGTAAACTGATTTTTTTGCACTTACAATGTAGTGCAACCAAGTTGATTGCCTTAATGGCTAATTGTCAGCAATCACTATTGCTCATGTTTTGAAAGCCCACAGACTTAGTTATGCAGATATTTGCACTGCAATATTTAAACTAACAGGGCCCAGGCACCTCGGCACCTCTGCCAGGGTCAAATCCAGGGGATGCTGTTCTACCAGAGTTCTTCTGGGAAAGCATCCAAAGTCAATGTCTTATACAACCAAATGCAATGGGAAGAGGTAAGCTTATTAGGAATGTATTAATGTCACAAGCAAGGGCAGATAAAAAAGAAAATAAAATTATCTAGTTCAGAGGCATACACAGTTCAGTGAAACAGAGGTGTGTGATGACGTTTTGATTCCCACCAGCTAATTGTTGTGTTAGCCAGTGCCATTAGACTTATATCATTTTAATGCAATTATATCACATTTTCAGGGCTTGTGTTTGCCTGGGCATGCCCCTGCTTCTTTTATTTCTTCAGTCATAGCAAGTAGCCTGGCATCGGCACCTGAGCAGCCATCAGCACCACTGAAAGTTGACAGAGAAACACACTGGACAGAGAAGTCAAACATTCTCCATATTTCACGGCCTTTGCTGTCTCTTCCTGTCCATCTCTAACCAGCCTGCATTGTGGATACCTCAAAGCTTGTCTCTACTCTCATCTTCTCCAAAATTTGCAGTAGTAACACCCTCCAGAGAGGCATGATGGCCCAGGATGACCCACTAGTTGTCCTCTTCTTATCTAGTTTCTAGTTAGACTGTATACACAAGAAGGAAACACCATTCAGCATAGTCTGTGTCACCTGATGGCATAGTCACCTCTTTGAAGCATCTCTTCTAGTTATTTATTGTTTTGTTTCTTTCAAAGGTTGCCTGTCTGTGTCCCTTACTGCCTGATGCTATGTGCTAGGGATGTAGAAAGCGAGGAAGCACTATTCCACCTGATATGAGCTGAAAATCTCTTTTCCTCTCAGCCAAGTGGCTGATTCCAGGCTACTTGCTGGGAACAATCTGTGGCAGCTCCCAAACTGTGCCTGGCAGGGTTGGAATTTGGCACTGTCCTAATCCATGTCTCTGGCAGTGCTTGTTTTATTAGTACAGCAGTGGTAGTGTTGCACTGTGGAAGCATCCCTTGGCAGAAGGGCATCAGGAAACAAGACTGTCTGTGTTGGCCATTCCTGGGCAAGGATACCGGCTGTTGCCCAGCACACTTGCTCTGGGGAGGGAAAAATGCTTCCAGGGCCCTTAGGAATGCATGCAGCTTTTCAGAGCTGGCAGTGGGGAAAGGCACCATCTCTGACTGAAAGCAAACTTTGCTTTCTCATGTCTGAGGAAAAAAATCTTCATGGATTTGTCCTGGGAGAACACCAAAGCCTGGTTTTGGCAGAGTGCTGTGCCTGATACAGGCTGTGAGCCATTTCTGCAACAACTGTGAAACACAGGAGAGGTCAGGAGTCACTGCAGGGAGCTGAGATACATTGCTTTATCCTTAGGGCTTTCTCATTAGGTAGTTATGTTCTGTGCTATGCACGTTACCTGGCTGCATTGCCTAGGCTGAGCTGGCTGGAGCTTAACGCCTCAGGTAAATAGCACATTTCATTCAGGAGTCTCCTGTGAAAGGCAGAGCCAGGGAGGCTTCACCTTACAGTTTCCAAATCTTCCAGACTCCTGGCAGGCAAGGCCTGACTGAATTTTTGGATGCCAAATTTATGAGTTTTCTGCAGCAGTCTGAGCTTAACAGTTGCCATGCTGAGAGCCTGGGAGCACACCAGAAGCAAGGAATTGCCATTCTTCGGTGCTGGTTGTAAGGATCTGGCATTTTCCCATGGCCTCGGTGGGTGAACAGAATGGAAATTATCTATCTTGGCTATCAGCAGTGATACCTGGCTTTTGCTGGAGTGCAGAAGAGTCTTGCTGCTGATGGGTGTTACTGCCTGAAGTTCTCCCTTCCCTTCTCTTGGGTTCATTTCCACACCTCAAAGGATGTCTGTCTCCTCTGCCCTCCCGTAATCTGAGCTCTTCTGGATTTGTAGCATTCAAAAAGAGATGGACATCCAGGCCTCCTGGCAGAGCCAGGGATGGAGTGAAACACACAGCTCAGGGTGGGGTGGAGTGGGGTGGCAGAAAGGTGCTGCTCCATGCCAGCATTTGGACAGACTGGGGCTGCAGGAGTGGGTTCAGAACAGTCTGCCCCTTCAGGGCTGCCAGAAAAACCCTGGGGAGCAATATAGAAAGCTGTTAGCCTCACGCTGCTCATCTTTCATATCACAGTTAAAAGTACACATGAATGAAGCATGAATTTCATGTTTGAGATGACACTGTTTGGAGGAAGCTTTCTTTTAAAGCAGGTCCCCACCGAAGTGATACACATGAAAATCAGGCAGTTGGCATGTCCCGTGTGGGCACAGCAGGGACAAGTGACTCATTACCCTGTAATTCCTCAGAAAAAAAGTATACTCATGTTCAGTTATACAATAAATATTTTTACTTGCTGGGATCTTTCATATGTGGGATCTGGATTTGGGAAGGAGACGAGAGACCAGCCACAGAAGCAATTGTGTGCAGGCTGCTTATGACAGTGGCTGGGTCTACAGCTGTGTGAGGATATGTGCAGTGCATGCCTTTTGATCTTGATCGCATCCTCTGACTATTATAGTGATGCACGTACATAATCTTAAAAATCTGTTTATAGTAAAAAAGCAAAAGTGAATTATTGCAGTAACTGCACAGATGTTACTGACTGTTTTGTGTGAAAGAACATATACAAAGCAGAACTCTTACTTTCAAAGAAACAAAAAAAAGGAGAAAACACAAGTACTGTGCTACGTTTCAAAAGCAGAAGCTCTCCAGGGAAGGAAAAATCTAAAGTCTGAGGATGCAGAGTGGAAAAGTAGGTATTAAAAACCATGGGAAAAGATATTGTTGCTACTACATTCATTTGAAAAAATCTGTTCTGAATACTCTGCATAAAATAACAAAGCTTTACTCTCCAGCAACAGATAAGAAACATAAATGAGGCCAGAAGTGTTGAATTGCATTATACATTGCTTCATTTAAGCTTTTAGTTACTTATGTCTTTGGCCTGTAAAGTGCCAAAATTCTTGCTTTACAGGATCAGAAAGAGTAAAAACCTTTAAACCAGATACCGGCTAAGTCCAGTGATAAATACAGTAGTCTTGGTTTGAAAAGCCACCATTCTGTTTGACACTTTACCTTCTTTTTTCTTCCTGGTCACTCGGAGTCTTTCTTGCTTGCAGTCCTACTCAGGGCAACAGTGTGCACAATGTTCCACGCTGGAAGAGTTATGAGCAGTCCCCAGATTTAGAGTTAGAGGCTCAGCAGGAGTATCTTCCATATGCCATCCAATTTTGACTGAGAAGAAATGTACCCACAAGTTTTGGATGCACTGGTTGGAGTCAGTTTAAAAAGAATGAATGAATCCATAGCCCTAGAGGAGCTGAGAAACAACGCCTGCAAGTCATGGAAAAGGGATGTTGATAAAAGGACAAGTAGTGATAAATTCAAATGTGGGCTCAGAGAAACAAATGCAGTGAGAGATTGCTCCGTGTCATGTAAAATCTAAACAAAAAGCTTCAAGTCTTACAAATTCTGATGAGCACAATCTGCACTGCTGAGTCAGCATGGAAAGAAAGAAAGGAAGTCTACATCCAGGGAAAAGATATACCAAGTAGAAAAAACTTTTCTGAAGGTCCTTCAGATTAGAGTTTTCTTTAAGTACATTACAAAATGCTCAGATCATAGTCTTTTATGAGAAAAATAATAATAATAATAATTCTGGCAGTACAATTTGTTCTGAATTCATTAAACTGTATGAAAAAAAATCCATTGTGAGAAAATTAGCAAAGGACAAAGAAAATATTATTCTTAATGCAAAAAAAAAAGACTTTGATTGTTTATATGAAATTACTTGTCTGGAATTTCTTTTATGATTAAAAATGTAAAGTGCTTAGAATCATAGGCTGGGAAAAAAGCTTTCCCCAACCCCAAATTAACTTATTCTGTGAAATCAGCATCATGTCAAAAAAGGATTCATTCACATAGGTTCACCCATCCATCCTACTACCAAAAGAGCAGTTCTCTTCTATCTCCCTTGCAACTCTGACTCTCTATCTCCTGTCATTTATTGCTATTTAATTGTGCTGCCATTCATGCAAGCCAGGGATGAACTGGGCTGGTTGATGCATGACTAGGTAGCAAAACCTTTAAATTTACTGTTTCAATAAAGAAACCTTTTAGATAGGAGACATAAATAGAAAGGATTTAATCGAATCTTTATCACAGTGTAGTCAACTAGAAAAAAAAATGGTTGCCATGGCAGCTAAAATTTCCCTATGCAAGCACTGGGAGCTGTGATAGTTCACTGGTCAAGTCACAAACATGGCAGCCTCTGCTACTACAGATTTCTTCTCTGGCCTTAGGAATTTTTAGGCCCCTGTAGAAAGCTGGTGTGCCAGAAAGCCCAGCTGAAGTGCCTTCACACCAATGCATGCAGCATGGAGTTGGAAACCACGATGCTCCTGGAAAGTTATGATCTGGTTGTTATCATGGAATTGTGGTGGGACAAATCTCATGACTGGCATACTGCGACTGAGGGTTACAGGCTCTACAGAAGGGATAGGCAGGGTAGAGGAGAGGGGGAGTTGCCTTCTGTGTTAAGAAGTGGATCTATTGTGAAGAGCTGTATCTGAGCAACAACCATGACCAGGCTGAGAGCTTATGGGTTAAAATCAGGGGTTGGTCCAGTAAAGGACATCTAGTGGCTGGGGTCTAGTACAGGCTGCCTGATGAGGAGGAGCCTGTTGACGAGGCCTTCTTGCTCAAGTGTGGAAGGTGTCACACTCATAGGCACTTGTCCTGATGGGGGACTTCAACCACCAAGATATCTGCTGGGGTAGTGGCAAGGCAGGTAGCAGGAAATCCAGGAGATTCCTGGAGTCTGTTGAGGATGACTTCCTGGTCCAGGTAATAGACAGAGACCCAAGATGAAGTCTCACTGGACCTGGTGCTCATCAGTGCAGAGGAGAGCATGAGAAATTAAGACTGGAGGCAGCCCAGGCTGTAGTGACCATGCTCTGGTGGAGTTTATGATCTGGAGGAATGCAGCCCTGGCAAAAAATAGAGTCAGGGCCCTGAACTTCAGGAGAGAAAACTTTCAGCTGCCCAAGAAACTGCTGGGCGGGATTTCCTGGGAAACTGTCCTGAAGGGCACAGGAGAAGAACAGAGCTGGCAGCTCTTTAAGGAAACCCTTCTGTGAGTACAAGAGCAGAAGACAGTGAGCAGAGGAATGTGGCTGAACAAGGACCTGCAGCTTAAACTGAGGGAAAAAGAGGGAGTTGTAGAGGAAATGGAAGCAGGGTTGTGTAGCATGGGAAGAATACAGGGATGTAGTCCGCACGTGCAGAGATAAGATCAGGAAAGCCAAGGCACAAATGGAAGGCCATAAAATGATCAGAGGGCTGTACTCTTCTATGATGAAAGGTTGAGGGAACTGGTCTTGTTTAGTTTGGAGAAGAGGAGGCTGCACGGAGACCTCACTGTGGCATTCCAGTACTTGAAGAGGGTGTATAAACAGGAGGGGGAATGACATTACACAAGTGGATAGTGATAGGACAAGGGGGAATGGTCTTAAACTAAGACAGGGGAGGAGGTTTAGGTTAGATGTTAGGAGGAAGTTTTTCACTCACAGGGTGATGATGCACTGGAACAGGTTGCCCAGAGAGGCTGTGGATGCCCCATCCCTGGAGGCATTCAAGGCAAGGATGGATGTGGCTCTGAGCAATTGGTTGGCGACCCTGCCCATGGCAGGGGGTTGAAACCATGTGATCTTTGAGGACCTTTTCAACCCAGCCCATTCTTTGTTTCTATGTATGGTAGGTTCCTTTCTTCTCTACTTGTCAGCTGCCACCAAGTTTAGGCATGGTTTTGTGTTTGTTTGGTTGTTTTCCTTTTTAAGTTGGAATCTGATAAAGAACAAGTAGTTTTCTACCATCTGTATTGATTGCTTTTGTACAAGTTGTGTCTTCCCTAAATATACAATGCACATAATGCTTTTAGCATCAGGTCCTACTAGGATGATAAGGATGTGCCTAGCCATTCAGTTTTATGATCATTCATTCAGCTTTATGATCCATAACAGTTCTCAGCTTGAAGAAAAACTCCAAGCTTGTTACTGGCTACTGAAAGGCAGTCTCAGTAGAAATTTCAGTGCATTTATGGAATTAGGCTGTTTTATCTCACCACTTTGTTGATGTGTTTTTTTTCTTTGTGGTGAAGGTAGCAAGAGCTGAATTTGTATGTTTCTTTTGTAGTGCTGTCATGCACTACATGCATTAAGGAAGGATCCTTTATCTGAAATGTCTCCTGGCTTGTACAGAAGTGCCAACGTGTAGCACATCTGATCTGGACTCCCAGCAGCTTGAAATCATTCTGAGTGTGATCTGCAGGGATGCTTGGTGATGTATTTCATCTTTGGACTTATCTGAAATCTGAAGGGTTGTGCAGAGTGGGAACAGGCTTTGGAGCCTACAGGGAACCCAGATTGTTCTTCCCCCCCCCCCCCCAGTCCTTTTATTCCTGTTTATGCCTTTTGCCTCTCTCTAATTTATGCGCTGGCAAGTCCAACAAAGCAACTGAGTGTACTGAGTCACTCCCACTGAACAGAAACTCTGAAGGAGGAAGCAGACAGCACTTACCCATTTCACATACTCAGAAACAGTCTAGTGTCCAAATTACTGTGGCCATGGTCTTATTCTGGGTGGGCCCTTTTCCTTCAAAGAATGACCTTCCTATCAGGAAATAACCTTCTTACAAAATTGCTAAGGGAAAAATCTCTTTAATTTTTTTACAAGGTAAATGACTCATTCAAAGGTTCACTACTTATTATGAAGAACTGAAAACTGTCAAGGTTATTCTTAATTTTTTTCTTTCTTTTTTTTTTCTTTCTTTTTCTTTTCTTTTCTTTTCTTTTCTTTTCTTTTCTTTTCTTTTCTTTTCTTTTCTTTTCTTTTCTTTTCTTTTCTTTTCTTTTCTTTTCTTTTCTTTTCTTTTCTTTTCTTTTCTTTTCTTTCTTTTCTTTTCTTTTCCTTTTTTTTTCTTTCTTTTCTTTTCTTTCTTTTTTCTTTTCTTTTCTTTTCTTTTCTTTTCTTTTCTTTTCTTTTCTTTTCTTTTCTTTTCTTTTCTTTTCTTTTCTTTTCTTTTCTTTCTTTTCTTTTCTTTTCTTTTCTTTTCTTTTCTTTTCTTTTCTTTTCTTTTCTTTTCTCTTTTCTTTTTTCTTTTCTTTTCTTTTTTTCTTTTCTTTTCTTTTTCCTTTCCTTTCCTCTCCTCTCCTTTCCTTTCCTTTCCTTTCCTTTCCTTTCCTTTCCTTTCCTTTCCTTTCCTTTCCTTTCCTTTCCTTTCCTTTCCTTTCCTTTCCTTTCCTTTCCTTTCCTTTCCTTTCCTTTCCTTTCCTTTCCTTTCCTTTCCTTTCCTTTCCTTTCCTTCCCTTCCCTTCCCTTCCCTTCCCTTCCCTTCCCTTCCCTTCCCTTCCTTCCCTTCCCTTCCCTTCCCTTCCCTTCCCTTCCCTTCCCTTCCCTTCCCTTCCCTTCCCTTCCCTTCCCTTCCCTTCCCTTCCCTTCCCTTCCCTTCCCTTCCCTTCCCTTCCCTTCCCTTCCCTTCCCTTCCCTTCCCCTTCCCTTCCCTTCCCTTCCCTTCCCTTCCCTTCCTTCCCTTCCCTTCCCTTCTCCCTTCCCTTCCCTTCCCTTCTTTTCTTTCCTTTTTTTTTTTTTTTTTAATTTAAATAATGCAGCTCCTGGGAATTCTGCTTCTGAAGTAGAAGCACTATATCAGAACTGGACAATTAAAGAGTGAAAAGGACAATCAAACCCCAAAGGAGCTCAGAGTCTTAATATGAAGACAACTCTTACTATAATTCCTTGCCTAATCCTCTCAAAAACTCTGTATTATAATGGTTACCCGATAGCAAAATTATGGACAGGGTACTCTAAGTTTTTTTTACTCTATTTGCTGGTGATGGTAAGTAGAGATAAGAGCTGAGAAGGAAGTGCCACCAACATAGGTGCTAAATTGGTGCTAATAGGGTGAATGCAAAAAGATTCCATTTACATTGTTAACAGTCTGGTAGGTTCATGGAAAATTAATTCAGTCAGAGCTATCTGTTGGAAAGGATAACCCTGGTGCTGCTCACACTTAGGAGGTGGGAAGGCTTGTTGTTTCCTTTTCATTGCTGCAAGAGAGAAGAGTTGTACCGTATGATCTCCTCTGAAGATGCCACATAGCGGCACTTCTGTGTCAGGAAAGATGATGTTACAATAGTTTGTGGTTGTGGAGTATGTTTAGAAGGGCATAAAATGCTTTTAGCCACAGAAACAGAACTACAGCTATGACTACTGATAAAGCCTGAAGCTACCTCATGCACAGCAATATAAGCCTATAAATATACAGACAAATTTATCCCACCTGTTCCTGTGTGCTCCAGCCACAACTGAAGGGATTCTAAGGGTTTCCTCTCCATCAGACTGATCTTGAATTTCAGTTATTATTGGGATCTGATGCATCCACTGTGCTTGCTGGACAAAGCAGGTATTCCACACTTCACCATCTACTGTCAACTTAATGCTTGACACATCCTTCTCTGTCCCCTTTTCATGGTTTACCTCAACTCTCTTATTTTAGTGTGCTCAGCCTGCTACCCTCCTTCCTCATTATCCTTGCTTTTCTCTCTGGCACCACTTCAGCCCGCATCGTCCCCTAGGCCTTGAAGCATACTTGCCCCAGCCCTTCTGTTCTTTTCTCTGTGGTTCACCTAGCAGTCATTATGTCACTGCTGTTCAACTCATGCTGATACTTCTAATTTCATGGCTGCTTCTGCTTCTGCTGTGTCTGGAGCTACCACTCCTCTTCTGAAAGCATTTTATATCTCTCTGGCCCAGGCTATCAGAATGAATACACAGGCAGGGGATCTTCTCAGAGAAATCAGAATTGTATAGTAAGGACAAAGATAATAATGAAGAAAAAAATTAAAATATATAATGTGAACATAGCCACAGGAGCTTTATGGATGCTTGGCAGCATAAGAGCAAGAGTAGACAGCGGGTCTGTATATATCTGACCAGTGTGAGTCATGACATGGATGTGCCACAGCTGATGCCATAGCATTTTTCTCTCTTTTACATTTACTCATCTTCCTCTTCTCTCTGGACTATGCCTACTCCATGCACTTGGATATGAAACTCTGGGCCTATAGGAAATACCAGGAAGTGTAGAAGAGAAGATGCATGTCCCCATGGTAACACAGAGCGCTATAAACCCATCTCTGTGTGGTCTGTTCTCTGCTCAACCTTCCACAAATTATCATTAAAAGCAAGGTCTCATTTTTTGCCCTCTAAGTGCACTGTTGCTAGTTCTTGGGTGTCCAAATACATGACTAAAACTCTGAGATAAAGATCAATATAAACAACTTCCCCCACAGAGGAAGTAGAACCGCAAGTCTCTCTGTGCAGAAGACAAAATTTTCTACCTTTGTTTGAGGCTGAGAAACAAATAGTCATGGTATGGGAGCACTATGAAGACACCTCCACATTCTGCTCTAGCTTCAATATATGTCATTTCAGTCTTCTTTTCCATAATCTAAACACAGCTGTGGACATACTTGCCTGAAGCTACACTAAGTCAAAACAGATTGAGAGCAAGAATAAACTACACTTGACATGTGTTAGTCATGGTACTTAATATGTGGATAGAAGATACTGAGATGCAACAATGATTAGGATGTGGAAAGAATCTACACACAGGAAAACTTTTTGTCTATAAATATCCTTGATGCTGTGTATGTGTATGTACATGCACATGTGTACACACACATAAATATATATGGATGTGCAAAAAATGTTTGTAGTGTTTTGGCTGAAATTTACAATTTTAAAGTAACCAAAATAAACAAGGAATTTAGCACAAATACAGTGCAATAATTACATTACAAATCTTAAAGTAAAATTTATACTAGAGAAATGCATTTGATTCAGAAAAAAAAGTCCTGCTGTCTTGGTATCTAGTCCATGCTTGCTTGCAGTATCCAAATTATCAGGATATCAAGGAAGAATTAATGAACAGCCTTGGCCCATGGTGCATGTTTAGGTAAGGAGGTTAGGTGAGCCATGGAAATGCGGACAACAAAAATAAATTGTGGGTTGCTTTGCATTGGCGGGCAACTGGTAATGTGCTCAGAACTGTGCCATGAAGTGTCAGAGGAGTTTCTCTGTAGACTTTGGGTGACTCAGAAAAGCTGGAAATTCTGAGTGACTCAGCCAAAAATCCAGGCCATGTACCAGCATGTTCTAGACCCTGCTGAAGCTGCGGAGAGCTAAGGAAGGACAAGTGCTAACAGTGTTGACAGAATATGTTTGCTAAAGCTGAGAGTTAACACTGTGTTCTGACACTAAGTACCTCACATTCAGGTCAGTTATGACATATTTTGAAGACAGGTTATGTTTTTACATGCAGCTAATTGGTTGTCATCTCATCTCCTAACATATCTGCACTTTGCTGGCCTCAGCTTATTTCTAGAAATACCTTTTCCCCTCTCCATCTGTCAATAGCTTTCCAGAAAAGTACTGAGGACCAAATAAGCCATCCTCTCCTGTCTCAATGCAAAAATAAATATTAAGCACTGAAACACTTTTTATTATTTTACTGCCCTTAGCATCTTGCTAGAATGGGTGATCATCTGTGCTTGTATCTGAAGATAATGGTGTGCACACAGCTGTATGTGATCTAGAATTGTAAGGTTTAATTAAAGGTGGAAATCAAGTTCTCAGTGTGCAGCATGAATGTGCTCCATTTACTATTAATCTTATATGAGTGTCATAGTTTGTGACCATTATTCCACCTAGCAGTATTCCAGTTACTCTTGAGCTTCATCCAGGATGCAGGATGACAATTAAGGCTGCTCAGAAAAAGTTTTTAAAAAGTACACGTTTTTAGATTCAGTGTTATTTGAGGAAAGTGTATAGACTGAAGATCTCTGCTGACACCATCTGCAGTTTCTGTTTTGAAGTCAGAAGTACTTTCTTATAAAAAGAGAAATTGTTTTAATTACGTCCAACATAACATCATAGTTGACAACATCCAGTTGGGTAAAAGCCACATCTATGCTTTCAAATTTAAGCAAGCTTTCCTATGACTTCACACTACAGAAAGAAAAATCTAACTTACAGATTTGTCTGTCTTGCCCTCTGTGTACCCTTGCTATTGCCAAAAACAAGTTTCTTAAACTTAAGTCTAGCAACACCATACAAAATATGATCAGGATTCAGGTGCTTGTGACAATAATTGTGACATTCTGGAAAGCAACTCATGTATCTTCTGTTTATTATTTGTGTTTTTACTAGAAAGAAATTAATTATTTCAGGCAGAAAAGTAATTCTGTTTGGCCATCTGTAGATTGACTGTATTTTTAATTTTAGCATGGAGGCAGAGTGGCATCAATAATAACCCAGACAGTTTGGGATACAATAATGGATCTGCCGACTGTTTTGTTGTGTGGAGTGGAAGTTCAAGAAAACAGAGTGTTAAGCATGCGTACTGCACTTAGGCTACAACAACCCCAGGCAAGCTAAGGCCTTGGGGCAGACTGGTTGGAAGGCTGTGTGGAAGAAATGGACCTGTGTATCCCAGTGAGTGGTTGGCTGAACATGAGCCCATGGGCAGTGTAGCCAAGAAGGCCAAGGGCACTTTGGCTTGCATCACAAATAGTGTTCTGAGCAGGGATGTGATCACGTACTCCTCACTGGTGAGACTGTACCTTGAGTATGATGCCCAGTTTTGGGCCCTTCAGTACAAGAGACATTGAGGCCCTGGAGTTTGCCCAGAGAAGGGCAACAAAAATGGTGAAGATTCTGGAGCACAAGCCGTATGAAGAGTGGCTGAGGGAACTGAGGTTGTGTAGTCTGGAGGAGGCTCAGGGGAGACCTGAACTCTATATGCTTACTTGAAGGGAGGTTGTGGTGGGGTGGGTGTCAGCCTCCTCTTCCATTTAACTAGTGATAGGACTGGAGGGAATGGCCTCAAGTTGTGCTGGGGTGATCCAGGTTGGTTGTTAAGAAATACTTCTCTGAAAGAGTGGTCAGGCACTGGAATGGGCTGCCTAGAGAGGTGGTGGAGTCACTGACTCTGGAGGTGCTCAAGAAATGTACTGAAGAACATAGTTTAGTGGGGAAATATTGGTGATACGTGGATTGTTGGACTGGATGATCTTTGAGGTCTTTTCTGACCTTTGTGATTTTATGATTCTAAAGAGATCATGCAATTGCAAACTCGTTCCTCTAAATAAATGTGGAGAAGGCAAGATAATCTGTAATCAAAAAAAAGCACTGAAAGAAGCATAAGGCGAATGTTGTTTACTACTAGTTTATTACATCTTAGTCACTTTTGAAAAACAGCTTGTTTTAATGGTAACCACAGGAATTGTGATTTTTTTTTTTTTTTTGCTTTGTGTAGCCCAAAAGCTACTTGGAAAAAAAAGGAAAACCACAAAAAAAAAAGACACAACTCATGTCCAAGATCCTCATCTGTACAACGACAGCATTATATCACTGAAACTAGACTTACATGAAATGAAATGGAGGTCTACAACCAAGCTCTGAGTTTCTGAAAGTAATTTCCTTCTTTGTTGCGCAGAAGTCATGGTAACACCCTGGGAATCTTGCCTAGTCAAATAAGTCCATGGACAGCAGTGTTTGTAGAAAACAGAGGTGCCAAGAGGCCAGCTAGTCCATTTTCTACCCTTGGACTGTGTTACCTATATCATGGCAGATTAATCTAATCTGGTTTTTCAAATGCCAAGGATGGGAAGTTTATTTTCCCTGTGCTATTAGTCACAGCCTACACAGTACTCACAGAAGTTTGTTTTCAGTTTGCTGACTCACTCTTGCCCTGAAACTAGTTCAGTTTAATTTTTCTGATATTGTAATTCACTGTTGCTTGGAGATTATCCTGGGCTGCGCTGTCTAGTATTAAACTGGAAAAGCAAGAGGTCAGGTTAGGAAGAAGGCAAATAAAGGTCAAAAATTTCCACATCACTATCTAGCTGATAGAGTATATGATGATTTTGCTCCTCAGAAGCTGTATTACCAATATTAGAAATATGGATTAAGAAAAGAGTAGATTTGAAAATGTAATGAATACAAGCAGAAAGTTTCATGTCTATTGCATGATGAAACTGGAAAAGTAAAATAAGCTTTTCCCTGCTTGGGAAGGGATAAAAGAGAGGTGCGTAGCTCAAAACAGCAGTACTGTAAATATACCTTAGTCAGTATTTTAACTATAAGCATGAGGAGCTGTTGATGAAAGCCTGCTGCAAGCTCATCTAAACCATCCTACAGAGTTAACATTCTTTAAGCATCTGTATGATTTACAGGGCCCTGGCTTAAAAGACAGGGAGATTTAATAGTGAAGACGGTAAGGGTGGGATTCAGTGTCACAACAGATGTCTCATGCCACTTGGAAAGCACCTGAGATGTCACTGTGTGACTGGCAGATATGACACAACTAATGGAAGACCTCAATCATTCTGGAGTGGCAACTTCTGGATACGTGGAGTACCTTACCATATTGAAAATGGAAATAGGCAATGTTCATGCATCATAATTTGAGAAAAATGAATAAATCACTTGGTGTAAAGTGTAAAATGAGATATTTGGGGAGAGTACAGATGGCTAGGAGAGTAAGAGCAAGAAATAAGAGCAGCGTTGGTATTAAACACTGGCAAGCATATGGGAGTAGCAGAATCACTTACAGCATGATTCTGCAGCTTTTAAATTCCTCTTCTGTAGCTGAAGAGGAACAGGCTGATTTGTATCTATAGCAAAAGGATGATAATCTATTCTCCAGCAGATACGTCAGCAAGATGATGAGTCAGGCCACGGACTGGAGGGTGACAAGCTGGGCTTCCTGCCAGTGGACTGCCTCTTTTTTGCTTGTGGCATGGCAGCGAACAAGGCTGCCTGATTGGCTTGTCAGGCTGGCATACAGACTGAATTTCTGTCTGGCTTCCATAAAAAAAACAATTAAACAATGCACTGTTGTACAGCCTTCACATTCTGCTGTCATAGCTTCTCTTTGGGGAACTACTCCATCAGCTGTCTTTCAAACAGCTTTGGAAATGTTTCTGTCCTTATTACCCCGCTGATACCGCTCAGCAAATTATTTACCCAGACTTTTCAAACCCACTCAGGCACATGTGTTAGTAGTGCTCTGGATACCTGCCTTGAGGCCTTGGGGAGCAATTTGCAGAAAGTGATCTGTGCTGAAATCAATGGGAACTTGCCTGAACATGAAAGGTTCTTGTGCTACATCCTCTGAAATACTAAGCTTAAGGTTCCTATTGCATAATCAGAATCAGCACCTATATTTCACCTAAGATCCACATGCTTTTATTCACCATTTGGAAATTAAACCACCCAAATATGTTGTGAGGGCTCTGTGAAAAGCAGATGCTTGTTAACCACTTGTACTCAAGTGGCAAGTGCTGTTGAACACATACACACAAAGAAACTTGTCTGCCTGGATGCATTCAGGACAAGAGATCAAAGAGGGCTGAATGCTGTGCATCATACAGGTGTTTATTTAGTGAGCTTTGTCCTTGTGCCCTGAAGGAATGTGGAGACTTACATGTCTGCAAGTTAGTGACATCTGCTCTGATAACTAATTAATTACCCCAGTGCAATATATATGGCTAATAGGTGTAATCTAAATGCCACTGGCTTAGTTTGGCTATTACCTTATTTGAGCAGCTGGCTTTGCTACACTGATATTACAGATCTGTTAAGTCATACCTTAATTAGTTTGTTTATACATCTCGCACTTTCCATGTTGTGAGTATTGTGCTACCATAGCAAAACATTTGATAGATTGGCAGTTGTTTTTCTTTTCCCCTAGAGTAGACTGGATATTATAAATTTCATTATTGTGCTATTTTCCCTCCTCCTCTGTGCAGAATCATTTTCCCGAGACCTCTGTTGCTGTTTCATTTGCTACCTAACTCTGTATTACTGCGTCAATTTCTATTGGTTACTTGCCCACTCAGCAGATAGAGTTACCAATTCATTTAGCTTTCAGGATGTTCTTTTCCTCTTGAATTTTATTTTAATTCTCCACACTTCCTAAATCTTTACTCCAATGTTTCTGGAGTGTTTTGCTTTGGACATTGAAGTTAACAGCAGTATTTATTTTAAAATTCAATAGTGTCGACATCTGTCACGGATAATGCTGGTAAAGAAGAATTTTACTTCTTAAGGTTTCTTCTTTGTCCTCTTCCTGCCATTACAATGATCTTGGATACAATTACTTTAATGTTTTATTTTAATACTGTTAAGTGTACTCATTAAAAAAAATTACTTGTTCATGATCAGTTGTTCTTGTCTAAACTAAGAAATGTTTGGATAATCTTTTGTTGCAGTACCACTGGCACTTTACTGGTTACTTTACTTCACAAAGGTAATGCTTCAGGAGTAGAAGCCAGTTTTAGGATTTACATCTTTCTTTCTCCCACTACCTGACACAAGCTGACAAACCTTTTAATTCCCTTATGAAGATCTCGCTGAATAAATCTGTTTTGCAGAAATCTAAACCTGCCAGAGTTTGTTGATGAGCAAAGTTTTGGGAGACCTGGGAATACATAAACACTATTTTGTTAAAGCCTGTCCTTTCAAATTGCCATGCTATTTCCTTATGATAATCCACAAGGATCTATAGACAGTTGTTGAAAAGCATACTACTTATTGCTTGTAAAACACTGTGGTGCACTGCATATGCTCAATGTATTCTGCTCCCAGTTTTGTTAGTGCTTACTGACAGCACGCTTAAGCTTGAGTTCTTTGGCTTGTGATTGTTATGACATTCTTGTAAGCATGAACTGATGCACCTTCTTCATGTACAGCCTGGATCCCGTCCTTCCTTTATAACAGTGAATGATGCCAGCCCTGTTAATTGTTTCACTGATAAGGCATTTTAGTAGGAAGAGAATAAGGCTGGCTCTGAGGGCAAAAGATAAACAAGAGGAATGCAAGTATAGCGCTCTCTTGCAGCTGCCTCAGCTGCAGGGGGAAGCAGTCTAGCAGACTAGGGCTGTGATTAGTTGCCCCAGGTCTAGTCGGAGGCCAGTAACTAGTGGGGTGTCCCAGGGGTCAGTACTGGAGTGGATGAGACAGCAGGGAGCTGTGCTGCCATCTGAAAGGACCTGGGTGGGATGATGAAATGGGCTGTCAGAAACATCATGAAGCTCATCAAGAAGTCAATGTCCTGCATGTGGGGAGGAAAAAATCCACACACCGGGGCATGATGGAGGCCACTCAGCTGTGAAGCTTTGAAGAAGAGGACCTGGGTGTCCTGGTGGTCGCCAAGTTGTGTGCGAGCTAACAGTGGGGCCCTGTTACAAAGCTAACAACGTTCTGGAGTGGATTAGGCAAAGTACCATTATCAGGTTGAGGGAGGTGACCATTCACCTCTACTCAGCACTGGTGAGGCCACACCTGGAATGCTGGATCCAATTCTGGGCTCTCCAGTATAAGAGACATGAACATATTGGCAAGAGTCTAATAAGAACCAAAAGGACAGGAACACCACCCCTATGAGGAAAGGACAAGAGAGACCAACAATTTAGTCTGGAGAATAAAAAGCTCAGGGAGTCTTATTAATGTGTATGTGCTATGCAGGTGCTGGAGAACTGGCACAGGTTTCTCAGAGACTGTAGGGTCTCCTCCCAGGAGCTTGTGGCATTATGGAACTATTTAGTACCACTCCACCCTCCTAAAGTGTCAGACTTGAACCACAGACAGCACTGGTGAGCTGTGAACTCAGACCAGTCTTGTTCATTTCAAGACCCTGCAGTTGCAGTCCTGAACTGAGGTGAAAATGAGTGCTTTTGGTGGAGTTTAGCTCAGCGAGGGGAGTTGACTGTATCACTCAGAGGGGCCTGGACAGGCTGGATTGGTGAGCTGAAGCCAACTGCATGAGCTTCAACAAAACCAAAGGCCAAGTCCTGCACTTTGGTCACAACAACCCCATGCATATCTACAAGCTTGGAGCAGAATGGCTGGAAAGCTGCATGGAGGAAAAGGATCTTGCAGTCTTGGTCAACACTTGGTAGAACATAAGCCTGCAGTGTGCTCAGGTGGCCGAGAAGGCCAATGACATCCTGGGTTGTATGAGAAATAATGTAGCCAGCAGGAGCAGGGAGGTGATTGTCACTCTCTACTCAGCACTGGTGAGGCTCCATCTTCAGTGCTCTGCTCAGTTCCGGGGCCCTCACTAAAAGAAATATATCAAGGTCCTGGAGTGTGTCCAGAGAAGAGTAACAATGCTTGTGAGGTGTCTGGAGTGCAAGTTTTATGAGGGGTGGCTGAGGGAATGGGGATTGTTAAGTCTGGAGGAGGCTCAGGAGACATTATTGCCCTACAACTACCTGAAGGGACGTTGTGGCAAGGTGGGGGTCGGCATCTTCTCCCAGGTAACAGCGACAGAACAAGAGGGAATGGCCTGAAGTTGTGCCAGGGGATATTCAGGTTGGCTATTAGGGAAAAGTTCTCTGAAAGCGGTGAGTCACTGTCCCTGGAGGAGACATGCAGGCGTGGCACTGACGACATGATTAGCGGGACGGTGGTGATGGTGGTGGTGACGGTGGTGGCTGGACTAAGTGATCTGATGGCAATAAAACTACGGCCGGCTTCAAGCCTTCCCCCGAGCCCTGTGGGGCATTCAGGGTCTCCCGGAGGGCAGAAGGGAGCGGAGCCGCCCGGCACGACACGGCGCGCCTGCCCGCCGCTGCCCCCACGCTGCCGCCGGTAGCTCCCGGCCGTGGGCTGCGCGCGGGGAGCCGGGCCGACAGGAGGCGTCCTGCGGGGCGGGCTGGAGGAGGGCCGGGGCGGGAGCGGCGGCTGTCCCGGAAACGGCGCGGAGCGGCGGCACAGCGGCGGCGGCTGCCGCGGTGGGAAGGCGTCTGGAGCCGCGCGCTGCTGCCGGCGGGCTGGAGCGGCGCGAGGAGGAGAGGAGCGGCCGGGCGGGATGGAAGCGGTTCCCCGCGAGGAGAAACCCAACCCGCTGCGGGATGCCAACCTCTGCTCCCGGCTTTTCTTCTGGTGAGCACGCGGCCGGCCCGGGGCGATGCCGGTTCTATTGCTTTGAAAGGCTCTAGGAAAGGACACGCAAGGGGAAATGGGAGAGCAGCAACTCGTCTGTCAGTGCAGAGCCCTTGGGAAGAGGGCAGGCAGCTCTCTGAGCCCGGAGCACGTGTGAGAGAGGAAGGAGAGAGCACACGGCGCTAGGGTTTATTTATTTATTTTTGTTCTTGGTAGCCTGTGCAACACTCATGTAACACTCTTGGATCCTGAAAACCATGCCAAACAGGTGCAGGAATCCCTCGGAATGTTGGGGGGGGGGGGGGGGGGGGGGGGTTTAGAAGTCCTGATTGATTTTAGCTAAGCAGTTTTATAGTGAAAGGGTATGTCGTCAAAGGCCCTTTGTGGGGGAGGGGGGGAATATAGTAGTATACTTGTATAAGGTCCTCGGGTTCAGTGTGCTGACTTACAGCTTCGCTCTTAACACCAGCTATGCCCATATTGGACACAGAGTTGTTAGGAAGCTTGGACACAGAGAGGTTTGGAAATAAATTTAAAAAACACCCCAAAACGGAACAAATGGGAGAAATTGCTCTATATGCTGCTTTTCAGGCCTTCAGAGTACTTCACAGCAATGGGTTTACCCTTTTGAAGCCTCTTCTCTAGGCTGTACTAAATGCGATCATCAGAAAAACACCTGTACATAGCCTCATTATTTGCATGTCAGAAAGCATTGCTATTTTCTCAGTGAAAATCACAGCTGAAATGATGTCTGTAGTGGTTTAAATAGAGTAGTAGGCAGGGGGGTCCCACTTTCCTACAAGTTTGTATGGTTTTGTATAAAATCAGGAAGTATGCAAACATGCTTTTGGTATAAATTAACTTTAAGGGTCACCTTAAGAATATTCTTCCTGTCCTACAAACTGTACAGTATCTACGGAGTCAGCTGTGTGAGCACTGCTGAGGCACTGCTTCGTTTTAACTGCTGCCGCTTCACGCAGGATGCTCTGAGATGCTTTCATCTGGAGAACTGGAAAAGCAGTGCTGGACGAGGCTGTCCTGGGAGCTGCTGTCATGTGATTGCAGGAGCTTGCCTGCTCAGCTCACCAGGTCCCAGATGTTGTCAGTGAGGATAGAAGGTAGGGCACAGCAGGTAGCTGGGCCAACGTCCTTTTTCTTGTTTTGGCGTATTTTTTGGTCTTTTTTGGCTTTTTTTGCTCCAAAAGTGCAATTTTGCCATTGGAACCACCCCCTCTTTTGTTGCCAGCAGTACAGAAGAAAAGCTAAAATTATTCTGCCTTGCGGAAACAAGATCAAACTCACAGGGAAAGAAAAGAAGTCGTGTTTTCACTGAATTATAAAACTAGGGTAATGAGTGTGTAGGCTGAAGACATTCTTCTCCCATTGTTCAAAGCTTGTCTTCTTGCTTTTGGGATTGTGACTTTGACAAGTATGAGCTTGATGAACATTAAACTATCCAGCAGTACGTTCATGGGAAAGAGAAGCATCCATATTGTGTGTAAATGTTGTTATTTTATAGTGAGTGCATCCCTTCTGTAATGCTAGTCTGGATGTTATGAGAATCATCTTCATAATTTTGTCACAAATAGTGCAGAGTGGTTGCAAAATACTCCTGTTTTCCATAGCTCTCACTGAATTATCTGTTACTATAGAGTTATCAAAGCCCAAATTGTTATTTTGGATGTTGCAGTTACTGCTTTATCTGCTGACCTTCAGAGTTGCAAGCTTCCGTGCTTACCAAACTTATCATCTGTCTGATAGTTATGCATTTAGCAGTGCTCAGACACATTTCTGATGTACTTCATTTGTGAGATTTGTTGCTGGCTCAGCTTGCTGGTAGGAATGAAGGCTTTGGAAGATTGAGGGGAGGATTTGCTTTCCTTCTCATGAGGGACTTGAAAGATAGTTTCATTCAGTGTTTTTCATGTTCAAACATCTGTTGTGGAAAGATTTTTGAGTTACAAATGCTTTAGACTTCCTGCTTTGTGAGACTAGTGTTTTTCGCATTTTCTTCTGCTGGGGTGGTTCAGTATTGTTAAATTAATAACTGTACAGTAAGGATATTCTTAACTTGTTCTGTCTTGGAGCTTGCATGCTCATTAAGTAGCTGTTTGTATACTGTTGTTAATGTACAGAATTTGCTCTCTTGAATGATCAAAGATGTCCTAACTGTACAGCATTTGGATTTTTAAGCACTCTTTTGTTCAGGCAGTGAATGCACTCCTGTGGTAAGTTATAAAACGTGTTGTGACCGAATTTTTATGATGGGATAAATTTTGGGCCTTTAATAACATGAGAAAGGGAGCAAGCTGGAACACCCTGAAATGGGAATCCAGTGTTTTTATTCAGAGAAGTAAAAGAGAGTCCTATTAAATATCACATACTTACAATTTATTTTCAACAATAATATTTAAATACATTAATAAGAATAATTCTGTCAAAGCCTCGTTTTGGCAGAACTGAAAACTTGCTCCGAGGTATCTAAACATTTATGATTCCAAGCAGTAAATAACTTCTATAATTACCTTTTGGTGTCTAAAGCGTTGCTGTTGGCTTACTAACAGTGTACTGTAGGGAAAATGACAAAGTGACTGAGACCTATTGACTGGTCTGAATAAAGTATAGCAGGAGAACAACAAAAAACATCTTCGTCTTTGGATTTAAGCATGAGCAGAATGCAGTAAGCACAGTCATGAAGGCACTAGTCTTGCCAGTGATGGTTGCAGTGTGTAGCTATTCATATCTGACTGAATGCAGTCATGCCATGAACCTCTCTTGTACTGGTGAAAATATACACTTTTCTTAAATTCTTCCTCCTCAATTGCCCCAGAGCTTAGCGTCAGAGGGGCCACTGACAGCTTCAGCTGGGCCTTGAGTCAGCCTGAGTGTCACCTGCACTTTGGTCCTGTGACCTGTCACATCCTGCCTTGCACTGGAAGAAGTTAGACAAGGAATTCTTTGCCTTTCCAGTAAGGTCCAGCAATGCCACCGTTACAGCTGATATGTGTTCCTTATGGTGGCAGTTGAAGAGATTTGCCTTGTGGATTTTAAGTTTACTTCTGGTAACAAATGAAAATATCAAACAGCATCAGGCTCTCAGATTTGCCTGGCACCTTGCCTAATACTAGGTGAATTCCCAGTTGGAGTGTCCTAAATTAAGATTCTTAAGTTTCCACCTCATAAGAATCTGAGGTAATTATCTCAGATAGCTAATTTTTAGTTCATTTATTGATTTTTGGTACAATGTGGCTTTTTTTAGCAGGACTGTTACTATAAGAAACTCTTAAATATGTAAGCATTTTCAGTATAGATAAACAGAAAATGCATTTTCAGTAGCTGAAGAATGAAATCAGACTTCTCTTTTTTTTCTCCCTGTTGAAAGAAGGCCATACATACACCTTTTTATAAAAATACCTTGCTTGTTCATTTGTAAGATGTTAAGTATCCTGTAGTCACATTTCAGTCAGATTCTTGACCGTAAGTTTTGCTCATGCTATTGCAAGATAGCTGTACTGTATGGAAGAAAATACTGCTTGAAAATCATAGCTTATGTATAAATCATATCAGCTATGATAAGGGCATAGATACTATAGGAATGTTGGCATTTGCTTTCTACGCTAAGTATCCATGTTTAGATAATGCAATTAAAGGAACCATTTAGCTACACATTGAAGGTATTTGCCTTTGAAATGTCCTAGCCATACTTAGCCATTTCTGAGATGAAGTGTCCCTCCTGTAATCCATGCAAAATTTCAAAATTAGGAGAATATTGTCCCGCTGAGTATCTTTATTGTTGTTTGGATTTTTTTTCCTCAAAAGGATTTTATTTTCATGTAGATCTAGAACAGGCCTTAAGAATGGAGGAGACAGATAACAAAGTACTGTTTTTGGGTGTGGAGAGTCAAAAGGAGTAATCATCTGTTTGTTTATTTGTTTGTTTTCTGTCCATATCCCTATCATCCAATCACTTGTAGAGCAGTGTGAGCTCATAGGTCATTTAATTCTTCCTCTTGCCATTGGGTGTGGAAGGAGCAGCTAATGCAGAAAATGCTAACAGAAGGTTTCTTTGAAAATTGAGATGAGGGACCATTACACTCAACTGTAGACCTTCTAAATAACTTTGGTTTTGGGATTTGTTCCATAGAGTGTTTTGTTGTAGTTTTGTTTGTTTTTTTTGTTGTTGCTTCAACCCACAGGTGAACTATAACAATTTTTAGATGCATTTTGCAACAGTGAAGAAACTGCCTGCTCCAATTGTTTGAGCAGTTAGCTCATCTGAGATCAGGGATTTGTTTGGATGACCAATTTTTTTTCTTCTCAGTTTAAAATCTCTCTCCTTTTCTCTCTGTGTAACTACTCTAGGCCCTGCTTCAATAGAAGTTCTTCAGTACCAGAACTTACTATGTATAGTCATTGTAGATGACTGCCTTGGTAAGGGGAAGTGAGAGAGTACAGATTACTGAGGAGAATCAGTGAGCATGTGAAATAGTGATAGCTTAGGAAAAGAAATCACATGGGGACTATGGTGAGTTGAGGTGTCATTTACACCTTGTCTGTGCATTCTATCCTGACAGTGCTCCTCTGAACTAAAAGCAAGGATGTAGCTGTGCTGGATATGCACCGCAGGCATAGAGCTCAGAGTTGTGTCATGAAGCCATGCTGGGGCAATCCCAGATGTGTCTGCAGGATGGGATGAGAACTCCTTGAGAATGGTCCTGTGGAGAAGGACTTGGGGGTCCTGGCAGGTGAAAAGCTGGACATGAGCCAGCAGTGTGTACTTGCAGCCGGGAAGGCCAACAGTGGGCTTCCCAAAAGCCAACCCTTGTGAGGCTGCACCTGGAGTGCTGTGTGCAGGGCCTGGGCTGCCAGCACAATGATGAGAAGCTGTGTGAGTGGGTCCAGAGGGAGGGCCATGAAGATGATTAGAGGGCTGGAGCCCCTCTTTTACAAGGAAAGGCTGAGTGAGCTGTGCTTGTTCAGCTTGGAGAAGGCTCCAGGGAGGCTTTATTGAAGCCTCCTATTACTTTAAGGGCACATATAAAAAGTAGGGAGACCAATTTTACATGGGTAGATAGTGATAGAGCAAAGGGAATGGCTTTAAACTAAAAGAGGAGAGGTTTAATTTACATGTTAGGATTAAACTCTTTATTCAGAGGGTGGCAAGGTGCTGGGACATCTTCCAAGAGAAACTTTGGCACCTGGAGGTACCGGCTGGGGCCTTGGGCCGCCAAAGCTGGTGGGGAGCAGCCCTGCCCATGACACAAGACTGGGCTAGATGATCTCAAAAGTCCCTTCCAACCTAAGCCATCCTGTGATTTTTGTGAAGCTGGGTAAGGAACAGTACAAAAAAAAAAATAATAAAAAGACCATGGAGATACCTGGGGTGAGCTGTGGAGGATAAGCAGCAGGGATTTGTTATCAAAAGGTCCCATGAGGAAACCCAATTTGTTTTACGGAAAATCAGCTCCAAAGTGGGTGACTAAATAGCAAGAAATGCATGTTCCTTTGCAGCTTAGTGGTTGGAGTCGTGCTTCCAAGCTGCTCAGGAAGGTGAAATCCTAGATCCTTGTGTTGTGGAAGAATTTGAGTAAACAAAGACTCTCCTGTGCAATTCTGGAAAAATAACTGGACATTGAGTATAAACAGTGATGCTTGTAGTGTAATATACAAATAGGCTTAGGAGGAATGAGGAAAATGTAGCTTGTAAATCATTTCCCTAAGGTATTAGCTGATGAAAGCATGCAGGATGTGGCTTTTACTGGGCACTGTAAAATTACACCATAGTTAAACTTATTTTCATGTTGCTTTTTTTTATTTGTTGTTACATGCAGTATTGTTTAATCAGAGAAGTAGTCCGTGTAGTCTGGTCTGCTGACTTAGTGATGAAGTAAGGCCTTATTGGAAGCTGGTGATAATCAAACCTTGCATTTGTCCATCAGAAGATATCTTAAGGTGTTAGTGACAGACAGCTGTGTAACTGCTGGGGAGCAGCATGAGGGATCTAGAAGCCAAGAGTGGCAGATAGCAGTGCCCTTACCCATGGGGGTACAGCTGGTGAGACCCAGCATGAGTGTCAGTCACAGTAGCCATTATTGATAGCCCCAGTGAGGAGAGGGGATGGACCAACCCCAGGGCATTTTCAAGCAGGACACCACATAGATCCAGAGCAAGCAAAGTCCCCTTCCTGGATTGATGAAGTGGATCAGCTAGGCACTGCTATTCATTTAGCCTAAGTACTGTATTTCCTCCTTGACTGAAGGGGAGCTCTTTCAGGACACTAGCAAACCTAATTTAACAGCTTTCTCATTTAGGAAATGTTATTTCATGTATCAGAGTAGTGTGACTATTCAGATTACATAACAGCCCTGCCTGTTGGATAGCAGGGCCTAATTCTCTCACATGCTATTTTGATGAGACCTCCCCTTGAAGTCTCTTGTGCTGGTAAGAAAACTTTCTTTACTTTTTTTTTTTCCTGCAGATCCTGTGGAATATCTTTAAAATACTGGTATAATTTCTCTAATTACAGTGGGTAAAAATTGCACTTTGCTGAACAGCCAAGTAAACTGTAGCTGGTAGGCTCTGTTGTAATGTTACAGGGCGTGTAACATCAGGGCCCAGAAGTAAGAAAATGCAGGAAGTGAGTGTTTATGTTACGGCCTCTGTCAGTTCAGAAACAAATCATTTTACATTTTTATCATTGCCCGGGGTACTTCTGTAGAGGAGGAAAGTTTTTGGGGCTCAGAGCAGTGAGTTACTGCTTTGCAGTTGGATATTTCTTGAGATTGCACCACGTTTACAGGTGATTATTTTTTAATTTTTCTTTTTCAGTCTGTGTTCCTGATGACATCAATATTCTGGCAGTTACAAGGACTAATTCTGGGCTTCTCTCCAGACTGATGTCTTTGATCAGCTGTCTTGATAGAGCAGAGGCATTCCCTGCTGCACAAAGGGTACTCAGGATTCATCCAAGTGTTCCCATATTTATATGTAGTTTGTGCTAGCGAAAAATGGGACTGTGCTCTTTGAAAAGCAATATGTGAATGCTGTGTTTTGAAGGAGTGACTGAAAGGAGGTGCTGCTTGGTTGTAATGTATAAACAAAAATAATTATTCAAAATGAAAATGTTTAGTGAACAGGAAGGTATCTGGGAAAAGTGAGATGATGACTGATTTTTATTTAAGCTGAAATACAGTGATGTGGGGTTGAGGTGCTAATTTTTCCTTCCTACAAAACCTCATGTTTCTTCCTTCTGACAGTAGGTTAGTAATGAGGTCATTTTGTGTCCATCTTTGACATGAAAGGAGTAGTACATACCAATGTTGGTATATTCCCTTTATAAGTTGGATTGAGTTTTTTGTAGCTTTTTTTTATTAAGGAATAATTCAGCCTCTGTGCTTTCTGTTTCATGATGGATTTCTACTTTTCTGCAGGACTTTTCCCCTGCTCTGAAGAAAACAGTGCTAGCTGATACCCACCTGAACAAAACAGATACACTGCTACAGTGGGCAGTCTTCCTTCATGGCTGCATTGGACAACTGAGTTTGCAGGAATGTTCTTTATGTGAGCCATTGCCTGGTATTTCCTACCTTCTTTAACAGTCCTCTTACAGTGTTCTTTAACTGAGACTTCAGGCAAGGGAAGAGTCTTTGCCACCATCATCATAGAATGGTTTGGGTTGGAAGGAACCTATAGGATGATCTAGTTCCAACCTCCCAGCTGTAGGCAGGGATGCTTCTCTCTATACCAGGTTGCTCAAAGCCCCATCCAGCCTGGCTTTGAATGATTCCAGTGAGCTGACATCCACAGTTCTGCTTGGCCACCTGTTCCAGTGTCTCACCACCCACAAAGTTAGTAATTTCCTCCTAGTATCTAGTCTAAATCTACCCTTAACCCTGCCATGTTGTCCAATATAATAATGAGTTACAAGATGAATTGCCACCTCTTTCTGCATACTCTGAATTGCTTTTCCTAGGCTTTTTTTAATGTTAAAATAGATGTTATGATGCAATATATTACTGTTTTTAAGATTACAGTTTTAACTAATGGAAAAATACAAGAAGCAATGAATTGGTGATATTCTTGAACGGAACAGACATTTTGGTGTTGTTTGTTTTTCGTTTGGTTTTTTTTTTTTTACATTATGCTATTTCCACCTCCTACTTAATTTGGAAATTAAATATCATATTGTGTACAGTACTTGGTTAATGTGGGCCATGTAGAGGGGGATATGAGAAGAGATTTGCTGCAAACCATGACTTCAGTGGAGGTATCATCAGTAAGTTTTTTTGAGAGTTTAGGACTGAGAGAGAGGCTGTGATTCTTGGCTCTCCTGCAGACTTGAGACCTGCAGTGATATCCAGTTCATCCAGTCTGTTTTTAAGTGGGATACAACTCGGCTGTGGCTATGCTTTCTCACACTGTTGTCTGCAGTGCTGAGTCAAACTGGTGTTAGGATAGCGTGGTTATCTTCAGCAGAAGCATCATTCTTCCATGGCCTGGCTGTATTTTTTCACCATGCTAGTATAAGTATGAACATGGAAATGTTCAATAGAATAAAATTAGGAGTACTGCTTTATTTTAATGCGTTCCTCCCTCCCCAGTATGCATTCTGTTATATGTCAATAAATATCTTACTTACACTCCTTGTTAATTTTGAATGTCAGAACGGTTTTTGTTTTCACCACTTTGATAGCAGTAGCTAGTGGGATGTCTTAACTGTTTCCACTGTTTTGAGAAGAATTGATCTTTCTGTATTTTCCTGAAAGCATAACCTTACCTTGATACGTACAATAAAGGAGGTGGGGAAGATTACTTGTAGTCTGTCCTGCTCAGTTAGAAAGGAGTCCTTTGGCCTCTTAGACTGTACACTGCAGACTAGTCTCAATGCTGCAAGAGTAGTCCCAATGCTGCAAGAGGAGGAACACGTGATAAATGACCACAGGAGCTGATTGAAGGCTGCAGATGCTTCCTGTGACTTTGCTGGAGCAAAGAGAGCCTCTCCATCCAGCAAGCAGAAATTGGTGGATGGATCTTGAGGTTATTTGCCCCGTGTTTGCTTTATTATTCGTAGTTGGTAGCAGGAGCCCCAGATTTGATGTGATTTGATGGAAACATTTGGGTCAAAATGGGCAGAAGCTCTTCTCATGGCAGGAACAGAGGATCTTTGAGAACCATAGATTTATTTGAGTTGGAAAGGACCTTTAAACAACATCTAGTCCAACCCCACAGTGTTGAACAGAAACACCTACAGTTAGATCAGATTGTTCAGAGCCCTGTCCAGCCAGCCTTGAATGTCCCCTGGAACAGGGCATCCACCACCCCTCTGGGCAACCTGTTCCAGTGCCTCACTTTTTTTAGTGTAACAAAACATCTTCCTTATCTCAGTCTAGATCTGTCTTTTAGTTTGAAACCATTTGTCCTTGTCCTATCACAGCAGACACTGCTGAAGAGTATTTCCCCTTCTTTCTTATTAGCCCCCCTTCAGATCCTGAAAGGCCACTCTCAGCTCTTCCCCAGAGCCTTCCCTTCTCCATGATGAACAGCCCCAGCTCTCTCAGCCTGTCCTCACAGGGGAGGGGTTTAATCCTTTGAATCATTTTTGTGGCCCTCCTCTGGATGTGCTCAAACAGGTGTGTGTCCTCTGCTGTACTGAGGACTCCACATGTGGATGCAGTACTCCAGGGAGGCCTCACTAGTGCAGAGTAGAGGGGAAGGATCACATCTCTCACCTGTGAAAAGGTTGTTGGGACAGTTCTGCCTTGGAAGAAGCTCTGAGCCCCCTCTTCCAGCATTCAGCCTGTCTTGCCACCCTCTCTGAAACTAACCAACATATTTCTCCTATGCAAGTGTATCTAAAGTTCAACCGGAACATGCCTGAGCAAGAAATGCCGAGCTTGTTGATGAATGCCCATAACCACTATTGTGGTTGTGAATAAATAAATATCTTCATTGTAAACCATCACAGTCTTGAATTCTTGTATGCGTGCCTTCAAGAAAAGAATACTCTTTGTCCAGTGCACCAGGTGCTCTAGTAAAAGCTGTGTTGAAGTCAGGGAATAATTAGACAGCAGAAACTGAATGGCAGTTAGGAACTTCCACAGGCAATTGACCAAAGACAGGTATCTTGTCATGAATGAAAGGGTTTTTTTCTAAAGTTGATGAATCTCTGACCTCTTTGTTCTTTTCATGATGGCCAACCTGGAAAGTTTTTCTAGGGAATGAACAGGAGAGCTAAAATTCACGCTTCTCCACAAAACCTAATATTAGGGATTCAAAGATACAAAGTGGCAGAATGTGTTTTCCCCAGCTTCCCTGTTGTTTCTAAGGCATGTGTGTTTCATAGGTATTATTCTATTTCGTTCTGCCTCATTCATAAAATACTGAGCTTTTAAGAATCTGGGTAGTTGAGGAAATTGAGCTCTTAGAAAGTATTTTCCCTTTTTTGAATATACTCATTTCTTAGTATCTTCTCTAACGAGATGTTGTGCTTTGTGTTTATACTTCCACCAGTGTCCTTGTAATAAACTATTACTTACCCATTTTTACATTTGTGTGGTTGTCTTTAAATTACTGACATTAAATATTTGTAAAAGTGGAATTTTAATGTCACTTCTTCTCCCATATAAATGAATACCCATGCAAATTACAAAAATCTTATTTTAATATATAGTATAGTCTTACGCACAATTCTGTTAGTATTACAATAATTGGTTTAAGTTCCATTTTTCCATAAATGTTTAAAGGAATGCTAGTTTTCCGTAAATATAAGTAAACACTGAAAAAATTGCCTTAAGTCTGAAAATTATGTTGGCTATCTGGATGCCTAGAGGTAAGGTTCTGAGGGGCACAAACAGCCTTAGGATATCATAGAATGAAGATGACTTACTTCTTCAGGATTTGTGAAGATAAATTCTGTAAAACACGTGGATGTTGAGTGATGCTTGAGAATAGGAGGGAAGAAGGAGGGAAGAGAAAGAAGTAACAGTTAAGGAAATAAAGTTTACTAATCATTGGATCATTGATATTTAAATAGGTGGCTGAATCCATTATTTATTATTGGCCACAAACGGAAACTTGAAGAAGATGATATGTATAAAGTGCTGCCAGAAGATTCCTCAAAGAAGCTTGGGGAGGACTTACAGTGGTAAGGAGTAAAATGATAGTTGCACTTCATTGTTTTTCTGCTGCTGCTGAGGTTTTCTTCACGTTCTAAAATTTGAAGAGATTGTTGTAAAGTTTAACAAGGTCTATTAACAATTCCGGATAGCTAAGAGTAGCATTTAGAAATTTTACCATGGAGGCATTTTAATTTCTTCTTATTATACGTAATGAAAGTACATTAGAGTATTTCTCTTAGGTCATTTAAAATTTGTCTGGCACTTTGCAGAATGCTTTGGTAAAGAAGGTTTTCCCTCAGCTGTTGTTGCAGTAATCTTTGTTAAATTAGTGCAGGTCTTTTGGTCTTATGTTAGAATAGCTATGAAAACTGCTAAAATTTCTCATTATAAAAGAGAGGAAAAATATTTTTATTGTGCTTTTGGAGAACAAGATGAATTCAATGAAAGCCATGTACACTTCACACATGTGTATATAAAGAAAATTTTTCTTTTAATAGTGAATTATCTCCCACTCATAGAAGCACCAAGGTTGGAAAAGACCTCCAGGATCATCCAGTCCAACCATACACCTGTCACTAATAATTCCCACTAAATCATGTCCCTCAATATGACGTCTAAATGTTTCTTGAACTCAGGAGGTTCTCTTGTCCAGGGTTGCTCTGAAATTAATGCCTTCTATTTATTTCCATGGAAACTACAGCAAATACAAAGAGCACGGTAACAGTATTTTGTAGAGCAATTTCTCAGCTACTTGACACCATTTTCCAGCAGTCAACACCATCAGTTATGCATTTTCACCAGCAATGAACATGAGCCTGCATGCCGCGCTCATAAGTAATCTGCATCAGCGGAGATGACCCACTGTTTCAGAGCTGCTATGACAGCATAATTGCTTGAAAAATGTTGCCCAGGCAGTTGTCTTTTATCAACATGAACACACAAAAGTCAGAAGGTCCCAGATCCAGACTGTATAGTAGGTGCTGTAGGACAGTCAGTCCAGACAGTACTGGCAATGTGCTCAACAGTCTTCAGGTTGGAATGCTACCTGATGTTACCATGTTGCAAGATAAAGCTTCTCCTCTGATGTGACTCTGGAAGTTTGAGCCTTCAGCTTAGTCAGCATCATGATATAGTGGTCAGAGCTGCTGGTTTTTCTAGGTTCCAGGAAATCCAGAGAACGAGTACTCCTTTCCTATCCAAAAACATAGTGCACATCACATCACACTGAGAGCTCTGTCTTTGCTTCATATGCACGTCCATGTCAAATGCCATTTTGGAAGACTGCCCCCCTACTGCCATGGCAACAGCTTGGAATAGTATATGAGAAGTATATGAGAAGGCTCAGCCTCTACTGCCCTACCACCAGCATAATAAAATGAGGTGTTACTTTTGGAGTATCCCTCATACATTATCCTGAACCTTTCAGTAGAGGGAGATTTTTGTCTTTGAACAATAACTTTGTCTCCCAGCGAACGGTGATCTCTGTATTAATAAAGGCTGACCTTGTCTTTATGCTGAAGGATGTAGAGCAAATCAACATTCCTAATGGTTTGGTTAGGACAAGAGACTCCCCAAGGAAAGGAATTCAGAAACTCAAGGTTGTGGCCAGTTCTTGTATCACCCTGCCCTGGTTAAGGAAGCTGAAGGGAGACAGTGATAAGCTCATAGGACTGCAGTTTTTAACATCTTTCTAGCTGGAGATCTTCGCCAAACTCCAAGGACATGTCTTGAAGCTATTCAGGAAGTGCACTGTAGAGGAAGATGAACTCTTTCCAGTGATTCTTACAGTAAAAGCACGCACTTTCTATGAGTCAGAAAATTGTAGAAAATACAGCATGCCAAAGAAAAAAGGTTATTTTTTATTCTTTAGTGGACTTGGCTCAGAAGCAAAGAATATAATTCATAAATAGCCACTAAAGGAAGCAGCTTCTTCACTTTGGTCGGCAAAAAGAATCCGTGAAATTTCAGTTCTGATTCTGGAGCGTTTATTTAGACAATAACTGTAATTGTTTTTAATAAAAAAGAAGGTAAAAATTAATGTTCTGTTTTCCCATCCATACTGTATACTTCAAATTTGTGTGCCAAGTTACAAAATAATAACATTGGCTTTCATGAGCTAGACTAATTTCAGCTCTCAAATCAGCAAAGTCAGAGGGCCTGGCAGAAAATATTTAGCCTCCAGAAGCAAAGAGGGGCATCTTGTCTGACAAGTGTATTTTCAGATGTCTCCATAAGTTCCAGTTAATTTCATGCTCATATTTAACTAAACAACATCGTTCTTGTTATTACTGTCTTTGATTTTAATCTGAACAAATTGTATCCTGCTTGTGGATAGACACGTGGTAACACAAAGGTCACTGCCATTGAGCTGGTGAAATCTTTTCCTTCAGAGGAATGTCCCTTCACAGGGAGTGTGAAGTGACTAAACTGCTGCTGATGCTACAAAAAGGCAGACGGTGCCATATCTGTTCGTTCTCCTGAAAGCACAGGGCAGAGATGAGTTAGGGACAGATGTGAGAGATGGTCTGATTATAGAATAATCCTCTAATACTGAGCACTGTACATTGAAAAAGAGTTACTGCCTGTTACCTTTTAATTTCTTAATGAAGGTGGAGTATAAAGGTGATTGTGGCAATCTTTCTTCAAGTCTGAAACTGTTTTATTCCAGGTAATTGCCTTATTGTTTTCCTTCTGTCTCCAGCATATTTGCTTTTTGTTTGTCAGGTACTGGGATAAAGAGGTGCAAAAAGCAAAAAAGAGAGGAAAAACACCCCATTTAACAAAAGCAATTATTCTTTGTTATTGGAAATCCTATTTAGTTTTGGGAATTTTCACAATGATTGAGGTAAGTGATATAAAATGTGATACAATACACTTCTTAGCTAACAGTGATGTGGAATTTGGCCTTTGAGGTTGTGTAACAGCTAGATTATTTTGTGGTGGGTTGTTCAGAGAATCCATAATGTTCATATACTCTCTCAGAAAAAATAAGTAAGAGCTGCAGCCTCTTTGAGACTGAAAAACTGAGCTATGGATGCTGAATTATGGACCGATTCCAGTGCAATACTTTTGAGACATTACAAATTATCTGACCTGTTTTGTAGGGCTTAGCTTTATTCTGTGTATCTGAGGGAGATGCCCCACAGAAAAAATTTTGTCTTTTTCCTGTTGTATGTAAATGGATGTAAAGGACACACAAAGTTATCCTTGAATATGCACGTGTAATATATATTCATGTAACTTTTATCACCTCAGAGTTCTTATTGGCAATTGACTGAATTCTTTTTAAAGATGTAGCTAAATTTTAATGGGGGTTAAATTATTTTTGAGTGCGTGTTTATGAAATTGGCTTGATGTTTTAGACTATAAAAATAATATGGGATGTGATTTGTGGTGGTAACTTGGTTGTTATTTGCTTGGACACAGAGTTGGGAAGCGTGGTATGATATGAAATTGTTGATGCTTTTTTCCTTTCTTTTTCTTTTAGGAAACCCTCAAAATAGTTCAGCCAATATTTTTGGGAAAAATCATTAGTTATTTTGAAAACTATGATACCTCAGATTTGAATGTTGCATATTGCTATGCAGCTGCTCTGTCTGTGTGCACACTTATTCTAGCTATAATGCACCACTTATACTTCTATCATGTTCAGCGGGCTGGCATGAAGCTGAGAGTGGCTATGTGTCATATGATTTATCGGAAGGTAAGCTAACATTTACATGTAATAGTTGGTGTTCAGTTGCTATTTCATGAGAGGTATGAGGTTAAAAACGTGGCTCTTTGTTATGTTCATTCTTGCAATGCCATTGAAGTTACTCATTTGTCAAAATGTAATGCATTGTAATAACGTATGTTATCTCTTAAATGCATCTCTGTGCTTTTTGCTCTCTCTTCAGTAGTACAATGTCTGAAGGACAACTTCAGTCCTCATAGTGAAGGTGGTGAGTTAAATAGCCATAAAGCTTAGGACTAGCTGCTAGTGCTCATCTGCTGCTGGTGGAAGGGTTGGTTGCTGGAGCAGCAGGATGTGGTAAGCAAACAGCAGAAGGGCAGAGCTGCTGGTGGATGCTGGGCCCTGCCTGCTTCCTGCCTGCAATCTCGTAGCCCTCCAGTTTTTTTCCCAGGGGGGTCCTTGTGTTTGAATGTCACCATGAGCCTCTGCCCTCCCGTGCCTGGGAGTTGCTTCACTGTCTGATCTTACCCCCTGCTGTGGTTAATGGCGTGACTCATTTCTGTTTTCTTTCGCAGTGCTTTAGGACCAGTGAATTGCCTGCTTTGCAGATAGAGAGATTTCTGCCTCCCTGAGTGCATAGGGATCAGTTCAGTGAGGTGTGAAGATACTGTGGTTTTGCTGCTGCCCCTCCAGTCTGCAGGGCTGTGATCAGATGGAAGGTGGATCAAGCGGAGTTAGGGCTATTACCTTATGAGATGAGGTTGAGTAACATCAAGTATGAAATGCTAGCCTTGGGGTGCTCTGGTGAGCAAATGTGCCAGTTCTGAACATCTGCTTCCCTCTTCTGGTGGTGCTGACAGTGCCTAAGCCATTGAGTCTGTCTCCACTTCCAAGCTGGAAGTGAATGTCAGAAGGGAAAACGCCCTGCACTTCTCACTTTAGTGACCTGCCTGTGACAGACCTGAGCAAAGAAGTTTCAGTGAAGGATCAGAAGTGTAAATCTTGTTTAGAACATAAATAAATCTTTGTTACTTTAACCACTAAGCATAGGTGCCATCCACTACACTTACACTGATGCAATAGGTCGTGTGAGGTTTTTAGGTAAAGCAGTAGAAGTGAGGAGAGTAAACATTTTAAGTGGAGGTTGTTTTTCATGAGCGTATTTATTCTTCTCCCTCTTCTGATACCTTGGAAATTGTCCTCTGGGAACTCATTTCTAACATGGCACAGTGCTTTCGTGTACATAAACACATCTCCAAGGTATTAATTTACTAAACTGATTATCATAACACAGTTTGAAATTCATGAAATATGTATATAGTAATGTTGTTGTTGCGGTGTTGATATTAGCTTAGAAGCCTAGAAGCTTGGAAAAGAAGTGTTTATAATGTGCATCCTTATTTCTAGATATGTGATTAAATGGGAAATTAATCTCCCCTCATCTCATAAATGTTTACTCCTGAGGGTGAAGGCTGAGGTCGCAGGAGAACATTGATAAACCCTACTAATCAGTTGTCTTCATTATCTGAGGCTTTTAGATAGGTCATACTTCCTCTTTATCCACATAGATGCTGTTGAAAGGATCTGGATGCTGATTTGCCAGCAGTTTTGCGGCAATCATTAATTGCCGTATTAAGTAGAGCCTTGGATTTGCAAGGATGAGTGGCTTGAATGGGAGAGCATCCTTAATAAAGAACTTCAGTCAGCAGCTGAACTTCTTAAGTTTCGTACCTTGTTCCATTTCTGGGAAAGTTAAAATCTCATCTTATTTGCAAAAAGCCTGTATTCAAGCTCTGAGGTGTTTTGTGATCAGAAAGTACTAGTGATGCACAGGAAAAAAAAAAAAGTCTCATGGCTCAACTTCATGCTTTAAAACCACAGACTACTTATGGAAGGCTTGGAGGGAGGAGCAGACTTTAATTATAGAAATTCTTCTGGGTTCAGAATTAAACCCTGAAGTGGTTTGGCCTGTGAAGTAGTTAAGACAGGAAGCAGACGGAAAGGTGTCAGGAGTTATTTGACTGAATAGTTACAGTATTCTTTTCTGTAGTCACTTCTTCCCCTTTCTCTGTGCCCTTAACAGTTTGGGACACTTAACACTAAGATTTAACACTAAGATTGGAGTGCCAAAGTCAAAGAACGGTAAAAAATATTGAAATTTGGTCTGTGCAATTACAGAGAACAGTGTAAATTGAGTCATCGAGGTGTAGAAACAGCTCTCACTAGTTCATATAACTAGAAACTTTTCTTTGAGAAAAGATGTGTGCTGGGAAATAGATCTGTATGGAAAAGTTACAGACAGAAAATCCTTGCACTGAGAGCAGAGAATTGGCAAATGTAAAATCAAATGTAATTTGAATATATAGTTGCTTTTTAAAAATTGTTAACTTTAATTAATTTTTGGTTGTGTTTCCTACCTTGAGAGTGAATTTGCAAATGCTATGATTAAAGCAATATTTAAAGCCATTAGGTAGTGGAAAGGGAAAGTAGACGTGGACCAGGTTAAAATGCTCAGTGTTTTTAGGAATGAACTATTCCTGTTACAGGAAAATGTGTAGCACGTTTTGTTTGTTATTTTTTTTGTGCTGCAAAACTGTTTTCTTCGTAGCAGGTATAGAAGGAAGCAGAGTCTGTTATCTGCATCTTTGAGCTATCTCAGTTTGGATCTCTGTGGTAATACTCCAACTGCAGATTTACAGATAAGATATTTTGGATAATATTGTTATTATCACATTCTATTTCCTACTGATTAGCCTGTATCAGACTATGAAACTATTTGGTATTTATTGTTGTTGCTTTTCATAGCACGTGCTTCATTTAATAAAATCTAGAAATTTTAGGATTTAACAGGTGATGTTAGCAAGGGAAATACTTATGCTTCGTAGAGAGAGATTTACTTTGATTTTCAAATCAGAAGATGGAGTTTGTGGTGTTACTAAGGAGTGAGAGTATAAAAAGAATAACTTAATTTATTGCATTCTGCCAGGAATCTCACAACAAAATTGTTTTGGTTGTCCAAACATTGTCTTGATTTTAATTTGATCTTCAGGTAGAGTTTTCCGTTTTAATTTTGTAGAGTTGCTCCTGAGTGGGAGAGAAATGTAAATGAAAATTTACAAGGTATTTCCCCACTTCAGAGAGAGTGAAGGTAGTGTTTCTTATGGCACTTGTGTTTTTGCAGTCTTTTCACTACACTACTTGTTTTTTTTATATGCTGTTCTTCAGGACTTTTTTTGGAATGTTAACCAACCTATTGTCTAACATTTTAGAATTGTGCCCAGATACCCTCAGGCAAAATCTTTTGCTGCAGCATTATATTTATGTATTGAGTCTTCTAAGTATGTGTGTTATGTGCTGCATAAGCTGTGACAAATTGGGACTGCTTTGAATTTTTTAGGCACTTCGTCTCAGTAATGTAGCTATGGCAAAAACTACCACTGGACAAATAGTAAATCTTCTCTCAAATGATGTGAACAAATTTGATCAGGTAAGAACTGTTAACAGATCTTTCTGGTGGTAAGCATTTTTTATGAACATTTCTTCTAGTTGTTTGCCAAATATCATGTGAAAAGAAATATTCATAGAATAATAGATTATCCTGAGCTGGAAGGAACTGATAGGGATCACTGAATCCAACTCATTTTTTTATTCTCATAAAACATTCCTTTTTGCCCATTTCATACTTTCCTGCTGTTTTCTTAAGTTCAGGTGAGTATTGGTGCCTGTAGATACAAGAAAGACAATATGGGGATTTATTTGCTTTCTTAGGCATCTCAGTATAGTCTGCCATATTCAAATCTCTGAATCTGGTGGAGAATTTCACCAGATCTTCTGGTTGAATGCCTCAATACCTGCTTCAGACAGAGCAGTTGCTTTCTCAACTTCACATTATTAGGATTATAATGTTTTAGTTAGGACTGAAAGCTGATTTTTTTTCTTATCTCTTTGCTTAGGTAACAATTTTCTTGCACTTCTTGTGGGCTGGACCAATTCAAGCTGTAGCAGTAACAGTACTTCTCTGGATGGAAATAGGCCCGTCATGTCTTGCAGGAATGGCAGTTCTGATTATTCTTCTGCCCATACAAACCTGCATTGGGAGGCTTTTTTCTTCTTTAAGGTAAGGTTGCATACATCAGGTCGTAAGTATTTTCTGGCCCGAGTTCAAAAATACACATACTGGATTGTATGAGGGCTGGATAGAGTTAGAGTACTGGTGTGAAATCAACTTCCATGTGGTGAGGGTTTTTTGCCTTCTCTTTGATCTCTGCCAGTGTTTCTCATAGTTAATAATGTGAGATTCTGAAGCTCTGTTCATATGGACTTGAAGTTGTTTGTCCCTTGGAGATGCAGACAATATCTGGCACTTTTTAGTTGTCCAGTATATTAAAGCCTTGGGCTATTCTATAGCTGCCTTGTAGCTCTTTAGCATCTACCTTGTAGGTTTGGGGCATAGAGTTGTGTAGCAACTTGAGCTTTGCCTTACTTAGCTAATGCTTAGGGAGAGATTATTACTTGTCAGTCTTGCCGTAAGTTTTACTTATTGAGATGATAAAGGTGTTGGAGTGGAATGCTCTGAAAGTTCTGTGTTTAAAAATCTTGCTGTCTTTCCTCCAATATAAAAATGCAGAGAAGAAAACGGTGAAGGAGATGAGAGAAAGGAAGAGGAAAATTATAAGCACTGTTTTGATGCCAGCTTTGAGATTTCTAGCTCTAAGTTTCTGGGGTTGTAGATATATGAAACAGGTCTACAGTAGTTTTCCACTGTCAGGCAAATGTAATTTATTTTTCTGTGACTTCCTCTTAAAAAATGACTTACCTCAGGTGGGAGCATCAAGTTATTTTCAACGTTTTGGCTTCCTGCTTTTCCTTCTGTTGTGTAATAAATCATGCTCTACTTGCATCTTGATTTTATAAATGACTTTTTCATCAAAATGGATTTTTTTTTTCCCTTTTCTGTGTACTCATGCACTTTGTAGTGTTACACATCTGTGCTGCACGTCTGTTCAGGGTGAATGGGTTCCTTCTAGCTCTTCAAATAAGTAAAACTTCTTTTTTAGTGGATTGCTGTAGGGTTATTTTCAAGTTGTATTTTATGACAGGTTTTCCAGAAGTATTGACTGGCGTTGCCATTGCATGGCTAAGTATGAAGAGAGATCTGAGAATTACAAAACTAGACCAACTCACAGATATACTTCTGTTTGTAATCACTGTGATAGTCTTCAGTTATTATGCTCACCTGCTCTTTCTCAAATAATGAATCATTCCGTGTTCCCTGTCAAATTCTTAAGGTTTTTTTTATGATAAGATCTGTTTGTAGAACATATATTCCTATGCATGCATTTTCACTGTGTATGTGCTGTGCATGCAGATATATCAAGCTAATTTCCTCTTGGCTTGAGTTGTAATGTCAACAATTAAAATACTTAGCACCTAAACAGTGCCTTATCGGTGGTGTTCAGAGTGCTTTTCCAAAGTGGTAAGCATTATTATTCCCATTTTACAGATGGGAAACTGAGGCATAAAGAGATTAAGGGACTTGTCCAAGGGTCAGACAACAAGGTGACAAAAATCTCTTCTCTAAGTTATGTATTTTAAAGATACGCCAGTAGCAATGGAGCATTCCTTGGGTTTTCCCCCATTAATTAGTGGCCACTTTATTAGGTGGAGTGCAAGGGAAAGACATGTGTCCACATATCTCCCTGTTTGTGAATACAAATGCCCAGTGAACAGAAGGAATTACTAGAAAAACTGAAATGGATGCCAGCTTTGTGACGATCCATATGTTCATGTGACAATTGCTGGAAATCTGCATGAATATAAGGAAATCACCCTATGAAAAAGTAATTGAAGAATTAAAGGCTTTTCCACGAATCCAAGCAGTCAGTGTGGCAGATAATTTCTGCTGTTAGTAACATTGTGCTTGTAACCCAATGTTGTAAACACATGCACACCAGTTTATGATACAGCTACTTATTCCGCCTTCTTCCTGTGCTTTTACCTGCGAGAGTACCACTGTGTGTTGCACAAAATACATATGAAATCCTATATTATTTGAGAAATAGTTCAGATGATGGGCTGAAGACCATTTAAAATATATTCACAAGAACAGAACCCTTTCAGTGCTTAGCAGTGCAACTGCAAATGTTCCCATTCAGAGCTCTATGTATACATTTATTTCTTTATTAAAGAATAATATTTGGAACCATTGTGTCAAACACCACCAGAATCCACTGGATATACATCATCAGTGTGAAAAGGAATTCTGTAACATGCTTCATTTAAAATGAGTATTATTATTGTAATACTTCTGAGAAGGCTTACAAGCCTTGAGAACGCTGGGAAGACCTGATAGCGTCCTTTCAGTTTCTAAATGGGGGCTATAAGAAGGATGGGAGCAGACTCTTTAGCAGGTTCTGTTGTGATTGGATAAGGGGAAATGGCTTCAAGCTAAAATAATGGGAAATTTAGATCGGGTGTTAGGGGGACAATTTTATGCTAAGGCCGGTTGAGGCACTGGAAGAGGTTGCTCAGAGAGATGGTGGATGCCCCATCCCTGGAGACATTCACAGTCAGGCTGGACGGGGCTCTGAGCAGCCTGGTCTAGCTGTAGGTGGCCCTGTTCCTTGCAAGGGAGGCTGGACGAGATGACCTTTAATGGTTGCTTCCAACCTTCTATCATCTGGAGACCAAATCTGGAAGTTACTTTTGAAAGGTAACTGTTTCTGAAAGGGTGCAGGTGAGAATCATTGTTTGTTGGTACAGAGACATGAACAACAAACCGTGTGTTTTGTCACACAAGGGTGAGGGGGAAGGAGAAGGTCTCACATTCATTGAGAAAATCTCTGTCTCAGTTTTTTTGAAAGAAGAAAAAAAAGGACTTTGCAAAGATTCTCTCATTCTGTGCTAGTAAGGTTGGTTTAGGCTAAGCAGTATTACTTTAGGGTCAGTTTCCTTTATTTCTTCTATAATAACTTATTTTAGCCATCCTGATTTGTATGGATCACTGGTTATCCATAGCTACTACATTAGTTTAAAATGATGAAAAATTGCCCAGTGTTCTTTCTTCATATCTCCTTTGATCATGGCTGTTTCTTCTAGAAAAGTCTTATAGGAGAACAAATTAAATTGTGTTGTTTGTTGTTTTTTTAATATGGTCTCTGAGTTTGTCTTTCATTGATTTTATATATAAATAAGCAGGAAAAACAAGTGGGACTAGTCAAAATAAGGCGTACGATAGATCATTATGTGCTAACTATACTTATCTACATGAGTGAATTCGGAATTATAATCTGCTTTATTAGCATGGTTTATAGATTTCTGACGTGGCTTCTAACTTTCACTCCTTTTTTCGTAATTTAAACTGTGACTTTGTTATTTAATTATATATATTTCCTACTTTGTTCATCACTTCAATCGTAATAGACAACTAGAATAGGTTCTCTTAATTCAGCATTACTTAAAATCAACACTTAAATTCTGTTTATTTATTTAGGAAATTTAGATATGTGTTTGTTTCTCCTAAATTGTAGCCCGTGCTCTGTTAAGTAATCTTTACTTCAAGAAGAATTAGCCTTAAAAAGACACAAACCATGGCCAAATTTTTTAACATCAAAATAGCCTTTTGATAATAGGTTTGAAATGTGAAAATAACTCTTAAAAATGTATAGTTTTCCAGCTTTTTGTTTTGCTCCAATTGTAACATTTAGCATTTTTATTATTAAGCTTTTTTATGCATAAAGATGTTGTTTAAGGAATACAGTGTGCTGGAACCAAATGATACACAGTTCCACACACTGAATCAACTGATGGTTTCCTAAGATTGGGGAATGCCAGGAACATGGACAGGAGTATCAAATCTGTTTGCTGTGTGTAAGCCGTAAAATATTGTTTAAGAAAGATCTTGTAATGTCATTTCAGTTGCGGGAATCCTGTAGAAGTAAAAGCACAAACTTCATATGAGTGTATTACATGATCAAAAATAGTCCATCTTCTTTTGAAAATCTGAGAATTTTTACTTCCTGCTGTTTACAGGAGCAAGACAGCTGCCTTTACAGATGTCAGGATTAGGACCATGAATGAAGTCATAAGTGGTATGAAGATAATAAAGATGTACGCTTGGGAAAAATCATTCGCGGAACTTGTGAGTGGTTTGAGAAGGTAATCCTGGAGAGATACAGCTCGGTGTATGATCTATATCTGCTTCCATTTTTTACATGTCAATAGATGCATTATTTTGTGCTTTAAAGTGAGGCTTACTTGAACTTCTGTGGCTTTTTTAGCCTTCTATAGCAAGAGTGAAGGAATGAAAAAATGTATTCCAAGGGGACAGAAGTAAAAAACATTTGGTATTTGTAAATTATATTTATCTTTTACAGTTGTGCTTAAAAATAGCAACTGATAAAGCAATTGAACAGCTTCATCCTCACAGCTCTCTAAGGTAATAGAATGAGACCAATAAGCAGGCATTTCTCTTTTGAGAAATATGTGGTGTCTGACTTTGTCCTAAATGAATAGCATTCTCAGATGCTACTACTCTTCAGTTTTTGCCTTTTGAAGAATTGCTCCGCACCTGAAAGGAGTGGAGGGCAGAATGCTAACAGCTCAGAATTGCTCTAGTTGTACAGCTGGTGAGACCATTAGTCTGATGGTGTTTCATTTTAAAGGTCTGTCAGCATCTGATCAAAACTTACCTCATAAATTTGCTTTTCAACACTACTCGCTCTTCTTGACGGGAATTCAGGTGCATGTTTCCTATCACCTAGTTTTCATGCAGTGTTTGTCTCCAATGTATCAGTAAAAGGTTATTAACCTGCCATAGATTCTGTTATTTTTTTATTTATCATTATCTATTTATTTATTTGAAATTCTTTCTTATAATAGTATTTTTTTCCTTCCCTTCTATATGCAAGTTTTTGAACTTGCTAATGCTCCCTGAGATGTTTCTTCTCATGCACATATTGCAGTACTTCAGGATATAGTATCCTGTGCTGACCAAATGTTCTTGATTGATTAGAGGTTTCAGTGTCTTGCATGGAGCCAGAGAGGATATTTTCTTATTGAAAACTTCCTCAGTGGGTGCATTCACAAGAGTCAGCACCTCATTAAGACTAGTGGTTTCCTATTCAACGATGAAGTGAAGTAAACTCTTCCAAAACAGATCTTGAACCTCGATCTTTTCTTTCACTGCACTGTGGGAAAATTAAGTTAGAAGTTTTAAATTCAGCCAGGTGGTTGTTGCCCAGTGTTTCCACAGTGGCCCTGAAAGGTCGTTCAGATGACTTCTGAACTTCTCTGTTGCTCTTTTTCCTGTTAGCTTCCTTTGAAATAACTCACTTCCATAATACATTGTGGTGTATAATATAAAGCCTTATGGGTAGGCTGCAATTTATCAGGTAGTTATGGAGAATAGCACAGAGAACTTGCTAATTATCCACTGATAGTGAGAGGATTAATTAGGATTATTAGAATGTGGGAAAAAAGTTTCATCTAGGATTGTAGAAGTAATTAAATTAGATCCAGTTTAAATAGTTTACGTACATGTGTTCTTTCAGTGCCATTGGAGGAGGTCTGAGATTGTGAGCCATTAAGCTGAAGAAAATGTCTTTGAAATGCTTTGAAAGTCTTGTCAGTTCAGCCAGTTTGGCAAGTATAGTGGGAAAGTTGCTTAACTAATTTTCCAGTAGTAGATTTTGCATCTTCGTCTTCGTAAGTGAGGGCCTAATGTACTTCAAACAATACAATCATGACTTGACTTTCTAATCTTTGTATATATTTTCAAGTAGAAAGTAATCAAAATGATCAAGGTTTTAATTGAGAATTGTCAGAAGATAAATGTGCAATTATTTTACTAAAATCCCATGTTATTTCAAGCAGATATAAGCATACTATGCAGGGAAGAAGCAAATTATTATGTCTCATTTGATAAAGAAAACCTCTTATTTTTAGATGAATTTAGGCCTATTGGCAGCATCATTGTAGACATTGCAGTCACATTTTGATCACTGGATTTGAGGAGTCACTTAGAAATGGAAACTGAAATTTAACTAAACTGAAAACTGAAAACGTGCTTCTTCAGCCATTATGTTTCTGCAGGGAGACTGTGCCATACATCAGGTGCTGTTTAGCTGAGGGACTATTTGCTAGAACAGCTGGCCTCAAAAACTGCTATTCTCTTAATAATGAGCTTAGAAGAAGGAGAAGAAACCAGGAACAGGGTCCAAAGTGAGAAGGATTTAGACTGAGATCAAAGGAAATGCTGCAAACCCCGTGATCCAGCTTGAGAAACAGCAGCTGATTGATGGTCTACAGATGGACTCTTAAATGTTAGGGAAGTTGCCCTGTTTTTCTGGTTATGGAGAATGTGTTGATCTTAGCGAGAGTTTGTGAATAAACTCAGGTTTTTGTGTTTGAAGGATAAGGAGCTGCTTGATGCCTGGCCATTATACATGTTTTTTTTTCCCTTTTTTTCTTTTGTACACCATCCAGAACAGGTCAAAGCAGATGAATGGGACTTAAGATGACAGTTTGACCGAAACAGGAATGAAGAGTACTTTTATTTTCTGTCTCTCAGGGATTCTTTGTTTTCCTATAGCTATCAAGATATTACATATCTTAACTTTTTATTTTCCTCAGTTCCTGAGCCTTTTAAATTTCATTTTGCTATTTGCTGCTTTCTTTACAGTTAATTCTGAGCACAAGTCTTCACATGCAATTTGGGGTGGCGCAAGGGGAGGAGAAAGGATATACAAGTATAATTCTGAGAATGGGATCTCCCTCATCCTTTTGTTGAAGGCAACTGGTGGGAAGGATTGATGTGAATGTTTATGTTTTGCATTTTTAGGAAGGAGATTGCCATGGTTTTGAAAAGCTCCTACCTTCGAGGATTGAACTTAGCCTCTTTCTTTGTGGCGAGCAAAATAACAGTGTTCATGACTTTCATGGCATATGTTCTACTTGGCAATGTTATCTCTGCAAGTCGGGTGTTTGTTGCAGTGTCCCTGTATGGTGCAGTCAGACTGACGGTAACTCTCTTCTTCCCTGCGGCTGTTGAGAGAGTATCCGAGGCAGTGGTTAGCATACGTCGAATCAAGGTATGATTTTTGGTCTGAATGGTTTGGTTTCATTGGTGAAAAAATATTAGATTGGAGTGAGTAGAAATGCTGTACACTGAATTTCATGGCTTTACTGAGTGTTACTATGCCATTTATTATAGAAGGTACCTAAAAATGTCCTTCTCTGTATGCTTGAGGATAGTAAATCTTTTTTGATGAATTGGCTGATTGTACTAAGCCCAAGCAGAAACCATGTATTAAACACATAATATTTGCTCTTAAAGAAGCATTTTGTGAAAGCCGTTATAAATGGAGTTAGAGAAGCATGATGTGTGAAAATCACCACCCCAACAAAATTGTAGACCATAACATTTCTTATTACTGCTTAAACTAGACTATGGGAGGGAAGAGAATTGCTTGGGGTGCTGGATGTTGCACAGTGTCCTTTCAGTACTTTCATCTACCTTGTGTTCAGCTCCTGCACAGTGCTCTTTCAAGTGGTCATTCTAGTTGTTCAGGTTGAGAAACATTAGCGGAAGTCTAAAAAAGATACCTTAGGAGCAAGACACAAAGGCTCTTGAACAGATAGTGGCAATCCTTTTTTCTCATGTCTTCTTTTCCAGTACATCCTATAGGGCCAAAGATTTTGCTCCCGACAGCTGTCTCCAATTTCTCTGCCATTACAGTTCCTTAAGGATGCTTTTTCAAAACCATCTCCAAAGTGAAGGTTCAGTAATTTCAAATAATTGTCCTAACAAATCTTTTATCATTCCTAATGCAGACACCAACATTTTAGCTTCCATTTCCAAAGCTACGAAGCGTTTGAGAGTTAGACATTCTGCTACTGAATAGCCAGATGTTTTATGACTAAAGATGTGTTACTGAAATGTAAGTAAGTGGAAAGGAAGTAAAAAGAGAGACTCAGAATACAGAAAAAAGTATAAGGATGATGGTTATCAAGGCAAAAGTGATAGCTGTTCTTTTGTTTCATTTTTTAAGAGGGTACTTTCTCCATAAGCTTCATAAAACAAGTGAGTTTTCAGTGCTGGTCATAAATATGCTCAATCAGAGACAAAAATGCAGGAGGTACCATGCTTCAGGTGAAGATAAAGTATTGTTGGATGGGAAATATTTTCTGTTCCTCCATACTCATGCATAAATATACAATAACTGTGTGGCAAAAATAGCCTTTTTTTTTTTTTTCCTTTAAGCTGTCTTCTTTCCTCACCTTACCTATACAGCTGCATCTCTTCTTGAAGCTCATCTGCTTTTTTTTGATGAAGCACTGGCACAAGGTCCAACTGTGAAACAAAGTGAGAGCAGTTGTTTTCCAGAGGACTATTTTGACAGAGACTGTGGAAGGAGGATAAAATTTATCTTAGTACAAGAAATAGTGGGTTTTTTTTCTCTCAAGGACATGGTCCTATCTCAAGATGATGTTTGCTTCTCAGCATCCTGTGGATGCTAGCAGTTTTATTTTTCTCTGTGTGAAACATTATTGGGTATAAAAATAATGGAAGAATGTTTTGAAAAAACTTAAGAAGTCTGTTAAGGGTTAAGTTATTCACTTGCTTTTGAAGACTTTATTCATAGTGTTGATTTTCTGCACCCACCCCCTGCTATGTAAAAGTCCTGGTGTTAGCTCTGTAATTGTCTTCTTCTTTTCTACTACTTTTCTTTAAGATCTCCCATGTGTGGTACTGTTATATATTTAAATTAAATGGCTAGCTAGCATTTATAGCTGATTTTAACGCTGCTGCTAGAGGAGAAGTTCCTGGTAAGAGCTGAAAAAAAAAAAGACTGATTCCTCGCTTATAACTCTCTAATATTTGGGCCATTATCTAAATGCAAATCACATTTCAAAGGCCTTTTCTTATGTCACATGCTGCCATATGGATTTAGGTATGTTTGGAATTTCTTTCTGACTACCACCTTCATCTCCCAGATCCTTTCTCTCACACCTGCCATTTGCACCTGCCTGTCTAAAACCAGACTTGGCAGTACTCACCTGACTGGAGATCTCAGGCTTCTCTTGACTTTGCACTTTTGCCTTTGGTGCAGATGTATGTCTGTGTTGAGTTTGGAGACTGCTGCATGAAAACGCTTTGTCTTCTCACAGCTCTCTTAAAAATGGTGCTTACTAGCTGAATTTTGGGCAAGGTCCCTTGTGCTTGCCAACACATAACAGTGCTGTTCTTGTCCTCAAAGCTGTCAGCTCTGTTTTGTTTCCTCTTAGTTACTGACTTCTGTTAGTCTTCAGCACCAGTCTCGTGTCTGCAGACTGTTAGCTCAGTACTTGTTAGCTGCAGTTGGCATTTCTCAAGGTATTGTCTGCTAGAGACCTATTTAAGGTCTTCATGGTCAGCTGTTCAAATCATGATAGTTTTTCTATGTTTTGTCTTAAACTTGTGGTAACTTTTGTCCATGAATTTTCCTTTCAAAGTTTCTTCGAGCTATTTATAATCTAGCATCAGGCAAGGAAAGCGAGAAAGCAGGGAACAATAAGGTGTTGCACTTAAGGTTTCATCTCTTCTTCATGGGAAGAGGAAATCAAACAATTCTAAGGTTTGTCAGGACTGATTTTCAAGTTATGTTTGCTTCAGGAATTTATTGTTGCTGAGCAGGTTGCTGTTAAGAGTCCCACAGTACTACTGTGCAATGAAATCTGCACTTCTGGGTGGTCTCCAGGGTGGTCAGGTAGTTAGAGGTGCATTGCTTGAATGAGTTGTGCACTGCTTTGGAAATTCAGTTCTTTCATAGTGTATGTACTTTGCCCATAAATGATTTTTGTATGCTGCTTGCAAAATGCTTGGGTCTCTTTTCCAGTCTCACATTAGGCAATACCCTGTTCTTTTCTTTTTACTGCAGAACTTCCTGATACTTGATGAGGTCTCACACTTCAAGCCGCAACTGCATGATAATAATGAGAATGTCATTCTTCATGTTCAGGATCTGACTTGCTACTGGGATAAGGTAAACTTTTGCTAAATGTTAAGAGGATACTGGTGCTATAGGCACTAAGTCTAAAAATCAGTATTTCTATGCATAGTGTGCTCTTGTTTTGTATTCCATCTTTTGTATAGGAGAAACCTTTCAGTATGATAGATTAACTCTGTTGAATGGTAGTAAAAACAGTATCACATGCATCTTAAGAGTAGCTATGCTTGAATATTATACTAACTGAAAACCTGTACATTTAGTTCTGAGAATGTCTTGTTATTAAACAGGATTGTAATGCAGCTTTGATATTTAAATTGGAATTAAGGACAGACAGCACAGTAAGGCAGGCCTTAGCATACGTGGGTTTTTTTCATGTTTTTTTCCAGTGACCTGAATGTTGATCAGTCCTTTAGTCTAGAACTAGAACAGTTTTACACTCCCCATAGCAGGTTTGAAAGCTTTAGACTAGTCTACAGGTCTCACTCTTTGTATTTTAATTGAGAATGCTCGGTTACAAATTGTTCTTTTCTTAAAATGCATCACACTCGCCAAAATGGTGGTTAGCAATCTATAGGAAATGGTTGCACACCATACCCATAAAACACCTTTAGGTTTTTCCTAAGTTATTTATATTATGTAAAGCTGAGTAGCATGACTGGAATGACTGGTTTCCTTTTGGTTTAAAAAAGAAAGCAAAACTCTTAGTGTAATTTTTATTTTGATATTTATTTGAAATGTGCATGGGAGAAGAACAGTTCTCTCAGAAATGTAAAACCATCTCAAAGTATTTCACTTGCATACTCTTACAGTAATGCAAATTAATTTTATACAGTTGCTAACTAAAACGATGGTGAGTTCTGTAAGAGAGGATTTATAAAGAAGTATGCTGTACTTTGTCAAGTAAGCAACTTAGCTTGCTACCCTTAGTGGGTTTCTCATGATTCTTTGGATCTCTGTTTAACAACTGTACAGCTGGATGTTGTTTTTTTGTTTGTTTTTAAAGATTGTGAGCCAAAATAGATACTTAAAGAAAAATAAGAAAGCAAACCCTAACACAGCCAACAAATCCAAAATTACTGGAAGTAAAAAAGGGATTATTAGATAGACTCTTAGGAAAACAACTTAACATGGTGTATTACAGTTTATCAAAAGATAAACAAAACCAATTAATTCACGGTCACACTCTTGTTTTACTGAGGCAAGTCTTATCTGAGTTCCACAGGCTAGTCTGATAGCAGCATGGAACTAGGGATTCTTCGATACGGGGTTTTTCATGATGTGCCTTTAATTTCTGGAACAGACAGCCTGTTCAACTGAAAAACTTTTAAATTTAAAATTCAAGAATTTGAACGGTGGCCAAGTTTGTCCCTTGTCATTTTAGTCACTTAAATGAGGAGCCTAAGCAGTATAGTACTTCTATGCAATATATTATCTCTGTAGATGGGATGAATTGCTACTTCTGTTTGGATATAGGATGTAATAGGATGTCTGCCCAAACTCACCTCATGAGTTGCTTCCACTGAAGGGATCAGTCTCGTGTCCTTCTACCTTCCTACTTTCTTGGTCATGCCATGTGCTAGCATTAATGCTTGTATGTATCACCTCATGGAGAGCCACTTCGCAGGGGTAAAGCAGTAGGAAACAAATCCCTTTTTTTTCTTCCAAGAGCTGAGACCCGTGAAAAACCTGTCTGCAAAGCTAGGAAAGAAGCAGTGGCAGCAGAAAGTGACAGGCACAAATACTTAACAGGGTACAAGGGAGTTGAGACATTTGGTGGCAATTAGGTGTCAGATGAACTTATTTTAACATCAGTCTGTGCTCTAATTTAAATTAAAGTGCCTCAGTACCTAAAAATAGGACAAACTGTCTTTAATTATGAATAATGCTGTTTTTCAAAAATAGCATGCTCTTGAGATATGTGGCAATGCTTTTTGCTTGCATTATCAGTTCTGTGTAGAGTATGATATTTTATAATACCACTTGCATGTCTAATATAAATATTTATATATATATATATATAAATATAAATTCTTATGGTTTTAGGCTCTTATGATGTTCTGTGTTGAAAACCTGGGCATGGATCTTTTGTAAATTCAGATACATGACCTCAAGATCTCATTACAGTCCTGAAGAGGTCTGTACTAGCGATGTTGTGTGGGAAAACTTATTTACTATTCTGTAAAGACTAATTGATTTAATAACAGGTATTTTCTCATCTACAAACTTTGCATTAAAAATTCATTTTCTACCATATCCTGGCAGAGTTCTCCAGACCTTAACTCCAGTTTAGTTCCTGAACTGGCTTCTCTGGACTGAGAAATCAAATTCATAGCAGAATTGAGAAAAGAGCCCTGTTGCTGCCACCTTGTGGAGATGAACAGTAGCAACAGAAATGGTTTTGGAGCATTGTACAGCACATGCAACTTGGAATTCTTACACTGTGACTGATTACAAAACCCATGGTTATTCTGTGAGACAGAAGCTCTGATGGGATGCATGCTACTGGGCTCTGAGGGCTTTCATGTTTCATCAAGCATTTCTCCTGGCCTGAGGAGGCACATGCATGTCAGCTTAGTTCTCCCAGCTGTCATGGATGTGGGTAAATACTTCTCATAACCTCAACCATGTCTTTCCCAAATCATTTCAAACAGCTAGTTTCAAGCTTCCCCTTTCAGCAGTCCCAGAACTCAGCCACAGGGCAGCTTGATTGCTTCTATTTTACTGTCTGCATTTTAGTGTCAGTTGTGCTTTGTACAGTCTAACATGCATATTAGGGCAGGTCCTGTTACAAGGATGTTTTGCTTTAATGAGAGGGAACTATTGTTAAATATATGAAGATCCTTTTTTTTTTTCATAAGAAATACTTGGTATGTCAGTAATCAGGTGCAGTGCACAGATGGGAATTGATAAGGAGCTGTCTGGGAGCTTATGGGTTAGGATTAAAGGCAGGGTATGTCCAGGTCACTTTATAGTGTTGAATGTTGGAACTAGATGGTCTTCAAGGTCTTTTACATCCCTAGTCCCAGGATATGGAAAAGGCTGAGATACTCAACAACTTTTTTGCCTCAGTCTTTGCCATCAAGTGTCCTAGACACACTGTGTAAGTCTCAGAAGGCTAAGTCAGGGACTGGAGAATGAAGAACCACACACTGTAGGAAAAGATCAGGTTCAAGACCATCTAAAGAACCTGAAGGCGCACAAGTCCACGGAGCCTGATGAGGTGCATCTGAAGGTACTGGGAAAACCAATGGATGGAGTTGCTAAGCCACTGTCCATCATATTTCAGGAAATGTGTCAGTCTACACTGACTGGGAAAGGAAAAACATCACCTCATTTTTAAAAGGGAAAAAAAGTGAGACCCAGGGAGTTACAAGCCAGTTAGTATAACCTCTGTCCCCTGAAAGATCATACAGCATATGCTACTGAAAACTTTGACAAGGCACTTGGAAAACATAGAAGCCATCGATGACAGCCTTCTTGACCTCACAAAAGGCCAAATGTGCTTGACAAGTTTCTTGGCCTTCTGTTGTGGGGTTACAGCATTGGCGGGTAAGGGAAAAGCAACAGATGTTAACTACCTTTACTTGTGCAGAGCGTTTGATTGTCCAACATGACATCTTCGTCAATAAATTGGAGAGATGTGGATTTGATGGATGGACCATCTGATGTATAAGGACTACATTGTTCCACTAAAATTGTTGTGGTCAGTGGCTAAATGGCCTGGTGGAGACCACTGATGAGTATTGTTCCTCAGAGAATTAGACCAATGCTACTGGACATCTTTGTTGGTGACATAGGCAAGGGCATTGAGTGTACCCTTAGCAGGTGTATGAATGACACCAAACTGTGTGGTGAAGTTGACATGCTGGAGAAAAGGGATTGCCATCCAGAGAGAACTGGACAGGCTTGAGTGGTGGTCCTGTGTGAACTTCTTGAAGTTCAACAAGGCCATGTGCAAGGTCCTGTACCTTACAAACTGGGTGGAAAATGGATTGGGAGCAGCCCAAGTGAAGGAGTTTTAGGATTTCAATGTAGAACTTAGCCACTGGGTATGTGTAGCCCTGAGCTGCATCAAAGGAAGTCTGACCAGCAGGTGAATGATTGTCTCTCTCTGCTCTGCTCTTGTGAGATTCCATTTAGAGTATTGTGTTAAGCTCTAGGGCCTGGAGCAGAAGGACATGGAACTGTTAGATGTTCTGCTCCTCCAGAGGAGGACAGAAGGATAATCAGAGTTGGAGACCTTTCCTGTGAAAGACAGGCTAATAGAACTGGGGTTTTTAGCCTGGATAAGAGAAAGCTCCAAGACTTCATTGTGGTCTTTCAGTAATTGAAGGAGGCCTATGAGAAAGCTAGGGAAGGGACTCTTTTAACAGGGAATGTAGTGGTAGGACAAGGGGCAATGGCTAAAAACTAAGCGTAGATTTGGACTAGATATTGGGAAGAAATTATTCACATTGAGGGTGGAACAGCCTGCCCAGAGAAGCTGTGGATGCCACATCCTTGGAAGCGTTCAAAGCCCAGGTTGGATGGGTCCCTGGGCAGCTTGATCTGGTGAGTGGCAGCCCTGCCTGTGGCAGGGATGTTGGAACTGGATAGTATTTCAGATTCCTTCCAACCCAAGACATCTTATGATTCTGTGATTTTTTACATTATACCTTGGTAGAAAAGCTGCAATATATAAGCTCTTACCAGTAGTGTGACATAAAGAATAGGTGTACTGATGAGGACTATTGAACACAGAATTCCAGGTCAAGTATTTTCACTCAAAATAGTCCACATCATTGTCTGCCCAAGGCTTCCAAGTTGCATGAGATGAAGCTGTGAAAAAGCAAACAGTACTCTTCTGTTTTGACTTTTGATCGAGCCTCGGTGAGAGCAAGCACAGACTTAGCTTCCCAGGTTTTGAGAAAGCTTCAGACCCTTTCTCTTAAAATATATGCCTGTCTGCATGGTGAAGCTCAGCATGCAGGGCTGGAGTTGTGAATGCTGTGGAGATGATCAGCCAAGACTTCCTGTTTTCAAGGCTGGGAGGAAGTATTACTGCTGCTGTTGCCTTTAGGTTTCTCATTCCCTGAATGAAATTTTGTGATTTTGGATTAAAGATTGGTGTCTGTCAGTGGTATCTGTGAATTACTAAAGAGGTAAACTATGTTTTAAAATATGATTGTCATATGGGTTGCTAACTTACAGACATTTACATGCATTATTCTCTAAGAGTTGTTTTGATTATGTATATTTCGTTAATGATGAAGTATGACTTTTTCTTAAATCTGTAGAGTTTAGAAAGCCCAGCACTTCAACAGCTTTCATTTACTGTCAGACGAGGGGAATTACTGGCTGTGATCGGTCCTGTAGGAGCTGGAAAAGTAAGTCCATTCTGGGAGGTTTTTTATTCTGTTAAACATGGCTAAAAGCTTGAAATTGTAAAGATATTTTTTGTATATTAGAACGCATTACATCAAGATGCTGTCATTCAAGAAAGGCACATGTCCTTCTGTGCATGGGAGGAAATTGTTTGAAGTTGAACTGTACTTTGCATTTTGCTTCTAGACGGCATGTGAAGGGTACATTTAGACTACTAGCAGTACTTAGGGTGGCCGAGTGAAATAGGCCATCATGCCAATAAACACTACTCAATCACAGTGAATCTCTTCTGAATTTCTATTTTTTGGTCTTTTCTAGTCTTCACTCCTAAGTGCTGTACTTGGTGAGCTACCTAAAGACAAAGGTTTGATAAATGTTTCTGGAAGAATTGCCTACGTTTCTCAGCAGCCTTGGGTGTTTTCTGGTACTGTAAGAAGTAATATTCTGTTTGACAAGGAGTATGAGAAAGAAAAATACGAAAAGGTTTTAAAAGTCTGTGCTCTTAAAAAGGTATGCTTTTCTTTTTGTGTATCTTTTCTTCAGTATTTATCTTAGTGTTCTTGCAGGCTAGTGGTCCATGCTGCATCATATAGTATATAGAATGGATTTTTTTTTTGTACTGTGGGAAATAAAATCTACTGCTAAATAGAGACGCATGCATTATTTTTGGCATCCACATTTTTAAGTAGATTCATGTACTTCCTAAAACTTTCACTAGAGGGAGTTGTAGTTTATGTGAAGCTCAGACAAATTTGGAAAAATCTATGCCCAGTTGTTTAATTTCATAAACACGTTCATCGGTATGGGAGAGATGTGTGCAGCTGAAACAAATGCAGAAAAACAAATGTTAAAACTAGCACTGTTTGTGACTTTTATTTTATAAATATCCTTTATGCTTAAAAAAATAAAGTATCATTCATTATGTATTGCTAACACCTATCAGAGAACCTTAGTGGTATGTATTGGATAACTTGCCAAGCCCAAGTAGTTCTATGAAAAAATATTTTTGAAAGGTCTGTGTGTAAAGGAGTTTGTGACATGAGATATAGAAGAGGATTAAGCCAGATTTGTCAAGAAACAGACATTTTGCTTGGCAGCTAAAAAGGTTTTATGCAGCATGTTATGATATTCCTGTCAGCAGCAGCACAGGTGAAAAGCAGATGGTTACTGTGATGAAATTCTTTTGCAAGGCTTTTACACGTAGTGGGTAGAGTTTTAATATCTTCTGCTGATATTCAGTCATGTGCTGTTGTCTAAACTCAAGGTTTTATTGACTTAAAAAGGCAGCAGATTGCATTTAAAAAAAAGCCACAGTATTTGATGGTAGGTATGTTTTTATGTTTTGTTTCAAGTTTATGTGTCTCATAAAACCTTTGAATATGTTTTACAGCTTAGTATAAAACTTCTGTGTTCACTTAAGAGGAAATACAGTAGTATGACATGGAACACTGTATATTTTATTCTAACTTAATAGGCTACAGTCCTATAAATTAACAAATTTTTTGTAATGAATGTTGTGGTTATTTCAATTGTTGTGAAAATAAAATGAATGTAATTCTTCGGGATAATGATAAATGGAAAATAATCTACTGATAGAAGCTTGTTCAGTTGTTATTTATTGTGACAGCTCATTTTGTTAAATAATTAATTTACTGTTTTAGACTGGTCTGAATCACCAGCAAGTATTCCATATAACAGTAAGAATGGTTGTGCACTTTCCTATGTCAAATCTTGTTGTGAAAGAAATCTTTTAAGACTTCACCTATTTTCCCTGGTTTCTTCATTATTTTTTGCTGTAGTTGCAAAGTAAGAAAATTAACTGTAGATATTTCATCCAGTATAGTCCTTGTTTTTAAATGTAGGGTGAAACCTTAAACAGTACTATTCAAATAGGAGAATGTTATCTGGAAATAGGCTTATTTGAAGTTAAAATGATTATTTTTTTTTAATTGCTTTCTGCCTGTTCTTTATGTTCACAGGACTTGGATTTATTAGCAAATGGTGACCTAACAGTTATAGGAGATCGTGGAGCTACGCTGAGTGGGGGACAGAAGGCCCGTGTAAATCTGGCCAGGCTAGTATTTTTGTTGTTTCTGAAATGTGCATGTTGACATGTACATTAGTGACTAAAAGTAAATGAGTATAAAACTTTGTGATACTGACTTTTCTTTAAATCTTGTAGAGCCGTATATCAAGATGCAGACATTTATCTTTTGGATGATCCACTGAGTGCAGTAGATTCTGAAGTTGGAAGACACTTGTTTGAAAAGTAGGTTATTACTTCATTTTTATTTAAAATACAATTGTTGACTTTCAGTTTCTTATAGAAAAACTCGAGGAAGCATTTTTTGATAGAAAGTTCACATCATTCAATGCATTCTCTTTCTGCATTTATTTTTCTGTGACATATTTGGAAGAGCTATGAATTTTTCCTTCCATTTTTTTTCTTTCTTTTTAAAAGCTTTGGAATACTCTTGTTTGATGATATCAGAATTATTCCTATGGGAATATGTGCTGTTTTCTTGAGGAAAACAACATATATTACATCAATATTGTTCAGAGTTGGGTTTTATGAATATTAGTACCAAGTGAAGAACATTGTGGGCTGGGATTTTCATTCTCTGTTTAGTTTTATTGCAGCTTTATTTCTGGAGTAATTTATTTGCAGCTTTATTTATTTGGAGTGATAAGCACTCCAAGCAGCTGAAGGAAAAGACAGAGCTCTTATAGCCTTGAGTAGCTGAAATTTCTCTTTGAAGAAACAGGGAACTGTGGCCTGCAGACCAGACTCTGGAGAGCAGAAATAGAGTAGAAGAGAATGCATAAGCTTAACATAAAAGAGTGAGAGATTAGACCTTTTCCTATTTCTGAAGAGATAGGACAGTGTTCATTAAAAATCAGGTTCCCTTCTCAATGCATTTCCTCTTCTCTGTCTCTCTTCTTTCAAACTGCCTAATCTACAGCACATTGATACTACAAGAATCCAGTTATTCCCAGCCAGTGTTTTGTCCTTGCTTCTTCATAGCCTGCTTCTCTTCCTGTCAAACACAGAATTTATTAGAAGTGTAAGGAAAAGCTTCCACTGATTGACCTCCCTCAGCTTTGGTTGAAGTAAAAGCATTTTCTGAAGTGTATGTACCTCCCTTGAAATCCACACTAGAACTACTTAAGTTTGTTTTTACTCTTGTTCCCTCCTCCCCACCCCTAGGCAATTGTAAAAACATGTACTGAAGAAATGGTCATAGAATTTCCATTGATCATTACTGTATGCACTTTCTTTTTTCCCAAGTGAGGAAGCTTGTAGTATCCCAAATCTGAAAACTGTACATCCCATTGATGTTTATGGTTTCAAATTTGGAGATCCCTTTGAAACCTCATCAGCATTTTCTTTCGTTTTATCCATTCCTTCAAATGGTTACATTTTCTTTCTGTGAGCTGGTATGAAGTTAGAGTTTTACGATACGTAGGCACCGTACTTGTTACTGTATGCTTATTCATTTTCACCTGCCAGGGTTGGTACGGCCTTTGCTACTTATGTAGTTTATATACTCTGTAAAATTCCTTTAACGCTCGTTGGAGCAATCTAAGATTTAGCCACTGCTTTTCTGTTTTTGTGCAGGATGGCTTAACAGCTTCACAGGGAAAAAAAGAAAACAAATACCACAAAAATGGGGAATATCCCATTCTTAATGTGTCCATGCCTTAGTTCTGAAAGCACATGTGCCTGTGCTGTCAGTCTGTCTCTCCTTTAGGTCTGAACGTTTATTTGTTGAGGGGGAAATGGGGAAGAACAGTAGTGGCTTGGAAAGGAGATTGAGTTCCCTCTTTGATTTATTGTGTTTTATGAGAGCTGTGGCACTGAGCGTCTCTACATTCTGCTGCAGAACTGAAAGTCTGTATTTTTGTATGTGCTCTGCTAGCATGGTGTAAGTTTTGCTGGTAACTGTGGAGGTGAGAAGATGTAAGGAGATGACCTCAGAGAACATGAAACTTGGAAAACTGGCTATGGTTCTTCCTAATAGCATGAGTTTTAATTTACCTCTTCCCTCTGAGCTCTGGATTAATTTGATCTAACCAGATGAAGTACAATAAAACCATTCTGTGGGGAAAGCAGACTGTGTGGAGTAGTAGTGGCAAGGAAAACTGAAATGCGTTCTTTTAAAGATGTTAAATGAGGGCTTTTTTTTTTGTATCAGAACTTGGATTCTGAGGCCCCCATGCAAGCTGTAAAAGGTACTGGATTAGTGGGGAGAGTTAAGTAGCTTTCCTTGAATAACAAGGCTGAGCTTGTTCCTTACTGCTTCCTGAACAGTGCTAGAAATCTAAAGAGAGTGCTTGAGCAAGAATGATTTCTTAGAACATCGTGCTGAGGAATGTCTGAGATACCACTTCATACAAACTGCCCCCAGGAGTCCAAACCGCAAGGCATAAAACAATGGGCAAGATGGAAGAAATAGGGGCTTATTTAATGAGAATCTGAAATGGATATTGTTCAGTTTGCTCACTCTTTTTTTTTCCTTTGTAATTTTATATTAAAGTTTAATTTTTTTTAGAAGTGCCTAGTCTATTTGTTTACATCTTAAGATAGGTATGTTCCTAGTAATTCCCTGAAGCTATGGTCTGTAGAGGGCTGATTCATTACATTTGCTGCTTCTCTCTGTTCTGTTCAGCTGCTGCAGTAAACAGCTTAAAATATATAAATTCTTTTCAAATGAAAAAGAATGTAAGTAACACAGCTCCAGTGGGAAAACGGTCCATAATATTAATGAGGGCTTGCATTTCTTACGAATTTTTCCACAATACAGACAAGTTGTTATGTGGATGATGGAATAGATAAAGTCAGTTTTTCAATTAATTTCTGTCTCCTGATCGGATTCCTTGAGGCCTAATAAGATATAAATTGGATATTCCCCATTTTTGTTCTATTAGTTTTCTCTTTTTCCTGTATGTTCTCTGATAATTACCAGTAGACCTGCATCAACCTTTTTGTAGTGGGAGGCACTGGTATAGTTCTGTGTTTTTGTATGTCTGTGTGGGTATACACATATATACACACATAAATATGCATATATACCTATATATTATTTTTATTTATGTATACTCTACATACAGTATCTTTTCACTAACATTGAGAATTTAGGAAATTTTAGACCCCTGAGTTTTCCATCAGGTTTGAAATGAGGGACACACATTGCAGATGCATGTTTTCTTGTATGACAAAATTTGGAATAGCTTTTCATACTCTTAAGGAAGTAATTCAGTCCTACTTGAGCCCTAAGAGATTTCCTGGTCTGTCTGTACTTCTTTCTAAACATATTTCAATCATTATATGGTTTCAGATCACCTTTCAACAGAAATTGTGTCCTATTGATGATGCTGAGTTAAGGTGTTCCTTTGAACAGAGAGTGAGATTTATCACTGCATTAAGACAGACATTCTTCTCTAGGTGTCATTCTTCCCTTGTATCTTTTCTAGTGATAGGAGCTGTATGCCAGACCCAGTTGATGATCAACCTGATTTCTTTCAGTTCCTCCTTTGTATATATTGGAATAGACTACAGGACAGTTTGAGAACCTTTGGAGATCACACCTAAAATTGTGATGACGTTTGGGAATAGTATGTACAGGTGTATTGTTGCTAATATCAAAGGGAGTTCTGCAAATTGTTTTGAATTTATGATCAAGCTGATTTGAATGTAATAGTCATTTTTCTTTTCTCTCTGAATTTTGCCTTTAGAACTAGAAAAAAGTCTGCAAAAGAAATCGTTGCATCTACCACAGTAATAACAATAAAATAATAGAACTTCAGCATTTATTCAGGTGGGCTAATTTGGTACCAGAGAGTGACAGGCTCCAGTAGGAACTCAGGTGACTTGTGGCGTGTAGCTGGGCAGTGGGTTGCTGAATAACCAACGGTAGATTGAGGCTGACCAGAGAGTTAGCTGGCAACTTGGTCAGGTGTTCTGAAGTTATCATCTCTCCTTGGCCATCTCATTCAACTGAGAATTGTAAAGAGCAGGCGTGATTTTGTAGCAGAAGTGTCCTTTGGAATTGCAGAAGACGGTGAAGAAATGGCAAGCTGGTGGCAAAGGAGAAAGGGAAATTCCATCATGCAAAGTGCATGCCATAAGATGTCCTGAATTCCTTAGTGTATTCTTACCTAAGACCTCGAGTGCTTGAAGGGAGGAAGAAAAGTAAGTGCTAGAAACTAGAAGGTCTCCTTGCTGTGGAGGAATTACAGGCAGAATTACTGTGTCAGAAGAACCAAGCAACAATAACCCTGGTACATAGGTAGTGCTGCATTAAAAGCATATGTGTACATGTGTTACGTGCTTTGTCCCCTGATGCCAAGCATATAGGGGAGCTGTTCAGTAAACATAAAGGTTTTTCTCTGCATCCTTTTTCTGTAGAATCTTTGGAAATAGGAGATATCTCAGGGATATTGCCTAAGGATTCCCACTTGGTGATTTACACCTGGTCCAGGCTCATTATTCCTCTGGTATTACTGCAGTGATGACAGCAGTATTACGCGTACCAAAATAAAAATGATCCCAGGGAGCTATACGGGTTTATGAAGGAAAAGTTAGGGGAGGGCTTCTTGAACACAAAGATCTCTGACTCAGAAAGTCCATGGTGTATGGAATCAAGAAACTAAAAATGTATACTAAAGGAAGTATCTGTTTGTTTGCTCACGTACTTCTAGGTCAGGACAATGAATTTTATGGACCTTTATTTTGTGTCAGCGCAGTTGTCCTTAACACGTTGTCATGTTGGAGGCTGGGACTTGTCATGAGATAGAAATAAATGTTTATCAAGATAAGCATAGAAATTGAAACAGTGTATAAGTAGATACATTTTTGTGTCTTTGGTGATTGTCACTTTTTTCCTGTCCTGAAATTCTGTAAATTTCATAACATACAAAAACAGCCTGAGAATTCATCCTGAACTTCTTACATTTGAAGTCAAAGGAGAGAAAAGCACATGTAGTAAGCAAATTAATATAACAAAGGCTTTATGCCTGTGAGCACTTCTGTATGTGCTTTAATTTCATTTCAGGGGTTGTTTCCATTGAAACAGATAGAAGTATTAGCAAGAGTAAACTTAAACTTGTTTGTGAACTTGCAAAAAGGAGAGGCAGAAAGAACGTTAAGGAAGAAAGTGTAATCATTAAAGAAGAAACACTTTGCAGAGGTGAAAGAAAGCTGGTTCTTAGAGATAAAAAGTTTAAAAAGATTAAAGAACAACATCTCTCAAAGTAAAGAAAACCTGATACGGAAGGAAGAACAAACGAGGATTCACATACACAAAGGTGCCAAGATGCTGCCTCTGCCTAGAGGAGCAATTGTGCTGTTGTAGGCACCCTCCTAAGTGTCTTCTGCCACGTGCCCTGCAGAATCAAAGCTCAAACTGTTTTTTTAATTGCACAGAAGTTTTCTGGCAAAGTGAAGAGGTTTTTAAACGCGGTATATCCTGTTACTTAGATTTGTTAACTTAAAGCACTTTTATTTATTTATGTATAATTTTGAAACAGATCTGTCCTGATTCTGTCCTTGGTGCTTCGGTTAACGAATTAAGGTCATTGTTGCTTTAGTTTTCTGGTGTTAGAAACCTGGGCAATGCTTCAGGCAGTTTTGGAGACAGACAAGGACAAGAAAATTCTTGATTAAAGGTTATTAGTTTTTATGCACACTGAAGGTTTAAGTGCAGTGTGTGACTGAGTACTCAGTGGGCAGGGATCAGTGGTGTAGCAGTTTGGTGGAAAATAGATGCAGATTATGGAAGATCACAAATCAGTATAAGTTGGCATTGCCATTCTCTTGTCAAGGAAACTGTGCCCTCCTATTTGATTTTGCTTTGTTTATGTTATGTTTTGTGCTGGTAAGGACTCAACTGAAAAAAAATATTCAATTTTGTGAACTTCCAAAAAATGTAGATGGGCTTCAAACTCAGTGTGACCTGTAAAGAAGGTTCAGAAGTCAGGGTTGAAAAAAAAAAAAAAGCTGTTTCTCACTTGAAAAGTATATGTTTTTGGGGGGTTTATTTTTTTCTTGTTGGGAATAAAGAAATTCAAAAGAAAAGCTGAAAACTGTATAAGGGTCTATGCACACAGGAGTAATGACTTGTTGGGAAGTGGTGGATTTAAACTACATAAAAAAAAACAACATAAACTTTGGTTTCAGAAAAAAGAAATTGTAGTGGTAAAGGAAGTTGCTGCTGGCATACATTTTCAGGAATACTGAAATTTCTGTTGTTGAGCTTAAAACAAATAATCATGCAAAATAACCCATGCATCATCTGTCAGGAGGTGATTTAAGTCTGAATCATGAAATTGTATGTCCAAAGTTGGAAGGACACACAAGGATCATGGAGTCCAGCTGCAGGATCCACACAGCAGTAACCAGAATCAAACCCTGTGTCTGAGAGTGGTGTCCAAATGCTCCATGAACTCCAGCACTCAGGGCTGTGCCCACAGCCCTGGGCATCCTGTTCCTTGCTCAGGGCCCTCAGGTGCAGCACTGTCCCTAACCCCCAGCTGCCCCTCCCCTGACAGCTCCATGCCGTTCCCTCGGGCCCTGTCGCTGTCACACAGAGCAGAGCTCAGCGCTGCCCCTCCACTCCCTGGGAGAGCTGCAGCCGCCATCAGGCCTCAGCTCCTCTGCTCTGTGCTCAGCACACCCAGGGACCTCAGTGGCTCCTCATGTGTCTCATCCTCCAGACCCTTCCGCATCTTTGTAACCCTTCTCTGGATGCTCCCCAATAGAATCATTGACTTGATTGGCTTGGAAGGGACCTTGAAGTTCATCTAGTTTCACGCTCTTTGATGTGGGCAGGGTTTGAATAATTTTATGACTTTCTAAAGTATGAAAGCCACACAGCAGGCACACTTGCAAAGCAGTGGTGTTTCAAGAGAGGACACACTGTCTGCCAGCACTGCTGTACAAATCTTCCTCAGATTGACAGAATTTGGCCTTCTCTTAAAAAAGTTAGCAGTCTAAAGATGTTGATGCATCTGAACACTTAGGCTAGGTGTGCACCACCTGTGTTTTCACTGTGTTCCTTGCCTAATTGGTAAGAATATGAGATGTTGTAAGATGTTCACCTAAAATTGGATGCCTTCAATTATGTTTGTTCTTCTTCAGCTGTACACAGCAGTATCTCTAAAAGTAGGCGGGATGAAACTAAGTCTTTGCAAACCAATTCAAAACATAAATGCTTATGGATTATCTCAGATCTTTTGTGTTTCATTTCTAAGGCAATGCCAAGTTTTCACGAATGCAAATTAAATGAGCTTGGAGTTTTGTGCGAGGCCCTTTACTGCGTTTGACTGTATTGTCCTATTTGAACTCTCCCTTCAGTCTTCCGTGGCACTTCAGCCTATGAACTTAGTGCTCACTCTACTTTGAAAGACAGGATGTTGTTAAATGGGGGGAGAATATCCTAAAAAAAAAACAAAACAAAAAAACCCATAAAGGTCAAAATAGCCTGATGTGTTGAAACAGACATTAAGTATACACTTACTGTTTTACTAATTTTTTCAGCCTCAGTGCACCATGATGATACTGTATTTTAAATGGTAAAATTTTCTAGTGAGCTGTCTGAGCAGTGAGTTGTTTAAGTCAGTAATAGATTGAGGTATATGCGCTTTGTTGTGATTTTTTTCCTCCCCGCGCTCATGCCAGTGAATTGTGACACCTCTTATCACCAAACTATTCAGCTAGTTTCTTTCTACCCAGATAGACATCAAATATAGAGTTATGGGTTTGTTTTTTTTTTTTTGTTTTTTTTTTTTTTAGATTATACTAATTCACATTTGAATGAACTGATATATTTCTGGAAATTTGCATTTCCACGGAGGTCACGATCAAGATCATGTCAGATGCTGTATTGGTGACTCTGACAGTAGTAATTGGCTTGCTCTGATGCTGTGATAATGCATGATTTTTCTCTTCTCTTTTTTCTCTTCTTCTCTTTCCCCTTTCCCCTCCCTCATGAAAGGTTTCAAGGTTTTCAGCCATTAGATTTTGTGCATCCAACAATAAACTGTAAGGCATATATCTGTCACAGAGAAATTTAATAATGGAAGTAACATATAGGCTGTGGGACCTACTTAAGGTTGAAAGCTAGATCTCTTGACAATGAATATCTCATATATTCTCTTCTGGCAGTTTTCCTATTAGGCAAGCAAATATCCTGTGGTGTCTCTGATCTCTGTCCAGTCCTCTGGATGGGGTTTGTTGAAGACTGTTTTGTAGCATGTCTTAAGCTGATGCTCCAGGTCCCACATGGCTTGTTTCTGTGACTGCTCAAAGGGTAGGCAGTCACCACACCCAAAATAATACTCCCACAAAGAGTTTGGTGTATAAATAGTTGCTTGCAACTGCTCAAATAGTTATGCTGCTGTAAGTACCCTATCTTGATTAATTGTTATCTTGATCAATTAATCATGACATCACTGGTTTATGGTTACTTCTTGAATGCTGCTTAGAAAGCAGATAACTTGCTCAGTAAGACTGTTGCTTTTAACTTAATTTTATTGCACAGTTTATTTGGAGCTGTGTAATATACTCTCTGCATGTAATTATTTATTCTGACTAGTAGTATTAAACATGTTGTACACTGCTTCCTACGGTCTGTCAGACTGACAAGATGTTAAAAGTAGGTGTAGCAGACACACAGCAGGAATTTATGAGATAGAATAAACCATATGATATCATTGTTGTTTAGCTCATGTTCTTTTTTCTGTTTACTCCCCATATTGCTTATTTGCATTTCTCAATTGAATTTTTACAATTAGATTACTGTGGTTTTGGTTGTGTTTGCTTTTTGTTTGATTTTATTTTTTTGGAAGAGTGAAAAGAAGCAATTGTTGTGTAGTGTTGGGTTTTTTTTCTTTCTTTCTTCTCTTGTGAAAGCCATCCTCCTGTGTTTTACTAGGGAAAAAAGAAAAAAAGACCTCAATAGGAGTGGATCTGTGGAGTAAAATGTGTGGTGCTCCTGTCCACGTGCATGTCAGGAAGGTTCTTTAAACAGACTGTCATCTGTCCCTGTGGGCTGCATTCCTGCTGACAGATGAATGTGATGTGTGCTCCTGGAGTGTATCTTCCAGCTTGTTTTCATCTAGGGGAAGTCCAGTCTGTGTTCACCAGTACTACGTACCATTATGAACCACAGCAGATAGAATAGTAAAGTTTGCTTTTCCAACCCTCTCAGCAACTTACTTGTAAGAACTGTTAGGAAAGTTTATTTCAGAGAAGTTACTTCCATTTGCTGTTTTTCTATAGCTGTCCACATATGTTGCCTTGCTTCCTTTCCATTGGTTTCATTTTTGTTAAATAGCCTCCTCATAATTCAGCTTATGATATGTACGTTTGTTAGGAGGACATGCACTGCAACTTTAATGAACTACATCCTTCTCTTTTACCCTAAACCAGAAATATGAAATTACTTCTTTCTACCTTGAATGTGTAAAAAATTAAAAAAGCAGCATGCTTCTTTGAACATGATGTTGAAAAGTCCAATAGGCATGAGGCATCGTTTATTTTCTTTGAAACGCTGTTAAAGAGAATAAAAGTTTCCCAGAAACAGTTGATATGTTTTAGGATACAGTATTTTTAAAATTCCTTTTCCATCTGTTTGCAGATGTATTTGTCAGGCTTTACATCAGAAGATCTGTGTTTTGGTGACTCACCAGTTGCAATATCTCCGTGCTGCAACTCAGATTCTAATATTAAAAGATGTAAGTGATAACAATGTCTGTATGTAGCTCTCATACCTTTTAATTGTCTTTTATAATCTAAGAAAGGAAAATTAGTCTATTCACAATCCTTATTTATTTGTAAATACATATTCTGTTTACTAGTGACTGTTTTCAAAGATTTATAGTTCCTAATAACAGTTTTTTTTAACAACTTTCCTGTTAATTCTTGCTTCTGAATTTTATTATACCTACATATGATTTTACATATGACGTTATGTGTATGTATATATATATATATACTTATATATATATAGTGAAAAAATTATTTCTTTTTAGACAGAATTAATGCTTTGCTTTTATTCTTGGTCTTTACACTTTTGTGTGAATTAAGATTGGTTTTGCAACCAATCCCCTTTTTAAATTCAGACTGAGAAACTGTTACAGGTACTTTTGAAAACAAGCAATCCTTCAGAGAAACTGGTTCCCTCCAGACTTTGCTGTACCATTTTTTCATGTGTAAGGAGGAAATGCAACTTCAGATGTTTTTTATGGTTGAGTGATGAAGTTCTTCAAATTATTTTTGATGCATCACAGAGTTCCAAGAAAGTATGTCACCTTGTTCAGAACTCTTTAAAAGTTGCATTAGTGTTCTATGAGTAAGTTTGTGATGGAGGTATAAGAAACAGCATAGACTATGAAAACAGTCAGGAGTAGTCTAACAAGATTAATGATCATGAATGTAATTCCGTAAACGTGTGCTAAAGCTGCATGGCCCTCCTCCTGCAGCTTCTCCAGAGAGGTAATTCTCACCTGGCTGTAACTGGGACTTTTGTCATCCTGTCTGTATTATTTGGCCTGGTTAGCTGTCAGAATGGGATTCCTTAGTGAGTGAAGAGCTTGTTATTGAACTTCGGAATGAGGAACTGAGAAAGGCTTCATTTCATTTACTGCTTACTGTTGTAAGCTTAGCAATAGTAGAACTCTAGAAGTGGCAGGGGTAGGTAAAAACATTGTTCCAGAAATACTGCAATGAAGATAATCAAAACTTGTATTAATTGTAGGGTAAAATGGTAGGAAAAGGGACCTATTCAGAGTTCCTGAGGTCTGGAATCGACTTTGCCTCCCTTTTGAAAAAGGATGAGGAGGCTGAACAGCCTTCAGTTCCAGGCACCCCCAACCTGAAGTCCTCCCGGAGCCGTACCTTTTCAGAGTCTTCTGTCTGGTCCCAGGATTCTTCTGCCCACTCAACGAAAGATGGAGCAGTGGAACAACCACCTGTGAGTGCTTTAAGAGCAGAAATGTCACAATTCTTGTTTGGCTGTGTTGTTGTCTTGTTTTTTTTTAATCTCAGACTATGAGGAGGGCTTTTTCACCACTGCCTCTGAATTTCACTGAGTGTTGGATTCCATCCGCAGGTGAGAGCTCACTCATGACTGCCCAGAACTGGTAGTCTTACCACCTGAGCTGCAGAGGGCAGGCATCCCACAGCTCTGTGAAGCTCTCTTCAAAAGAGTTTGATCAGATTCATCATTGGCTCTTCTGGCTCAAAAAGAGTTGTACCCTGGCATTTCCTGTCCTCTGACAGTAGTACTTTAAAGGACCAGCACTGCTGTGTTGAGTAGGTTTTATACGTTTATACTGTGCTGAGGTCAAATTAATAATTTCCCTGAAATCATGAGCTTGGGAAATGCATGCAGAAGTAATGGCTTCCTACAAAATCTTCATTTGCATGGCTGGCATTATCATACCCACATGATCGTGAGCTGGCCCTGAGGGAAGAACTTTGGGATGCTGTTGCACAGCTCTCCCCAGCTCTTCTGCTATGGAAAAAGGAGTGCTTTTATGGTGCCAGCTTGACTTCCATATGCCTTGTTATCTCTTGGTCTACACTGTGCAAAAGCAGCTGTAATGTTTTCTGTACCAGAGGTGGCCTTGCGATGGTGTGTTTGCATTCACACAGAACAGTGCAGGAGCCCTGTAGCCCTGCTAAGCTTATGCAAGCACTGCCTCCATGGAACAGATAATCTCTGTATGTCCTTGATGCTTTTCATCCTTATGCTACGGGTATATATGATTTATTTTTCAATAATAGGAAGCAGTAAGAACTGCTAAGCCCCCTCCCCCACAAAAAAAAAGGGCTTCAAATATTTACTTTTCGTATACTTTTGGAACAAGGTTTTTTTGCCAAAAAGCAGTGAACTTATCTTCATATCTGATATTATTCATTTGTCAGCAATGACTGCTGTAAGATCCACAAACGTGCCAAACTTCTTATCAATATTAGGGCTGTTGGGTTGGGGAACCAAAAAAAACAACCAAGCAAAACAACGGACTCCCCAAAAAACAAGATAGGCTTCTCTTAGAAGCAAGTAACTGGGATTTCTCTTCACTTCTGAGTCAGATCTGTTGATTCCATTGCTTCTGTTCAGCTATGTCTGCTGATAACAATACCAAATGTTGTGTGTGCGCTGATATAACACCAGGTTTTCTATCACATGAGACTGGGGAGGGGGTGGGAAAGGGAACAACCCCCACTAAAAAAAAACCCCAAAACTCCTGAAAACAAAAACAACAACAAAAACAGAATGTTGTTCATTTGAATAATAGATCTATCTGTCTGTTTTATGTCTTTTATTTTTTCTATTTCTGTCTTTTATTGTCCCCTGTCCATGGGTCATTTTACTGGTTTTCCCAATTAATAGATGCTTTGATTAGAAGCTTGTCCAGTTTTTTTTTTTTGCTGTCAGCGTATGCTGACTGATTTCTGATTTAGACTTGCAGAAGATTATTTACTTTAAATATTCTTCTGAAAAGGAAAGGTTATACACACTTGGATACTGAAAACAGAGCCTTTCCTATGTTAAGCCCTTAGTTTTGAGAGTTGTGATGATTGATGCTAGTGCATAAGAAAAGAAAAATCTGCTTCAGCAGTTAGCAGTGCTGGCAGTTAGAGCAAATATTTCTGACTGCATATGAACTCATGTTACATGCCATGGTGCAATGCAAAGAATAATCCTCCCAGTGTCATTTTGCAGAGTAGATTTTTCAGTGTTACTGCGATTAGACTATTTTTTTTTTTGTCAAAGCTGTAGTTCTTATACTTAAAGTTTTTATATGTGTAATCACTTTATCTTATTATTTAATTGTTTGCTAATTTTGAACTATGACTTGCAAGTAGCTTAGTCTGAATCTATAGCTGCCAGGTTAATGTTTTTGTTGGGTTTTTTTGTTTTGTTTTGTTTTGTTTTCAGGCTGAAAATCCACTGGCTGCAGTGCCAGAGGAGAGTCGCTCTGAGGGAAAAATAAACTTCAAGATTTACAGAAAATATTTCACTGCAGGAGCAAACTACTTTGTGATTTTTATACTTGTATTATTTAATATTTTGGCACAGGTAAGTCATCGGGATTAACAAATAATAATAACAAATAATTTTGGTTTTGCCTTTTTTTGACATAATATATGTTTGTTATTATGATTTTGCAACAAAAGTATTCAGGAACACAGTGTTCTTACATCTAATACGTTGATCAAGTAATACGTATCAGCATGGAATTTTTGCACTGCGTTGAGATGTTATGCACTAATGCTTATTTCAGCAGTTGTAATACTTCAGTAAAATAATAATTCTACTGACAGCACAAATATTAGAAGCCATTTTAGTTTTTTGGAGAAAATCTTAAGGTGTATCAAATAATGTTTAGCAAATGTGAAGGAATATTTCCTCCCATAACTGGAAGCATAAGGAGATTGACTGGGTATGGAGGGAAGATTACAGAGCTGTTAAAAGAAAAGCTCTTCTGCTGGTAAGTGCAGATTAAGAGAAAGGCTAGAAGGAGAGCCACTATTTAGAAGAAGAGGAAAGTGAAATATTGTGTGATGCAGCCTGTAACTGAAATGTGAAGGAGTTTTTAGAGAAGGAAAATTTTTAAAACTTACTGAAAGAAATGATGAGCTGAGGAAGCTGTGTAAAGACAGCCTATTGCCCTTCTCTCTATTTCCTGCTGAGAAAGCTCAAATTCATTTCATGGAAATGATTAGTCTTGGCTGTAAAAAGTAGTATATATATTTATCCATGTTACGTCCTTTTTGCTTATCCTTAAATTGAGTCTGTTGCAAAGAAGTACAACTGAGCTGGATCAGATCTCTGCAGCAGGCTGCCCAGAACTTTAATTCACGTGAGCAGAGGTATATTTTGAGATAAGTAGTCCTTATACAGGTTTATAGTCACCTGCTGTCACAGGACGAAGATGGCAGTAGAAGTTTTTCCCTCCCTCTCCTCTCATTCTTTTTCAATCCTGTTTCTGGTAATTATCTCCTGCAAACACAAATTTCTGGACTGGTAACATCAGTAAGTTTGTTAATCAAAAAGCATTTTGAAATATCTGTGGTAGCAAATTTAGGTACAGAAAAAATGTGTTCTTTAATGTGCAATTAACATATGTTAGGAAGAGCTACTGTGTTTTACTTGCTTAAGTGTCTTACTTTCCTTTAGTTTACTATCAAGTAAGGTAATTTAAGGTAACTTCTTTCTTTGTAGAGGGATCTCATAAATCTTCTAATGTGCTTTGCAAATTACTGCTAATCTTGAAAGACTGGATGGCATACTTTTTTGAATATGTGGTGTTTTCCCAGAGAACATAAAAGAATAGCAAGGAAGTTAACTTTCTAATGTTTTTTTCATTTTGCAAAATGATTCCTGTATTTTTCCTCTTTCATTCAAGGTGGCATATGTGCTTCAGGATTGGTGGCTTTCTTACTGGTAAGTTAACCATGAAAACTGATCAGTTGTTCCTGTCTTTTCACTCAACAGTTGTTTGTCAAATAGAAATCACTGTTGTGTAGGTATGGGGAAAAGCTTGTTCTAGGAAACTTCAGAATATGCTTTATGTTTTCTTATCTCTACTCATTTTGTGCGTGGAAAAAAAAAATGAAACATTATGCTGTGGCTGTGATAGCTTCTTCTCATGGTGTGATGCATGACAGCATCAGTACATGGGATCTTTTGAACTGAAGATTTCAGTAGAGTTGAATCTAGAAACAGTTAAATGTACTCATGAATATTTGCAGAATGTGATTTAATGATCGTTATCTTCCATGTGCATTTCCACAGGGCAAATCATCAAGAAAAGCTGAATGTTACAACAAATGGAAATAGTGGAGCAAATGAGACTGAGCATCTAAACCTTAACTTTTATTTGGGAATTTACGCAGGTAATGACACGTGTGTGTGTGTCTATATACTGTTAAGATTTATTATTTAGCCTATTATAATAAACAATTTTGAGTGATGCAAAGCAATGGCAATGTGGGGAAAGGTGTTTTCTAGCAGGAACTGAGCAGTGTCCTAACAGACTGGGAGCCTGAGTCTTGCTTCCTTACTAAACTTACTGGATTTAATAAATTGCTAGGTAAATACAAGAGAAGAAATAGCTCAAATGCAGACTCTTCAATGTTTTTGCCTAGATTTCAGACAGTTATGCATTCAGAAAGTAAGGTTATGGTTGTTGTCTCTACTAATAGATTACTCAGCTCTATGTTTTGTCATTATGTGGTTGGGCAAGAGGGATTTGAAATTGATACTCATTCTGTGCTGTTATAAAACTTGGCATGGCAGTGTTACTTCTGAATTGCTGTAGCGAAAGAACCAGTTTTTAAAAAGCCTCCTAGATGAGTATGCAAAGCAAGATGTTAAAAAAAAATTCAATATATATTCTTCTTATATATTTCAATATATAATATTATAATATATATAAGTTATCCATATGCTTTTAATATCCAGAAAAAGGCACTATTCTTTGTATTCAGACACTGGGGCTTCTTAAAATACTTTTCTGAAATGTCGTTTTAAAGAAGTTGAAAAAGAATGTGTAGAAATATGCTCTCATACTCTGATATTCAGCACTTTTAGTGTTTTAAAGTTTTGCGTGGCACATTAATTCCGCAGGATCACAGTTCTGTAGGGGTTGGAAGGGACCTCTAGAGACCATGGAGTCCAACCCCCTGCCAAAGCAGCTCCCTAGCCCAGGTTGCACAGGTAGGCATCCAGGCGGGTCTGGAACGTCTCCAGAGAAGGAGACTCCACCACCTCTCTGTGCAGCTGTGCCACTGCTCCCTCACTGCACTGGGAAGAAGTTCCCACACACATTTGTGCAGAACTTCCTATGCTTCAGTTTGTGGCCATTTCCCCTCATCCATCACCACACACTGCTGAGAAGAGTCCAGACCTTGCCCCTTTGCCTCCTGCTCCTTAGATATTTATAGACATGGATCAGATCCCCTCTGAGTGTTCTTTTCTAAAGGCTGAACAGACCCAGGTCTCTCAACCTCTCATAAGGGAGGTGTTCCATGTCCTTTATCATCTTTGTGATTGAGGTATGAATGATAGGTCTGAGAAAACAGGTAGGATAACAAAAAAATATTTTCAGAATGTATTGGAAATATCTCTGTTGCTTGAGAGGAAAAGTGATATCTATTTTTTTGTTCTTTTTTTGTGAGAATCCATGTGATCTAAGTATTTGACTGAATACATTGCAGTTTGCCTGGAAAACAGCAGTGTAGGAGCCAGATAACTTGTCTTTTATTTTTTTCTGGGATATTTCATGTGCCAATCAGTGGACTGCACAGTATGATTAAGAATGTCAAACTTGGCTTTCTTTGACCATATAACCTAAATCAAATTGCAGAAAATTCTATCCTTTGAGGCAAATTTTGTTCTAGATAACAGAACAGCGAAAGTTAACTTTGATATTGAAATGTTCAGATAAATCAGTGATACATTTGCAATGGTTGAAGGGAAAGCATTCTTACTTACATAAAATTTTAAGTTGAAAAACAGTTATAAAAGGATAGTAAATTTCACATGAAACACGCAATTAACTTTTTTGTATCCTCTGAAATGGTACAAAGTAACTTAATTTTGTTTATTATTCTCAATGTTAAAAAAAAATCATCACCATGATAGTCCCTTCCTGGTCTTTGTTGTTTCTATGGGAAAAGATTTGCGTTGATGGGAATCACAGCCATCAGAGCTCTGAGGGGCCACATCCATACTTTTTGTATATAATGAGTATCAGGAGACACTGCCTCTCATGCCGAGGAGGTAAGCTTGTGAACACGGAAAGCAAAACCTTCTGTTTGAGGCAGACAGGAGGAAAGTCTTGACAGGAGTGTTGTTCCTCTCCTTTTCCACCAGCCTCAGGTGATTTGTGCAGTGAGGACCACACCAGCAACTTCTGTCAGCTTCCAAGACTGAATGAAATTGTGCAGAAATATGGTGTTGCCAGGAGCACTTTCCATCCTCATCCATTGCTCCAGCAAACTCCTTTTAGTCTTTCACTCTGAAATACATGAATAATGAGGTTAAAATTAATGTCTAATGTGGTTTATTTGCTGCTGAAGAATTTAGTTTTGCCATTCCCATTTCTCTTCAGACTGTAGTGCGAAGAGATGTCTGAGCAATGTGCTTAGATTTCTGAAGGTGATGATTTGAGCCCAAGTTCTGCCCTGTTCTCTCTGTTTGGGACCTCTTCTGCCTGACACAGATTTCCTGGAGGAGCACATGCAGTTACTTTTGGAAAATGATCTTTCTTCTACCTGGCCTGGAATATAGCAGTCAGGACAAAGCAAACAAACTTGCATCCCACCCATGTGCTTTTCTGTTTAAAAACAGTTGCACTCAGAGCAGAATATAGGCAATGAAGCACATGCAGACAAATAGAGTAGTTATACTTTCTCTTGCACTCAGGAAGGATACATCTGTAAACTAACTGGCCTAATGACATCCTATCATGTAAAACCTCATTCTGCCACTGTACCATAGCTGTACCTGAATCATATCCAGGTTTTCCCTGTCCTTAGAACAGATTATGTGTTGGTTGATAGTTAAAGTCTAATTTAAGGTTGTCCTCAAGGCCTGAGCATCTGGGCTTGTGGTGGCTGCATTCAGTTTCTGGAGCAGATTGCCTGGAAGGCCTGCAGAGCTGCCAAATACAAGGTTAATAACTCTGCTGTTCAGCTTTGGTCTCTCCTCTTCATTGACTGGGAATTTGGGCAGGCACATTGCGGGCTACTTGCAGCATACAGACCAGCAGCAATCTCGCCATTCTTTGTTTCCATTTTTTGCCTTGTAGCACCTGTGTCTTGTAAGTGGAGATGTGCCCAGAAGAAAGACAAACAGTCTGCAAACCAATTCCCTAGAAGGGCTCTATTCACACGGCATAAGGGATGCATCTTGTTTTGTATTTAAGAAACGTACATCATTTAAATGATTTGATGTGGTTTACAAGGGGAAGTATGGCATGAGTGGTTTGAACTGATTGAGAATAACTCAAGGTTGTTTCTAAATAGCCATGTATATATATTACTTGGTTAATACCTGCTGGCAAATGTTGAATGTTCACAGTGACCTCTGCAAGCCACAATTATACATGGTACTGTGAAATGAATTTCTTAGCAGAACTGTTATGCAGAAGGTTCTAATACAGATTTATTTTGTGGGTTAACAGACATTTCCTGCATTTCCATAAAGTAGTGATTCTTTTGAAGAGAAAAAGAGAAATTGTTTAAATATGGCTAACTGCAGCTAGTGACAAATACCAGGTAGCTGTGTTCTGTGCTCAGTCTGAGTCCCTAGGCATATGTTTGGATACTTGCATTATGCAGAAAGCAATCAAATTATTTTGTTGTTCATTTTTTATGTTGAATTTTATTTATTTACTGTATAAGATGCATATCTGTATACATGCTCTGTCAATGTTTTTTTTATTTCAGGTTTAACAGTGGCTACAATACTGTTTGGCATAATAAGAAGTCTTCTGGTCTTCCAAGTTCTTGTTAATTCTGGTCAGAACTTGCACAACAAAATGTTCAAATCCATTTTGAAAGCTCCTGTCCTGTTTTTTGACAGAAATCCTATAGGTAAGTTTAATTGTCAGAAAACCCTTAACATTTAATGTGACTTGATGATTATGTTAAATATTCTGTTTCTGAGCAGTTATAAATTGAAAGGTTTTTTTTTTGTTTTTTTTTTACACACTTGTGGTTTCTGCTTCTTTTAATAAGATCCTACTGTTCTTAAATGTAGAAGTCAGAATGTTGACTGCTTATTGACAGTTGATCTAACTCCTTTCAAAACTGTGGTTTGGGTATTGTTCATTGAACAGCTTGTTGCTAGTAGCACCAGCTGCACCAGTTGCTAGTCGGTGCTGATCGGTGCTGATCTGATTCAGTTAGCAAAAGTCTCTCTGTGACATAGTGAATGTATTGTATGTGTGAATGAATGTATTTTGTGGAGATGCCTTTCTTGTGCTTTGCTTTGAAAATTTGACCCCAACAATCATTTGTCCTTTTTAAAAAATAATTCCAAGCAAGTGTGGTAATTCAGTTGTTGAGAAACTGTGTAGCTTAATATCCTTTCAGAGTGGACAATAGAATGGAATTTAAAACTGTAATGCAGATCCTTACACTCTTCAGAAGAAAGGAGAGGGAGAAGCTGGAGCAGAGTTAAGACAGTTGGGGAAGTAGAGTGGTGCTGATTTAATGACCAGAGATCTGATGTGCCTTCTGGCCTTCATTCTCTTGAAGGAAAGGAATATAGGGTTGAATTCATCCTTCCAGGGGCTGTTTAATAACTGTAAGAGTGCTTAGGGATAGCTTTGTTGTTTGAGAGAGAGTTTTCAATATTTTCATGTGTAGAAAAGGATCACATCTATAATACGATGAAAAAAAAATATATGCAATTTCTCCCTTAAAAAGAAAAAAAAATTATACGGCTGCACAAGTTTAAGGCCGTTATATGGTCTGCTTGTATTCTGTGTCTGTGGTAATGAAAACTGAAGGCCGCTGCAGAGGGTCAGAAGTAAAGCAGCAAGCTCAGTAGAAAGCTAGTGAGAGCATGTATGTCACAAGAAATTACAGTGCTAATGGGGTTTGTTGTCAGAAGTGCAGTGTTTATCCTCTTCCCTCTTACCTTTTTGTATGCAGCCTGTGTACTGGCTGTTTTTTTTTGAGGAATACGTAATCATCTTGTAAGGATGCCCAAAACCATGGCTCATTGTAACGAATGAAGTCAGAGCTATAGACTAAACATCGGGGACAATGTAGAGTAATAAGAAACGGTTTGCTTTGTAACATACTGTGAAGCTCAAATTAGCAGCGCTTTGTAAAAGAGTGGCATTCATACAACCTGCCTATCGCTGGTATTCACACACCATCATGACTTACTGATGTATGTTTCTATTTATCAGCAGATATTCTATAATAGAAGATTAACTTCTGTGTGTCTAAATTTCTTTTCCTTCATCTTTCTTTTGGTCATGGTAGCGTGCAAAGATACAGATGTTCTGATCTAAGGATCTTTTGGAAAAGGAAAAAGATGACATGGGAGACATGATGCTCTTGCTCAGAACTGCAGCATATAGCAGTTCTGAAATTCTGTTTTGAATGTCTTTGTTTCACCACCTGATTTAGGTGTGTGTGTTTTTTTTTTTGTTTTTTTTTTGCATATGTATCTTTTAAAATTTGCATTGGGGTAGGATTTGTTCAAGTAAAAGCCTTTTTTTCTTTCATTATTGTTTTTAATTTTACACATACCATGCTATGAAACAGATACTGAAAAGAAGTTGAAATTACTTCTTAATATTAAAAACATTTGCAGGAGCAGTTGCAGAAATGATTTTTGCTGTTTCATTTCTCTAGAAATAATCTCCAATTAAAAATGCTGCAGTCTGCATCTTGAACACACAGTGATCCATTTTCAAAGTTGAGGAAGGAAAGAAATTAATAGATGTCCCGAGCTCTCAGTGGTTCTTACTGGAGAAACAGACTGATGAGCAGCATCAGGGAGTCGACATAGGAAATGGAAATACGTATTGAATCGTGACATGTCTGTCAGCTCCCAACAGCGTAGATCCAATCAGTCATGGTGAATAAATGAAATGACTTCTTTCTTAGATAAATAAAAAAATAAAAATGATTTTAAAAAAGCTTTTTGGATCATTTTAAGCACAAGACTAAGACCTCATTTTATATATTATATCAACAATGTATAGGGAGGTTTATTAAGGGAATAGTAACAAGCGTCTTATTCAGACAGTGAAGAATATAGGTATATTTTTAGGAACTTGGATTATATAGCACAGACAGAACAGGAATATGAGGACTCCTTTCTTATTTTTCCCACCCAAAAATATTTTTACCTACACAAATTTCACTTTTCTGCAATTTGGCATAGATCTAAAAGTAGTTACACATTGCTGTTTTAATAGTATTTTGCATTAGAAGAACCTTGCTAATGCACAACTGTTTCTTAAGTGCTTAACCTAACCCTATTGAGCTGATAATCCGATGTGACTAAAGCTTATTGTGTTATCCAGAATTCAGAAAGAACAGTCAGATACTTAAGACTGAAATTTAAATTTATCACTTGATATCTATATGGCACCCCCTTAAACAGCTGCAGTGAAAGCTCAGTGGGAAGTTATTGATTGCGTGGTTGTTTTCATGGATTCATCACATCTGACTTTGTTAACAGAACTTTCTTACTTTCTCCTTCAAAGAATTTGACTCTTTCTTTAGAAACTTCCTTTCCTCTTCTATCCATATCCCAGTAGGAGACTTGCGGGCATGTCAAGATGTTTGTAGGGAGAAAAATATGGACATTTGCACTTCGTAGTGAATGCTTTATATATTCCTCTTTATGTGTCACTTGCAGGAGTAAAGGAGTTGATTTCTGTGCAGGTCTAGCACAAGAGGGCAGCATGATCTGTTTTATCCCAGCATAGCATTGCAACAGCTTGTTAGAAGACTAACAAAATTTGTCTGTTAGATTTTTGGAGATGGCATTTGAGGAATGAATTTTCAACCTCTACACTGAACAGAATTGGTTCATGATCTGCGTTTATCTTCATGATATTCATGATCTGCAAGTTTAATATTTTCTTCATGATCTGCAAGTTTAATATTTTCTTTTAATGTTTTACGTAGCAAACTTTTTCGCCTTATCTAATGCTGAGTTCAGGAACTTAGTAGTCAAAAGTCAGATAACCCTATGGAGTTTTGGTCCAGTCAGTGAGACCTTCACCCATTATTCCTTACATTTCTTTCTCAAAATGTTTGAAATATTTTAAAACAAGCATGATAGAAAGCTAAGTAAAAGGGACTCAAACCTCAGCTGCAATAACTGTGTAACTGGGAGTTCCCTCTTTTAAAATCAGTTTCTTATAGATAATGGAGGAGATTCTGGTTTTGACAAGCTTCAGGATTTGATTCAAGATTACTTGCTTGGCTTGTAAATAAATTGTTCTTTTCTGGGATTTGGGAACAGAGATTTCTTTAGAGAAGGAATGCTAATGTATAACTGCATCACTTTCAGTAATGGTAGTTTTAGCGGAGATTGTGTGTAATTTTGAACTGCATTGAGTTTAGGAAACTGAAACCTGCTGCTGCTGTGCTGATGGGTGCCACAAGAATCAATGAGTGATATGCATGAATTTGTTCAGATAAAATAGAAATCTCTTCCTACTCCTCTGTCTAAAATTCATTGAACAAGAGCCACTACAGAATTGCGTTTGAAAGTGAAGCTCTTTTTTTTTCTTTCCTCTCCCCCTTTTTTATTTTTTTTAATTTGTCTCTCCAAACTGTTGATTCCGAAGGTTCATGGAACAAGGAAAAATATTTTGACAGGCATTGCAGCATTCTGGCCTTCCTAGAGACAGAAAATAATGAACTGTGTGATTTCTTCTTTACCTGTTAAATTATCAGCTCCCCACCCTCAAATGCTTCGTGGAAGCTGCAAGTAAGCATTGATTCCTTTGGTTGCTTACACAAACTTCAAGGTTTGACCAAGGTTATATTCTTCTGTCGTGGCTTCCAGAAGTGATGTGCCAAACTGATAGCTAACAGCAGCGTATAAAGCTAACTCCAAGTATTAAAAGATAAAAATGTGAAAGAAAGCTGATGTTATAATGAAGAGTTTGTTTTTCTTTAAGGCATAAGGATTTTAATTATGGTGTTCATAAATCATGTGTTGAAACGTCTATAATTTGACAGAGAAAGTTTATAGGATTAAAAGCTTGTTCGTCAGTGCAAAAGTGCCTATCTGCATTTTATCTGACAGAAGCGTCAAGTGGGCCGTGTTGTTTAAAGTATTTAAGCTGTATAATATTTGCAACAAATACGATATTTCAGCAGTTTGAAAATTACAATGCTGATAATGAGGTTGTTAAATTATAGTTCTATCAGTTGGATAGTGAAACTGCTTTAGTTAGTGTACATTAATGTATGCTTGTTCACGCAAGTGATTCTGCTGAACAAGTAGCATGTTTAAACAAGAAATACTGGTCCTATACCCTGTGATTTATAGTAGGTGGTGTTTTGGCATATCATGCAGTTAACAAGGCAGAGCTTCATGTTAAAATATTTCGTTTGTAGTCTCATTCATCACTGATATAAATATTCAATAGCAATGCCAGAAAAGGTATTGTATTCCTGTTTGACTCAACGATTCAATTGCTTTCTTTTTTTCTGAAACAAGATCTATACTATCTTTCTGATGCAGTTTTCAGATATTTCCTTGTGGTCAAGATGACTTCTGAGGGATTGTGTAAAAGTATACTGCCTCTCTTGACAGCTTGCATATTCTCTTGAGCTAATACAAAATGAAATACGTTGTCTTTATTGTAGCAAAGCTTTGTTTGCAACTCTCTTTGCCAAGCTCTAAAGCAGGTTCACGTGTGCATAGGTTTGTTAGTTTATGTTGAAAAGAAGTCCCTACGGGACAGCCTCTTGTTGTAAAATAAAAACACAGCTTCTCTCTTCAGTGTTGGTAATCACTTGCATTTGTTGGTGGTGAGATGACAACACAATATGTCCCATCAATCACTGAGATTCTTAACAACCACACAGGGTTGTAAATATTATGTTTGGGTGTTTTAGTGGAACAGCTCGTCACTGAAGTAGGTGTGGTAATTAAAACCTGTTAGGTTGCTACATTTGTTCACACACAAAAAAAACTTTAATGTTTTTTCACATAACAATGGTACTGTGTACTTCAAACCTTATCAGGGCGTGATTAATAAATGGTATTTTGTGGGAGTTGCTCATTTACTGCTAGTATTATCATGGCTTTTGTTAAGAGTTTAAATAGCCTTACACTTCCATGTATTTTATCACTATTATGATTCTGTCAGGAGCCTTATAAAAGTTGATTACTGTAGGAGTAGTCTTCAAAGTTAGTAAATAGCACTCTGTAGTTATGTTTACATTTATTATCTATTAGTGTAACCCAATTCAACTCTATCCTATTTTTCCCCACAGTAATAATTGAATGAAACTTGACTGTAAACTGATGAGACAAACCCATTACGTTTTTGGTTCACCAAATCAGTGCTCACCCTGTTTATCCTCCACATGCTAGATAAAATGAAAAGATTTACAGAAAACTGTAGGAGGGTATGGTGCATTATTTAAGATGGAAACAGTGAGAGGCTGGTACCGATGACCACTTCCAAATCCTTTCCTGGCACAGCATTTCTCATGCCTTCACAGGAATTTTCTCTCTTCCTTGCATTAAAATCCCCTGGTGTGAAAAAGGTCTGCTGCAAAACTCATTTCTGACCATATGCTGACCTGCCCAAATACTGCAGTTCTGGTTTTTCATTTGCAAACACAAAGCAAGCTACTCTCGGTCCACCTCAGCCAAAGGAAAAGGAAGCACAAGAAGCTAAGATAGACCTAAGTAAAAGTGTTGGGTTTAGAGGACTGGACAGAAGTTGTTCAGAAACAGGGCAAGTATAGTGGGGGAAGTAAAAGTGGTATTACATTTTAGTCTTACATAGATGTCAGCCTGATTTTGACAAGAGTTACTATAAGTAGGGAGGAGGTGTTTGAAGGGAAGGATGCAGTAACATCAGTGAAAAAATGTGAGGAGGGTAAAAGAAGGCCTCACTGAGATGATGCTGCAAATCAGCTTTCAAAGATAATGTGAAAGATGGAGATTTCTTAGTTTTGATAATAACTGGATTAAATACTTTCTTTTTTCCATTATTAACTTAAAAAATTGCTGGATGTTGCTTTGTTGTGAGCCATGAGGACTGGAGGCACCATGTGGTTAGGGTTTCTTCTGCTTTTCTTCTGCCGAATTGCAGATCTGCAGTGGTTGGAAGGGACCACTAGAGCATTGAGTCCAGCCCTCCTGCTAAAGCCAGTTCCCTACAGCAGGTCATGTAGGTGGGTGTCCAGATGGGTCTTGAATACATACAGAGATGGAGGCTCCACAGCCTTTCTGGGCAGCCTGTTCCAGTGCTCTGTTACTCTGACAGTGAAGTAGTTCTTCCTTGTTTATAGACAGCAGTTCTGGGTGGGAAGAAGAGTAGGACAGGGGTGGCAAACAGCCAGGTGGTAGTGAGAGCATGTGCATGGAGTATAGGAAGGGAGGCTCAGTCTCCTCGCTCACTGATTTAGTAAGGGACTGGAAGGCAGGACTCTAGCATCCCAGGAGAAAGTCCTATGCATCAGAGCACTGGCTTTTCTGGATCCTTTCCCATTCTGTAACCTTTTATTGTCATCTCACAGGGACATACAGACCACTGTGATTCTTTCAGACTGTTTTTATTTTTTTTAATCGGAATTGCTATTAACTGAACGAAAACAAAGACTGTTACAGCGCAGACTCATTTCATTAGCTCTGTTCTTCTGTTTTATAATGCACAGAAATCTCTCTCCCAGATGATCCTAGGTAATTTGCACTGCAGCATCTGGGTGAATTAATTATTCTTTTTTTCAGATTGCCAGCATCTTGCAGATTATGCAACAAGTGAAGATTAGTTTGTGCCTGTGGTGATCTTAGAGAGTACTTGGAAACAAAGGGCACTTCTTGATCCAAAATTAAAATTTTACTGTAGAAAAGAATGGATGTTGTATGTGAATCTGCCTGTTCTGGCAATCCAAAGTGAAAACCGAATGATAGAAATCTAAAAGTAGGGGAGTGGAGTGACTCTGCATTTGGAGGCATTGTCTCAAGCTCTGCTTTACTGTGCTGTTCAGTTTAAAAAGTGCAAAGTCAGTATTCAGCATTAATTACTATTTGTGAATAATATGAGATTATTACTTGCTTGCTTTCTGTCTTCTGGTATTCTTTTTCTAGGAATCAGTTTGGGATAAGTTGTCAGTGTACTTTGTCAAGTATACAGATGAATACAGACAGTAGAGCTTCGTCAAGTTTTGGTTTCTGGTTATTTAATACAAAATAATGCTTTATCTGGAAGAGGCAGTAGTATGGCAAACCGTATTTGTTGACAGCTACCAGTCTTACAACAACTTTGCAAATTATTTTAAAATGTTATCAAGTAGATGAAAAACTTGTTTGGTAGTGTTATTGGTTCATTAGTTACTTGACAATAGTCCTATAATTAATTTTGTAATGGATATTAATTACTGCTTGTGACAAGACTTTGGAGTAGGTTCCTTGAAACTGCTTACTGCTCGTTCTTGGTGTTTTTGTTTTAATGTTCATTTAAATTTGTGCTCTTGTTGAACATTTTCTGAGATGATTCTGACTTGCAAGATTTGTGTACATAGTGTTTGTTTTCTGCTTGAGCAGAACATTTAGTTGCAGTGGTCCCTAGCAGGAAACGGAGGCTGTTTTGGCAGCTGTTCACCTGGACACTAGGAAGGAGAATGTACTCGAAGAGCCAGAGCATAGAGCAAGCTCAGTGGTGTATTAGAGAAAGGTAGCAAGTCTTAATTCTCAGTTGTCTGGTTCAGGGCAGAAATGAATTGTACGCTCGTGTTTTTGTTTTCCTTTTGGGCTTTTCACTGCTGGAGAAGACCAGAAGACTGCTAATCTGATGTTCTTGCAGATATGCTTTCCCTCATCCATTCTCATTTTGCCAGTTGAAAAATATTATTGAGGTCAACAATACACCTCAAACCTGAACTTTTAAAATGAGCTACTCATGCAATATATAAGATGTTTGAGCTCAAAGGAAGTTGTTAAACACCCTGTAAGATGAATCTTCTGCCAGCATGTTCCTTGGCTGTTTTCACCCCCTGTATACCTGAATTTATCCTTTACTTTCTGTGTCTGGTAATGCTAGTCTTACATTTCTCCTAACCTCTTTAAACTGTATTTTGCATGTATCTTGCTTTCTTCCACGCATTAATCTTCACTACCCTGTGTTAGTGTTGAGATGCAGAGTGCCCAATAATCTGACAGCACATGGAAAAAAGAGAAGATGAAGATTTAGAATATGAACATTATTGTTGGCAGTTATAATAGATGAAGGATAGATGGGCTAACACTTCTCTTTCTCAGTTCTCTTTTTATCAGATGTGATGAGATTCTCTGCATGTGTGTGGTAAACCTGTTTTTTTTTTCTCAATGAAGTTATTGTCTATTTAATATGCAAATGATGCAATGCAGAATATTGCTAATTCGTGCGTAGGCTAAAAAAAAAAAAAAAAAGCAACACCCTACTGCTTTGTGGTAAACTTCCCTTCTTTAGAAATACATGTTCCTGTTTCCCTGCATGTATTCACTTCTCAGCATAGTTTCACATTCATCAGTTCGTGTGTTCACAGCTCAAATAGAGACGGTTCACTCTAAATTTTCAAAGTTTTTTACATCAGTTTTTAAGATGTCATAACTAATTTCTCGTAAAGGAATACTGTTCCCACCCTGTCCTTTCTAAGACATGACCAGAGGACAGTAAGTAGTGAGTTACTGGGGGTATTTACTCAGTTCTGTGCTGTTGGGTGTTTTTTTTCCCCCTCTCATTTTAATTTCAAAATCTAAACTTGTAAACTCCACACTGCCTCACGCATCTCTTCTTCCAGTGCACTTACATTTATAATGCCATGCTGGTCTTTGCAGGGAAGGTGGTGAGCATCTGTCCTCTCTTAGATTGGGCTTAGAGTGTGAAATGTTTTATATGTAATGATCATCTCATTACGTGGGATATTGAACAGTCTCAGAAGCATCATGGTTCCCTGTTGTGTTTGCTTTCTTTTCCCACTTGCTGAAATGGGGTATGTCCTTCATGCTGGGAAACTTAGAGAAGAACTTTTATTTTTGTTATAACCTGTACATGTAAGTGAATATGAAATAGGAGCCTAACTTGCAATTTATGAAAGACTAAAAGCAAAGTTATGTTCTAGAATTCCTACGCCCATTCAGATCGCATTTGTTGTATCTGCCTTACTTGGTTAAGCTTTTGTTAAGTGTAAAGGAGAAATTGTGTGTTTGTTCAAATAAGGTTTTCCTTTCAAAAATGGAGGTCAGAATTGCAATGAGTAATATTACAGAACTTCCTCAAATCCCTGATTTCATCTATTTCCTACTAATTAAAAATTCCAGTTTGAAGATCATATAGAATGAGAAATGATGAGGCAAAGGAGGGTTTTAACAAAGATTAACATTAGCCTAGGTTTACAAGGTACACGAGAAAGATTCAAGCTCTTTCAGGGCCGTATAGCACCAAACTTAGGCTCCTGCTCTAAACCTTATGGCAGGGGAGGTGAGTTTCATATACGTTACCGTGTGGGACTTCAGGGTCTGCCTTATTCATAGCTGTTCTTTACGAAGAAACAGTTTGTTCATAGCTGTCTTGTGTGCTTACAGATGGGTATCATACAGTCTTCAGTGTTCATATTTACCAAAAAATTTAAGGAAAATGAGTGAATCATAATTTTAATGTGTGTATATATGAAAAAATACATATGTTTTGCCTGATGTTATTATGCTTCCTTCCTTCCTCCCATCCTTCATTCTCTAGTCTCCTTTCCCCAGTCGTAGTAACCACTCAAAAGGAAACAATCACTGGTAGCCTTCTGAATATTTCTGGTATTTCCTAAATAGAAAACAATTTAAGGGAAAGTCAGAAGCAGATACCTTTGGTCAGCAGATGTTCCTCTGCTGTTGGAGAAAGAAGTAAATGATATGCTCTCACAGGAAAAGAGGAATCTACAGAAGCCTGTACAGACTGGGCGTACTAGAATTGTGCAATGTAGATGGTTTTAGCTTTAGGAGAGTCATCTTTTTCTACTGTCCAAATAATATAGAAGGGATATTTTCTTCCCAGTATTTTCAACAGAAAATTAGTTAAAGTTTTCTGGAATAGTTCTAGTATTTACAAATCTTACCTGAGAAGCACTTTCATAATAAAACTAAACTTGAGAGAAGAAAAAAATGTCTTGAGATTTTTATAAAGCTGACAAGTTTTAATATTCCAAGTAATGGCAGTGATCTTTCTTCATAATTATGTTATGATTGTTGCTAAGTACTGAAGTCAAAGCCACTCAGATGCTACTCCTTTTTGAAAGCAGCAACAAGATCTTAAAAAAAAAAATCCTGACATATATATGTTTTTTAATTAAGGGAGAATAAACTCTGCTGCAGTGAAAGTGGTCTTTTGCTTAAAGATAACTGTGGAAAAAACAGATTTTCATTAATTGTTTTCCCATTTTAGTCTCACAATAAAGAAACATTCCTATGTACACAAATGACCCAGAAACGTTTTGTGAAATGCAAAATCCAGAGTCTGAAATCGTCTCAGATATTTCATCTTAAAATCCAGTCCTGTAAGGACAGATTAGCTTGTTAATACACTTGCACTCTGCTAAAGCTTTTTGTAGTTCTGCAGTGCAAGGCGTTCAGATGCCTATTGACTATTCTTTATTAATTGCAAAGTAGGCATGGAAATGCTTTGCACAGGAATCTTATCTATTACTTTTTCAATTAAGTGTACAGGAGAATAAGCTAGTATTACATTTCTTGAAGAGACAAAGAGGTATGTTCATTTTTTGATTCTGCGTGGGGAAGGTAAAAGAATATTACACTCACTGGTGATCTCCAGTGCTAAAGTAGAATTTGCGAACTTCTTTGGATTGTGTTTAAATTACTGCAAAATAAATATGGCTTTCAGCATGGGAAAAAAAAAAAAGATTTAGAAGGCTAGTCAGATTCCCTTACTGTGTGCAGCAGTTGCTCATACTTGTCTTTCATCTAATCTTTGAAAGATTTGAAGTTCTTTGTAATGGAGCTTGACCAGTGGACTAGACAAATAAGCGCTGTTGATCTAAGAGGTAAAATACTTGCTCCCCAGACCAAATCAGCCTATATTTCTATTTCTGCTGTAACACCAAAAGCAATTCAGAGAGGAAACAGAGCAAAGCAAAGAAGGCAGTTTAATTACTGAATTCTAGACTATCCTCAAAGGCTCTCATACTAAGATCTAATTCAGTTTTCTGATTTTCTGTTGATTCTTCCAAATGCTTCAGACTTACTTAGACAAAAGCCTCTTTCTTCACAATTGTCAAATTTCATTGAATCTCGAGTCTTGGTGATAGAGCTTAATTGTCAGCAAAATAAGTCTTGGTTTCTGTAAATTGTTTGATCCTCAATTGGTTTAAAAGTGACAATATACTTTCTTTTACAGGGTTTAGTCATTGTTTCCGTGTGGCATATGGAGCAAAGTTGGACCAACTAAAGAAATTATTTGAATTGTTTTACATCAGGAAGGCTTATACAAAGAGCTTAGTCTCAGATCCTTTAAAGTTCAAGCATCTGCCACTAGGGGCAAAAATTATTTTCCTGTAGGCATTCATCTTTTATTGTAGATTTACTGTGCTGCTTCACTTTGTAGATAATCTAATTTAAACCTCAGAGATGAGTCATACCTTCTCAATGGGATTCAAATTCAGTTTGAATTCTCTGATCTCAGAACCTTTCAGTTCTTCTAGAATCTCTTTTCTGAACAAAATGGTCATTTTGGGGTATGAAGGCACTGAGGAGAAGGAATGTGACTCATGCAAGCGGTAGCATGTTAGTGTTTTACAGTATATCTGCCATCTTGTTTTCAGTATCAATTTGGGTTTTTAGTTCTGGTAATGTTTTTTGTAATGTCTTGACTTAATTTAGGTCCCCATCCTTCCAGGGTGGTCCATTGTGGACAGACCTCTACAGGTTTAAGGGTGATGCCCTGCTGAAGTAAGGAGTCTTTTGCAAAGGGGAAAAGGCCTCACCACATGGATCGTGTGCTGTACCAGAGACTTTCATTTCACAAAACCATAATTTTCTTCACTAACTGTGACAGTGATTAGTAATGACAGTTTTGCAGAAAGAATACTGAAAGCGTATAAAACCTTGATGTCAGGAAGTTTTTCTGGTCTCTGGAAAAAAAAATGCAGAAAATTAAAAAATAAAATATAATGCTGTTGTCTGGAAGGTCCTCAAGGATTCTAGAATGATCCAAACAGCTCAGATTGTTTGTATTCTTTTCTTGAAAATGTGACCACTGTATAGATGACCATAGAAACTTCAGAAATTGAATTTTCATATTTGGGATGGGAATTGCTCGTTAAGGACTTCCTCTGTGGAGTCAGTCAAGGACAAAATAGACATTCTGAAAGAAAAGAGTTGTAAATACGATTCAGCTGTGATGAAAATTTACATATAATACGTATAATTTACGTAATATACGCATTCTAAAATTAAGCTATTATTAGAGTCAACATTTGTTCTCTAAATATTACAATTAAACATCCACAGTGCTAACTTTTACTAATTAATGCTCTGTAATATTAATACTGGTCAGGTTATTTAAATAATCTTGCCTTTCATACTATAGTAGGTGTTTTGGTTCTTTTTTGTTAGTTATACTTGTGCTTCATATCTTTAACAATGTACCCACAAACTGTTGCAGGATCAGTTTCTCTGGTTATGAAGTTATTTCAAGAGGAAAAGGGATTTTTCTGTAATTTAATTTTGTTATGTGTTTATTTTTCCATTTTAATTCAGCTTTATCAGAGATTTTTGTTAATGCCTTATTAAATGCAGAATAACAGCTTTTCCTTTAGGATCAGATTATGATCAGTGATTTTTAGCAAAATCTGTAGCATTTGTTCCAAAATACAACTTTAAGTTACACGAGGGGATTTTATGGTGTTATATACATAGGATAGAGACAGCTGAAAAGTATTTTTGTTTTAGTTAATTGCTCCTTTAGTTGTCCATTTCCTCACAATCCTGAATCTTCCTTTCACTGTACTGGATCTGATACAGTTTCAGCAGATACAATGCTGATTTAAAAACAGACAAACAAAACCCCTCTTTATTATGAAAATCGTTAGAGAAACAAAATGAATACCTAAATAAGTGAAAAGTGAACTGTTAAGACCCAAAGACAGACATGTTTGTTTTGAAGGAAGAAGGAAAACCTTTACTGAGAGTTCTTCTACCTGAAATCTTAATCAGCCCTGTGAAAGCTGAAGATCACGTGTGGATGAAATTAAAGGAACTCATTGGAGTATACTCTAAAGACACAGCTTTAGACACAGCCAACCCCTACAGTTCTGCAGTTAGTGGAGTGAGATGTGCTTCTTTAAACAGTTTAATGCAAGAGGAAACTTGAATCTTCTGCACTGTTCTCTAAAGGCATCTCTCTGAATTGGTTGCAACTCTTGCCTCATCTGTCTAAGTATAACCTTCTGAGTAGGTAGTATGTATCAACTGATTTATGGCTATGTAGTATCTTATGAATGTATTTTGCAATCTTACTTTGGGTGACAATAGCATTGTGGCTTCCACAGTTTTAATTTGGGAGCTATTTCACAACCTGATATCTCATTTGCTCTAAGGATTTCTCATGTTTTTCAGTGTAAAACATCCTTCCTGTTCCTTTTATGACTCACATAGTTGTTACAGTTTCCTTATCTGGCTGGTTTTGTCACATTGCATATCCAAAACATTAATTCAAGCACTGTTCTGCTTAAAGTGTTGTAGCTACCTTTTGTTCACCTTCCCATTTGCTTGTCCCAGTTGAGTCAATGTCATAAGGTGCAGGTTGGGTTATTTTTCTCAACCATTTCTTTGACCAAGTCTGCCCTCTCCACTACCTCAGTATATGTTACCCATACACGTTTTTTAGCCTTTGTCAGGCTTCATGCCTTTGTTTTGCTTGGGATGGCATTCTCAAGTATGGTTGTTTGAGTCCAACAACTTGTGCCATGCTGTGTTGAGGGGAAATAGAAAAATAAATGTTGAGGAAAGATGGAGAGGAAAGTCACGGAACGAGTATACAGTGAATGAAACAGAACTCAAAGGAGTGAACATGCCAACAGCCAAATCTGCACAGGACGAAAGTTCAAATCAGTACATGCAAAACTCTCACAATATCCAAACATGCCAGATTTGGCAGCTTCTGTGACTTACTACCCGCTAGTCTTTTGACAGGGCTGTCTTGCAGCTCCTCCTCAGGGCCAAACCGAGGGAAGGCTCGTTCTTGGTCCTACAGCCCCAGTGTATTTTGAGGAGTCTGCCGTGAGGTGTAGAAAGGATTGTGGTTCCATTCGAGCATTAGCCCTGTGCTCCTGCAAAGCTTTTACTATTTCTGCACCTGGTAACTGCAGCTGTTGGCACATTCCTGTGTTTCTTCCACCTTCCATCATCATCTTGCCTGCTTATCTTTCATGCTTGCATCTGTGTAACTTCCTGCTCCCTATGCAGCAGAGTTCATCTAGGAGCTGGCTCTCCTTCATCTTAAAATAATCTCTCAAGATATACAAGTATCACTGTAACCACAGTATATCTATAAACGGAGACTAGTTAAATATATGAGTGGGGAAATGAATTAATTCCCTCACTCCTTTGTTATCCTGTATTTAAAAGAAAATAGAAAAGTGCACATCTTGTCTTGCAACTTTATGTTCCAGCTTACTGCTGCATCTTCCCTTGGCTCTTTGTTCCTTTTACAGCCAATTGTGTTGGTTTCCCTTCACTGGCACAACAGACTCGAGGGAAGGGCATGCCTCTGGCTATGTGATTGTCCAGCCTAGTGGCTTTGACTCCCACTTCAGATGCATTAATCCTCTTTTGGGAGTTTCTGTCATGCAAATAAAAAATGATAGCATTCTCAGGAGTCCATTGTTATAAACTACACTCTTCTGTTTTTGCCTATTTATTTATTTAGGTGTTCTTGCTGCTGGACAGCTGTAAATCAGAGCTTCACATTGAAGTCTATCTTTGAATTGAACAAAGACAAAATAGACTGTAAATTGTATTTATTTTTGCTTGAATGACTATTCAGAGAAGTCATCTTTTTCTCCTTGATGTGTGTGAAATTCTTTTCTCTTAATGGAAAAGTGAAATTGCTGTTAGCGTATACTGGTTTGCTGTTCTTTGTTTCTTATTATTTAAAAGGTGTAAAAATTGAATATTATAAGGCCTTACTAGATTGTTCCTTAGTTTCAAGCAAGGCAACTGTAAACATATCTTTTTTCACTAATTTAAGCTGTGGACTTAGGTAAAATACTCCCAGTGTTCATTGTTCCTTCTTGTAGATTTATTGACAACTGAATGTTTATATGAACATTAAAGTTTATTTAGCTTTGATTTATATACCACTGGTGTTTTAGCATAGTCACCACTTGGAGGTACTTGCTCCTAGTACCTTTTTTTTTTATTTTTTTTTTTAGGTGAAACTTTCTAATAGTTGCCCAGTAGAGGGGGTACAGCAAAGTTAGCCACAGTTGCAATGCAACTTTCCTCAATTCTCAGCATTTAATTATTAAAATTACTTTTTAAAAGTGTAATGAATCTAATATACAGAAGAGAAGAAGTCATCTTTTGCTTTTTTCTTATTTGAATGTATATTATAACCCACATTTCCATTTCAGTGTTGTTAATTATAGTTTAGGCTGTAAAGAAGTTTACAGCAATTTTTTTTCTGCCGGAAGCTGATGGCCCAAAGAAATGCATTGCCAGACTATATATACATTCCTTTGGACAGCATTCTTGCTTGAAGAAGATTGTTAGGATGTGGTTGTTGCCTTCAGCTCTTCTGAGACAAAAGATTTTTGGTTGCTTCTGAGGCCAGATTTGCAAGGGGAATTTGATGCCGATCACAAAACTGAAGAGGAGGTGAAGTCATCCCTCCTTTTCCCCTACAGCCCAGTCCTCAGGAAAGGATTCATTCCATGCCCCAAATTAGGCAAAAATAAAAAGGGATTTGAATCCAGCTGAAGTCCTTCCCATGCTGATTGCCATAGCCTTCAGGCAAACACTCATTTGCCTTCTTCCGGTGCCATACTTACTCACTGATTCATCCAAAGGCAGAACGGCTTTGACAGGCGAGACCAGAGGATGTTTTGCTCTAAGATGTGGTTTAAAATGTCCTAAATTGAAGCAAAATTTTTAAGTTCACGGGGAAGATGTGTCCTTTTTTTTTAACAAGCAGAAAATTTTAAAAGCGAGTGCTTCGATTATTTGCACAGCAAACTAAAATAAACACTGTTCTGATTTTTACCTGATGTTATCTGTTGTGATTTCTGTCTGGCCAAGCCTAGGTTGTCGCAGTGGCTCTTTTGTGGCTTGAGTTCTTAAAAAGAAATGATATTTTCATTAACTGTGTGCATACAGAATGAGCTTTAGAGGGAATCTTTCCTTGCCAAACAGTTCACGTTTTCCAGAAGGACAGAGAAGGAGAAAGAAACTGAAGCTAAAGAAAAGAAAATGATCGAACCAAAGTACCATGCCAAGCAGAAGATGAGTGTTTTCAAAGTCAGATGAGGACGTAAAGTGCCTCTGCTCTTTGAGCTGCCCAAAGACTTTATCCTCCAAAATGAATGGGCTAGATAGAGGCCAAAAGTCTTGTCGTAGCTTTCACAACAGTAGTCTGTATGGAATTCCCTTCCATGGCTTCTGAAATGGGAGAAAACAGAGTGCGTTGTCTTCAATATGTAGGAGGGGATCTGATTACATCTGATTGATAAAATGTAAAAGAATACCTGTCTTCTGGGTGGTCATTGTATCTGCCACATAGCAATTTCACATGAAGATTTCAGGATGGAAGAGCTTTCTATTCACTGTCTTGGTTATTGACGTCTTAGGCTAAAATGTTGATTTAACCATTCCAACTTCAGTGCCTGGAAGTAAAAATGGAAAGAATGGTAAGAAAATCAGTAGATACACGAATATCACGCTGCTCCTGCTAATATTCTTTTTTCCTGAGATTTTTCTGGAATACAGTATCTAAGGCCTATTCCAAAACCAGTTTTGATGACATGAGTAGCACAGGAAAATCTCCATTTATTGTTGGAAAACATTACCAAAATATGTTTTTCCCTTTCTATTTTAATTCTCATATAGACGCGTATTGGTGTATGACCACCAAATCTCTAAAAGCAATAAAAAAATTTGAGCAATAACAGTCTTCAAATCCATCAGTCCATCCTGATATATAGTGTTCAGTTGAACTCTCTTGAAACTCCTCTCTCTGCCTCGAAATAGCAGCAAAGCAACAGTTGGGGCATATTTCGATCCAAACTGGTTTTATAGCAGAAAAGCGAATTATACTACACAATATTCTTTAACAATTGGATGTTTGTGGTTTAATGATGCAGCCTGTAAAAATCCAGCGTAAGCCCATATTTCATATGTACCCTTCCAGGTTTCTATTACTGTGATGCTTTATAATGAGTGGGAAGCTAAAACAGATAACTTTGCATCAGGAGTAGAATAAAGTGATGTAAATCAGCAGGAAATTTGGTAGATAGAGTGCAACTGAACACCTGGTCTTGGAACAAATGCTGCAAGGGGTTGCCTTTTTTTTTTTTTTTTTAATCCAGGAGGGGACATTTTTAAAATTCAGTTGAACTTGTGCCTTATGTTGTTTATTTTGCACTACGTGGTAGAAATTAAGTTGTGCTTTTAAGTATTTTTGATAGTATATTAGAGTTGGTGTTTTAGTTTTTATGTGTTTCAGCACGCTTAAATGTGGATTTTATTCTTCAAACTCAGGAAAACATAAAGTAGCTCCAAAGTTGGACGTTGTTAGAACTTTGAGCAATCTTCATCACAGATCATGTATGAAAGATTTAGTATTACAACATGGCAGGAGACAGGGAGGCAATTTGTGCCACATTAGACATCGACTTCCGTTGTCATTCTAATTACGATGTGGAGATGTGGCTCTGTGCTTAGGTTAGAGGATAAAACTTTGCTATACAGCCAGAAGTTCATTGTTTCTAGTTGACTCCAATGCTTTATTTCACAGTAAGCTAATAAAGAAAAATCTGTGAATGCTAGTTATTGTTATAGAGGTTGCATTACATTGATCAGTAATTTTGAAACTGCTAATTGATGTTTTACTCTAGATCTACCTTGCTTTTGTAGAATAAATTAATTAAAATGTTTCTTTTGTGAGCACCTAAGTGCACCTAATGTAGCAACGAAAATAAAACTATCTCCGATTCTGTTACGAGTTCTGAAATTATAGCTAATGGGTTAGATAGTAGTGATACGTAGAATGAAAAACAAATGCAATGCAGGAAGCATTTTGAAACTTCTCATGAAAGCAATTTAAGAATGAAAGAAGGTTACAGCTATTTTATGTTTTGCTTTTAATGAAGGATTCACATATGCTTTCTCCATTGTATCTTAACTGGGGAGATAGACTTTGATGGGTGATAACTAATATTCGTGCATCTCTGGCCTCACTGGAAGAGGAAAAAGGAACGGCAAATTAACTGTGCCATATAATTTAAGGAAGGGAAAAGTGGACCTTGCTTGAATCACTGACCTGTTGTGGTTTCCTACAAACAGGACAATTCTAACTGGTAGGTCATTGGAGTCCTGAGCTAAGCTGATGGACTGAAAGCTCGACCTCAAGAAAAAAACTGTACGGTTGGAATCATTATATTTATAATAGGTAACATAGACATCTCTGTCATCAGTAAAAATAGAAATTATGTACACAGAAGCCTGTTTTTCATTCTTATCATCATCAATAGTTATCCTTTCTTCTTTAAATACTACACTTATAAATAAGATCAAACACAGCATTCACATTTTCTTCCCATTTCCCAGCTGTTTTCCCGTTTGACAGCATTTGTGTAAAAAGTCCTTTTCAAGTAGTAAATTAATTTGGATAGAAAGCATCCCACCTGAATTTATTACAAGCTGGCAGTTTAGATAAATGGATATTATGATCTCAGCATATTTTGGCCCAGCACCACTGTGCCTATTTGCAAATGTCTAAGAAAGTGATAATATTCCTGTCAGTATCAGGCTGCTAAAGAAAAAAATGGGATAGCATTTCTTATTTATATTTATAGGATGCCTGTAGGGAAGACAGTAATGCTGTATATGGCAGTTTATGTGGATGTGTGGTGCTAAACATATATTAAAAAAAGATAACAGACCTATTGACGTTTCTTTGTAGAAATATGGAAGAAAAGCCAGAGTAGATCAGTAATTGACAGCTATGTAGGAGATGCATTTCCAGATTTCTTTCTGAAGAAATATTTCACAAACTTACAATTCCTTTCAAAGTCGGTAATCCATCTTTAATTACTTTGTTGATTTCATAGTTGTATTTTACAAGGTTGATGTAATGTCTGCTTGCTGCCAACATTTGATATGGACAATCCACTTTTGTCACAGCTTTGATCGAATGGAAGGCTGCTTGTAGCCACAGTATTTTTTTCCCCCATTTTTCTGGTGTGTGCGTGTGAAGTGAGAATGGGCAAAGACTTATCAGTCACAGAATGCCATAGCTTAACAGCACAGTATGTGGGGAGTTGTCGATTTATGCCACTAACAGAGAGGGAAAAATTATTCAGCGTAGCTGAATGGGTGTATATGTAAGCACAGCTGATTCTGTGCAGTTATTACTTTTATTTTCACCTTTGAGTATTATGTTATTATGTTATTACATGCTCAGGCAATGTCTGAACATTATTTTACTGCCGTGTGTTTGTAGAAAATTACTCTGGCTTTATAATCTGTAATTTGAACTGTTAAAGTAGATCGCTTCTCTCTTTAGGGAAAGTTAACACCTTTTCCTTTATTTCACCTTGTCAGAAACTTCAGTGTGGTCTGTGATGGTGCGTTTTGCCAGGAGGGAGAATGCTGACAGTGCAGTAATGTGGTCACCATGCTTGTGCCCACGCTCTGCATCCCTGTTTCCAGCAGTTCGTGGAGCATACTGTCAGCAGAACACAGTGTGCAGGGCTTTCTCCTTGCTGATAAAAGCAGGTTGCAGCAATGCCGCAGAGTGAAGTCCCTCCAAATTAGAGTTGTCTTAAACCAGAAGAGTGTTTCTGTGGCACGACTGGCTTGGGGCAAATGTGCAGTTGCGTTTAAGGTTGCTTTGATTATTTATTTGTATATGATTAATTACCTTACTGAATCAACTCCTAACGGTACAGCTTGCTTTCAGACAAGTTTCTAGCAGTTTGCAGTGATGAGTGGGAGATGATGTTTATTTAATTTGTTGCTTTTTCTTCATGGAGACTACTGGGCAATGTCTTCACTGTTAAAGGGATTTTGAAGACCTTTTACCCTAGTAAGTGTTCCTGTTATAGTTAGGCCAGTTGCTATGGAGTTGTTTAGATTAAGTAAAGCAGCATTTATTAATAAAATGTGTATTCAGCTAAAGCGGGAGGCATTTAAAATTGCCTGGATTGAGTATTATCCTGATCTCAGAGTGGAGGAGGATGTTATAAGCATTCACAGCTGTGCAGGCGCGCACAGGGTGCAGAAGCTTTCTGTCCCTAAAAGGCACTTCTCCTTAGAACTTGTATTTCCTAAAGAAGTCGATCAATGGACTGGGGAAATAGCAAAGTATCTCTGTAATGTATGGTGAAGCAAGTGGGTAGAAATAGTGAACTTTTTGCAAGGTATATAAAATCTGTGTCTGCTTTATTTTGTTACAGAGAAGTATTTCAGTGAATGCAGAGGCCAACAATGGATACTAGAAATGCCAAATACATTTAGAAATAATGTGCAGTAGCTTTTAGGGTCCTTGACCCTTGGAATTTACATTGTGCAATATTGAATGCTGTTGGTGGCACTTGGTTGGTCCTGTGGAGAATCCTCATTTCTTGTTTTAAAAAAAAAATCTTTTTCTGGTGTTTACATCACAAGTATTGATTCAGTTTGGATTATATTTCTTTCATCATGAGGTATGTATAAACATTTTAAGTAGGTGTGGTACGCTGTCAAGTGTTTTCATTGTTTGGATGATAGGTTTGAACATCAATTCCAAAGTATCAGTAAGCACCTGCAGAAGCAAAGTGATTCTGTTGCACCTGAACACATTCTGATTCATGCAATTAAAGCAGTCTACAGAGTTTGTAAGTAAAAAATATCACATAGGTTAGATGCCTTTTTCATGGAGAACAAAAGAGTTTTGATTCTTTCACTTCAAGTTTAGCCTAACTATTGTGTAGTGGAAGAGGTTTAATGAATCATTGTTTAACTTTGATACTGCTAAGTATTTGACCATTAAATAGTCTCAAATGTGTACATAGCACTCTGGTGACAAACTTTTATTTAACTGTGATTAATTGGCTTTGAATAGTTATTTAATTACTAAGGAAAAAATTTAACAACAGTGTGTGTTCTGATTAAGTTACTTGATATAAAAACAAACATGGAATTGTTGAAAAGAACACGTTCCCTTCTGCAGCTCACTACTGACACAGCACGCTAAGTGGAAGCTTGAGAGTGATTAAAGCAGCAGACTGTATTTGCAAATTTGGGTGCTCTTGTAACATCAGCATGCTCAGGTCTTGTTTTGTGTTTGTTTGGGTTTTTTTTAAGCCTTTTTTTGTAGCCTTTTCAGGAAATTTCAGTTGCTTTGTAAGACCTGTATTTAGTACTTCCTCTTTCCTATTGCAACTCAAACTGAAATACAGGGGATAAATAAAAGGGATGAGCATTAAGTGAGCCAGAGGATTTTTGTAAACTGAAAATACTGAATTAGGTGTAAGAAATACTGTCTCTCAGCTTGTCTCTGTATCACAGAAAAGCTCATTTAACAATATATGTTTTTTAAAAAGTATCGTATGGTGATGATGATAGTCTGGATTTGGGAGAGCAGGATATTAGAAGCTTTGGAGAAAACATTTTATTTTGTTTTAGTATGCGTTGTACAAACGTTGTCCTTCTTGAAAAGCAGGTGCAACGGTTTCTTTAGTCTGAAGAACCATCTCAAAAAGCTAGCTTTGTAAATGCAGGTAGAAACTGTAGAAATAACTGCAAGCATTTTGAATCCTGACTGAAAATGACTACTGTTATTTTCATATCTGGAAGGTTTTCTCTTGCATGGTTAATAATGCATAACTAAGCCACTGATTTGCTGTGCTTCCCATAAGTAGAGACAGTTGTTTCTTCATACCTTGCAAAATAGACCTCATTTACTTGCAGACATCCTTGTAAATTTAGCAGTCGTTCTCAGTGCAATATCATGATGGCTACAGGGCATTTTGTGGATGTTTCCAAAGTATCACACTTCTGCTTGGAGCTATACTGCTCTCTGCTATCTGGTGTTGGAATTTGCTTGCTTTAGTGGGTTACCATAGCTGCCTTCTGTGCTGAACACGCTGAATAAAATGCCAGTTCAGTTATATCTTTATGAACAGGATCTGAAATAAATCTTCAGGGCCTGTGTCTTCTCTTATACAGTCAACAGGATAATATTACTGAGAACCAGCGTCACAAAAATAGAACTATGTTGCTTCCTTTTCAAAGTAGCATCGAAGTAGTAGTCACTGGAATAACTATGAGACAGACCTCTTAGCAACAAGCAGGGAATTTTCTTAGGCTTAATGACTTTAAGCTCTGTTTTCTGGAATTACAATGTGCAAACACTAAATAGACCGTAGACAACTCTTCCAGTAACTTGAAAATTCTGAAGCAGTAACATTCTGCAGCCGTAGGTTCACCTCAGTCAGTACTTATTTGTGAACCAGCTGAATCATGTCCCCAGTGTTTAAATTGCTGTAATTGTTTGAGGTAGACTGTAAAAGGTTCCACTGTTAAGTTGTGCCGTTTATATACCATTTCTTCTGCTCACTCATATTTTAGTTCGTGTCATTTTACAGAATTACTGTATTTACATTTTAAAGAGGATTAGGCAGATTAAAAGATGTTTTCATGTTTTATTGATAACGTCAGAGTAATTTCCACTTTCCTAGTGGCAGCTTGTAGCTCTGTCAAAACATAGTCTGTGTAAGCACTGAATGAAATTGTTAAATGTAACAGTGCTTAAAGGCAATTGCCAAAAATACAGTTTTGGCAATTAATGAACAACTTGATTACTCACAGGAACTTGACTAATTGGTTGTTAGTGGATATATGGAATAGAATGGCAGACCAGAGTATTACTGTGACTTTATTCCTCAAACAGCTTCACCAGAAGCTGTTGCTGTAAAAGAGAATGTTGTCACAACCATCCCTGGTGTTCAGGATGAATCCAAGCATTAGGCACTTCTCATTTATTGTATAGTGTTGCTTTCTAATCAGCTGGAAGCACTGATACAGATCTGTATCATATTTGCAGCCTAAAATTCTTAGTTGCAAAAATGAAACTTCAGGAAATTGCTGAGAATGGTTACACCTTCCAAGAAACTTGCCCAAACCCAAACTCAGCTTCTGCAAAGTTCCTCCTTGAGCAACTTTAACTGGCCATTCTTCAATAGAAATCTAAGGTGGGGAAAAATGGAGAACTGAACTCCAGGATCCTATTGGAAGTGAAGCTACAAAAGAGTTAAATGCTCCTGACAGTTGGTGAGCATTTTGTGATGGTTTCTCTTCTCTAGCCCTTAAGGCCTTGTCCTTACCATCCAAATTGAGCATAAACTTAGAGCTTTTCCATGTACAAGTTGGGATATGCTCTTTCACAGGTGAGAGCACGGGGGTGAGGTAGGCACTGCTCACTCCCTGGAGGTGTTGGTCGTGGCCCAAGCTGTGCCATGTCTGTAGGGTGGCCCCACAATAGCAGCCAGCAAGATAGCAGCTGTGGTAGACGTTCTTTGCAGAACAGCTGACAATCTGTTTGAGGCTGACAGTCATGGAATCACAGAACTGTAGGGGTTGGAAAGGACCTCTAGAGATCATCGAGTCCAACCCCCATGTCAAAGCAGCTCCCTAGCCCAGGTTATGACACATAAAACTTATTTATGTTTAAAAGATGGAGGAAGATTGTAAGACTGAATTTGGATGCAGACTCCAAGCTGCAGGACAAAGCCAGGCTGTTGTCAATGCCTCTGATGGTGTTTCACCAAGGAGCTGGGTGCCGCTATCACCCTTTCCTCTGCCCTTTGCTCTGTAACCTGTAACAGGGTAGCTCAGGAAACAAGAGGCAAAGATGAGGAAAGAAAGCCAGTATCCTGAATCCAACCACTGTACCGTATTGCTTCTCTCATCTGCTCTCTGGGACAGGCTACTAAGGAAAGCCCTGCCCAAAGGAGGCATTCATCTCTTTGGGTAATGACCAATGAACTCTTGGATCTTCAGGAGTGTTTAGAGATTTTATTAAAGAGTCTTACCTCAAGCTTGTGTGCAGGGTGTGAATACTTTTCCATGAGCAAAATCCCTGTGTAAGGAAGTCAAATGAAAAGGTCTAAGTTTCCTTGGAGTTCCCTCTAATGTATCTATCCCATTGTGAAATAAGTGAAATCCCTAGCTAACTTTTCTGGTTGAAACCGATGGAATATATTTTGCTGAATCTTGTGCTGCTTGTGCTGCCCTTTCTCTCTGTGAGCAGTACACCAAAATAGGATTTGTGCTACTTTAGTCTTTTGACATAACTGCCTTTGGACTGGAGTGCTGCAGAACAAGCTGTTTGCCAGCAGAATCTTTGGTGTCATATCCCAGCCCTGAGGAGTGTTTTGCGTATTGGTTGGTGTGGAACGAAAATTCCTTTAAAAAAGAAATCAGTACACAGCAAAATTTGTAATTCTGAGACAGCCACGAACTGGAAAACAAAATGATGGTAGCTACAGAAATTGCTTCTGTTTATGTACCTATCTCTGAATTATGTCTCCAGTGCAATCCATGGAAACTTAAAACTTAACTACTTCCAATTTAATGAGCTCCTTTGAAAAGGGAAAAAAGTCTTTTGTTGCCAATGCAAAGAATCTGTTTGTACCAGTTAGAAGTAATAATTGAATCAAGATATACATAGATAAAAAAAGCAATGTGAATGCATGTATGGGCATTACACACCCTATAACAGGCAGATTCCCATCCTTAGCTTAGTTTCTTTCCTGTAGAGTCAAGGTATCAATTAATAGAGAAAGATACTAATCCACTTATGAGTGGCAGTGTTGTGACTTAATAATTAAAGAACTATTGCTCTAACTGATTTTTTTTCACTCATGTAGAACTTGGGAAAATAGAAGAGTGTAAATGCTTCAGTGACAGCAGATTAAAAATTGTTTTATTAGTTTTAATGAAGAGTAGTGTTGTCAAGGTGTTGAATAAATCTAAATGTAACACTGCACAAACAGAAATCTACCTTAAATTTTATTTCAGAAATGCCTGCTGTTTGAATTCACAAAGGGGGAATGAGAACAGAAATACTAAAAAGGATCAGTTAGATTAATTATGATCTATCTAAGACATGCATGCACTAGTGAGTTTCAGTCAAGGCCAGAAGCAGATTCTGACTGATGTTGCTTGATGAAACTTGTAGTAAGGTGCCTTTACTTCAATCCCCTTTATGTGTACGGACTGAATATACAAAGATTTTGTGTTTCACCTGTTACGTTCTATTGAACTATTAACCTAAACTGCTAGAAAAAAATATCAGCTTTGAAGTATATCTTTTATGTTTGAGTGAAAGCATTTGTTAGAAAGTAATCTTCACAAAATACATTGCACTGGTTATAAAAGGTCTTCCATGGTGGTTTCAGAATATGTCTTCTTAGATATTAGCTGATTCTATTTGTTTATTAAACATAGTTTAAGATATTTTTTATCTTTTATGGAATAATATTTACCTTTTTTTTTCCCTTTTTTCTTTTCCAACTCTGTTTCTGTAGGAAGAATCTTAAATCGTTTCTCAAAAGATATTGGCCATCTGGATGACTTGCTTCCATTGACGTTTTTGGATTTCGTGCAGGTAATTTGCTTCCGCACTGCATTCTGAATTTAGATTCCTGTTGGCTTTGGTGAAAATGAACTATTTATTAGAGATGTAGTTTAGTTTAAGGAAAGTGCTTGTTTGTGAAAGAAAGGTGTGGCTGAAATCCAGTGTGTCAGTAAAAAGCTAACATGAGTAATAACTGGCAGGTAGGAGTGGCTATACAGAGCTTGCTATTATGTCAGGATTTCAGCTCATAGTAGCTACATGCTTGGTAAATTGCTCCTGATTTGCCTTCAAGCAATCTGGCAAGCTTATTGCTGTTATAAGAAATATGTCCATAGTAAAGAAACAATCAACTCACATGAAAAGATAGCAAAGATTAACCTAATTATGTGTCTACTTCCACAAAGAATCAAATGCTTACCACACCATTTTGGATTGAAATAGGTGTGGCTATTTACAAAGAAAGGATTAGTAGTAATAAGGTGAATATAATAGCCTTAATAGGAACAAGTGAAATAAGTTACTATAGACAAAAAAGTGGACAAAGCACTGAGATTTCAATGATGAGGAAAGGATTATATATGACACCAAGGTAATTTTTCAGTTGCAGTTTCTGTTAATCCTCCTTATAAAGTTCTGTGGAAAGCATAAAGCTACATTTGACTGTACTGTATCAAAGTAACTTGAATCACTGAACAGACAGAATCATGAAAGCTAGACAAAAGAAACGGCTTAGTGAATCTTCTGGATCCACTTGGGGGATCAGCCCTGTAATATTTCAATGAGAAATGTTTATTAAGGTGTGATTGCTAACTTTTCAGCTGCTCTCAATCAAGATTTCAACCTTGTTATGACTTCTTTAAAATTAAACCAAAGACATTTCAGGTTCTTAAAAGCAGACTAATGACATGGTTAGTGCTGAGCTCTGGAGAACAGAGAAGAAAACAATAGGTTCCAAAGAGCTGCCCTACTTTTGTTAAGCTCTTAGAATTGAAATACGCAGTTGTTTTTCAAAGCTTTGTAGTGCATCATACTATTTGGGGGAAGAAAGGAAGATGATGTGTTTTACCTGACAATTAAAACAAGAGCTGTTTTGTTCATGGGTAGTTATTTGTTTTCTTTGTATGTGTGTGAGTTAGAGAGTTCTTCATAGCAAATATTAAGACTTCAGATTCCTATTTTCAAAGCCTTCATAAATTATGTCCTGAAAATGAAATATAAATATTTTTAATAATACACTACCCATTTTCTACGATCTTTGTAGATTCCAAATTTTCTTCAGTCTCATTAACAATCTTTTAGACAGAATATTGTACTTTATTTTTGCTCTCTTGGGACAATACATAAGTGCCTTTCCTTGTGGCTGGAAGATCAGGCATCAGGCTGTTGTGCAATCTGTATCCTCTTCTCTTTTAACGTAGGGGTTGCATCCACAAAGTCAAAACCATTTCTTCTGCATAAAGGTCCTTAGTCCTCAGACCAAGCAGTGCAGAAGTGTTTGTGTTTGCACATGTTTGTCTTCTTTACAGCAGACTGGACAGTGTATGTACTGCACACCACTTGGGGTCAGAGCATCCTCTGGACCTTAAATCTTGTGATAAAAAGATTAACTTTTTTCCTTGATTCTGTACATGTATAATAACTTGAGGGTTGTGTTGCAGCCCACTTGCATGATGTGTTTATAGCAAGAAACTGAGTGGGTGTTTTGCATGCCCTGGCATGTGGTTTGAAGGCATGTGGGGTTGTCTGAGGATGCAAAATTTGCTGGGAAAATGCTAGAGAACTCCATGTAAACAGAAGGGAGCCAAAGCTGGTGTGGTCTTGTCCATATTTCCTTTTGGGAGCAGACCCTGAGGCAAATTGTCTTGAGAACTGCACTGTTGTATTTGTTGTTGGTTTTTTTTTTTATTATTATTATTTTCTGTGAGAGCCAACTGCTTTGTTCCAAAAGCAAGTTAAGGAAGGAGGTAACCTGTATGCATGGTACGTGAGAACTGGGGAATTGGAAAGCCCAGTTATTTGACCAGTGTACACATACTCCAGGCAGGATATGCTGACAAAGTATAACTGATCTGTGATAAAGGTGTAGAAGCTGCTGCTGTATGCATGATTGTTTTCTTCTTCAAAGTTTGTATTGTAACCCGCATGTTGTAAACATTTCCCCTCATGCTGTTTACTTTTCAAATTTTCTTTAACTAGGCTACTAGGAAATTGTCAAAACAAGGAGAAAAAGATGGGAAAAATCTTAAAATACTGAATTTTGTATTTTAAGCAAAAAGTTTTCTTCTTCAGAGTGAAAACAAAAGCAAAGATGTTGCTCGTTCAGTATGTTGTTAAATGGATACAATATGAAAGCTTGCCTGTACTCTTTGATATCAGAGAAGAGAACTTAGGGACTTGCTGTAGTTCAGTAATAGGCCGCTATCCATAAGACATAAGCACTTCCTCTTTGGCAGGGTTCCTAAAACTTATTATTCTTGATGATTAGTTGATGTCTTTTGAAATTCAGTAGCAAAAGTATAATATTTATTTCTGAAGAAGCACAGATCTGTACAAAGGATAACTGTTATCAATTATGATAGAGATCTTTTGTCGCTTGTTTTGTTCGCAGGTGTCTTTTATAAGACCTCCTATAATCCCTTCAGGAAGAAATATTTTCCCCTTTCTAAAAACAGTATTAGCTAAATATAAAAGGTCTGATCCCAGCCATTGTTGTTGATTCTCTGAGAGACATTTCCCAACATTCATTGTTTAAATGGTTGTCAGGAGGAATCAAGTGAAACTTAATAAACAATGCAGTAACTGGTTCATCTTACTTTGTGCATAGAAGCTTTTCTTGAGCGGATTTGCATTGAAGAAGTGCTCTTTTTTTGAGTTATTACTAGGATCATTGTGAAGCATTGCAGCCCTTTACTATATTAGCAAGCGAGTATATCATTTATGTATAAATAAGCACAATGTAATCGGGCACTCAAAAGCTACAATACGAGCCCATTTCAGTACCTACAAATTAGTAATTAAAATATGCTAGTTTTAAGAATTTTATAATTACACTGAATGCAGATTTTAAGGCATTGCTATAAGTTGATAATGTTCTTTTTGATTCCCTAATAAGATTGATACACCGCACTACAGTCATAATGAGCATGATTAGTCTAGACAGCTATACCGCATGAAAATTAGTTCCTTAAAGTAAAGGAAGTAATTTTTTTGCATCTTCTATTGGATTAATGAAGAAGAAACAGTCAGTCATGTTCACGACAGTGGATGATTACTGTATATTTAGTTAAAGAAAAAAATCGGTTTGTGGCAAGCTCAAAAATACGTTAGAAGTCTTGTGTTTTTTTCTGAAAACCCAGCTAGATTTTGTGAATGGGGCTTTGCAATAACGCCCAGAGCAGCAACTCTCACTCTGTCTATAGCTTCCCTCCTGTGGTTTAAGTACACCAGAATATAGCATACCTGTCTTTAAAAGAGAGAAGGGCAGAAAGCGGTCCTTGCTCAGAGGAGGCAATCATGCTTTTTCATCTTTACTTAGGACATTAACAACTAATGGGAAATGTCCTGTTTGTACAGTTTACTATCCATTCAGAGAATATATCACATTCCTAAGATTTATAAATCAAGATTAAGCCTTTATGAAAACATTTTTATGGTGTTTGTAACTACATAGCAATTGAACAGAGCTTGGTGAGTAATACAAAGTATATAAACAGAAAAGAAACTGAAGGTAAGTTACGTACTTTAACTGAGATACCTTCAATAGTATGTTTATGGTCCAATTCAAAACTGATTAATGTAGAAAATGAATCGTACAGTCTCCTGTCCTGCAAAAGGATCTTACCTTCTGGAGTGGGTTTTGGCTGGCCGTAAGTTTCTGTACCACCTCTTCCTTACACAAATTAAAAGCAATGCTAAGTTCTTTACAGCAGTTATTATTTATCCAGCATGGAATATATTTGTAAAATCGGATGCTAGTTTTTTTATCACTTGATTCAGATAGTGAGAATGCTGAATGAACTTGTTTGGCAGGGGTAATATATTTTTGTTAGAGAGCTTGCATATTTTTAATCCCTTGCTTTAGTACTTTAAGCTTCCTCAGCCTCAGTTCTCCATCTCCCTTTCTTTTCCCTTTTCCGAGTTACATATTTTTACGTATACTACAGTCTCTTCAGGTGTGTCACTACTTACATAAGGGTCGTGGCAGTGCTTTAAATTCTTCCAAGAGGATTTAAGTACCCACTTTGTTAGATCTATATGCTTTATTTGTATATTTCTTAGTTTAATCAGAAGGCAGGCCTGACAACAGTCTCCAAGTGCTACCCAAATATAAATAATTGCAGAAATGTGTTTTCTGTTTGGTATGACCTTGATCATCTTATATACAAGTTGAAAGAAAGAAATCTTGAACAGAAGTCAAATACCGTTTAAGATGACTGGGTTTTGTAATGTAATTTCCTTTTTCTCTGAAAATACCTGCTGATATTGTAGTGCTGTAACCAGCTGTTGTTGCTCCTCCTGCCTTTGCCTCTGTTGATGCAGGCTTCAGTGATAGGTGTTGGGATTATAATTTGAAATATCGTTGTTAAAATGCTTAACAATGTCTAGCTCAGTGCAGCATTAATAAAACACACCGTACTTGTTTGAGAAAGGATCAATTAAGGAATAGAATAGAACAGAATAAAAGAATTTTGAGAGAAAGTATTAGAAATCCAATCTTTTCAATAGTATTTTATACATGTTAGCCCAGATACTCCTAAGTAGCTGGTAGTGTGGATGCTGCATTTTTGAGGGCTCATCAGAGGTTTCTTTTTGGTACTTGATTCTCACTTTGATTTGAGGTAGATCTGTACAGGCTGAACATCTTTGATTCGTGGTCTTCACTGATGCAGTATGAGTGCACAAGGTGATATACTGTTACCTGGAAATTGATAGAATATATATAGGATGCTGAAGTATATTTCAGACTTCTGGTTTTCTGTTCATATTATAATGATATATTTTTAAGAGTTGTTCTTTCTTCCTGTACTTCCTTATCCTTTCTTCAGTAATCTCATTACCTTTTAACAAAGATGATTTTCTGCTTCAGTTTCCAGTGAATTTAAGTAACTTCATGCAGTGGCGCCTTAATTTTTAATTTCTTCCCGCGTTGAACTGGGGGGAAAAAATCATGATTTGTTTTGGTTTTGGAGAACACTGTGAACATGTGAACTATCTGCAGCTGCCCTTGGAAAAGGGCAGTGATTTATTGAGGAAAACTGAATTGCAAAACCTTTTTCCTCCCCAAAATCAACAGCTTGACTGCGTTTAAATAACTGACTTTTCATATCCTTTCATCACACACAAAGGCCTAATCCTGAGACTACTTGAGCCACCAATGTAGGCTGTGGCTGAGACCACCACTGAATGTGCCATTCCCTTCTCACCACACACAAAACACATTGACTGCAGCTTTATGAAGTGAAAATGCTGAAGAAAAGGAAAATGTGAAGGAGGTGTCCACAGTCATTTCTTCTTTTTTATTAAAAAAAAAAGGAAAGAAAAGAAAGAAAAAAAAAGCTGCTGCATCTGGATATTAGGAACAAAAAGTGCCTCAGACTGGAATAATAGCTCGGGTCACTTGGTTTCGTATGTGCGAAAGAGTGGAACTGCCGTTACTTGTTTCGGTACCACTGACCCTTGCATTTTATTGTGTGAAGATTTATTGTGTCAGGGAAAGTGTGTAAAAGGAATTCCAGTATCTTTTATTAACAATGACTTTGTTATTTTGTGATTGCTGTGAAAGGTGAGGGGTTTTTTTTTGTTTGTTTGTTTGTTTTTTCTTTCAGTTTAGTTAGGTTTTGTATGTATGCATGTGAGATGGTTTCAGGAGACACTTGTGCTTATTAAAAAATAGTTCTTCAAGTATTTGTGACTTTGTAAAATATAAACACCAACTATGTTGTGATAAAAAACAGTTACTGAATCTGTGTTAAATGTCCACAAGTTCTTTATAGCGTGGTATGCAGAACAGTCCTGTGTTTTGAAGACAACTTTGAGTTTCCCTTCTAGTTAATCATAACAGTTTTGTACAGTGATTTATAAGACTCTGTGTAGAGGTTTAAACAGTATTTTGCTCTGTTGTGTTTTTTTGGTTTTTTTTGTAAAGCAAGTTATTTGTTGACTACTGAAATCTCTCTGCACTTCCTCTGCAACTAAAATTCCAAGATGCATGCTACAGTGCATCTGCTAGTACATAAAAAAATGCCAATTAAAACCAAATTGGACTTTTTTTTCATTGGTTACTTTTGAACTCTAATTTCAGAAAAGGATATAATTAGCATTGCAAAAAGCTAACTTTAATTTCTGGTATATCCACTTGATACTTGTATATACTTTCAGTTTTTGCATTTATTCTTTTGAGTTCAAATGAAATTATATAATTACAGTGTTAAAAAAATAATAATAATAACAAGCTGTCTGTCATGGTGATGTCATTGTTCATCCCTTCCCCCAGTAAGGGGTGGGGGAGAAGAGCGAGACTTGGCTTGCACTGGTGCCTCCAATACCAACATTCAGGAGCTGGGAGTTTAGCATAGCCACTTGTCTAAATAATGCAGTCCTTTATTGACCTTTTGTTCATTGGTTGTTGAATGCTTTGATTGTTAAGTCCCAGTAGCCAATTAGTCTTCTTGATGGTGATCAGCAGTGGAGCTAATCTATGGCAAAGCTATGATTGGTCTTTACTTTGGGCCCATCATCATATTCCTTTGAATTTAAAGGTGAGTCTCTTGCATCACAGGGACTGCATAGCCACAGTCATTGCTCATATGTGTATAGGTGGATTCTTACTTACACAGACCTCTGTTTTATAGGGAAAGCTAAAGATCTGTTCTCACTACAGCAGCTATATGTATTCAGTCCCAAACGTTTTTCTCACCTCATTTTTTTCCTATTTACATTGATGTGTAGAAATTTTAGGAAAACCATTGTGCCCCCGTCATTCTGTATTAGTGTCAAGGCTGCAGGTACAATTTTAGTAACAAAACTAATTGGTGTGGGAGCATAATGTAACTTGGAAGATATTTTAGGGTTTATATTTACTTAGTACTGACTATCCTAATAGAACTTGAAGATGCAACTCTGTGTTTAACATAGGAAAAAGAATACAATATTATTGAAAAAAATGTTTCACTACCTTTTTGTCATCTAGTTCCATTGCCTGTCCTTTGCTTGTTAAACTTTACTCTTTTATTTTTAGTCTTTATACTTAATTTGCAGGTATTTTATTACTGGGCTGCTCCTTCCATTTTTTTAGTAAGTATGGAATACTGACATCTTTAATATAGTACTTTTCAGAAAAATAAAGCTAGTTTTCACCTAGTTTTCACTTATCTCACTTAGTCTTATGAGATACGGTCTTCTTCATTTCCCCCAAATTTTCAGCACTTTGTGGTTTAGTGATAGACAAAAATCTTCTGGCAGTTTTTTGGTATGTCTGACTGAAACCAGTAAATTGAGAATTCTGATCATTTTAAAATCGTCTCTTCTCTATTTACCTTCTCAGTGTTCGTTAACAGTTTACTCTGCTTTATGGTTTAGCTAGTAGAAAGCTGAACAGTTGTGTGGAAGTCCACTAATGTGCTCCAGTTCTATGTCATCTGAAAGCTTGCCTCCTTTTGGTTAAACTTTCAGAAAGACTCTGTTCATCTAAGGCTCTTTTTTATCTATTAGAGGCTATTTTCTTTTTTGCTTTTCTTACTCTGAAAGACAGCAAAGAAGTACTCTGATGTAAGTGAACTTACATATTCAGACATTTTTTCTATGTATATTACTTTTGGTTTTGGTGCTTAAGTGAGAATTTTTATTATTATTTATACTTTTTTACCTGAATTTTTTAAGCATTATTGTATCCTTTCACATCTGAAGCTCAAACATTGTTATTTTTGAAGACTTCCAAGGATCATTAACATTTCTGATACTTCACAGTAGCTAGAAATCTTTTAATTCTGCTGTCAGTCATAGAGTGTTACAATCCTGTTCAGAATGGTGATAAGTACAAATCTTCTAGATTGCCTTAAACTACTGATATGCTATAGATAGGATGTCTGCTTACAAACAAAGTAGGATTTCACTGTTCGGCAAAAGGACTGGAGATTTTACTTTTGATTCAAGACAGAAGGGGAAACTTTGAGGTTATTTGAATTACTAAGCCGTATAACTGGTGTGTGTGTGTGAAATCATGATGCATATTTATGCTCAAAACAAACATGACAAGGAATTATCTCTAGCAAAAAGACTGCGTCTCATAAAAATTGAAAAATATGCTGCCAGGATTATGTGTACATCTCATGCAGAACATAAGAAGTTTTTTCGTGCTTTTCATGAGATCTGAAGCTGTGATCTGGCTGTGGGGAACTCTACATCTGATTCAAAAATTCCAAATGAGTTCCTTCTTGGAGTCACAGTGGCGACAGTGTTGGCTGCAAAAGATGAGTTCAGTGGGAAACTGAATATCAAATGTCTTTGTGAAACTTGAGTCTCTTTGTCTCATATTAGATAATAGCTTTATATCATTTAAAATTTTGGGGTTGAACGCCTGAAATTGTAGAAATTGTGTGTCAGTGTATGTTTTTCATAGGCTAGACAGTGGCTGTTCTCACACTGTGGAAGAACAGTGCTGAGTGGTTGCATTTTCTTCTGCAGCTATTTCCCTCAATCTTCTTTTCCTTCTGTCTTTTTCACATTGGGTTTTGAAATCAGCGTAATGTTTAAACAAGCAGAGCTCTCATTATGAAAGTTACTCATTTCATGCTATAATAAAGGTTTTAGATCTTCCTTTCTGAAACCAAGAATTTGCTGGCTTTGGTATTCCAATTTATGAAGCTGTCCATGCATCGGTTAACATAAGAAAAAAAAATGTCAGTTTTCTTACTGGTAGAAATCTGAATCTGGGGACTCACTTAGTATCAGTTATTTGCTGTGGTGTGTTGATGATTTGTCACAAGTAAAAGGCCTTCCTGATGGTTTTGAAGTGTAAATGTAACAAATTATAAATGGCCATGCACTTACCACAGTAAATAATGTTTATTCACTGCCAAGGAAGTTGCTTTTTGCTTGCTTACATACACCAGCAGACAATGACTGAACTCAATGAAACGTGGTGATGGTGTTCAGAGGCCTGTGCAGATGAATTATAGTACAGGTGCTGAACATGTCAGGCTACTAAGTGAGGGACTGCAGAACAGCATGTTATCCTGAAGAATTAGGAGTAAAGAGTTTATTTTGAGTAGGAAAGTAGTGTTTAATATGAGTTGCAAAGTTCTAGATAATTTAGGAGAAGAAAAAAAAAAACCTAAGGCTAAAAAGCATTTTCTGCATATCTTCTAGGAAAGAAGATAACTACAAAAGTTACTAACCAAAACCTAGTTTATTTCTTAGGATAGCTGGGACTATAGTCCTTTTTTCTTTTTCATAGTTTTGACTTAACTGGGTCAGAGAGGCCACCATGAAATGTGCAAAAGTGAAAGTACTTAATTCCACCTAAAAGTAAATGGATAGATATTGTATTTTGAATTATAAGAACAAGCAGCTAATTGTTTATAAGCTTGTAACTGATGTGGGAATGAAGAGCTGTGTTACCGAAGAACTCACAATCCTCATAGCAGTGGAGCCCACAGTTCAGATGTTGCACAAAGCTTTTAAAGTTGCTGAAATTGAATTGACTTTTAGCCAAGCAGTTAGACTTGAGTAAGCAGAAAAGGTCACCAGGTTGAAAATTAGGTATTCGTGGGGAGGGTAGGGGGCTGCTCTGGCATTGGAGGAAAGAGGCTTAGGGCAGGAAGTCCATGTAGCTTGTACTAGAGGTGTCAAAGTGCCTTTCATTTCCTGGTTCTTTTAATATCCATTCATTTGCAGCATTTTATATTGACATGTGAGAACTGCCTCATGCAGTCTATTATTCTGAAGGCAGTAAGATGTTTGCTAATTTTTTATTTTGCTCTCTGTGTATGCGTCCCTTCAACGGGAAAAAGGCGAGTATTATCACCTAAAGAAAAATGCCTTTCAAAGGGACTGCAAGCAGAATAAGAATGATGAGTACTGGTCGGGCAGTCTCTACTGATAAAGTACTAAACATATGGGCCAAGAATGAAATAGGAAATACACCACTTGCAGTAGTAGTAAAGAAAGAAATACTCACTGCTGGATTAAACATTTTGATTTTGTTAGACTCTGTGCTAAGGAGAACTGTATTGGACTGATGTAGCTGAGCAAGAGTTTTCAAAATGGATTCTGAGAAGTAATTGAGGATCAGAAGCTGCTCGGCCATTCTTTGACATATGTTTTTCCTTATTTAAAAAATCACCCACTTGGTGGCCCGGATTGATAGAGGAGTTAGGAAAATTGCAGTGGGAACCTAGAAGCCAACAAACTGGTGTTATTGAGGAAGCATGGGGTGCTAGGCTCCTTGTTTTACATCCAGATCACAAAATCCCTACGCTGAAAATTGATGTTTTCCACTACCTGAGGAGAAACTTGGAGAGGTTGCCTGGTGCCCGTCATTTTTCAGTATTGTTTCAGGCAGATTATGGCATGAGAAACTGAGAAAACAAAGCATCTGTGTATGTATGTTCTCCACTCTCTCTGGTTATTGCTGTTTCTTTAGAATACCTTCTTTACTACACTTTAGAATAGTGTACTGTTCTGCCTGACACCAGAGGTGTTTCGCTGAACGATCCTTCATGTTTGTCTTGGGCTTTTTAGTTTTGTGTAGTTTTTGTGTGTGTACATTTTTTCCTAGGGAAAAGAACAGTGTAGGAGTATGGTTAGAAACTTAAGGAATTAAGAACAAACCTAGCAATGTTGGACAACAAAATGTGTTATATTTCATTAATAAGGGGAGATAAATCTTTTTTATAAGGAGGTCAGAATAATGCTCACTCCCTGTTAATTTCAAGAAGAGGGACTGTCTTACAGATCTTCATTTCAAGGCCATGCCCTGCTTGCCCAAATCACTTGAGAATACTTTTATGCAGAAGTGCTTGGTGGGCACAAAGTGCAATAGCAGCAAAGCATTTCAGAAAATCATGTTAGAGGTTCCAATCTGGAGTATCTACTGCTCATAAATAGAAAAGCAGCTTGTGCACAAACATTTACAAAAATACATATTTGCTCTATCCTTTTTTGCTGATCAGGTCAGTCTAGGAGACAGCTGCTTCTATGTGTAGTGGACATGAATAGGAACTGCATGTAGAGATGCATAAATAGAGACTGTGGCTTTAACTCTGGTAAAAGCTTGTGTTTTCATGGAAAATTTATATTAGCAATATGTTATTACCGTGTCCAAAGGACCCTGAGAACTATTCACATAAGTGAGGATAATTTATTGTTAAAAGGAAAATAACCTCAATACAATGTAGTAATTTCATGCAAAGCTTGAACAAACTGGTATTTTGTATGTCTGACTGAATCAGAAGGTCTGGAGCTTGATTTTGCATCTGTTTTCAAAGCATCAGTATCTGGAAGTCTCAGGCAGTGTATGAACTGTGATTTTTGAGAGTTGCTGCAGGTGTTGAGACCTGCATAAAATAATGGCGCAGAGTGCCAGAAAGCCTATTTTAGCCCTTCTTGTGGGTTAAGGAGATGAGTGATGATAGGTTGCTAGTTTAGTACAACAAAATGACAGCAGTACCTATGTTTAAAAAAAACCCTTTTATTATAAGGTCACTTGTTAAAGAACAATTAGGAAAGACTTGCCATAATGTGAAATATTAAGGTTCATGCCTGACACAGAAAACATTTGCCCTGAGAAGATAAGTATATGTTTTTTCACTTGGAAAAACAGTGATCTGGAAAGACTGTCTGATAGAGACCAGAAAAAATAGGAGATACGATCATTAAAGATGTGGTTGTTAATCTCAGGTACATTTCCATGCTATATCCAACAGGTATGTTCAGACCACTTGCAGTGACGTGGATTTAGTCACATAAATTCATTATCTTATGATAATGAGAGAAAGCATCTTGTACAAGAGAATGTGAACTTGCTGTTTTTAAAGCTTTTGGAGCTAACAGTATTTAGTTCTTAATTTTTCATTTCAATCACTTTATCTGAAATTAATTTCTTGCCCAACTAAGCCTTTTCTTCTGCTTTCAGAGCTTTGTTTGTCTTAGCTTGTCTTTCTGTTCCTGAATTTTCCTGTGGATGTGCATTTTCCTAAAACTAAGTCAGTGCTGACTGAGGGCCATCATTCCTGTCAGAGATTTCTGTCACTGGTTGTTTCAGAAAAGAACTCTATCTGAGATATCTTTCAAATGTTGGAGTCATGATTACAAGAGAAAAGATGTTGTACGTAAGTCTTGCTTTTTCCCTCAAGACAAATCTTTTGCTGATGGTTTGGTGTGAGCAATAATGCAAACAATCATATTTCTACATTTTAAAATTAGTTCTGAAAGAAAATCCATACATTTTATTCAACAAGTAGTTTAAAAACACACCTAAACACCTCAGCTCCAGTCACTTTAGCTGAGTGGGACAAAATAAGACTGTTTACATGTGAAGATTACATGGGTTTTTATTTGGATGTCTTCTGATTATTTTTTTTATCAATAAAGAAAAAGAAAATGTAATCTGTGGTGCAGTTGGTGATGCCGCACTGGATGCACATGTCCGAGGGAAGTGTTTGTCTCTCTGATCTTCTCATCACAATGTCCCTCCTCACCAGGGAAGCTCAGTCTCTGTTGTTCCAGCACAACCAGTCATGCGTACAGCTAGGTGTTAGCAGAGCTGCATGACAGTTGAGCCGGGGAGTCTGGTTTGAGGAAGTACAATTAGGAAGAAAATTAGGAAAAGAAAAATGTCAGAAGTGGATTAGGGATGAATTGTGCATGAAGTTACTCGTCAGCCAATGAGGAAATAATTTTAGTCAGGGAAGGGGAGGAGAAGGAGAAAACATGATGCCAAGTGTGTATGAACAGAGTGGGATTTTGTAGTTGGCCTGTCTTGACTTCAGGCAGCTGAGCTTGACTGAGAGTGCCCTACATTAATGCAGTTAAAGTTGTGGACTTAAAATCCAGAATATGCACAGTTGCTCTTATTACATTAGCATGGCTTCCTATCCATGGGCTGATAAAATCCCTGGACGTGTGTTTTGATGTTGAGGGAGATACGTTTCAACTTCTGTTCAAGTATTGGTAAAACCATTGCTGAATCCCTGCAGTTTTTGGGATTTGACAGCAGATTCAGTCATCGAAATGTAGGTATCTTCTTGTAGGACCATAGATGGTTAGAGAGCTGCAGGCAGTGGACATCTTGTCACTGCAGTTAGAAGGCTTTAGAGAAATGCTCAACTGCTGAGTCACTAGGTATCTACTTAAACATTAGCTCTGTCTCTTCCTAATCTCAGACAAATGAGACAGAAGTTTAGCTGTGTAGCTCGCATATGGACTCCTACATTCAGGTTTATGAGTCTCATGTGCCATCTCTTGAGTTCCACTTGCCCATTAAGAGATCCTGTGTGCACACTAGCTGCAATTACAGGATGATATGGTTCCTCTGGTAGTATGTAGGCTCAGTACAGTTCATATCTGTCATACCCATGCTGGTAAAGTCATTGCATGTCACCCTAGTCAGTTACACAGTCATGCAACTACGTGATAACTGTATATTTTACAAGTATGCTGAAATAAATTGTAAACTGTGTTTAAAAAAAACAAGCAACAACAAAAAACTTGTGCTTCCATTAGGAGAAAAAGAACTGTAAAGAAGTGAGGATACATACCACTGGATCCAAGGTGCCTGCAAACCTGAGAGATTCTAAACATCTCTGAGTGAACGCTGATAGCCTTTCTCAGAGTGCTCGAGGCAGGCATGAAGTATTGAGTTCAGGGTACAGCTAATACGGAATGGCAGCTGTCAATAGATAGAAAGGGAGATGTTCTTGTGAGACATCTTAAAACTCTCAAAATTTTACTTCCACATTTTAATGTATGTTTTCAGACGGCTTACAACTTGTCATAATGTTCTAATGTTATATAAATGGTGTCATTTCTGCAATAAAGGGAAAGGCTTTAGCTTGTGATTTGTTATTCCTATGTTTTCTCGGATTTTAATGGCTCTTCTCTTACAGTTTCCTTATGTCACTTTAAATGCTTTTCTGTTATGTGGTTAGAGTACAAAAAAACCTTGTTCTACATCAAAACCTTTTTGAGACAGAAATGCCAAGATCTCACTCCCAGTACCTGTAAGAATTATGAATATGTAGATCATCAGAAGATGAAGGGAAGGCACGTGTTTTGCACATGAATGTGCTGATCTGAGTATTCACTTCCCCAGAGGCTTTTAGGAGACTGTGCTTGCACTAGTGAGGACTGCAGTTAGGACCAGGTTTCTTGAGGAAAAATAAGCTGCAGTGAATAGTGTGACTAATCAGAGCATGAGGGAAGCCCTTCAGGATACTTGCAAGCAATGGAATGACCCCAACAGAAACAGCACTTGATTTTTATATATTCTGTATTTTCTATATTCTGTCTTTCTAAGGATAGAGTATGTGGTCTAAGGACAGGTTTGTGAGTGGATGAATCTTCTTTCTCCAGGGAAACTGAAACAAATTTGAATGTGGACACTGGACAATATGGCTCAATTTGTAAGCAAATTAATTTGATCTTGGTTTGCATCCAGGTCTTTTGAGTACTAGTAGCATCTGCATCTGCTGTCTCTTATGTAAGATGGTCTTGTGCAGTACTGTGCAGATAGCTATAAAATGTAATTAATCAGCTCCTTTAAAAAAAAAAAAGGCTATTGTTTTTTGCATGGTATTACAAAAGACTTCAAAATGCTGAAATTAAGAAATATGATAAAATGTGTTGATTTTTTTATGGGCTGTATTTCTTTTGTGTAATGTAGTTTTCTATCGTGCTTAGCTTTTTGATGTGTTTTTCAACTGTAAGCTGATTCTACTAGACCAGGCCTGGATACCCAGTCCTGCCAAATGATTACCTAGGCCACTGCTCCTGTCTAGAGGAGAGAGCAGTCTGACTGCTCACGTTATCATTATCAGCAGCCTGCTGATTATCCTAGGTTCTTCTGCTTGCATGCTGTGCATCTACTAGAAGTTCAGGCAGCCTTCAGCTGAAGAAGTTGGTTATCTGTTGTGAAACTCAGGAACTAGAACCCTTGCCTTACCTCACACAGTAACTGCTTGATTACAGTCTGCAAGTAGTTGTGTCTGCCTTTCAGACTTCTTCATTAGGAGTTAATTTATATGCAAGTTTGGTTTTCCAAAAAAACAACACACATGACTGATCCACCCTATCATAAATTTTTATAATGATAAGGTGGTGCAGGCTCATCTAAAATTCCTTCCGAAGGCGGTGCCAGAGTTTTACTTTAGTCATCCTAACCATCTTTTCCTTCCCTGTATTTTCATTGTAGCAAGGCTTTGTTTACATGAGCTGGATCCTAATAGATCCTGCTCCCACCCCCACCAGCACTTTGCAATCTATTACAGATTATTATCACTAAAACTTCAGTTTTGTGTTGTTGCTTTTTTTCCAATTGTTTTATTTCTTTTAAGAAATGTTTCATTTTCTTTGTAATTCTTTCCTTTGAAGCAGCTTTCCTCAATGTTTCACTTTGTTTGCAGCCTGTAGTCTGAGGAGACAGTATTACTTCACAGGGTGCTTTCATGTCATTGCCTAGGAATCATGCAATTTAGCTTGTAGCCCAGCAAAGGTGATTGGGGAGGAGATGTATCAAGAAGGTTTGGGAGTGAATTGTCCAAGGGATGGAACTGACTTCAGTCTCTGTTTGCCACTGAGGATAGAATCGAGGGAGGCTTCAGAAATTAAGTAGAGCATGGATGGCTGATGTCAAGGAATAGTGTTGGGGAAGCAGAAATCTAAGGAAGAGAAAATTTGAAAGTCAGAAGACTTTATTTCCCTTCTTCTCATCCTTTTTCACAACGAAAACTAAATATGTGTGTGGGATTTTAAAGAATGCTGGAGAAGCATGTTGGGAAGGGCTGACAGCATTGCTGGTGAAGAGTCAGGGTGCTTTGTTTTGTTTTGTGCTGACATAACCATTTGGGTAATTGATCCAAGTGAAATACTGTGCACTCTCACTGCCACTGTACCTCCCCATGATGAAATCTAGGTAAAATGTTTGCAATCTATTCTGTATCTAGAAGGTCAAACAACATGATGCCATTAATAACTTCACCCACAGATGAGCAGTGGAGTAGTAAAGCAGCTTTCTTCAGAGCTCCTATCCCATTCCTACCTGATAGCTATTTTCCTAAATAGATTTATGAGACCTTGCAGCATGCTTTGAGGATCTCTGAGATTCAAGGCTTTTATGCTGAAAAACTTTCTATCATGAGCTAAAATCTCACTTAAAGCCTAAGACTAAATTATGCTGACTCATGCAGTTATAATGCGTAACTAACGTCTGTGGGTTACTGTTTAGTCAGGTGAAAATAAAGTCAGAGAAGCCACAAGAAAGCACAAACATTGGAGAAAAGGTTGTGTTCAGTTTTGGTCGTGTGGTGTGGGGAAGAAGCATAACAGGAAATTTACTGTTTCATTGGCAAAGTATTTGCAAACCTAGGTAGCTATCTGCTATCCAGCCTGAGCTGTTATGTTGCTTAGTTTTTCTGACTTGTTGAATAAATAAAGGGACAGAAGACTTCCAGCTGCAAGACATACATCTTCAAGATCACTAACACAGTTTTGCCATAATCTACCTATGCGTAGTATGTGATGATGAGGGTGGCTTCTGCGTAGTCTTTGAAGTAGAGACAGTTTGGAAAATATTGCCACTTCTAAGGAATTTTTAAGTAAATAAAATACAAGAATGTAATGTTGAGCTAGAATTTCTGTTGCCTGATTTTTATACAAGTGGGTTACAAGTTACAAGTCTTTGTTAAAAGTCAGTCTTCCAACTGTTGAGTTTTTTAACTGAAAGTCAATCTTTCAACTGTCTGTCTTTTTACTTGGGAGTGAAAAAAATGTAACTGATTCACCATACAGATTGGACTCATTCAAGATTAGTTGTTTATTTCATTACTGAATTACTATTTTGTGACAGCAGCCAAAGAACAGCCAACAAATTAAGATGGTAGTATTCTGTAAATTAATTTTATAAAGATGCTTCTTAAAGAACAACAAATACATAAGAAAACCATAAACTGCACAATTGGTCAGTTTAGGTATTACTGTAAAATCTTCAAGCTCCTTGAAAAATAAATGTAGTGCATATGTTAGACAATGCGTCCGCTCTAAAATTTGGTAGTTTTGTTTAAATGTTTAAGCGTCTCAATTGTGTTAAACAGTTTTTATACTTGCTCTAAATTAAATTCTTCTGGCAAATAATTTCTTATTTTGTTTCTATTGTGTTGCAGACTCTTCTGCAGATTTTTGGTGTGGTAGCTGTGGCTGTGGCAGTGATTCCTTGGATACTCATTCCCTTAATTCCGCTATTTATTCTTTTCATTTTTCTTCGACGATATTTCTTAGACACTTCAAGAGATATTAAACGTCTAGAATCCACAAGTATGTAGCTTGGCGGGACTTAATGTTAGTTTGAACCCTGCTTATTATTATGTGAAGTGCTAGCATTTTATAGACAATCCATCAAAGATTCTTCTGTTATGCAAATAACTTCCTTATTGCCTTTCTTCTCAACTAGTGAGCTACATATTTAGCTCTTGTTTTGTGTAGTGACAAACCTTAAGCATGTCGGTTTAACTGTAACTGAAGTTTGTTACAAACATGCTGAGTAGCTGGTCTTTGGGACCTTACATGCACATTGTAACAGTGTTTTGGAGCTAAACTGATTCTTGTGCTTGACTTCAGCTTGACTGTGATATAAGATATTAAGTATTATTAATAACAAATGTGTTTGCCTTGTGTTGTTAGTAAAATTCAAAGAATTTCTTCAGTGACAGCTGTTGTTGGAAGACATTTTTGTACATATTAATCCTTCTGACTGATTCCAAGATACCGCATATGTATTTTGAAAGAATGCATTACAGTTAACTTGCATGGTTAAGCACAAAGTAGTAGAATTCATGATTCATGTTCTAGAAAAGGAAATAAATGTTGCCCTTCAGCTATTGCTAAGTCACTCTCATTTCTCTTTGTAGCTCGCAGTCCAGTTTTCTCCCACTTGTCATCATCCCTCCAGGGACTTTGGACTATTCGGGCTTTGAAAGCAGAAGAAAGATTTCAAAAATTATTTGATGCACATCAAGACCTCCACTCAGGTTTGTGATGAACTGACATGAGAAATCAAATTGTTGACTTTGTAGGAGGGAGAGATCTTATGCCTTGAGTGACATGTATGTAATGTATATTAAAAATCAGTAGGAGCTGTGCATTTTGTCTCTCGGGTAAAATTTCTCAATTAGAACCAAAAAAAAAGTTAATACTGTCTAGATTTTGAAAGTTCACTTTGGGCTGTAATATAACTTGAAATATGCTTCATTGTGTTTCAACAGTGTCTAAGATAAACATTTTTAATTGTCCCTGATAAGAATATTTAAAGAATAATTTTTGACATTTTCCTGGATTCCATCTTTAAAAAGATAAGGGGAGAGGGAAACAAGCTATGTTATGAAGCATTTAATATTAAGTAGTATGCTAGAAGTAGGCAGAGATAATTAATATAAATCATAATCTTGGAAAAGTTATGTGAATCTCTTTCTTTACTTTGAGTAACTTTCAGGACTTAAATATAAAAAATAGACTTAACAAGACCAGAGGGTGCAAAACATTAGCATTCTGCAAGCAAAATTAATAGGGTTTAGATTTGTGCTATGAATTCTTATGTTCTATCAATTAAATAGTCTCTATTAGAATGTTCTCCAAGATACAGCAGAATGGAAGTTTGCAATTTGGTATTTGTTAGGTGAGTTCTTGAATTTCCCTGCCGTAAGATATACAGATATGTTCTGTGGCTTTTTTCTAATTTAATCACCTCTAAATTTTCAGACCAGAACAGACCACATGATAATTTCTGACTCGCTGTTTATTACAGGCCACAGAAACTTGCACACTTTCTGTTGAGTTGGAGGAATTTGTGATTGAGGAAACTTACCTTCCAGGGAGGCACCTCTAGATTTGAATTTCTCATTTGTTGGTATTTTCAACTCACCGTGTATCTGACCAAATCGATTTGCAGGAGAGAACGAAGTTGTTGTATCTTTCATGGAAAAACTGCACGTGCAAGTTTCACTATGCAGAGAGGACTGTGACGTTTAAAATAAATCTTTTATTGTATTTTAGAGTCAGACCAAAGGAACACGAACTTGTCGTTTTCCATTCTTATGCCTCTATGTCATGCAGAATTTCAAGAACACTTCTATGGGGCAGTTCAGGAACCTGCTTTTGAGATTAAACTTTAGTGCTTAAAATTGCAGTGTTTTATGTACCTATGTGCTTTATGATGTCTTTCCCACTGAAGTATTTGGGGTATGCCATCTTGCTTAGTATATGTGTTTTTAGATTCTCGGAGGGAATATGAGCCAGCGGTGCCTGAGCAGCAAAGAAGGCCAACAGCATTCTGTATCCTGTTAACAGGAGCACAGACAAGGAAAGGAGGAATGTGATATATCCCTCAGCACTTCTTAGGCTTTATCTAGAGTGTGTTCAGTGGAATAGTCACTAAGATGGTTAGTGGACTACGAAGAGAAGATGAGAAAACTGAAAGCTGCTACTTTGTGGAAGAGGAGGGTTAGAAAGGACCTTATCAGTGCCAGCATCCACTGGGGACATACTGAAATAGACAGAATGAGACTGCTCACAGGAGGACTGAATTGAGAAAACAGGTATAATTTGAAATAAGAGGTTTGCACTCAACATGGAAGACTTTTCGCTGTGTGGATAGTCAGGACAGAGGAGCAGGATGTCCAAAGACTGCGCAGGCTCCGTCCATTGAGATTTTCAAACGTCTGCTGCATGAATTATGAAACAGCATGATCTGACCTCAGGACTGTCCCTGCTTTGAGCAGGAGGTTGGACTAGATACCTCCCAAGGTTGTTTCCACCCTGAACGATTCTTTGATACAGAATGTGTACAAACCATAGGTAGTAGAAGAGAAAAATGTTTAGTGCTAGCTCTCAAAGTTGGATTGTTGAGTTCTTAAGTGCCTCAAAGAGGTTTAAATTCTTTCCTGAATCATACGGTGTTCTTCCAGTCAGCACTGTTTTTGTTTAGTCCTTTTTGCCAGAGTGTTCTCCACTCTATTTAAGGCTCAGCATAGAAAACAGGACACTGCCTTCAAACCCTGTTTCAGGGTTGCTTATGAATGTAGTGTGAAGTAACCTTTATATAAGAAACATATAAAAAGCTTCTGGAGGTTTTAACAAAAGCTGTGCTTCCTTCCTGCCAGTGTACCATCTCTGTACGAGAGCTCATGAGTCATCAACAGTTACATCATAGTGAGTTTTTGTTTGTCCCCAGGAATGTCGTATTCCTGTATACACAGTGGCCCTAATTACATAGGGAGATTACGGAATGATCTCTGTCCCCAGCAGAATGTTTAGAGCAGTACCCTGGACAAAAAGAATGGAGCAAAACCTTGGAGTTGAAAATCTCCAACACCAGTGTCACGTTTCTCTGTTTTCAGTAATACCCATCTCCTGGGCCTCAGAGAGATACCCACACCCTAGGGCTTGTTCAGAGAAAGGCAATGGAACTGGTGAAGGGACAGGAGCCCAAGTCTTATGAGGAGTGGCTGAGGGAGGTGGGATTATTTAGTCTGAAGAATAAGAGGCTCGGGGATGACCTTATTTCTCTCTACAGCTACCTGAAGGGAGGTTGTGGTAAGGTGGGGGTCGAACTCTTCTCCTGTGTAGCAATAGGACTAGAGGGAATGGCCTCAGATTGCGCCAAGAGGAGATTCAGGGTGGATGTTAGGAAAAACTTCTCGGAAAGAGTGGTCAGGTGCTGAAATGGGCTGCCCAGGGAAGTGGTGGAGTTACCATCCCTGGAGGTGTTCGAGAAGCATTTAGATGTTGTACTGAGGGACATGTTTTAGTGGGAAATAACTGGTGGTAGGTGGACAGTTGGACTGGATGATCTTGGAGGACTTCCCCAACCTTGGTGATTCTATGATTCTAAAAATATCGCCCTGAATTCTGTTACTCAAACTGGGTTTGTGACTTCATGTGACTCTTTTCTGCACATATAATTTCATTGGGCCCAGGGATATGGCTATCCATTAAACCATACTCAGTGTCTTTTGATTAATGAAACCAGCTGCTAAATCGCATATATGCAGTTAGAGCTGATGTAAATGGAACTAAGAGATTACCAGCTCTGACTTTTACCTGGCTGCCTATTATTGGCATCTTCACTCTTTTCCCCCACTGCCCTCCAGAAGTTAACTGCCTGACTTGTTGATTTGGTCACTCCATTATGTAGCAGTCCAAAATGACATGGCTTAAAAATAGACTTAACCTTCTCCTTTTTTTTTTTCTTCTTTATGGAAATATTTTTTTTGTTGTTTGAATCTTTTCCAGCGCTGAGCTAAAGAACACTTAAGCAATTGAAACAGCGCTGGCTGTTAGCATTGGGTAAAGACATAATGCAGAAAGCATTGGGATGGCAGTCTTCTACTGTGACTTGGTAGCAGCTAGAACAATTCATCTGACTGTATCCAAAGCAATAAATAATGCCATGCTTTGTTATGGGTATTTGACTTCTGATTTTGGCCTTGAATTCAAACGCTTTTCCTTCTTTATTTAGTGTCTTTTGCTTCTGTCTCCTATGTCTTGTACTGCAGAACATCTGTATGGGATGGAGTTTAGCACCAAATGGTGAACATTTGCTTATGTATGTAAGTGGCCAGTGGAAATGTTCACCTGTTACCTCCAAAAGTGGATACGTGCATTTGGTCAGTTGAACAGCTCTGTAACTCCACTGACTGTATTGAGTAGCTCTTCTTTGCTTAGCCAGTTGCAGCTGTCTTCTATAGGCTTCACTCTGACATTTGTGTTGTGATATTCTGTCTAAAAGCCTGTGGAGTGTAGTCCAGCTACAGCAAATGTAGTTGTACTTCTGCTTTTTGTCTGGAACTCCCATTCCAAGTCCACTAGAATTAAGGAGAAGCTTCTATTTTAAATAAGTGGGCTGTGCTTCAGGCCTTTTTCTTTCTTTTTCTTTCAGTCCTATTACTGTGTGTTATGCTAACTTTGGTTGCTGTTAGTGAGATAACTAGGTCAGACCATTCCAGGAAAGATGGACAGTATTCTGATGATTATCTCATAGAGATGTGCACTTGAAGATGAAAACTGTAATTGATTAAAAAAAAAAAAAAAGCAAAGATGGAAAAATGTAAAGGTCTTCTAATGATTTAATAGTCATTATAAAGCTCAGTTTTCTAATAATCCACTATTCTAATGTCTTTCTAAAATACCATTTAGAGGCCTGGTTTCTATTTTTGACGACCTCGAGGTGGTTTGCTGTGCGTCTGGATGCCATCTGTGCCATTTTTGTTATAGTGGTTTCTTTTGGTTCCCTGCTTCTTGCCAAGAGTAAGTACAGACATTAGAAAAAGTTCACCCAGTAATTACCATGCATAGTAATGTCTAATTCTTTTTCATAGTTTACTGTTTCTAATTGTTTAAGGACCATAATTAAGTTAAATGTTTCTTTCTAGATCATGATCTTTTCCTCAGTCTAGAGCATTGGGTCCCTATCTCCTTTTCTGCAAATATTGGAAGCAGTTCAGACATCTTCTGGGCATGCATTTACCATCATCCTCAAATGTGCAAACGAACATGCAGATCTGCACTTCACTTGGGAGATTCTGGCTTTCAGAACAATAACAATAACAAATAAATCTTTTTTGCCACCTTTGCCTTTCTTTTTTAGCCCTACGGGGCTTTGCTTTTCTTACTGAAACACCCACAGAGCTGCTTCTTAACAACTCTTTTCCTTTCTACACGTGGCACAGTAGGCAAAAAGGCAAACTGAAATTCCTAGGGATACTTTTCTAATATCTTAGATCAGCAGGATAAGCTAGTTGGAGAAAGAAAATCACCTTGTAATGATGCATTTTATATTCACTGTCACTCACAAACTGTCATTAGTGTATGCATCATCCAGGATGTAATTGGGTAGATGTACTAGAACAAGATAATCATCTAAAGTATGAGGGAAGACATAATTATCTTGGACGTGAAAATTAGTGCTAATTTGCTGTTTTTGTTTCTTTTCTTTTTCCTTTGGACAAGTTCTGTATATTCATGTGTGTTTTAAAATTTGAACGCAGTACACTTCTTGATACTGAAAATTTTGAGTCAGATTTGAAGTTAATAGAATGCAAACAGACAAGTCAAAACAATGGTCCTGAATATTTCCTTGCCTCTGGATAAGGAGTAACTCTCTTGAAGTCAATAGAGCTGTGCTAGGATAAAGTTCAAGTAAGTTAGAAGGCAATCATGCTTAATATCGGGGCAGACGTAATTATTTTATGAGAGTAGGCCCACTGAACGCAACAAATCTTTATGTAAATAGGGGAAAAGTATTCTGTACAGTTATTTTATCTGATCACTTAAAACTGTACAGAGTTTATGTAAATGTTCTTAAAATCATTTTGTGATTATTTTTTGTTTAGATTTAGAGGCTGATATGATTCCCTTATAAAATGACTGGAAAATTACCAATGCTTAGCTGGATAGGAATGACCCTAATGAGATATGTAAGTGTGGTCTTGAGACCGAGTCTCAGTTTTTAGATAAAATACCTGGCCAAGAATCAAGATTCATTTCAAACATACAAATAATTTCCAAAATATAACCCCCAAAAGCGCTGCAAGTAACTGTTCTGCCTGGAGCTACTCATTGCACACACAGATGTATGCTGTAACCAAACAAAATTCTGGCTGTGATACTTCCATCATGTAAGAAACCTCATGAAAGTGAAGTTAACTAGAATTTTGTGTAATTAGTAGTGTACCTATTTGATTCTCTTTTTTCTTTGTTCTGCAGCTTTGAATGCAGGGCAAGTTGGTTTGGCGCTATCCTATGCAATCACTCTCATGGGAACGTTCCAGTGGGGTGTTAGACAAAGTGCTGAAGTTGAAAACCTGGTAATGTTTATTTCTTCCTTTTCGCTTCTTGGTTCCTTTGTGTAGCTGTGACATGATGCTTTAAGGATAGCAATCTTCCTAGTTAATTTAGGATGTTAATACCTTGTCAAGCAACTGAGGCACTGCTTACAGACAGTAGAGAAAAGCAGCTTCTTCTAGAGTATAATTTGTCTCATTGATTTTGAATGTCTGTTGAGATTAATTGTTCATCTTTGTTGATAGTACAGGAACCTTTATAATCTCCCTTCTTCAGTAGAAAGAAGGCTGTCTAATTATGATGTAGGCATCTACATTCCAAGTTAACTAAAATTACGTAAAACTAATCCCTCAGTAAGTTTTTTTCTTAAGGATTTTTTCAGATTGGGGATTAAAATTTTCTTATGCATTACTGCATGTTTTATTTTTGTTTATATCCATTGTTAAATTTTTTCTGATCCTGTTAATTCACTGTAAAGGCTTACATGTTCTTAACTTGCTTTAAGTTAATAAATATTAGAAAATATTTAACTTCATATTCACCTGAGAGGATAGCATGGTTTTGAATATATGTAAAGTAGTCTAACTTTCACCAATTTGCAATTTTTACTAGCATGCTCTATTCTAATTCTTTTTAAGCTAGTGTGTAAGGAAAAAAAAGTTATAAAAGGAGCATACTACATTACAAAACTGCTTTTTGTTTTGTGTTGACAGGTGAAGGTTACTTTTAAATATGACCGTACTCTAGGAGACATATGTATTTCTTTACTAAAAAGAACAAAACTATGTTTAATAGCAGATAAAATAAATAATTTTAGGTGTGTTATTCGTGGTGGTGATGTTTTGGGTTTTTTTTGCTGGCACACAGGGAAACGAGTTTTACTGCGTATGAAGGCAATACTGTGGTTTAACAGCTGTCTTAGATTTTGGAGTTGCTTGTGACAAATACATTAAAAAAAAAGCATCAGCACAGTGGTAATGTGGAGTGCAAAAAAGGGAAGACGAAGATGGTAACTTGATACTAGGAGCTGTCACTGGACTGCCTGTAGCCTATACTACAGTTTCATTTCTATCTCTGTTTTTCTTATGCACAGTTAAATGGTGTAAAACTAGCCAAGACTGACAGACAGCAGTCTTACCTTAAATTTCTTAAAACTTATGCACGTACTTTAAATTGTAGTTCACTGATTCAGTTGTATAAAATAAGTAAGAGGACAGTACCAAGTGTTCCTATCTATGCCTGGAGGAAAAGCTGTGGAATAGTTTCCATTGAATCTTCATATTGAAAATGCGTGTGTGTGTATGTATGTGTGTGTGTGTGTCTGTGTCTGTGTGTGCGTGTGCTGAAAAAACAGAGTAAATTAAAATTTATGGATATGTCTTCCTCCCCTTAGATGATATCAGTAGAAAGAGTAATGGAATACACAGATCTTGAAAAAGAAGCCCCTTGGGAAACCAACAAGCATCCGCCTCCAGAATGGCCAAGCCATGGAATGATAGCATTTGAAAATGTTAATTTCACTTACAGTTTAGATGGACCTTTGGTGTTAAGACATTTGTCTGTTGTTATTAAACCAGAAGAAAAGGTATGTATGTTGCTGGCTTTGGCCATTTATAGGAATTAAGCAAAGTTGATAAGTTGAAAAGAAACTGTGATATAAAAAGACACTGTAAAATATGTGAACGTTAGGAAATCAGATAAGTGTAATTTAAAAAAATAAGGCAATCATATTTAATGGCATTAGTTGGAGCCTCTTTATTTCCTGTAAATATAGCATCAATGCATCCAAGAATGTTACATTTCTGTATATCGAAACAAAAGGTTAAAAATAATTGGAATAACTGATAAAATTTAGATTTCATCAGAAAGTGGCTGACATGCAGAATATGAGTAAAACCCAAAATATTTGTTCAAATCCAAAGCAAATGGAGCTGCATTGGAAAATTGGGAATTCAGTATGGGAAACAGAAATGGAATGAAGGTATCAGCACACAAGCTGAGCAGAGACAACTGCATATAAGGAACGTACATGTTCTTGCACAGAGCCCAGAGTGGAATAGAGAAGAAACAAATACAAATCCCTTGCATAACTTTAGAATCGGGGATTTTATTTCAGTTCCTTTTGGCTACCAATCCAATTAACTGTTGCTGTTAATTAGATTGGTAGCCAAAAGAAATGAAGAAATAAAACTCTTTCTCCTCTGCAAATTTGACTCTTCCCAATTTTGACACTATCCCAATTGAAGGAGTGCTGCAAGGAAGGTCTCCCCCACAGACAAAATTAAATTAGAGCCCTACAGTGTTAATTCACACTTTGCTACTTTTCAAATCCACACGTACTTTTTTGATGAGGATATCTTCCCTAGGAGTCTGGTTCATCTCTCAGCAATCATTACCCTTGCCTCAGTTGTAACATGCTTTTCCATTCAATCCTAAACATGTTTTGTTCTTCAAGTGGACTCTTTTAATAATGTGTGTTACAGGAATTCAACCCAACTTTGCTGCATGGAGATGATCCTGTGGAATTAAGTATGGATGAGTTAAAAAAGGTGTTTAAGAAAAAGAACTTTTCTTGCCTGTGGGCCATCCCTTCAGCTATAATCTATCACTCCAGTGTAATAGCAGACAAGGCAGTTTACTTTTCTTACGGAGAAAAATGAAGTAGTAAAAATAATAATAAAAGAAAATGGAAGCAAGAGATAATAATGTTGTATTACTCACTTCTTGGTAGGGGCAGGAGGAGGAGGCATGAGTGGGTATATTTATTTTTGCTCTAGTTGTGCTGTGGTTTTGTCATCCTGAAGTGAATTTGTTCAGCCTGAAACCGTTGCCAAGAGTTTCATGTTTGTTTTCTATGATGTTTTGCACAGTACTGCAGTAGACTGCCACTGTGTAAAATAAATCTTCCAAGCATCTATGTACCCCTTACATTGTTTTTAATTATGGAGAAGTGTCTCTTTAGAACCAGGTTTTTCATATATTGAGGGTTCTACTCATGGAGCTCATTGACAGCTTCTGTGCTTGCTCATACCGCTGGCTACTTCAGACTTCAGATGGCTGTAGTGCCTCTTATGGAAATAATGGATTTAAACTTCTGCCATGTGCTTAGATTTCCTTAGAAGTGACCCAGCACTCAGTCTGCCAGGCTCTGGTCGCAGTAGGAATAGAGGAGATAACTTCTAGGAGATCACTTACAGTGTGGTGTCTTTAAAGCTGCTACCTATACTGCATCTCTCTGTGTTTGCTATCTTCCTGCAGTCAGAACAGGCAAGGAGGGTGCTTCAGATTTAACCACCTTTGCTAACCCAGTGCAGTCTCCCTGAGACAGATCAGAGGGTGCTCACACAAGGAGTTGTGCCAGCAGCCAGCTGTGCTCTGGTAGTATGGGTGATGCGTAGAATCATAGAATAATTTGGGCTGGAAGGGACATTAAACCCACCTAGTCCCCAGCCTGTGCCATGCCCAGGGCTGCCACCCACCAGCTCAGGCTGCCCAGGGCTTCATCCAACCTGGCCTTGAGCACCTTCAGGGATGGGGCACCCACAGCTTCTTTGGGCAGCCTGTTCGAGTGCCTCGTAACCTTGTACTGAAAATTTTCCCCCTCGTATCTCATCTAAATCTTCTCTTTTTTGCTTGCAAACCATTCCCCCTTGTCCTGTTGCTGTCTGCCTTTGTAAAAAGTCAGCCACTGAAGCAGATTAGCACATACAACCCTAATTTGTAAACACCACTATCTTTGTTTTAGGAAGTTGATCCTATATCTGGTGGTATGGCTACATGAAAAAGTTAGGAGGGTGGAGGTCTAGATTTATGGCATGGATGCTGTTCACGCAAATACCCTTACAGTGTTGCATGAAAGGGAGGTTGCCTGAGGGATAGCAAGAGCAGTAGCTGACATGCTGTAAATCTCAGTCTCAATTTTTGTGCAGCTCTGCTTTGAAGTACAAGTGACTTTTGAGTAATGATGAGTCCAGTGTAGCAGGTGTACTCTTGTATATGCACATGGCTTACATCAAGGCTATAAAACCTGGTTCGATGATTCCTGTTAGGTGGGTAGGACTTCTGTTTGCAGACCATCCTTGTGTTTGCACTAGTTATGGATGTGGATCACTAAAGAATAAAGTGTTCTTAAAAAATGTGTATAGGGAGAGCTGTTTCAAATTCATGTCAATTTTCAGCAGCCGGTAGTCAATTGGACCAAAAATACAAATAGATTCTTCTAAATACTGAACAGCATAGTCCTTTCATTTGATGCCAAACTGAAAGTGGGATTTTTACAATATGCAGAGCAGCTGCATTTTTATTTTAAGTATCATTGTTTTGTTGTTGTTGTTTTTTCTGTATGTTCTTAATGCAATACTTTACATCACTGACATTTACAGGGAAACAGCTGAACTTTTGGTTTTATAACTGTTTGTATTCTCCATTCCGCATTTTCCTTCTGAGATGTAATATAACTGTTCAGAACTACTTTTTCCTTTGTTTCATATTGTTTGATATAATATGAATGCTGAATATTTTATTATTTAATGTAGCAGATTTGGTTAGGTTAAGTGGTAGTTTTACTAGTGAGCACCGCAGTTTATGTACAGTTGCACAATAATGAATTGTTGGATTCAATTTTTCTATCAAAAAACAGAAGTGGAAAGTACTGTTTAGATTATGTAGTGTAAGCTGCTCCTTGTGTGTATTTTTGCTCAAATGTGGGCACTGTTGCTTTGTCTGAGCTGAGGGTCTCTGACTGCTGAAAAGTTTTTCCTTGCTCTTCAGTGTAATGTTTCCTATGCTTAATTTTATTCCAGCAGTCATAACTGCATACATCTGAGTCTCAGGCAGTGGGTAATTGCCCTCTGGTGTCTGTACGTATACCCGTGAAGGTTTTCATGTTTCTTCCTCCTTTCTGCACCCGAATCGCTTTGCCAAGCTATATTGTACATGTTTAATCCTCATAAATCCTTCCACACAAAATCAGTATCTCCAACTCATATTAATTTTATGTTGCACTTCTCTGAACTCTTTCCAGTGTGTCGATTTCTTTCTGGAAATGTACCGATTAGAACTGAGTGCAGGAAATAACAAATCCTGCCAAATCAGATCTGCATAGTGAGTTACACCCATCACCTTCTATGATGCAGTTGATTACTGTACATTGTTTTCCTTAAGAATCCTTCACCTGCAGACATTTTTTTAAAAAGTTTGCCATTCCAGTAGTATTTAATCATCACTAATTTTGTCTATACTTAATTATTAATGGCCTGACTTTTTCCCAAGTCTCATTTTTATATAAAACCATTTGTAGATATTACCACCATCGTTAAAGTTAGCAGTCTCATATTTTGCATTGTCTCTACCTCTTTTTTTTCCTGAAAGCATTGTTTTCTCACATTGCATACGGTTTCTCATTTCCCTGGGGAACCTAATGAAGCCTGAATCATTGTGATTTTATTATTCACTGTTTTTCCTGTTTAGATGGGAATTTGTGCTTGCTCGTGTAGTCCTGTAGTTTCAGTGCTTGTATCCTCCCTGCTGAAGCTGTCTGAAGCATGGGTACTGTTTATAATCCTACTGCTAGTTTTAACTTTACTTAGGCTCTAGAATTTAAGTACTTTACATTACTTCGCCTTAACCATACTAACCAGACTTAGTTTCTAAATTGGGAGTAATAAATTGTTCCTGAAGTGCTCGTAAGAGTCCTTTTCTGGATTGAGAAGTAGATGCATGCCTGAAGTGATTTACTTAACGTCAAGCAGCAAACCAGATTTTTTTAACCAGTAAAATTGGCTGCCTTGAATCACATTAGCCTATGCACTGAACCCCTTTGTCTTACATACACAATAACACCTTTGAATGATATGATCTTAAAAAATCACTTAGGATCCAATTGTCACCTGAATCCCAACTGATCTAGCAGGGAGGTTTCTTCCACTTGAAAAAACGTTAATTATAAGCTAGTTTTATTTGTGTTTCTTCTATTACAAATGTTGTAAAACTGTTGCTTATCCTGCAAGGCTCCTGGTTTAATTGTACAAGCTTGGTTTCATCTGCAGGTTGGAATTGTGGGAAGAACAGGAGCTGGGAAGAGCTCTTTGATAGCAGCCCTCTTTCGGTTGGCTGAACCTGAAGGAAGGATCTGGATTGATAAGTACTTGACATCAGAGCTAGGCCTCCATGACTTAAGGAAGAAAATTTCAATTATACCTCAGGTAAGAAGCTGACTTTGCTATAAACATTTTCTCTGTAGTGCTGTAGTAGTTAAATGCTTTTCCAGGATACGTATTCAGTATATATAGAAAGGAATCAGCTTTGGAAATTGGAGGGTTTTCTTCCAAGTTCTTTTCTCAGTTCATTCCTCCAGAATAAGTGCAAATAGATGTTAGCAGTATGCTGTCCCTCACGGCTGGCACTGAGCAAGGAAAACAGGGTGGCAATACTCAAAGCTTCAGGAATCCTCTGATGTCAGTTTCTTCTTTAGCAAAAACTCACCTGATGCATTGCCTGAAGCTTTCTTGGGAAGGGACTTGGAGGAGCCACATTCTCCTCCGTAGGCACCCCTGTATGAACTGACTGAAGCTAGGTCCTGAAAGAGCTCATATGCCAACTGTAAGTGAGCTATCAGACTTTTTGCTTTGGAGAGAGGGTTGGAGAGGAGAATAGGGAAAGGAAGAAAGAATGGATCATTATGACTCATAATAAGAACTTGGTGATCTTCAAAAGCTGAATATAGGAAAGGCTGCAATGGAGGGGGGAAAAAATCGGAAGATATTGTTGGGAGTAGATTCATCTCTGATGCTGGAGCAGAAAGGATGTTCTAAGAAGTCTGATAGTCCAGAAGTGTTGTCTTTTATTGTCTGCCTTTTAAACGAGACAACGAAGAAGGCTTATGTATAACCTCAGAACTTCCTGAAGGCAGTGTCTATGCATATTACTACGTTTCATAAGAGGGCTAATTCCTCTCCAGCAGAGAACAAAAGAAGAGGGAAAAGCTCATATGTTACAAATGTTAAGTCCATCTCTGTGGAAAATAATTATCTTGGTTTTTTTTCTAGCAGGTTGATAGAGCAGTAGACTGGAAGCCAGAGGAATTCATTGGCTATGTTTAACGCTAATTCTCATATCTTTGTATTTTGTTACAGAAGTTGCATTTAGAGCTCTTTGGCCATATTTTTCTCTGAATCTTCGCTAGTCTGTCATCGGGGTGGCATTCAGAGTGTTTATATTACTTTCTTTGAATTCAGAATCTGATAAAAATGGCAATGAACAGTGGTTCCAGCCCTCACTGGATTACATGCCTTTTTTGTTGTTTTGTTTGTTTTTATAAATTGTATTATTTATTTATATTGTTGTAAATTGTTTGTTTTTATTTTCCCAAGAATACAAGTCAGAGAAAGAGAGTATATATCTTATTAAAAATAAATAAATACTCCCCCAGCAACTGGATTGCTGCCTAATGCAATCTGCTTTTTCTTTCTGTATGCTGAAATCTTTCTGCGCAGCAGAGGTACTTGTTTAAACTGAGGAAATAGTCAACTTTTGGGATCTCCAGAGAACTTCATGTGGACTTAAGTTCCTTTCTCCTGAAAATATATAGTCATCAGTTCTTTCAGGGTGGTCTACAGCTTTCCCAAAGCTCTGCCCTAGTGCAAGTGGTTTCCACGTTTGGAAGCATTCAATCCAATTGACTAAAATACAGTGTTGAAACAGGAAAGCTGTTGGTCAAGTACAGTTTCTACATGCTGAGTGATGCAGATGCTCAAAGTTCACTGAATTTGGTTATACATGCTTTACATTATTGTTTTATATATATATATATACATATATATATATATATAATCTTATTGACACTGGCTTATGACTATAAACTATTTTAATCTATTAGAATATTGTGATAGGGTTTTCATCGTGATTTCAAAAGGGCTTTAAATGTCTGAAGGATAGCAAGTAGCATCTGTCTTCTACATAAGGGAAGACTTGTTTTCACTAGAAATATGCAAAATGTTGAAGTGGTGGTAGTAAGATCAGGAGGAGGCTTTGGAATAAGAGTTGTAGTAAACTGAGTGTTTTACCAAACTGTTAAACCAAACTGTTTGTGTTGTAGTAAACTGAGTGACAAACACTGTCTTTGTAGTACGTTAATAACAGTAGTGTCAGTCATAGAAATAGTCAGATAACAGGCAGTTGTTTTGCAGCAAATATCTTCATAATTATGTGGGAAGCTTTAAAAGAAAGAAAAAGAAAGAGAAAAAAAATAAAAAAGCACCAGAGAGAGAGATGTTCATTTAAATTATAAGGCATGCTAAACTAAACCATTCCTAGAGAGTAATGAGGCAAGGCTGAAGTTTTCTTATATGTAAGCTTAAATACCTACCTGGAGAAATAAAAATGTGCTTAGGCTTCTAATTGCTTGTTTGGATAGAGCTGTGTGAAGGTTGCGTTTATAAATCTATTCTATGCAAATATTGTCTGCCTCCCTGACTGCAAGCATTTTTACAACAATTATTTACAGGTTTGTCTTATTACTTTCCTCCCGTAAACCAGACTATTTTGAATAATAATCTGTGTCAGAAATGGTAATTAAAAATATCCTTATCTACTGTTGCAGTGCTTGTCTGTTGTTAAGATTTTTATAATAGTTATGAACACTTTTTAAATCCAGTCCCTTGTTTTACCAACGTATAAAAATAGAGTGAAAAGGAAAACAAACCTAACGAACAATACCTTCAAAACACGCCAGATATTATATTTAAAAAACAAATTGTCAAACTAATTACTTTCTAGGTGTTTTGGAAGAAAAATGTTCTTTGAACCAGTTAATGTTTTTTCAAATCCTTTTGTTTGTTCGATATGATTTTAGTGGCATGTATTGTCAGTGCACAACTTTCATATAATTGGCATGCTGTGTCAAGAAATGCAGATGTTCTTTTACACTGTTTGCAGCATATTCTGCCTTTGTTAATCCTTTGATGCCCCTCAGAGCGGTTTAGATGTCAAGATAGTAAAAGTGTTAATGTTGAAATTCTGTTCTGATTTGCTGCTGCCATTTGGGACTGTCCATCTCTAGGTTAGGTGGGGCATCAGTCAAGAGAATAATCTTGGCATAAACTGAAGTAATGAAATACAGTAGGCATCCTTTTATGGGGATAAAAAAGAAAACATTTGGGGAGTCTCAAATTAAACAGAACTCTTGACTATGTGATGAGTAGTCTTCCTTTACGATTAGCACTATTAAAGCTTTTGAAGTATTGTTTTTGTATAATATTAAGAGAAATTTAGTTGTATCAATGCACAATTCTCAGATCTGGCCAATCACCTTAGTGAGTACTTGCTGCTCACGGAACATTGGACCATCCCTAGCACTGTTCAAGAAGCATTTAGATGAGGTGCTAAGGGATTTGATTTAGTAGTTCAGTGGGTAGGGATGGTGATAGGAGGATGGTTGGACTAGATGATCTTGTAGGTCCTTTCCAACCTAATGAACCTATTGAACCTATGAACAATCATCTTCCAACTTCTCAAACAGCATGTTTTTTCAATATCCATTGGTTTGCATCCATGTAATTAATGATCTGTTACTTGTTTGAATGGGAACTGAGGTAGATCAATGGCTGCTTTGACCACTGGTAAACCCACACTGGCACTTTAATGGAAGTCTGGGCTGGTTTGACTCAGTGGTTTCTTTTGAGTTAGATCTTTGCCCAGCCATTCTCCAGTTCTGACTAAGCTCAGTTTGATGCTGGAGGCGTGTAGATTAACTTCTTTGTGAGTATAGGTAATATATACGTGTAGGAAGATTTAAACATTGCATTGAAATGGTAAAAGCTGTTTCTTGTAGGCTCTTCTGGTAAAACTGAAGGGCTTTTATGGTATGAAATGAGGAGGGGAAGGGAAAGAAAAGAGCAAAGACAGCATTGGGAGCTTTTTAATTCTTCTCTGTTTTATTTAGTGTAAACAAATTTCAAAACTAACCAGACATCATATAGGAGTCTGAGCCCATTGACAGCAGCAGTTTTTGGTTTTCATTAACAATGCCAGGGTAGCAGTGATTGCATGTAGTTATATATATAGCTTGTGGCCTCAAAACAGTGACAGGTAAATGCCCATTTGAGAACCAACGTAACTGTATACAGCAATTTGCAAGTAGACCTACTTTGGTAAATAATCTCCATACAGAGTATCTGAATATTTAATTCCATTTTTTTCCCTCCTTGTCAGTGTGCTAGGTACTCTTACGTGTTTCACAAAAGATAGCTTATTGTAGGATATTTCTGTGTTGTGAGTTAATTCTGACTGTTATTAGCTTACTAATTGTCATATAAAACCTGTGTTTATAATAGGATGCTATTTTTACTTGGTTTTAGGAGCCTGTATTGTTCACTGGTACAATGAGGAAAAACTTAGATCCTTTCAATGAATACACTGATGAAGAACTGTGGAATGCCTTGGAAGAGGTGATTTACTAAGTCTAAGAACGTACATCTGATGTTTACAAGCCAAATTGCACTATTGTGCTTGTGTGCATTAGGTTTTAGATGTTTTCCTAACGCTTGATAAGGGCATAGCTGTTGATGGAAAAAGGTAGACCGTTGTGTCTGTTTGTCAGTGCGTGTTATTTGTGCATGTGTGTAGACATGTATATTGTTACATAAGCCTTTTATGAAGAAATTATCCCTTGGAATGATGTTTTGGTTACATTTTGATTCATATCTTTGTTTTAATGAACATTAATAGATTCTTAACAATATGCTTTAATGTTTTTAGAATTCTAATAACTGACACTGTGTAATCCAACTTGGCACTTAGTCATTTTGTGACAGAATATAAAAGGTAAATCTTGCATACTTATTATTGTGTCATCAGACATACAATAGCTGATTTAAAAGGGAGTTACTCATCCTACAATATGTTGACATGTCAACAGGTGCAACTGAAAGAGGCTGTGGAAGATCTGCCTAATAAAATGGAGACACAGCTGGCAGAATCTGGGTCTAATTTTAGTGTTGGTCAGAGACAGCTGGTGTGTCTTGCCAGAGCGGTTCTAAAAAAAAATCGGATCCTTATCATTGATGAAGCAACAGCAAATGTGGACCCAAGGTAAAAACCAAAATGCTGTGTTAAGATGAGCTGTTTATTCTTTTAGTTTGATCACCTGTACTGTAGAGATGAACTTAAATGCTTTGTATTTCTTGTAGTTTGTATTGCTGTTTTATGTTTTCCACAATACTGTCATAATTATCTATTCATAATGGGGCAACTGAGCTTTAGATCCACAGCAAATAATGTAAATCTGATATGGGCCCAAAATATCCCTAATTTCAGTGCATTCTGTAGAGTAGGAATATTAATATTCAAAGTGTATTTCTCCTGCAGCCATAGACAAGAGCCTGCCTGGAAATGCAGATCAGTGATGTTAGAGTAGCCATGAAACTAAGCTAAGTTCTGTTGATTCTAGGAAGAAATATCTGCTGGAAAAATAATACATTAATTAATGTGTCCCCCTCCCTCCCCCTTTGACCTTCCCAAGAAAAAAGGTAAAAAGTAGTTACAGTCAAAACAATGTGATTATGAGATGCTGTCACTTCAGATGGCTCAGATACCAGTGTAGTAAGTTACAGATAAAATAGAGGGAGAAAGGTAAGCCATCCTGAAGACCACAGGAACTGGAAAACAGATTTGAAGATGATTAAAGCATGTCTTGTATAACTTAGGCCAGCAGAACTTTCCTGAATTCATTCCTATTTTAACTAAGTCATACTTCTAGGAGGACATGTAACCTCAATAGAAAGAAACTTTCAATGACAACCCTTGTTAAATTGTTCCAATAGCTAAGTACCCCCACTGCTAATTTTTGAAACGCTGGTGGAAATATTTTGGAAACAATACTGCAAACGTACTGCATCAATTAGTCTGAACTGAATATATAGTTCCAACAAACTATGGCTTGAGGGGGAACTCAAAGTCCAAAGAGGACAATAACACAGCAAGTCCCTCAAACAGATGCATTAAGGATTTTGTATGTCATCTGGGCGTGACTCATTTTTATAACATCTTCTTGGGGGAGAAGCAGTGCCACTAGGGTAGCTTTGCAGTTCAGCTGACAGTGTATTTCTAAAACCTTTAGAGAAGTGCATTCCCTTCCAAGAGGTTCTTTATTTTATTTTATTTTATTTTATTTTATTTTATTTTATTTTATTTTATTTTATTTTATTTTATTTTATTTTATTTTATTTTATTTTATTTTATTTTATTATTTTCATTTACTTTTTTCTTTTCTTTTTTGACTATTAGTTTATTTTTGGCTGAGCACTGATAGATTAACTATGATTAGTCATAGCTGTGAAAATTTAATACCTCTTACTCATCCTCCCTATTCTGGCATCTAACGTGTGTGTTCTCAACTTGCACTATCCATTTAATTAATCTTGATTAATGCGTGCTGCAATATATATTATAATAAGGTAAATGTTTGTATCAACTCAACGCATAACAATACAAATAATAACATGGAACTTCTCCTTTGAATTCAGTTTGCATTACAGTCATTATTGCCTTTTTTCTTAATGTGTTTCTAAAACTAGAGCAAAGTATTTTCCAGCTGCGCAATCTGATAGGATGCTCATCAGGAAATGCTGATGTGTGTTGCTTAACTGAGCAGTTAGGGAGGCATTTTTGGAATGTAAAGAAAACCTCCTTCTCTTGTGGTACACAACCCCCATGCCTGGCACTCTTATCTCTATCCTATCCTGATGGTAAATGTACATTGTATCGAGCACCTGGAATAGAAAACCATGAGAAGTTGCTGCCAGCTTTAGAGATTATACTTTATTTTTCATTTTTCTGGCTCTTCATCTTTTTACCTTAACCACTGCAACCTGGAAGCAAATGTGAGAAGACAGGATCTGAGGGTGGGAGAAAGAGAGGAGTGGGTGAAATGGCACAAGGCAGTGGATATGATGTTCCCCAAGGCTGAGGACCTCTTCAACACGGTTCTTCAGCTCAGCTAACCCGTTCATCTTTGCTGTTCAGTGAAGCTGAGAAGAAGAGTAAATGGAAGGAATTTGGAGTGCATCTTTCTTCTTTCTGCATCTTTGAGCTTCCATGAGTACCCTGCACCTCATAGGTACTGAGTATTCTGCATACTGCATGGATGGCAGTGCTGTTGTAAGAGAGAGGAGGAATTTGCTCTAAAGAAGGTTCCTCTAAGTCAGACTACTTCCAAGTTGTATGTAATGAATTTATCTTTTTGTTCTTGAAGTCAGAATTCATATCCCTAAGAATGGAATAACTTTATAGCAGTTAAGTGATTTGGGAAGGTGATTGGAAATCTGGAGCAGAACTGAAAAATGTCACTTTGGTGGAATAGTGAAACAAAATCTGTATTCTTTGAGACTTATTTTTAATACTAAGTTCAATGAACTGAGCTTTCTGTGTACTGAGTGTACACAGCAGTATGTGTTAACCTGTGTTTTTACTACTTGTAAAAGCAGTCCACAGCCATGTTTTCACATCAGATGTTCATTGAGTGCTTAAAAATAGTCATTGCACATAATTCAGTTTGTTAGTCAGCTTAACCTTGTAAAACTTAACTTCTTATTACATCTAATTGCTATCTGTACTTGTTTCCCTTTTGGAGAAGTTATCGGCATGTGTGGCCTTCTCCAGGGCCACTCAGGAATTGTTTAGTGTGAGATACGCTTTCAGGACAATCCCAGGATGACATTAGACTGAAGATAATGACTTTTCCAGCATTTCTTTCAACAGCTTGATTACTTCTCACTCACATTGTGTTTATACTTGCTCCTTAGATGTTTGTTTTTTTATCCAGTCAGCTAATTCTGGATATACCAAGTCTTGAGTTGCTGTGAAACTTGCTGTTAGATCTTCAGCCCACAGTGCCAGAGGGACAGCTATACCACCGTTTTGTAGAATCATAGAATGGATTGGAAGGGACCTTTAAGATCATCTGTTTCTAACCCCCTTGCTGTAGGCAGGGACACCTCCCATTAGACCACATTGCTCAAAGCCCTATCCAGCCTTGCCCTGAATGCTTCCAGGGAGGGAGGGGGCATCCACAACCTTGCTTGGGATTGCCCTGATCCTTGTTGAACTGCAGCAAGGCATTGGCATGGGCCCACCTCTCAAGCTCGCCCAGGTCCCTCTGGATAGCATCCCTTCCCTCTACTGTGTCAACTGCGGCACTCAGCGTGGTGTTGTGTGCAAAATTGCTGAGGGTGCACTTGATACCACTGTCCACATCACCTACAAAGATGTTAAATAACACCAGTCCCAGCACCAGTACCTGAAGAGCACTACTCCTCACTGGTCTCCACTTGGACACTGAACCATTGACCCCAACTCTTTGAGTGCAGTCGTCCAGCTAATTCCTTATCCGGCAAGTGATCCATACATCAATTTTTGTCCAATTTGGCAGTCAGGATGTCATGCAGGACAGTGTCAAACATTTTGCACAAGTCCAGATGACATCAGTTGCTCTTTTTTTTATCCGCTGATGCTGTAACTCCATCATAAAAGTTTCTCAGGCATGACTTACCTACCGTTGGTGAAGCCATGTTGGTTACCACCAATCACCTCATTTTCATTTTTCTTGTGCCTCAGTAGGGCCTTCAGGATGATCTGCTCCATGATCTTGCCAGGCACAGAGGTGAGACTGACTGACCTGTAGTTCTCTGGTTCTTCTTTTTTTCCCCTTCTTGAAAATGGGGGTTATGTTTCCCTTTTTCCAATCAGTGGGAACTTCACCAGACTGCCATGACTTTTCAAATATGATGGATAGTGGCTTGGTAACTTCACCATCCGTTCCCTCAGAACCTGTAGATGAACTTCATTGGGTCCCTTGGGCTTGTGCACCTCAGGTTCTTTAGATGGTCTTGAACCTGATCTTCACTTACAGCGGACAGATCTTCCAAGTTCTTACCTTTGCTTTCTGCAGCCTGGGCATTGTGTCTGGAGCCCTTGCTGGTGAACACGGAGGCAAAGAAGTCGGTGAGCACCTCAGCTTTTTCTGTATCCCTTGTGACCAGGTCTCCATTTTCCTTCTGGAGAGGGCCCACATCCTCCCTGTCCTTTCTTTTATCACAGATATACCTGTAGAATTTCTTCTTACTCCCCTTAATATCCCTGGCTAGATTTAATTCTGTCTGGATTTTAGCTTTCCTAACCTGATCTCTGGCTGTTCAGACAACTTCTTTGTAGTCCTCCCAGGTAACCTGTTACTGCTTCCACTCCCTATAGATGTTCTTTTTGCACTTAAGTAATTCCAGGAGCTCCTCATTGATTGACAGAGGCATCCTGGCATTCTTGCCTGCCTTCCTTTCTCTCAGAATCTGCTGCTTCTGGGCTTGGAGGAGATGGTCCTTGAATACTGACCAGCTTTCTTGAGCCCCTCTTCCCTTTAGGGCTTTATCTCATTTCACCCCGACAAACAGTTACCCGAAGAGTTCAACTTTCCTGAAGTCCGGAGTAGCAAGCTTGTTGTGTAACCTCTTTGGCACACTAAGGATCTTGAACTCCACCATTTTCTGGTCACTGAGGACAAAGTTCAGCATGGTGTCTTTTCTCACGAGTTCCTGTACCACCTGGAAGAGGAAGTTGTCATCAACACATTCCAGGAACCTCTTCAATTTCTGGTGCCCTGCTGCGTTGTTCCTCTAACAGATATCAAAGTGGTTGAAGTCCCCCCATGAGAACCATGTTTGTTGAATGTGAAGCTGCTCCTATCTTTCTACAGAGGGTTTCATCCTGTCAGTCTCCATGATCACGTGGCTTGTAGCAGACTCCTACTATGATGTTTCCTTCCCCTTCCTTCCCCTTAATAATAAACTCTCTGTCATAAGCTCTCTGTCAGCTCCTCATCTATCTCTGGGTGGATCTTCATGGACTCCCAGCTGGTTGTTGATGTAGAGGGCAACACCTTCTCCCCTGCCTGTCTTTCCTAAAGAGTTTATACCCATTTATTCCTACATTCCATTCATGAGAGCCATCCCACAGTGTCTCAATGATGCCAGTGGCAACATAGTCCTGTAGACATGCACATGCTGCTCTTCGTGCTTGTTCCCCATACTGCATACATTAGTGTTCAGGCGTTTGAGTTGGGCTCCCATTGAGGGAGATTTACCAATTGGAGTTCCCTTACCCTGCACCTTAAGTGTTCTTACTGGCCTGTGTTTCAGCTCCAGGCCTAGGGCATCCATTACCATCATCAGCCTCAAAGTGGGATGTTTTGAGGATCCTCTTCCCCAGCTCTAGCTTAAAGCCCTCCTGATTAAATTGGAAAGCTTGTTGGCAAAAATGGTCTTCCCCTTCTCTGAGTGATTAAACTCATCCTCTCCCAGAAGACCAGATTTCTGAAATCTAGTTCCATCACATAGATAGCCAAAGCTCTGTTCATGACCCCACTCCCTTAACCATTTATTGTTTTTCTTAATTCTATTAGCCGCTTTCCTCCCTATTCCCCGTAACTGGGAGGACTGATGAGAAGACTACCTGTGTTTTCTTTTTGCTTTCCTTTTGCACTGTTCTTTGTAATAGGGAGTTTCATGGATCACACTTTCATATTATCAGATTAAGGTTGAGTTTCTGTCATCCAGAAGCCTTTGTTTGATGTTCGTTGGATATTTGGTTTATCATGTGCCACTGAAGACGTGAATGAAATCCCTTGGTAGTTGATTGGACACTTTCTTAGTGTGGATAGACACCACAAAGGGATCATGTGTGCCTTCAAAAAAGGACAGAAATGCTTCTTCCTTTGCCACTTTTCTGGAGAATGCTCCAATTGGCATATAATATAGTCTGTTATGAGGAAGCTCGTGAGAACTTGCCCTTGCTGCCCAGAAAGCCAACCATATCCTGGTATGCATCAAAAGACTCATGGCAGGCAGACAAGGGAGGTAATTCTGCCCCTCTGCTCTACCACAAGCGGGGCTACTCTCCAGCCTCTCAAGAATGATAATTGTTTTCTTAATGGAAATGTAGGAAGGGATGGCACTATAAGGAATGCGTGTAATGAGGGAACGTATAACAAATGTGTGCAGAGGACAGGGATGTTCAAGGATTTTGCATTCTACTGAGATAACAGTACGAATAACCTGAGAGTTGAAAATCATTTTGAGCTCTTTCAAAGGTTATTTTTGAAATTCCTGAGCAAACTGCAGTTTTCTGTGCTCCTTACTTGCCCTATAGGAAACCTCACTTTGTGATTGACTATAATGAAAGAAAAAGACTTTCTTTACATTATTCCAGGTAGTATTGAAGCTTTTGTTTCTGTTTTGCTATTCACTGTAGACTATTTTTAACCATAACCTCTTCCCTACTGAGTGTTATCATTTTCTCTGTTGTAATAAACAGTGGTCAGATCATTGAGGCATTGCTGAGAGGACAGCAAAAAAAAATGTTCATTAGCAATGGGGTGTTAGTATTGTTACTGCTGTGATCTGGTAGAAGTAAAAGCTAGTGGAGTATTAAGCTTTTTTAAGGAGGTTATTAACCCACAGGGGTCAAGTGTTTCATGAAACAATTTTGTTGGCATTACCTCCCGTCCTGTCCCTAGACACCCTTTAAAAGAACCTGGTTCCATTTTCACTGCACTGTCCCTTCACGTATTTATAGACATGGATAAGATCTCCCCCCTCAAGCCTCTTCTTCTCCACGCTGAACAGTCCTCTCTCTCTCTTGGCCTTTCCTCGTAGGGGAGGTGCTTTAGTCTTTTAATCATCTTTGTGATCCTTTGTTGGATTCTTTCCATTATGTTTATATATGGTTATACTGGGACCACAGAATAGGACATAGTACTTGAGGGATGGCCTCACTAGTGCTGAATAGAGAAGGATTTTCCTAAATCTTTCCTGATTCTTCTTTTAGGAAATAGTAGCAGAAGCTGCCAAGAATCTCAGACCTCTCGTTTCCTTAATGAGAGTTTTTATTGCTAAACTATTGGTAGTAAATGTAGTAGATGGTCAAGAAAGGAGCGTGTCATGCTCCGGACTGGTCCAGTGGTCCAGGCTGCAGTAACAATTTTGGCAAAAAGTGAATTCTTGTCTAGAAATGCTCTGTCATGTCCAATTCATGACAGAGCATAAATGTTTCCATCTCTGTGAGAGGATGACAGTAAGCATGCGTGGGAACTCTTACTTAACTGTTTATATCTTCCTTTTCTCTCCCATCATTTGTCCTGTTATCAGTCTTGATCTGTCTTGTCCTTTGTCATGCTGACTACTTAAACAGTCTATAAAAGAAGTTGTGTTCAGTCCTTCAGAGCACAAAATCATACTGTGAACTGTGGAAACAGTGGTTACTCCATTCCTCAAGTCATCCTATACTTCCAAAGTTGTCTGTTTCTCCTTTTTATTGTTAGTGCCTCCTGCCACAGTGGAAACAGAACAATTCTTTTTGCTTGACTTATGAGACAATACCAACTATTTGTCATGTCCAGACAGATTGAATGTAGTACTATTTAGATAATAAGGATTTGTCAGAGGAAGGTGTGTTCTGTGTGAGTCTTTGTGTTGCTGTATTTGATTTATCAGTTACTTAGAACAATATGAAGAATTAAGGCTTTGCAAGCAACTAATTGAAGTTAACACAGTCCCTGAATATATTAGTTTATCTAGACATCTTCTATACTCTTTGTAGAACATTTACTGTTGTCTAATCACTGCGTAAAGGTAAGGTATTCTGTTTTAATAGGAATCCTGGAAATGTGGCCTGTGCCTTCATATCACAGAATCACAGAACTGTAGGGATTGGAAGGGGACCTCTAGAGATCATCGAGTCCAGCCCCCCTGCCAAAGCAGGCTCCCAAGGCCAGGCCTGAATTCTAGGCTGCAACATCCCTAGTCTCACTAACACTGATATATTTTGAACTGTTTATGTCTTCCTTTGATCTTGGATGATAATTTTAATTTCTGTACATGTGTTCCCACACTGCCTTTTTCTCTACTGTTGCCACTCATTATCTTTTTGAAGGCTGATGCACAATATATGCATATTCACACGACCTGGCTTTGTGCCCAGGGTGGGAGCTAAGGCTTCTGGTGCGTTGTGGGCTGTCAAGTGCCTGTAGAGGGCATTCATCACCTGATGGCTGCCTAATCCAGGTGCTCTGATTCAAACTCCAGCTGTGCCTCTTTTCTTTTCATTGACTTATTTAAGTCTAACTGCAGTGCTTTAAGTTAGGTGATATCAGTGCTTTTTCTGCATAGTCTCTTGAGTAGTCTCTTCTTTAAAGTCTCTTGAATTATCGTTATTACAGGCCTTTTGCATTAATATTTGTTTATGCAACTAAAGAACATTTTAGTGTCTCTTGTATATTTCAGAATATTCCATTCTCAGGATTCTTAACTTGTAACAATTCTCAACATTAACATTGTACTTCCAGTGTCTGTGCTTTGACTTAGCTTTCTTTATTCAAAAGTCATATGTTTATTCCTGATACACTTCCTTAGGAGAATAATTCATGTAGTAGATTGAGACTCTTAGCTTGAAAGCCTTTATCTCTTCTAACTGAGGAATTCTATGATTCTATTGCTTTCCTTGGATTTTGTACCAATCAACACTTGACTTACAGAGCATGCCATTCTGTACTCAAGTCCTTGAGCTACTGCAGTTGTAGCTTTGCTTACCTACAAGCTCTCTAATTTAATCTACTTTTACCATTGAAATGAAAAATCTTGGTTGTCTTCTGTTCATTCATTTACAATGAAGGATATTTACTTTCACTAACTTTTATTCACAGCTTGCACAAACTAGACCTTAAATAACAGTGATCTTTTTTGGTATAGAAATCTGTAGGAATACCTCACTGATAAAAGGAATGTCCCTTCTTCTGTAATCAAAGTCTGGAAAGCTAGACTCAAATGAAACTTCCTGCTCTACTTCCAAGAAGAAATGTGTTTCTCCTCAACCTCTAGCAAATAGCTTTTGGGATATGTTTCATGGTATGCTTCCAGGAAAAAGCGCTGTATTGACTTCATAAGCACATTTCCTGCTATATGGTCATGTTTGATGATGTCATAAAAACTGCCTGCCATTAAGTCATCCCTGCAAACATCTTATTTTTGTCTGCACTGCTCTTACTGTGTTTCAGAACAGATGAGTTCATTCAAAAGACAATCCGTGAAAAGTTTGCTAAGTGCACAGTTCTGACCATTGCACACCGCTTGAACACCATTATCGACAGTGACAGAATTATGGTAAGAATTAACAGCATAAATTATTATTTTTCTTTTCCTGCAAGTTGATTGTTTTGTTTACTGTCCTTAATTTTGATTGATAAAACGTTCAGAAGTTTGAGTTGTAACTTCAGACTTATCCTAGTTATCCTAGGTGCTGTGTCGGGCAACTCATGAAACTGTAGTAGTAATGACCCGAAAAGATTGCTTGCAGTTTCTCACTTTGTGGTTTCCAACCTGCCAGGCACAAAACCATTGCAGGTGAGGTGCAACAGCAGACTTAAGCAAATAAGCTCTGTCGGTACTAGTGAAGACACACCCAAGTGCTCTGGACAGAGTCAGCTGGATTCAGTCAAGTTTATTAATTCAGTCTCGGTGGGCTGAGAGAGGCAGTGCAATATTTAGTGGTGTGGAATGTGTGAGAAGGAAGTGGTAGAGGTTCTGGGGCGGGAGATGGTGGTGGTAACGAGGTAGCAGCTGCCCTGGGGCAGGGGTGTTGATTGGAGAAGTGGAGCCAGACTGGTGAGGTGCTGAACGTGGCCAGCTTTCTAAAGCAATGTTCAAACAGAAAAGATGAAGTGCTGCTAATCCAGCAGCCTCTGCCATCTTTGTTCGCAACGGAACAGTGGTATACTCTGCTAATGTGGAGCACCACACGGTGCCTGCCCTGTGATGCCTTGCACACACGTAGAAAATGAAAAATATATACTTGCTGATTATTTTCATGAAGGCAGTGGTCTTCCCTCAGCTCTCAGGAGGTTAGACTGCTTCGTGTCCTTGAAATGATGTGCTTTCTGCAGTTTTGCAATTTTATGCAGTAGCAACAGGGCCTATTGCAAACATTTTCTTCACAGTCTGTTAATGAAGTAACCTTACATAGTGGGCAAAGTGTGTTTGTGTCAAGCAGAAATTACCCATATCCTCTCAGTGGCAACTTTAAAAAATATTTATGAAATTTCTTTTCATATTAAAATGAAGTTTGTTAACTCTTTCAGTGTTATTTTGTGTGGTTGTTATTTTTGGTTTTGTTTTTGTTTTTAACTGGATGCCCAGAGCATTTTAAAATCTGTGATTGAGGTACAATGGTAGCCCAAAGTATGCAAAATGAAACAATTGGATATACTGAGGTGAGTGATGTTCTGAGGAATAGAAAACAGCAGACTGTGAACTCAGTGATTATAGTTTACTTGCAAAGAGAGAAACCAGCAGAACTGCCATAAGAAGTCTTGTAATTGCAAGCATTTAAGGTGTAATAAATAAATATTTTCTTCTCTGGTGAATACCTCCCCACAAGTCTAATGGATATGTTGGTGTTCTCTACAAGTAAAGCGAACAAAAGACTTGTGAGGAAACAAGTGTGACCTAATTAATAGCTGTATGTGTTCGTTAGCTGTCCAAAGGGATTTCTGTGGGTTTTGGTTCATTAACTACCATTAACATGTTACGCACAGAATGTTCTTTCCATGAAGATGTTTTCTTGGTTTTACCTTTACTGTCGTGCAGCTGAAATGAAAACTAGAAGTTTTTATTTACTATTTCGCTAAAACCATTTGATTAAAATTGGAAGTTCCTCCTCAAATTCTTCAGTATAATTGCCAACAATATAATTACTCTATTACATGTTTAGATCCTATGTCTTATTTTTGACCTTCCGTTGTTTCAGTTTAGCCACAGTCAAGATCTTACTTTCCTAAAAGTCCACTTATACGTTGTCTAATACAGTCTTTTTGGAATGACTTTGACCTCTTTAGAGCATATCAAAGAAAAGATTTGCTAAAAGGTCTACCTTAGGCTCTGCAATCATCAGTGACTCCAATGTTTGTCATCTTTTTACATTACTTTATTTGATCCTATTGATTTCTGTAATTCTGAGAGGAAGTCAACTATAGACAGAAAGTGGAGGAAACTTGCATGTTGACTCATTAACAAACCTGTTTTCTTAACATCCTTATTCAGAGTTATTGATTCTGCTTCCAAACAGATCGTAAATATTATATTGTTTTAGGAGTGATCAGAGTTACGGCAGGTGTGCTTTTGTTATATTTTTTAATTACTTGGCTTACTCAGGCATGTAAATCCCAGTGGGAATATAATGCAGTTTTGAAAGAGTAAGAAAAGTATGTGTGTTAAAAATACAAGGAACAGGATAATCCTTCTAGAGAACAAACTTAGTACCGTTATAATAAAAACAGCGTTCGTGGTAAAATAATCATTTATTGAAATATTATGGAAATGGAGAAAACTCAGCTAAAGAGGGATTTCTGTGTATTTTAAAATTTGGTGTCTCAAAATTTTAATGTGTTTTAGTAATTTACAGATTTAACTTTGTGCAGATTCTTTTCAAGTATAAAAATGCATGGCTGAAGTGCATTGTTATTCCAGTATCAGGTATTATTAAAACTTTTGTTTTTCTTTCTCATTTAACGGAGACATATCGATAAAATAATGCCTTCATTTATTTGTCATCCCAAGTCTCTGTTGTTGTCTGTCTTGCTAAGTTTGGTAGAAAACGAGTGAAGAAGAACAAAGATGGAACCTTGTAGTCGGAATATTAAACAACTGTCTTTTAACAAACAATGAGTAAACTTATTTTTCAGATGTTGAGCAAACCCGTTCAGCTTTCTTGACTTAATCTTAATCATAATAGTCCAAACCCATGCCTGGACAAGTATACATAGCCTGAACATAAACCAGAATTTCACTCTCCCCATTGACTCATTTAGATTGGAAGGAACCAAAGGAGGTCTCTAGTCCTATTACAGGTCAGGCCATTCAGGACTTTATCCTATTGTGTCTTGAAGCACCAGAAGGTAGAGATTCTGTAACCACTGTGGGCATCCTGCCCCAGTGTTTATTTATCTGCCAATAAATCTATATTTTTCCTTATATACTAAAGAGCCTAGCTCTTGTCTTCTGAGTAACTTTATATAAAGTATGAAATTACTCCTGTTGAGTCTCTTAAAGCCATCTGTTCTCCTCAATGTACAAACTTTGTCAACCTGTCCTCTCTCTTGGTTGATGCTCCAGTGCCCTTATTACCCTGGTGACCATGTTTCAAACTTCAAACAAGTTTACCCTCATATTTGTTGTTCTGGGTAAAAGAGGAAGGGAGCAAGGTTGGCAAAACCATTCACCGTATTCCAGACTTGTTTTGATGAGTGTGGAATAACTGAGTCAAGTTTATTAATTCAGTCTCGGTGGGCTGAGTGAGGCAGTGCAATATTTAGTGGTAGATCCCACTTTCTGATCCACACTGTGTTGATACCCAGTTTTGACTCTTGCTTAGCCCACTCTGTGCCAGGACCCCAGCTTCTTTTCAGCAGAGCTATTACTCTATCAGAGCTATAACAGCCCAGGCTGCTACTAGTGCTGATCACAGGGGGTTAGCCCATTTCAGATTTGGGTCTTTGCATCTATGTGTATTGGTTGTCATGAAGTTCATGCTGAACTATTCTTTTAGCCTGTTTACACATAGATCCCTTTGGTTGCCATCCTTAAGCACATTGTCTTAAGCACATTGACTACAGTCTTCAGTTTGACACTGTCTGCATATTTTTGATGTAATTGCATTCAATTGCTAGTTAAACCAGAACTTTCCAAAAAGATGATGTCCGTCATGAGGGTCAATCCAAACATTAAAAAAAAAAAAAAAAAAAAAGGACAATAATTCTGAGAAAGTCATGAGAAAAAGTCAAGTTGGATGAGTATGGAAATAGGAACTGAACGTGAACTGTTGCATGTCTGCTCACACCCATTGTAATAACCGGTTCTATTTTAAAAGAGAAGAAAGCCTACTGGAAGAGGAAAAAAAGGAAGAACAGAATACGTTTTTATACAACTGTAGACAAATCTGGCCTCAGGAGTTGTTTTAATTCTCGTTTGTTCTATTCCCAAACCCATACCTCTGGTTTCATAATCCAGGTCACGCCTTAAGAGTATTTCCATTATATCTATCTTAGTGATAAATACATTTTATCAAAACTTCAAACGCATAAAATCATTGAGGGAAGAGCTGCATTGTGTAATGTGATACTCTCTAACCCAATCACCTCAATGAGTAATACTACATTGCACTTGCATAGGACTTTTCATCTGGAAATTGTAACGCTCTTTACAAACATTAATTAATTAAACTTCAAACACCTGGGTGAGATAGGGAAGTATCCATACGATCTTTGGAACCAAAGTTGGAAAGACTTGTTAAGTCAGGTCATCAAATAATGGTACCATAAAATTGTAATCCAGTGGTTTTCAGTCCTTTTTCTTTCCCCGCGCTGCTCAAGAGTTATAGGATATTTTTTCATTCATGTTTCCTCATTAGTTTAAGAACCCAAGTTGTACCTCCTCTGATCAGATGCCTACAAATACCCATTTTCGCCATTTGACATAAACAGCCACCATTCTCCCTGGCAGAGAAGGGGGAGGATGGGAGAAATGCTGCAGTTTCCTCTCTTCTAATGGCACGTCCTGGGAGAATCTCAGTTCAGGCTTGCTCCACTAGCCCACCATTCTACATAGCGTCCCCACCACCACAGCAGCTGCTTCCTTGTCCTTTTCTCACCTTACAGTATGAGAGCCTTTTACCTAAATCACGTCTGCAGCTCACCAAACCCAGTCAGGAGCAGCCTGGGGCAGCCAACAGGAACCACTCCAAGACTTCCAGTGGTATCTTGTAAAATCCACATCACCCATTCCTCCCCCTCTTTTCTGCTTCCTTCTCCAGGTTGAGAAATACTTTTTAGAAACTGTATTTCTAGAGAGGGGAGAAGCTGAAGTATGCAGAAATTGAGTCTCACCTAGGGAAATTGTGAATCAGTAGCAAATTAAGCATGTGCATCTGGCAGGAGCCTGATGCAGTTCATTGTTCTGGTTGCTGTGATGAGGTCTTTCTTCTGTAGGAAGAGCTTCTGTAGGAAAGCCTTAAAATCATGAAGACTTGTGCATTTTTCAGTGACAAGGATGTTTCTCCACAGAGACTTTTCATATCAGTGAAATACTTATTTGAAATGAAAGCTCTTTATGCAAGCAGAACTTGATCTAGTAATTAAAAACTGTTATTCAAATAGGAAGTTTTTGAGGAAGAGAACCATGGGAAGAGATCTGATTTATTTATGGGAAAACCTGTTGTGGCTGTGTACTGAAATGACTAATATTCATGTTTAACAGTACAGTGTGCTTCATAACCGGACCTGAGGTCTTCTTTTGATCAATAGAAGATGACTTCTCACATCTCTCTGGCACACCTCCCTTGTTCAGTTGCTCTAATTTTTCTGACATCACATTATATTTACCTTGTTGGAACACCTGGGCCTCATAAATCAGACGCTGTGTTTTATGTATTGTAGACATCTAACCTCAACAGGGCAAATCAGTCCACCAAAATTTGGCATAAAAACCTTGAAAGGAAAGAGGGAACTCTTCAGGGAGATTCAAGAAGTTTGCATAGTAATAGGGGAGTCACCTACAGCTAGACAGAAAATACCATGCGGCGGATAAGGTCTGAGTGCCTGTTTCTGGAGTTGTGACATCTGACCTGGTATTGCACATTAGAATCTTTCAGCCATCCAGCTGGAGATGAGGCAGTTCTGCTAGCAGACACCTAAGCAAGGATGATAATAAATGGCAGCATTGCCCATCCTTAGCATGGAAAGAGCATGATGGTGGACAAGGCATCTTCCTGGAGTGGGAAGCATGGTGTCCAAACCTTGTCCAACAGAGGAAAATGCAGAGTTCGGGTTTTTTAACTTTCAGGAAAGTACAGGTTAGAGAACACTAGAACTAGATGATTATGATGATGATTGTTTTGGTTTTTTTTATTAAACCTAAGAAAAAATCCATCTGTGCTGGAACCAAAAGGACCAAAGTTTCTTGGGTGAAGAAATATGAAGAAAATGAGTGTTATTCATAGAAGAGGACCAGTGTGGAGCACGCTGAACTTAATAGTGCTAGCTGAGATGCTTTCCAGAAGAAAGGTGAAAGAATACTTGATCTCATGATACCTGAATATCAGCATCCCACAGAAACGTTGCTTGTATACGTGTATTCTGTAAGGTGACAGGTAAATTGTCTGTATTTCCAGATTCGGAAGATAAAATGTGAAAATTTAGGAAATATCTTAACACTTAAGTAAAAGGGCTGGGTAAATGTTTCAGGGACGTTCTTAGGAGTTTTAATGCAGTTATGCGCAACTCTGGGTGTGATTAATGCTGATCTACCTGCTTGGCTCTTCACTGTGTTGGAGTCCGTTGGACAGCTGATGGTGGGCAGAGAGGCCTGTCGACCTCTAGATTTTTCTAATTAAGGACTTGTGGAATTTCTGGAAGAGCTGAGCAGTAGCAAGTGACTTTCAGAAATGATCCATTTTGTTTTTAATCCGAACAAAGCCAATTTCCAGGTCCTGCAAAGCTGGGTTGATGTTTTGCAAACATCAAGAAAATACAGATTCCTCTGTGCTGTTTTGTGGAATTCAGGAGTTCAGTTCAGAAGATGTAAAATTGAATACTTTATTTTCAAATGTGAGTAAATTATACATCTTTATGATTAAGATGATATTATTTTGATGTTTAATCCAAGTTTGCATGAAGTACTGAGCCATGAACTGTGTATCAGAGCCACTGTTGTCTACTGAAATGAAGTATGTTTGTGACAGTTGTAAATATCACACTTGGCCTAGCAGTCTCTATAACAAGTCAGAGTCCCAGTGATTGATACTTGAAGAAGTACTGGAATTGTTGATTCTCTTTACCAATTTGAAGCCGTACTTTCCCAAAATGTTGATATCTTCAGGATTGTTCTTAAAAGCTGCTCCTAAGTTCAAGATGGCTGCCCAAGAAGGTTCTTCTTTTGCCTAAATAAAGGAGCTAATTACTGAAGCAATACTTCTGCTTGGGAGCACTCAAATGAAAAGCTGTATTTGAATTACAGCAGGAAGTGAAGCTAATGTCTGATGAACCTCAATCTCTCTTTCTGTCAGTCATTTGTGTGTGAATGTATTTTCATCTGTATGAGGACAGAACAGTCAGGTGATGTTTCTTTAAAGATGGTGGTATGAATGCAGACCACACTAGAAATGCTAACACACGTTTAGAGAGTGGTTTTCTGCTCTCTTGAAAATACTGTTATTGTTTAGAAGCAAATTAGTGCAGGGCATGTTGACAGCTGATGCTTTGAGCACAGTGTCTCTGATAAGGTAAAGCTGTGTGCATGGCAGCTGAGCCACAAGTTCATTGTGATCAGAAGCAGATAAATCTAGGAGAGATGCAACTATGTTCTTTAATTTTTTTAAAAGATAGTTTCTTTGTAACTTATCTGACAATCCTCAAATCGTTATTAGAGAGTGGGATTTCTTAAGCTGAAGTATATCTTCAGTCATTTCACGGCCATGTTTGAGCCATTCTGCAATCCAGGTTGAGAAATGTGGCTTTCCAGTGTTGGAAACAGTCATTACTGATTGGCCAAGGAAGAGTTCTGTCAGCATTCAAGAGCTCTTAGTCAGAGGCTCTATGGGAAAGGTTGAAATTGCTTTGGTGTATCAGGTGTTTTGGGGTGAGGAGACTGAACAATACAGAAACATCTACAGTAACTGGTTAACAAGTTTTTTTCCTCCAACAAGATATAGGAGTTAATATCAAATGATAATCAATAAAATAAGACTCATTACTACATACATATTTGATATTTTTTCCCCGCAACATTCCAACCAGCTTAGGGTGGTGTGCAATCAGATGGAGAAAAACATCAGGAGAGATTTTTAAGCCTCTGCAAGAGGAGTAAAGACAACTCATATGTGGAACTACTTAGCAGTCAGTGTTACATGCTGAATTTTCTCTAAAATAATATTTTCAGTTTAAAGAAATCCACTTCCTCGGATTACAGAGCAATGTCTGAAATGGCGTTTTCTGTGAAGCAAGGGAAGTGGACAGGGGGACTTGTGGAATACCAGAGACCAAGGGCAGTCTTAACATTGAAGTTAAACTCTGCTGAGATGAAACATTTGAAAATTCTGAAAAGAATAATTCATATTATAAGAAGGTAACCACCCAAGTGTGCTCTGCTTTGATGAGAGGAAAAGCAAGAAGTACACAGCTGGCATGTGGTGCATGAAAGCTTCTTTATTTGACACCAACTTTGTCTGTAGTCACTCATGGAGTACGTCGTATGTGATTCCTGAAGGAGCTTGGGGAATGCTTAGATTAAAGCTGAAAACTTTATTAAAAAAGTTTATTTTAAAAAAAAAGTGAAACAAAGCAAAAATCAAAACAGAAAGAAAAAAAATGAAAATAAAGAAAAACCTCTTAAAAAACAAAAGCAACAACAACAACAACAAAACACTTTTAAAATGGTTCCTGAGTTATATTTGCAGCCTGGATGCTCTTCCATTTTTGCAAACCTGTTTAGATAGGATAATATTTATAAATGACTTTTCAGAGAAGTATGTACATGTTTCTGATCTGTTTTGGCAAACCTGGTGAGATGGAAGAGATGGAGCGTACTTGCATCTGAACTTAATGCCAGCTGGGGAATGGGCTGTTGACTCTTTCCCACAAAGCTGTGTATTGTCTTGTGTAAATATATTTCTTTTAATATGATGTAACCAGAAGCATCTCCTGAATATTATCCTCTTCCCAGGACTTTATTGAAGATCATCTTGATGTATGCTCTCTGAGGAAAACATTGTTCAAAGTTTTACTCCTAGCAGAGTTTTGAACTTTAATAATTTTGTTGTTTGGTGATGTCTTCTCCAAGTCTAAATTAAATCAGATGTATTCCCTAGGAGATAATTTGCTTGAATTATTTTCCTTTTGAATAGGAAATAAAAACATTTATGATCAACTCTTAAATGTCCCATTTTCCCTCTGGCTTTATGGTGAAGATGAACGTGAATAGGAATACTAGTCATTCCTCAATACTAATTGAAATAAATTCCCATGCCCCCTCCTCTGTGGCTCAACACTTCCAACCTTGGACTTTTTTTTTCCTCAGAGTGTTTTATAACTATTGTTCTCTTGGTTTGTCTGCTTTTGTTGCTGAAAGTTAGAAAATGCGGGATTTAGGACTTTCTTTCTTGGGTCTATGGATAACCATAAGTACATGGAATTTGTTACAGCATTTTTAAGGATCCACACTCTTTCTGTGGCTAATGACAATATTTAACTATATAAGATTTTAATTTCACTTGCAATATGAATGTTTTCTCTTCAGAAGTTCTGTGCAACCCAACGATGTAAATCCATTTCAGTAGTCATCAGAAAAAGTATTGTCCTAGTTCTGCTGCTTGGGTCTTCACAGAAATGTGGACCAGTTTTATGAAGTTTTGTCTTCCTTCATTGTCTTGTTCCTTTCATTTCATTGTGAAATGGTTCTCAGATTACATTTTCACCATTTTATGTTACAATTTTTGTCTCTCGTTCCCCTCCACCACTTAATGTTACACAAATCCCATTATGAAAACAGTCACAGAAATGTATTGAACATCTGAACTAATCTGTCTGAGAGCAGAATTCTACACATGAGTAAGGCTCACTTAAAATATTATTAAATATTATTTAAGCTAAATATTTACATACAGTGCCTGGGAAATAAATAAAGTTCTGTATTTGCTGTGGATACTCTGGCCTTATTGTACAATTTCTTGATATTTCAAATACTGAACCCCCCTGCCCAGAATTTGTCCATAGAAATCATGCTCAATACTTAAAACTGTGAGATTATGTAATGAAAGTGTTGGTTTTTAATTAGGGGGACTTGGGCAGAGTGGAGGTAAATAACCAGGCAGGATAGAGAGGAGGCAGAAATGGACGACTATTTTATAGCTGTCAAATCTCACACAGATTTAGTGCAACAGCATTTCTGTGGCATAGGCAAATAGTCCTTCTACGTTAGCTAAAGCTAACATAAACAGCACATTTGAATGGCTGATACTCCCTATTCATTTTGCTTTTGCAGGTCAGTCTGATTCAAGTTGTTTCTTTCCTGGTTCTCCGTGCCTTCACTGCCATACTTTAATCCCGCTCTTTTATTCTGTGCCTCCATGTCAAACCAAGAGCTGTTAAAAACCATCTTGCCTTCTGCCCAGCGTGTTGTTCATCCTGCAGATCTCATCAGCTGTGATGAGCATCGTTGTCCAGATTGCTGGACCCAAGTTAAATTTTGGGTAGAGTAGAACTAGATGGCACGAGAGGATTTTGCTCAAAAGCAGCATTGAACTTGCACCTTGTTTGAACATGAAGTGTCTTAGTAGTGCTGCTGTAAGGATAATTTGAATGACTGTAAGTAAAGATCAGTTTCACTTTACTGTAGAAGGTGAGAGAATTCCCCTGAATGAAGTTTTTCCTGCGTTCTCACTTCTGCATGGTCACTGTCATCCAATTCCATAAATTTTGCATTGTTGGAGTTACTTTTCTGCTAGAGAAAATACGTTGAAGTTGTTAGGATCTGATTATAGAGACAAGAACAGTGCAGATGAGGTAAAGAGGCTGCCACTGCAAGACAGTGAAGAACCCAGCCCTGGTTTCCATATGGTTGCTTTGGATTTATGTTGCTGTTCTGTGCTTGTTTTAGTTTACTCTCAGCTGTCGAAGTATATCAGAGACAGTGAAATTACGAGGTTTACTTTGGTTTGTAGTATATACAGTAAGACTGAAATTTGTCCAAAATCTCTCTGTCTCTCAGAATCACAAAGTCCCACGCTTCTTTGTGTGTCCTCCGTAATCAGTGTGCCGATCTGATTTCACTGCCTACACACTTCTCTGGCTTTCTGTATCTAGTTCCACTGGTACAACCACCTTGGGATGCATCTGGGTTCGATTCAGTCATATTGTACAGTGATAAGGGTTGCATGCAAGTTGATCAGAAAATATGTGGCTAGTAAACACCAGATTCCACCTTTCCTGAATGATTAGCTTGCTTTTTGAAGTCCTAATGATTTTAATTTGGCTTGGAGTCAGTGAGTAAGAGTATGCAAAGCCTTAGCCAAAGTACCTATTTATTTATTTAAATGTTATCAGCACGTATTCTTCAAAGAATACCTATCACTTTGTCTAAGCCCTTTTTAATAAACGTATAGATATCTGAATGTTCAGCTTCCAAGTCAGCCTGCTTAAATTCTCTCCGTTGTGTCGTAGATGGCAGCAGATAGTAGGATAAATATGGCTTGTAGGGTATTCCTGACTCATAAGGATGTTGTCTGTTCTGTTTCATTCATGCTTTTCTCCATTTCAGATTTTTAAAAAGTAGCAGGGGTTGTTTTTCTTATCTCTGTTCTGTCCGTTTTCACAACATAAGTTGTTTTTTACTCCCCAAGAAAGGATATAAATACCTTAAAGATCTGTTTAAAGTGTGGATAGAAGTCTTCTGGACACAAACCATTCAATCTGTTCATCTTCAGGACTTAAGTGTTTAAAACTTGTCAAGAAAGAATAAATTATTACTTTTTCCCTCCCAGGTTCTTTCAAGGGGAAAGATTGTCCACCTTTGTGGTTCTTTCTGATATTTGCAAAACTGTTGTTAGAATTTGAGCACTACAGGAACGTAAAAGAAAATAAAAATCCTCCAGTTTTTGTTGTAGTTGTTTCTAGCGGGAGAGACACATTTAGTGAACATGCTTTCTGTTTTCTTGTTAAGGAGTGTTTGTGTAACCTAGTGCTGTGCTGAAAAAAGTCGTTCAGGGAGTCACAGATGTCCTGTTATGTGGCACTTCATGTTAATTATTACACGGAGCTGTATATGCTAGTTCAATTTATAGCATTGTTAAGGACGCTGTCTTTAACTCTTATTGTGGAATATAAAATGTTGTGGTTACAGTTAGATTTACAATTAATCCTTAAATGCTCAAATGGGACAGAACTAAGTACAAAAAAAATGGCATGTTAGTTCTGGATGTTATCATCATAGCACCTTCTCTTTCTTTCTTTCCTGAAATGAACAACTCCATCTTTTTATGTCTTTTTTTATTTTCTTACGAGTATGTGCACCACAATTATAGCTTTGGTTAAGAGTCCTTGAAGCCCCTCTGTTGTGGCAATATCTTTTTCAATAGCGTGCCCTGTGTAGTCAGTTCTTTATTTATACAAGGACAAAAATGTTTTCTGCATTACTTTTTCTCACATAACTTTGGGGTTGTTTTTTTTTCTTAATTTCATTGTTCCTGCTCACTGACTGGAGTTCTGAACTTGTAGAGTGTTACCCAGTTCTCTTTCTTGAGTCAATACCATTAATTTGTAAGCCGCTTAAGTATTTGAGTGTATTGCTTTCATCAATATTGACTTTTCCCTGCTATTGTATTTCTCATTCTCTTAGGTTAGTTAGGTGTACCTGAATCTCCTCTGGTCTAGACTTACCTACATGCTTTGGTGTCATTTGCAGCTTTGTCACTGCTCTGAGAACTCCTTTTTACTGATGACTGACCCATACATAGCTGTCACAGAGCACTACCCTTCCAGCTCTCCAAACAGCGAAACTGCAACTTATTTCTAATCTTTGTTTTCTGTGTAAGTTCTCGAATAGGTTTTGTCCCCAGCTGTTTCATTACACCAAACACCTTTCGGGTGGAAACATTTTCCACATTTCCATGTGGAAATCCGTATAAAATGTTTCTCCATTTTATTCTGGTGCTTTAAGTATTCTGTCAGATTTGTGAGGTACAGTTTCATTTTACTAAAATTGTGGTAAACAAATTCTACCTGCGATCTGTGTGTCTTCTAGTTGTATTTTATTTATTGTTTTGTCTAAATTGTTGTCCCAAAAACATATATGCTGGTCTAAAAGTTCCTTGAAAGATGTGAAGTTCTTCAACATGTAAGTGCAGCATTTGCTACCGTGCAGTCCTGAAGTAGTCATGATCATGAGAATATTTTCTTACAGACTTGATCCACCTATTCTTAATTCCTTCTGTTGTTTTTGACTGTATGTATCCTCTGTGGCTTACTGACTTAATGCTTTTTTAATTTCTTCTTTCTATTTTTCCTTCTCCCCTCCTTTCCTTGGTTGCCTGTGTCCCTTGTGGCATCTCATCTTTTTTTATGTAGAAAGAATAGGTTCAGGGTAAGTATCTTTCTAATATGTAGTTGGCAAAAACTGATGCAAGAAATTGTTTATCTTTTCAGCAACACCCTCATTTTCTTTAATTACATCTTCACCTCCTCTAATCCAAAAGACCTACTTATTCTCCCTTAACCGTCTTGGTGGTTATTGCGTGGTTTATACCTACAGCTGTTTACTTCAGAGCCCATTTCAGGCCTCTTTGTTTCGTTCTTACACAATGAATCTTATAATCTGCTTTGTTGGCTTCACAAACATTGTATTTCCATATTCTGCATAGCTTTGCATTGGATTCCTATAGGTGGAATGGCTGTAGGGCACTCTAAAATTGTTCAACAGGTCTATAAACTAACGAAGTGTTACGCTTGTTTGAAGAAGACATAATATTGCATTTTCAGGATGCAAAGTTCATCTTAGCGCTTGAAGTGGATACATTCCCCCTTTGCTTATGGTCTTTAACATTTGGTTTTGAATTTCTTATGTTAATAAGTTGATTTCTGCTCATTTAACAGGTTTTAGATGCAGGAAGACTAAAAGAATACGGTGAGCCTTACATTTTGCTGCAAGAAAAGGATGGCTTGTTTTACAAAATGGTGCAACAAGTGGGCAAGACTGAAGCAGCTGCTCTGATTGAAACAGCAAAACGGGTAATTTTATGATTACAATTAAGTTTGTCTCTGCACTTGGTTTAGCACAAGTTAGCGTATTCAGGGTTATAGTAGGCATTCCACTAAACATCACAATCTGTTGATTTTGCAAGGCTAAACCCTCATTTTCAGTGATTGGTTTTTTTAGTAGTTATGCACAGGCTTCCAATTGGTAGCTGTATTTATATAGCCCAGGTCAAAAGAGCATTTGGATTTCTTGCATCCTTCTGTATGTACACACAGTGTAAGTATAAATAACATATGACATACTCACCTGTGCTGGGCACGTGTCTTGCAAAAACTCTCCTTAAAAACACGTTAAGGCTGAAGAGTCCAGCATTTACTTTTCCCCTGTCTATATTTTCCAGAAGTCCCAACCAGTGTTAGTGTGAGGTTCAGTAATAGTGCATTAAATTATGATCACTGGAGCTGTGCTCATAGTCTTATTTCTCTTACTTCGTTCTTTTACCTTTGCTTTGTTCTGCACATGGGATGAATCGTGCTCAATTAAGAAACAGCTGTTGAACGTTTTGTTGCCTCCTTGTTGCATACAGGGCTGTGTGCCTGATTTACTGCTTACTATTCGAATCCTACTCTTGAGTGTAGCATTATTAATGTAATTGGGAGCATTCCTCTGGCAATCAAAGTGTTTAAGAAACATCAATGGATTAATTTTCATAATATGCCTCTGAGGTGAGGCCATATCATCTCCACTTTTCAGATGGAAAGCTAAAGCTGAGATAAGAAGATAAAAAGAAATGACCTTTGATTAAGGAACTCATTTTGACTAGCTTTTGGCTTGCTTGCTTTTTTTTTTTCTTTTGTGATAATTCAGCACACGGGATGTCCAAAACCAGGGTGTATTTTTCATAGTGCAAATGAAGTTTCAGTACTGCTGCAGCTGAGACTTGCAGTGCTCATCTGGGAGCAGTTTGATTCTATTCACACAATTCTAAGTGTGCAAGTGAGGCGCTGATATTAGTCGTGTAGCAGCCTAAGAGACTTTCCACACAAGAGACCGAGGTCTTATCTCTGTCCTCTATGCTTTCTTCTCCTCAAGTTGCTTGATGTGCATATCGTAAGGAGGACACAAATTGCAAACTATTTTCTGGGGGAAAGGAGAGCATGAAGCAACTGAAAAAGACAGCAAACAAAATGTCAGGTGTCTGCCTGCTTCCTCTGTAAGAATAGCCACATTTCTGGAAAGCTGGAAAAACAAATAATTGTGGAGTCAAGGACTTTGGGTGCTCATGTATTACAGCTGTTTCACCGGGCATTTTGAAGCATAGGAAAGAGCTTTCTATGTCTGTGCGTTTTCAGGTGTTGTTTGTTTAGTTTTTGTTTTTGTTTTTTTAATACCAACTAAATCTCTTTTTGGATTTTTTAAAGAGTTTTTAACGTGAAACTTTGCAGTATATGCTATAAATTCATGTGTGGCACTGATTGCAGACCTGAGGAAATGTCTTTGTCAGCTGCTGTCACGTAGCTCCTTATATTTTATTGCTGAAGGTAATGGTTTTGACATGGTATTTTTGTGACGTGCATATGACAGTCTGAAGGCTATATAAATGATATTTAAAAGGATTGGATCTAATTGATGAGACCAGTGTTCGGGTGGGCTGGCTTCCTGGGACTTGATCCCTGGGGTGGCCAGAGGTGGCTGCCCAGCTGTCATCTACAGGGATTCAGCCACGTCATGCTGTCTCTCCTTCCTTCCTTGCAGCCCTCCTGAGTTGCACAATTGCATTGAAAGATAAATCAAAATGTATAAAAATAATTGCCTGACGTTACTTGCCCATATAGTCATCTGCAGTTACCACATCAATGTTATGTGATTTTGTACAGGAAGGGAAGAGATCCAGGAACCAGTCTCTGCTGAAATGTGGTTTGATGGAAAAGTTTGCTAACTCCCAGGCTAGAAGGCAGATACAAGCTTTAGCATCTGCCAAGAATGCAAAGCATGGTGCTTATCCACGCTCGGCCCAAAAAATGGGAATCGAGAGTCTGTATCTCCAGTCAGCAGCTACCCAGAAGCACAGTTACAGTTCTTTCTCTTTAAAGAACTTGGGCATTAATTGAGGGTTTTTGTTATTGCTGTCCCCTGCGCTTCATGCATACTTCCAGAGAAGTTGCTTAGTTAGAAGAGCTGATTCTGGGGGCCGTTCATTTTACACAAGTATCTGCTGCACGTATTGCTGCTGGTCTCATACATTCCTCCTGTGGTTACCAAGAACTGTTTGTATGAAGAACTGCTTTTAGCTGTTGTTGAAAAACAGCACGCTGCGCATAAAAAGAAATGATAATACAGCATATATGCATACTTTTCCAAACGTGTTACAGTGGGTTGCTAAGTAAAATAGTTTGGAATGTGGCCACGCTTTGACAATGATCGTTTGATTTATTGCGCTTTGGGCCCAAATCTTGTGCAGAACAAACTTGCACCAAGAGCTTTTCTTTCAGTAAGGTGAGATTTTAAATCAATTTTCTGGAACAGTATGGCCTTTGTGTATGTCCCTTAGGTGCAAATGAAGAGGGATTACACACCTTCAATTGAAAGACTTGGGGCACCTTTGAAAGAAACACAGTCTTCTGAAGAAAAGAAGTGTGTGTATATATATATTTAAATATATATGTGTGTATGTAGGATATCACAGCTGAGCATTGAAAGATTAAACTATTCAGGATCACAACACCTGCAGAAGACTTAGCTCAGGCTTCTCAATGGACCCAGGCTTGCTGATTGTGTGTCTTTTGGTCATGTCCCACGTTTTTGTGCAGATGTGAAAGAATGCCATGGAGGCTGCAGCCTGTGAGCCTGACTGCGGTGGAGTTGGCATCATTTGTCTTTGTTCAGTTCACAGGAAGCTTATGAGGAGAAAATTCTGTGGGAAGGCAAGAAATGAAACAGTTAAAAAAAATTTTTTTTAAGAAGTGTGTTATTTAGGTTAAAAACAAAACAACAACAACAACAAAAAAGCCTGGGAGTGTTCTCCATGCTGTTGTCAGCACTCGGAGAAGCTTTTCCACAAGAGTAGGACTGTTTTTCTGTCAATCAGTGTTTGAGTACTTTGAGGGAAGAGTGAGGGTGATTTTATTTTCGAGCTCTGACAGATGCGTAAATATTAAAAGAGGTGTTATCTCACCTCTGTGATTACTCATAAGAGGGTTGCAGCTCTGTTGGCTGTGGAAGAAGCTTGTGTAAAGACTTGGGCATTTAGTATCTCGAGGGATTGGGCTCAGGGGAAGAATCACAATGAGACAGTTGAAAAGCAGCTGCCATTAGGTCTCTAGTAATGTGCCAAGGTTTTCTATTAACTCTGAAGAAAAAATCACGCTCAGAAGCTCCATTAAAAGTATGCCAGAGTTTTGTGTTTGTAACCAGGAACGGGATGGGAGCGCAGCACTACTGAGGCTGCAGGCTCTGCACGGTGTGTGTGGCTCCTGATTAACTCTCTGCCTCTGAGTCCAACCGGGGCCGGTTACTGAGGAATGCTTCTCAGCAGCCTCAGGTTCAGACCAAACCCTAATATTCTCTGTAAAGAGATATTCTCTGAAGATATGTGTACACAAAAGGCGACAGTGATACTTACGGGGATGTTCCCATAGAATGACTGATTCCCTTTTATACCCCATGTCTTATACATGTATTCATATATACGATAGGGACGTTATTATCGAACAGCCCAAACTTGGCTGACAACGCTCTCAAATATAAATTGGAGAAATATTTCATAAGCTGTAGTCGGGGCAGCGTTGACTATGAGACCTAACTCGTGACACGTGTCAGGCTCAGGAAGATAGTGTATTTTCTGTCTTTGAAGACTCAAACAAAACTTTTCACATTCTTCTTCTTCGGAAAAAAAAATGCATTTGAAGTCCTTTTTCACCCAAACACATTTTTAGATAAGAGCACACAAGTCTTGACATTATTTCATTTTGTTATGCGCATCTGTCAAGGAACAGAGATATGATACAGCTACTAAAAACTGATGATTGTGGAACAGTGAAACTTGACAGCATTTCATTTCCTTTATGTTCTGATTATACATTTATCAGGAAACCTGTATCTCTTCTAGTTCAGCTAGAAATTGGTAGAATTCAAGAACTCAAAGGCTTGGCAAAGAACCGTCCTATTATTTGGTATCATCTTACATTTTAGAGAAGTTGCTTGGTTGAGCCATTGTTAAAGCTTTTGCCTCTTCTTTCATTATTGTGGTTCACTATCCAGAGATCACATTTCTATAGGCCCCTATAACTGCTCTGCAGCTCAAATTAAACGCTGGGATATTTCATACATATACCTCGACGTTTCAATGGTTGTCAATCACAGTTTGTAAAATACAGGGATTACAACCTGATATTAACATCCAGATCCATTGTGTTCATTTTATGTGTGAAAATGAGAAACCCTTGTGCAGGCGCAAGATTTCACAGCTTCTTTGTCGCCCTGTTTTTAATTTATCTCCGTGTTTTGAGCTAGTAAAATGATTTTACTTATCAATTTAATGTAAAGTGATAATATATATCTGTTCATCTGAATCACCAGAATTTGAACGGCTCTACAGGTTGTGTGGGGTTTTTCTCAGACTTTGTTACCATGTTATTGGTAATTTTACTAATTTTTCATTGACGTACCATTACTGAAGGTCCCCATCCTGAAATTCCTCTTTGGATTCCTTAGGGGCACACGTTTATCTGTTCTCTGGATATCTCTAGAATCGTATTTTAAACTAAAAGGCATTTAATGGAAACTGATGTATTGAATCTGATATTTTCCCCAGGTTTACTTCAGCAAGAATTACCCAGAAGTCGTTCAGAATGGTCAGCTTGCCATAGACTCCTCGCTGGATCCTTCCTCAGGATTATGCATAACTGAAACTGCACTGTGATTCCTCATAACCACAATTGTTTTCCACAGAATATAAACGTGAGAGCATCCAAACTCTCAGTGTTCACAAGCGTCAACGAGAGAGGAAAGGGAGGGGGCGATTCTTTGCACTGGACTTCCTTTCTATTTAATACTGAGAAGAAAAGTTTTACTGTCCCTGTTTCTTTGATTTCAGTGCAATATATATATTTTTTTTCCTTTCCAACTAATTATTTTTGTATTGCTAAGGAAATCAGGCACACTCAGTTCTATATTTCAAAATGATGTGGTAGAGATCTATGTTATTTAAACAGGTGCAGGACACCTAACAGGTCTAGTGTGCATCTTTGGAATTTATTAAAGAAAGATTGGAGTGTGTCCTTTTCTCATTTGGGTATACTTTGAGAGCAAACAAAAAATGACTTTTTCTTTTTTTTTTTCAGCATCACCTTACCTCCACAGCTGTGTCTAAACCTCAGATTTGGTAGCATACAAATTAGTTTCTAATGCAGCTGTTTCTCTACCTGTCACAGGTAGCTATGCACGTGGTAAGAAAAAAAAAAAGAATTAAAAGCCAAAAACGTTTTCCTTTTTTGGTAGCAAAAAGTACTAAATACTTTTATTTTTTTTAATAATTCAAGTAATGCTGTTCAAAATGAATGTAAATGTAAGTTTTATTTTGCTGAAATCCAGATGCTGAAAAATCAATCTCAATCTTCTGTAGTTTAGGAGAAAACGACTGCATTTGCACTGAAGAAATATTTAAATAATTTAACATACATTCCTCTTTTTATCCAGGTTATCAGAGAAAAAAAGAAGTATTAAAATAACTTGAGGAAATCTTTGAATGACATGTCATTATACCTAAATACCATGTAGTACAAAGTTATCTTCAGCACACCACATTGAAATGTATACGTTATTTGCATTTATTGTGCCTTAATATTTGTGCCTTCAAGCCAAAGCTGTAACTGCAGGGTACACAACAAATTCATTAAATATATGTTAAAAATATTTAGCCTTAATATATTTAAAATTTTGCATCAAGGATTCTGTTGAACTTGTGCTGTTTGAAGTTACCATACTGCTGGAATAGGTAGGAAAGTGCAGCCCGTAGTTTTGAATGGCTGTTGCTGGTGCTGAGGGGAATGCCATGAGAGAGAAAGGCTCTGTATTTGTATGCGATGTCCTGGTTCAGAAAAGCACTATTCCTGTGGTTAAAAAAGCCAGGCAAGCACTCTTCTGCTTCAGAGTATTTTTGTGATCAGTGAGATACCTGCTCTTTGAGGTCCAGTGCAGAATAAATCTATAACAATAATTGTCCGAAAGTCACAGAAGACACTAAAAAACAACAGATCTCTTCAGACACTGAGAACACTGTGCTTTTTAGAGAAAAAAAAAGAAAAAAGAAAAAAGGAAGATGCTTACTGTTACCTTGGTAAGCTAAATATTGCTTACCCGATGTTCACCTAGTAGTCAAAAATTAAGGCAAACACAAATGCTTCTCATTTCAAGCCATTCTACCAGCAAATTAGTTGCTGTAATCCAAGATCATTGCTTCTCCTTGCTGAGAAGCAAACTGAGACCAAAGCCTGTGCCTGAGGACAGGGGCTCATCTAGGAGGGCTTTGTCCTGTGCGGAAGTTGGCGGTGAGAGGCAGAACCTTCATTCCCTGCTGCCTGCACCCCCACCAACTGGTTTCACTGGTGGATGGGCGGAAGAGACATTGGACTGGACACTAACAGCACACTATTAGCATCTCATGTGTTTTGTTTTGTTTCTTCTCAATTCAAGTGGTCTGAAATAAGGATAGGGCTGTTCTTTAGCTCAGCAGAGTGTACTGCAGAGGTATGTGAAGATGTAGAGAAGTGTTTGAGTATGTCAAGTCACATGGGATAATACTGGGGGATTGTGTAGCGTGGAGAAAGTTCAGCCTTGCATGGTCTTTCTTGTCAGTAACTGCCTTTTGGAAGGGGTCCATGGCGTAAACCATGTCCAAGCTCTGCTCAGCCTTCATTGTACGTAGAGAGATCCAGCTGGAGTGCTCCAAAACAGCCAGAGTGAGCTGACTGTGACGGTGCAGACAGCTAGCCAGGGACTGAAGCTTGAGCTCACGCGTTTCCCTTTTTTATGGAGTAGTTTGGACAGATACACGCAGTCTACCCATGCTTTACAATATGAAGTTATTTTGATTTCTAAATCGTTCTCACTAGAAAATGAGTATGATGTGTAATATACTGAGACTTTTAAATGCTCAGTGAGAACAGTACATTTTCATGGGCATATATTTTGCTTTTTTTTTTTTTTTTTAAATCAAAATCGAAGAGACGTGCATATGTAAACCGAGGTTATAATTACAGGTTTAGTTCATTTCAGCTCTGAAATGAATCTATGGTAAGCTGTATTTCAGAGCAGAACTCCAGGGCGCTGACCGCTGCAGACTCACTGCCATGAGACCCTGACAGATCCAGCTATCAGTCTGTAAGGCAGAATGAATTTGATCCTGCAGCTTTTTGAACACGCACAAAAATGTTAGGTATCTGAAAATGCTGATCCTGCTTCTTCTTCACGTGTTTTGACAGGACATTGCTAGCTGTAGCTATCAGAAATCAAATGTTTAAAGAATCACACTTGAAAACCATACACTGCTGAATAGAACAACAGATAGTGAGCCATTTGTGCCTGTCGTTGCCATTATATCCACCTCTTTAGTTTAAAGTGACAGAAATATTTCAGTCAGGAAGCTGTTCCTTTAGACTCTTTTGTTGCTCGTTGTTGTTGAGAGTTATTGTGAGCAGTTTAGATGACTGCTGGTTAAGGTTGACACACCTATTTAATTTTAGGTGGGTGACAAAGTGCACCGTGCCTGAAACTCGAGGATGAGAGAGGCCTTCCTTTGTTGAGCATTGTAGTCTGTTGTATGTACAAATTATCTCTCTGGTGAGGTGTTTTGTGTTTCCTTCTAAAGAAAAGTTCAAATAGTTCTCAGTTTTCACTTTGAAAATGTTTGAGCTCTGTTTGGAGATAGTAAAGCTGCTTATTTCAAGCTACATTCCTCCATGGGGATCTTGGAAAAAGAACTCAGTCTTCAATGTTATTAAAGCCTTTAAAATGTTTCTTCACCATGAGGTGCCTTAAGGTATTCCAGAGTCCAGTGATCAATTTTGTGCAGAAATACTGCACATCATCAGTCGGAACTATGGTTTGTTTGGTTCGAAAGTCTGGGAGCAGCCTCTACTGAAGATCAAAAGAACTGTTCCTCAAACCTTCATTTTGGTATCTCTTTGCTTCACCCCTCCTCGAAAGACCACTGGGAGAGTCAAAGCCAACATGGTTCTCAGTAATAGGTTCTTTCTGATTTTGCTTAGTTTAAGGGCAAAATTCTGCTCAGTGAGTTGAACCACACTTCATTTGCCAGCCAGTTTTAGTCTTCTGCGATATCACTCATGCTCCTCTTTGGAAGAAGGAGGACCTCCTTCTGACCTAGATCAGCAGTGCTGGTTGTTTAAGTGTTATTGACAGTTTCTTTTAACCTTCCCCAGTACATGTTTGGAAATAAGGTGGTGGGAAGAATTGAGGAGGCAAAAAACCTGAACGATACAGAAATTTCAGTGACACTGCTGCTTTTTGTGTTAATTCAACCTTTCCAAATATCTCACCTTCAAGTTCGAGGGGGAGAGGGGAAGAAAAAAGATACTGACATCACTTACATCCTGAAATGATGACGAACTTCTGACGCTTCAGCAGAAGAACGTGGCTTTCTGTATGTTTTACACCGCATAACGTCACACTGCTTTTTCATCCTTTTAACTCCGTTTTGTCTTGGGTTTTACATTTGTGTAACAGTTTGATTCTGTTATTTCTATGCAATGATTTCTTTTGTTGACATCCACGGCAGCTCCTGTCGTACAATAAAAATGTGTTTCTCAGAAGCGTGCCGAGTTCTGTCATCATTGTGAATGTGTGGGTGAAGGCAGAAATGCAGGGCTGAGCACAGTACGGGTCATGCCCGAAAGCTCCGAACACCTCTTTGTACCACTGCCAGCTCCAAGGGCTGAAAATCCTCCATTATGACAGTAACAGAATACTGCATCTCAGCTCATTTTTACCATTCTTCTGCAGTCTGAGATCTCGCAGGTCGCATTTTTGAGCTTTTTGCCTCAATGGCAGGAACCAAAAAGTAATTCGAATACGTTTCCAAAAGTCATTATTATGACCTGAAGGCGGAACCACTGCAGCTGCAAATGGACGGATCAGATATGGTCTCTGCCTCGAACAGCTCACAAGCTGAATGGACCGGATAAAGCTAATGGACACAGAAGTGAATGGATTAGCAGCAAAACTCCAAAATCTGGTGTCGTCCCTCAGTCCTGTACTTCTCTCTGATGAGTTTGTTACTTAATTTAACTGGGCACTGAAACTTCTCATTTCTGAAAACTGCTCAGAGTTTCTCCCTATCTGATGACTTTCTGAAGCATTTAAATCTGATTGTGATATGAGTTTTTAGTGCAAAATGAATTATACATTTATCATTCATCTCCCACGGTAGCAAGTCTTAGGACTGATGCAATGGAAACGGTCACCTGTCACACAGTCACAGAGTTGTAGGGGTTGGAAGGGACCTCCAGAGACCATGGAGTCCAACCCCCTGCCAAAGCAGCTCCCTAGCCCAGGTTGCACAGGTAGGCATCCAGGCGGGTCTGGAACGTCTCCAGAGAAGGAGACTCCACCACCTCTCCGTGCAGCTGTGCCACTGCTCCGTCACACTTGTGGTATGCACAGTATCCTGGAGCATATGCTTACTGAATTCTTGTGCTGCTGTTGCTAATGTAAGACTTGTCGAGATGAGGTAGAGCTGTCTCACCTGCCTGAAAGATGGCTGTTGGTAAGCAACAAAATCAGAGTTTTATGAACTTGACCACAGAAGAAGCACAGATATCACCAACCCAACGAATCAAGCCGGTTCACAGATGTTGAGCAATATAATGTATCAAAACATAGGGCCACATTCTGACCTCTGAAGTCAGATTTCTGCTGTTTGCATATAGGTTTGTACATTCTGAGATACAGAGTTCCCTCTGGGCCTTGGTCTCAGATCCAACACATGCTCAGAAGCGCAACAGCCTTGAGAGAAAAAAATCAGGAGGTAGGCCCAGTGGCACTCGAGCCGCTTGGATCATACCTTGTGTGTTTCACACTGCTGAGCTAACAGCTGCATGAGAGCTGCTGTCCCTCTTTCCTCATGGGGTACTGTGGTTCTTCAGGACACAGGCTCAGGAACCAGGAGATGGGGACTGTAGGCTTCACTTATCCCAAGCCTCGTGGGTCCTTCAGACTTCTGCATCTCCCAAGTGTTATCCTCAGGGTGGTTTTGGCAGGGATATTCACCAGAATTAAATGAAGTGGATCAGTAACGTGGCAGTGCAGGGACCAGTGAGAATGAACAAAAGCTGGGGCTGGATGTGGGGAGTAATGTTTCTTCTGGAAAAAGGAAATCCCAGGTTGTGGTTCCAGCTCCAGGGAGTATTTCCGCATTTTATTCAATGGCTATTTGTAGATATTGCATAAACACCTGGAGGAGTTGGGGACTCTGCTCCAGAGCCCCCATTCTGCACTTCAGGTCTCCCCATATGGCGGGGTCAGCTTGCTCTCACCGCCCACCAGGCCGAGGCTCCAGCTCCCACGGCTCACAGCTTGTTTCAGCCTTGGTGCTTTAGGAGTTTGGCTGCTCTACAAAAGGAAATACCCTTCTTCTGCCTCCCCAAGGACACTCTTGCCCTCAGCTCCGTGACTGCCAAGTGGATGTCTGCTCTGGACAGGCTGCTTGCTCTACCCAGCAATTCCTACCACACCTGCTCCTTGCACCAGTGGGCCTCCCTGTAGACCAAGATTTTCTTTATTAATCAATAAAGCTCCCAACAAAAGAACTCTTCCAACCGAAGTCTGTGCATCCACTGTACCCAGAGAATAACTTCCCGGTTTACAAGGTCTAAATGCCTGCATTGCAGCCAAGTACACATGCATCACCTAGGCACTCTCACATGCAGATTTGATGTCAGGTATGTCTTTGGATCGTGTCAGACATGTGAGACTGACAAAGGAAATGTGGCTTTTTGAGTTTTTGAGGGTTTTTTAGAATTGCTATGGGAATTTAAGGGAGGGGGCAACAAAAAAATTGATCCTTTTGTAAAATTCCGGAAAATTTTGTATCTTGCAGTTCAGTCACAGATAGCAAATAAAGTAGGGACTTATCCTGAGAGGAGCCTGAAGAGAGCAAGTCCTGCTGGTGTTCTCTCCATTTTGCAGAAAACAACTATAATTACCTTTTTTAGCATCAAATTGAATTGTGTGGGAAACACAGCCTAAGAATTATTAGTCCAAGTTTCACTGTCAACAAGAGCTCGCTCTTGAAAATTACAAGCCCAAGATTTTCTTTTTAACATAAATGCCGGGCATGAATAGGGTGAGTGAGCGCCGTACAACTTTCTTTTTGGACACTTTGCCAAGATAGCAAAAAAAGAGGATTTCTCCCCCACCTCTCTTCCAGGCCGAGAGATTAGCTAGATTTTTGTTTGTTCTGTACTGGCAAGAACGCCACATTGTACCACGAGTATGGAGCACTCTGCGCTTTGGTTGATTTAACATGTATGCACTTTTGCAGAGTAGCGATTTCCTCAAGCGGAGTTATGCAAGTAATTCACCGTGAGGCATTCATGCAGTGATTAAGTAAGTGCCACTTCCCACAACCAGGTCATCTCCTGACAATCACTGCCTTTTTTTTTTTTTTCTTTCTCTTTTTCTTCCCAGTTACTCAACAAATCCTTTTGCAATTACTTTTGAGCATTCTGTGTAGATAGGGAATTTATGCACGTGGTTAATGCTTACTGATGTTTGAGTAATATTCATAGTAGATCAGAGGAGCTGCACGGTGTTGTCTCTGCATCAGTGGGTGTAAATGTCCATACCTGTGAATTTAAAACGCTGTTTTCGTTTGTTTTTGAGCATGCACGTGTGTGTTCCTTTCTGCGCATATTCATGTCGGTAAAGCTAGCTGTACTTGAATGGCATGTCACGTCATGCAGGCACAGCAGCACAGCAGGGAAGCAAATCTGCATTTTTTAAATAGTTTTATGGAAAAGTCTCTGCTTCCATTTCTGGCAGCAAACGACAGCGATGATCACAGCCTCCAGAGAACGTGAAGGCGCTCTGACACCGGCATACAGAGCACAGGCGTTGCCTGTGATGTGTGGGACAGGGCTCCTGTGGGAAGCACGGGGCTTTGAAGGAGCCTTTCCTTCAGGTGTCCCTAGACACCTGCGTGCCTGTAATGAAGTCACGAAGAGGCAGTGCAGGGCCCATTCCCATCGCTGGAAATGGAAAGGGAGAGGCTCAGCACTGCTGGCGAACGGGAGCGGAGGGCCACCCTGTCATGGGGCTGGGGAGATGGCCTGCTGAGGCCTGCTGCCCTCAGTGGTATCCTCACCGGTGCGTGCACCATGGTGAGCCTGGGGGGAGCAGGAGCCCCCAGATGAGAGGCATTGCTGAGGACAGCTCCCCAGGAATAAGAGAGCTGTGGGGCAGCAGGCCCAGGCTGCGTGCTGGGGTGACAGCTTGCACCACGAGGAAGGCGCAGCAGCCGCACTGCTTACCCAGACCTCTAATGGGACGGTTAATTGGCTAATGGGGATTCCTGCGCTGCGGTGTAATGCATGCGACTGCAGCGATTACTTAACAGAGAGACATGTAGATCTCGGGGAGATGGCTTTGCTGGGCTGCCCGAAGTAATGGCAGCAAACCAGTTGGAGCTGCTGATGCTGTTGTCACGGCTTTACCAGAAAGGCTGCTTTTCCCTCCAGCTTTTTTTTTCTTTTCTCAAGAGGCGATGATCCTTTCTCTGGAACTGGTATTGAGGCAAACTTCTATCACGTATTAATATGCGTAATGTGCTGCTTTGTGACTGCTTGCTGGGGAGAGCTGCCAGGCTCACACAAGGCTCAGGCCCTGTTGCTGTAACTGTGGCTACTGTTGTTGGTAGCTGTTCCGGGCTTTCATTTGCCCATCCTGAGGGGACTGTAATAAAGACTGACCCCTGCTGTTAAATTGTTTTCATAATTCCTTCCTTTTTTTTTTTTCCCTTTGTTTTTCCTTTTTCTTTTCTTTTTTCTTGACTGAGAAAGTTGATCTTACACTGGGAGAAATATCAGCCCTGTGAAAGTTTTAACACTGAATCGTATCGTAGCTGAAGGAGGCACGCAGCTTCCTTAAAGCTGAGTGTGTTCCCCGTCTCTAATCCATCGCCTTGAAGTTCAAGGAAGAGAAGGGTTTCCCACTTTGATTTATCTGGACTGCACTTAATCCTGAATTTTGGAGAGGAGCTGATTTATTGTCCAGCATCAGGGAAGGGACATTAATTCCCCGCCTGCCACCCAGCATGCCCACTTGGAAAGAAAGAAGCCTCCTCTGCTGTAGGTAGGATCAAAACTAATGCGAATAAGCTGAACTGAAGTGCATGTGTCCAGGCAGCTCTTCTGGAAAACTCAACTCTTCTGCCACTTAACCCTGCCACTGCCTGGAAACTTTAGGAATACCTTCCTTTTTACCCCAGAGCTTACCCAGATTTGGAGAGCCACACTGTGTATGCTGACATGGTGTCTCACTCCCACCTACGTCTACCTGGCACGGAGAAACCAGGTATTACTTTGCGGAGGAGCTTGGTTGGCCCTAGTAGTCACACTCAGAGCCTCTGCATGCAATGCAGTATCTGTTCCATCCGAGAAGACACACACAGGTGCACACCTGCCAAGCAAAGAGGAGAGGGGAGGAGGAGGGCCCCAGCACCTTCATACAGCCTGAGGCAGAGAAAGCACTCAGCCTGTGAACCTGGCCCTCTTTGGACTGAAGGACTTTGAGCCTGCATTGACTGACTCTCCCAAGAGTGCCATCGGGGTGAAGGGTGCCCAGGTCACCCTGGGAGAAAGACAGTCCCCACTTGGATGCCCTTCCTGAACATCTTTCCTAGAGTCACGTGCGAAAGAGAGAAGAGAAAGTTGCAGGCTGTGAGTGCTCATCTAGGTGGAGAAGTATGTGACTGTGCCTGCAGTTAGCACACATGAGTCGCTGGTTAACAAAAGTGAGGGGAGTGAGGAGTGAGCCCAGGCCTCCCCACTCCCTGCTGACTGACCTCAATATGGGGTTTCAGAGTCAAGCATGCCTCCCTCACACTCCCCCCCCCTCCCCCCCCTTCCCCACTCCCAGCCTCATGAGTCTTTAAATTCCTTGCTGCAGAGTGGAGCAGTTTCAAAGCGGGGGTGGAGGATCCTCCACCCAAGGTAGCCTCCAGCCTGGTGGTTAGGGCACTCTCATGGGATGTGGGAGACATGGGTTTGAACCCCTTAGGCTGAGGCGGGAAAGGAACCCAGGCCTCCCACTTCCTCAGCATATACTTTGAATACCAAGGCATTATATAATAAAAGCTATCACCACCTTTTCTTCTTCCTGCTTTGTTTTTAAAAGACTGATCTGTGTGGAGTCTTTTGAAAGAAAGGGCGTAGGTACCAATCTCCAGGAGAAGATTTCAGACAATGGATCCCAAGCAGACAGGATTGCCTCACTCCTGCCTCAAGGAGCTTTTAGTGCAAGAGAGGATTGCAGATACACCCTTGTCCTCCACTTTTCCTAGTGCTTGAACGTAAGCAGCTGCGCGCTCCCTTCAGGAAGATCCCACTTTATACTGCTGACTCCTTTAGGTTCAACACAGAAGCAACCTATCTCCACCATGAACTATGTGGGGAGTCTGAGTGCAGCTCACAAACTGCTGGTGGCAAGGGACCTAGAAATCAGAGATTTCAGTGTCTAATCTAACCCTTTTTTTCTCTAGTTAAGCCCAATTGTCAAATCCAGACACTTGCCTCTTTGAGAATACACTGGGGATGGAGGCTAGATCAAGTAGGATGCATTTATATAACTGCATAAGCAGGTGAGACAATTTTTGTCACTCTGAAAATGTTGAACTCTTTCAGATTAAAACAAACCTCTACAAGGAGTCTTAATTATTCCACCCTATGAAGACTCATTTGAAACAGTCAGTCTGGGTAATCAATTCTGATGTAGCTCTTTTGCTGTAAAAGCCCAGACAGTCAGTCCCAGAAGTCTCTTTGATGCAGTCACACAAAGATTCAAGTTTCCAATGCTCTGATCAAGCGAAATGTCCCCTGTCCTAACAGAGGGGGGAAGAAGTTTCTGCTTCCCAGAGCATAAATGTGTTGCACATGGTGCCTATTAATCAATGGAGTCAAGCTTGGATTTGCATCAAGTCTTCTAACTTGTATTCAGTAGTGAGATTATATAAAGTTTAAACCTTGAAAAATTTGAGTGCAACCTGCAAATTTTAAAATCTATCTCAACTTATGGAAATCTATTATTTCCCCCTCATTTTCTAGGCAGAAACCTCACCCTAGAGGGGATGAGGCCAGCTCAGCAGTTGGGTCTTCATGAAAGATTGAAGTCTTCGGCTTATTGCAGCAGATACTGTAAATCAAAGGAGGTCAGGCAACCAGAATAAAGAAAGGATGTCACTGTCCTTGCCACAGTTCTGCCAAGAGAGGTCCCCAAAGCAGGGAGAAAGACCCCCCTGGAGCCCCTTCGTTCATATTCTCATTATTATAAATCGTCAGTGGACTGATCATCTGCATCTGGCAAGGTTCATTTTCAGCCACTGGTTCCTGTCACTTTTCCCTGTAAGCATTTTTCAGTGTTGATTGCTTCTATGTGAGAGAGATCAATTCTTGTAGGGGAGAATGAGGTTTCCCCAGTTCTTGGAGACAGCTAAGAAAGCTGAAAAGCATTAAGTAGATGTGTTTGTTGTTGTTGTCGCTGTTGCTTTCCCCAGAATATCCTGAAAGGCTGTTGTGCATTTGAGGAAGTCCAACCGAAGTAGATGTAGCCAATTAGTAGAAGTGACTGCCCAGATCTGATGCTGCCTGGACCCTCAGGTAGATTTTGCCAGGTGCTGTGATGAGATGCTGCTCTGATACCATCAGAAGATGCTCATCGCCATGGAATAAAAGAAAGGAGATATTATAGAGGATCATTTCAATACCTGACACTCTAACACTTGGATAATTGTATTTGTTCATTAAGATAAGGATCATCATTCAGCTTCTCCTACATTTAGGTCAGCCTTCCAGTACATTTGCATTTGCAAGGGAGAGCTGCTGTAATGACAGAGAATGAAACGGCCACGCATTGCATCATGACTTCTGTGTTAATATCACTTACACGTGATAAAATGCAAATAGTATTGACAGTCAGCACACAATCATGCTTAATCCCTTAAGCCCACACACATACATATGTTAAAACTGATCATCTCCCCAGCAGTAAACACAGTACATATCAGTGCCTCGCTCTGTCCTCCTGAGAACATTCATTCTGCCTGAACTCAAAGATGGTTCAGTTTTATCCCTCAGACAATCATGTGGGCAGCCACTGGCTCAAAAGGGATCTCTTCTTCTGCTCACAGAAATACAACTGTGCCATGAGACCTTACTGTAAACACGCACATGCTGAATAGACCCACACTCTACACAGGCATACAGAGAGCACTTGTAGTTCCAGTTCACTCTCACTCTGCACTTTGGATATCAAACCCCTCCCCCGTCCCACTTCTGTGGGATGCTCAGAATTTGGAAATGAGTGTTATCAACTAAATGGTAGCTAGCAGCAAGGCTCAAACTTTTCTTCATTTGGGATTCCTCCCTATAGAAAGATATTGACATACTTTTTATTTACACCTGGGCTTTAGAGCTGGAACGAAGCACAGAAATAGCCAAAACATTAATTTGAAGAGGGATCATTTAGTGACTGGATATCTCCATTGAATTAACACTCCCTAGGGATTAAATGGGCCCATGTTTTCTAAGAAATGCATTATGCATGGGGTGAAAGTTAAATATATTTACTTGTAATTCTGTTGTGAGAACGTCAGAATAATTCCACTACTTTCAGGTATCCTAATACTACATCAGTGTCCATATTTCCAGGAGAAAATCACCTTCAATCAGCAAAGCTGTTCAAGAGTCCTTTCCCTGAGCTGTGTGATTTGGGGGTCTGCTTCCATCTCTGCTTTCCTGAGAGATGGGATACTTTTTCTATCAGCTTTCATTCCTCTCTGAGCTAAACAGTCTTAGTTCAGGGCTGCTAAAGTATTGACTCGGGAAATTTCCTATTTTTCAGTGCTAATGGCAAAGCACTGCCTTGGCTTTTAAAGATAGGCAAAAATGCAACAGCCAGACAGCAGCTGTCCAGAGACACCAAGAAGTTGTGTAGGATGTGTTCCTTGGAGTGCCAGCCACTGGTGAGGAAACCCTGTTGGACAGGGCAGGGTCTTCCACAGACACTTTTCTCCTTTGACTACATAGGCTCTTCTTTCAAGAGGGCTACTTCAATAAGTGTGTAGGACTTGGCATCACAATGCCTACCAAATGAATCTCACCATGCAGCCAAAGACTTCTAGCATCCAAAGTCTGCTCAGCAGAGGAGGGACATGTCCCAGTGTCTCAGTAGCCAAGCCTGATAGTCACAGTGCTGTTCAGGGAGTGGCCAGTACTGAATACACAAGTGTCCTTTGGATGCTTCTTTGCCCATTCAAGGCCAACAAATCTATTCCTATTCCCACCTGAAAACACGTCGTACTCCCAAAGCAGCTGTGAAGTGAAAACTTGCAGAGCAAATATTATTCAGCAATTATTACACTCCCAGTATTTTAGGAGCTTGGGAAGAGGAGTATGTGCCAACAGTGCATGTTAGAAAGCAAAGGACCTTCCACCCAGAGTGCAAAAGAACACGAACCCAAGGGAAGCATTTCCTCTGACCCAGCAAGTCAGTTTACCACAAGGGTTTGAACCAAAGACCTGAAGAGACACTGCCTCCTAATAGCAGCTGAATACGGGCTCCTCCCAGCTGGACGGCGTGCTCAATTTGGGGATTATGCATGTTAGATCCTTGCTCCGATATTTTCACTCGGGCAAGGCCTTGGCTCAGTTCATTCCAGTGAAGTCAAACTTGGGTGAATCAGCCTCCCTCAGACCATCCAGCCTGACTCAAGTGCTAGGAATCCAGCCCTTCATTACTGCAGAATAACTAAAGCAAGCTCCAGCAGAGGTGTCTGCTTTCATCTCAGCCTTGCAAACATTTTTCTGCACGACCGATGATCTGCTGAAGCCCCGGTCTATGCTCCGAATGACTGCATGTGTAAGAGTGGGCCTGTGCACCCGGGCTGAGCCTGCACCCCACACACAGGGCACAGAGGCTGAGTCTGCACCAGTATGGTTTCTTTTGGGGGGTAAGGCAGCCCCATATTGATTTTAACAAGACTCATTCTCTGAGCTTCAGTGGGCGCCAGTGCCCTTGGCACACCGCTTTGGTCAGTTGGTTTTGTTTCCTCAAGGATGATGGGGCTGAAGTGGACTATCCCCATGCTGTACCCTCTGCACTTTTCTTCTGATCGAAGCAGCATGGCTGGAGCCCAGCTCCAAGCTATCATATCCCAGGCACCAATTTTTTTACCTACCTTTTGTTTAATTCTCTGGACTCATCTCCAGCAAAGACTCACTTGCAGACAAAGAACGCTAACAGGCTATTTGCCTAAATTCTCATGGATGAGAAAATTAACACCCCCCTCTCCACTTTTTTTTTTTTTTGGTTGTTGTTGCCATGGTCACAGGAAAGGAATTAAAGCATCAAAGCCTTCCATTTCCTGATGATGGATTAAGGAAATTAATAATTTGTCTTATAAAAAGGCAGGTTGTGTCTCTGCAATTAATGTTAGAGGGCCCTTCATGAGGGGAATTTCAGCCTCCTGGGCGGAGAAGGCTAACACATTGCTTATTTGGCAGCTTAGAAGTATAGGGCTGCTATGGGGGTCTGTGCTATACCTCCTGCTTTCATTAGTCACTGCAGATAGGATTTGGCTGCCTAGGCAGTGGTTTCTTTGGGGCACAGGATTAAAAATTCAAGCTCCCCTATAAATTAAGCCGCCTTCTTTATCCATTTCTTTATGCTCCATCCGTGATCTCTCAGGATTTTTCCATTGCAGGATAAGGAAGAGAAAACTTGGGGAAAAAAAAAAATTACTCACTTGTAATTGTCTTTGATATGTTGCTGCTTGCTCCTGACCCTGCTTTTCTGGCTACCTGCTGGGGAAGATGTCGTTTGTATGTGAGCTCCTTCCAAAGGTTGGCTGTACAAGGGGACACCTTCCCCAAGGGCTGCAGGCTTTGCTGTGGATGCTTCCCCTGCCCCAGCATTGAGCACAAAGATGCCAGCCCACACAGAAATGCTGATGCTAGTCTTGGTCCTCTCTTCAAAGCTCCATATCTGCAGGTTTCCCCAAGAATTACCCTGGCTGCTCCTGCAGTGAGCAGCTGAATTCTCTGTTTCCCCTTCCTTTGGGGCTGCTCATGCTGTTCTACCCAGTTCTTTCCTTTGCTTCACTTTTTCCATTGTTTTTCTAAATGACGGCAGAAAATACATTTCTCAGTTCTAGTACTTGCCTTCACTACTAGGAGAAGATAAAAGGCCTCACCAAAACAAGGAGATTTTGATCTTGAGGTTCAGCATGAATGCATCCCATCATCCCAGACGTCGCTACAGCAGAGAGTTGCTGCTCTGACCTCCCTCAGCCAGGAGCCACATCTCTAATGAAAGAACCTAGCAAGCCACGCTAACTCTTTGTTATATGTCTCCTTTCATATTTCCTCCTGCTGCATTCTGGTAATTTGACCCTTTTAATTGCTGGAGCCCTCTTTCTTTTTCCTGAAAGGGGTTGTCTTAATGTTTCCCACTGCAAGCCGTGGAATTAAATTGCTGTGAGATAGTACCTGGTGAGTTAGCTCAACGCAGTGTTTGTGCCATGGAGCTGTGGCCCACACTGACCTCCTGACTTGTCCCTTTGATGCGATGTCTCAGGTGCTGTGCCTGCCTACCTTCCTGTGGGAAGCATAGGAACTTGTTTGTCACTGTTCCCTACCCTGAAATGACACAAAGAAGGAAAGGATTTTTTCTCCTTTCCCTTTGATCTGTTTCTTGATGGTTCCTTTCCTCTTCAAATGAAAAACTGCCAGGACCTCTTCTTGAAAAAGCTGAATGCAATGGAGAAGCTCAACCAGAGCTTGCATACCCACCTACATAGTGCTGCTCTCCCATTGACTACATCCAGATCACGCTCAGATGGGATATCTCTCTTGAAGATACTACCGCAGCCAGGAAGACTCCTTTAGTTGATTGAAAGATACAAAACCCTCATTCCCAGACAGATGGGTCTGTAATTAAGAGCTTAAAAATCAGTGTTGTAACTCCATGAAGGACACTTCTTCAGCACTGAACTTGTTAAATGTGGTACTTCTCTCAGATGCTGAGCCAGAGCCCTTAAATTTTCAGTTGTTGGCGACAAAAGCCTTATTTACCTCTACACTTGTGTGGTGGTGATGGGTCCTGGTCATACTGGTGTTACAGCAGCACTCTTGTGCAAAAATATGTGGATTTGAAAACACGTGGAATCCTATAAAGTCTAAAAAATGAAAATGTTTCAGCAGGTGTACCTCAGATATGTCTGTACATTTATTGGGCTCACCTGAGAGTGTTCCACTGTCTCACAATGAATTCATTTTCCTTTGGTCAGTGCATGTACGATAGGTGAGGTTTAGAACAGACCCTGGAGGAGTCAACCCTCTCCACAAAGGATTCAGAAATGCTGGTGCCATCTTCCTCACCAACACTTTATCCCCATTGCCGTGTTCAGGAACTAAATTGGTATCCCAGGCAGCAGCTCATCTCTCAGCACCTTTGCAGCGATACCCAGCTCTCTTGGGCCAGCCTGCAGCAAGTCAGGATTGCATTATACTGTCAATCATTATTCTCTCTGTATTTGATACCAGAAGGTTATAATGCTTGTCGTAATCTCTCCTTATGCTGTTGTGGCTGTCAAAATGCTGTTGGCCACGTGCTGAAATATCTTGGCATTCAACATGAGTGTGGAGAGAAGAAGGGTTATCAGCCGAAGGAGAGGAGAGGAAAAGCAGACCGGTGAGAAGCAACTTGTTTTTGATTCCATGGGTGCTGTCGATGGAATATACAATCATACTCACACATGTATGCCCACATAGATATGGTAATCCATTTCCAGTAGCGTACACATTGTCTTTTTGGAAGCCTATGGAAAACCAGGAGAGTTTAATTTACACTGTAGGATTTTGTGCTTTGGAAAACTCATTAAGAGATGGGTTTCTTCTTCATGTAATGCACCTATCAGGAGAGTATCTGACGCCTGTGCTGCCAGCTTCATTGTTCCACACAAGCAAAAGCCTTCCCATTTATTAATTGAACAATGTCCTGCCTGCATGCCTCTGGACAAAAAGCTGAAAGGAGTGTAGCCAGAGTCACTGCCACAAGTATGAGAGACATCACTGCCTCAGTCATTAACTTGGATGGAAATGAGGTATGGCATATGAGGAGCAGCTGAGGTCCCTGGGTGTGCTCAGCACGGAGCAGAGGAGTTGAGGGGAGGCCTGATGGCGGCTGCAGCTCTCCCAGGGAGCGGAGGGGCAGCGCTGAGCTCTGCTCTGTGTGACAGCGACAGGGCCCGAGGGAACGGCATGGAGGAGGGAGCAGCTGGGGGTTAGGGACAGGGTTTGCACTGAGGCACTGCCCAAGAGCCAGAGCTCATGGACTGCTCTCAGACATAGGGTTTGATTTTGGATGCTGTTGTGTGGAGCCTGGAGCTGGGTGCCATGATCCTTGTGGGTCCCTTCCAAATGGAGATATTCTGTGCATCTACGATTCCATGCTTTACATAGTTGCCAATCATCAGATAAAGACATTACAGTTGTGACACCTAGCAGCGTCACATGGGGCTGGCTGATAGGACGCTCCGCTGCAGGACACTTGAGGATCAGTTGAGGACAAGTGTGCCACTCTACTGTGTACAGAGTAGCATGAGACACCTAGTCTGACAGGCACAAATTGATCTGGAAATCTGGTGACAGGGGATATCTTATTTGTCAAAAACAAAGGAGGATCACAATCAAGAAAGCCACTGAAGTTCAACTGCACAAGATTTCAGTGTAGATACTAGAAATTATTTCACTACATAAAGAGGAAGTCAGGCTACTTGGCAAAAACTAGCTGGTATTTGTAGAAAGGATTTTTCTCAAATTTGTGGAGACAAGCAGTGGGGGGAAAAAAGTAAAAAAAAAAAAAGTAAAAGAAAAAACAGTAAATCCACAAAATGCCAAAAAGAGTTGTACCTTGATTAAATAGAATAAAGGTACTGGAGGGGAAAATATGCAATTTCCTGCTCAATTTACTCCCAAAAAGTCAGCTGGCAAAATAATGGCAAAAACTAGAGCACTTCTGGAGGAATATGTATTGTAGCACCTGGGATGCCACCGAGCAGGCACGTTTGGCTTTCAGAAGCAAAACCAACAGTCTGGAGAGCCCGTTTCCTTTCTGGTACCATGACAGAATGAAGGAAATTACCAGAAATTTGCCAGTTTTGTGATGGATTGAGATGAGCCGTAGCACCAAATGCGAGGTGGAACCCCTGCTGATGGTACCCAGGTTAGGACAACTGCTGACACAGACCCCAAATTTCACCATGCTACTGAAACCACTGTGTCTATGGGAATACGGTGGTGTCAGCAATAGCAGTTCAGCCACGATGGAAGATGAGCAAAGTAAAATAATTGCAGAAGACGTAGGAACATATTACCATCTGAGGAGATGGGGGTGTTTGAGACAGAGCAGCAGGAAGGGGCGCATCCCAAGACCCTACTGCTTCGGGAAAAGTAAAGAAAAATCGCTCTTGAAGGATGGGAGATGAAATAAAAATATGCATGCTGCGGACACAGATAGTGCTGCAGACTGTGAGACTGGGATAGCCAGTTTAGAAATATTCATCTTGTGCAAGAGGGATAGGAATATAATCTGGTTAACACCCTGGGTAGTGGGGAGAGACTGAAGATGAGCTGGATATGGGATGATCACACAGCAGCTGTCATCCTGCTTTGGCAGTATTAAAAAACCTCATGGTGGCATTTTGCTAATGCAGACATCAGTGTGGCTGAAGATTTAAAACTCCAGAAAGATGGAAAAACCTGGATCAGATCAAGCTATCTGCACATTATCACAGGGGGATATTCAGCACTGTGAGAATAATAGAAAGAGGTGACATTTAGCTAGACTGAAGATGCCCTGTCTGCCCAGCACCTGAGTGTACCTCCAGTTAAAACCATACTCAGTCTACATTGCGATACCTCTCTGAGGAGTTTTGCCACCCCAGGCAACTGCGCTGGGGCAAGGGTTCAGGCATGTGCCTCTCAACAGACCTCAGGTAGACGCCTGAAGTTAGGCAGCATGAATAGGGACAGAGCTATGTGAAGCATTCGAGGAGAGGATAGCTGAATCCTGAGGAACTGAGTCACCCTTTCACATTCAGCACTCTCAGTCCCACCACAAGAGCGTGCTTCAGCACATAGCAGAGAGGCTTTCATGCTTTCATGTCTCAGGTTATGGCAGATAGTTGCAAAAGTCTTCACGGATATGATCTCAATTTCTATATAGCAATTTCTGGCCACACCAAAGTGGTTGGTTTTCAAAATGGTTATGGTAATAATTTACCGGGTTACTAATTAGTCTATTAATTTTGAAATGGTTCAGAACAAGGTTGAAAAATGATGATTCATATGTATTGTTTATCAAGAAAGATTTCAGAGAGGACAACTACTTATTACAAATATATCACATTATGAAATCAACAGAAGAAGAAGAAATGAAAAACCACAGAAAATAATAATTAAAAAAAATGGGGAACACTTAATCTACCAGCGTAACAGACCACATTATATGTTCAGAAAATTAATATGAATGATATGAAAACAAAATATATCCCTAGCATTCATGAAGTGTTGTAAGAAGTAGTAAACTTATGCCTCTCATCTTCTGCGCTTACCTTCAATTACGTTTCTTTTGTCTCCTGGTTTATATACAACTGCCTTAAAAGAAAAGGTCACGTCCCCTGTCCATTAGTCTCTAATCCTGCTGTAGTGCACTCCTGTAACACCAGTTCTCCCTCCAATTCCTGAGTGATTACAATGCCCCCTCTCAGAGTCAAATTCATGGACAATCTCCAGGAATTAGGGCCATGGGAAGATGGTGTTAGGCCCAATGAAGGGTGGGGGTGGTGATGCTGGAAGGCTGATGATGACTGTTTTATCAACTGCTGTACACGTGACAGTAAAGGCTCCTGATTGTGTTCACTGGGGAAAATGCTGTTATTCAGAGTAAATACTATTATTTATTATAATGCAATATATGGCAAGATAAAAATACTATATGTAACAGTATATAATGCAATCTAATACCAAGTACTATTTTTGATGAAACAGCTTCTCTAGTGCAGAGGAAAGCCATGAGAACATATGTTAACACCCCTGGTAAATGGGTTTTTTAACAATTCAGGAGAAAAAAAAAAAAAAAAGAAAACCTCTTTGGAACAAGGGGAAAGTTCACTGCTGGTTTCTATGGGACTCCAGTCCAGGCAGCAAGATGATGGTCTTTTAGACACAGTAAATGGAACAGCACCTGCTTGAAGTTTTCTGATTTGGGGTACTGGCCACCACTAGAGGCTCCTTGACTAGAGATGAGCAGGACTTGTCTAGCTTGTACCATGAGCAAGTGTCCCATCGCCTGCCCTGGGAAGGCTGCACATAAACTGCTGAATTCCTTGGTGCTTCTTCAAGGTGCCCAGAAAAACCATCTTTAACGGCTGTTGATTTCTGCTGGAAAGTGGCACTGTGGCAAAGGCGTCAGAAGGCTCTGGCTTAGATAAAGCTGAATGAGTGCACCTCTGCCCCTGCTGCTTGGAGGTTGATGTTTGGGCTGCAAAGGGTAGCACAAAACCCAGGTGAAGGAGTCTGACTTCCAGCCCCAGTTTCCCAGCCCTGTAAGTCCGGTCTAATTTACATTCCTCCTGAGTTAGTAAGTTCCAGCTCAGCCTTGAATCCTTGAAAATCCTGGACTGAATCATTTTCCCCCTGAAGAAGCTCCTCATAAACTCTGGCTCACCCCACATACATACATTTCATTTTAATTAAAAAATACTTTGCTGGCATGACAAGCTATACAAGTTTTGCTAAAATATTAAATAATTTTAAAAACGACCTCAGAACCCTCAGGACTCTGTCATAGAGAGATACAATACATCAAACATCTGTCCAGAGCAGAACTGAGGATAGTCGCAGCATTTGGAGTTATAACTTCTTCCCATTCATCATTGTGACTCGTTTCTGATGTGGAGGCAGGTTCCTTTCCAGCACGATCTCAGGCCGTCCTTTTCTCCCATAGCTGTGCAAAGGTTTTCCTCAACATTTTTTAATTTAGCAGAGAGTCTTTTACTACTTTCAAATTGTTATTATTTATTTATTTATTTTCAGAAAACCTCTTCCTCGCATTTCCACCCATTTTGGGCATAGAAATAGGATGCATTTCTCCATTTCAATTCTCCCCCTATCGCATTAGTTGCTCAGTGATTTCTTTTCAGTTCTGCACTGTGCTTTGCCTCTTCCAATTTCCACTCCTAGTTTACAGTCATTGATTCTTTATATGCTGAGGATCTGCTCTAGGCTGGCACATTTCACCCTGTGAAGCTATCCATTAGCCTCAAAGTGCTATTTAAAGCTCTCCAGCAAGTCCATCTTTGGGGCTTTAAGACAGCTGTCGCAGTGACCTGTAGATAGTTTTGATTTTTGGTTAGGCAACGAGCTTTTGCTCCATGTACACCCTTCCTGTCCCAGAGCAGGAGGAGGTGTAGTTCACAGAAACCTGTGCAAAGTGACAGGAGCTGCATAAGCAAGCCCCTGGGAAATTCAGAGCAGTAAGGTGGAGCACAGGTACCACCTCTGGTATGCGGTCAGGCAACTCCAGCTGCTGGGGTTCTTAGCCAGCATCTTTTTTGGGTGTTGGGAGCGAGTGAGAGCAAGCATACCATAATGCAACTCAACAGAGGAACCCTGTTCACATAAACACAATTCCTAAGTTTTGTTGGGTGTTGATGTTTTTGTGCATTGATGTTGTCATGTGCCCATCACTTGTGGCCCTCTGCTGCTGAACCCAAACTTGGCTGGCCATGTAGGGCAGCTGCTGGTATGCTGGACATGCAGGGCTGTAACAGCAGAAGCACAGTTGCATCAGAGCACACTCTACCTGAATGGCATCTCTCAGCCCAGCTCTGAGCTATGCCACTCAGCTCCGCCAGTGCCTTATTCTGTGCTTGCTTAAGGATATCCCTGCTGAGCTCAGCTCAAAGCTTAGGCATTCCTGGAGGTGTCATAGAATCACAAAATTGCAGGAGTTGGAAGGGACCTCAAGAAAACACCAAGTCCAACACCCCTGCCAAAGCAGGTACCACGACAGGTCACAGGTTGGCGTCCAGATGGGTCTTGAATACCTTCACAGAGGGAAACTCCACAGTCTCTCTGGGTAGCCTGTTCCAGTGCTCTGTCACCCTTACCATAAAGAAGTTCTTCTGTATGTTAGTGTGGAATGTCCTGTCTTCAAGTTTTAGACCATTACTCCTTGTCCTATTGCAACACACCATTGAGAAGAGCCTGGCCTCATCCATTTGCCTCCCACCTCCCTCTAGGTATTTATAAACATTTATCAGATCCCCGCTCAGTCTTCTTTTTCCCAGGCCGAACAGACCCAGGTCTCTCAGCCTTTCCTCATAGGGGAGATGCCCCAGGACCTTTATCATCTTTGCGGCCCTCTGCTGGACTCCTTCCAGGATATCCCTGACTTTTTGAACTGAGTAACCCAGAACTGGACACAGTAGTCTAAACATGGCCTCACCAGAGCAGAGTAGAGGGGGAGGGTCACCTCCCTTGACCTGCTAGCTATGTTCTTTTTAATGTCCCCAGCGATCTTAGCAGGGCTGATGTATGCCCTTATCACTCAAACTAATACTTTCATTCCTTTTGGAAGGTGTCTTGCAGTGACAGGAGTGCAATTCTTGGCCATAAAAATTCCTTTGCTCTTCGCCCACATACTTAATTTCAAGAGCAAGTCAGCTACACAGCAGAGGCATTCTACCTCTGAGCCATTTTGCTGAAGTTTCCAAAAGTGCTGTCTGGTAGATTTAATGTTTAGAGTTATTTGTACAGCACTTAATACTTAAATGTTACCTATATAGCAATTAACATGGTATGCAGTAGCTCAGCAAAACAAAGTACAGCTAGACAGCTTAGAGGTGGAAAGGCTGCTAAGCAATGTCACCAATGCCATCTCATTTCTCATGTGTTTTTACAATGGAAAAAAAAATAAAAAATGTAGCTACAGGTAGAGATAGCCTTTCGCTGTCTGAAATCATGATCAGCACTGCGTATGTTGATGAAGGAAGTAAGAAACTGCACAGTGGCCTGGCCACGACCATTTTTTGTCTCCAGACCTCAGCTGATCTGGTACCTCATTTAGTGGCTGGCCTGTGCCAAGGAGGTTGGGATTTGCTGATCCTCGAGGTCCCTTCCAACCAAAGCCATTCTATGATTCTATGATTCTGGGCATCCTTTGCCCCTTGGCCCTCTCCAGTGCCCTTGGTCATCTCCCTGGAGCATTTCGGTGCCCCGTGAGGAGGTGGGCACATCCCTGCCAGCTCAGCACCTCACAGCAGCTGTCCACAAGCTGAGTGGATGCACTCAGTCTCCACATGGCCTGCCCAGCCATGTCCCGTGTCTCCTCCCTAAAGGCCTCTGCAGTTTCCCTGTACAAACATTCTCCTTGTGTTTGAGCAATTTAGGAACACAACACTTTTTTTGTCTGGTTAATGTAGCATGGCTCTCAGTGCTCATGCCATCTCTATTAATAATCCATTTTTTAATCCTCTCTTCCTAGCCTCAGTGGTATCTGTGGCTTAAGGACCAACACATTAATTACACTTTGTGTAATAAAGTATTTCCTTCAGAAACAACTCCTTAATTTATACAGCAGAAATTGTCTACAAGGTATCATTTCATTTACCTCGCCTATTATCCATTTCTTCTCAGAACCAGTGTCCCAGTTTTTCAGCCAATTTGCAACAAGCTTCCATCCTCTCCCTTCATACCTGATTTGAAGCCAAGGGTGAGCCCTGGGCACAACCACTCCATGCTGCGCTTCCAAGGTACAGTTTCAACATTATTTCCTGAACAGTCCTGAAGTCAGCTTTCATTTGCTGGTGCCATTTCTTTGCACTGCTGGAACCCAGTCAGTCTTTTTATAAGATGGTGATGGTCACATTTCACAGATTTCACCCCCCCCCCCCACACACATAAACACTCACAAAATACAACCTGACATTGTTTCTTTCTTCTGCAGTGTTATTTTCATTCTGTTACCTATTTTTTTTTCTTTTTTTTTTCTTTCAATTAAATCAATTTTTTTTTGCAGTTGGAATAGCCATAAAAATATATTGACCCCTCAGGTATTGAAGCTGTGATGCTCCCATCCAAATGTGATTTGCAAAAAATGAAATTTGATGCAACATAGCGTTGATTTCTGGGGGGGAGGTTCTTAGCTTTTGAGAAGCTTGATGTGTGTGACGTTATGTACATTTGTAACATTACAGAACCAAGGATGACTCATGAATCTCTTTATAGACACAAGTTCACTGGGAGTTCTGTGTAGATAAAAAAATTAAGAACTAAGAATTAAGGTTGGAAGAGACCATAATCATCAACTAATTCCCACTATGCCTACTAACCATGACCCTCTGTGCAACATCTACACATTTTTTTGAATGCTTCCAGGGATAGTGACTCCACCACCTCCCTGGGCAGCCTATTCCAGTGCCTGACCACTCTTTCTGACAAGAAATTCTTCCTAATACCCAATCCAAACCTTCCCTGGCACAACTTAAAGCCATTCCATCTTGTCTTATCGCTGTTACCTAGGAGAAGAGGTTGATCCCCACCTTGCCACAACCTCCTTTCTGGTCATTGTAGAGAGCAGTAAGGTCTCCTTCAAACTTCCTCTTCTCCAGACTAAGCAATCTCAGCCACTCACTGTAAGACTTGTGCTCCAGATCCTTCACAACTTCGTTGCCCTTCTCTGGATGTGCTCCAGGACCTTTTTCGTCTTTCTTATAGCGAGGGGCCCAAAACTGAATGCAGTGCTCAAGGTATGGCCTCACCAGCACCAAGTACAGAGGGATAATCACCTCTATGCTCCTTCCATTAGAAATCATTTTATTCATAGGTACAGTTTAGGTACAGTTTCAGGAGCTTCTTGCCCACCTGCAGATAGGTAAATCCATAAGGAAGTAGGTGCTGGGGCTTGATGTGCTGGGGCTTCTGCACTTGGGTGTATTTGGCTGAGGCTCCTTGCACTGAGCTGAACGCATAATAGCTTCCAATTCTTATGCACAGCATCTAATCTGTGGATTTAAAGTCCAGAAGTGGTCATTGCCATGATGGATCATAACGGCTTTCAAAACAGTTTCCAGCACCAATGTGGGAAAAGATATTTATTTAAGATTACTCTGAATGCAGGCATTTCACTCCAGCTGCATCAGGCCATTAGAGCTGCCCACTGTAATGACTGCGATGCAGTACACACTCTCCTCTGGTCCCAGGTGAGGGTTCTTGTGGGACAAATAGAGGAACACACAAACACATTCCTCCTACTGCACTGACAGTCCTCAGCTGGAACAAGAGCAGAATGAGATCTCTGGGTACCTCCTCTGGGCTACAGGGTTGCAGCATGGGAGCTCTGCCTGTGTAACGCCAAACAACCCCATTTTGTGAGCCTGTTCTGTTCACCACAACCTACCTGGGTACTGCAGAGAGCAGAAACTTCCATCAGGGGTCTCTGGCTAGCAGATGATCTTTGCACACTGTGCATATGATGCCTGGGAGAGGCTCAAGGCAGGAGTTTGAGCCTTTCCCACCCTGCAGTAGCAAGGGGTGTACTGCCAGGTTGGAGTGAGCACTGCCTGGGAATGAAACTACAACCAGTGGCTGCAGAGAGGCTGCGAAGCTCAGCAACATGCACATTCAGCAGATTCGTCATATATCTTGTACCACTCCACATTGCATCCTTGTAGAGGCATACTGTATGGCCTCTGTACAGCAGGCTGCTTTGGTGTGTCAGTGTGTCAGTGTGTCAGTGTGTGCAGCTCTCAGCACAGCACTGCTTCCACCAAACGCTTCATGTGTGGAAGGATTTTTTCCACTCTTGCTTTGGGTCATAAGACACCGGTTACACATCCTTTTCCCAAACAAGTGCCAGCAAAACCTTTACGCTCTGCCCCAACACGGGCTATTCTGTGTATAATACCTTTTATTAAAGAAATATTTTGGAACAGTCGCAGAGAGTTTTTAATAACGTTATTGGCACTAGAGCTTTCTGCCTCCAAAGCCAGATGTCTCGGGGCTCTGTAAACACCAGCAGCACTTTCTTCATGTCAGTAGCCTTCTTGGCTTCAACTCTGTACAGAACCTGTAGCCAAACTGAGTGCCGCTCAACCACATGAATCAGGCTTTTTACCCACTTTAAAACACTTCACCACACAGCATACTGTCATAATATTAGGTTGTAAGAAAGCTCAGGAATTTCCAGGATGACACAGGAAAGCTGAAATTCCCCCTCTCTCAATGGAAACCTTCCCACCTCACATTTGCTGCATGGATAATCTTCAAGCCAGGTCTTGGTTTGAGCTCTGGCTGTCGCCGTCCTGGAGGAGTCAGCAGGGATGACGTGAGGTTTCAGCCATGGGTTGGTTTCAGTAGGCTTCCGTGTGGGATTTCTGATCTAACACTCACTGCAGACAGAGCTGGGTGTCACCTGGTGTCAGATGTGGTGGTGGTAGTCGTCACTTGTGCTGGCAGGGGACATGAAGCACCTTGAACCACCTCCAGAATCGGGGGTGCAGTAGGTAAGGAGGGGAGTTTTATTTGGCAGTTCAAATAGACCAAAATATTAAATGGTAGCTGCTGTTAGCTGTTTGGTGCTTGGGAATAGGAAAAGCAGAGCCATCAGAGAAGGGTGTGAGAGGGGACAGAAGATGCAGGTGACTGTGTCTGGAAGACATACCTAGCATGCAGCTTTGTCTTGTACCTACCGCCCTGTGTGTGTTGTGGAAGAGTGTGTGCAAACATACAGGAGGGTGTTTAGGGCTACACGTGGGTGTGGGTGTGTGCAGTGGGGCTATGGGCAGCCCACCAGAATGTCATGGGAACTGCCACTGTCACTGCCACCACCACAGCTGCACCATCTGGTGCCACGCAAAAAGCCCCTTGTCCTCACATACTTTTGATTTGGTCCCTTGATGTGGCTGCAAGCAGTGTGGGCAAACTCTGGAGTGCATATCTTCACCCTTTCTCTCACTGCACCGTGAGGGAGAAAGCATTGTGCATCCCTATATCCTATAGGCTGTATTTCACATCCCATGTGTCGTATTCTGTATCCTACATTGAGCATCCAATGTCCTGCGTCCCATGTCCTGTACCTGCACCCTGCATGTCACATCCTGCATTCTCCTATATTAGAGAGTCATGCAATGGCTTGGTTTGGAAGGGACATGGAAGGTCACCTAGTTCCAATCCCATGCACGGGTCGGGTTGCCAGCCATTAGATCAGACTGCCAGGAGCCCATCCAAACCTGGCCTTGAATGCCTCCAGGCTTGAGGCATCCACGGCTTCTCTGGGCATATGCTGTGTTCTGCATCCCACAACCTGCACCCCATGTGCCACATCCCGTGTCAAACATCCAACATCCTGTGTCCCATGTCCCATATCCCATAATGCTGCATCTTGCACTCCGTGTCCTGCACTCCCACATCCTGCATGAGACCTGGCAGAGGGAGGAGCGGGAACCCTGCCCAGTGCAGGGAAAATTAGAGAGGTCTCAGTTTGCTCTAATAACAGGCTGCCCTGCGTGCTCAGCTCAGTCCTAAAAGGTGCTGTCATTGGTGTCAAAGGAAGGACGTGGTGTGAGCCGAGTGCCCGGCTTTGTGCTGGCTCTGGGAACACCAACCACTGCTGTGCCTGGGGATGGGGTAGCACAGCATCCCTTGGGTGTGCCACCCTGAGAGCTGCTGAGGGCCGAGCCAGCCCCCAGCCCCCGTCCTGCTGCCGGGCTGAGCGCAGGGAAACATGCCCACATAGCTGCGGCGAGTGGCGGTGCCCTGGCAGGGAGCTGGGAGGCACCCACCCAGGAGTGGGGGGAGTAGGGTGTGCAGGTTGCTGCATCGCAAAGCAGAAAGGCGACTGCAGCCCGACAGCTTCAGCCAGAGCGTCCTGAAATTCTCCTTTGGGAAAATAAAAACAGTGGCGGCTTGAGAGCCTCCCTAAAATGTGTCAATAATTTCCATACGCAAAGAGTTGACTCAAGCCCGGGATTTCAGGGTAAAGGGATCCGATGACGGTAAGTAGGAGCACTTTGCTGCTGTTCACAAATTCACATGCATTTATTCTGCTGAAAATTTGATATAGGGCATTTTTTGTATTCCCATTTATCGCTTGCCAAGAAATAATTAAGAATAGGAGCTAGAAGATTAATTTTAAATAAAAAATCTTCTCAAATGAAAATGTCAGGTCATAAAAATTCCTTTTAAATCATAACAGCATATAAATCTTTGAAATTAACCATGTAATTACAATGTCTATCAACTTTTACCTTGAGCTTTGAGCCTCTCTTTTTAATCTCCCATTCTTTTTTAATGAATAGCTATTTTGAAATTAAAAAGTACTGTTCATTACACATGCCCCACTATAATAGGGTTTTTATCATATTTGCTCTATTTAAAAATACTTGCTACTTTGTAATTATTCACACGCCGATCCCCTCCTATATTGAGTAGAAAATAAAAAATGAAATAGAAGTCAAAGGTGCTTTAGAGCTGAATGATTTACACAATTCATTAAGGACGGTGATTTTTCAGTTAGCATCAGATTAAATGGTTACTTACTCTCAAATAGCCCTTGGGGAGTTGAATTGCTGGGTAGCAAACAGATTAAAGTTTGCATTGAAAGAAAAATTGAATTCAGAGGTAATCAATAGCATAATAGGGGCAGTGAGTGGTGCCTGCTGCCTGAAATGAAATTACCATATTTTTAATCTTAATTTTCCACTCTGTTTATCTGACAGTGTGGATGTGCAATCCAAACAGATAATGAGAGAGTGGGATATTGACACTGCTGTCCTCTGGAGTGCTTGTTTTCAGTGATTAAATGCTGTGATCTGTGATTACTTTGTGTGGGGATGTCAGAGCTGCTGGCCAGCACTATGGCACAGGCACCAGCTCAGCAGCTGTAGCTCTCCGGTCTCTCAGGTCCTAATGTCTGAAATTCATTTTCTGCTGGCTATACGGGGGGGAAAAATCGCCAGTTTATGTATATACTTCTGCTTCACAAATTACAATAATTAATCCCATTACTATTGTTGTCCTGATTCAAAACCGTTTAATTAGATCAATATGTAGCACCCCCTCCGTAAGCGCTCCGTTAACGACCGCTGAACTTAGGAGCGCTGGCGAGATGTGAGCTGTGGTGCACGGCCCGACCAGCAAAGTTTGGAAGAGCAAGGAATTATCCGTGCAGCAGAAGATGGATGATAGAGAGCACGGCCGGATCCGAGAGCCAGCACAGCCAGTTGGTGCGGATATATGGAAATCTGAAATGTAAATAATGCCCACTGTAAGTGCGACATCCGCAGCCTTTTAAAATGCAAATGTAACGATAGAGATGTTTTTGTAAAAAAAAAAAAAAAAAAAAAAACATAGGAGGATTTGGGAACAAAACACTGTTTATGAATCATAATGCATTTCCATAGCTAACACGGCTGGAACGCAGAAAAATATAGTGATGCAACCTCCTCCTGACAAACATCCTGGAAGATTACTTCATTCTGGGGAATAGGAGATCTCGGAATATTCCTGGTGTTTGTTGCTTAACCCGAACGCGGCAGGGGCCATTTGCATTTTGATTGGAGCCAGCAAGATGGCATGTTTGGTACCAGGGCCTGATCCTACCTGATAATGGGATTACTGGATGTAGCAAGGCCATTGGTGCACCTCACCTCGCAGGGACGGGGCCTTTGGGAAGGGCTCGGTGGTGCACATGTCTGTGTGGTAGATGTGAAGATGGTGTGAAGCTGAGCACGCCAGACCCTGGTGGTGTAATAGGTGACAACTATAGGGTTCCCTGGGGATTAGTGTCTCTTCGCAGTACAGTTTCCACATCTGATTACAGTCAGGACTGGGCTGCTGGCTTGTCTAACACCACCAATGGACATGCTCTCCTTGTGCACCTTCCCAAAACTTTGCATCGAGGATTACTTTGGTCTCATGAAAGAGTCATTAGGTACTTATCTATTTTTACCCATTTTGGGCCTTTTTAAAATTTCATTTTACTGCAATACAAGCAGAAGGCAAGGTTTTATTTTCACAAGCACATTTCCACAGTTCCTCCTGAAGTCAGTGCCATGTAAATTCCTGGGGAACTCCTGACTGGAGGTCCAAGTCCTGAGCACAAGACTCTCACTCTGTGCATATCTGCATCTTCATTGGGTCCTTCACCTACAGCATTACTGAGGAAACACCTCTTAGAGGGGTGTTCAAAAATGCCCCTCAGGTCAGATTTTCCCTTCCTCACATATGTAGATGCATGCATGTACTCACTAATGAATGGCAGGTTGATTTTCAGGGATGAATCCTGCAGTCCACAAACACTGCCCCTTCATGGCTCTTTCTCCGATTTGGAGTGGAGCTATTATGCATGAGCTGCTGTACATCTGTTGCCTGATCAGGTCTCACCAAACACAGCTCTGTCCTTCCTCTTAAAACTAATTCAAACAGATCTAATAACATGCTGATTCAGTCTTAATTTTACATTCCCTCTCTTTTGGATTAGGTTTGGATGCTCAGGCGGAAACAACACAAAAGAGCTTCTTTACTTAGTGAAACAAAATCCCAACAGCTCTGTAAGATCAAATCCCTGAAGGTTCAGGCAGTGTCCTGTGTTGCCTATAGGAAGCAAAAATAGCAAAACAACTGCTACTCCAAGAAATACTAAAGTGGAAATTGCCACAGGAATACGTCCCGCCTCCATCAAGAGCTTAAATATGACAACAGGAATATCTCTAAATATAAAATATGTTTAAGATATCAATTTGTACTTAATGTCGTGCAATTTCCTCCAATGCCTGACTCAAAAGACCTATCGCATTTTGGGGATCTTGTTCCTACTCCCAGGGAAACTGATAGTAAAAAGGTCTCCAGGGTGAGAAGAGAAAGACTGGTAAGTCAAGAAAGATGTTGACAATGCCTTCACCAAAAATGGGGGCTAAATTTTACACCGCATAATGCTAAAAGGTGTAAATCCTGAATAGCCATGGAGTTCCTACATGCGGTGAGAACTTAGAAATTGATACAAGGTGTAGCATAACAGATCATAGCTAAATGCAAGCTAACAGAGAGATCTGCAAGCACTCATTAACCCCAGTGAATAATGTTATTTTAAGTAAATCATGATTGGTGATGTATCTTACACGACGCTCTTCTTGTTCTCTTGTTTTATACTTATGCAGATGAAGGCACTGATTCAGCATTACTGAAATCAGTGGAAGTTTTGTCACTGATTTCAGTGGAAACAAGACCAGGATCAAAGTATACATGGATTTCCCCATGCTAATACACAGTGACTGGCCCAGAGAGAGGATGGGTGAAACCAAGGTACTATCATGAAAGCAGCTGCTTTTTTAAGGACAATCTTTTTATTATTATTCTTTATTTTCTGATTAAAGCCTTGCTGTTGGCTCAAATGAGGTAATTATACAAGAATTTCTAGCATGAATAGTCATGCATGCTGAATTATAATGCATTTTCCAATACTTAAATACACGACCTTGAAATATGCTTTTTTTCCTTTGCAAATGCTTATGTCAGTAAAATTAAAACACCCTGCAATGCTCAGAAAGAGAGCATAAAAGGTGTGTGTAGCAGAAACAAATCCAGTTAAGTATCCGATCAAACTTTCATGACACATTCATCCACCTTTAGTAAGAAGACAGCATCTAAAATATTCACATCATTATAACCCATGTTTTTTCCACACTTTTTAAGATGACATTACTTTTCTATCAATCTTCAAACAGTGCACCGAGGTATTACTTTGTCACCTCCATATTGTCAATGGCACAAGTTCCCCTCAGAATTGCCAATATCTCACAGAGTCACTTGCTTTACCATATTTCTTCAAAACTGCTTTCTCCTGAAATTACTGTCTCCCATGTTTGTCACATCCATTAATACAAAATACAATGAATTAATATTAGCAATATTTTTTTTTAATTGCAAAAAAGTCTTGACATGGGAAGCTCACCTGATTCATGACATGGAGGTCAGATTTTCTCTCCTTATTTTGCAAACACTTACAGATAAAGATGGCATAGGGATTTTCCAGCATTATGCAAGGTTTACAAGACAGATAAATTGCAGGAGCTTCTCTGAGGCTACTGAAGTAAGAATCTATCCAGAACAGATGTCAAGTGGGAGTTAGCAATCTGGCTAAAGTTGTTTCCCATACAGTAACAATCAGTTACCATAGTCTGAAAATGATACACTCAGATGTGAGCAGCACTTGGTCCTCTAGCTTTCTTTAAAGCAGGGATGTCTATATTTGTTATTGCTCTTTGCATTGTGTTATCTGCATGTGCATCAAACTCCTTATCAGAGCTTTAAAGTGCTGGTCTCCAAGACTCTGTAATATTGCTAATAAACACCCATTGAAATGGAAAGTGGTTGAAAAAACTGTTTGAACTTCTTTCCTGTCTTCTGACTACAGAGGTATAGTCCAAGCGAATGCTGGGGTTTATAAGAGCACAAAAGCTTTCCTTTGCCCATGTACCTGCAGTCACCACTTTAAGTATATTGAGCTTCAGAGCACACAAAGGAAAGGGAGAAAATCCAAACCAATCTCTTCCCTTTCACTCCTTAAATCCTGACATGCTCCATCACCTCTTCAAAATAGTGAGCTGCCCTTCCTCAAAATGTAGAAAAGAAGCAAAATCAAATGCAAAACAATGAAGAAGGGATAATCTGATCTTTAAATAAGGAGACATGTTGCTTGGGGCTTAAGCAGGGTAAAGTTTCACAATGATGTCACCTTCTTCTGAGAACGTGACCCCCGTAAGAGGTGAAGGGTAAAATATAAACACCACTAATCCATTGTGTTTGTATATCTCTTAAAAATGTGCCAAGTCTCCGCATGGCTGACTCCACCAACTGTCTGAAAAACTAGTAAGTCTTCACTCCAGGCTTTGAATGGGCAGTGTTCATGGGAAGAAAATATCTGCTATTTTTTCTGATAGAAGTAGAGCTCATCAGTGCCTTTTATTTAAAAGCAGACCTTTCTTGTCTCATTCCTGTCAAAATTATATCTATCACATGCAAAAACAAATGAGCTTTTAATATGGAAAGCAATATCTTTCACACACAGCAGATTCCATAATGCTAAGTTAAATGTCACATGTGAAAAACTGCTTGTTTGTTTGTTTTAAATATCTTCTCCAATCCAAATAGGAAAGAAATCATGAAAGTACCATTGCCTCTGCTGAAGTCAGCATCAGAACAGATGACACAAGTGTCCCATTCGGGCTGGCTGGCTGTATCAGTCAATTGAAAAAGAGCTGCAACATCGCCGTCTGTTTAGCCTAACCCATACATAGATTTGTACTTTTAGGAAAGCCTCATGAAATATGTTGAGAATAGAGAATACATACTGCTACATCACATTGACCTAATTCCCATGTTCTTGCACATTCCTGGCTAGTGAGACTGCAGCCTCTAAAGAGTGGGAACTGTTTAGAAGTCAGTCACGTAGCGAGTCACTCAGGTGCCTGAGCACACCTCTGGTGTCATTTCAGATGTCTTAAAGCTCTGAAGGCATCCGTGTGTGCTGCGAGGTACAATACAAGACCAGCTGTGGGGAGGCCAGGCAATACACCCAAAACATCAGTTCTTTGCATCAGTCTCAGTCATACTCCATGAGCTCCTCCACAGGTGTTCCTCCACACAGACAGGGAAATCTGCCAGCCAGCAACGAAAGTACTCGAGGAACATGAAAGTTTCAGCCTAACTTTTGCTCTACTGCTAATTAACCCACTGACTGCTTCTAGACTATGGGGCCTGGGAGTGCTGCCAACTGCCCGTTTGCAGTGGGCACCCACCCTGCCACATCCCAGCTCTGGCCTTGGACACGAGGCCCATATTCACCCAACCCCACCAGCAGACCCAGGACAGGCCACATCTGGGCTGTGGCCACGACACTGGGACATCGTCATGTATGCGGCTGTGGTTAGCGAGTGCATTGATATCAAAATGACATTATTTTCAAAATAGCTTTATAGTCCCCTGAAAAGCTAGGTTGAAAAGGCTGGGAAACAGTCTTTAAGACATGCTAATGAAATGCTAATAAAATAATACAGCGAAGTCCCACTACCTTTGGGAAATTAACAACTGAGCTCACTCTCATGGAAAAGTTAAGTGATATTTAGTGACTCTGGACAGACGTCAATTATCTACATTAAGAGAAGTTCAAGCCAAACATTGTTACCCTGTGTGCTGAACCAAAGACATGGATCAAGACTCCAAATGCTAGGGCTTCTTGTTAGGCAAAATGAAAAACTTGGGTCACTACTTAAACACTGAAGATGATTTTTGTATGTGAACTCAAGCTACAGGTGTTACTTGCTACAAAAATCATACTTTTTGGCCTTATCTGAGTTAGTTGAAGGATTTCACCTCAGATGGCATCAGCATCAGCATCTGAGGTACAATCTAAGTTACTTCATGGTGCGGTTCGCTCTGTACATCGATTAACGCAAGAGAACTGTGAGGATGAAAAAGAAAACCCTGCTCAGGAAGCAATACAAAATGTAATAATTGACAGAGGACTCAGTGGTATTCAAAGGATCAAGACAAAGCAAGTGGCAAAAATCAAGGGACCTTTGTTGCTTGAGTAAATCAATTCCTGTTAAGGTTGGTGTACTCTTCTTAGTATAAAAATGGATCAAAAACAAAAGAGTGCAGGTTAGAGATGCTGGAGTCACTGTTTTCCCTGAAGTATGTGTGCCAGCTGGAGGTGGCCTTTACCCAGATGTCAATAAGAGACAGAAATAAGCCAAGCAGAAAGCAGCTACCCATAAGCCTCTGCAGCCTCTCCTCACGGACAGGCCTACCCACTGAGCAAAAGCCACATGCACCCCACTCATTGTGCAGGGACTCTGACTCCTGAGGACACTCAAATAGAGATGCTCTATTTGGCACAGTCAGTGGCAAGTCCAGACCCTGCATTTATTTTGAGAACCAGAGGCTGCTGAAGGCCAGAAAGCCACTGAGAAAGCAGCAACAAAGGGACGTCCAGTCATCATGTTGTGGTTCTCAGCATGATAACATCAGCCTGGCAGCCTCCAGAAAGAACAATTAGCGATATCAACTGAAGATACTCCAAATGTAACTCATGCCCTTTGGTTGGGGTGGCAAAAAGATATCTCTGAGGAACTCCGTGTAGTTTCCAGCACTGTAGAACAGCTATACTTCAGAGATGGACAATACTAGGGATGCAAACTCCCTTGCTGTTCATATGACTGCTCTACATAAAACCTTCAATAATAAAGAATTACTGGCAAGATGGAGGTTTTTTTCCTGGAGCAAAAACTTGATATCAATCTAAGAAAAACAATTTGAAACTGAGACACCTGCCACAATATTATTTTCATTTGATACTGTATTTCATTTGAACTCAACATTAAAAGGGCATGTGTGCCCGTGTGTGTAAGAAAAACTGTAGATTTAACTGTGGAAAGTGGAGTCAGCAGTCATGAAAACTTTTACCATGTGGCAAGTATATAATCTCCCTTTAACACCAGACCACAGTATATAAAATATAGCAGGGAACTGAGTAGAAAGGAGAAAATCAGTCTTTTACAAGTAGTCCCTTGTGTCGCACCTTTATTACAGAAAGGTTTTGCATACAGTCTGTCTTGCCAGCATTTAGCGTGCCACGCTGCAAATGAAAGGGAGGAGGACTGCATAGGCAGAGGTCTTCTTGGACAGAGGTTATAATTTCTGTCACTGTTAATGGCCAGCCCCGTGAAAAAGAAAATAATTTACATGGTACGGGGCACATAACTGACTGTGTACAGCAGTGATACAGAGCCCTGATGATGCCAGCAAATGAAGAGTAATAGCAACTAACCCAGATGGCTGCAGTCATACAGGTATCACTCATTTGGATCAATAGGTAACAGCAATTCACATGCATTTTACTGTACTGAGATCCTTAAAATTTTACTGACTGCAATTCTACAGCTATATGGAATAATTCCTCCTGTGTGCTAGCAGTGGTAGTAAATATTTGTATTTATACTATGATGGTGTCTAAAGGAACCAGTAGGGGAGCATTATGCACAGAACTGTATGAAAAAGCAAAGATATAATCCCTTTCCTGCAGAGTTAACCATCTAGAGGACAAAAATAAACAAAGAGTAAAAGAATAGGAATAAAACTTACATGCAAATGAGTGTAGCAATGAACTGGGCAGCTTCATGAGTTGTGTATTTTTGTCCTCCTTTAAGGAAAAGATAAAGATACACAATGGTTGCTAACAAGTCACTGGGAAATTCTAGGGAACTGAAATTCATCCTTGTTTCAGAAGAGGAGGTTTATTAAAACTTTCTATTATTATTTTGTTGAGGCTTTTTTGGTTTGCTTTAGATTTATTTATTTTTTAATAGAGAGAGGGGAAAAAGAAAACAAACTGTTTCTGCTTCTTTGGATGCACAAACATCGGATCAGGATTTTATTATCTATAACACCCCAAGGAATCAGCTATAATTTGCAAGTCATGTGCATATTCATTCACGTCTCATAACAGATCCAGCTGTTGGTCAGTGCCACACTTGCTTTCAGCACACAGCTCACATGGAGTGCGTCAGCCACCTCCCCTGGAGGGAAGGGACATCCCCCCAGCTCCCTCTCAGGCTGTGTGGAAAGCAGGGCATGGGGCACACCCAGTGAGCAGCTCTTGCTCTCTGAACATAAAATAAAATAAAATAAAATAAAATAAAATAAAATAAAATAAAATAAAATAAAATAAAATAAAATAAAATAAAATAAAATAAAATAAAATAAAATAAAATAAAATAAAATAAAATAAAATATAAAATAAAATAAAATAAAATAAAATAAAATAAAATAAAATAAAATAAAATAAAATAAAATAAAATAATAAAATAAAATAGTTAAGCTATATCTCTCCCCTTTCCAAGGCTGGTGAGAGAAGGAGGAGGAGGCAGCTCCCTCTGCCGTGGCTACTGAGCCTATGGAAAGATGGGCTTGTGCATCTTTACAGTTAACTCCAGAGTTTAGCTTCCTTTGTTGGTGGTTGTTTACCTGTTACAGTGGAGATCTTGGGGTGAATATTAGCAAAGAAGGAGCTAATTAGGCAACTTCAGTAATCTTGTCAGCACACCTCTGGTTTGCTACCACAAGCTTGACAGCACTTCCACATTTTCACCTTCTACATTCTGCCCACTTCCCACGCAACACTGAAGGTGAAAAAGACAGCCCTTTCCCTATAACTTACCTTGGCCATGAGGTGAAATTTCTCATGTTTTCCCAGCACAATCCCTTTTCTCTTTTTTCTTCCTGTCCTGGCAAGCTGTATTCCTGGAGCTGATCTAAAGAGGCCCTGCTTTTCATCTATCTGTGTTTTATAAAATGTATTTTGCATCAGTCTCTCAGAAAAAAAAATCGATGTTCTAAGACACTGGGAGCAAAGCATTGCTTCATGTGACACAGTAACCATCTCATTGTTTAACTTAAATAATAAAGGCTTTGGGGCTCTGTTTTTTATTTTTACATGTTTAAAGTGAAACGTGGCAGTGATGTTCAAGTTAAGAACAATGTCACTTGTTTTCCTGCTGAGTAGTCCAAATAAAGATTTTCTGGCCTACAGTGCTTTCAGCAGTGGGTCAGAGTGAGCAGCTAGATCCAGGGCAAAGGCAGGTAAAAAGAAGGAAAGATGGCAAAGATGCATTTGAGTATGCTGTTTTCTGAAACTTAACTCTTGTTTATTGTAGTTTGTCTTTCTCCTGCATCACAGGAGTGAGAGTTGATTAAAGAAACAAAGAATAATAAAGCATAATATGAAGTTGGACATTTAAATTTCCATAACCTTAATTCTCAACCTAAAAGACAAAGATAAAGGAAAAAAAACCCTCCATCACCTTAGAGAAAAATTCTTTGGATTTTTGTCTTTTCAATGTCACAAACAAAGTCCTCCTTGCCGAAAAGCAAAAGAAAAGGTTGAGTTTATGGCTGCAGGAAGGAGAAGGAGGTTTAAGTTTCAGACACATCAGAAATTCATCCTAAAATTAGAAGGATAGACATCATAATCTGTTCAGATCCTAAATACCTTTGTCTGGCTATTTGTTTCTTTTAGCAGGGTGCAAAAGGCTTGGAGAAGGTTGTTTGGTGACTACCAGTGGCTCTTGTTAAATGACTGAGAGGGACAGACGCTTTCTAAGCGATCTGGTTGAGTCAGGTCAGACATGAGCCTCATCATCATTCCCATGCTGGGTGTTCTTTTTGTTTCTGTGCTTTTCCTGCTGTTTCTGCTTATGGGATCAACCCCATCTCCCTCTCCTGCAATAGATTTTCAGTTTTCTCTACATCTATGTTTAGTACCATATGATTAAAGTTTTGGGTTTTTGTGTTTTTTTTTCCCCTCGGTTCACTGTTTAGTTTGAGTTAATGCAAGTAAACGACACCTCACAGCTGAAAGTACTGCATGTAACCGAAGAGCTTTTTGTTTCCTGGCACAGAAATGAAATACTACAGGTGTGACTGCAAACGTCAAATGGAAAAAAAAAAACCAAAAAACACCAAAAAACAACAGCAATAACAACAAAAGCCGCAAAAACACAACAAGGAAATGGCAAAAACAATGACAGCGTTAGAAAGGTTTGTTTATTCATATGATAATGGGCAGTTTTAATGTGAACTTTTTACATCGTCGAATCAGTGAGATCAATTTAATCCGGGTGAGTTATTCTTCTCTTGGTGTAAAAGACCATTGATTCTTTCTATTGGCTCAGTGAGGGAGCTCTTCAGCACAGTGGCACACTGAGGAAGCTGGTTGAAAGCCACTGAAATCAGCAGGAGTCTTTTAATTGAGAGTGAATCGGGCCCCACACTGTACATAACTGCTCTCCTCTCGCAAAACTTTCAGTTTCTTGAAGACAACTGGATTATCTGAATGAATCTTGGTTTCTCCTTTATATATTCTGGGTGAATTGATTCTTCAAGGAGAAAATATTTTACTTAAACGATGTCTTCTGCGTATTTAAATTCTCAAAGTGTTGCCATTTATAATCACTTCATCATCCTTTGTTCAGGTGACTAATTATAATAAAATATATTTAATGTATAAAATGGTATGAGACTCGTTTTTATACATTCATTTAATTACTTTTTACAGTGACAAATCACATTGTTAGAAATGTACTAACAGATGGGGTAGATTTTAAAGTTGGTATAAATTATGACTCCTTAATTTTTGCAAGTGTTGAAGAATTTAATTGTCTCCATTCAAATTTTTGGCTTAACTTCTGTGGTTTGACTTGTTAGGATTCCAGACATGCAACACAAGGAGCAAGGAATTTCTGGACTGTGCAGTGTCTTTTTGAGGAAAAAAAAAATAGACCAAGGAGGAAAGAAAGAATTTAAGACAAAAGGAAGGTCTGAACAGGAGTGCTCAGTCTGGTCTGTCCCAGAGCGAGGGCGAGGATGTCTAAGTGCTCTCACTGAATAGCTCTGCTTGTTAGGGGCAGTTGAAGCAGGACTCTCTTGTTTTGCTCAAAAACCAGGTGCAATGAAACTCAGAGCATAAGATCAGATCTTGGGTACCTCTGCCTAGCTGTGAATAGTAGCATAGCAATAAAAGTCTTCCCTTCCCTTCCCTTCCCTTCCCTTCCCTTCCCTTCCCTTCCCTTCCCTTCCCTTCCCTTCCCTTCCCTTCCCTTCCCTTCCCTTCCCTTCCCTTCCCTTCCCTTCCCTTCCCTTCCCTTCCCTTCCCTTCCCTTCCCTTCCCTTCCCTTCCCTTCCCTTCCCTTCCCTTCCCTTCCCTTCCCTTCCCTTCCCTTCCCTTCCCTTCCCTTCCCTTCCTTTTTCTCTTCTCACTTTTTCTTTATTTCTCCTTCTCCCCTTTTTTTTCTTTTTCTCTTTTTTGTGCCTCCTTTTCTTTTTACTTTTTTTTTTCTTCTCTTTTTTCCTCTTCTTTTCTCTTCTTTTCATCCATTTCCTTCATCAAAGTGCACACACACACTCCCATGGAGAATGTATGAGTTCCAGCTGCAACAGCTGTCTTTTTTGTGCCTTCTGTCTGTGAGACCCCTATATTCCCTTGTGAAGGGAGTCTTTGAGATTTCTCCCTCCCTAACTTTCTCCAGCCCCCTCCATCCTACTCAGTGGCAGTGTCACTCCAACAGCTCACCTTCCCTCTCTTGCTCTTACAAAGCACATCTTCTTACAGCCTGGAGAGGTGCACCAACATGAGGAGTGGTACATTTCTCATTCACTACTCTGAGCATGTTGTCATGATTCTCAAGTCCTTCCCTACCTTCTTTTGACATATGTTATTCCTCCTTTGGTGCATGATGCTACAAAGCCTACCCCTGGTGCTATCAGGAGAGCCACCACCAACGCAGCATGACCTTCAGCTATATAGCTGCATATTCAGCTATAGAGATGGGAGTCACGTCAGTATGCTCTATGCAGCTGCATTGGATACAGCTGGATATCTACAATGTCTGCATCAGGACATCTGGCTACTCATGATGTGTGATAAACACTAGATGCCTTTAGTGTCTGAAAAGTTGTACATGGCTGTTGTAGTTTAACACGGCAGGGGGCTGAGTCATTTGTTCATTCCTCCCATCCTAGTGGGGTGGAGGAGTGAATACACTCCTGAGCAGTGGAAGAGAGTCAGATGAACTCCCACTCTCTTCAAAAGTCCTTGTGTACAATGTCATATGGTGTGAAATGTTCCTTTGGACAGTTAAATTCATCTGTCTTGACTGTTCCCTCCCAGCTCCTTAGGCCCTTCCCTGTGAACGGCCTTGGCTCTGTACAACACTGCTTAGCAAAAAACTACAAGCATCTGTGTTACCAACGTTTTCTCTTAGAACCAAAACATAGCATCATTCCAGACACTGAAGAAAACAATTCCATCCCAGCTGAAACTAAGACAACATTCAACCCTTACTCCATACTATTTACATCATGTGCAGGTCCCACAGTTTCTGCACATCCTAGCTAATTACCATCGCCTATCTTGCTTTTTTATACATATACACAGACATACTATTCCCACAGTCTTTGGGCCATTCATGTAAATTGCCCATGGTATTCATATAGTTCATAACTTCAGGCTTAATGGTTGGCCACAACTGACGTCACCAGTGCGTTTTTCTCAATATCTCTAGAAGCAAAGTGCAGGCTGTAGTTTGCTTTTACTTGGACAGGTGTCCAGTATACCTGGAATTCACTACCTCAGGGTGGAAACACAGCCCTACCATTTGTCATGGGCTGATCCAGACTGTGCTGGAACAGCGGAAGCCCCTGACCACATGCAGTGTGTGGATGTCATCACTGTGTGGTGCAACACAGAAGAGGAATTTTTTGAGAACAGGAGTAAACTGAAAGAACGAGAAATGTGAGAAACTAAGAAAACCACTACCTGTCAAAAGTCTGCAGCTTAATGCAGTACTCATGCTCTTCAGACTGACGAAGCTTAAATTGCCCAAATAGCTCTCCTCACTGGGGAACATCTGGGCTCCTTGATCAAATAATGATCATAGGAAGGTGTCGCTGGGAGAAAAATGGCCAGTCTATTTCTCAGAGGAAGATACTGAGCATGAGTGACCCAAATGCTACCATGTATCCCATCCTGAAGTGATGCCTGAAGATCTGTGCTTGGCACTTTCTTTCTCTAATTGGTTCAAAAATACACTTGTAGCATGCTCTCAATGTCTCCTCATGCTCCTGTGACTTGTGCTTGTGCTCTCTGAATATGGCACAAATAGGTGAAGGATTTGTGCCTGTACTCAGAATGAAGTAGAGATACAATTTACACTGACAGTTTTGCCTGAGAATCCTCATTTGTACATAGAGCACACGCAATACAGGTATGTGGAATAAATTCCACTACATGTGCTGTTCTGTTTCTGAAGACAAAAACTGCATTAAATTAAAGAATGTCATCAAGTCTTCTGAAGTGATTGTGGTCATAGAACAACGGCTGCAGGACTATAGTTGTAAGACTAGCAGACTTTTTTTTTTCCATGCCTGATTATCTAGGACTGGTATTAGGGAATTTGAGAAACTTGGACTTGGAGTTTGGTTTTTAAAGTTCAGCTGATTCAGAGATTAGATAGTGCTACACTTTCTGTACCCATTATCTCATGATTTAAATGCTCTCTGTTTTACATTATCTAATGATTTAAGCACCATAGATATCTTTGTTTGACATCCAATATGAAATAATCAACTAGCTTAGTGTAACACTGGTCCCATCAATCAAACTCCCTATTCCTCCCACAGCATTGTTAATGAAATGTAGGGAAGAAAGCCCACAGACCTGAGTATAGCATTAGAATTAAGGAGGTGAAGGACGACATTTCATTATTCATTTTTTGTCTTCTTGTCCTATTTGATTTCAACATAGAGTACAGAAGGAACATATGCCTGGAAAACGCTTTATAAATCCTGTGACATTGTTGCTTTTAAACAGATTTGCTGGTAATATAGCAACATTCAACAGACAAGAAAGCCATTATCTGTTTTAAAAATATATTTTATGATGGCGGTCATCGTAATTCTCTTTCAGAATGGAGTGGATCCTAGAGGGATCTTTGTGCTCATGTATTCATTGTGGTGAGGTGCCTCAGCCAAGGCACAAGGATGGGTGTCATCTTGACAAAACAGCTTGTTGTTCTTTGTGGTATTACTGATAAACTCTGTTGTTAGACATCATTCCTCATGGTTTTGTCTGACTGATTTGTAGGTGAGGGTGGAAATTCATAGATATGAAGCTAAAATGTAGCACGCACGACCACAGAGTTATTCTAAGGCCTCATTAAGAAACAATATACCAGTAAATTGAAATGAATCCTGCACAGTTCCACAGTCACATAACAGGGCTCTGAAACAAGCAAAACAGGCAGGGTGGCAGATACCAAGACCATCTGGTCAGCCACCTTGCTCTCAGCTGACCAAAGCCACCAAGGGCAGGAGACCTACTGGCTGTGGAGCTAGGTAGGCAGTTCCAAGAGGCCTCAGGAGGCCGGTGGACAGGAAGAGGAGCTGGGGCAGAGGAAGGCCCATGGAGCTCTGAGGAGCCATCAGTCAAGATTGGGCTGGTGTTTGTTTTGTGAAGTTATGTTTGGTGAAGTTAATAAGAAAGGCAAACCCCAGGAGAGGCACAGAGCTGGAAAGCAATCCTGTTTGCAAGTCTGCTGTTCAAAGCAGAGCAGGGGCTCCAGCTGCTCGGAGAGCTACCTTTCTTTGAAGCAATCTTGAGGTGAAAATTTCAGCCCTTTGTGGAACCGGTTAAAACTTTTCTAATTCCCCTTTAATTTGGGAGTACTCAGAAAGCTCTCAGCATTCTTGCAGGTAACTGGCAAGCTCTTCGCCATTCTTTAGTGAGCACTTTTCTTTTACTAAGAGATCAGGGTTAAATTATTGTTAATATACACAAAAGAGGGGCATTAATTAATTCTGAGGAAAATAAGATATTTAACTTCTTCTTACAATTCTCACCTAAAGTACATAAACCCTCATCTGGGACTGGACTCTTTTAAGACTGTTTCAGATTATTGTGAAGTCTTTTTAATTCAGTCACACAAGTTGAATTTGATGCTGCACAAAAAGCCAAAGTCTCCACTAAACTGCATTGACTCAATACTCTTCTACAGCACAGGCAACTTCATCTAACCAGCTGTAGTGGAAAGGCTTGATATTACTGGTTTTCTCCTCTCAGAAGATTTATGTGGTATTAAATAGGCAAAAAAATGTGTCCATTTGCTTGTGAAGAAGAGGGACACTATAATAGTTTCAGACTTTTTTGTGAAGGAGTCGAAATGTGGAACCAAATTCTGAAAAGGTTTTAATTAACAGCTTGGTTTTGCCAGACTTTTCTCGTGAAGAACTAACTTAGCTTATGGACTATAACTCCAAAAAAGAACTATTGATATGTTAATTGTATATGATTATGAATGGTTATTTATGGCATTGGATCTCTCTGCTAAACCAATTATGCTCTATTTGTGAGATTTGCATTATACTGCATCCATGGCATTTAATTAAACTTCTATTTCTCTTCTTTCTTTTTGTTTCTTTCTTTTTGTTTTGCTTTTCCAGCCTTAAATACATGATAAACTATACTAGTCACTCAGTGGTTAAAGCTGAAATCAGCTATTCATTCCACTGCCCGTGTGCACATCCTACTCTGCTTCCGCTGCCCAAAAACCTTAGCTGTGTCCCCTTAAATATTAGTTTACCAGCTTAACAACCCCAGATCAGTGAAATTTTATAGTTGTATCTTACGTAGTTTTACAACTGGGCTGATCAATCACTCCAGTTCTACTGACAAAAACTGTTTCTCTATACCTTAGTGCGTGTTTAAATATATTTGTATAAACATAAAGGGGATCTTCAAAAACAGAGTAATGGCAGCACACGGTGTAGTCTGAGTATTTCTTTTGGTCTCCTTCTGCCAGTTAATAAACAGCGTAGAAAGCCAACTGCATAACCAATGCTCTAATTCAGCACATATCAAAAGGTTTGTGTGGGCGAGGTAAATGGGGCTGATAGCGCGTCAGGAGCTGGCTGGTTCCCTCATTTGTTCATTCACAGAAATTTTAATGTAGAACTAATTTTCAAGTAGTTGAATTTTTGTAAAGAAAATGAAATCCTTAAGGGGACAATTTAGCTGGAATCCTCTGAAACACAGTTCAACACGGATTGCCTTTTCCCAGCTGTTTCATGTAGGAAAGGATCTTACGTTTTCATTCCCTTGACACCTGCTTTCTCTTTTCTGCAAGTGCATTACAGTGAACCTATTGAAAGGGCTGACGGGTTAGTGGAGAATTGGGATAAACGATGATACGGGATACACTTTGTTATTTGAAACTTTCTCTGCCTCCTGCTCACAGTGTCAGTGCCAAAATGCTGGTTTGGGGCTTTCTGTGGTTGAAGTGTCTGAAAGTGGGGGTTTAGAGATGCACATCCATCCTCTCCACAGCCCCCTGTGTGCACCGATTGCTGTATTACTGGGGCAGAGTGCTGAGAAATTGAGAGTGCAGGAGCTGCTCTTCTGGACCACGTATGTGTACATGGACAGACACACACACATATATATGTACATCTAATTCCACTGCCCCTGCTCTGTCAGTGACAAACAGCACAGAGCTAGCTCTTCAGTTTCAGAAAATAATAATATCCTCTTCCTGGCTACAATGATACTCATCACAGTCTTTTGCCAAATAACAGGCCTAAGTGGCCTGGAGGTCTTTCTGTGGACACTATTCCCTAGTCAGTTTCCCACAGAACATTTTGAAACATGCCAGTCCTAAAATATTTTACATCTTACTCAGAAAAACTCTCACTGGCAAAATTCGGCTCTCAGACCTCTGTTCTCTAAGAACCTGAGTTGCTTCTGTCTCAGCTGAAGTCTGGACAGAAAGGAGTTTTCGCATCCTGAATCCTAAGTGCCCAAATTAAAAGGTTAACAACACAAAGCAAGAACAATTTAAAGTTGTTTTCTGTGTGTGATCACTGGGATGGGAGGACATACTTGGAATAATAGTATCAGAAAGGAATCTATTTAATTATGTTCCCTCTACTGTTACACATTAGCAAATAAAGTAGGACAGCAAGGAGGCATTTATTCAGTCTGTTTGCTGGGGCAAGTACAAAAGTGTTTATCGTGACACTGGTAAGGGAGCCATTGCTGCAATCTAGTTTGAGGTAACTGAGGAAAAAAAAAAGAAAGAAAAAGAAAAAGAATGCAAAAAAAAAAAAAAAAAACCAACCAGCTCTTATTTCAAATGGGACAATTTGCAAGTACCTAAATCTTCTGTTGTGTGAAAGGTTTATTTTACGACACAGAACCTATAGTTACTGCACCCCAAATGTTCTTTTTTTTTTTTTTTATGATTATCTAAAGCACAGACAAATCATGAAAAGACAATTGTACAGTTTCTTGTGTCGCTTTATGGGCTTTAAGTGCCTACAAAAAAGGATTCCTTATGCTTTAATTTCTCTTTATTTTTTTGACTGTAAAGACCCATGGGGTAAATGCCAGTCCCACAATCCTGCAGTTATATGGTTACTGTCAGCCTGCTCAAATGATGCTTCCTGTTCATTAGGCGTCCTTTCATCTGACAACAATGTACTGGCTTTGCTGCAATTCTTAGTCAACGCCCATCTCTTCAATAGCCTGTGAATAGTATTAAATAGTGTTTATGCTAGCTATTGTTGCCTTTTGTGTGGTTTGTCTAATTCACAGAGAAAAGTCTGCTTTTGTGGTCTAAGGCTGGCTACGTCATGGCACGCCATGTGCCTTCTGATGGGATCCATTCCTGCTGAGTGATAACATTACAGGCCTGAACTCCTTTGCAATACAATCCAGCATTCTTAACACAGTCAATACACTCACAGGCAATCTAGTTTACTCTTTATATTAAGAGGTTTAGGGAGACAAAGCTCATCTAAATACCTGCTCATGAAACAAGTAAGAGGAATTCAACTGACTTGAGCGTGTCTCCCCAGCTCCCACACAACTCCACAGTGAGCACAATAAAAAAATCAAAACTTACAAAATGCCGAAACTGCACCGATAAGGCCCAAATATCCCAGGTAGAGACACCCTACAAACACAGCACATTTCAGCAAAGGTGGCATTATTGTTCCCGGTTATTGTTCAAGATGAGGCTTAGTACTGGAGTCAGTGCAGCTGCTTTTCTTTGCTTAAACTACTCACAAAGGAGACGGGATATTGCGCGGATGATTACATTATCCCGTAGCTCAGGAGCCTTTGCAGGACAGGTATGTCGCTGTGTCTTGAAAGGGCTTTTGATGTAAGCAGATCATTAGAGGCTCAATGTGTAACTGATCCTTCGCTGTCTCTGGCTTTTGCTGTATCTGGGTTATTCTTGTCTAACCGTATGCTCCCTGTTGTAGGTATCTAAAATCTTCTGTTCTCTCTCCTTCCCTCCTACCCCTTCCGGCCTCATCCCTGCATAGCTGAAGTTGGTTACCAGGTTTGCTTTGGGAAGCATACAAACACGTACGTAGAAATACAACTGGAAAGTGAGACTTGTGCTGCTAACCAGTGCCATTTGTCTGTCCCAGGAGCTGTTATCCTCTGTGCGTCACGCTTTGAACAAGATCAAGAGTAGCTTTTGAAAAACATGGCAATGGGAAGAATGCACACAAATAGTAATTATTACTCTGTAGCTGCTCAAGCTATAATACCCTTCATGGCCAGAAGCAGGGGACAGGGTGGGGCTGGGAGTAGGTGGAGGCTGAACTTTGTGCATCATAGGAGAGCACTGCAGATTACCCTCATGATCAGCATAACAAGAAGGTCCTTCATACCTGCTCTTCTCTGAGGTGTTATGGACCAGATCTACAAAGACACTTAGGATTGTGAAGCTTCTGGCAAACAAGAGGCCCTGAGGAACACCCACAGATGGTGTGAACACAGATTTCCACACCAGAACTAGCTGCTCTTTCAAATCAGCTGGAAAAGACTACTTCATGCATCCTCTTGGGCACCTCTGACATCAGTTTCAAAATGCACCATACAGTGCCTATTTCTTGCCATTACTAGTAGGGAGTGGGATAGCCAGACCAAATGTGAACAGTAAAGTTTGGAAAGATGAATCCCACCCGTGTGTACTTCAGTGCTTGTGTGGATCCAGAGCTCCAGATTCCCCTGTCCTCCTAGGCCTCCTAGTTGAGAGCTGGTTCTTCCAGGTAGATAGCACAGAAAAAAGCATGAAGCCCTTAATAATTCCTTTTTTTTTATTTTAAAGCTTCTGAGTGCCTCCAAGCTATAGAGAAGGCAGTCATTCTTTCCATCTTAGAGTGAAAAATGAATTCAAAGAACGTCTGTCATAACAACATAAAAGCATTTCCTGAATTACAACCCTGACTCCTGAATGAAGGTGTTTAACTGAAATGAGTCAGTGCAAGTGGAAAAGCTTGTTGCCAAAATCCAAGGAGGAACCTGGCAGTCCAAAGCAGCTTCTAGATAAGAGCATTTGCTCCTTTATGCAGAGCACAGCGATGCAGAAACAAACTAAGCAAACTTGTCTCACGTGGAGTCATTCAATAAAAGAGTGCCTATGCCCGGCATGCATTTTGTATCCCATTTTGCTCTTGAGGATGAACGAGACGGGCTTTGAACACTGCCTTCGGCAGAAGGCATGGGAATGAACTGGTGGTGTCAGAAAAGCTCATCGATTTTGCATGATCTATCTAAGTTGTACATTATAGTTTGGAGGAAGAGTACTCCATTTTTAAAAAGTAATTTTTCAATGTGCTGCCCGTGTTTATGCTTTTGTGCAAGTTATAATGGTTTCATAAACATTTTATGTGATCAGCACTTAGCGATACCTGAGAAGTTGGCAACTTTGACTAGGTTTTACACATTCCAACTTTTTTTTTTTCCATTAATACTTTTTTTCCTTTCTGTTTATATTCCTAGATTGATTTCCAATAGTTGAAATTTAAACAATAAACGCAACCTTCGTTTTCAAGTCTGCAAATAGGACAGACAATGTATGCAACCTCCTCATTGATTGACTCTTCTGTTTTTATAGATTCACCCTCTTGGAAGAATCATTAAACACCAGGGGAAATGATTTGTTGCCATTGATTACATGACATACTGCTCTGACATACACAGTTTTTATATCTAAGTTATTAATTATGTTGTTAATGTAATTTGCAGACCGCAAGATAAATCATTCAGCTTCTGACTGGATATTACTGGATACATTGCATATATAAATACATCTTTGGGTGGGAAGGGAACTGCTACCAAGAATAATAGATTAGACGGCTACTAGTTTGGCTTATAAATCATTATGAGTTAAGGAAAACTTCCTCTGCCCATTTATTTTATTATCTTGGAAATGCTGAGTCTCTCAACATCTCTGTTGTTTATGCGCTACAGTGATACACATAATCACTTCATTTCAATACAGAGGAAAGACTTGCAATTGTTCTATTCATACTCCAGTCAAATTCTCTCAAGAATTTCACAGTTTAAGGTTAATAAGCTACAGGACACAGAAAGCCAAGCTTAATTTGGGTCTTCCCAAAGGCTTCACTGATTTTTTTTTTCCCTGTTCTGGTGTCGGGTACTTTGTGCTGGCTTAATTCTCTGTAACTTTTTTTTTTCCCCAGTAATGATTGCCAAGAAATTAATTATGACAGCCGGTGTTGTGAATGCGTGCCGTTGTTGTCTGCTGCCACCAGCAACAGCCCTGCCCGCTTCAAAGTGGAGGTCTCTGCATTTGTACCAACAAATCGTTTCTAAAAGTTCCTCCTGTTTTGTCCTTCGTTTCAACAGGTCTGGCCCTTTCCTTAGTTTCCGAAGGGTTTAGCAGCAACTATTCAGCAGTTACCCTGGGAGCACACTGCAGATTATGCATGCTTGCCTGACATTTGACAGATGCCCTTAAAAGGCCCAGTTTCCTTTTCACAGAGGCCAGGGGGTCGAGGAGGGTGGAGGGCTAGACACATTTTTGAAGTGAGTGACACATGTTTAAATGTCAAGGTGGTCTTACTGAATCGCTAAGCACAAGCCTTACTCACTGAAACCAAGACTAGGTGTGAAATGTCCTTTTCAGTTATAGCTGAGAATTCACATCTTTTGCTATTGTTGAACCCAGAGATGACATAGTCCTTCATTTTCAGGGGGAGCTGAATGCTGAAGATTAAATTTTGTTGCTGGTGTATGCTAAGGCTCCTTTGAAAGTCTTTCCACAGATTAATAGTGAATAAAATGTGTATATTAACAGGTACTAATGAAAGTGTGAAGCTCCAAGAAGGCACCTTTCCCCTCTCCCTTCAAGGTTTTGTCCATGCAACTGCTGGCACTTGGTGCTGGCATGGTGACGGGGAGCAGGGCTACGGCCACAGCTGGGATATGGGCTACCAGCACAGAGGAAGGTTGCTCATTTGACCTCTGTAAAGAATGAAGAATTCTGCAGCCCAAGGTGAATCCAAACACCTTTGTTGTTACCTTGAGTATCTTTCTATCTTTACAAAATGTTTAAAGTGTAAATGACAGGGCTTGATTTGATGTAGGAAACGTCAGCATTATGGCTGAAATTTTTCAGTGTTGGCACTGCTGTCAGTGTTCCCAAACTGGAACAAGGAGGTGACTGCAAAGAAGGGAGTTGCTCCTGGTTTCAGAGCGGGCCGTGCACCTGAGGGCAGCAGTACACGCATCTACCTCTGCCCCTTCCTCTGACCTTGGAGTTGGCCAAAAGGAAACTCCAGTGCTCAGACTACATGCAACTCTACATTTGCATATGCTTCCAAATCCCCAGCATGGGTGGCCACGGGTGGAGATGGGAGCACACTGTCATGTGTTTCAGTAGGTAAAATATGGAGAGCTTGAAAGTTAGTAGGTAGTCTTAGAAAATGGCTGGCACTACTGGCTATCCAGATCCCTTTTAAAACCAATAGAGTTCTTGTCATCACTGGGGATGCAGAATTGAACCCTTCCAGCAGGCAGTATCTGTTATAAATTAATTTGTAATTTTGAAGTATTGTACATTAGTTTCAGGCTCTATGAGGCCAACAGTACCAGTTGGAGTAAGGAATGGTGCAGGAAGTCTTGGTTCAAGGTTCAGTGTGCAGCAGTCCCTACCAATCTCAGACCTGTTTGTCTGGAGAAGATATTGCCAATTATGTCATGGTATCCAGAGGCAGATGGATATCTCCTTGGAAGGAAAAAAATGGCCACTATTATTTTGACTTGTCATCTAAATTGAATTTGAACTCAGCTCTCTAGAGAAACACGTCCACTGCATTAAACAACTGGGGGAATTAATGCTCTCATCGATCCTGCTCATCATTACAGACGTGTGCACTTGCATCTGCATCTGATTTCTTCATATACGGGAGTCAAACCATGGGCCTGAAGGGGCAGTGCATGCTGGTCATTCCAGCTGTGCAAAATGAGGATAGCCCCACTAGAGGTCTCACAGTGCCTCTGGGTTCATTCTGATGTGTCAGAAAGAGGTTGGGTCACAGATAAGATGCAGGAGCAATTGGCCCTTATTAGCTTTAGTGACTCCTTTTAAACATAAGTAGAAACAGGAAAATGAAAACATCAGCCAATTAATGTTGATGTACAAGTTTAAAAATAATATCAACAAATATATAAAAAAATTAAGATACACAATACATTTGAATGACAGTCTATGACAAAGGTCTCTACAACATAGAGGTAGTTACTGCCTATCAGATGATAACTCCACACTTTGAAGGACTTTTGCCTACTGTACAGTGTAAGCTACAGTTATATATCTGTTGTTTGCAGCCTGAGCTGCCCACTTGCACACTCTGAAACAAAGACCCCTTTGTTTTTTTTGCATCTCTTTTCTTTTCTTTTCTTTCTTTTTTCTTTTCTTTTCTTTTCTTTTCTTTTCTTTTCTTTTCTTTTCTTTTCTTTTCTTTTCTTTTCTTTTCTTTTCTTTTCTTTTCTTTTCTTTTCTTTTCTTTTCTTTTCTTTTCTTTTCTTTTCTTTTCTTTTCTTTTCTTTTCTTTTCTTTTCTTTTCTTTTCTTTTCTTTTCTTTTCTTTTCTTTTCTTTTCTTTTCTTTTCTTTCTTTTCTTTTCTTTTCTTTTCTTTTCTTTTCTTTTCTTTTCTTTTCTTTTCTTTTCTTTTCTTTTCTTTTCTTTTCTTTTCTTTTCTTTTCTTTTCTTTTCTTTTCTTTTCTTTTCTTTTCTTTTCTTTTCTTTTCTTTTTTCTCTCCTCTCCTCTCCTCTCCTCTCCTCTCCTCTCCTCTCCTCTCCTCTCCTCTCCTCTCCTCCTCTCCTCTCCTCTCTCTCCTCTCCTCTCCTCTCCTCTCCTCTCCTCTCCTCTCCTCTCCTCTCCTCTCCTCTCCTCTCCTCTCCTCTCCTCTCCTCTCCTCTCCTCTCCTCTCCTCTCCTCTCCTCTCCTCTCCTCTCCTCTCCTCTCCTCTCCTCTCCTCTCCTCTCCTCTCCTCTCCTCTCCTCTCCTCTCCTCTCCTCTCCTCTCCTCTCCTCTCCTCTCCTCTCCTCTCCTCCTCTCCTCTCCTCTCCTCTCCTCTCCTCTCCTCTCCTCCCTTCCCTTCCCTCCCTTCCCTTCCCTTCCCTTCCCTTCCCTTCCCTTCCTTCCCTTCCCTTCCCTTCCCTTCCCTTCCCTTCCCTTCCTTCCCTTCCCTTCCCTTCCCTTCCCTTCCTTCCCTTCCCTTACCCTTCCTTCCCTTCCCTTCCCTTCCCTTCCCTTCCCTTCCCTTCCCTTCCCTTCCCTTCCCTTCCTTCCCTTCCCTTCCCTTCCCTTCCCTTCCCTTCCTTCCCTTCCCTTCCCCTTCCCTTCCCTTCCCCTTCCCCTTCCCCTTCCCCTTCCCTTCCCCTTCCCCTTCCCCTTTCCCTTCCCCTTTCCCTTCCCCTTTCCCTTCCCCTTTCCCTTCCCCTTTCCTTCCCCTTTCCCTTCCCTTCCCTTCCCTTCCCTTCCCTTCCCTTCTTTCCCTTCC